>NC_141693.1:1552223488-1553569738 GCF_964263255.1 Lissotriton vulgaris | reverse complement strand
TTGCAGCCAAAGTTCACCCTTAGAACCGAGTTTGAAACTCATATACAGTTTGCACAATCATTGTTTCTGTGGGCTGAATGAAGTTACTGCGGAGCCACATGAAGCTGCTTATAGGCACACAGCAGCATTACTGTGAAAATTCTCTGTTTCTAGTGTGGTGTCGGAATATCCTGAAGGGGACGAATCTGCGGTCAGATAGAAACCACTAGAAAAGACTTGTTCACTAGGACAACGCCATTGTGAAGGTTCATCTTTACTACTGCGCCTCAGAACAGAATCCTACTAAATGCATATTTATTCTATATATCACATAAGAACAAAGCAGTGTGAGGAACTAGTGAGAGAGCGCAAACTGAACCAAATGTATGAGTGCACTATAAGTACCAGTCGGTCGCACAAACTATAATAGAAGTGCTGTAAGTGTTGAAAATATATTCACCTATACTTAGATTTGTGTAGTTAATCTAGATACTTCATATAGAAGTGGAACTGACGCAGAAATGTGTGGAAAATATATAACCTTATTAGACGTGATTAATCATGATCCATGTTATCATACTTGGTAAACATAAAGATCTGTGGGGTTCCAGACATTGGCCTAGTAATATGGGCCCACTGCCTACCCCCGTGCCAGTTGTTCGTAACCTCGGCTTTCTAATCGACGAGAAACTCTCGATGCGTCAACAGGCAACTAAGGTCGCTGCAATCTGCTTTAATACTCTACGCTGGTTGCAGAAGATCCTATGGATGCTGCCTGAGTCTACTCGTCGAACTGTTGTCCAGGCTCTTGTAATGTCTCGTATCGACTACGGCAATGTGCTCTATCTGGGAGCTGATAAAGCTACAATGAATGTTCTCCAAGTTGTGCAGAACTCAGCTGCCCGCCTTCTGTGCAATGTTCCTCGCAGAATGTCTGCAACACAAGCCCTATGTGACCTTCATTGGTTAAAAATTGCTGACCGTGTAGCTTTTAAAACTTTGTGCCTTATGTTTAAGATCCATCAGGGTTCTGCTCCTGCATATTTGCACAATCTTGTCCGACCATATCAGCCAAATCGTTCCCTTAGGTCATCAAATCAAGAAAATTTTGTAATTCCTAGAATTCGCTTGACAAAAATGGGAGGTCGCTCTTTTGCCCATTTGGGGCCGAAGATGTGGAATGCTCTTCCATTGACGCTCAAAACGGAGACTAATCTTTTGGCTTTTCGCAAAAAGCTAAAAACCTTTCTGTTTTAGGTGATCAAATGTTTTCTGCTTTCCCTGCTTCAGCAAATACCTATCCCTCTTCTTTAGGCTGTCCCTGGCGCCGGGAAACCCTTTATGGGTAGCTGAGCGCAATATAAATTCAATAAAAATAAAATAAAATAAAATAAATGTTATGTAGCTGCTAATGGGAGAATGTCATGCTGCAAAGCACAGAGGGGAACAGGCCTCATGGCCAGGGCAGAGAGGATTGGAAAGGTACACTTATGCATAACCTGGATTGCACTAATGTTATTTAGTAATTCTGTTTTTCGTTAGATTTATATTCTATAGAAGTGTTTCTCATAATGAAAGAATAAAGTGTTAACATGTTATTTTGATTCACGAAAGGATTTGAAGAGAATAAACCTCTGCGAGAATTGTTGTAGGCCTGAAATGATAAAAAGGTTTTCTGATTTGCACGTGCTGGTACCGGCCGAGTTGTGTCGGGAAATAAGTTGCAAAACTTCTGTTAGAAGTTTATGAGAATTGGGATTCAAGTTGCGGATGTCTGTCTGCAGGTGCGAGGGGGGTTCCAATTAAGAGTTGGATGAATAGAGCTCTGTTCGAAGAGACTGGTACAGACATGGAGGAGGGTTCAGGAATGTTTGGGGGTATCAGCGTGCTGGAGAAGAAGCCTGAGAAGCAAGGTCAACGCTAAACACGAGGCCCAAAGGAAGATCATCATGGAAAAAGCCAGAACCGACACCACGTGAGGGGCGTCTTGTGAGGGGCGTTTCAAATGTAATTGTGTTTTCGTATTAGGGACAGCACCCCTGGGTGGAGTTAGAGCAGGTGCCTGAGGACCTTGCAGAGAGCAGATGGGTAGGCAGAGAGGGGTCATGACTGGAGATCATAGGTTTTCACCTAAGCCTAAGAGTGGGTGAACTTCTTAGGAAGTCATTCACAGCTGACACCTTTGATGGGTTGGGATTCAGTTAAGTAGGGATACCATCCAGTACAGGGTAGGGACAGCCTAACCTGATACCTTCCTTCCTTTGTAAATGACGGATAAATTGCCGTTTGTGTCTTTTCTTGCCACCTTGATGATCTTGGAGTTAGTCCTGGTGTTCTTCTTTGGTCGCCTAAGAGCTTTTAGAGAACACATGTATGTATTAGTGCCCATATATCTTTTGAACCTCGTTTTGAGGTGCCTGTACCTGCAGTTATCAATGACCTTATAATAAACTTTTGAAACTTAGAAGTAGTATGTGGTTTTTCAGAGTCGAGCCCATTATTAGTCAAACTAACCTGGTATTGGATGCACTTTCTTTCCTCAATGACAGGCAATAAAGATTCAATCGACCTGAACGGGGTTTAGATCTGGAGTGGTAAACTAGAGATCAAAAATCCCGCCCTCCCAGTTGGTAGCTATAGAGAATGGTTGCCTTCTTGAGGAAGGTGATCTAGGCCAGGTTAGATTACCCCAAGGCCCCTAGAGATCGATGATCAGAAGAACCGCATGCCGAAGAGGGTGCTGACGGCGTGAGACAGAAAAGCAGCAGTATCGGTCGAGAGTGAGTATAAAGGGTCATGCGTGTTAGATTGCGGTGTTTTTGTGTTGTATCTATGTTGTAATGTCTGGCGGAGTTGAATGCCTGTAGAGTGACTGTGGAACAGGTTGTGAGCGCGCGCAACCGGTGCAAATCTTAAGTTCAGAAGAGAGCTTAAGTGGTTCGGGTGTATCGGACATCCAGAGTAATTGTCAACCAGTGTGAAGGGGGTCATGAGGTACCATTGATCGCCCGCAGGACCGTGATAGGGGGAACGTAAGAGTGAGTGTGTGAGTAACGGACGCTGGTCGGAAGTTACTGTGTGTGTAAGCAACCTATCAGAGAGACGATTGCCTGGAAAGACATTTCGTCAGTTGTGGTGACAATTACAGATAGACTGTGGACGTACAGTTAAGAGAAGTGACCGCTTGGTCGGAAGTAGTCATTTTTCGGTGTATGAATGGGACGCATGCGTGACGGGGAGACGAGCTGAGAAAGGAGGGGAGCTGCTGCGAAGGGGAGACGAGTGACGTCAGAAAGTGCCGCGCTGGGATTGGCCGGTCGGAGTGAGACCGCGCTGTGATAGGCCAGCTAGCAAAGCCGCACTAGGATTGGCGGATTGTCACCAGGAAGTAAACAGAATAGCGAAGCAGGAAATTGTACGTTTAATCATGAAATGTTTTAAATGGTTAAGAGCGGCGTTTAAGAGAGAGAGGCGGAGATCTTATGATGGGGAAGAGGCCCCGCCGGAGGGTACGCCGGCTGAGTATATGGCAACGAATGTTGGGTTGCATACTATTTTGTGGATTTCAAATTGGAGTAAGATTACGGAAGGAAATGAGGAACTGACGTTTCCAAAGTATGGGACGTTCAGATTAGAGGTATTACATCAGTTAAAAGCAGTTATGACCGCAATGAGACCTCTGCCTAGACCGACCCAGTTTGAAGCCCTTAATGCATGGATTAGGGCGGCGCACGATAGAAACCAGAACAGGCGTCAAGAAAGGGTGAAACGATCGGTAAGAGCAATGCAGGATGCCAAATGGGATGCGGATGCTAAAAGATGGAGAGTGCATAACCTTGAAGTAAACAAACTGTACCCAGTGATAGAGGTGGAGGGAAACAAGAGCCCATTAGAAGAAGATGATGAGAGCGAGACAGAGGACAGCCTGATAAATAGGTTGCTAACAGATAGGCCACCCCCGTACAATAAAGAGACAGGAAATGTCGAGCCCAGCAGAGAAGGGGGGGCTGGCATAGGGGAGTATGGACCACTTCCTATCACAGATTGGGACCCCACTGCAAGTAAAGAACTGCCTCAACCTAGTCCGGTGCAGAAGGTAGTCGGAAGGTTTGTGGTACAAAGGGTGCCAGAAACGGAGCGTGCCACATCCTATGCACTACCAGACGCCCTGCAAGTACCTGTTACTATAGGTCCTATAGTATCGATTTATGACCCAGGGAGAGCCGGAGGGGAGGAACAGGTACGATTGGACAGGGAGAGAGCAGAAATGGCAAGGAGGAATGATACAGTCAATTCCCCCAGACAGCTGCCAGGACCCAGAGATTGGAGTACCCCAGTACATACCGCAGTAGATCCCGCAGGACATCCGGGGGGCCCGAGATGGCCGATGGATCTGAGGGGATCAGAGCCGAAATCCTTCCAGGAGCTAAGAGAGTACATGAAGGAATGGGATGCGGCAGTAGAGGCTCACAAGAGCCTGATAGCAGCGGAAGCTGAAAGGGAAAGCCAGGATAGCAGGACCCGGACTCACTGCGGGGCTGACGAAAACAGTCCGGAGTGGGACGGGAAGGGTCAGGACAGTAGCGGAGACACTCGTCATTCCAGGAGTGGAGGCAGACCAGTACTGGAAAACAGGAGCCCTGAGTGTGGGGGGGTGTCCCGCCCAATTCACAGCGAAGGGGATAGGAGAACGCAGGAGTACAAGAACAGCTTTAAGTGCACCCACTATGCGTCTGGCAATAGTGGACAAAACGGGAGTTGCGAGAGGTCTCGCCATGACCCCTGTGATTACGGACATGAACGGAATCCTGGGGACAGGGGGAGCCGAGAAGGAGCTTACCAGATATTGAGTGATACTAGGCAACGAGAGAATAGCGACAGGGTGGAGAACAGCAGAGAGTCCTATCATGGGGCCAAGGAAAACAGGCAGAATGGACAAAATGAAATGGGGGAAACAGGGCAGTGTTTCACCACCCTCCAAGGGAAGATGGCCGAGCATGGGACTTAGAAAGATGGGAACAAGGGAGGACTCTCCTTAACTCCCCTGAGCCTAGGCGTAGGACTCGGAGCTGGGACGGGAGAGAGATCAATGAACACCCTAAGAAAGACATACTGCGAGCCGAGATAAAAGCAAAGAGACTTGATGTCGCCAGCTTAAAATCAGATCTGGATGACATGGTAGATGGTACCTTGCCTTTGGAGAGAATGGACATGTACGAGCAGGATGAAGTACTGTTCATGGCAAAGGACATCACTCGAAAAGCGAGAGCAGCACATGAGAAATTAGTCGAACTGGCAGGAAAATACCTGGTAGACTTGTCGAGGACCAAAGCATTACAGGGTAACCACAGGCTACATTATTCAGATCAGGACCTAGATGAGAGAAGAACAATAGGATTAAAAACACACATAAGGGAACTGATCACTGGAATAAGGACATGGAGAGCGCTGGATAAATGGGAAGAAAGGTGGTCCAAGAAAGGGACCGTCAGGAGAAGCATACTTGGAATGTCCCCAGAGGGAGAACTGCAGAAGATAGAGGCATACCCTTTGCGTGAGGTAGCAAACGGGAGTTATGTGCATGTGCCCTGGAGTAGGGGGGACTTAGCTGCCTTTACCAATTCCTTCCCTAAATTGAGGGAGAATCCAGTGGAATGGTACAAGCAGGTAGAGAGGTTCGTAAAAATCTCCAAAGTACTATGGATTGACCTGAACACCTTGTTTGACATTGTGGTACCAGGAGACTTGTGGTCAGCATGTAAGGTTAGTGCTGAATGGCCCACATCAGAACCAGAGAGAGATGCACGGACTAATGGACCGTCCGAGACAGTAATGACAAAATATGAGAGAGTGATGGCTTGGCTGAAGGAAAAGGTGCCAATGCAGGACATAGATTGGGTCAAACTAGATCGAACTAGACAGGAGCCCAAAGAGACAGTTCATGAATATTATGAGAGATTGCTGAAGGCGTTTAAACAGTATAGCGGGTTGGACGTAATGGATCCTAAAGACATAGGGCAGTTTGTGTCTAAATTTGTCTTGGGCTTAAGACCGGATATTTGTTTAATGATTCAGCAACACTTGATTTGTTGGCAAAATAAACCTTTGGACGAAATCCTGACATATGCTAGATACTGCAGTGATGAGATAGATTCAAAAGCTAAAAAGCTAAAAGAAAAACTGATGGTGGTACAGATGCAGTCAGCTGGTAAGGGTGGACAACAGCAACAGGGAACAGGGACAGTGGGCAGGAGACAGAATAACCAGAACAAAGGTAATGAGGAGAACTCCAACTCGAGACCTAGAGTAGACATTGCGACATTGAAAAAGACGACCCGGTGCCATCAATGTAACGAGGTGGGACATTGGAAACGCGAGTGTCCTTACAACGTTGAAATTGGAGAACTAGAGATAGAGGAGGAAGAGGTTCAAAACACTCCAGGAAAAGGGGCAACGGCATACCAAGGAAAGGTGGTCAAAGGGGGGACCCCAGCTCCACGAGCCGAGTTCCCTCAACCACCCAGAATAGGGTAGGAGGAGAAGAGTGTTACTACGTTGATCCCCTCACGGGACAGAGAGTGGAGAGAGAAGACTGTACCCTTGGGGCAGTCTTAGAGGTAGACCAAAGGGGACCATACGTTGAGGCCGAAGTGGCAGGGTGTCCCACGACTTTCTTAGTAGACACAGGAGCCACTCGATCCACGATAAGATCAGCTGTAGTTCCAGGCCTGCCAATGTCAGGAAAACGATTCAAGTGGTGGGGGTCGCAAACAGGAGAATAACCAGCCCATTGACAGAGCCAGTGCTAGTGAAAATAGGGAAATACAGCGATGAACATCAGTTTGTGGTTTGTGATTCCAGTCCTGTATGTCTATTGGGAAGGGACCTATTGTGCAAGTTAAATTGTACAATATACTGCACACCGCAGGGAGTGGAGGTACTGACTAATGATGATGACGCTGACTTTAAGGTCGCAAACTCAAGAACGTGTGTGGAGCTGTATCCCACTTTGACAGTGGATGAGCTCCCATGGGACCTAAGGGAGACCGTAGCACCAGAAGTGTGGGATTTCACTGGGGAAGAGATTGGACTAGTCAAGGGAGTGGACCCAGTGAAAATCATAGTAAAGCCACATGCCGAGTTCCCGAGAACACCCCAATATAAATTGACCCCAGAAACGATTGCAGGTATAAAACCCGTGATCGAGTCCATGATTAAGCAGGGAATACTGAAGGAAATCGTGGGTAGTCCATGTAACTCCCCGATTATGGGTTTGCAGAAACCAAGTGGGAAATTCAGAATAGTGCAGGACCTTCGAAAAATCAATAACATAGTTGTCTCATGTTGTCCAGTGGTACCGAATCCATCAGTGATATTGTTTCAGATACCGTTCCAAGCTGAATGGTTCACAGTGATAGACCTTTGCCAGGCTTTCTTTTCGATCCCTTTGGACGAGGATAGCCACTTTCTTTTCGCTTTTAAGCTGGAAGGTCGCGTATTAACATGGTGTCGTATCCCACAGGGGTATACAGAGAGCCCATCGATCTTTAACCAGCTGCTGAAGAAAAATCTTGAAAGTCTAGTGCTGCCCCAGAATTCGGTTCTGGTCCAGTACATAGACGACCTCCTTGTCGCGTCAGAAACTGAAGAAGCTTGTAGGGAGGACTCCATTGCTTTGCTAAATCACCTAGCTACAAATGGACACAAGGTGTCTCCGAGTAAATTACAGTACTGCCTGACAGAAGTGCAGTACTTGGGGCACAGAATCGAAAAGGGAAAACGGAAGGTGTCACCAGACAGAATAGAGGCGATCATGAAAATGAACGCGCCTAAAACACAGAGAGAGGTCAGGATGTTCCTAGGGATGGTGGGTTATTGCCGACAGTGGATAGCGAACTTTTCACTGAAAGCAAAACCCTTGCAAAAACTGGCGCACAAGGAGGTGAGTGATCCGGTACCATGGGACAAGGACTGTTTGATGGCGTTCCTGCAGTTGAGAGAGGACCTGTGTCGTGCTCCTGCTCTGGGAATGCCAGATTACGCCAAAACATTCTTGCTTTACTGTTGTGAAAGAGAGGGTTGTGCTTTGTCAGTCCTGGTCCAAATCCATGGGAATGCCCGTAGACCAGTCGCCTATTTTTCGGCTACCTTAGACCCAGTAGCCGCAGCGTTGCCCGGATGTCTCAAATCCGTTGCTGCAACGGTTGTCAGCATTGAAAGGTGTGAGAATATAGTCATGGGACACCAGTTAGAGGTGTATGTACCACATTCTGTTGAACTATTGATGACCAGGACCAAAACACAGCATCTGACCAATAGCAGGCTCACGCGCTATGAGCAAGTCATTCTTGCTGCAGAGAACGTGACCCTCAAGAGATGCTCTGTTTTGAACCCTGCTACATTGATGCCACTCCCAGGTGACATTGATGATGATGTATGTACAGATCACGATTGCCTTGATGTGACTGAACTATGCACCAAACCGAGACCCGACATCGTGGATGAGCCACTGACTGACCCCGATGAAGTTTTCTTTGTTGATGGCTCATGTGTAAGAGACGAAGTTGGGCAGTTGAGAGCAGCTTATGCTGTTTGTACAATTACTGGAGTTGTGGAAGCCGCATGCCTGGAAGGAGTACACTCCGCTCAGGTAGCTGAAATTATTGCATTGACGCGTGCCTGCCTGGCAAGCAACCAAATTCGAGTCACCATATACACCGACAGCCAATATGATTTCGGGGTAGTTCATGATTACGGGCAATTGTGGTCTCAAAGAGGTTAAATGACCTCTTCAGGTTCACCCATTCGCAATGGAGAGTTTGTACGTTTATTGTTGGAAGCCTTGCAATGTCCGGCAGCTATTGCCGTTGTAAAATGTACCGCACACACTAGAAACACCGACTTTGTGTCACAAGGCAATAGATATGCCGACGAAGTCGCAAGATATTGTGCAGAACAAGGGTACTCTTTCACGGAGGTGGAAGTGGGTGGAATAAATGTAAGGACTGAATTAGCTATGATATTGGAAACTGTAGACACTTGGGACGAGTTAAAATGTATACAAGAAAATGCACCCGATTTTGAGAGGAGAACATGGGAAACTGCAGGATGTGTGATGGGCGAGGCGAATTTCTGGGTTTCAGCAGACGGAAGGGCAGTGTTGCCAAATGAGTTGGGGAGCCCAATGGCAAGACAGATACATGGTCCAGTACACCTAGGGAGAGACGCTATGCTGAGGGTATTCAGACAAACCTGGTACAACCCCAAGTTCAGAGTAGCAGCAGAAGCAGTGTGCCAGCGTTGTGTGACCTGTCAGCAGCTGAACATAGGAAAAAGAACACCAGTTGCATTGAGTCACATAGGGAGGTCTGGAGGTCCATTCAATCGAATGCAACTGGATTTCATTGAAATGCCAAGGTGCAACCGCCTTCGATATGTCCTGGTGGTTGTTTGCATATTTTCCAGATGGGTCGAGGCATACCCTACACGCAGGTGTGACACCTTCACAGTAGCCAAGTTATTGCTTAGGGAACTCATTCCGCGCTTCGGGGTACCGGCCTCTTTGGAATCAGATAGGGGAACCCATTTCAACAGCGAGCTTGTGAAGATGATTTGTGCGGCTCTGAACATAGACCAGAAATTGCATTGTAGTTATCAACCAGAAGCTTCGGGAATTGTGGAGCAGATAAACGGCACCATAAAATCCCGAATTGCCAAAATGTGCTCATCAACGTCTCTGAGTTGGCCTGATGCCTTGCCACTGGTTCTTATGAGCATCCGTAGTACCCCAGACAGAAGAACGGGACTGTCACCGCATGAGGTGTTAATGGGGAGGGCAATGAGATTGCCATCAGTACCCACTGCAGCCTTGTTGAATATCACAGATGATATGATCCTGGACTATTGTAAGGGTCTGTCTGATGCCATTCATTCTGTGTCCCTTCAGGTGCAGGCTGCCGAGGTCCCGTCGTGCCAGGACTTGTGTCATGACCTGTGCCCTGGAGACTGGGTGCTGGTCAAAAAGCACGTCAGAAGAAGCTGCCTAGATGTCCAGTGGCGTGGGCCCTACCAGATCATCCTAATCTCGAACACTGCTGTGAAGGTGGGAGGACTGCCCAACTGGATCCACGCGTCTCACACGCGGAGAGTTCCAGCACCTCTGGAAGAAACAGCTTCTCTCTCGGATGTAAGTCCAGATGCGGACAGAGAAGCCATAGAGGGGGCCAGCCAAGCTGTAGAGGTGCCAGAAGAAGCTGGGAGCGTGTCCGACCAGGCCGAGGACGGTCAGTACAATAGTGAAACCGACGACGCTACAGAAGGAGGAAGTAGCTGGGAGTACGAATCAGACACTGACCAAGCTGAAAGAGAGCACGAGCAAAGCAGAAGGTCAAGGAGCAGGAGGGTAAGGCGTGGAGAGGCCAGCTGGCCGCAAAGAAGAAGTTCAAGCCTGAGGTCAACTCCAAAGAGAACCCTTGCTCCAATATCCGAAGACTCAGACCCGGACGAAGGTGCTCAGGGCTCTGAAGCAGCAGATCTAAGAAGGTCAAGGAGAGTACGTGTGCCTAACAGAAGATACGCCACTCCTGAGTGGACATACTTGGCGACAGATGTCTTGGGAACGAGCTACAGGGAGGATAAGGGCAGTGATAGTGACCAGCTCTGAACCCATCATCACAGTAGAAGTACAGCTGTTGGTGCCTGGAGTCGAAACAGAAGGGACACTAACGTTCAAAATCCCCAACCCTCCCTACCTAAGCAAGTTAAAGCACATGTTCTTCACCGAATTACAATTCCCAGACTTCGGAACAACGATAACAAGCCATGAAGAGCACATTCTTCGTTTGGAAATATTGAACTATGCTATCCAAGCCGCAGGTTCAAACCTCATTGTAGATGCTTAAAGACTTTGTAAATAAATGAGAGAGAGAAGATAACCTAGCCCCTAGGGGAAGGAGAGAAACTTAGGGACGTTTCCTTTAAGTGGACAGAGAAGGGCTAGGGTTGTCCGTGTTAAAGTTCAAAAAGACTTTTGCAAAAAGAGATTGTCAGCTTCCAATTGTGTGGTTCTAAAGACTGAAGGATCAAGAGAGACTGTAAAGGAACTCAAGGAGAAAAGAACTTTGTGTTGAAAAGGAGGAAGGAATCATATTCTCTGAAGAACATGGAGGCCGGTAGTCCGAACCGTAGGGCCAAATGTATAATAGGCAGACTAATAGTGGGAGTGATACTTCTTATAGCTTTAGTAGTTACTGTATCATATGTGATGGGACACGAGAGTGAGGCAAGGGTACCAGACGAAAAATCTGTAGTGACACCAAAACCCACTGTTGCTGGTAAGAAAGGGGAAACCATGCAGGAGAAAGCGTTATTAGCAGCAGAAGCCCGTAGGTTACACATGGATGAGTCCCAGGGCGACTATAGGTCAAATGCTTATGCCAAACTTTTGTATGAATATGTTGATGCCATGGAGGTCAAGGACTGTTATGTGTGCATGCAACTGCCTGCGTCTGTAGATGAAGGCATTAGATATCATCACCTCCCACTGACTTATGGCATTACATGTAGCTTATTGCTTAGCATATTTTATGGAAGAGATAATTTTGAATATTATTTTTCTAATTACGATGCAGTGTTACCAGAAGTCCCAAATTATAAGCAAATGAATAAGTGGGACTATTATAAGAGTGAAGACAGATTGGCTAAGTTCTTCATTCCTTGGGATACTTTAGATACTTCACATGCCCGCAGAAACAATCTGACTTGCAAAGTGTCAGAAGTCGAGAAGAAGTTTATAGGGCAAGTGGATGATCGTTATAGAAGGCAAAAGATTCTGGAAAAATCAGGACAGTGGAAGACAGATTGGACCGAAGAGGAGAAAACACACAAAAGGAAGGGTAGTAGTGGTCCAATAGCTTTAGATAGAACGCAGAAAGGGAAGTTATGCCTTCACAGAAGTAAAACGTACTACGAAAATGTATTCGTAGGGGAAGTCAGTTGTGAACATGCTTTTAGATTAGAATATTACACAAAGGACTTCTTGAAAGGAATGCAAGTGATTCCAAATGTATATTTTGTATGTGGAAGAAATGCCTACGTGAGACTACCTGATAACTGGTACGGATCATGTTACTTGGCAATTGTCTTCCCCAAAATATACCACGCTCAAGACTTAGAGATCATAGAGGGCAAGGCCTCAACAAGAGGGAGAAGAGACCTAGGGGATGCAGAAATAGTTGGAGACGTATTTGGAGCTGCATTTCCTCTTTTAGGACTGATCCTCAATGATGTCAAAATTAGGAGACTGGCAACAGTCGTAGACAGATTGTCTGCCAGCACTGCTAGATCCATAATGCTGGTGGAAGGAGAGATGCAATCGATAAGGGCCATGGTGCTTCAGAACCGTCTTGCGTTAGACGTTCTGTTAGCAAAAGAGGGCGGAGTCTGTAAGGCTTTGAAGGTCCAGGAATGCAGCACTTACATTCCAGACAATTCAAAACCTCTTGAGAAAGTCATTATGAATATAACTAATATTCACAAAGAGATCGAAGACCTAACTAAAGTAAATGTTTGGGAAAAAGTGGGTCATGGAATGGGTGAAGTTGGAGGTTGGTTCGCCAACATAGGGAAGAGCTTTGTTTGGTACATACTGAAACCTATCATCATAATAGTGATCTGTGTGATCATGTTGTGGGGATTGGTGAGGTCGTATCAATGGTACAGATCAAATAGATTGGAGAGATCCAGGAGAGAACAGGAACGGAGATTAGCTGCAATGCAGGACAATCAGTACAAGAGTCTGAGGGCTCTAGAAATGCTGAAGCGAGGGGGGATCGCAACTAGTTCAGTTTAAATTTTGGTGATGACCCCGAGAGGTCATCAAAGGGGGGAACTGAGAGAGCGCAAACTGAACAAAATGTATGAGTGCACTATAAGTACCAGTCGGTCGCACAAACTATAATAGAAGTGCTGTAAGTGTTGAAAATATATTCACCTATACTTAGATTTGTGTAGTTAATCTAGATACTTCATATAGAAGTGGAACTGACGCAGAAATGTGTGGAAAATATATAACCTTATTAGACGTGATTAATCATGATCCATGTTATGTAGCTGCTAATGGGAGAATGTCATGCTGCAAAGCACAGAGGGGAACAGGCCTCATGGCCAGGGCAGAGAGGATTGGAAAGGTACACTTATGCATAACCTGGATTGCACTAATGTTATTTAGTAATTCTGTTTTTCGTTAGATTTATATTCTATAGAAGTGTTTCTCATAATGAAAGAATAAAGTGTTAACATGTTATTTTGATTCACAAAAGGATTTGAAGAGAATAAACCTCTGCGAGAATTGTTGTAGGCCTGAAATGATAAAAAGGTTTTCTGATTTGCACGTGCTGGTACAGGCCGAGTTGTGTCGGGAAATAAGTTGCAAAACACATGTTAGAAGTTTATGAGAATTGGGATTCAAGTTGCGGATGTCTGTCTGCAGGTGCGAGGGGGGTTCCAATTAAGAGTTGGATGAATAGAGCTCTGTTCGAAGAGACTGGTACAGACATGGAGGAGGGTTCAGGAATGTTTGGGGGTATCAGCGTGCTGGAGAAGAAGCCTGAGAAGCAAGGTCAACGCTAAACACGAGGCCCAAAGGAAGATCATCATGGAAAAAGCCAGAACCGACACCACGTGAGGGGCTTCTTGTGAGGGGCGTTTCAAATGTAATTGTGTTTTCGTATTAGGGACAGCACCCCTGGGTGGAGTTAGAGCAGATGCCTGAGGACCTTGTAGAGAGCGGATGGGTAGGCAGAGAGGGGTCATGACTGGAGATCATAGGTTTTCACCTAAGCCTAAGAGTGGGTGAACTTCTTAGGAAGTCATTCACAGCTGACACCTTTGATAGGTTGGGATTCAGTTAAGTAGGGATACCATCCAGTACAGGGTAGGGACAGCCTAACCTGATACCTTCCTTCCTTTGTAAATGACGGATAAATTGCCGTTTGTGTCTATTCTTGCCACCTTGATGATCTTGGAGTTAGTCCTGGTGTTCTTCTTTGGTCGCCTAAGAGCTTTTAGAGAACACATGTATGTATTAGTGCCCATATATCTTTTGAACCTCGTTTTGAGGTGCCTGTACCTGCAGTTATCAATGACCTTATAATAAACTTGTGAAACTTAGAAGTAGTATATGGTTTTTCAGAGTCGAGCCCATTATTAGTCAAACTAACCTGGTATTGGATGCACTTTCTTTCCTCAATGACAGGCAATAAAGATTCAATCGACCTGAACGGGGTTTAGATCTGGAGTGGTAAACTAGAGATCAAAAATCCCGCCCTCCCACTAGCAAAATGCCAAATGTATTAATTTCCTTCTTGAAGCATGTTGGAGACTAACAGAATTTCTAAGATTTTAGTGCCTGCCCCCAGTTTGCTCTTTCACTCACTTCTTATGAACTGACTTATGGTTAGGATACCATGGTGTCAGACCACTTCATGATTTTCCCTTGACTATTTCCAGTTTTGCCTCCTGCCTGGAGTGGAACTGAAACAATGATCTGTGATGCATCCTCTAACTACAGCTCTGTTTTATGTTAAATGCTGTGTCCTAGTTGCTTGTTTATATGAATTATCTTTAGTATTCGGTGCAGGATCATCTTTTATTGCCCAAAATCACTTTAAAGATTTAAGAGTTTATTACATTATTTACATTAAGATCAAATAGTAATGTGGTAACACACAAGCTTTTTTTACAAAAATGCTGATTTTGCAGGCATTTTTGCAAAAAACGGTGGCATTTTTACAAAAATGCTAATTTCTCAGGCACTTTTGTAAAAATTGCTGCATTTTTACAAAAGTGCAGAGACAGAGCTGGGACAGGAACGTGAGGGGACCTGCTGCCAGGGGATACCACCACTTGGGCCTGTGTGCTGGACCCTGCACCCATCCATCACCCCTCTACTGTCCCCAGGGCTAGTTGAAGCCCCACTTCAGGAGTTTAGGCTGCTGTTCAGGAGGAGGGCCACGCTGCAGTGGAGGATGGTGTCAGCCTGCAGCCCTGTTTTGATGAAGCCCCCACTGACTGTTGACCTGGCCCAGTAGTGCCTACTGCTCTATCCCCCGGGCCCCTGAAGAAGGAGGGCCCTCCTAGGTCCCTGAAGCTGCCGGGACCTTGCGCCACGCAAGCGCTGCGCCCAGAAGCGCCTAGAAGGGAAGGAGCACCTTGGACTGGAATCCCGCCACCAGGAGGTGAGAAGCGGTACCCTGGGGCTGGCTGTTGGGACTATCTAACCTCTAAAGTGCTAGCCTTCCTAAGCGCTGTGCAGCTGGAAGAGGCTGCTGCTGGGCCCCCAGAGTGCTGTAGAGTCCCGAGCGTATTATCAATCAACAACGGTCCTTGACAATTAACTGTACAAACTTTAAATAATTATAGGCCACAATAAGCGCTATAATGAGTAAGGTGTCCAGCCGGACCTTATAATTTAATAAATGAAAAAATAAGGAGCAAATTCAAGAGGGCACATATACAGTGGGACACAGTCCAATATCCAAAACATACAACAAGGCAAGACAAAACAGTATTTACAGGGTGGGGTGTTTCTCAGGCAATTTTACAATTAGTGAGACGATAGTGTAGTGGGAAGAATCAGCCTAGCTACACTCATGTAGTAAAAAACACAATTACGTCACACAATGGAGAACTATTGTTTGAACTACATCAACTGTCGACTGTGTTTCGATCCTGTTAGTAATGAAGGATCATCATCAGGACAAACAATGTATTGCCTGAATATGCAAGCCTGTAAGGAATTAGGGAAACAAAAAGACACAGGGGACATTTGTTTAAAATCTCATCTCGACCTCCAGTACATAGCATAAAGGATTTTCACGCCATGCCTTAAGGTGGTGAACTACTATACATGCGTGCGATTGCCATATCTGGTGACATTAAACCAGTCAATTCATGGTTGTGACAATGGTGTAAAGTGGGTGAAGCATTCAGGGGTTGGTGCAGTGAGTCAGAACATGTGAATGCTGCAGTGGATAGTGGGCCATGCAGGTTTTTTTTAAAAAAAAGGTAGTGGGGAAGCAGAGTCGGGGTGGAGATACCTAAACTCCGAGGGAGGCGGGTCCAGGATTGGGTTACAGGTGCAGCCCGACGGGTGATAGCTGGCCCTGAGAGCAGTGGAGTTCCGGTTCAATGACGCGGAGCAGGTGCGTGAACTTCACAATTTGGATCAACCTGGAGGCTGCGGGAGGGGCGAGAGCTGGGTTGAGCCACCCAGCCTAATGAATGAACGAGCTAGCTAAAGCGGTAGCTGGTGTGGGCGCTTACCTAAGGATTAGGAGATCAGGGCATCCCAAGTGGTGGCGCCGCTGTGCCACGGCTTCTTCAAGGAAGAGTGGAGACGGGATGGTCATTTCTGTTGGGGATTAATTCTAATTACTACTCATGCTGGAGACGTTGGGTTAAGGGCTAGGGTGGTGACATGGAGAGCGCTTACCTAAGGTTAAAAGGAACCTTGAAGTCCAAAGGGTTGGAGAGATGTGGATAGGATAATCGTGGTTACCGGCAGTTGGCGGAACCTGTGTGGAAAATAAGCCGTGTAAGACCACTCGGTACGCGCAGCCAAGCCTGCAGGGCAAGGGGAGGGAAAAAAGAAAAAAGAAAACCACAGCAGTGCTTACCTGTGTGTTCACGATCGAACAACTACAGACGTCTGGAGGGTGGAATCGCACCGGTCAGAAAGTAGGTTGCTAGCGTGCAGCATGGATATAGATGGGTGGCCATATTGGGGGGGCTGAATGACTCGCAAGTTGGGACTGTGGCGGCCATCTTGGAATGGGAGGGAATGGAATCGGTGGCAGCCATCTTATAGTGGTGTGAATAACGTGTTCCAAAACCAATTGGATAACATACAACGGTGCAGTGAAATTAAGAAATATAAACAGTTGATGGCAAGGCCAGGGTGAATTGTAACGGCGCATTGAGTGCGAGTTATTCACGTTCATTATACTAACTAGCCCGTAGGTAGTGGTTATCAGTGGAGACTCTGGAGTATTGTCCATGCAAGTGACAAGTTGCAAAATTAACCATATCCATGCACAAGTCATGTTTCAGTTGCCGACCATAACAACTATTACAAACCTATAACCATGTAGCAGGGGACTACATGGTTATAGGAGTGAGGTCCAGTCCTCATTGCGATTGAGGCCATTCCTGATGCTGTCCATGAGTAGAATAATTTTCAGTTCCTCTCTGTTCAGTAGGTGTGCAATGTCTCCTCCGCGAGGTGGCAGCTTGACTGATTTAAGGGCAGTCCATTTCAGATCATTGTCACTGCGTCCTCTTTCCGTGAAGTGGTCCACCAAGTGGACGATGGGAGTCTTGCAGCGGATTCTGCTGCGGTGTTGACCTATCCTAGTTTTGATCTTTTACTTGGTTTGGCTAACATATACAAGTTTACAAGGACATTGAATCAGGTAGATGACATCAGTACTATTGCAATTAGTGAAGGTTTTACAGTTAACCGTGACATTGTTAAAAATGAAGGATTTGCCTTCCATGGTAAAATCACAAACATTACATGATCCACATTTAGCATGCCCAACAAGCGGCGTTTGGTTCCAAAGGGAATCTATTGTGTCGCGTGGTGGGGGACTAGGGAGTTCAGCCCTTACCAGATGGTCCTTTAAGTTGGAGCTTTTCTTAAATGCAAACAAAGGTTGATCAATTTGCAGTGTACCAGCATTCAATATGGACCAATGTTTGATTATACATTTTCTCAAGGCATTGGAGGCTGAAGTAAAGGTAGTCACTCACGCTATTCTTTGACTAGACTCTTTTTGTTTGGGGCAGAGGAGGACCTCCCTTGGGCAGTACTAAGCCCTTTTAACTGCTTTTCGAATAAATCTGTTGGGGTAACCCCTGTCTTTAAGTTTGTTTGATAGGACTGTGGCTTCCCTGAAGTAATCCTCTTTGGCATAGCAATTCCTTGAGATGCGGAGGAATTGCGAGTATGGTATGGAGTCCCTGAGCGCTCTAGGGTGGTTGCTATTGTAGCTTAGAAGTGTGCTTCTTTCAGTGGGTTTGCGGTATAATCTGGTGTGGAGGCAACCTTCAGATTGATAGATGGTTAGGTCAAGAAAGGGAATGGACTCTTCGTCAACTGTGCTGGTAAAGGTAAGTCCGCAACAATTGTTGTTGAGCCAATGAATAAACTGATTGAGGCTGTCAAGGTTCGTATTCCAAATTAGGAAAATATTGTCGATGTAACGCCTCCAGATGGAAATGGCAGACGAGAAAGGGTTAGAGGTACTCAATATGGTGTGAGTCTCAATTTTATCCATAAAGAAATAGCCCCCATCGATGTGCCCTTAACTTGTTGATAGTATTGCTGCTCGAATGGAAAGAAGTTTCTTGTCAAGTAAATTCCCAACAATTGGAGGATGAAAATGGAAGGTACCCGATGCGGTCTGGTCCTGGTTTCAAGTATGTCCCGTATGACCATAAGGGCAGCAGTCTGGAGGATGTTCGTGTACAAGGACTCAACATCCAATGTACACAGCAGCTGGTCCCCCACAGAGAAGGGGGTCTCTTCAATCAAGTTCACCATGGCCATGCTATCCCTGACATAGCACTGGGTGACAGGCACAAACTCTTTAATAAAGAAATTCACAAAGTGACCGAGGGGCTCAAGAATGGAGTCGCAACCTGACACTATTGGCCTGCCTGGTGTGTTTAGGACACTTTTGTGGACCTTCGAGAGGGTGTAAATTACAGGCATTCTGGGCGATTTGATATGAAGAAATTGGAATTCTTTTTGGTTAATGATTCCCAAATCTAGGGCCTCTGTGGTAATTTTAGAAATAAGACTTTGTATGTCCTTGGTGGGATTAGTGGGGAGCCTCATATAGTGGTCAGTGTTTGCTAATTGTCTGAGTATTTCTGTGGTGTATGTATCTCTATTTTGTAAGACAATGCCTCCACCTTTATCGGCACTCTTAATGATGAGTGTGTCAATACTTTTTAATGATTGGATAGCTTTCTTTTCTTCCATCGGTAAGTTATATGGAATTAATTTCTTGGTTTCTTTCAGAGCATTGAGCTCTTTGGTCACCATTTTTTTCAAAAGTGACAACCTCTGGTGGAACCATCCCTGCTGTGGGAGAAAAGGTGGAGGGCGGTTTAAATGGGGTGTTAGAAATAGCCAGGGGTGAAGGATTTATTTGAAAGAAGGCCTCTAGTCGTATCCTACGGAAGAATCTGAGGATTTCCGTGTGGAGCTCGAGAAAGTCAGTGCGTATGGTTGGCACGAAAGAGAGCCCTTTACTTAAAAGAGAGGTTTCAGCAGTGGATAGGTTATGCGTGGAAAGATTGGAGATAGGGATGATCTGTGTGTTCATTGCGTTGGTGCCTACCATTGGTAGAATTTCTGCCTGGTTTGCCGCTCTCCTGGAGGATTGCACCATTGTGGTACTCGTTTGGCTTTCCCTCGTGTGGGTGGGTTGGATTGGCCTCTTTCTAAAAAATTGCTTCTACTAGGCCCTGGGTTTCTGTTCGATGGCCCTGAGTTATCTCCTGAGTCAGAATTATCAGACAGAGGAGTCGGAGAAGCCCACTAGGGTCTGGTAAGAATTAAAGCGCCCCAAGGTCTAGTGTTCCGTGGATTCGAATAGGTACGGTTTGTGTAGAAGTCTTTTTGGAGGTAAGGATAAGTTGCCTCAATATGATAGGGCTTAATGTCTTTCCTGACCTTGTTAGTTTTTTTGTTTTGTTTAATCCTGTAGAAATCTTCTACAGTTTTCTGTACCTGGTCTAATAGTTTTTTGGCCTCCAGGACAGTGTTAGTATTGTTTCGTTTTTTCGTAATTTCGTCAATCTAAGCAACTAGGGCGGAAAGAGTCTCAGTGGCTATTTCAATGCCCAGGACAAGCCAATGCCTAGAACGATTCAGAAAAGGGGGTGGTGATGAACAGAGTGTCTAAATTAAGCAGACCACTCTTACCCAGTCCAAAGATCAGGGCTTCATCCATCACCATTATTTATTGCACCATCCCAGCTCAGAACCTGGCTATATGCAAATCAGTCTGTCCCTGGCCCAGTGCATCATGGGAACAGGGCAGACTAAACTACCAAGCCAATTCTTCACCAGAAAGGAGACAAGCTACCGGGGACCGGTTTCTGGCATTTCAGCCTTCTTCGGCCCGGCTTGCTTGAATCCTGATGGTGCAGTGAGAAAGGGACTCATGTCTGAGTATACCCTGCCACACCTATAGTGGCCAAAAAACGATTCAGAAAAGGGGGTGGTGATGAACAGAGTGTCTGAATTAAACAGACCACTCTTACCCAGTCCAAAGATCAGGGCTTGATCCATCACCGTTATTTATCTCACTGCACCATCCCAGCACAGAACCTGGCTATATGCAAATCAGTCTGTCCCTGGCCCAGTGCATCATGGGAACAGGGCAGACTAAACTACCAAGCCAATTCTTCACCAGAAAGGAGACAAGCTACTAGGGACCGGTTTCTGGCATTTCAGCCTTCTTCGGCCCGGCTTGCTTGAATCCTGATGGTGCAGTGAGAAAGGGACTCATGTCTGAGTATACCCTGCCACACCTATAGTGGCCAAAAACGATTCAGAAAAGGGGGTGGTGATGAACAGAGTGTCTGAATTAAGCAGACCACTCTTACCCAGTCCAAAGATCAGGGCTTGATCCATCACCGTTATTTATCTCACTGCACCATCCCAGCTCAGAACCTGGCTATATGCAAATCAGCCTGTCCCTGGCCCAGTGCATCATGGGAACAGGGCAGACTAAAATACCAAGCCAATTCTTCACCAGAAAGGAGACAAGCTACCGGGGACCGGTTTCTGGAATTTCAGCCTTCTTCGGCCCGGCTTGCTTGAATCCTGATGGTGCAGTGAGAAAGGGACTCATGTCTGAGTATACCCTGCCACATCTATAGTGTCCAAAAACGATTCAGAAAAGGGGGTGGTGATGAACAGAGTGTCTGAATTAAGCAGACCACTCTTACCCAGTCCAAAGATCAGGGCTTGATCCATCACCATTATTTATCTCACTGCACCATCCCAGCTCAGAACCTGGCTATATGCAAATCAGTCTGTCCCTGGCCCAGTGCATCATGGGAACAGGGCAGACTAAACTACCAAGCCAATTCTTCACCAGAAAGGAGACAAGCTACCGGGGACCGGTTTCTGTCATGTCAGCCTTCTTCGGCCCGGCTTGCTTGAATCCTGATGGTGCAGTGAGAAAGGGACTCATGTCTGAGTATACCCTGCCACACCTATAGTGGCCAAAAACGATTCAGAAAAGGGGGTGGTGATGAACAGAGTGTCTGAATTAAGCAGACCACTCTTACCCAGACCAAAGATCAGGGCTTGATCCATCACCGTTATTTATCTCACTGCACCATCCCAGCACAGAACCTGGCTATATGCAAATCAGTCTGTCCCTGGCCCAGTGCATCATGGGAACAGGGCAGACTAAGCTACCAAGCCAATTCTTTACCAGAAAGGAGACAAGCTACCGGGGACCGGTTTCCGGCATTTCAGCCTTCTTCGGCCCGGCTTGCTTGAATCCTGATGGTGCAGTGAGAAAGGGACTCATGTCTGAGTATACCCTGCCACACCTATAGTGGCCAAAAACGATTCAGAAAAGGGGTGGTGATGAACAGAGTGTCTGAATTAAGCAGACCACTCTTACCCAGTCCAAAGATCAGGGCTTGATCCATCACGTTATTTATCTCACTGCACCATCCCAGCTCAGAACCTGGCTATATGCAAATCAGCCTGTCCCTGGCCCAGTGCATCATGGGAACAGGGCAGACTAAAATACCAAGCCAATTCTTCACCAGAAAGGAGACAAGCTACCGGGGACCGGTTTCTGGCATTTCAGCCTTCTTCGGCCCGGCTTGCTTGAATCCTGATGGTGCAGTGAGAAAGGGACTCATGTCTGAGTATACCCTGCCACATCTATAGTGTCCAAAAACGATTCAGAAAAGGGGGTGGTAATGAACAGAGTGTCTGAATTAAGCAGACCACTCTTACCCAGTCCAAAGATCCGGGCTTGATCCATCACCGTTATTTATCTCACTGCACCATCCCAGCTCAGAACCTGGCTATATGCAAATCAGTCTGTCCCTGGCCCAGTGCATCATGGGAACAGGGCAGACTAAACTACCAAGCCAATTCTTCACCAGAAAGGAGACAAGCTACCGGGGACCAGTTTCTGGCATTTCAGCCTTCTTCGGCCCGGCTTGCTTGAATCCTGATGGTGCAGTGAGAAAGGGACTCATGTCTGAGTATACCCAGCCACACCTATAGTGGCCAAAAACGATTCAGAAAAGGGGGTGGTGATGAACAGAGTGTCTGAATTAAGCAGACCACTCTTACCCAGTCCAAAGATCAGGGCTTGATCCATCACCGTTATTTATCTCACTGCACCATCCCAGCTCAGAACCTGGCTATATGCAAATCAGTCTGTCCCTGGCCCAGTGCATCATGGGAACAGGGCAGACTAAACTACCAAGCCAATTCTTCACCAGAAAGGAGACAAGCTACCGGGACCGGTTTCTGGCATTTCAGCCTTCTTCGGCCCGGCTTGCTTGAATCCTGATGGTGCAGTGAGAAAGGGACTCATGTCTGAGTATACCCTGCCACACCTATAGTGGCCAAAAACGATTCAGAAAAGGGGGTGGTGATGAACAGAGTGTCTGAATTAAGCAGACCACTCTTACCCAGACCAAAGATCAGGGCTTGATCCATCACCGGTATTTATCTCACTGCACCATCCCAGCTCAGAACCTGGCTATATGCAAATCAGTCTGTCCCTGGCCCAGTGCATCATGGGAACAGGGCAGACTAAACTACCAAGCCAATTCTTCACCAGAAAGGAGACAAGCTACCAGGGACCGGTTTCTGGCATTTCAGCCTTCTTCGGCCCGGCTTGCTTGAATCCTAATGGTGCAGTGAGAAAGGGATTCATGTCTGAATATACCCTGCCACACCTATAGTGGCCAAAAACGATTCAGAAAAGGGGGTGGTGATGAACAGAGTGTCTGAATTAAGCAGACCACTCTTACCCAGTCCAAAGATCAGGGCTTGATCCATCACCGTTATTTATCTCACTGCACCATCCCAGCTCAGAACCTGGCTATATGCAAATCAGTCTGTCCCTGGCCCAGTGCATCATGGGAACAGGGCAGACTAAACTACCAAGCCAATTCTTCACCAGAAAGGAGACAAGCTACCGGGGACCGGTTTCTGGCATTTCAGCCTTCTTCGGCCCGGCTTGCTTGAATCCTGATGGTGCAGTGAGAAAGGGACTCATGTCTGAGTATACCCTGCCACATCTATAGTGTCCAAAAACGATTCAGAAAATGGGGTGGTGATGAACAGAGTGTCTGAATTAAGCAGACCACTCTTACCCAGTCCAAAGATCAGAGCTTGATCCATCACCGTTATTTATCTCACTGCACCATCCCAGCTCAGAACCTGGCTATATGCAAATCAGTCTGTCACTGGCCCAGTGCATCATGGGAACAGGGCAGACTAATCTACCAAGCCAATTCTTCACCAGAAAGGAGACAAGCTACCGGGGACCGGTTTCTGGCATTTCAGCCTTCTTCGGCCCGGCTTGCTTGAATCCTGATGGTGCAGTGAGAAAGGGACTCATGTCTGAGTATACCCTGCCACACCTATAGTGGCCAAAAACGATTCAGAAAAGGGGGTGGTGATGAACAGAGTGTCTGAATTAAGCAGACCACTCTTACCCAGTCCAAAGATCAGGGCTTGATCCATCACCGTTATTTATCTCACTGCACCATCCAAGCTCAGAACCTGGCTATATGCAAATCAGTCTGTCCCTGGTCCAGTGCATCATGGGAACAGGGCAGACTAAACTACCAAGCCAATTCTTCACCAGAAAGGAGACAAGCTACCGGGGACCGGTTTCTGGCATTTCAGCCTTCTTCGGCCCGGCTTGCTTGAATCCTGATGGTGCAGTGAGAAAGGGACTCATGTCTGAGTATACCCTGCCACACCTATAGTGGCCAAAAACGATTCAGAAAAGGGGGTGGTGATGAACAGAGTGACTGAATTAAGCAGACCACTCTTACCCAGTCCAAAGATCAGGGCTTGATCCATCACCGTTATTTATCTCACTGCACCATCCCAGCTCAGGACCTGGTTATATGCAAATCAGTCTGTCCCTGGCCCAGTGCATCATGGGAACAGGGCAGACTAAACAACCAAGCCAATTCTTCACCAGAAAGGAGACAAGCTACCGGGGACCGGTTTCTGGCATTTCAGCCTTCTTCGGCCCGGCTTGCTTGAATCCTAATGGTGCAGTGAGAAAGGGACTCATGTCTGAGTATACCCTGCCACACCTATAGTGGCCAAAAACGATTCAGAAAAGGGGGTGGTGATGAACAGAGTGTCTGAATTAAGCAGACCACTCTTACCCAGTCCAAAGATCAGGGCTTGATCCATTACCGTTATTTATCTCACTGCACCATCCCAGCTCAGAACCTGACTATATGCAAATCAGTCTGTCCCTGGCCCAGTGCATCATGGGAACAGGGCAGACTAAACTACCAAGCCAATTCTTCACCAGAAAGGAGACAAGCTACCGGGGACCGGTTTCTGGCATTTCAGCCTTCTTCGGCCCGGCTTGCTTGAATCCTGATGGTGCAGTGAGAAAGGGACTCATGTCTGAGTATACCCTGCCACACCTATAGTGGCCAAAAACGATTCAGAAAAGGGGGTGGTGATGAACAGAGTGTCTGAATTAAGCAGACCACTCTTACCCAGTCCAAAGATCAGGGCTTGATCCATCACCGTTATTTATCTCACTGCACCATCCCAGCTCAGAACCTGGCTATATGCAAATCAGTCTGTCCCTGGCCCAGTGCATCATGGGAACAGGGCAGACTAAACTACCAAGCCAATTCTTCACCAGAAAGGAGACAAGCTACCGGGGACCGGTTTTTGGCATTTCAGCCTTCTTCGGCCCGGCTTGCTTGAATCCTGATGGTGCAGTGAGAAAGGGACTCATGTCTGAGTATACCCTGCCACACCTATAGTGGCCAAAAACAATTCACAAAAGGGGGTGGTGATGAACAGAGTGACTGAATTAAGCAGACCACTCTTACCCAGTCCAAAGATCAGGGCTTGATCGATCACCGTTATTTATCTCACTGCACCATCCCAGCTCAGAACATGGTTATATGCAAATCAGTCTGTCCCTGGCCCAGTGCATCATGGGAACAGGGCAGACTAAACAACCAAGCCAATTCTTCACCAGAAAGGAGACAAGCTACCGGGGACCGGTTTCTGGCATTTCAGCCTTCTTCGGCCCGGCTTGCTTGAATCCTAATGGTGCAGTGAGAAAGGGACTCATGTCTGAGTATACCCTGCCACACCTATAGTGGCCAAAAACGATTCAGAAAAGGGGGTGGTGATGAACAGATTGTCTGAATTAAGCAGACCACTCTTACCCAGTCCAAAGATCAGGGCTTGATCCATCACCGTTATTTATCTCACTGCACCATCCCAGCTCAGAACCTGGCTATATGCAAATCAGTCTGTCCCTGGCCCAGTGCATCATGGGAACAGGGCAGACTAAACTACCAAGCCAATTCTTCACCAGAAAGGAGACAAGCTACCGGGGACCGGTTTCTGGCATTTCAGCCTTCTTCGGCCCGGCTTGCTTGAATCCTGATGGTGCAGTGAGAAAGGGACTCATGTCTGAGTATACCCTGCCACACCTATAGTGGCCAAAAACGATTCAGAAAAGGGGGTGGTGATGAACAGAGTGTCTGAATTAAGCAGACCACTCTTACCCAGTCCAAAGATCAGGGCTTGATCCATCACCGTTATTTATCTCACTGCACCATCCCAGCTCAGAACCTGGCTATATGCAAATCAGTCTGTCCCTGGCCCAGTGCATCATGGAAACAGGGCAGACTAAACTACCAAGCCAATTCTTCACCAGAAAGGAGACAAGCTACCGGGGACCGGTTTTTGGCATTTCAGCCTTCTTCGTCCCGGCTTGCTTGAATCCTGATGGTGCAGTGAGAAAGGGACTCATGTCTGAGTATACCCTGCCACACCTATAGTGGCCAAAAACGATTCAGAAAAGGGGGTGGTGATGAACAGAGTGACTGAATTAAGCAGACCACTCTTACCCAGTCCAAAGATCAGGGCTTGATCCATCACCGTTATTTATCTCACTGCACCATCCCAGCTCAGAACCTGGCTATATGCAAATCAGTCTGTCCCTGGCCCAGTGCATCATGGGAACAGGGCAGACTAAACTACCAAGCCAATTCTTCACCAGAAAGGAGACAAGCTACCGGGGACCGGTTTCTGGCATTTCAGCCTTCTTCGGCCCGGCTTGCTTGAATCCTGATGGTGCAGTGAGAAAGGGACTCATGTCTGAGTATACCCTGCCACACCTATAGTGGCCAAAAACGATTCAGAAAAGGGGGTGGTGATGAACAGAGTGTCTGAATTAAGCAGACCACTCTTACCCAGTCCAAAGATCAGGGCTTGATCCATCACCGTTATTTATCTCACTGCACCATCCCAGCTCAGGACCTGGTTATATGCAAATCAGTCTGTCCCTGGCCCAGTGCATCATGGGAACAGGGCAGACTAAACAACCAAGCCAATTCTTCACCAGAAAGGAGACAAGCTACCGGGGACCGGTTTCTGGCATTTCAGCCTTCTTCGGCCCGGCTTGCTTGAATCCTAATGGTGCAGTGAGAAAGGGACTCATGTCTGAGTATACCCTGCCACACCTATAGTGGCCAAAAACGATTCAGAAAAGGGGGTGGTGATGAACAGAGTGTCTGAATTAAGCAGACCACTCTTACCCAGTCCAAAGATCAGGGCTTGATCCATTACCGTTATTTATCTCACTGCACCATCCCAGCTCAGAACCTGACTATATGCAAATCAGTCTGTCCCTGGCCCAGTGCATCATGGGAACAGGGCAGACTAAACTACCAAGCCAATTCTTCACCAGAAAGGAGACAAGCTACCGGGGACCGGTTTCTGGCATTTCAGCCTTCTTCGGCCCGGTTTGCTTGAATCCTGATGGTGCAGTGAGAAAGGGACTCATGTCTGAGTATACCCTGCCACACCTATAGTGGCCAAAAACGATTCAGAAAAGGGGGTGGTGATGAACAGAGTGTCTGAATTAAGCAGACCACTCTTACCCAGTCCAAAGATCAGGGCTTGATCCATCACCGTTATTTATCTCACTGCACCATCCCAGCTCAGAACCTGGCTATATGCAAATCAGTCTGTCCCTGGCCCAGTGCATCATGGGAACAGGGCAGACTAAACTACCAAGCCAATTCTTCACCAGAAAGGAGACAAGCTACCGGGGACCGGTTTTTGGCATTTCAGCCTTCTTCGGCCCGGCTTGCTTGAATCCTGATGGTGCAGTGAGAAAGGGACTCATGTCTGAGTATACCCTGCCACACCTATAGTGGCCAAAAACAATTCACAAAAGGGGGTGGTGATGAACAGAGTGACTGAATTAAGCAGACCACTCTTACCCAGTCCAAAGATCAGGGCTTGATCCATCACCGTTATTTATCTCACTGCACCATCCCAGCTCAGAACATGGTTATATGCAAATCAGTCTGTCCCTGGCCCAGTGCATCATGGGAACAGGGCAGACTAAACAACCAAGCCAATTCTTCACCAGAAAGGAGACAAGCTACCGGGGACCGGTTTCTGGCATTTCAGCCTTCTTCGGCCCGGCTTGCTTGAATCCTAATGGTGCAGTGAGAAAGGGACTCATGTCTGAGTATACCCTGCCACACCTATAGTGGCCAAAAACGATTCAGAAAAGGGGGTGGTGATGAACAGATTGTCTGAATTAAGCAGACCACTCTTACCCAGTCCAAAGATCAGGGCTTGATCCATCACCGTTATTTATCTCACTGCACCATCCCAGCTCAGAACCTGGCTATATGCAAATCAGTCTGTCCCTGGCCCAGTGCATCATGGGAACAGGGCAGACTAAACTACCAAGCCAATTCTTCACCAGAAAGGAGACAAGCTACCGGGGACCGGTTTCTGGCATTTCAGCCTTCTTCGGCCCGGCTTGCTTGAATCCTGATGGTGCAGTGAGAAAGGGACTCATGTCTGAGTATACCCTGCCACACCTATAGTGGCCAAAAACGATTCAGAAAAGGGGGTGGTGATGAACAGAGTGTCTGAATTAAGCAGACCACTCTTACCCAGTCCAAAGATCAGGGCTTGATCCATCACCGTTATTTATCTCACTGCACCATCCCAGCTCAGAACCTGGCTATATGCAAATCAGTCTGTCCCTGGCCCAGTGCATCATGGAAACAGGGCAGACTAAACTACCAAGCCAATTCTTCACCAGAAAGGAGACAAGCTACCGGGGACCGGTTTTTGGCATTTCAGCCTTCTTCGTCCCGGCTTGCTTGAATCCTGATGGTGCAGTGAGAAAGGGACTCATGTCTGAGTATACCCTGCCACACCTATAGTGGCCAAAAACGATTCAGAAAAGAGGGTGGTGATGAACAGAGTGACTGAATTAAGCAGACCACTCTTACCCAGTCCAAAGATCAGGGCTTGATCCATCACCGTTATTTATCTCACTGCACCATCCCAGCTCAGAACCTGGTTATATGCAAATCAGTCTGTCCCTGGCCCAGTGCATCATGGGAACAGGGCAGACTAAACAACCAAGCCAATTCTTCACCAGAAAGGAGACAAGCTACCGGGGACCGGTTTCTGGCATTTCAGCCTTCTTCGGCCCGGCTTGCTTGAATCCTAATGGTGCAGTGAGAAAGGGACTCATGTCTGAGTATACCCTGCCACACCTATAGTGGCCAAAAACGATTCAGAAAAGGGGGTGGTGATGAACAGAGTGTCTTAATTAAGCAGACCACTCTTACCCAGTCCAAAGATCAGGGCTTGATCCATCACCGTTATTTATCTCACTGCACCATCCCAGCTCAGAACCTGGCTATATGCAAATCAGTCTGTCCCTGGCCCAGTGCATCATGGGAACAGGGCAGACTAAACTACCAAGCCAATTCTTCACCAGAAAGGAGACAAGCTACCGGGGACCGGTTTCTGGCATTTCAGCCTTCTTCGGCCCGGCTTGCTTGAATCCTGATGGTGCAGTGAGAAAGGGACTCATGTCTGAGTATACCCTGCCACACCTATAGTGGCCAAAAACGATTCAGAAAAGGGGGTGGTGATGAACAGAGTGTCTGAATTAAGCAGACCACTCTTACCCAGTCCAAAGATCAGGGCTTGATCCATCACCGTTATTTATCTCACTGCACCATCCCAGCTCAGAACCTGGCTATATGCAAATCAGTCTGTCCCTGGCCCAGTGCATCATGGGAACAGGGCAGACTAAACTACCAAGCCAATTCTTCACCAGAAAGGAGACAAGCTACCGGGGACTGGTTTCTGGCATTTCAGCCTTCTTCGGCCCGGCTTGCTTGAATCCTGATGGTGCAGTGAGAAAGGGACTCATGTCTGAGTATACCCTGCCACACCTATAGTGGGCAAAAACGATTCAGAAAAGGGGGTGGTGATGAACAGAGTGTCTGAATTAAGCAGACCACTCTTACCCAGTCCAAAGATCAGGGCTTGATCCATCACCATTATTTATCTCACTGCACCATCCCAGCTCAGAACCTGGCTATATGCAAATCAGTCTGTCCCTGGCCCAGTGCATCATGGGAACAGGGCAGACTAAACTACCAAGCCAATTCTTCACCAGAAAGGAGACAAGCTACCGGGGACCGGTTTCTGGCATTTCAGCCTTCTTCGGCCCGGCTTGCTTGAATCCTGATGGTGCAGTGAGAAAGGGACTCATGTCTGAGTATACCCTGCCACACCTATAGTGGCCAAAAACGATTCAGAAAAGGGGGTGGTGATGAACAGAGTGTCTGAATTAAGCAGACCACTCTTACCCAGTCCAAAGATCAGGGCTTGATCCATCACCGTTATTTATCTCACTGCACCATCCCAGCACAGAACCTGGCTATATGCAAATCAGTCTGTCCCTGGCCCAGTGCATCATGGGAACAGGGCAGACTAAGCTACCAAGCCAATTCTTCACCAGAAAGGAGACAAGCTACCGGGGACCGGTTTCCGGTATTTCAGCCTTCTTCAGCCCGGCTTGCTTGAATCCTGATGGTGCAGTGAGAAAGGGACTCATGTCTGAGTATACCCTGCCACACCTATAGTGGCCAAAAACGATTCAGAAAAGGGGTGGTGATGAACAGAGTGTCTGAATTAAGCAGACCGCTCTTACCCAGTCCAAAGATCAGGGCTTGATCCATCACGTTATTTATCTCACTGCACCATCCCAGCTCAGAACCTGGCTATATGCAAATCAGCCTGTCCGTGGCCCAGTGCATCATGGGAACAGGGCAGACTAAAATACCAAGCCAATTCTTCACCAGAAAGGAGACAAGCTACCGGGGACCGGTTTCTGGCATTTCAGCCTTCTTCGGCCCGGCTTGCTTGAATCCTGATGGTGCAGTGAGAAAGGGACTCATGTCTGAGTATACCCTGCCACATCTATAGTGTCCAAAAACGATTCAGAAAAGGGGGTGGTAATGAACAGAGTGTCTGAATTAAGCAGACCACTCTTACCCAGTCCAAAGATCAGGGCTTGATCCATCACCGTTATTTATCTCACTGCACCATCCCAGCTCAGAACCTGGCTATATGCAAATCAGTCTGTCCCTGGCCCAGTGCATCATGGGAACAGGGCAGACTAAACTACCAAGCCAATTCTTCACCAGAAAGGAGACAAGCTACCGGGGACCGGTTTCTGGCATTTCAGCCTTCTTCGGCCCGGCTTGCTTGAATCCTGATGGTGCAGTGAGAAAGGGACTCATGTCTGAGTATACCCAGCCACACCTATAGTGGCCAAAAACGATTCAGAAAAGGGGGTGGTGATGAACAGAGTGTCTGAATTAAGCAGACCACTCTTACCCAGTCCAAAGATCAGGGCTTGATCCATCACCGTTATTTATCTCACTGCACCATCCCAGCTCAGAACCTGGCTATATGCAAATCAGTCTGTCCCTGGCCCAGTGCATCATGGGAACAGGGCAGACTAAACTACCAAGCCAATTCTTCACCAGAAAGGAGACAAGCTACTGGGACCGGTTTCTGGCATTTCAGCCTTCTTCGGCCCGGCTTGCTTGAATCCTGATGGTGCAGTGAGAAAGGGACTCATGTCTGAGTATACCCTGCCACACCTATAGTGGCCAAAAACGATTCAGAAAAGGGGGTGGTGATGAACAGAGTGACTGAATTAAGCAGACCACTCTTACCCAGTCCAAAGATCAGGGCTTGATCCATCACCGTTATTTATCTCACTGCACCATCCCAGCTCAGAACCTGGTTATATGCAAATCAGTCTGTCCCTGGCCGAGTGCATCATGGGAACAGGGCAGAGTAAACAACCAAGCCAATTCTTCACCAGAAAGGAGACAAGCTACCGGGGACCGGTTTCTGGCATTTCAGCCTTCTTTGGCCCGGCTTGCTTGAATCCTAATGGTGCAGTGAGAAAGGGACTCATGTCTGAATATACCCTGCCACACCTATAGTGGCCAAAAACGATTCAGAAAAGGGGGTGGTGATGAACAGAGTGTCTGAATTAAGCAGACCACTCTTACCCAGTCCAAAGATCAGGGCTTGATCCATCACCGTTATTTATCTCACTGCACCATCCCAGCTCAGAACCTGGCTATATGCAAATAAGTTTGTCCCTGGCCCAGTGCATCATGGGAACAGAGCAGACTAAACTACCAAGCCAATTCTTCACCAGAAAGGAGACAAGCTACCGGGGACCGGTTTCTGGCATTTCAGCCTTCTTCGGCCCGGCTTGCTTGAATCCTGATGGTGCAGTGAGAAAGGGACTCATGTCTGAGTATACCCTGCCACATCTATAGTGTCCAAAAACGATTCAGAAAAGGGGGTGGTGATGAACAGAGTGTCTGAATTAAGCAGACCACTCTTACCCAGTCCAAAGATCAGGGCTTGATCCATCACCGTTATTTATCTCACTGCACCATCCCAGCTCAGAACCTGGCTATATGCAAATCAGTCTGTCCCTGGCCCAGTGCATCATGGGAACAGGGCAGACTAATCTACCAAGCCAATTCTTCACCAGAAAGGAGACAAGCTACCGGGGACCGGTTTCTGGCATTTCAGCCTTCTTCGGCCCGGCTTGCTTGAATCCTGATGGTGCAGTGAGAAAGGGACTCATGTCTGAGTATACCCTGCCACACCTATAGTGGCCAAAAACGATTCAGAAAAGGGGGTGGTGATGAACAGAGTGTCTGAATTAAGCAGACCACTCTTACCCAGTCCAAAGATCAGGGCTTGATCCATCACCGTTATTTATCTCACTGCACCATCCAAGCTCAGAACCTGGCTATATGCAAATCAGTCTGTCCCTGGCCCAGTGCATCATGGGAACAGGGCAGACTAAACTACCAAGCCAATTCTTCACCAGAAAGGAGACAAGCTACCGGGGACCGGTTTCTGGCATTTCAGCCTTCTTCGGCCCGGCTTGCTTGAATCCTGATGGTGCAGTGAGAAAGGGACTCATGTCTGAGTATACCCTGCCACACCTATAGTGGCCAAAAACGATTCAGAAAAGGGGGTGGTGATGAACAGAGTGACTGAATTAAGCAGACCACTCTTACCCAGTCCAAAGATCAGGGCTTGATCCATCACCGTTATTTATCTCACTGCACCATCCCAGCTCAGGACCTGGTTATATGCAAATCAGTCTGTCCCTGGCCCAGTGCATCATGGGAACAGGGCAGACTAAACAACCAAGCCAATTCTTCACCAGAAAGGAGACAAGCTACCGGGGACCGGTTTCTGGCATTTCAGCCTTCTTCGGCCCGGCTTGCTTGAATCCTAATGGTGCAGTGAGAAAGGGACTCATGTCTGAGTATACCCTGCCACACCTATAGTGGCCAAAAACGATTCAGAAAAGGGGGTGGTGATGAACAGAGTGTCTGAATTAAGCAGACCACTCTTACCCAGTCCAAAGATCAGGGCTTGATCCATTACCGTTATTTATCTCACTGCACCATCCCAGCTCAGAACCTGACTATATGCAAATCAGTCTGTCCCTGGCCCAGTGCATCATGGGAACAGGGCAGACTAAACTACCAAGCCAATTCTTCACCAGAAAGGAGACAAGCTACCGGGGACCGGTTTCTGGCATTTCAGCCTTCTTCGGCCCGGCTTGCTTGAATCCTGATGGTGCAGTGAGAAAGGGACTCATGTCTGAGTATACCCTGCCACACCTATAGTGGCCAAAAACGATTCAGAAAAGGGGGTGGTGATGAACAGAGTGTCTGAATTAAGCAGACCACTCTTACCCAGTCCAAAGATCAGGGCTTGATCCATCACCGTTATTTATCTCACTGCACCATCCCAGCTCAGAACCTGGCTATATGCAAATCAGTCTGTCCCTGGCCCAGTGCATCATGGGAACAGGGCAGACTAAACTACCAAGCCAATTCTTCACCAGAAAGGAGACAAGCTACCGGGGACCGGTTTTTGGCATTTCAGCCTTCTTCGGCCCGGCTTGCTTGAATCCTGATGGTGCAGTGAGAAAGGGACTCATGTCTGAGTATACCCTGCCACACCTATAGTGGCCAAAAACAATTCACAAAAGGGGGTGGTGATGAACAGAGTGACTGAATTAAGCAGACCACTCTTACCCAGTCCAAAGATCAGGGCTTGATCCATCACCGTTATTTATCTCACTGCACCATCCCAGCTCAGAACATGGTTATATGCAAATCAGTCTGTCCCTGGCCCAGTGCATCATGGGAACAGGGCAGACTAAACAACCAAGCCAATTCTTCACCAGAAAGGAGACAAGCTACCGGGGACCGGTTTCTGGCATTTCAGCCTTCTTCGGCCCGGCTTGCTTGAATCCTAATGGTGCAGTGAGAAAGGGACTCATGTCTGAGTATACCCTGCCACACCTATAGTGGCCAAAAACGATTCAGAAAAGGGGGTGGTGATGAACAGAGTGTCTGAATTAAGCAGACCACTCTTACCCAGTCCAAAGATCAGGGCTTGATCCATCACCGTTATTTATCTCACTGCACCATCCCAGCTCAGAACCTGGCTATATGCAAATCAGTCTGTCCCTGGCCCAGTGCATCATGGGAACAGGGCAGACTAAACTACCAAGCCAATTCTTCACCAGAAAGGAGACAAGCTACCGGGGACCGGTTTCTGGCATTTCAGCCTTCTTCGGCCCGGCTTGCTTGAATCCTGATGGTGCAGGGAGAAAGGGACTCATGTCTGAGTATACCCTGCCACACCTATAGTGGGCAAAAACGATTCAGAAAAGGGGGTGGTGATGAACAGAGTGTCTGAATTAAGCAGACCACTCTTACCCAGTCCAAAGATCAGGGCTTGATCCATCACCATTATTTATCTCACTGCACCATCCCAGCTCAGAACCTGGCTATATGCAAATCAGTCTGTCCCTGGCCCAGTGCATCATGGGAACAGGGCAGACTAAACTACCAAGCCAATTCTTCACCAGAGCATGTGGTGCCAATGTGGCTGAAATTATGGATGTATTTGGGGTTGTTGGTAAATATACCTGGGATGTGCCAGCCTAACCAGGAACCCGGCGGGTGCCCACCCCACGGGTTAAGATTGCCCGGTAATCCCCACCGAGTGTACCTTTAACGGGTGCCCAGCCCTTGTAATGCCGCCTTTGTGCGCCATTTGAAACTGACGGGAGCCTAACCCGTATTGCGCCACAGGGAGCAACTCACTAATCACCGCTGCAACCCGAGATTCATGGAGGGCCGCCGCGCTGCCTTCGGCGGGCCGGAAGAGTAGGGAGAGAGGCGCCTCAGCCTGGTTGGGGGTGTGGCCGCAGCCCGAGAGAAAGCAGCCGGACGCCAGCTGCGGCGGTGCGGGGCTCCCGTGGTGAGGAGGGAGCCCCGTGTGGACCAAGGGGCCAGGCGGGAGCCTACCCCGCCTCCGCCAATGGAGTGAAGACCCGGGTCCCAGGAGGGGGCCCGGGTGAAGACCGGCATGCGCTGAGGAGAGCCCGCGTGTGCAGCCTATGCTGTAGGGAGCCCCGTATGAATGAAAGAGCCAGGTGGGAGCCTACCCCGCACTGGTCCCCAAAGAAGCCGGCAGCCTCGCAGAGGCTTCCTAAAAAGTCCCGGGTCCCCATGAGAGAGGAGGGGCCCAGGTGAAGCCGGAAGGAGTGGAGGAAGCTCTATTTGCAGCAGGGGACTAGAGGGAGTTCCCCCTGCCGGTCGCTGCTCCGTGCTGGGCCTTTCTGGGAGAGGAGGCGAGGCCCTGTAAGCCTACCAGGAGGGCGAGCTCCGCCCAGAGTCCGGTCCGCTCGAGGCACAGGATCGGTGCCTGAGGACCCGCCCGGGGAAGACCGAGGAAGCAGAAGAGCCCTGAAACAGCTGGTGAGTGGGGCTCAGCAGAGTGACAGTTGGGGGGGTGTCGGGCACAGGGTCGGTGCCCGCCCCCAGGGACCATCGTGTATTTAGGGAGCCCCAGAACAGGTACTCCCTCGTGCCACCCATACAGGACTGCCCCGCTGGACAGAGGGTAGTGGCAGCAATTGGGGGCATTATTAATTTATGGGCCACCCCGTGTAGGACGCCTGACCTGTTAGGAAGGGGGCTATGTTGGAAATGCCTTAATGCTTTACACCCCGGGATAGGGTTGTGCCTGCAGTAATGAGTTTGCCTGTTCCCATGCCGAAAGTTGAGGTCAGGCTATGAAGTTTATTTGCAGAAGGTCCTGCCTAAGGTTTTGAAGCCTAGGGTTTCCATGTTACCACTGATGTGCTTTTCTTAAGGGTGATGCCAGATGTTAAGTTGATGCCCCATGCTAAATGTGGTTATGCCTAGGCCTGATGTTACTATTGTGTGCCTACTGTTCCATTTTGCAGGAGGTGCTAATGCCAGGCCTGCTAGGTTTATGCCTAATGTTTTATGTTATGCTTAAAGCCTACTGCTAAGGTTGTGTCAAGGATTAATTCCTGCGTTTTCCCTGCAATACGGACCTTGACGTTTCATGCCTAGTGTTTCTTTCCCTCACCTTGATATTGCTGGTATTTCAGGTAATGTGATAACGCTCTTTTTATTTCAGCCTGGACACTAATGGACTTACTTACCTTTTTCTTACTTTTCCCATTTTCCTTGTAAATAATCCCCCTGGTATCCATTGCCCTGGCGCCAGTTGGCGCCCTATTGTAATGACTGTGCCTTACTATGTTTACCTATGCAGGTTGGACCTAATACAAAAGTTATTCTTTTTCCAACCAGAACTGGCGCTGTGCCTCTTTTGTGGTGTGCCCGGTGTGTTATCTCTGGGTACTACGTGGATGCTTCACACATGTCCTCAGGAGTTTGGCCTGCCCGCTCTCCTCCATGCTACCCCCCCTAGAATTGGCGACCCCATTTCTAACAGTGGGCTTCAATGCCTCCCAAAGGGGTTCGGCTCCCGAAATCGATCCCACATTAAATGGCATATATTGGTCAATTGCACTCTCTACACGCTCCTTATAGTCTTCCTTTTGGAGGTTCGAAGGCGAGAGGCGCCAATGGAAAGGCCGTCTCACCCCGCCCACCTGTAATGTAAGGGCAACCGGCGAGTGATCAGAAAGACCTTGTGGGAGAATATCAGCCTCAACCACTCTATCAGCCGCCACTCGGGGAACAAACAGGTAATCGACGCTGGGGTAAGAATCATGAACCGCCGAAAGAAAAGTATAACCCTGAGCATTCCCATGTACCTAGCGCCACGGATCAACCCAGTCAAGCCCCAGCACCAGAGAATGTAATTTGGTAGGCTGGCGAGCAACCACATCCCCCCCGGGCCTCCAGCGATCCCTGGTCACCTCCATCATGTCGTTCCAGTCCCCCCCAATAATGGACAGGCCATCTGGCATGTCAGTCCACAATGTCATGAGGCGCTTTACCAGACTCCAAGAGAGGGGAGGGGGGTATAGACACAGCCCAACACCACCGGCTCCTCCCAGACCATGCCCTGCAGGAACAAATACCACCCCTGAGTGTCCGCCCACATCTTAACATGTGTGTATGGAATTCGGCAATGGATTAAGATTGCCACCACCCGTGACCCCCTCACAAACCCTGAGTGAAATACCTGAGTGTAACCATATTGCTGAAGTCAGAGTGCCTTTGATCCCATAAGGTGTATTTCCTGTTGCATAAGAATGTCTACATGGGCCTTTGGTATTGCCATGAGAGACCCTGGTAGCAAGTGCTGGTGCAGAGAAAGGAATTTAGTGTGCACATGGAGGCCTAATGTTGGTGGGAGAGAGTGAGATCCTGTAACAAAAACAAGAAGAACCCAACAACCCCCCCACCCTATACCTCAACAATGATGAAGTACCTGTTGCGGCGGGAGTGGCCTGCAGACCCAACAGGGAGTTCCGGCACAACCCGACCAATAGATCCCCAACTTACAGACTATTGTCCACAGGCACTCTCTCCATTGGGGAAAATCCAACAGAGAAGCCGGCCCTCACACGGGCTTCTCCAATCAAGGCAACATTAACAGCATCATACGAGGCTGCGGTCTTCCCCTGCCATTATGAGGCCGATGTAGTAGGCCGGGAGGCTGATCCAGCCCGGGAGGATGCACTACATGATTGAGACCGACATCTGGATCTGGACCGCCTGAGTCCCTTATGCTTCAATTGAGGTTTCTTCCGGGCAGCTTCGCTAGATGAAGAGTCCGTTTCCTGCCTGGGTTGCGTATGGGGACGCAGCCTCACCGTCTCATCTATCCATTGAAAAACTTCCTCCGGCGAGTCGTAGAAGTGAGTGAGGGTCTGGTAAACCACCCACAGCTGGGCCGGATACAGCAGGGCGTATAGAAGTTTTAGATCTCAAAGAGGAGCCTTGGTTGCCAAAAATGATTGCCTTCACTGCTGGACCAGCTTAGTGTAGTCAGGAAAGATCAAGATTCAAGCATTGTCAAAGAGCAGCGGTTCCTTGGCCCTGGCATGTTTGAGGTTAGCGTCACGTTCATGATAGTTCAGCAACTTGCCGATGACTGGCCTCAGGCGGGCACCTGATGGACGCTTATGCATAAGGGCTCTAAGGGCACGCTCCACCACAAAACAGCGAGACAAGGACTCCGAGGGGAGCCAGCTCTCCAGCCACTGTGTAAGAAATCACTCCGTATCTTCCCCCTCACATCCCTCCGGAAAGCCAACAAAGTGGAGATTATTACGCCTGGCCCTTCCTTCTGTATCCTCCACCCGTGCCGCAAGGCCCTGCTGAGCCGTCTGCAGGGTGGTGACTCCACCTTCCACGCCGGAGATCGGGACTCTGCCTCCGTGATGCGAGCCACCACATTTCGCAAGTCTTGCCGCAGGAGCATGATGTGCGAGCCGACTGCTCCGATCTCAGCATCAGAACATCCTGCGATTGCGTGATAGCAGCCATAAGGGTGGTAATCCAGCGCTCCTACTAAAATTCTGCATAAATGATGTCACCATCTACCACCAGACTTACCAATCAATACCAGGCCCATAGAAACAACAGAGCAGCTGAATCATGAGGCGAATTAATCTAATATGTTGTTTAAACTTTCTACAATAAACAAGACCAGCTTGTCGTTTTTAAAAGTTTATTTTAGAATACTCAAAATTGCATAAACTTTATTAGCTCTTTATTAATATCAAACAATTATTTTTATTTATTCAGTTTAATGCATTAATCATTGGCTCAAAATCTGGCAGTTCAACATTGTATGAAATAATGAATTAAAGAAAACATGACCCTAAACCCTAAGTTTGCTTTCTGACCTGAAAAGGAAAATAAAATCAATAAACAGTTAAATGCTTACAAATCCATGGGAAATCGGACAGCACTTCGCCCTCAGGAAACAGTCAGCCCCGTTCCCTTCAAGAGGCACAATTTTTATACCATTTTTGCTCGCTAATCTAACTAAATGTAATTCTTTAAACAAACTTCAGCACCCTGATTGGTTGCTGACTGTCAGACCACCAAAATCACTTCTTCCAGGGAGAAAACGGCATCGCATTATTGTTCATTCTCATGGAGTGACAACGACTTCCGAGCGTATTGCAACAAATTTAAAAGTTGCCTTTCTGACTTCCACCAAAGCTCGGCAAAATCATCCCTGTCACTTCCTTGGCCTTGTAAAAAGAACATCCAGAGCAGTTCATGAATAAGTCTCCATTGTCAGAGCCATAGTCTTTTTTCAAAGGTGAAGCGCAAAAACATAACTCTCCATGGAAAGTTTCCAAGATGACTGCACTTGGCTCCAACTCTGCTCACGTACAGGCCGACCAACTTTTCTTCAGAACCAGAACCAAAGCTAGGCCTCAAACCACACTCGGGCTAGTATTTAAACAAACACAAAAAGAGTGATTAATTCAGGTAAAGCAAACCCTTCTGTTACCCACCCGACCATTGCTAATAATTAACCCACTAATAAATGACATCTAGCAGAAGCAAACAAATAAAGCAGCACATAAAATATCTACCATTCTTCATATAGTCCAGCTTTAAATTTCTGAAAGAGTAAAAAGATGATTAAATGATACACAGACAGACAATCACAACATAGGACAAACATGTAAGCACATATAATAAAGCACATGCCGTGAATGATCAGCCGCATATTAATAGTGACAAAGACAATAGGACAAACATGACAAACAAAACAATATTAATCATGTGTTACAAAACAGACTCGCAAGTGCAACAAGAGCACATGTTATTAGTTCCCGCGTGTTCATGTGTGGTGCAAACTTAATCTAGGTTGAGTTAATATAACAAATCATGCAACAGCTCATTAATTGATTAGTTCATGTTATAGGGAAATGAATCCACGAGTCAGAATAAAATAATTTCTGAAGCTCGCTTCATCAGTGGCATTGTCCAGCATGCCCTGCACGGCCCCTTCAACCCCATGGTTGAGGGTGCTTTGTTTGGCCGAGCCCCTTCCTGCCTTGTCCCTCGTCATGGCTGCCACAGATCTCTCCGAGTCACCGGATATCTTCAGCCCACTCACTAAGCAGCTGCGTCAAAGAACAGCGGGTCCACCAGTGCCAGGGAGAGAACAAGCATGAGCCCCCGTGTGTGTTGATTGGTACTCTCCCCTAGTCCAGAGAGTGACCAACCTGGAGGAAGGCTGCAGAGGTGTGGATATGCGGCCCGGTCTGCCCGCCGAACACGGGACCGCCAGCCAAGGGAGGTAGAGGGAGAGAAAGGAAGGTCCGAAAATGTCCACAGGCAGCCGCCCACCGCTGATGCCTCACTGCGTCCTCAAAGCCCTCTGCTCTGTCCACCCAGATTTACGTGCCCCACAGGCGGCCGTTGTTTATAAAGCTCTATGTCAGGCAGCCAGGAGGACCTCCAACCCTCTCCTCGTTGCCCCCTCGGGAGCTTGACACAAGTCAAAAAGGTGCGCAGGGGAATTTAAAGACCGCCGAGGCCCAAGCAATCTCCGCTGTCCGTGCGCACCGCCGCCGACTCGTGTGACCCAAAATGGCCACCGATGCGAGCGTACAGTGCAACTTAGTGAAGAAGGAGCAAGGGGCGGCTCACCCAGCGTTGGGTAGGTGAGGAGACCCAGGTCACAGCGCTGGCCCAACTGCAAGAAGGTGGCCGCCAGTCTCAATACTCAGCTGCACCCCCTCCGGACTCCACTTGCAGCCCGATGAGACCACCTAAAAACCGCCGGGAACAGGGAAGGAGAATGCCTCACTCCAGGTGGCTGCGGTGCGGCCTAGTCACCACCGCTGGGATCCAGTCAGCACGAATATTTGCCTCCGGCTCTCCGCCACAGCCCCGGCGCTTCGCCGGGGGCACCTTGGCACAACAACCTCCGATCACCAATCGCCACCTCAGGCCACAGAGCTATGGCACAGCACAGCCGCCTCCAGGCCTCCCCGTGCTGCTGCGGCAGCGTCCCTCCGGGCCGTGATCCAATGGCAAAACGGGCCAAGGAACACAGCCCCCGCTTGCTCCCCGCCTGAAACCCGATCCGAAAAGATGAGAAAGATCGGTGAGGCAGGATACTGAAGGATATTTACCTAGGCTGGACGGAGCTCGCCTAGCACACGTCCACCATTACGGCTTGCTTGGCCACGCCCCCACCCATTATTTTTTAGAGAATGACGGTACAGGTAAAGACTCACCCATTGATTGGGATGTGTTTAAGGTGGAGATAATGGGAGTTTATCTCAAGAATACTGATGGTATTAAAGTGGTACTGCCCAGTTAGCGCAATGTGCTAGACATGCAAAGAGCCCAATGCGTCTCTGAGAGACAGAGTACAAGTTCTCCCATTGTATTCTGTGTCCCAGAGTACAATGGGAGAACTCGAGGTGGGGGGATGGCCTAGAAGCTCACAGAAAGAGGTCAGAGGTGGAAAACTGTGCCATGAGTTGATAAACAAACTTATGAGGGTGACAACAGAGAGTATGTGGTTAGACAACACAGTTATGGGGAGACGGCAGTCGACTTGTTTTCCAGGTAAATCCTTTCTGATAAGCAGAGGAAACCCATCTGTACTATAATTAGAGCAGACTCGGGAAATACTGTGCATCCAAAAGTTAAGATTAATAGTAATTTTGAGACCTATTTATTATAAAGAGCTATACTCAATGCCTAAGGGGCAGAAGGAAGATGGACTAAAGCTGGGATAATGGAGTTGAGGTTAACCAGGTAACAAAGAGTGGCATTGAAGGGTCCTCTGGCTGTAGCTGAGACTATAATAACCATAGATCGTCTGGTAAAGAACAATAAAACTGGGCTGGATGGCCAACACCTAACTTCTATTCCACTTTCACAAAGGTTTTTGCCCCTCGTCTTGACCGTGTATGAACATGCATTTCACAGGGGTGTCCTGCGGATTCCACTTGCGAGACTACGAGTGTTGTGTTACCCAAAGCAAGGAAGGATCTGTTGGATGTCAGGTCTTGTAGGCCAGCATTGTTGGTTAACTGAATACGAAGATCCTATGGAAATTATTGGTGAACATGCTAACTACTTGTATCACAGACTTGGTTCACCTGGACCAAAATTGACTTTTCCCGGGGCGAAGCAGATCTGTGAATCTGAGGAGGCTTTTCCTGGTCCTTGGTATCGCCCCCTGTGCATACTGCATGTGGTAGTGACCTCTCTAGACATCCAGAAGGCCTGTGACACACTAAGGTGGCAGTTTTCATATATGGGGCCCGTGAAGAATTGGGCTAACATCCTTAAAAGGGTCCCACTATTGTACTATAACCCAATGACTTATGCCTTATGCCAAATGCTATATGGTATATGGTAGAAGCACAGAAAACAAATGTGCCCCTTCTGTGGATTCTTATTTGTGAAAAACACTCATCCTGTCGTGTGGATCATAACCCAGTATAGGATGATCCTGAAGTCCCAGTTTCTATTGGCAGGACCAGGAGGGGATTCCTAAAAAGAATTTGCAATGCAACAGGTCTACAGGTCTCGCATTTACGCGAGTTTTCAGCTATTGGCATTGTAAATGACAATGCCTTTTATTTATCTTTTGTTTTCTGAAACATAAAAAAACGCATTGTTATTTACAATGCCACTTGCTTAAACTTGCGCAAATGCGAGACCTATTGCATTGCAAATGCTTGTTGAATTACTGGTGCGGATATTGGTGTGGGGTGGCCTGGGACACATTTTCCCAACGTATTTTACAATTCAAGAACAGCACATCTCAATACAGTCCTTTATTCTGACTAATTTTTGTTAAAACCAGGGCCAAGTGAAGTTCTGTCCTGCCCATACTCACCCAAGCCACCTTCAGTAAGCTAACATAGATCCAGCTGGGTTGGACCATGGTCTGTCTACACTTTCTCTGCTGTCGGTTGACCTCTCTGCTGCCTCCCAGACCATATTGTCCTGATGCCGCTAGCCTGCGATGGCACATATATGTGTGATATGTGCAGCCTCCATCCCTCTCTCTGCTTTTTATTCATAGCTCACACTTCATAATTGTTTTGAGGCTACATTTGTGAACGAGAGCAGGTTCCTGTAATTGTTTCACCTAGTTGCCAAGACCCGAGCTATGTTGAAGGAAACAAACATTCAAGGGCTGACTTATAGTGTTACACATGAAATGCGGCACTTGGACCCTATGATGTTGACCACATTTCCTCCGCTACCTCACAAGACTCAAAAACGTGCATGATTATCTTCCAAGAAGTTACTGTAGGTAGTGCCAGAGTTGCCCGATGTCTCTGGATGGTGTCAGTATGCCCATACATGTGGTGGTGGGTATCAGGACTTCCTTGCCTTCTCTGGTGGATGTCAAAGGCTCACTGTCGTCTCTAGAGGGAACAGTGTGTTCATACTGTTTGCGGTGTGTGTTAGAGCTTCTATTGGGGGTGTCTGAGTTTCCTGCAGCCTCTGGAGGGTGTAAGACCCATCCATCCCATGATCGGACTATGAAATGCCAGTTCTCTAATGGCACCCGGTTTCTAAATCCCATCCACGTGTGCCCTGAGCTGATGTTGTCATGCTTTAAGTGATGTGTGACTGGTTCCTGGTGAAGGCTGTGGTATGTAGGATGGTGCCATTGTCTAACAACAATGAGGTGTGTGTGCCTTGTGCTATTCTCCTGGGGTCAACTGAGTTAATTAGTATTAAGTGTTCATTGACTCGAAGAATGTACTGTGCATAATATACATTTTATAAACTCAAATACTGCCAAAGATTGATTTGTATGTTGTTGCTATGGCACCAGAACGTTTTCCAGGCTTGTTCGTTTTAGAAAAACAGAAAGAGAATCTGTGCCACTTTAGGGCTGTTGCAGAGAGGTTAATAATGACAGGTCTTCTTGAAATTGTCAGGTAGTAAACAGGAGAAGCAAGTGGAAAATATGTTTCCCCTTTGCCCACACAAACATTGCTATGTGTACGGAGCAGTGGGTCCCAAGGCGTTATAATCAACGTTAAACACCACATCAGACGTGGGCCAGCATCCGAGATTTGCCGTCCTGCATCTAGAAGCCCCTGTATAAGAACCTCCTTAAAGATAACAGTGTAATTTGTATTTTTTTCACACTTTTTATGTTGTCGAGAGAGGCTGGCCTCTCTATTGCTTTTCATGTGAATGTGTCAAAGTTTGTGTATGATGGTGGCAGCATGACATGAGTCGTGTACTTTCAAAGGCAAAGCTGCCTCTCCACGTGGTTTCCCTTGAGCATTAAGTGTTCCGATGCCTAATGAACGGAAGGAAGGATGCGTTTAAAGACGGTTCTGTGCATGTTACATCTCGCCTTATTCCAATCACGGTGAGCTGTGTGAGTGCAATGGTCCTCATTTGAGTGCGGCATCAATGTATTGGAGCCAGCATTCCTAGGTTAACCCGTTCCTGCACCCCTTCATGTGTTTCATGTCCAGTCTAAGCATCTTTGTGCTGTGTCACTTAGGGAAAGTAACAGCACTAAGGCCCAGTAGAGAGATTAGCATGCAGGGTACAGGAGGTCCAATTACACAATTTTCAGCTCTGGGCTTTCCCTGTTGTACTCTGGTTTAGCTCCTTAAAGCCAGTAAAGTCTAATCTGTTGCAGGAACTAGAAGCTCAACATGCAAGCCAAAACAATGAAAAAACACGCACGACACACAACCCTCCCCTTACCCCACAGGTGAGCAACTTGCCAGACAAACAAGTTGTCGCCATTGCGCGAATTTAAAAAAAAAGTGCTTACCGACTAATTGAAGGAAACAGTATAACGCCACAAGTAAAAGATCCAGTCCTGATGAGTGGTCCCAAAAGGAGACAGGGCAGTAACAAGGAGGGACTAAGAAGCCTCATTATCAATCGAAAGCCAGCATTTACCATGGACGATGACGGCAGCCAATTAAAAGTATGGGCTGGGCTTCCACGGCACTTCCACATCTGTCCCTACTACAATATGCCTCGCAGAGCGAGCAGCACATGCGCTGCAACGCTAGGCTCGACCTAAAAATATATGGGATGGCCTCACATCACCCCCACACACACACACCCCCAACTTCCTGGGTGTCATGCTTCATCATCGGCCATCCCACGCTCGCCAGAGAATTCTCTAGTGCCGGGCGGGCCCTCATAGTATGCTGAGGGAATGTGCAGGGATATTTTAAGAGTGAAATGAGGAAGAGGATCCAGAAGTGATATCAAATCCTGGTAACCTGCCCAATGCATTACTTTATTAATAGAGTAGTGAGGAGATGATTAAAATAAAAAGTAGGACAAATGAGGCTTGATTATGCAATTCTTGTCCCCTGGAGTCTACATGTTTCAGCCCCAAAAAGGCCACACATAGCGTCCGGGGCTTTTCTCATGACCAGAACCCTATTCTTTCCCCTAAACTATGTCTCTGCTTATGTCTTTACGAATACCTTACACATGCAGACATACAATACCAGTTCCTAAAGTCCCGGAAGCAGCAAAAGTAATACTCTTTTTACCTGTTATTGCCCTGGAATGGTGTAGAACACAAAATTCAAACAAATTATTATGATGTGGATGTAACATACATATAAAAATAAAAGTGAACAGCAAATGGGACATGTGGTAATTTTTTACCAGGAAGCCTATCTGGGCCTTTAGTTTCATGCGGGGCAACATGTGTGTGTCTGCATACGTGTGAAAACACTGCAAACGTTTCACACTCTGTCTGCAGAAACTCAAGCAAACCCAAAACATACATAGAACCTTTGTGTAATAGTGGTTCAGGAACTCGCAAGCATCCTTAACTTAATGAATTATGTCTTACCCTAACTGTAGGAAAACCACACTCCATAAATAGGGGTGGCCTTGTAGTCACACTATTTACAGTGAAAAGATATTCTTTGATTACTATCAGCTTGATGGATCTGTATTTAGGTATCAAAGAGGAGTGAAAACAAGAGAGCTGACATACTTCATTAAAGGGCTCACCCCTCTGCAGCACCTATTTTTGCATCTGTAGTCTCCTGCCGAAGCTACTGATACCGTGAGGAGCTCGCCTTTTAGTGTGAGGGCTCCTGGCTCGGAGAGGCAGCTCCTAACATGACATGTGCTAAGCACCAGGAGCCCCAATGAGAACTGGTATTGTAGTCCCAGCTGGAATATGTCATTGCACTGAACAGAGCCTGCGTGGTGTGGGGGTTGCGGGGAAATGTAGTCATTGAGCTACACAGCGCTTGCACGGTATGTGGCTTGCTGGGAGATGTAGGCAAAGCCAGGTGGTGGCCCAGCAAGGGTACTCATAGTGTAGTCAAGGCCCATGTGGGGCTAATGATGTTTGGCACTCATACATGTATACTTCCAAAAAAAATGGTGTTGAAGCAGAGGTGGCATGCAAAATGCAAGGGCACTTGTATGGTGTTATAGTAGTAGAGCCCACCTTCCACAGGTCTCTGAGCACTGGGAGGTATTTGTGATTACGATTATTGAGAGATATACAAGTCATATGCTCACTAGGGCTAAGTGTGGCAACAGCATCTATGTTGGGTCATAGAATGTATAGTGTCAAGATATCTGCCTCATGTGTATTCAAATGCAGGGCACTAATGTTTCAATTGGAGCCAAGGGATATCATCATTGAGCCTCAGGATATCAGTTTTCAAGCAATGTCCCCTTTCTAGAAGTAATCTGGACACATTCAGAAAGGGCCGTGGCGTGATCTGCTCCAGTACGACCCACTGGATATCTTTGGCACTATGCTGTTTCTCTCGGAAATGGCTTGTCATTCTTGTTTCACTTCTTTTGCACCAGATGGTGCTCCGGTGTTCGTTAACCTTAAAGCGGATCTTCCAAGTGGTCATGCATAGCTGACATGGACAGGTGATCATATAGATGACATTCTCGGAGTTGCAATTAGTATGATGTTTGATGACCCAAGGGCTGTTGGTGCCTATATTGAATTATTTGAAGTGTTTCAAAAAGGGTCAGGCTGCCCATGTACCACATGGATAATGGCCAATCACAGGGTGCATGCCCCACAATGTTCCGGGGGCTCCTGGAGTGGGCTCACTGTTTCAAATGCATGTGTGCACTAGTTTGTCCTTCAAACTTGAGTTTCTCTTGGAGGGAAAGAGGGGTACAGGCCAGTCATTAACTGTTCCTTTCAGGATTTTCCAATGCTTAGTGATTATCTTCTTAACTGTATTAGATATGGGAGTGAATGTAGTGACACACGTAAGCCTATCATCGTGTTCTTTTTTATAGTTCTCCAAGAGAGCATCCCTGTGGTTGTTTTGCGCACGTTTCTTTGCACTTTTGATCATTCTAGTGGGGTATCTACATGCCTTAATTCTGTCCTCGAGTCTGTTGGCCTGTTCTTTGAAAATATTCATATTGGAGCACTTGCTCCTAATGTGCAAAAACTGGCCAAATGTTAGGTGTTCTCTCAGTGATCTCAGGTGATGGCTGACGAAGCAGAGTAGACTGTTTTGGTCCATGGATTTTTCACAAAACCTTGTACCAAACGTAATGTCAATGATCTGGATGTTAAGATCAAGGAATGTAGTTGTATCTTTACTGATAGTGTGTGTGTGAATCTAAGGAAGGGGTCTCTAGTGTTAACCCATTTTGAAACGTCAAAATGCCAAATAATAAGTATATCATCAATATAGCGATGCCACAGGATGATGTTAGCTTTGTATGGGTTGTCATCACTGTAAATGTTATTGTGCTCAAAATGCTATATGATGCTATATGGGGCACGTATTATAATTATGAGTGAGTCAGAGGGGCATGCGACATGGGTGCCCGCTCACTGTTACTGTTTGCGCTTGCAATGGAGCCCTTTGCATGCACACTATGGGAGAGAGCCCAGGAATGGGGCATGGGATTGTCTTGTAAGGCAGACAAAAGGAGATGATGGATGGAGTGCTGACACTCACCCCCAGTCACAGATCTGGGTTGAAGCCATCATCGTTCTTTAGCTCACATTGCCACCCCAGTTCAGACACAGATAAGTGCAAATCAGTCTTGACCTTGTGCTTCATGGGAACAGTCCAGCCCGAACTGGCAAGCCATGTCTTCCCTGGACCGGAAACAAGCATCTTGGGACTGGTTTCGGGATAACAGCCCTCATCAGCCAGGTTAGCTTGGAACAGGTAGCCATCGGAAAAAGATAATAATGCACAATTAATATATTACTTTGTCGCCATCCCTGTAGACTTCTAAAGAGTGCTTTTCCCAGAGCTCAATAGCCTGCTCATGGACCTAATCTGGGCAACTAAGAGGAAACTATTGGCCATAGCAAAGATGATGAGGCCCCGCCTGAAGAAGAACAGGAGTGCCAAATATGGAAGTGTACTACTGCTCATACTGCTGGTTTGGCCAATGTGAAGGAGTGCAGCTACAGGGGATCAGGAAAGTTTAGCAATTTGAGCTAGCCCTGGAGAGGGTGGGATTGAGGGAATATGGCTGGAACACATGAAAGGCCTGGAGAGCCACATTGAGGCTGTTTCGAATGGCTGAGCAGTGCGTGAATACATATAGGACTAGAGTGGAAGGCGGGCGCTTTCTGTGCCACAGATACCACTGTGGTTCCTGCAAGGGTTCTCGGAAATGGTGCCTCACTGTGACAAGAAACAAAGGAGAGGCAGGAATTGAAGCTGTTGGTAGTTTAAGCAAGGGTGACTTGCGGTATATTTCTGAGAGCCCGAGGGCTGTCACTGGCATTTTGGCTAGGCAAATCCTGCCTCACGCTGCCTTGGTGGGAGCTATGGAACAAGCATGCAGAGATCAGGAAACACGCTGAGATCAACGACCTACTCAAAAAACCTAAGGCAGGCCCAAGAGACCTCAAGAACTTCCGTCCCATCTCTCTGCTCCCCTTCCCGGCCAAGGTCATTGAGAAAACCGTCAACAGACAGCTAACCCGATACCTCCAGTCAGGGTTCCAAAGGAACCACAGCCCCGAGACTGCCCTCATCGCCGCCACTGACGACATCAGGACCCTGCTGGACAACGGCGAGACTGCAGAACTCATCCTCCTAGACCTCTCTGCCGTCTTCGACACTGTCTGCCACCGCACACTACGCGCATGCCTCCACGCCGCAGGGATCCAAGACAAGGCTCTGGATTGGACCACCTCCTTCCTCTCCGGCAGAACCCAGAGCGTCTGCCTCTCCCCATTGCATTCCAAATCCTCTGAGATCATCTGCGGCGTACCCCAGGGATCCTCCCTCATCCCGACGCTGTTCAACATTTACATGGCCCCGCTCGCACACGTAGCCCGACAGCACAGCCTCAACATAATCTCCTAAACCGACGACACTCAGCTGATCCTCTCCCTCACCAAGGACGCCATCACAGCCAAAGCCAACCTCCATGAAGGAATGAAGGCAGTCGCCGACAGGATGAAGACTAGCCGTCTGAAGCTGAACTCGGACAAGATGGAGGTCCTCATCCTCGGCTCCAACCCTTCAGTCTGGGATGACTCCTGGTGGCCGACGGCACTGGGGGCAGCCCCGACACCCACCGACCATGCACGCACCCTGGGAATCATCCTTGACCCAACGCTCTCAATGACCAAGCTCTCCTTCTCCTGCTTCAACACCCTCTGCATGCTCCGCGAGATCTACAGATGGATTCCGACAAATACAAGAAAGACAGTCACCCAGCCCCTCGTCAGCAGCAGACTCGACTACGGAAACGCCCTCTACGCAGAGCCCCGACCAAGATCATCAAATGACTTCAACGCATCCAAAAGACCTCGGCACGACTGATCCTCGAAGTACTATGCCACAGCCACATCACCCCCCACCTGAGAAACCTGCACTGGCTCCCCGTCAACAAGAGGATATCCTTCAAGCTCCTCACCCATGCACACAAGGCACTCCACAAGACTGGCCCAGCCTACCTCAACAGACGGCTCTCCTTCTACATCCCCAACCGCCAGCTACGCTCCGCCGACCTCTCACTTTCCACCGTCCTGCGCATTCGAAGAACAACCACCGGTGGAGATCCTTCTCCCACCTCACCGCCAAGACATGGAACACCCTCCCACTGAGCCCACGACAGACCCAAGACCTGCCGACCATCAGGAGGATACTCAAAACCTGGCTGTTCGATCAGTAGCGCCCCCCCCCCCAGCACCTTGAGACCCTCGCTGGTATGTAGTGCGCTTTACAAATGATTGATTGATTGATTGATTGATTGATTGATTGATTGATTGAGCAGTCGACACACAGGTCGACAGTGCTCTCCAGAATACTCACACTGGGAGACTGCAGACATGATGGGACAATGTTACAAGCCGCTATAGCTCCTGCCTCTTATGCTGAGATATTCTTAGTTATGGTATGGGAGGAATTAAGCTTAGGGAGAGAATGCACAGAGGCTGAATGGGCTGGCATACTGTTTTACTGTTTTACTGAAAGAGTGTTATGAGAAACCCTGGCTTAAATATACTTAGATAACTTTTTACATCAGACATATCTGTCTCCTCATAAGATTGCTGGAATGTTTCCCATGCTGTACACAAACAGGGTTCGACCCAAAATAGTCACTGGGACCTGGGTAATTGTTGATACGGACAAAGGGGTCCCGGACTTATACAGTGATTGATATATAGTAGGGAGCATAGAATGAAAAAGAAAGAGAATCAAAGGGAAACAAACAAATGAGGTTACGATGTTTTAATTCACACAGTACCTATATTAACCACTTCATGGTTATGCTATTTTCTGTAAAGTTATTTACGCTTTATAAAACAATTGTGCCCACATGGGGTAGGGGCGAAGGGAAAGTGCTGTGAGGGAGTTGAGTGAACAGAAGTGAAATGTATAAACAATCGTCAATTGTACATCATTGATTAATAGTTTCAATACATTCTGAAATGGTCTCCCAAAGTCGGAGCCAAGAATGGAATTAAATCACACTTTTTAGAAAAAACAAACAATATCGGTCAGACACAACAACGCATCAAAATGCGCTTCCTACAACATTGTAGCCGAGTGAGATGCAAAGTAACAGGTGCACCGTTAGTTGAACATTGCATGAAAGAGAACCATCTCCCAGAAACCCTGAAATGGGTTGTACTTGAACAAGTAAGACTTGGCCCCAGGGGAGGCAACATTGGCCCTGTCTTAAACGTCAGAGAACTTAAATGGATGCAATTTTTTGATTCAGTGCAAACTGGATTGAATGAGTCTGAGAGTAGTTTTGCACAATTAGCTACCCTCTAAACTATACCACCTTGACTTTCCTCTTTCATTTTTCTGAAACCTGTCACGTGCTTTTTCACGTATCTTTAATGATCCTGTGGGAAAATGCATTTATACCACCTTGAATGACAGGTACATGCATGATGATGTTCACGTATGTACGCAAAGTGGAGTGTATTGGTTTTACCGACATGTGGGTTAGGTACACCAAGACGATTATCAGAAATGTTTTCCGACTAGTTGTACATTCCCCCTTGAAAAATCCTATGCAAATAGATTACGTTTTCACGCTAGCCATGACCACGCAGCGTCCTTTGGTTTCCTGGCAACACCGAGGTTAGTCCCTTCTCACTTTCAGTAATCTGCTATATAAACGTAGCCACGCCCCTGACTCTCACTTCCTGGTTATGAGAGCTGCGTCCATTGACTGCCTCGAGACCTCGCTGATGCGACTTTGTGTTTAACAAGGTAAGCCCACTGGAATACTGTGTAGGAAGAAGCAGTATGACATGTTCCATAACCCTTATGACCAGATACTCATGAGGCCCCCCTTTTCACTTGTTTCCATAGATACGATCTGTGAAACACCGATCAAGACGCCCAAACGGGAACCAAAGGTAAATCTTGAATGCGTAACCTGTCACGCGTTATACCCACTGTGTACCATATAGTTTATTCGACTAAGGTTTTTCTAAACCACTGTCTTTTTCACATTCAGAAATTCCATAAGGCGTAACTGACCCGATCTGATGGCAACTCTATCGGTCCTCCGGTCCCAAGGTAATTTCAGCGATCATGTAGTCCTTTTAACAGTGTTTGTCCAAATGCCATGACCAAGCGTTCACAACGCGTAGGTAATTGGGTAATCTGTACCCCTCTGAGTTCCTCTCCATTTTTTCCCCAGGAGGCCTGCCCACTGCTCCCCAGTCCTGATGAAGACCCGTCTGTAAGGGCAACTACCCTACATCTTGCTAGGGTCGAAACGTAGACTGCTCTCTATAATCTTACTCCCAAGGTTAATCAGGATTCGAACAGCCTGGAAGAGGAGATATTGTTTGTTTTTTCGAAAAAGTGTGATTTAATTCCGTTCTTGGCTCCGACTTTGGGAGACCATTTCAGAATGTATTGAAACTGTTAATCAATGATGTACAATTGACGATTGTTTATACATTTCACTTCTGTTCACTCAACTCCCTCACAGCACTTTCCCTTCCCCCCTACCCCATGTGGGCACAATTGTTTTATAAAGCGTAAATAACTTTACAGAAAATAGCATAACCATGAAGTGGTTAATATAGGTTCTTTGTGAATTAAAACATCGTAACCTCATTTGTTTGTTTCGGAATGTTTCCCATGGCATCTGTTCACTGCCCCAGATGCCAACTGACGCAGGCTTATTCTTACCACATGGGGTGAGAATGCTTTCAGATTCAGAGGCACTGGCCCTTGATAGTGGGGCTTACTTAAGAGATTGTGGAGAGGACATTGCATAGGACCCCACAGTGTGGGACTTTGTTGAAACAGATGCAATGCTCCAGAGCCCTAAAGAAAGTTTATCAGTATATAGATCTGGCCCTGTTGTTAGCTAGGAGGGACATAGCTATAGGGTGGAGTGTGCATCCTGTGCCTAAGAGTAGATCAGAGCTCAAGGACATCCGGAAGTGGAGATTGGTGGAGACAAGCACCCTATGCGCTCTAAAAGGGCAGGGGACAGGGACTGGTTTGGTTGGTAGTTAGAAGGGATTTCTATCAGTCACGGGGCAGAACTAACTTTGTTTTGTCCCGCCCACCAATCTCCTTAGGCAGCAGCTTGTTGCTGTGTGCTAATGTTCTCCTGTTACAGGTTACTAAGTGTTTTTTCCTTTTCAGCTTCCAGGATTTAAGTGACATGTTTGTTTTTCTGTTTTGTTCACGCTCATTTATATTTAACCGATTTTACTTGCTGTTGAAGCAGTGTTTGTCGTATTTATGGTTGGTGGGGCATTCACGGTCCATAGAAGGCATCCTTTTTACTTGGGATAGGTGGGGACAGTGGTATTTTAAGCCCCCCCGCTGCTTTCTAACAATTCGGCTAGAGGGTGCGGTGGTGTGGGAGTGCATGCTGTCGACAGTCCTTTACGGCCAATCGCCTCACAGGCGTGTGGGTGCCAAAGCTAGTAGCACAGGCCCTTACGGGGATATTGAGGGTGTAGGGGGTGCCCGAGGTAGGTATCCTTGTAGGCAGACAGGCCCCCTGCGCAAGATCACTCTGGGGGACCTCACATGTGGACCCACCATGATCTCACGCGTAGGCTCAATGCAGGATACACTGGAACAAGACTAGTTATGGTAAGGAATGGCTATCTATTAGAGTCTCTGTTAAGGTCAGCCATACAACAAAATGTAAATAATACTCTATGGGGGTTCTGCGCATTAATTTGTAAAAATGATACTCAAATTTTTTTTATTTTATGTTTTTGTTCTGTAAAAAATACGGCTGTGGGTTTTACATTCCAAACCCAAAAGTTTCAAAAATAAAATGTTGTATGTTGTCTGTGACAAAAGAGGGTGATGAAGGGCACCAGGGGCGAGGGGGGCATGAGGACCCTTTATCAGGTATGGGGTGGGCACTTGGTAATACCTGACCGTATGTCCTGAACTCACTCACATACGGGGTAATATGACTTACAGGTCTGGAACATTGAAGGGCCTCTCCAATCCATGTGGGTATTTATTTCCCCTTGTGTACTTATGTGATGTACTTGATCTGGGCGCCTCCCAATTAGACTGAATATGGGAATGTTTTCTCAGTCTCTGCATCTGTTGCTAAAAAGCGTGGTGTGCTGGTGGTCGGGTGTTGCTGCTCTGGGCGGTGCGTGGGGTTTATTTGGTTGTTGGTGAACTTACTGTTGGAAACGCTCATACATTCGGTTGGATTGCGAGTTGCCAAGATGTTAAGTTAAGCCTTTTTGGAACTGTAGTAAGACCTGAAAAAAATAAATGCTTTATAAATGTGCAAAATTGAAATGTAATAAAGAGCAATGTAAAAAAAATCAGTGGTGAGGTGATGCCATTAATGCCTGTCACTTGTGAGACCACCGAAGCGGGAAAGGTGAGCCTCCCCCTTGCACTTCAACATTCAGATCCCCCTCTTTGTGTGACTTTAAGTTTTATAGTGATTATACCTGCTAATGTGGTGCTTCAATATGCAACCCTGCCTTTTCTAAGCACTCTAAACAACAAGTATTGTTGGCGAATGTAACCTCTTTTTCAGAGAGTGCAAATTGAGAAGGCGGAAAGGGGTTTGGGAACAGAAAGGGAGAGAGGGTAGAGTAGGGTCTGAAGGGGGTGTACAGAGTAGGATGAGGCGGGGAGGGAGTGAGAAAGAGCAAGGGGGAGGGAGTAGAAACGAGACTGAGGGAAGAGAGGGAAGAGGAAGCAGGGCAGAGAGAAGGAGAGGCGACAGACAAGGGCACTGAGTGCCCGGGCAGGACATCAGCATTCGAAGAGGGGAGATAAGTGAAAGAGACAGTCGCTAGAAGAAAAAGAGACAGTGACTGGGGTACAGGGTACGAACTGAAGAGACAAGCTGAAATGGGAGGAAGAAGAGGAGGCGAGAGACTGGGCAGAGGAAGAGTTTGGCGTGGACTCACAGGGTCTGATAGCAAGTAGGCAGCAGGGATGGTAGGGGCATGGCGGGCCCCCGAGGGACGTGTCTCCTAGGGGGTGCAGTATACTGAGAGAGATACGGTGCGAGGCCAGCAGGCGCGCTGCAGGAGTGACAGGCGTGAAAAAGATGAGAGGCAGAGGCGCTAGGAGAGTATGAGACAGTCACTGTGAAATAGCGTCCAGTGGAAGAGATGGGTAGGAAGAGGACACAAGAGACGGGGCAGCGGGGGAACAGAGCAGGAGGCCCGGGAAGGGTTAGACTTCAACACTAAGGGGCGCCAATAGTGAGGCTTTAGAGGATGAAAGGCAGGAAAGCAGAGACAGGCGGGAGCTGAAGAACAGGGACAGGTCTCAGAAAACGAGACCTTGACGTTCAAAGACCTGTCTGTCCCGGTGTGCACTGCCCCTCCCTCGCCTGGAGCTACCGAAAAGGAATGCGCTGAAAAGAGCTAAAGTGGCATGGCCTGCTCCAGGTGGGCCTGAAAGGGGCCTTTCACCTGGCGGCGGAGTCAGGCTTCAGAAACCCGTTCGACCGGCGGCGCCGACACCTGATGCCGCATGTATCACCTGCGCGGCTCCGGCGGGCTCCCCCCACCCTCCCACCCCTGCAGCTCCCGCCCCTCCCTGCACTGGGCCCCACCCAGCTCGACCCGCCGAAAAACGCAGAAGGGACTTTCCGCATTCCTCGAGTTCCGCCTACAGTCCCACTAATGGGCCTCTCGTTCAAGGCCACAGCGCCCAGAGGCCTTCTGATTTTGAACTAGGCGCTGTGCCCCTTGGAATCCAGCTCGCCCGTGATCGTGTGGACGCAAGAATAGGTTCCCATAGTACAGCAGCGGAACGCAAGATTACCGTAGTAAGTATTACCTTTCTACTTTCGATATGTTAATGTGAAGTATGTTGTGTAGCGCTGAATTCTGTCAATGCTTTTTCTGGGCGCCTGGAAACGGATGCAGCTTGTCCTCAAATAGGGCCTCCTGCGCATGTCCTTGTTGAAAAGTAGCGGATAGTGCTTTCATGCGAGGGAAGGCGCTCTATTTTTTGCTAGATTTTGAGCGATATTTTTTTAGAAGGTCAGAGGAGAGCGGAAGAGTGAGAGCTGGGAAGACGGCGCCTGTGACGAAGGCTATAGATGTCACAGCAGAAAGTGAGAACCCTCGATTAAAAAGGAGTTATTGGTCGGTTCAAGTAATCGACGCCCGCCTGGCCAGACTCCTCTCACGCACCTGCCTCTCCGCCGCGGTTCGATCTCTGCCCCTCCCTCCGCGGATCCCTGATCCGGCCAGAAGGGGCGAACGCCGCTCACTGCACAGAATACCATCCGACCAGCAGCAGAGGTGCCCAGGCAGAGTCATCATAAGGAATTCTGGGGCCTCCGGCAAGGCATCTTTTGGGGCCCCGTTTCAGAACAACTTTTTATTTTATTACCCATTCTGCTATTTGCAGATTGCAAGATACCAAATGCTATTGAATTAAATACTAAATTATCACAAATTGGGTGCCATAAATCAGCCAGGATGTGTCTTAACGGGAATCATATCCTTCAACTGACACTGGGTAAAGGTGAGGTAGAGGAAGGCACAGAGAGTGAAGAAATTGAGATATATAGATAGGCACAGCAATTTCCCATGTGGCCCCTTGGAAGGTGGGGGCCCTGGACAATCGCCCGTGCCGTAAAATGTTTCTGTTGGAAAAACAATGGGGGAGGTAGAGGAGAAAGAAGGGACTCGTCCTCCAAACTATATGTAAACAACGAAAAAGAGTCCCTCCAGGAATAGAAGAACAAAAGGAAAAACAACCTCCTTGTCATGGAAAGGAAAAGGTTTCCTTTTAAGTAACCCTCACCCACTAGGGATATCTTTGGTGGCATGCTTCATCAGAGGGTCCATCCCTAAGTGGCTATGGAAAGGGGCATGCTACGACCAAACGAATACGCGGGAGCACTAATCGCATGATATTCCTATACAGCTATGCTGGTTGTAATGGTATTAGAGTGGGTTTAATTGTACATAAAAAGAAAGAGGTTAAAACATATATGACAAGTCAGAAAAGGGTTCGTTTATTCACCCCCCTAGCCAGTATGGTTAAAATTTGGGGATGATGAGAAACTCCTAGGGCATAAGACTCTCTGGTCAACTAGTTTCAAGCCCTACCCCAAGGCTTTTCTTCAGGGCCCAAGAGGGTTGCTCTGGAGCCGCGGGCGAACAGGTTTTACCCAGGGAGGGAGTAGCCTTGAAGAAGGCCTGACTACAGGCGTCCCTCTTTCCCCGATTTGGACTCATGCGGCCTGACTAGGGTCGCTTTCATGGATATTGTGGAAAAAATGAAAGAGACAAATTAGGTGTTGTATACCTTTACCTTCATTTTCACGATATTCTGTATTTTCACCCTATGCATTACTTGCTATTACAACGAGATCAGTTGACTGTAGGAGTGGTGACAGGGAGTATACTACTAGTGCTCCCACTTATTTGTTGTGTCGTAGCACGCCTCTTTCCGTAGCTGGTTAGAGATGGGCCCTATGATGAAGCATGCCACCAAGGGGTAACCCTGGTGGGTGAGGGACGGTTACTTAAAAGGAAAACATTTTCTTTTCTATGACTAGGCTTTTGTTTTTCCATTTGTCTTCTTTCCCTGGAGGGACTCTTTCGGTTTTTTACGTAAAATGTTTCTGGACAGCGCCAGAACACAGATTGAAACACGATCCATGGTCCGCGCAGGTGAGCAGTGCGTCAGGGTAAGGCTGCAGACAGAGCCCGTCCCTGGCTCCGACAGGACACAACGTCCCTTTCTTCTAACGAAAACAATGGAAATGATTGCTATTCTGCGCTCGGCAATAAATTGCAACCTTTGAGCTTTTGTGGCGTTCCAAAAATAGACATTTTCCCTTTTATTTTCATAGCATTTATTGCCACAGCTGGAAGCGCTGTCCCGCCCTCCCCCACAGGGGCGCTTTACCTGAGACCTCTGCGTAATGAGACCCGGGTGGGTGGGCGTGGGGGAAGGAAAGAGGTGTTTAGCCAAGTGGTAATGCACAGTGAGATATGGAGAAGATGAGAGGGGGTCTGCAGCATGCGTTCATGCAGCATTCTGAAGAGAAACGGATTCACTGAAAAAGATGAAGTAATTAAGAAACAGGGGCAAGAGTTATTCAGAGGAGGGATTTACAAATATATAGGAAGGATGCAAAGCGACATGGAGTGAGATGAGGAGGAGAGATGGAAAGAGAAGTAATCCGGGGCATGCGACAAGGCAGGCGGGGCGGAGGCAGAGTGGTCTAAAAAGGGTAGAGTAATAGAGAGAATGTGAGATAGAGACACACAGTGGAAAAATCGAATGGGAAGAGGGAGATTGCACCATTGCAAACATATCTATTTATGTAATTGTCTTGCATAGAGCTGCATGCCTTGTTTCTCTTTGAGAAAAGTTGAGTGTGTGTTCCGTGAAGAGTCAGTATTGTACTTATTGGGATGAATGCCCGTTCTTTCAGATTTTCATATAGAGGACACGACTACTTCAAGTTGCAGTGTGACATCTTTTTTGTTGTGTTGTAAGACAGAGACAGCCGACACGTGTTTCGCCCCCTATTGGCGAATTGCGCCGGGGCTTTCTCAAGGCTATTTACACAAATGCAGCGTATAATACAACTGTTTCCATATTGTCAAGATTCCAAAGACAAGAGTTTCAATACTCGCAAAACAATAAAGCACCCGGAGGCGTCCTGGTGCTATAGACGGCTGGGGAACCTGTCCTGGCTTTCCCTGTGATATGTTCCCTCCTGGGTATCTCCAAGGTGAAACCAGGCGTCCCCGTCGTTTGTGGGGGGCTGTTGTGGAGATGAGGCAAGCTAATGCCCAGTGTGATCCTGTTGTAGATATGGAGGTGATAGATGACATGATACTTCTAGTTGATTACATGTAGATTTATTGTAGGACACAGCTGAGTACAACAGATCCCTTGATAGAGTAGGTACCGAGGCGAGAATTATCGAGTCCACTGACCCTGGTTCACGACCCTGCCGCGTTGGGAATTGAACCCTGGTCCCGGGCCGTCCTCTGCTTTCGGGTCTGCCACCTCTAACCAGTGAGCCACACCACTCCACAAATCTCTCTAGCTAAACACACAGAGAATGAGGTAATCGACCCTTATGGCCAGAACAGCAAAGAAGCCCCCGGATACCCTCCCGGATAATAAGCAGCGCTCTAGAAATAAACTGGCTGATTGATTGATGGAAGAACCATAACAAGATTCACAAGAAGGAAAAAGATCTCTGAGACATGAGAAAATGCAATGTAGTCCACGGAGCCCTTTCATCCAAGATCTTATGAAATAAATAAAGGAACATATATCAACACTGTGAAAGGGACAGAAGAGCAAAGCATCTCAGCTGTGACCTTATGAAACAACAATTCCCAAATCTCTATAGAGTCAAGATGAAGGACTAGCTTACAAGAGGGTACAGCGACCAGTGGCAAGCAGCACACCCTGCAATTAGAGATTTGCCAAATCCCTAAGAAGCACAACAGTAGAGCTACGCTAGAAACTGAGACATAGCATACTACTGAAAGCACGCAGAAGACACTGACTAGTTTACGATATACTTTTGTATTCATTTCTTTTTAAGAAACATGCTTGCTGCTTCAACCAAGGGCTAAGGCAGGGTGCTGCCTCAATCCATCTACAAACCCCCAGAGCCACCCTAGAAGAATCACCAGCTTCCCCATTATAAATGGATGATGTGAATGTTGGCTCCCTTTGCTATGAGATGATCTGACTGATGATCTGATCAGTCGTTGCCATCAGAACAAGGCCTACAACATAGCAGTGGCATCCAAGGGAGCATCGCTCTCCATGCTCCAGAATAACAGAGACAAAACCTCTTTCACTTTTAAGAACCAAGTCCATGGATGTATTATTGTTATTGCAGGTGATCCTCATATTTCCACGCCATGAGTCCTATTTAGAAGGTTTTTTCTTACTTTTGCCAGTTCCTTGCGGATGCTGACTTATTTCTGAGGCTACTACATCACATCACTGCATTTGTCAGTCTTAGGCCATTCTTCCATGTGACCGATGCCTTCCAGGCAAATTGGCAACATTCATTCTGGCATTCCACAGCCCTGAGCCCTACATTAAGGGCGGGTCTTACATTAACAAATCCTTCTTAGCTAACATTTAATTCCCTAATCGGTCGACTCGTCTGCATTTCGCAGGTGTCATCTCCATTTGACTATTATTCGCTTGCCTTACAAATAAAACGCCTCCATGGATTTTAACGCGGGGGTCACCTGCTTTTCAAATCCATATCGCCCTCCAAAAATGTTAATTCTTTATTCATCTTAAAGGGATCCCCTCTTATATGCCTGACTTCACCTCCATTTTTGAGTAAAGAGTTTGAGAGTTACGAATTCCAGAAGCATCTTCTCCCATCATACAGATGAGAAAACTCAACATTGGCTTCCGGGTAAACCCGCCAAACTCACAAACCTTCATTATGTCTGGGTGATGGCTTCATTTCCTGATGAGTTCATTCTGCGCCAAGGTGACAACTTCCTGCTATTTGCTTATGGGTTAGAGTGGATTGCCATCCTCTAAGTTTCTTGCCTAACTGTGCGCTGTACCTAAGAACCAGCCTCTGTGACTCAGGTACCCTAGAGCAGCAGATGAAGACCTGCTCCCTTGGCCTTGTGACCAGTGCTTCTGATGAAGGTTACATGAACACTGTACACCTTCCCCTATGTCTGGGAGGGGGTTTGATGCCAGTGAAATGCCATAAGAAGAGGACTTCCTGCCAAGGGCGTAGCTATGGATAAAGCATCAGGGGCGTACCCTAGTTATGGCTTTTGTCACTGCATAACCAGGAAATTGGGGCCATTTCTGTTCTTGCATCAGAGACCATGAGGCCCTTGCCGTTTACTGCAGGGCTGCTGATTTTAGGTCTTGCCTAGCATCGCAGCTCATGCGCTGCTCGCTCTGCGAGATCCATTGTCGTTGGGTTGCTTTCGGAAGTGGGGTCGAAGCTCCGCCCATGCTTTCAATTGGGGCATGTCACACTTTATGTTAAACGCTCGCTTTTGATTTGGAGTGAGGCTTGTTTGTTCCCGCCATGTCTCCTTTTGGCCCCAGCCCACCCGGACTGGATAGTTTTGCTTGCTGCACGTTCGCAGACAGTAAACCCTGGTGAGGTCAGCTGCTGCTTGTGTAAGGAAGGCTTGCCTTGATGTTGCTCCTGCTTTTATTGCTTTGTGAATAAGGCTTGCGCTGCTGCGTGCTTCCAGTGCTGCACCAGCTAAGTGTGAGATTCTTGTGCAGTTGCTCCTCGTGCGTTTCTTGTTTAGTGCTGCACAACCGCCATGGCTGTGCTTGTTTTTTTAGACGTGTGTCCACTGCTGGTTCGTGTGCTGTGCATGTAGTGCTAGAGTGACTGCCCAACTGCCACCAGTGGTATTCATGTCCAGCGCAAGAGTGGATTTCAGAGCTGATGCCCATGCTGTGCCTTTTATGGGTTTAACAAGCGCACGTTAGTGCTGTGTGCACGTGTGCTGCATATGTGAAGGTCGTGTTAACAGCTGCTGCGCATTCTGTCTCGAGCCGGGGAGGCTTGTAGTGCTGCTGCGTGTGGTGTTCCTGTTAAGTGTGAATATATCTGTCAAGCAGAAACTGAAGACATAAGAACGCTTCAAATGTAAGTAGTTAAGTTAGCTTAAGATGTAAAGAAGGGTGTCCTCACATGAAGAAGCTCAGCCTCAAAGTCACAGCAATTACACTCCAAGATCTAGAATCTTGGCTTTACTACAACATGCCTTGCCTATGCCCATATTTTACCTGTTTGGTGTAATGAAACCGTGCACTGCTGAGGCTGATGCTGTACACATTATCTATGAATCAGAAATTTGCACTCCTGCACATACTGTCACTGTGTGTGCATGCGCGTGCGTTTGAGAAGATAGCATTTAAGTTGCTTATGCAGTACCTGAAGTGGACTAGAGTGAAGCTAGCACTGCTGCTGCCTTGAGATTAGATACATACAGTCATCGGCTAAACCCCCGGTTTGTAACAGCAACAGACAAAATAGCTTTTGGTATACAGTACTCTCACTCTTACTGCGAAGCATGTTGGTCTCATGGAAGTGAATTAATTGAAATTACCATATGTGGTGCGGGGTTGGTTGCAGTAATGAGTTAATTGAACACCGAGGAGAAGATTCTGGGAGCAAGGTTGATGACTGAGGGGGTGATCTCAGCATTCCTTACGGGGTGGATGTTTGTTATGCCACTGGCTGCAACATCAGCAAGGTAGGAGCACTCATGAGGTTCATGTGGTGTCTGTTCTATGTGCTGTACTGAACTCTGAGAAAGCCTTCTGACTATACAAAAGCCACAATGGTTGGCATTGTCAATGACTGTTTCCTCATAGTGCCTGCTGCTTGAGAGCACAGGGTCACAGAAGGATGTGGTGTGCATAGCCACAGTAGGCTCATGTTCCATGGTGGGAAGTGCCAACTAGAGTCGTGTTAAGGGAGCGCAACATAAATGGGAGCTCCTCCAGGTTTTTGTGGTTGCTGCCTGCTCAACCCCCTGAGGTGTTTGCAATTGGTCTGGTCTGACAAGCAAGGCTAGCTTATATTGATACCACAACTTATAAATGATATTTAAACAGCATGTTCAGGTGTCATCATGAAAGGATTACATATTGGATAATTCTATCTTACAAGGATATTGCAGTCCCAGAGGAGTTCCCTGACCAAATAGTGGAAAAGGGCTGAAGGCTGAGTGCTTTTATGTCACACAACTCCTTTTTACACATGGGCAGACCAACACCCCCTGCCATCCTGGAGCTCCAATTAAATCAATGATCTCTTGGTTCTTCAAATGAAATAGCTCTTGTGGTTGCCGATGGCATACAATTAATTTAGATGTGAAGTTTTCTACATCTAGTTTTTATTTTAAAAATATGACTTTTGCAGCCCTTTTAAGTTGTTTTGAGAAAAAAGATTGCCAACATCGATCTAGTTTTAAAGGTATGTAGAAAATAGTTTTAAAAATAACACTTTCATCTTACTTGCCAACTAGGACTTATAAAGAAATATTGCTAGCTCGCGTAGGAAAACGACATAAGGGTGCAGATGCAGAAAAAGTGGGAAGCTTTGCTAACTGTTGGCAGACAAATTATTTAGATCCACGTAATACTTCCCACATGTGATAATAACTTTGCATATCTCTCCTGATAAGTAAAGAATTGCTGTATTGAGGGAACGCAATAATTGGAAGCCATTTCATTCTACCAGAAAAGGAAGTACGGTTACTTCTTTCCAACATCAGATGTTGCAAGACTGCATTTACCCAGTATCTGCTTCCCACCTTCGACATTGATGGCAAAGGACATTCTACGTTTTTACAGCGTTGTGTTATTGGAATTTGATGATTTCTTAAAAAAAAAAAACATTTGCTACGCAATAGGTCTCGCATTTGTGAGAGTTTGAGCTATTGGCATTGTAAATAACAATGCCTTTTACTTATGTGTTTTGAAAAGCTGCAAGCTGTGCATAAACACGCACATTTCTTACTTATAGACCTTGCTTACGAAAAGCACGGCTGGCAGTAAAAGAGCCGCAGTTACTGCCAGCGGTGCTTCTCGTAAGCAACGACTGTAAGTACAAAGTGCGTGTTTACGCACCACTTGCAGGTTTTTTAAATACATAAATAAAAGGCATTGGTATTTACAATGCCAATAGCTCAAACGCTTGCAATTGCGAGACCAATTGCATTGCAAATGCTTGTTTATTTACCCTGTAACCACCTGAGCAAGCAGACGTCCTCCCAGCGCTGTGCTAGACGGGGACAAGCCCTGTACTAGACAGGGACAGCGTGCGACGCTGTCACTGCTGGAAGCGGCCACCCCCACCGCTGTCAGGTGCGGCTCTGTTCTGCTGATGGCCGCCTCTATGAGCTGTGTCTGCCTCGATCACACGCTGGGCAGTCACAGCCACAATGCAGCCGTAATGCACGGCACACCGCTGTAACCTAGGAGACTGAAAGCTAAGTAAAGTATAAAATAGCAGGTGCCAGGAAAAGCCCAAAGTAAAAGCAATCCAATCACTTCATCAGATATTTCATGTACCTGCCTCTTCCTTATTTCAGCATTCGTTGACGCGCCGCCTGGGATTCAGGCCGCTATACAAGGCATTGGAATAACACGAGTAGACGAAGCATGGTGTATAACATGTCAGAGAATTGCATAAAGCACCAGTAATAACCGGCGTAAAGGCGGATGGGACAAACAATGAAAAGGATGACAGGCACCGCAGAGCAGTGCTTGTTTGAGCTACTAGGAGCACGTCCACGAGGATGGACAGACAGACGGGGATGAGAGTGGCAGAAGGTCTAGCAGGGCAGATCCCTACTGTCCGTCCAGCGGATGAACCCTCCGGTCCAGGCAGCAAGTCCCAGCTGAGTCACGAGAGGAGTGGACAGAGCGAGTGTCTGACTGCAGGTGATGAGAGAAGGACTGTAATCAAGGCAGGAACTCGCCTCCGCTTCTAATGCGAATTCCAAGTCTTGTACACAAAGTTTTGCAAAACGGAGCGCTACAGATATTCTAGTGAGGAAATATCTGACAACAAAGGATGGTCCCATCAACAAGATATGGCTGGAGCAACTGCTCAAGCTGGGGCCATCCAGCTGTGCAGACAATCCATACATCCAGCTATGTGGACAATCCGTTCATCCATCTGTGCAGACAATCCGTTCATCCAGCTGTGCAGACAATCCATTCATCCAGGTGTACAGACAATACATTCACCCAGATGTACAGACAATCAATTCATCCAGCTGTGCAGACATTCCATTCATCCAGGTGCACAGACAATCCATTCCATCCAGATGTACAGACAATCCATTCATCCAGCTGTGCAGATAATCCGTTCATCGAGCTGTATGAACAATCCATTCATCCAGATGTACAACCATCCATTCATCTAGCTGTGCTGACAATCCGTTCATCCATCTGGAAACACAATCCATTCATCCAGCTGTGCAGACAATCCATTCATCCAGGTGTACAGGCAATCCATTCATTCAACTGTGCGGACAATCCGTTCATCTAGCTGTATAGACAATCTGTTCATCCAGCTGTGCAGAGAATCCATTCGTCCTTCTGTACGTACAAACCGTTTACCCAGCTGTACGGACAATCCGTTCATTCAGCTGTACGGACAATCTGTTCATCCAGCTGTGCACACAATCTGTTCAGGTGTACAGACAATCCATTCATCCAGATGTACGGACAATCCATTCATCCAACTGGGCAGACAATCCATTCATCCAGATGTACAGACAATCAATTCATTCAGCTGTGTGGACAATCCCTTCTTCAAGCTGTACAGACAATCTGTTCAGCTATACAGACAATCCGTTCATCCAGCTGTGTGGAAAATTCGTTCATCCAGCTGTACTGATATTCCATTCATCCAGCTGTGCACATAATGCATTCATCCAGCTGTGCACACAATCCATTCATCCAGCTGTACAGACAAGCCAGTCATCCAGCTGTACAGACAATCCATTCATTCCACACAGCTTGCATTTCTCACTGCAGAGGCAGAACTGCCACCCCATATAGGCATATATGCCACTACCTCAGGGGTTATATATCCCACACTGCGCAGGCAGTGTAGCCTAGACTCACAGAGCGTGAAGTAGGGCATATCTGCAAGCAGTGCGACCTAGACGGGTTATACGTCCCACTGCGCAGGCAGTATAGCATGGACACGACCGGAGAGCGTGAGGTAGAGAATCTCTGCCAGGAGTGCAACCACCCAAGACGGGGTATACATCCCACTGCGCAGGCAGCAAGGCGACCCAGGGAGGGGTACAGTCGTAGAAGGCTCTGGCAGCTCAACATGTAGCGCCATCCATGACTGCGCTATAATTAAGACTGACCACAGGATGGAGAAACTCCTGGCTCTGCACTCTCCAGAACCGCCCTTTAAAATATTGTTCATGGCGTGCGTTTCGGGTGGATAAGGGGGCCGAGGTTGAGACATTTGGCACTCGCTGATCCTGTTAGGGGAAACGGCTGGCCCTGCTCTGTGGCTTCGCAGAATGTGCCGGGAGTCGGTAAACATCCGCTGAGGGCAGCGCGGGCCCTGCTGCGGGGCAGCGGCCTCTGCCCTCCCAGGGGCTCGTGCGCCTCAAGCTCTATTTCCGGTCATTCAAGTGCGCATTCAAAGGTGGTGGCCTGAAGGCGTAGGATATTCCTGGGCATATCCATTGCTGTAAAGAATACATAATGCACACTTTATATCCATGAGAAAAAGTATACATTCACGAAGCCAGGCCCCGAGTGTAAAAGCAGAAAGATTTGTGGCCAGGCAAGAACCGGGTTATATTGTTATTTACATCCAAAGAGAAGGGCACTGACTCGTTCCTGGCCTTCATTCCACTCCACTGAGAATGGGTGCCTGATTTTCGCAGCAGCCCTGCAGCCACATTCGAATGAAAGAAACTACGCCACGGGCTCTTCTGGACTTCTTTACTTTTTCTTTTTTCCTGGCTGCCATGTTGCTGCTGCTCTCGGCCGCTTTTCTCTGGACCCTGACCCGCCATCTTGTCCATTCCCTCGTCCTTTAACCCTTTTCCCTCGTTTCCCCCTTGACGATCCTCAAATGTTTCTTCCCTTTTCTGATTTGCCTTTTCTCCATACCCTTGTATCTCTCCCACCCTCCCTTGGTGCTGTGACTGCGTCCCCCGTCCGACCGCACTTAATGGAACTCTGATTTTCAGGTTTTTTGGGGGTCTTGACCTGAGAAAATCTACTATGTGTATATATGTATATAGAGATAACTCTAACTAGTATATGCAGTATACCTTTGTACTCTCTACCATTCCTATGTAACGCTTAGAGAATATCCATTCGTATCCCTTCCTTTTGTATATAGAGATAACTCTAATCACTAGTATATGCAGTAGACCTTTGTACTCTCTACCATTCCTATGTGACTCTTAGACTATATCCATTTGTATCCCTTCCTTATGTATATAGAGATAACTCTAATCACTAGTATATGCAGTAGACCTTTGTACTCTCTACCATTCCTATGTGAATCTTAGAGTTTATCCATTTGTATCTCTTCCTTGAGTGACTTTACTATTTGTAAATTTGCAAATTTTCTTTCTGTTTGTATCTCTTCCTTGTGTGACTTTACATCTTGTACATTTGCATTTTTTCTGTTTGTATCTTTTATGTAACGCATGTAATCCTAAGTCCTTATGTTTTGCAACTGGTTCTTGACCTGAGAAAATCTACTATGTGTATATATGTATATAGAGATAACTCTAACTAGTATATGCAGTATACCTTTGTACTCTCTACCATTCCTATGTGACTCTTAGAGAATATCCATTCGTATCTCTTCCTTATGTATATAGAGATAACTCTAATCACTAGTATATGCAGTAGACCTTTGTACTCTCTACCATTCCTATTTGACTCTTAGACTATATCCATTGGTATCCCTTCCTTATGTATATAGAGATAACTCTAATCACTAATATATGCAATAGACCTTTGTACTCTCTACCATTCCTATGTGAATCTTAGAGTTTATCCATTTGTATCTCTTCCTTGAGTGACTTTACTATTTGTACATTTGCAAATTTTCTTTCTGTTTGTATCTCTTCCTTGTGTGACTTTACATCTTGTACATTTGCATTTTTTTCTGTTTGTATCTTTTATATAACGCATGTAATCCTGAGTCCCTATGTTTTGCAACTGGTTCTTATGTAAAGTGCTCTGACACCTTTGAGTAAAGTTCGCGCTATATAAAATTGCATTAAATAAATAAATAAATAAAAAGGGCCACGTGCTCTGCACGTGCTGCTCTGCTTCCGCCCCTCGTGGAGAGAGTGATGCAGAAACAGGCGGCAAAAGAGCCGCCCGGCCTGTTTGGTGTGAAAACAGAAGCTACTTGCAGAACGCCCAGATTTCACAGAAAAGTAGCAAGTGTCCATGTGGCTGTTGGCACAACAACATTGTCACCAGATAATCCTTAATCAAACAGGCGGGTCTGCAGGTGGTGGAACAGGGGCAAGTGCAACTTCTGGGTGCCATGTGACGTTGGCGCCAGAGAGCTTCAGCAGGAGTGGGAAGGGAGAATGAGGCTGCTTGGAAAGAGCTGCCACAATCTAGATGTCCTGCACTGATGGGCCAAATGGCAAGGCAAGTCAGGTTGCCAGTTAGACACCACATGAACGCAACATGCCACCAATTCTATTCCCTCTCAAGTGGGAGAAAAGATAAAAGGGCGATGAAAAATGTTACTGTTAGAACTGGGGGTCTCTAGTTGGCAGAGGTAGGTACCACTGTCCAAATAGGGACCCTTGCTTCTAGTCAGGGTAAGGAGGAAACCCTCTGATATTAACCCTGCTCACCCTCTGGGTAGCTTGGCACGAGCAGTCAAGGCTAATCAGAAGGCAATGTGTAAAGTATTTGTACCAACACTCACAGTAACACAGTGAAAACACCACAAACTGACTCCACAACAGTTTAGAAAAATAAATGTATTTAATCTAAACTACACAAGACCAAAACGACAAAAATCCAACATACACAGTTCAAGAATATGGTTACTAAAGAGTTCTTTAGGTTGCGATAAAATAATCCACAGTTGCGTGAAAAGTTCACAGTTGCGTCACGCTTAGTTGACAGTACCTTTAGTTGCGACAAAGTTCCAAAAGCAGAAGCTGGTGCAGTGGAATACAAGCAATGCGTTGCTCCTGAAATGTTGGGGAGGCGGAGCGACAACCCTGCTGCAGCAGCCGGCGTGTTGCGACAGATCCGGTCTGTATGGGGAGGAAGGCCACTTGTATGGATACCGGTGCGTAGGTTTTGTAGGAAATTTGTTCTCGCAAAGGCACAGTGCGATGATCTCGTAGGGGCTGCGACGATCTCCGGGGCGACGATGCGCGATACAGCGGCGATCCTCTCTCTCACAGCTCCTCGATGCGATGATCTGCGACGATGTTCGCAGCGACGTGATGTGGTCCGCAAGCAAGCGGTGCGGCGTTCTCACCCAGCGACGACAGGCTCTGCGACGACCCTCGCAGGTTGGTGATCTTCCCGCAATCAAAGGATGCATCGTCTTAGGCAGCAGCAACAGGTGCTGCGACGATCTCGACCTCCGTAGCGGCGGGAATTTCTTCGCACTGTCAGGGATGCGCTCCGGAGCGAGCGATGCAATAACTTTTCAGTTGCAAAAGTCTCTCAATCTTAGTTCCCAGCACAGGTACAACTTCCAGAGGCTCCACAACTGGCTCAAGCACTCTAGGAAGGACAGAACTCTCTCAGCAGAGTTCAGGGAAGCTGGGGGTGAAGTCCTTTTGTTCCAGGGACTTCAAAAACAGGGAGCCAGCTCTTATCAGGCCCTTGGAGATTCCTTCAAGACAAAGGACACAGCACAGCAGCAAAGTCCTTCCACTCTCCTTGGCAGTAAAGCAACAGCAGGTCAGTCCAGCAGAGCAACAGCAGGACAGTCTTCCTTCTTCAGATTCAGCGTTCTCCTTGGCAGAGGTTCCTTCTTGATTCCAGGATGATCTAATTTTCTGTTGTCCGTGGTCCTGTACTTATACCCCTAAAAGTCTTTGTTCTCTTTGTGCAAGTGGGCCCTGAGCCCAGGCTGAACCAGTTCTTGGGGTTCCTTGAGCACTTTGTTTTTCTGGCTTCTCCTTTCCTTTCAGAGTAAGGTGAAGGGTCGTCAGCCGCCCAGCAGGAGGTGGAGCCAGCATTGTGGAAGGCAGGCACAGCCCTATTCAGGCCCAGGTGCTATCTCCTCCCACCACTCAAGTTGCAAATGTAGTCATTCAGCCTAGGGCTGACTCAGCCAGCCTCCTGGGGAATCCCCAGACCCTGTCGCTCTCAAACCAGACAGTCAATACACAAACAGGCCTAGGCACACAGAAAGGTCAGACAAGAGAACAGCAACTTTCTAAAAGTGCTGTTCTCAAACACAGGATCTATAAACAACCTTTCCTAAAAGATGTGTTATTAAATCCTGAGTTCAGGGATACCAGACTTTTATGTCCTATCTTGTTCCTATGGGAAGATATGCTGGTAGCCACTGTAGCCAGCATCCCCTATGTTAGCCTATGGAGCAAGATAGCCTTACAACAGTGAAAAACGAAAATGGCTGTAATTCACTACCAGAGCATGTCACCTGCACCAGTACATGCTCTACCTTTCCCTTTCACATACACTGCACCCTGCCCATGGGGGTACATTGGGCCTTCCATAGGGGTGACCGATGTGCACAAAAAAGGGAAGGGTTAGGCCTGGTCAGTGGGGACACTGACCAGAAGGACACAGCAGTTCACAGACTGCACACAGGCACTGCGGTGGCAGGCCTGAGACACCATTTTAGGGCTACTCATGGGAGTGGCACAATCAGTGCTGCAGGCCCACTAGTTGCATTTGTCATCACCAGCCCTGGCACACCCAGTGCACTTTACTAGGGACTTCGTGGTGATACAAATATGCCAATCAGGTATATCCAATCACAATAACAATTTACACAGAGAGCATATGCACTTTAGCACTGATCAGCAGCAGTAAAGTGCCCAGAGTCCTATTGCCAACAGCCACAGGTCAGGAAAAATAAGGGAGGAAGAAGCTAAAAGTTTGGTGATGACCCTGCAAGAAGGGTCAGTTCCAACAGTTACCATCTTTAGGATTACCCTGGCCCTGCCATAGGGAGTTGGTGACTTTCCATACTGATGACTCAATCTACCGGTGCTTTCTTGTGCTTTATCTGAACTGTGATGTTGCCTCTTCACATCGCCGTCATCTACCACCAGATCCGGTTTGTGTGATTTAATGCAGCTCACTTGCCCATCATTAGGTGGTGAACTACTGACATCTTAAACTCTGCAGATTTTTCTGGACAGCCGGAGACTGCACTATACAGAGTGGTTAATCTTAAGGAATGTAGAGTGCCGTCATTAAAAAAAAACTTTTAGCGATTGACCCACAAAATCTGAAGCTGGAGATCTCCTTGGTTTACCTTGAGCTGTCAGCCACCTCACACCTTCCTGCTGTGCTAAGGTGTGTGTGTGTGTGTGTGTATATGCATTATTATAATCCGTTCACTCATCTACTCCCACTGGATGCCAGTTGCAAGAAGTGCAGAACTCATGGGAGTGAATCCTCATGTCAATCTTCACTTTCCCCAGAACGCCAAAATGAAGGTACTGGAAGTGCGCAGTCCGGTGCATCAGTGTCATTTATTTTGGCTGCTGTTAGAAAGGACCATCTTTTGTGTGATATTCCCCCAAATATTTGCCTTCCTTAGCAGAACCTGTTATTTTTGGCATTAGGACCCAGGATGGCCGGGGTGTTGCAAACAACTCATTCCTGAGATTCAAAGGTTAACCTAAGAGCTGTACCCGGTCCCTTCCTGACTTCAGAAGATGCCCATCCATCCACTGGCAAATGCAGCTCACACCTGGGCCTTCCTGCCTTCTGTATCACTATAAAGACTGATGCCAAACACAGGCGAAAGGGAACAACTGACCAGAACCAGTTTTAGGGTTAGACAAAAGGGTGTTCCCCACCCACAGGCTGGCACTGAGTATAGAAGTGGCATACCCATAGCCTGAAATCTAAATACTCCTGCATCTGAGTAGATTTGGGTCCCGCTGTCCTTCTGAGAAGATCCAGACAAAAAGCCTGCTGGCTCCTCTTGCCTTGAACCAAGGACCCCAGAAGTGATCCCAAAGGTCAGTTGGCTGACCTGTTCGAAATATATGGACACAACAAGCTTCAAGAGACCCATCCGGCTATCCAGCTAACCAGTACAAACTGGACCTGATCTGGTCCCCTCTGCTGGCCTCTGTGGGAGTGAGTCCTGAACTCCCCTACCTCCATTGCTGTTCTCAAGGTCCAGGACCCTTGGTTGTAGTCAGGGTGCATTTCTCCATGCCTATCTGAAGGGTCCATCAGATCTGACACAGAGCCGCACAGCTTCTACTGAAAGGCTTCAACGGATCTGATGCCAAGCGACGCTGAGCTGCGCAACTCCCACCCAAAGGCTTGTGCAGTAGATTCAAATCAAAATCAACAAAGGACTACCATCTTCTGACTCTTGTGACAAATACATGTGCACCCTAAAAAGAGAAAACTATGGGAATAGATCAAAACGACAAGTTTACAGAAAAAAAGACCAGGCCGGAGAACAATTAAGGGGTAAAAAAAAACTCAACAGAAAGTCAAGGCACACAATCTAAGAGAGGCACTAGGAGATAACTGTGTCACAGGAACAGTAATCAGTTCATCAAAACACGTACTGGCTAGTGCTCAACTAACATGTTCAGTCTAGGACAGTCATTCTGTCCATCCACTAAAAGATATTTTGTGAATACAAGAATAGACCTTTTTAAATTTGTAAAAAAAAATTAGCATTTAAGAAAATGTTTGCCATGTTAGGAATGCAAGAATCCAAAACCAGACCCCAACCAAATACTATGAACCCAGAAACCTTAACTACCAAAGACATTGAAACATTAGAAATTTTGCATAATTTGATGGGGGAACTACCTCCCCCAGTTCTATCCCATGAAGTCTACAGGAGGCAAGTAGCTTTCCTGGAAAGCTACATTTTTAACAAATTAATGGCTGGATAGGTTTTCACAATGAATTTAAATTCACTCCTCAAATGACACATGAGGTGATTGATACTTTCCACAATATAGCTGTGAAGAAATTAAAGAAAAAGGGGCAATGTGGGAGGCATTTTAAATATAATCTGACTTGGGTACTATGGACAATGCTAGCAAACTTAAGGAAGACTAGAGTATTGTGAAAAAACTCTCGAATCAAAGTTGAAACAATGTCATCACAAACAAAGAAAAATATAAAAAAGGCTCTGAGACCATTATGACTTAAGTTGCCAGCCAGCATGTTATCCTGCCTCCACTCCCCAATGGTAATAAATAGCATACCATACTCTGTGCATCTGCATATGTAGTTTATGCCATGATATGTTTTCATGTATATTTTTGTAACAAAAGATATTTAATAAAAACCAGGAAGTAAGGAGTTAACTTTGTACTGCAGGGTAAAATTACATTGAAGAAATACGTGGCTATTGGGAAGAGTTGTTTCCCATGTAACTTGACTGTTACGTGCAATCTGTGAGGCAGTAAAATGTTTTTCTCGTGTACATTTTGCCGTACTGTTGTAATAAACTAGAATTTGACCTTGGCACTGTATTAATGAATGTGTGGATGCATATTTATTAGCATAGTAGCTTCAACTAATAGGCCTCATTGGGCTTCATGAATTTTGACTACCATGACATAAATATTAGTATTAGATTGCATATACTATCCGATTATATACTATCTAAAATTTGCAGCGCTCTAGGTTAACATCTTGTTTGCATTGGGACGGCGTTAGTAAATAGTTACGCAATACACTAGTAGGTGTAATATAAATAACAAGACCCATAACAAAACTATATTTGAATGTTTGCTGTGGGTGGAGGGCACATGCTGCCAGATTCATGAAGCCAAATTGCGATCGCAATAGCTGCGAAAACGCTATTGCGATCGCAATTTGATGAAAAGGTATTCAAGAACAAAAATTGCGAGTTCGCTAATATTTATTTGCGATATCGCAATTAAATTCGCAGAATCCTGGTAGAAGTCCATTAGCGAATCGGTAAATGCGAGAAACCATGGATTCTGCGAATAAATCTGCGATATCGCAAATAAATCGCAATCACTATTCAAGAAATATCGCAATTTGCAAATACCCAAAAATCGCAATTAGCGACGCGCAATTTAAGGAGAACCCAAACCAGGTGGTAGCCAGTAAGGAAAAAAAATGTTTTTGAAAAAACGTTTCCTAATCAGCAACAGGTGCTGGCCTGACCAAACACACTTAAGGAGATGCAGCTGCAGCATTAGGACTCTCACAATGCCAGGACTCTACATGGCGGTCAGGCGGCGAAGGCTACAGCGAGCAGCACGGAACAGACGTAGGATCCAGGAGAGGATATTCCGCCAGCGGGTCACCCTGCTGGGCCAAACCAGAGAGCAAATATACGCTAAGTACCGCCTGAATGGGCCAATGATCATCAAGCTAATCCAGGACCTGGACCCCCTGATGCAGCATCCAACAAGGCGGACCAATGCCATGCCCACACATGTCCAGGTATTGTGCAGCCTGCACCTTCTGGCCTCTGGAAGCTTTCAGGGGATAGTGGCAGTTGCTGGGGGATATCCCAGCCCACCATGTCCCGCTGCCTAAGGACTTTCCTAGATTTATTTATTTATTTATTTGCGGGTTTATAACGAGCCAGGATCACCTCCCGAAGGAGTATCTCCGCGCCTTTGGCATCCTTCCTAGATGCAATGCTGACCCAGCTACACCCCCACATTTCATTCCCCACCAGCCAACAGGACTTGGATGAGACCAATCATCAATTTTACAATGTTGCTCAATTTCCACATGTGATAGGATGCATTGACTGTACCCACATCCACATCTGCCCACCAGCTCAAACGGAATACATGTACCGCAACCGCAAGTCCTACCACTCCCTCAACATCCAGATGGTGTGCAATGCTAAGACATACATCACGGACATAGTGGCACAGTACCCGAGGAGCACACATGACTCCTTCATATTCCGGCACAGCGGCCTCCACACACGACTGGCCAGGGGAGACTTTGGTGAAGGACACCTACTCGGTAAGTACACTTGCCCCACAATGTTACACTGTAATGATGTAGCTGCGCAGCACAGGCACTCACCGTCTGCTCCTCTCATTCAGGTGACAGTGGCTACGCTCTCCGTGAGTACCTCCTCACCCCATACCTCAACCCTGCAACACCACAGCAACGGCGTTACAATGTAGCACACATACGCACAAGAAATTGCATTGAGAGGACATTTGGCCTTCTGAAGAACAGATTCTGCATACTTCACAAGACTGGTGGGGCCATCAAATACGATCCTGAGGTCTGCTGCCGCAATGTGGCTGTGTGTGCTATACTACACAACATTGCTACCAAGCACCGGATACCTGTAGAGATATCTGGCAGTGAGTCAGAAGGGGACCACCGCCCACCTGCACATGCGCGTCATGCACAAGGGGAACATCCTGCAGAAGGACACAGACGGCGCAACCAAATCACAATGAACTGTTTCTCGTGCACACACTCCCCTCACCCAACACTTCACTCATGCATGACAATGGAAATAATGACATGAGTCCGGTGTACATTTATTGAATAAATATTATTGTTGGTTGCACAATAATAAGGCATTATTTGAATCAGTTACATATGAGGAGTATTGCCCCATACTGCTCAATATTTACTAGTGGACATGCTTATGTCAGCAGCATGTCCCTGCCCATGTAGATAAATGTCATTGGCGCCTCCGGCGCGAAGCTCCCAGTCGCCTCTCAGGCTCCTCCTCCGGCAGAGCACGTGATCCCGCACTGGGCCTGCTGCTGCGGCGTAGGACACTGACCTGTGTCGCAGACAGGCTGCTGAGACTCGATGTCCCCTCGCTTGTGTCATCCCCTCCTGTGTTGCCTTGGCCAGTTGGTTGCAGAGCCTGGGCAGCAGTGGTCACCTGCTCAAGTGCACGTGCCACGTCCTCACAGCATTGTACCATCTGCAGCTGCATTGCCATAGACCTACGGGACAGCTGGGAGGTGGCATTTCCTATCACGTAATTTGAATGCGTGTACACCGAGAGGCGTGTGAGGAGCTGGCGGTGGCGGCGGCGGGTGAGGTTACGCTGGCTGACCATGGCCGCAGTGTTTGCCTCCATGGCTGTGGTCATCCGGTCAATGCGATCAGACAGATTCCCAACATTCCTGCCTGTGTTGTGCAGCTGCAGGTGTATAGCACCTAGGTGTAGTGCCTGTAATTGGTGCACGCGCAGCATGCGGCGCTCAATTGAGAGCCCTGGCACACGCACAGCCATCCCCCTCCTGCCGGTGCGTGGTGTACTCTGCCGCCGCTCCCTGACATGCCTGCTGTGCTGGCTGGGCACAGTGGGTGTGCGTTGTGTCGCTGGTCTTGCAGCACCTGATCTTGACGGTGCCCCTGGCATGGGTCTTGCAGCTGGCAATGGTGGTGTGCCTGATGTAGCTGGCCTTCCAGGTGGTGGTACGCATGCTGGCACTGGTGCTTGGACAGATGGAGCTGGTTGTGTGGATGTTTCCTCTTCCTCACCCTCAGGCTCCTCTTGTGTGTCATCAATCTGCAGCCTCTCACTATCGCTGCTGGTGTTATCTGCGCCACCTGTGATGGGAAGTGGACGTACATTAAATACATGTATCTTGGACATGTGCGGTTGCTACATGCATGCTGGCTACCATTCCCTGACTGGCTGTTGCATTGCGTACATTGGGACATGTCTGGCTGCATGTGAGTTTTTGTACATTGTGGTCAGACTACATGTCCCACAATGCAATAGGGATGTACTGATGTGCATGGGCTGCATGACTGGGGTTCATTATGGGAGGCTATAGGGTCATGGCCATTGTTAGGGGACAGGGTCGCAGTCGCATGGCACTTACCTTGGCTGTCTTGGGTGAGTCGGGATGAGTCCAGACAGGTAACCCCAACACATGCCTCAGGCTGCAATGTGTCCTCCACACGATCCTCCAAAGGGGTGTTGGGAGGGACTGTAGGCTCTCCCCCTCCAGTTGCAAGGTGCTCACCCAGCCTCTCAGCCACCCTCTCCTTGGCACGACCTCGGAGGTCGTACCACCTCTTTTTGAGGTCGTCTATGGATCTCTGTGTGACTCCTACTGCGTTCACTTTGGCGCGGATGCGCAGCCACAGTCGCCGTTTCTCGGCCTCAGGCACCCTCCTGGAGTCCTTGCCAAAACGTTTATCGTGGTCTTTGCAGACTCCATCGATAAGGTGCTCCAGCTCCTGTTCCGAGAACTTGATCTTGCACTTTCTCCCGGTGTCACTGGGCCCTGCTGCTGCTTCCTCTGACATAGCTGCAGTCTGCAGTATTCAAAAATCGAAAACTGGAGGTGGTTTGAGAGGAGCTCTGAGTATTGCTGCTTCAAATTCTGCCTCAGTGTTCTCAATGGGGGAGGGAACTGCCTGCTTCCTGGTTGTGATGTCATCACTGTGCTCGAAATGCGACTTCCCGTTTTTGCGATCTCGCTATTAGCGAGATCGCAATTCCAACACGAAAAATGACAGATTTTGCGATTTTACTGCGATTTCGGAAAATCGCTATCGGCTTTTGCGGCAGAATGCGATTTGCTATATTTTTGCGCAGACTTACATGAATCCCATTCTGCGAATTCTAAATTGCGATTCGGTATTAATCGCAATTTAAAATTCGCCTTTATTTGGTTTTCATGAATCTAGCTGATGGTGTTTTAAAATAGTGCAAAACATTTCTACCATCCCGTTGTCCGCAGGCGGTGGGCCAGGAGGGTTATTTGACCTCAGCCTCAAGCTCAAAGGGAGTTGGTATCTCCAGTGCTTAATTTGAAACAGTGGTGTCCGGTGCTCGACCCCGGCACTTAATTGTCAACAATGGCACTTATGACCGTCTGCCACATGGTAGCGCTGTCTGTGTAATTTAGAAAAGAGGACAGCTGTTGTTTATTTATATAATATACATAACAAATTACTAATACCTGCTGCCCAAGTCTGTCTTATAGCTTTAGGGACATGGAATAGTCTGAATTGTCACACTCTGGGAGTGAGATGATTAGTAGTTTTGTTGGTTCTGTCAATGGCATATTTACAAAAAGGGGTGGTGAGGGACAGAGTCTCTGAATTAAGCAGAAAGCTCTCACCCAGTCAAAAGATCAGGGCTAGATCCAACACCGTTTTTTAGCTCACTGCACCATCCCAGTTTCAGAACCTGGCTGTATGCAAATTAGTCTGTTCCTGTCCCAGTGCATGATGGGAACAGGACAAACCAAACTACAGAAGCCAATTCTTACACTGGGAAGGAAACAAGCTCCCGGGGACCGGTTTCTGGCATTACAGCCGTCTTCGGCCCGGTTTGCTTGAATCCTGATGGTGCAATGAGCAAGGGTCTCACATCTGAGAATACCCTTCCACGCTTAGGGTGGACAAAAATATTTACAAAAAGGGGTGGTGAGGGACAGAGTCTCTGAATTAAGCAGAAAGCTCTCACCCAGTCAAAAGATCAGGGCTAGATCCAACACCGTTTTTTAGCTCACTGCACCATCCCAGTTTCAGAACCTGGCTGTATGCAAATTAGTCTGTTCCTGTCCCAGTGCATGATGGGAACAGGACAAACCAAACTACAGAAGCCAATTCTTACACTGGGAAGGAAACAAGCTCCCGGGGACCGGTTTCTGGCATTACAGCCGTCTTCGGCCCGGTTTGCTTGAATCCTGATGGTGCAATGAGCAAGGGTCTCACATCTGAGAATACCCTTCCACGCTTAGGGTGGACAAAAATATTTACAAAAAGGGGTGGTGAGGGACAGAGTCTCTGAATTAAGCAGAAAGCTCTCACCCAGTCAAAAGATCAGGGCTAGATCCAACACCGTTTTTTAGCTCACTGCACCATCCCAGTTTCAGAACCTGGCTGTATGCAAATTAGTCTGTTCCTGTCCCAGTGCATGATGGGAACAGGACAAACCAAACTACAGAAGCCAATTCTTACACTGGGAAGGAAACAAGCTCCCGGGGACCGGTTTCTGGCATTACAGCCGTCTTCGGCCCGGTTTGCTTGAATCCTGATGGTGCAATGAGCAAGGGTCTCACATCTGAGAATACCCTTCCACGCTTAGGGTGGACAAAAATATTTACAAAAAGGGGTGGTGAGGGACAGAGTCTCTGAATTAAGCAGAAAGCTCTCACCCAGTCAAAAGATCAGGGCTAGATCCAACACCGTTTTTTAGCTCACTGCACCATCCCAGTTTCAGAACCTGGCTGTATGCAAATTAGTCTGTTCCTGTCCCAGTGCATGATGGGAACAGGACAAACCAAACTACAGAAGCCAATTCTTACACTGGGAAGGAAACAAGCTCCCGGGGACCGGTTTCTGGCATTACAGCCGTCTTCGGCCCGGTTTGCTTGAATCCTGATGGTGCAATGAGCAAGGGTCTCACATCTGAGAATACCCTTCCACGCTTAGGGTGGACAAAAATATTTACAAAAAGGGGTGGTGAGGGACAGAGTCTCTGAATTAAGCAGAAAGCTCTCACCCAGTCAAAAGATCAGGGCTAGATCCAACACCGTTTTTTAGCTCACTGCACCATCCCAGTTTCAGAACCTGGCTGTATGCAAATTAGTCTGTTCCTGTCCCAGTGCATGATGGGAACAGGACAAACCAAACTACAGAAGCCAATTCTTACACTGGGAAGGAAACAAGCTCCCGGGGACCGGTTTCTGGCATTACAGCCGTCTTCGGCCCGGTTTGCTTGAATCCTGATGGTGCAATGAGCAAGGGTCTCACATCTGAGAATACCCTTCCACGCTTAGGGTGGACAAAAATATTTACAAAAAGGGGTGGTGAGGGACAGAGTCTTTGAATTAAGCAGAAAGCTCTCACCCAGTCAAAAGATCAGGGCTAGATCCAACACCGTTTTTTAGCTCACTGCACCATCCCAGTTTCAGAACCTGGCTGTATGCAAATTAGTCTGTTCCTGTCCCAGTGCATGATGGGAACAGGACAAACCAAACTACAGAAGCCAATTCTTACACTGGGAAGGAAACAAGCTCCCGGGGACCGGTTTCTGGCATTACAGCCGTCTTCGGCCCGGTTTGCTTGAATCCTGATGGTGCAATGAGCAAGGGTCTCACATCTGAGAATACCCAGTTTAGTCTGCCCTGTTCCCATGATGCACTGGGCCAGGGACAGACTGATTTGCATATAGCCAGATTCTGAGCTGGGATGGGGCAGTGAGATAAATAACGGTGATGGATCAAGCCCTGATCTTTGGACTGGGTAAGAGTGGTCTGCTCAATTCAGACACTCTGTTCATCACCACCCCCTTTTGTAAATCGATTTTGGCCACTATAGGTGTGGCAGGGTATACTCAGACATGAGTCCCTTTCTCACTGCTCCATCAGGATTCAAGCAAGCCGGGCCGAAGAGGCTGAAATGCCAGAAACCGGTCCCCGGTAGCTTGTCTCCTTTCTGGTAAAGAATTGGCTTGGTAGTTTAGTCTGCCCTGTTCCCATGATGCACTGGGCCAGGGACAGACTGATTTGCATATAGCCAGATTCTGAGCTGGGATGGGGCAGTGAGATAAATAACGGTGATGGATCAAGCCCTGATCTTTGGACTGGGTAAGAGTGGTCTGCTCAATTCAGACACTCTGTTCATCACCACCCCCTTTTGTAAATCGATTTTGGCCACTATAGGTGTGGCAGGGTATACTCAGACATGAGTCCCTTTCTCACTGCTCCATCAGGATTCAAGCAAGCCGGGCCGAAGAGGCTGAAATGCCAGAAACCGGTCCCCGGTAGCTTGTCTCCTTTCTGGTAAAGAATTGGCTTGGTAGTTTAGTCTGCCCTGTTCCCATGATGCACTGGGCCAGGGACAGACTGATTTGCATATAGCCAGATTCTGAGCTGGGATGGGGCAGTGAGATAAATAACGGTGATGGATCAAGCCCTGATCTTTGGACTGGGTAAGAGTGGTCTGCTCAATTCAGACACTCTGTTCATCACCACCCCCTTTTGTAAATCGATTTTGGCCACTATAGGTGTGGCAGGGTATACTCAGACATGAGTCCCTTTCTCACTGCTCCATCAGGATTCAAGCAAGCCGGGCCGAAGAGGCTGAAATGCCAGAAACCGGTCCCCGGTAGCTTGTCTCCTTTCTGGTAAAGAATTGGCTTGGTAGTTTAGTCTGCCCTGTTCCCATGATGCACTGGGCCAGGGACAGACTGATTTGCATATAGCCAGATTCTGAGCTGGGATGGGGCAGTGAGATAAATAACGGTGATGGATCAAGCCCTGATCTTTGGACTGGGTAAGAGTGGTCTGCTCAATTCAGACACTCTGTTCATCACCACCCCCTTTTGTAAATCGGTTCTGTCAATGGCAGCACTGTCAGGGGGGATGGGAGGTGCAAGCTGCAGTGGCCTCCTGACAAGAACCCTGGCACTTATTTTTATACAAATGAAGCACTGGGTATCTGCCATAGTTGGAGAGTGTTTGTTATTATAGATGCAGTCTTCCTAGGCTTTAATTGTCCCGGCCCCACAAACTGCGTGCCAGCTACCAACCGCACAGAAGCCTACCGCACCATGGCGGCATGTATGACACGTGTGTGCCCGATGCTTTCCTTGTACTTGTACTTTGCCACTTCCAGCAAACATCATGGTGCTTTCCAAAGACGTTCTTGGCTTTTCATTCTGAAATACTCTATCGTTGGCGAACAGAACACAAAATACAATTTGTGTGCTTGGTTTGTATTGTAAAATGCAGTACTTCATTTCAACGTTTACTACCTCATTTTCATGCAACTTTTGTTTTTTTACTTTTAGTTTTTGTTGTTGTCGAGGACAGCCTTCGATTTCCTTTCAAGAATAAATCTGAGCACCTAATCCAAAAGAAAATATTGCAAAGGGGCTATTTGCTAAATTAATCTGAAGATAGGGGTAAAGGAGGGAATGGGACCATTGTATGTTTCCGGCCAACCTGTAGCTTCTTACAATAAGCGTGTGATGGACACAATCCTGAGTTGTCTACGTCTGATGGGGAATATATCGAGTGACATTAAAAACATGTTACTGGCGTCGGCTCACTTTCTCCTCCGGAGAGCTGTGCCCGTTTTCCATTCCGTACCAGTTCAAGGTTCCTCGGGCCAGGACAGACCCCACACCGGGACAAGCCCCCCTGCGGGCAGGAGCAGCGGCACATTCCTGCACCTACCAAGCACGTTGTTTCCTTAACAATTAAAGAATTGGGGGTGGGTGTGTGTGTGCGGGGGGGGGGGGGGGGGGGGGTGGAGTTGGAGTTCCCAATGTGCGTGCCCTGCTTGTTTCGTAAATTCTGACTTGACGTAAAAAACGGTTGTAGACAATTATCTCGGGAAACCGTGGGTTCGTTGTTTTTGCACAATCTCGTCAAACCTCGCATTTGTTTTTCCCAAAATGGGAAGCTGCCAAACCTCCGTGGCTTAGAGCGGGCAAAGCTAGGATGTGACTCATGTATCTGTTTCAGAGAGCGAGAAAACGAGACGTTATTGCACCATGCAGCCATTGAAAAATAGTGGCACCCGTCCTCCTGCAACGGGCACAAACATTGAAGGACTCCGAGCCTGCGGAGAGCTCCATCTGCTTTGGTTTTTGGTTTATTCATAAGGATCTGCTTGGCTGTGCTCTGCAATGTTTCCCTTTACTTTGTTAATATTCACAGGCGGAGCCATGTTGTTGAAGGATGTCTGCCTGGGTGGAAACCTCGAGACGGGCAGCAGTCTGATCCTTTGTTATACCCCTGAGCAAAGATCGACCATTCAACCTTTTATGTTAGCTTGTCGCTTGCTTTCGTTTGTTTAACTTTGATAGCGCTTTTCTATGTGCCATTTTCAGGAACCATAATGCATCGATCAGAGTTCACAATTGGGCTTGATTAACAAATCAAACATTCAAATATGGCGAAGAATATTAGGCTCCTAAATAAGCGCAGAGAATGTCTAGGTTCCAAACCATGTAAGTTTATTAATGGTTAATGGTTTACAGAAGGCAAACATCAAGTTAGCATCCATTAATATTCAGAGTGTGTATGCTTCAATTAATATGCAGGTCAAAAGAAGTAAATCAAAGTCCAAAAATGAGGGAACACACGGTCGCCTAAAAAAAAGGACAAAGACAAATCAGGTTTCTGATTTGGGACAATACCCTAAATCTCCTCCTCTGCTCTAAGCTGCACGAATAACTGTGAATTCCAATCTATACCGCACTAGCTAAGATATACCGTTCGAACATTTCACTCACCTACACACAGTTCTCATAAGACTGTCCCATCATGTTAAAGCAAGATGATACAATTTTGAGCCAGCTGGGTTCTCAGGCCTCCTCACAATACAAGCTTCTCTTTGCATTTACATTATCTGTAACAAGGTGAAATACACTTACCAAGCTATACTATGCAGGTGGCTTCTTGAATGTGCTATTCCTTAAAACATTCCATGATTATCAAACAGAAAACATTTCTTCTCATGGGAAAGAAAGCACAAGAACATCAGATTCATTCATTTGAATTCAATTCAATTAAATTCAAATAAGCTTTATTCGATATTTACCAAGAATATCATAAAAGCATTCATAACATTTGTTTAAAAAAAGGTAACTGTACAGTTAAAAACATGTTTATCCTTAAAAGATAAAGAGTAATTTCGTGGGGGGCTGTTTGTGTTGGGGAACCGTTGATGCCAGACTGCCTACTTTTGAGACTCTTTGTGGCCATATGTGGTGACGCTGTTGGGGCTCGGGAGGCGACTTCCAAAGGGCCTTTGACCCTCACGAGTTGTGGGAGTTGTCGGGGGTGGGGGGGGGTGTGTTGAGAACGGGATGTTGGGATCCTTTGGTATGGCTGGCCCTGGGTCCTCGGTTCTGGATCCGGGTCTATCCATGCCGCAACAGATACTTCAGTGTTCTATGAGGTATAGGGGTGGGGGGAGTTGGGATGGGGATGTGGGAAGCGTTGGTTTGTTGTTGGGGGGGGGTCAGGACTGGGATGGGGTGGGGGGGCCTGGGGATGGGTGGGTGAAACCGCACGTGTATATTGCTGCTGGATTGAGTGAGCGGTGGGGTGTGTTGGGGTGGCGCAGGGGGCCTGGTGGGGGAGATTACCTAGATAACGGTTGATCGAACTGCTATGCTTCCCAATAAGTCCATGCGTGTTGTAACATGGAATGTGAGGGGGATGCTAGATAAAATCAAACGTGGAGCAGTGTTGCGCTGGGGGAAAAGGGAAGCGGTGGATGTGCTATTGCTCCAAGAAACGCATATGTTGGGCTCCAACGTCCTTAGCCTTCAGAGGTTTGGCTTTCAGCAGGTCTACCATGCCGGCTTTACGAGAGAATCGAGAGGGGCGGCCATCTTGGTTCATCGCAGGGTGGCCTATGTTCATGAAAAGCAGTGGGTGGACCCTCAGGGTCGCTTTGTCTTTATCAAGGGAAGGATGGGTGCTGAACCTGTGGTTTTTGGTAGTGTTTATGCCCCCCCCCTTTGCAGTGGGCCCTATCGGAGAGACTGTTTGCGATATGGGATGAAATCCCGGATGTGTTGACGGTGGTTGGGGGCGATTGGAATGAGGTTATGGATGTGGGCTCGGACCGCCAGAGGCGATTGCCAGTGGCTGTGGATCCTTCTCCCCCTGCCCCGCATACTAAGCTGCGTGCGACAGTAGACAGTTTGGGCTGGGTGGATGTGTGGTGCCATCTCCATCCGGCGGCACGTGAGTTCACGTATGTGTCGGCTGTGCATGGCTCCTTTTCAAGACTCGATTATAGCTTTATGCCTGGTGCCTGTTTGAGTCGTGTGAGTGACGCTGCTATCCTGCCCAGGGGTCTGTCCGACCACTCCCCCGTTGTGGCTACCATAGACCTTCCCACGAAACGGCAGCCGTTCCGTTGGCGGATGTCCTCATGGCATTTACAGCAACCCGACTATGTTCATCACTTGCGCGAGGCGATTTATAATTATTGGCGCGATAACCTTGTGGGTGACACTGACGCGGTAGTGGTATGGGAGGCGCTGAAGCCCACAATACGGGGGATAGACATCGCTTGGTGTGCAGCCGCCCGCCGGAAGCACCGTGAGGCTATTGCCGCCGCGGCCGCTCCGGTGGAGACCTTGGAACAGCGTGGCCGAGAGGGGGGAGATGAGGCTGTGATACGGCTGCTCCTGCAGGCGCAGCAATCCTATGCCTCAGTCCTGCATGACGAGGCCAGGCAAGCGTGGCTTGCCACACGCAGCAGGATTTATCAATGGGGCGACAAGTCCTGCACGATGCTCCACAGGCTGTGCCAGGCTATTTTCCAGCCGCTCACGTTGCCGGGCCTCACGGCGGAGGATGGCTCGGTGGTGACAGACCCGGCCCGCCTCGCGGCTAGCTTTGCCCACTATTTTGAGACACAATATGCCCCTCGAGATTCCCTGGAGGCGGAGGAGGTATCCGCATTCCTAGATGGTCTATCGTCACAGGCCATCTCAGATGACACCAGAACTGCACTGGACGCTCCGCTCTCTGCTGAGGAACTCTTAGAGGCGCTGGGGCAGCTCAATACCGGGAAGGCGCCGGGACCAAGCGGTTACCCGTGCAAGTTTTACAAGAAGTTCCACCTCCAGCTGGGGTCTCAGTACAGACGTGCGCTTGAGGCAGCGCGGGTTTGGGGGGAGCTACCGCCGGATTGGCGCCACGCCGAGATCGTGGTGTTTCTGAAGCCGGGCAGGGCCCCTGACAGACACGACTCGTACCGGCCCATTTTGCTATTGAACATAGAGGCCAAAATCTTGGCGAAGGCCCTGGCAAACTGCCTTCTTCCCTATATTACAGACCTGGTCCACCCCGACCAGTTCATGCCCCGTAGAGCCACTCGTCATAACATCCGGCGGGCACAGGCGGCGGTATATGCCATGGGGGCCCGGGACGGACAGGCAGCGCTCCTACTGGCGGATATGGACAGGGCCTTTGACTCTGTAAGCTGGGCATACCTGTTCGCACTCTTGCCCCGCCTTAACCTGGGCCCGGTGTTCCTTTCGTACCTGAAGTTGCTGTAGACCAATGTCACGGCCTCGGTCCGGGTGGCTGGTGCCATGTCCGGGCGCTTTCGGATTGGTCGGGGGACCCGACAAGGTTGCCCACTGTCCCCGTACCTGTTTGCTCTGGCGATGGAGCCCCTGGCATCTCGGGTGCGTGCAGATGCACAGATACGCAGGTTTGTGTGGAGTGGGGACCTGGTGGATAGAATTGCACTATGTGCGGACGATATCCTCTTTTTCCTCACGGACCTGCAGCGCTCAGGACCCCGGGTTTTAGAGGTCATGCGCGTATTTGGCGAGGTCTCCGGCCTTCGGGTCAATCTCCACAAGTCGACCCTGTGGGTGCTAGGCGGTGGGGTTGTGGCGGACCCCTGAGCGGCAAGACTGTGCGTGGCAACGGATGGGCTGAAGTACCTCGGCGTCTTTCTCTCGGAGTCGCGCGCCGTCGCTTGGGACCGCAGTATTCTGCCAGTGTGGGAACGGGTCCAGGCCGATATTAAAACATGGTCCAGGATGCCTCTCACTATCTTTGGGAGGTCGGCCATCTTTAAAATGGTGGCGCTCCCGCGCCTGTTGTACCAGCTACAAAACTTCCCCTACCCTATCGGCCCGCAGTGGTTTCGCCAGGTTAATTCGGCGCTAGGCCGTTTTCTGTGGGCTGGTGGTGCGGCCAGAGTGGCGTTGAAGACATGCTTCCTGTCTACTTATTGCGGGGGCCTGGCCACCTCTGATCTCTTATCTTACTACCAGGCTTCTCAACTACTTGTCCTTAACGAGTGGTGGTATAGCGACAGGGGAGACCCGGCCTATGCATTGGAGCGATCGCTTATGGGCGATAACACGCTCCACACCATTTTATACTCAGCCCGCTTGCGACGTGCCCTGCCGTCGGTCACAAGAGTGGTCTTTGCGGTATGGAGACAGGCCCTACGCCGCATGGGTTGGTGGGGCAAACTGACGGCGGAGACGCCGCTATGGCATAATGGCCTGCTCCCGGAGCTTTCGGCCCTGGCCGGGTTTGAGGGATGGGAGGCAATTGGTATCTCGCTACTGGGCCAGGTCATGTCCGGCACTACCCTTAAATCTTTTCAGGAACTTCGCACGGAGTTCCAAATGCCTCAGTCCCAGTTCTTCTGCTATTTACAACTGCGCAACGCCCTCACCCCGAGCATTGCCCATCTGGACTCTCTTCCTGAGTTTAGCCCGGTTGAGGCGAAAGTCTTTATGGGGGATTTGGGGGATAGAAAGGTATCCCATATTTATCAGACACTGGTCACTCACTGTTCCTCTACCCTACTCCCTCTTCGGGTGGCATGGGAAGTAGATGTAGGCCCCCTGGATGAGGACGATTGGAGGGAGGCCCTAGAATCCCCGCGTGGGACCGCTATCGCTGTACGACTCCGGCTTATCCAATTCAAATACCTGCACAGGGCCTATTACACCCGTGAACGATTGTGGAAAGCTGGGTTGATTGAATCCCCGAAATGCCTGCGCTGTGGAGCTGTGCCTGGATCCCTGTTGCATACTGTGTGGTCGTGTGGTCGATTGTCTGGCTTTTGGAGAGGTGTGTGGAGCTGTTTATCCGAAGTCCTGGGTTGGGATCTTCCCCGCACTCACCGACTGGGGTTGCTGCATATTATGGAGGGCATTGGTGGGAACATCTATAAACCCCACCTGCTGCTTTTGGGGCTTGTTGTTGCCAAACGGGATCTGGCCCGGGCGTGGAAGGGAGTGAGGGCCCCCCCCCTTGTCTGCATGGAAAGCTGGATTGGACTATTACATGGGACTTGAGAAACCGATCTTTGAGGCGAGGGGCTGCCCACGCAAGCACTACAAAATCTGGAAGCGGTGGGCCGACTACAGAGGACTAACGCTGGATCCCCCAGCGGAACGGGAAGAGGACATTTGATTGTACGGACATTGTTGGCCTGATTCTGCGACACACCCGTCACACTACACCTACAACCTTTATTTGCTGCTTCATGTACACATGCGTGGGGGAGGGGGGATAGGGGGTGGTTCTGGGAACTGGGGAGTTTGGGGAGTTGGCGGGGTAGGGTGGGTTGGGGGTTTATTCCTATTGAGCCTATTTTCGGTGCCTGATTGAACATTTGCTATACGTCTGATACATTGTGTCTTCACTGTTGGTGGTGATCTCCGCTCTGTGGGGTGCCACGTTTTTACTGTCTACTTTGCTCAATAAAATTGGTTGTGAAAAAAAAAAAAGATAAAGAGTAAAAAAGACATTTTCATTTAAAAAGGTTGGGGATCCAAACTTTTAGAGGAGAGGACTAATAAACATGGGTATCTTAGCAGACAGCAGTTTCAGATAGACAGTTGTAGCGATTTCCTAAATTTAAGCAACAATTTTAAAAGCTGGTCCATGGTACGTTTGACATCCCTTTCTTCTAATTCTTGTAACCGCTCAAACGCGTCTTTACAGGACCTCGGTCCCCATTTCTTCAATAAAGGTCTCAGTAAGGATTTCCTGGGGGTCACATAGTAGGTACAAAATAATATAGAATGAATGTTTGATTGGACAGAAATGTCATCGCATGGGCAGGGGCACAGGATTCGAGACCAATCATTACATGTAGGAAATGTTATAAGACGAAAGAAAGAGCCCAATCTAAATCTAACAAGCAACATTCTGGTAAAACAGGAAAAATCGGTAGAAAGGTATAATTGAAGCCCCTTATTCAAGGTAATCCTTTGATAAGCCTGGATTGTTTTATTTAGTTTTTGTGTCGCCCATCTCTTGGCTTCCAGGTGGTCCAATACGATCTTTCTCAGGTTTTTCCTTGAGATGTGCTCCAGGGTCATGGGGTCGGTGTAAAACTCTGGGCGACCAATGTCATAAAAGAACTTTTTGACATATGCCAACCATTTCGTGTGTTTTACCCCCTCTAGTTTTATGATATCCGATATGACTTCTCGATTTAGAGCGGTCTCAGGGGTTGTCCAAATTTTATGCCACAAAAGAGGAGGCTCGACTTTAATTAAGTCTGAAATAAATGGTAGGCCTAGCTCTATATGGATCATATAGACCGATGTTGCTTTTGGTGTCGGTAGCAAGTACCTTAAGAAGTTATTTTCCACTATTTGGATTGACAAAATGTTATTATTATCAATCTCCCAAAGGCCGGCCCCGTAGATTGCTGTTGATACACATTTAGCTTTATATATAATAATGAGCTGTTTTACTGGCCTCCCTCCTATTTTGCTGGCAAAGTCTCGAAGCCCCCCAATAGCTCTGACAAAGGCGAGTTTCCTCTTTTTGACAGCAGACTGCCATGTCACCTTCCTATGGACACATATACCCAAGTACGTGAAATTAATAACTGTCTCCAGTCTTTGATCTTCAATGAATATGGGGCATGGGATGTTCTTTGTCCTCTTACTGCATACCATTGAATGAGTCTTCCCGATATTCACTTTCAAGCCCCTTTCATGCATAAAGTTGGTGAATGCGGTAACCGCTCTTTGCAGCCCCAGTCTTGTTTGGGAGAGAATAGCTGCATCATCGGCATATAATAAGATTGGGATGGATTGGCCTCCCACTTTTGGGTAATCGCATTCAATGTTTTTCAAATGTTCACCAATGGCATTTATGTAGAGGGAGAAAAGCAGGGGGGCTAAAATGCACCCCTGCCTGACCCCTCTATTGATGGTGAACCTTGGTGAACACTCTCCCTTCGGACCAAACCTCACTCTGGCACCGGCATCTCTGTAGAGTTTCATAATAAAAATAAGAATTGATGGATCCATCCCTAGGTGCTCAAGGACTTTCCATAATTGTTCATGAAGCACACAGTCAAAAGCTGAGCTTAGATCTATATATGTTACGTAGAGGTTACCCTTCTTTACCTCTGCGTATTTGGACATGATAAGGTGTAAGTTCAGGCTCTGCTCGACTGTGCCCCTTCCAGTTCAAAAACCGTATTGGAGTTTTGAAAGTATGTCCTCCTCTTCCGACCATTTATTTAAACGTTTCAGAATGATACGACCCGCAATCTTCATTAAGGAATCAAGCAAGGAGATAGGCCTATAGCAAGATGGTAGATGCCTATCTCCTTTTTTATAGATAGGTATTACTATGGCCTCAGCCCAGGTTGGTATTTGGCCAGAAGCATTCGCAGAGTTCAAGGCAGAGGTTAAAATTGGGGACCAAAAAGCTATTTCTGCCTTAAAAACATCTGCTGGGATGGCGTCCGGGCCAGGTGCCTTCCCGGATGGGCTCTCCCTTATAGCCAGCTCCACCCCCTCACACGAGAAAACGATGTTGGAAGGACTTTTTCTCGAGAGCCTTATGTGAGAGGGAGGAAGGAGTTCCGATGTAGTGCTATTTGAAGAAGTGGGTTTGCTATATAATTGTTGGAAGTAGGCGGCCCATGCCTCTCCATCAATTGCAAGGTCCAGACTCCTCTCAGGCATTTTTACCCATGGAAGTGGGGTATTTAGAAATTTCCATAAGGCTGAAGGATCACGATTTTTACTGGTTGTCAACAGGGTCTGCCACGCTTCCACTTTCAATAATTTTTTTCTGTTTTTGATGGCTAGGCGATATCGTAGTCTGGCCTGACGTATCGCCAAGATTGGCTTCGGAGTTGAATGTAGGGCCTTCTTCAACGATTTTAAAGCCCTAGTGCAGTTTTTATCGAACCACCCTTTAGGGGCAATCGGGCCTGGCTTGAACTGTCGTGTAAGGAGTAGTTTTAGACTGTCCTGTATTTTCAAAAAAAGCTTCAAGGATGGATTGGGGCTGTTCAGTCAAAGACAAACATATTTATACCTCCTCCCACCTCAACTTCAATAAGTTTTTAAGAAGACTCGCTGGATTGATTTTGTCCCATTTAAGGGTATAGCCATTAAGAGCCCCCAATTTGATAGGTTGTTCATAGTTTATTTTGGGGTTCTCTGGTATGTTAGTGGGGGGGGGGGTAACACGATAGATAGAGCCAAAGGATAATGGTCACCGTATAGGTGGTCAAGAGTATCCCAAAAGGATATTAACGAGGCATGCATCTTTGAAAAAAGAATGAAATCAATAGTGGAGTTTACTGCTCTGCCATGAAAGGATGGTTTAAATGATCTTGAAGGGAGCAATAAAACATTTGCATAATCTAAGTTAAAGGAAGCCATGAAATTATTTAATGGCTCCCCTATTTTAGTGTGTGAAAAATGGTTTGAAATGTCATCAGCAGATTCAGTTTCTTGTGTGGAAGAGAAGTCACACAAACCCCTTGTGGCGTTTTGGCAGATATAACAGTTAAAATCGCCCATAAACGCTGTCGCCTACTCGCCCCCACATTTTTCTTTAATTGATACAACAACATGGGACAGGTCATCTAAGACTTTCTCCAGTTCCTCTGAGGGCATATTATTATAAAAATTAATGATTAAGAGGCTCAATGATGGACCAATATCCATGACAATTATTTGATAGGAATCCTTGAGTACCCTTTTCCGAATCCTGAACCCTACTTCAACACTAATGTATATACACAGGCCCCCCCTATGTCTACCCTGCTTACTCACTATTGCTGGTGAGTGAAAGGTCTGGTAGCCCAGTAGATGTATCGGAGTAAGCACCCAAGTCTCCTGAAAGCACAGGACTGAGTAGGAATTGATCACATCCAGCCACGCCGGTTGAGTAATTTTAGAAGAAATTCCGGCCAGATTCCAACTAAGAATCTGTAGCTTAGGAGGTGATTTCCCATCTTCCACACAGGTAGGTGAAGTATTTATGGTGTTTTGCTGATGAACCGTGGGCGATATATTTACTAAATCCATTTTATTTGCCCCTTTTGCCATCCCTTTAGCTGGGTTCCTACAGCCCACCTGGCCCTTTATGGATGGTGCTTTGAGAGGTATACCAGGTGTCTTCTCTTCACACGGGTAGTCTACTTTTACTAGGGGTAGTCATTCTATATCATCCAGACAATATAGTGGCTCGTAGTGATTATAACAGGGAAAGTTCCAAGAAGGAGTTAAAGGTGGAAAACATTGACCATAACCCGCGGAGTCGTATCTAGGGATCGGGGGAAATCTATTTTCCCACATTTTCTCTCTATCGTAGAAGGGGTTATAAGGTGGAAGTATGTTTTCCATCACTCCATGCCTTGGAGGATACAAGTTTTGGGATGGTCTTCTGTGCTGTTGGAAGGAAAAATTGTCAAAAGGATGTTTAGGGCGGTATGGTTTTGGGGGCATTAGTGCTTCAGGATAAAAGTAAGATAATGGTTTGGGTGTAATCTGGCCACTATTAAAGTCTGAAAACCAATCCCTGATATGTGCGGTGACTCTAGGGTCTTTAAAAGTAATGATTATTACATCCCCCTCAATATCTTTGGGGCGTATGCCTACCCAGTCTGTTCTTCGCACCGTAATAATATCGCCATTTAAATGAGGTGGTAATGGCCTGTTGTTTTTAAGCCAATATATGACCTTATTTTTAAGACTAGTGTGATTTTTCATATGCTCCTGAGGATGGTAATGGCGGGACCCCCGTTAAAACAGTGACATTGTGTGAGGCAGCTGGGGGTAAGTCCACATTTCTTTCACGTGGTGATCTTTTATGTTTGGCGTCAGTCTTATTCGTATCCAATTTGGATTTTGTGTTCCCCATTCTTGCCGATTTCACCAGGGAATTTATTTGAGCAGACTGTAACCGTGGGTTTAGAGGCAGTTTAGATGGAACGAGAGGAGCTTTAATTGCTGGCCCCAGTGTAACTGGCGATGTTTGTATAGTGAGAGGTTTTGATCCCTTTATAGTTTTGTCCTCTTTGGTCATTTTCCCCACATTGGTGATTTTCTCTCCCTCCTTTGTATTAGGGGGGGTTAGCTGAGACCTTACTAGTTGTAATGTTTTGAGTAGAACATCCTATAAGGGTATCCAATTGGGTTCCCAACCTCTTCATTCTTTCTACTATTGGAGTTAATAACGCTTTCAATAGGTGTTCCATTGCATCTACAAAATCTTTTATAGAGGGTGGAACTTGAGAAGTCAGAGTATTTCTAGCTACATTGGGTGCCCCTTCCACTATTTGAAGGAGTTCTATCGTGAGTGAATCCTTTGAGAGCATTAGTTTTTGTGCAGAGGTAACTGCCTGGCCTAAGCCTCTTTTTCTGCGCTTTTTTGGAGGCGATCGAATAGTTACCTGTTTCCTTTTTGAATGATTAGAGGGGGTCGAAGGTTTAGCGGTCATAAGTACGGGAGTCACTGGATGAGATTGTACTTGCTGTTCGACTTCCACAGATGTTGGTACCTCCATGATGCATGAGCTTTCATGCTCAGAGGCCTTGGGTGATTTGGGGTACTAAGGTCAATAATTGAATTACTACTAGGGAGGGGTAGCTCGAGTTGATTTATAGTAGATGTATCGTTTATGGGGGGCGAGCTGGGCTGAAATATTAGGGGGATATTGTCCGTATTAAACAGATCAGCATCTGTGTTTTCCAGGGTCGGGTTATCCGAATAAACATCAGGAGCAGCTTTGGAACAAGAGTCTAGTACAGTGTTTTTAAGTTGCTCAATAGATAGACGACGAGCGACACGACGCTCTGCCATCGCCAAATCTCTTGCGACTTCAGCAGTGGTTCTAAAAAAGAATTTGTCCAAAGGACCCAAGATGGATGACGCTGCTGTGGGTGTGAGGGCGTCCGCAGCAGTCATAGCCATAGTTGGAGGTGTATTCAAAGTAGTATGATGTAGTGGACCCAAACCCAAGTGCGGGACTGCACTTGTTAAGGGGTTGGCCAAGCCAAGCCTTGACTGGCCTTGGAGGGCCGTAGAGGGCCCGCCCTTTGCCCGGGCTTCGCTCCGGGCTTCGCTCCGGGCGTCCCGCTCGCGTCCCGCGACGCTGGGGGCTCGATGTCTTTGTAGCCCCTCCTGGCACGTCTACCGCGTCAGGGAACGCGCCGCCGCAAAGGCTGCCGGGATGTGAAGTCCCGGAGCGGCGACGCGGCTGGTGGTGGCGGTAGCTGTGGTTGTTGGTCACGGATCTTCAGGCTGCCCACTCCTCTTGTGCCTCGATCCTGGAATATGCTCAAGTAAGGATTTGGTCCCCCCGCTCCACCGAGGGCTCGATGTCTTTGTAGCCCCTCCTGGCGCGTCTACCGCGTCAGGGAACGCGCCGCCGCAAAGGCTGCCGGGATGTGAAGTCCCGGAGCGGCGGCGCGGCTGGTGGTGGCGGTAGCTGTGGTTGTTGGTCACGGATCTTCAGGCTGCCCACTCCTCTTGTGCCTCGATCCTGGAATATGCTCAAGTAAGGATTTGGTCCCCCCGCTCCACCGAGGACTCGATGTCTTTGTAGCCCCTCCAGGCGCATCTACCGCGTCAGGGAACGCACCGCCGCAAAGGCTGCCGGGATGTGAAGTCCCGGAGCGGCGGCGCGGCTGGTGGTGGCGGTAGCTGTGGTTGATGGTCACGGATCTTCAGGCTGCCCACTCCTCTTGTGCCTCGATCCTGGAATATGCTCAAGTAAGGATTTGGTCCCCCCGCCCCACCGAGGGCTTGATGTCTTTGTAGCCCCTCCTGGCACGTCTACCGCGTCAGGGAACGCGCCGCCGCAAAGGCTGCCGGGATGTGAAGTCCCGGAGCGGCGGCGCGGCTGGTGGTGGCGGTAGCTGTGGTTGTTGGTCACGGATCTTCAGGCTGCCCACTCCTCTTGTGCCTCGATCCTGGAATATGCTCAAGTAAGGATTTGGTCCCCCCGCTCCACCGAGGGCTCGATGTCTTTGTAGCCCCTCCTGGCGCGTCTACCGCGTCAGGGAACGCGCCGCCGCAAAGGCTGCCGGGATGTGAAGTCCCGGAGCGGCGGCGCGGCTGGTGGTGGCGGTAGCTGTGGTTGTTGGTCACGGATCTTCAGGCTGCCCACTCCTCTTGTGCCTCGATCCTGGAATATGCTCAAGTAAGGATTTGGTCCCCCCGCCCCACCGAGGGCTTGATGTCTTTGTAGCCCCTCCTGGCGCGTCTACCGCGTCAGGGAACGCGCCGCCCCAAAGGCTGCCGGGATGTGAAGTCCCGGAGCGGCGGCGCGGCTGGTGGTGGCGGTAGCTGTGGTTGTTGGTCATGGATCTTCAGGCTGCCCACTCCTCTTGTGCCTCGATCCTGGAATATGCTCAAGTAAGGATTTGGTCCCCCCGCTCCACAGAGGGCTCGATGTCTTTGTAGCCCCTCCTGGCGCGTCTACCGCGTCAGGGAACGCGCCGCCGCAAAGGCTGCCGGAATGTGAAGTCCCGGAGCGGCGGCGCGGCTGGTGGTGGCGGTAGCTATGGTTGTTGGTCACGGATCTTCAGGCTGCCCACTCCTCTTGTGCCTTGATCCTGGAATATGCTCAAGTAAGGATTTGGTTCGCCTAGAAATCGCCTAGTATCTGTAATTCAGTTCATTGTTTCCCTCTTGTCAACCACTGTGAGTCTGTTGTGCACTTTAAAGCACTCAAGTGCCCATCAAACAACGTAAATGGGGAGGTGTACCTGTCCAGGCTGGGTAAGTTGAAGAACAGATACCTACCTAGGTCTAGTGCATACACGTATCCAATTTTACCCCACTTAAAGTTCGATTCCAGTGATCCAGACCTCTGCTATGGAGCACTCTCCACCCCGTTCTGGCTGGTGACAGGAAACTTCCCAGTTTTAGGACACTCCCTCTACCAGGAGGTGGGTCCTTTAAACTCTCCCCTCTGTTATACCACCTTTATCCTACTAAAACAACTAACCGGCTTACATGTCCAAATAACCATTTAAAGTTTCCCTATACTAATCCACCACTAATCCTCCTTGGGTTCCAGAGTAGAGTGCTACTCACCAAAAAGCACTTCTATGCCTCGTCAGGGAGACTAAGCACCAGATAAATACAATTATAATAATGGGATCTTGGTTCAGATTAAATGGGACCACTTTAGTTAAAGTATAATGGTACCAGGCCCTGTTTAGGGGTCACAGGGCACACAGTGGATACTAGGCCCAACAGTGGTGGTTTAGGTTGTTTGTTGCTTGGGTCTGCCCTACTATAGCTCTACATAGTATGCTAAGTACACCTTTTCTGCACTTTTCTTTCATGGTAGCAAGGGCGAGCAGTCAACCAACAGACACCATAAAACATTGTTGAACCCAGTGCAGACCTATCGAGACAAAATATTGCACGGTTCAATAAGAATGCTAGCATAGGTATGAAATCTCAGTTACAATCTTCAGTAAGGCACTACATCCAGTACACACTCTCAGGGCGATAGGAGGTATCCAAAGACTACCACTCCTAGTATACTGTGGGCAAAGCTATTGATTAGGCATATGTGTTGATTACTTCAAACACCCCACTGATTAAATACTTAACTCTATTCAACGTGTTTTATCCCTTGGCTAACTTGGCAAAAAAGTCTTAAACCCACAGAGTAGAATTATATGCCCATTCAAGTCGCTTGCTCTTCTTGCATTCAAAGCTCACGTTTACCTGCTGGTTGTGTTGCACTTCTCTTGGTGTGGTGGGTTTGGTTGGCTTACTCTACAAATAAATCCCTGCTGAGTGCCAGAGGACCAACTTCATGTTGTAACCGAGACTGCAGGATGAGGTTGGCGTGGCAGGTCTGTGCAGTGGCACTCTTCTTTGGTGGTGGCGGTATCGTTGACTGGATGCAGACAGGTGCTTAGGTACAGCAGTTGAAACCTCCAGACAGAATTCACTGTGATGGGTTGTCTTTGGTAGATGCAATCTCTGGGCCAATCAGGGCTCTCCACTTAGGAAGAGGCTTGACTCAGTTCCCAGACATTGGCAGCACCAGTCTCTTGGGCTCACTGGGCATTGGTGGTTGACACAGTGCTGCTTGTTCTTGAAAAGGTTTTGGTCCGGTTCACACGGAAACTGCTCAGAAACTCTCTGTGTGGTAGTTCGCTTTCTGTGGGTGCTACTTGTGATGGCAGCACGCGTTTTGGGGAGTTCACATAACAAGTTTACATGGGGGGGTCTGTAGACTCCACTCTATGTGAAAAAGAGAAAAGAAATGGTCAGAGCAAACTGAAGATTCACAGAATACTGTATACTTCCAGATTTATGTGCCTATATCAACGTACGGGCATGCTTTGGGTGTCACATAACAGATTCTGGACCTTTCATTACTTAGGACAGGCCTAGGACCCTGAACACATGCTAGATTAGCGTGATGCTAGGCAGAGATCTTCAATCTTTTTGATGCAGAAACCCCCATCAACATTTTTTAGGCATAAGGACCTGCTCCCACCAAAAATTTCTAGAACCTGGTACTCCTCATCATCGACAACTATTGACAACCATAAATGGCCCCAATTCCTAAGGAAAATCATTTGTACGGTAGAGAAATAATATTAAATAGTGTTTAGTATACCAAAGGTTTGTGGGTGACGGTGGTTCGTTGTCAGAGACTTACCACACAGTTAACGAAAAAAAGAGTCTCCAAAAAGAATTACCTAAAAATGCACAATGGTACTTTATTTTTGACAAACAAAACATAATTTTACAAAACGTATTAAGAAGATAACACCTTTGTGAACTAATGTAATGGGTGTGTCTTTTTTTCACCAGAGAAACACTCAAACTGTGGTTGCACCTCATTAGTACCAGTTTAACACCAAAATATAGCAATAAGCAATAAAAAAATTGACCAGTACAGCTTTGCAAAAGGCCTTCTTCTGCCTGGCAACACATGTCACTGCTTTTTTGTAACTTTTGAACCGTTTTGAGTATTGAAAAAAAAGTTTTTATATAAAATCAGCAGATTATGAGGCAGATGATGGATTATGTGGCAAATCTATAATTATTCTAAAATCGCTGCGGCGACATAATCATATATTTCTGTGGCCCAGGGTATAATGGCTGTAATGCATGGGCTGAAACTATAGTGCAAGGCATGCAAGGAGAAACATACTATGTTTTAAGGGATGCTAACAGCTTGGTTTTTACAGCTGTATGGGACTGGAGGCTGCTGAACATCATTCCTCATAATTAAAACATGTCATTTAAAATCATTAATGATGAACTGTAAGGTCCAAGTAGGATGCTTTCTTTAATTCCAGTAAAGGAAGTGGTCCCTTTATCTTCTTTTCATACTGTTTTTCTAAAAAGCTTTTTATTTTTAATATTCTGAAAATAGATGCTTCTATTTTAGCAATAACTGACTCCTGGTTATATTAGTTTGTTCCTGTTGTTGACTTCATTCATGTTTGGGGGGAGCTAGAAGGCCTTGAGAGTCTAAACATAGAGCGGGGTCAAACATGTGGCTAAAAACTATGGGCCTGATTCACTAAGGTACACAGTGCACGATTACCAGAGGTGTCTTGGCGCTGAGACAAATGTTTAACTTTACAACTTTCGGTATTCACAAAGGGCATTTACTACTCGTAAATGCCCTTTGTGAATACCAAAAGTCGTAAAGTTAGACTTTCATCGCAGGTTACCTTTGTGAATCTGGCCCAAAATATTCTATACGTTTTTTTAGGTCTTTCACCGTCAGGTAGCCACCTATAAAATAACGGGCAGCTTGAATGAAAAATAAAGGCATATAAACAGTTGTTACCCAGTTGGAAATGCACTATAGTTCTTTACAAAACCTCTATTAGTCAATGTACTGCAGACGTCTTTGTGAAACCAGAGAGCCACAGAATCAAATCTTGGTTGGTGCAGTAGGGAATAGTGATTTGTGTATTTTTAGTGCTACGAGGTCACAGCCTGTGACAGAAAGCACTGTGAATATATAAGTCACTATTTTAAACTTGCATCACACACAGTATAAGATAGACTTCTACAAAAAAAATACGATACAATAGTGCTTCTAAAATACAGATTTTAGTACTACCCAGAACATGGATATTGCCATTTTCTTATATTTACATATCTGTACTCAATACCTCCTCAGGGATAGTAAGTGCTATATAAATACAGTGACAATATTACCCTTCTGGCCTCTAACAAGCGAAGACATTATAGACACAGTGTACCCCTGTTTATCCCCTAGTTTGAATAGTTTAGAGTGTTTATTCAGAATAGCAACACAACACCTATAGGGCTGGCGTTGAGAGATCAAGCCCGAACTTCAGTACAGGCCACAGACCATCTCTCATGGACTCATGCTCTCTGCACAGATGCCTCCCCATATCAGCGATCCCATCCAACGAAATGATGGAAGGGGCTCAAACAGCCAAATGGCTCTGAGTAACGCCATGATGTAAATTTAGCATGATATCTGTCAACGGCAAAACTGATGCTTATGTACTGTACTATAATATGAAATGCTAATGAAATTGATCTTTAAAAAAAATACAGTGACAATTAAAAGCACCCACTTCACAGCTCAGTTGTTAACTCTTTGCACTACCATTCAAAAAGAAGCTTCAAGTGATTTGCTCAAATAAAGCCAGTACCCTCCCAAGCATCCTTTACATTTGCAGATTTCCCTTCACAATTGCAGAACAAGTCCTTGTGCACATTTGCAATTCTTCCAGGTAGAAAGGTGTCTGTCTGCCAGGCTTCGGTTTTACAGCACAGGAGAGTCTCTGAGTGACACTGCAGCTGAAGAGGCTGAGGAATGCGCGCCCCCCCTTCCCATGACCCCATGGCTCCCTGGGTGTCGCGCCCCACAGATTGAAGACCTCTGAGCCAGACACACAGTCAGGGCATCAGTTTGACATGCCGTCTGGCACTCACGCTAGAGTACACGGCTGTTTACCATGGAGGGGGCATTCATTCCCACCTCAGCAATTGACATTAGCAAGGTTCCCCACCAGTAGCAGCTCCTGGAGGGAGTGCTGCGGGCTGTGAGGCGGGGCGGGGGAGGGGCAGGGTGGGGGTTAGCAAACTCGGCATACGGCAGAACGGAGGTCAGTACATAAATAAATAAAACAAATTACATTGCACACGCTGCATCTCCATTTGGCGTTGCAGCATGAGCAATGTAATTTTGTTTTATTTATTTATTTATTTATGTACTTACCTCCGTTCGGCCGTATGCCGGAGTTTACTAGCCCCCACCCTGCCCCTCCCCCACCTCACCGCCCCGCAGCACTCCCTCCAGGAGACGCTACTGTTCCCCACTCTCCCCAGGGAGTGAATCAGAGGCAAGATGCATGAGAAACCTCAAGTGCTGAACTCTGTAAGTATGCTCTGTAAATCTCCAGGGAGTACTGATCCTCGTTCCTGAGCTACCGTGCATGTTCCAGCGTTGACCCCTTTTTTACACACCCTTAACTGCAGCAATTGGGCAGCTCCCTGTGTTTGTAAGCTGTACAGTTAGTTTTACCTCCCCTGCTTCAGCCCGCTGCGGTAAAATACAACCAGTACTTTAAATGGGCCGGTACTGAGTGCCAGCGCTTCTGAATTTTCTGGCCCTCAATACCGGCACTTCTCATTAGCCAGGGAGAGTACCGGTACAATAATAGATGGAACTGCTGGCTCCGGTTATTTAGCCCCTCTAGCACAGGGTAGATGCCGCTCTGCTTCTCAGGAGCTTGTAAGCGCGCCAAGTCTCTTGCAGAGTCCCTGCTGGAGATTCCAGCCGCGCCCATGTGAATGGCCTGAGACTGCTGGGGTCTAAGAGGGCTTGCCTTGTGTCACAGTGTGATTGACAGGACAGGGTCTAGACAGACCCTCAGCTGTTGATCAGGTGCCCGACGACTAATCGGCTGAAAATGCTTTACCTCACCCCATCCCCTCTCCATTAGGTGTGTAAATGGGTTGGGACAGGTAGTCAGTCAGTAATCCAGTCTTATTTAGGATATTGATTTTACTGGCCGTTCTAAAGCGAGTGACAGCCCAACAAAATCCTCTGCCTTCGCCAAAGCTGGTTTTCTTTTCATCTTTTCTGTTCAGGACCGGAGCTGCTTCTCTTTGTGGAAGGAAGGAATAGGGATGAATGTAAAGAAGTGAGGTGGCAGGTTAAGTTAGAATTGCCACTTATTTTCAGATAAAAATAACAGATATTTGATTTTTGAAATCATGAATCATCTTAGAAATGGTATTTTAACACACATTTCTGTAAAGTCATAAACCTGGTGCATTTCTTAACTTTAATTTTCCAGAACGCAAATTTAGGGGATGAGTACAGCATTGAGGGGAGAACAGGAGACAAGTACGGAAAAACCGGGAAGAAAATGTAAGACTTGTAAAGAGTAAGCAAAAGGTGGGAGGAAGAGGAGCAGAACTAGTCAGAGAAGCTTAGAGACTGGGTAAAGATTAGAGGCAAGTGGAGAGGACATGTGTGTAAAGGGACGGAGCCAGCAATAGACAGGAAGAGCCTGGTCGTAGGGAAAAAGGCAGCGGCATTGTTTTAAACGGGTCGGTACTCACAGATACTGAGTCCCGGCACTTCTTATTTTTATCCCTGTTAGTACTGGCACTTCTCTACTGCTGAGGAGAGTACCAATACTCATGATACTCTCCTCACTGGCTGCTAGTACTGTGACCACTAGGCTGTCATGGTTGGAACCTATCTGACAGCCAAAGTGCTTCTATTGTCCTGAGCAGAGCAGCTGTTTAACTATTCAGCGAGGGATCATTGGCATGATGATGTCCCTGTGTTCCCCATCACGTTGTGTTTGACAGTGGAGGGCCAGTTTAGGCTCTGTGCTTTTAATCACATTCACACTATTGTGTGAATTTGTGCAAACACAGGTAGGGAGGCAGCAAATGGACAGCTGCAATTTAGAAAATCGTGCGAGGTAAGGAGTATAAAATTGTTTTAATCCCACCTGAGACTTTTTGCGAGTGTTTGCTTATGTCTGTGCGCTTGTCGACTTGTGTGTGAGCCTGTTTTTCTGTGAGAGAAAAAGGAGAGAATCAGGACACTCAGTAGATTTTAGAGGGAATGTGTGTAATGCTTGAGTGCGTCTGCTTGTTTCGGTGTGTGTGTGTGTGTGTGTGTACACTTGAGAGTATATAGTATTGTGCCAAACAACAACACATAACAGTATGGCATTAAGAAGCAGCAAATATTACAAAACGAGGAACTGTTCACATATCATCATTTTTGGGTTTCATTTTGTGTAATGAGTTAACCTGTTTTGTAAACATGAACACATCTCTCATGTGTTTTTCATAGTTGCTGCACCTGATATAGAAGGCATTATGTATCATCATATGTTGCCCTAAGCCCGCCCCTAGACCCGCCCACTCGCCACACCTCTACCTCGTATTAATGAGTACCTGCACTTATTTTTTCCCATTTAAAGCACTGAATACAATTATCAAGGATCGGTTTAAGGCGCTGTAACTTTCTTTGATTGAGTAACCTTTTGGCAAGTCTTAGACCTTGTGCTTTGTCGTTTTTCAGGGTCTGACCAGGGCCGGACTGGCCATAGCGGGAACTGGGCATTTCTCCAGTGGGCCACTAGGGTGGGGGCCGACATTGGGTCCCTGGGGGCTGTTTTTGTTACAAGGGCCGTTTTTGTTACAGGGCCATTTTTGCAGCAAAGCTGAAAAATCGTCACCAGCAACAAAATTGTCCCAAACCGGCCCTGACAAACAGCTTGGCCGCTCCCAGGGGGGCTGGCTGAGCTCTTTGCCAGGGCCCGGTTTGGTTCCAGGTTCAGCCCTGCGTCTGACCCAGTCACGGGGCTGGACGGAGCTTGCGGGGTAGAGAGGGCAGGTTGCAGCCCCCCCTTTCTCCGGCGGCTGGTGTCGTCGACAGTCCTATATTCGAAGACATCACGCCTCACCTCCTGCGCCCCCTCCGCCTCTGCAGGCCTTTGAAAGGATGAAGGGTTCCTTCTGCGGCTTCAGACATCTGGCCGGCGTGCATCGCGTCACAAGAACTGCGCTTGTTAAGGCAGCATTAGGTCCGCGGCCTAATCTGCAGGATAATCCCTTCCGCTATGCCGGCTGCTTCTCAAGGGCCGAGGCTTTAGCACTTTTATTCCATCTTTCCTCAGACATCAATAATTCCAGCCACAGATTGTTTCCGAGTGTTCAGGGATTTAGAGGCGGTTTTAATACCGATCAACATCACATGAGAAAACATCGGGCTGCATGGACGCAGACGGCCCAAGCAGAGGAGGCTTCTCTGCTAGGCCTGTTGGATCAGGGCACATGTGCTCACGGTGCAAGAGGCCCACGTCTGGAGCCTTTTGGATGTCATTGGATTTATGATCACCCATTTCCAACATGTGAGGCCCACAAGAATAAAGAATTTAGAAATTCTGAGCAAGAATAAGGAATTCAGTAATTCAGAGCAAAAATAAAGAATTCAGTCATTCAGAGCAAGAATAAAGAATTCAGGGCCAGATGTAGGAGCCCAAATACCGGTCGGTAACGGCGAATTCGGCCGTTACCGACCGGTATTTGGTGATTGGGATGTAGGGGCATCATTTTACAGATTCAGTAAATTTACAGAATCTGTAAATTTACCAATTCTGTAAAATACTGAATCGGTAATTTTACCGATTCGGTAAAACCCAGATGTAGGTGGGACTCTTCTGAGTCCCAAAGGCCTTTCAGATTCGGTATTTTACCACCCAATCCAATTGGGTGGTAAAATACCGAATCCTGGTGTGCATGCACATGTGTGCATGCACACCTTTGCCATGTGACAGACAGACATGCCCTTAGGGCATGTCTGTGTGCCACATGGCACACATGCCTGTATTTTGGGTGCTAGAGGGTGTCAAAGTGACACCCCCTGCACCCTTGCTGTAATCGGTATTTACCGAATCGGTAAATTCCGATTCGGTCATGCCCATTGATTCCTATGGGCTTCAATGCCCATAGGAATCAATGGGCATTACCGAATCGGTATTTACAGAATCGGTAAATACCGAATCTTAACGATTCGGTATTTACAGAATCTGTAATACCTACCCCCCCCCCTCTATTTTACCACTTCTTAAATACCGAATCGGTAAAATTCGATATTTAAGAAATGGTAAAATAGAATTACCTACATTTAGGCCCTAGTCATTTAAATTAGGAATAAAGGGCCATATGTATGAAGCAAATTCGCATTAGCAAAGGCCGAAATTCGCAGAATTTTGGCCTTTGCAAATGCGAATTTGCTAAATGGGGCGTATGAATGAAAATTCGGTGCAAAATAAGGAATCGCAAAATTTGCGATTCCTTTTTAGGTCGAGCTGATGTGGCATTCATGCGAAGCATGAATGCATCAGCTCGACAACTTATGCTGCCCGTATTTAGGAGAGTGGACAGCTACCAGACGCGCGCTTTGACGAGGTCGGATTTCACCTCGGGAGCGAGCGTCTGATAGCTGCGCATGCGCGAAGCAAATCCCTTGCTCACACACAGACAAAGGCAGCCCCCACCCCTCTGCATGCACGCACACACACACACACAGGCGCGCGCATGCACACGCAGGCATACGGCACACACACAGGCACACTATCCCCTACCTCGCATTCTCTCTCAATCACACAGTCACGCATGCGCACACACATTCCCTCGCGTGCACACACACTCCCCCCCCTCCCCCATCCCCCATCCCTCCCCCAGGCATACACACAGGCACGCACGCACTTCACATCAGCCCTGGGCCCCACTCACCGACTGCGCTCTTCCAGCGGGGCTCCTCTCGCGCTCCGCTCCTCACGGCGCGTCTCGTCTCGTCTCCTCTTCTCAATCGGGGCTCCCTCAGGTCCGAGGAGCCCCGCAACAGGAGCCACACTCCTCCTTCTCCCCGGCCCCCTCCTGGGGACCCGGGCTACCTCGGACCGGCAGGGTGCTCCATGCGCCGGCAGCTCGCGGACCTCGGGAGGCGGGACTTCCGGTCGGCCGCGACCGGATTGGCCGGCTGGCCAAGAGCTTCCGGGTCGCCGTAGGACTTGTTTTCCAAAGCAATTGATATGTACATATCTGATTATTACCTATGTAGAGATGTCACAGCTGAACATACTGGGAACAACAGGAAGTTTTGTGTTCCTTTTTGGTTTGCATGTATCTAAATTTGGCTGCACTGGTCCAACTTGTTATAGCGATTAGCGCCCGAGTGAGGAGCGAGCATGAGAGGAAGAGAGGTGGAGCCCGCCGGGGACGCGCCCTCCCAGTGAGTCAGGCGTCCTGGCACACACTGGCCGGCTCTGGAGTGCTCGAGGCGGGCGCTGTCCTGTCTGAGGAGCCCACAGGAAGGTGACCGGGCGTCTCCATGACGACAGCGAGCTCGGTGTGAGGCGCAGCCCCCCCCCCCCCCACCCAAGGCCCTCAGCTTCTGCGGCCCCGGGTCCGAGGCGCGCGCCCCCTCTGAGCAGACCTCGCGCCGGCAGCCCTGTGTGCACTCTCCGGCCCGAGGCAGGTGCTTCACCGCCGCACGAGCGCTGTTCAGAGACGCACCTGTGCAACCTGTTTTTCCGGTGGAAACTTTTCTTCGTCCAAGGAGGTACCCGTGCTTAAGAGTCGCAGCGGACCGGCCAGAAGGGCGCCCGGGTCAGGGCGGAGGGGGCGTCATCCCCGTGCAGGCTTCGCTGAGTTACTGAGGGGAGCCCCGTTGACCCCTCTGCTTGCTGTTTGAGGTGGGCCGGGTGGTTTCATAGGAAGTTTTGGACCACAGGCTCGTCTTGGACCGAGGCGGCGGCGAGTGGAGTGGATAGAAGCTGGTCTGCCCGGCACTGGGACGCTGGCACGGAAGGCTTAACTCTGAGCTTTAGTGGAGGCCACCATGGAGGAAATGGAGAACTGCCTCAGCCCCGCGGCCCAGGACCTGGTAAGGAAGCGGAGCATATTTGCGGCCACGGGGGGGGTCCTGCGAGCGGGCTGCTCTCTTACATTATATCAAGTGTGCCGAGGGCTTCTCTGCGGAGAGGCCACAGCCCTGGGCAGGTTAAGGGCGCCCCTTAAGCAGTGCTCAGGCGGGCCTCCGTGGGTTAAAGCACATATAGCGTCAGTCTACCCGAAGGAACTGTTTCCTGCAGGTTACTGGTTGCAATCCTGGCTTCAGTGATTCATCATTTCACCATGTTGAATTCACTGACTTTGGCGCCCATACCACCGGTTAATAATTACTAAACACATGTTTGCTTTTTATTATTCTCAAACTGGCCACAGTACCTCTCGGATGATGTCCCTGTCGGGCTTAGCATTTGCCAGATTGGAGGGTTTCCATAGGCAGAGCTGGATTGTGCTAAAATAGCACCCTGGGTGGACAGACATGTGCCTCCCTTGCTAATGGTAGTGAATTAAATGAGGCTGCTGAGCGGAAGCGTTGGGTGTTTTTGTCAGCTCACTTATCCACACCAACCACCAGGGCTCGAGTCGCAGGTGTACGTAAATAAAACACATATTGCATTACAAATGCTATAGGGGTCACGTTTGCGAAAGTTAAAAAAATTGGCATTGTAAATGACAAAGCTATTTATTTCGCTATTTTTAAAACCAACACATAACAAAAAAATTTGTCATTTACAATACCAATAGCTCAAACTTTCCTAATGCGAGACCTATTGCATTGCAAATGCTTGTTTGCAATTGCATTTAAGGAATCGCAAATTTTGCGATTCCTTAAATACAATGTATGAAGCTAAACAAAATTGCTAATTGTCCCTAAGGAATCGCAAAATACCACCAACTTCAAGTTGGTGGTAATGTGCGAATATCTTGAAAAATACCCATTTTTGCATTTTTCTAAGTGCCATGTGACGCACATACATGCCCTTAGGGCATGTATGTGCACCAAATGTACACCCATACTTATTTCAGGGGTGCAACAGGGTGTCCTTTGGACACCCCTGCACCCTTGAAATTATTCTCAATTTGCGATTAGCAAATTGCGAATCGCAAATTGAGAATAAATTCCCATTCCTTCTTATGGGCCAGGAGGCTCATAGAAATGAATGGGAAAATATTCCTTAATTGCAAATTCGCAATTTGCGAATTCGCAATTAAGGAATATCAAGAGATCTAAAAAAAATTGCGATTTTCTTGATACATACCAATTAGCGATTCTGAAATAGCGATTTCTTAAACATCGCTATTACAGAATCACTAATTGGTATCTTGATACATATGGCCCAAAGAAGCCAGTAATACAGAGCAAGAATAAAGAATTCAGTATTTCAGAGCAAAAATAAAGAATTCAGGAATTCAGAGCAAAAATAAAGAATTCAGTAATTCAAAGCAAGAATAAAGAATCCAGTAATTCAGAGTGCACAAACTCAACCAACCGTGAAGCCCTTAGGCCCCTAGCCTTTCTCACTGCAAACCCACTAGAAGGTCTGGCCGATGCTGGTGCACTTCACTGGAAACAAGCCCTCTGCTCGTTCATTCTGCAATCCAATCAGCCACTATCGAAAGCAGAGACTGTTGGACCAGATGTCACACTGCCATCTCTCAGAAACCGAAAGGTAGTGCTTAGGCCCAACGTCACTTAACAGGCTCAAAGAACACCCCATGCAATAGCCAGGTGGCCCCCAATGTCTGACTCCTAGTCTCTCCACCCCGCCTCTTTAAGGTCCACCAAGGCCCTCACATCAAATTGGAACTTACAATGCCCTCTGCAGCCAAAATATCCTTGAAGTACATACCTCGTATTGAAACAAAAACAGGACAAGTCGTCAAAAAACCAGATGTTCACAAACTCACCCCTAATAGCCATCCAACTTCATCTATAAGCCACAAGGACAGGAACATTAACAGAGAAAGGAAGGTAGTTGTTGTCTTAGCATTTGCTGTAAACTGTGTGGTCCCCGGAGTTTGATGTCTTAATGCTCACAAGCTCCCCTTCCTCCATCTTGGAAAAAATATGCTGCAGATAAGGGGCAAATCAGACTTCCTGAATGAGCTGGTCAGCTGGCAAGAGGCCACACGAGATTTAGCTGTCCAGTGTTGTATTTCTGCATTTGTCAAAGTCATTTTAGAATTTTAGAATCCCACCAGTAGGAGTACACGTCTTATCAACAAGAATGTTGAAGAATAATTCAGCATTCTTCTTTCCATCGACTTTACTTAACTTATGCATTTTGTGTGTGAGTATATCAATTAAAAACAACAAAGCAACTCTCTGTGTCCAGCCACCTCCAGGTACCTCTTGGCTTATAGAAGGGACCCGCCACCTTCTTTCAAATTCCCCAGCTCCTTTGACGCACTCGCATCATTGTCCCAGCAGACCTTATCCCAAATCTGTTTGGATTTGGAGACCATTCTGCCAGCTGAATAAAAAGCTGAGTTATTGACCACAACCTTCACTTAAAAACATCTAAAAATCCTCTATCTTCGAACCCTCACCAATTCAGGAACTCAACACCCAAACTGAAGGCATTAAACGATTGGTTCCGTCTTGAATTAACAAATCTGAAACTGGTGGTGAAGTCACAGCACAGTGGAAAAAGTTCCAAGTAAATGAAGCCCGGATCCACTGTTAGATTCACATGAGAGGGTGCAGACACAGCAAAATAAATCAATTTCTTGTCCTTTGTCAACAGAGCAGTAAATTGGAAAATAGAACTGATAATGATTTTCCGCAATTTCACCGAACCTAAACGACTCAAGAAGTTCCCTCTAGCATTTCCATCGCTCTGCCAACTTATTTGAATCTAAGATCCCTAAACGTGTGGATGGCATCAATGTTGACCAGAATCCAGGGCAACGCTGACCCGATAAGATACAGGAAACAGACTAGTAGGTTTGTGGTAGTGGCTGCTCTCAGGGTTCAGAGCGCTGCCTCTTGAGCCCATTGCCAGCCCAAGGGAGACTGGTACACATGCCCTACAGACAGGTACATACTGTTAAGAAATGATATTACTCTTTACATCAGATCCAGAAGTTTTGGCATATTTAATACATTTCCCTTCAGGACAACAGATAAAACGAATGGAGTTTAGCGGATGTGTATGGAGAACTGTATCGTATGTTAAACATTTATGGATCCACTTCTCCAAATCAGTTGAAAACGGTCAGTTTAGTATGCTGCGCTCACTCATTATGTGCAATATGCGTCTGCTCCTCTTCCAGCATTGATTGGATTAATGGATTTCTTTGCCCTTCCTATAGTTCCTTATTGATGAGGACTACCTAGGTCTTAAAGGTGAGGAGCAGGACTGGTTTGTAATCATTATGCCTTGCTGTCCTCAGCACCATCTGCCCACCGTGAACAAATGTTGAACGCTTCCATCCAACATGGAGCTGCACCCATAAGTAAACTTTGTTTAAAATGCAAAACGCCCTTCCTATCCATAACAACCTGCCAACTATTTTTCAAATAAGATTATCCGGGCCGAGAACCAACCCAGGGAAATTTTCGCAACAGTATTCGAACTGGCCTCTTCGGACAGGACCACTTCCAAGCCGGCACCCTCCCAGCTCTTGTGCGACTCCCTGAATAACTTTTTCATCAATAAAATTTCAGACATCAAGGTCAACATTCCCCCTCCCTCCCCAGCATTTCTAACCTCTAATCCCCCTCCCAACACCTTTCACCATGACCATTTAGCCCCGATGTCTAAAGAAATTTTCCTCCCTCTGCTTTCTTGCGTCAAATCGGGATCCCCTTCTGACCCCTGCCCGGCCCATATCCTGCGAGACATCTTTCTAACTTGCCCTTCCCCTCCCCTCACTTTCCTCAATGAGATACTCAAGTCAGGTACCGTCCCCACCTGTCACAAAGCCACCACCATTATCCCTATCCTAAAAAAAACAGGCGCAGATCCTACAGCGCTTGCAAATTTCCGGCCGATTTCCCTTCTCCCCTATCTAGCCAAAGTCCTAGAACGCCACGTTACTAAAGTCCTCAGTTCTTTCATTGATGACAGCGGTTATCTTGCACCTTGCCAAGCCGGGTTCCGCCCTCTCCATTCCACTGAAAAAGTGGTTGTATCTGTCTTAGACACACTCAAGGAGGGGCGGGACACGAATCTCCCCCAGGCATTGGTCCTGCTTGATTTGTCGGCCGCCTTCGACACGGTGGACCATACCATCCTTCTCTCCCGTGTCGAGGCAGCAGGCATTGGAGGTTCTGCCTTGGCCTAGTTAAAATCATTCTTGAGCGATCGCTCAAAGGCAGTCAATCTAGCGAACTTTTCCTCCCAGGCTCGCAAAGTTCAATGTGGCGTCCCCCAGGGATCTTCTCTTTCCCCCCTTCTTTTTAATTGATATATTTTTCCTCTCATCTTTGCACTGCAGGGGATGGAGGTCACGGTGTTTAATTACGCCGATGACCTCCAGCTCATTTTTAACCTCTCTGATTCCCCTGACTCTATTTCTAATTTCCAATCAGTGATGGTCTTTGTCAGGGATTGGATGAGCTTTAACCATCTCAAGCTCAACCCTGACAAGACCGAGCTTCTCCTCACCGGTGGTAAACTTAACCCCTGGTCTCCTTCTTTTTGGCCCCCCTCTCTTGGTCTCTCCCCTTCCCCTTCTTCCTCTGTCAAGACCTTAGGGATCACTCTCAACCATCAACTCACTTTACACTCCCAGATCAGCACGGTGGTTTCCTCTTGTTTTTTCACCTTACGTACTATCCGGAAGATATCACGGTTTTTCTCTCTCTCTGCCCTCAAACTGATCATGATGCTATGGTCCTCTCTCGCTTAGATTTTGGGAATGTCCTGTGCAATGGCGCCCCGGCATATTCCATCCGACGGCTTCAATTGGTGCAGAACCAAGCCGCCCGCCTGGTACATGGCTTACCCAAATCACATCATACCACTCCCCTCCTAAGATCCCTCCATTGGCTCCCTATTAGAGAAAGGGCCCTTTTTAAAATGGGATGTATGACGTTCCAGGCCCTTGCGGGAACTGCGCCTTCTTTCATTAGGTCCAAAATCGTAGCCTATATCCCTAGCAGACAATTGCGTTCTTCTTCCTTGTCCCTTTTGGTGGTGCCCAGGTTCAAGACGAGTAGAATGGGAGGCTCTAAGTTCTCCGCTCTGGCGCCGCAATTTTGGAACTTTCTACCTCTCCAAAGGAGATTAACATCATCTTACCTGGAGTTCCGTAGCACCCTAAAAACCCATTTGTTTTCACAGGCCTTTAAAATTTAAATTCTCCCTTTCACTCAGGAATCATTCTTTCTCCTCAATAGTGCCATGAAACCGCCTGGTGTACGAGCGCTCAATAAATATTTTTAAATTCAAATTCAAATTCAACTACCACATCTCCAGTTATCCATTTCCTGGCAGGCTTTTGCAGGGTAAAATCACAAAGCAAGCAAACAATCACATTGTGAAAAATTTGTTTTGTCTCACCAGCATGTATTCCTGTTCACTTGGGTACCTTCAAGTGTCAGAAACCTGATAAGTTTCAGGTTTCAGTCAAGTAAAGGTTTCAGACAAGTCAAGGTAACAAAGTCAAAAGGAAAGATGCTCCTAGTTTCTTGATGATGACCACCTTCCAACCATGTTCTTCGTCAACTTCTTGATAGCTTATGATACTGTTGACAAATATTGTTAAATCTCAGAATGGGGTGGACTAACATAAGTGGCTTTGAACCAGATCTACTCCTTCCTACCTGACCACAGCCAACAGGTTGAAAGGCAAAACCCAGAGTCCTCTGAAAAGGGAGTGCAGTGTGGATTCAAAGGGCCTCCAACCACGACTTCTATTATTCAATATTTACATGTCTCCTTTGGTCGAAAACATAATAAAATACATGCTCGTGAGACTCCAGATGAATCCAGAACTTGATCTTCACGTCGCTAAGTGTTTCAGACACATCAGTTACTGGTCAAGGAAGTGCATTCAAATGGATCTTCTCTGTGTGCAGTTGAGTTACCAGTAAAACTCAAAATAGTATTGCTGCTCACAGGCTCAGTTTAGTATAAAATGATGTTGGATGTGCCAAAAAGCAACTCTGCAGGCTCAAAAAAATCCACCACCAAGCAGTGACACTTTGTCTTGCCATTTAAACCTCAAACCATGTCCCCCCTATCTTGAAGAAGATAATTAAGCCTTCACAGACGTTATTTTCGGCTCTGGTTCGAAATACTAACAGAAGTTTGACACCCACTATATGGAAAGTCAGAAACTAAGATCAAACACTGCCAGGTGATCCAAATGCAAGAGAAACAAACAGTGAAAACAAACAACTGGAATGGTGTGGGTGCACTGTGCAGCATCTCTGCCATCAAGAAAAACTTGGACCTGTGCCAGTAAACCCTTGCCCTGTCGTTTACCCCTAGAACCTCATTTGCACCATTAAATCCTCCCTTTTCTGAAAGGCTACCTTCCGATGGAACCTAAGGGCACCCAAGAATATTGGAGCATTAAGTGACCAGAAGTGACTTATGTGTTACTTTAGAAAACACACATGCATATTGTAAATGTGTTTATATATTTTTTACTACTCTTGGCAAAGCACTGAACCATTTCATCTCAGGCAGCATGCAGCTCTGGAGCCCAACGTTAGTGTCTGTTTTCGTGGTCATTGCTGGTTATTCGGTTTAGCCATGTGCCCTTAAGGCAACCATTCCATGTATTTCCTCGAATTTCTATGGGTAGATTAAATTATTAGGAGTAAGGTGTGCTATTTAATGAGAGGTGGGTATGTGAATTAATTGTGGTATTAATAGATTAGCTGCAGAAGATTAGGTATTCCGTTGCAGGGCAAGACTTTTAAGGAGAGGTTGTGATCTTTCAAAAAAGAGGTGAACAATTTGCAGAAGCACAACTATAAGAATTAAGGCAAACAAGCATGTCACTTAGAGTAGCCCATAGTCTGAGAGAGAAGGCATACAGAGGAAAGAAATACATGAGAGGTTCCTTTGGAAGAAAAGGAGAGGTAACAATTCAAAGTTTTAATTCAATGTAAATTTTCTTGGGTATACATAGGATGTTTTTTGGAAATTGTGTGCAACAATTTGAGAATACAAAACTGTAGAAATGAACAACATTATTTGCATGTGAGATAGTTTTATATTGGATACTTTTGATAAACTCTAGAATCGGGCAAACAGTTGATTCCCCTTGAAAGGCTACAGCGTGATCACTGCTTCAAGCAAGAACATCTGATCAGCACAAGGCAAGGTTGAACACATATGCAGAGGAAAATTGAGAGATTTAGATTGCAGTCAAGGGTCAGGAAGTTATCACCCACAAGGATGATGCACTGCCTAAATCTGGAATTAATTAGTTAATATATGTGAGATACAATTCCTAGGCAACCATAAAGGAATACATATAGAAATGCAGAGGGTATGACAAAAACAATACACTAAAGTATCTAAAACATATGTTATGACTTTTATTCAATAAATAAAATACATGAAAAATTAAAAACAATTACATGAAGTAATCTCCTAGCTCAAACATTCATACTATTTATGATTCTTATTTCAATGACAATAGACAATACATAAAAAAATGTTTTCCCATCTATACATAAGTATAATAAATACAATAGGCAAATTGTCGTTCAAGTAGTAATTTTATCGACGCGCTTTTCGGCGTTTCAAATGCCTTCTTCAGGAAATTATCACAATACTCAGTATCTCGTAGAAAAGTTAAAAATTGACTTTGGTTCTCTTTGTTAGTTTCTATAATTGATAAATAGAATTATTCTTAAAAATCCATCTATATGATATGAGGATTATGAATTCAATTGCTGTTTTCAATGATTATTACTTTTTCCTCTTAGAAGCCTCCTCTTTATCTATTTAGTTTGCAAATAACATAATTAGCGACGTTTTTCTGGGTCAAGCTTGATATAGTCCCTCTAGTTACTCCCTGTGTTGGTGATAGACAACACTGCATACGATGGGATATAATCGAGGGCTGCCTGGTAGATGCCACCGCTGTTGGCGTCTGACGTCAACAGATTAAGGAGCTCTTAATTAGTTAATAACCATCAGAGAAAACAATCCAACCTTATTGAACCCCAGTTCAGAGATGCGGCGAGGCTGCGATGCAAGGGCCTGTGTCATTGTCGAGGAACCCGTTGATGGGGCTTGCAATGCGAAGTTCAGTGTTGAGGATTCAGCACGCAGTTGAGGCGATGCATTGGTTCCGATTAAACTGTGAGGCTTTGATGTGGCGTTCAGCATCGAGGCTGCCGTCGATGAGGGATGTGAAGGCCTGCACCAGGATGCGTCACACATTGCCGGCGTTATAGGTCATGGCAGCAATATGGGTCTTTGGACTGGTCTAATCCACTCAGTAGCGGAGATGCAACAATTCTGCTAGGGGTTGCGTCTTGCAGCAGAGGGGATACATTGGTTCCGCTGGATCCACAGAGGCTGCTAAAGCACCTTAAACCCACTTCCATAGGTCCAGGACGGATTTGGAACCCTTTTGCAGGATAGATTCACAGATTGCAGGTTCCAGGTGCAGATGCAAGATTGTTGGGAGCTTGTTATGTCCCGGAGGCTTCAGATTAGGGGGACAGCCAGCCAGCCCTTGGAGTCACTCTGGGTTCTGGGATCAAGAGATGCAGGTCAAGTCCTTCTCATCCAGGCAACAGGGCTGCAGGTAGCAGGTCAGCACAGCCATGATTCCAGCAGAGTGCAGTCCAGCAGAGATGGAGTCCTTCAACAGCACAGCAGTCCTCCTTCCTGGCAGAGTATCCACAGATCCGAAAGTGTACTGAAGTGGTGGTGTCTTGGTTCCCGCTTTATACACAGTTGTGCCTTTGACGTGGAGAGAATTTTTTGAGGTATTCTTTTGAAGTGGATTGATGCCCTGCCTTCTCTGGCCCCAGACTAACTACAGGGGGTATGCAGCCTTTTGTGTGGCAGCAGGACACAGCCTATTCAAGTGTAAGTAGGGCTGTGCTCAGAGCTCCCATGACATTCTGCCAGTGATGGCCCATCTACGCACGCCTACGTTCTCTATTGTGTGTGGCTGTCTAAGAGGAATACACAAAGTCCAACTGTCAACTACACCCAGTCATGTGACCAGAGACAGGCGGCTGGCACCAAATGGCTATGGTAAGAAAATGCCAACTTTCTAAAATTGGAATTTTCAGAGTAGTAATTTAAAAACCGGCTTCACCATAAATTGGGATTTTAAATTAAGGGTCATACCAAACATTAACTAGTTTTCTCTTCCCATTTGGAAATTGCACTTATAAAATGTAATAAGGCAACTCCAATAATTCCTATGGGAGAGATAGGCCTTGCAGTAGTGAAAAACAAAATGTAATAGTTTTTCACTACCAGGACATTTAAAAGTAAAACATACATGGCCTAGTTTTTAAATAAATCGCACCCCTGCCTTTAGGGCTGTCCAGGGCCTAACCTAGGGGTGATTTATATATATTAAAAAGGAAGGTTCAGGCTTGGCAGAAGGTTTATTATGTCAGGTCAACATACCAGGTTAAAACTGCACAAAGAAGCTCTGCAATGTCAGGCCTGAGATATGTTTAATGGACTACTTAAGTGGGTGGCACAATCAGTGCTATATAGGCCCACTAGTAGCATTTAATTTACAGGTCCTGGGCACACGTAGTGCCCTTTACTAGGTAATTATAAGTACATTAAATATGCCAATTGGGCAGAAGCCAATGTTACCATGTTTTAAGCACAGAGAACAAGCACATTAGCACTGGTTAACAGTGGCAAAGTGCACAGAGTCCTAAGGCCAGCAAGAACAAAGTAAGCAAAAACAGGAGGTCTGAAGGCAAAAAATTTAAGGGGAAACTACGTTAAGGATACCAGGTCTAACAACCAGGATATAATTATGGATAAAGACCTTGGTCAGCCGAGTGGTTTCGGGAGTAAAAACTCCTAGTGAAGTGCATCCTTATGGAGGTAGTTAAGGGAGTAAAGGAATTAGTTAACAACATAAAAATTACCCCATTAACACAATCTGGAGATATGGCTGGGGATGCAAAGGAATTGGCTTATTTACAAGGGCCCACTATGGACCTAACTTCCAAATCATCCACAATGATACCCTTGAAGGCGCCACAGCTAAATTTACTACACCCCGGTCCCACCTCAGATCTAATGTGCAGTACAATGCTCAAAATCCATCTAAACTGTGGGCTCTTCAAAATCAAAACAGACGGGTTGTAATCCAGATTCTAACTCTGGCATCCAAATTGACTTTTGTCCACAATATCACTCTGAAGGCTAAAGTTTCATTTTGAACCATGAAAAAATATTGATATTGTTATCCGCCTTTGATGATCTGAAAGGAGTCAGTTCAGGGGATTTTTTGAGCATAGAACTACAGTGGTTAAGTTAAAGATAAAGGGAAGTCCATTGACAAGAGAAATTAGGGGAAGTACCCACGAGCTCATGGCCAGCTTGGAAAACTCCTAGAGCGGCGCCTATCAGCCTCCGGCCCTCCTCGTAACGGACACATTTTACTCAAGGATTTAAGCCCAAAAGAACCTAAAATATGCTCATGGAATATAGCAGGTTTGAATAGGCAGTTTAGGACAAACCGAGTTAATCTGCTCAGCTTTTTGAATCCGTACCATATAATTTGCGTGCAGGAAACTGGGATGGATATTAAATTAGTGCTATCAAACATTTGCGACTTTGACTGTCCTGCAACTAAATCCACTAGAGACAGATCAAGTGGAGGACTTGTGACGCTACTAAGGAATGATCTAAGAGTTGCTTATGGAAAAATTATTCAGATGTCAAAATACCTCATTTAGACTTAACAACAAAATTACCCTAACCGTGGTGATTATTTACATACCACCTAATTCTATAAAGTATAAGCATCAAACTAAACAATTTATATCAGAGATAGAAGCTCTCATAGACGGCTTCCCATCAGACTTCCTTCTATTAACAGGAGATTTCATTGTAAACTTGCTTGCAGGTAGAAACCACTTGGGCCTTGAAGAACAAGACAATCTCTACCATATTCCACAGCAGGTTTTCAAGAAAGCTAACATTTTTTATAGTGGAAAATATAGTTATAACACACTACGGAACCTGGGTTGCAGACAATTAAACAGCAGATTTCGTTCAGACCAACCTGTGGAATTTACATGTAGGTCTGCTGGTAGCTCCAAAGTCACTGATTACACTCTGATCCATGTGTCAAATGTTCACATAAGCATAGATTTTCAAATTATTAAAAGGCTGGAGAGCAACCAGGATCCACAGAGCTTCTCTCTAGTCCTGAAAATAAGTTTGTGTAACAACGACATAGAAGAAGAATATGGAACTGCACCTTTTCAGTTCGTTTAAAACAAACCTGGGCTGAAAATACTGTTCTTGAAGCAATGAGAGTGATTCTTTATCTCCAAAAAAAGAGAACCGGTGTTATAAATGGGAATTATTATGGTACAACAATGTTGCTTTGATATATTATGGTACAACAATTTTGCTTTGATATATTATGGTACAACAATTTTGCTTTGCAGTGAACCGCAAAATGGGTCTTCAAAGATGCAATTCTATTGACGGACTGATTCTTAATGAAAAAAAGATGATTTCAGAAAAAATAAGAGCCATGAAAAAGCTGATTTTCATATTGGAAAGTATAAGAAGATTTAATACAAGAGTATAAGAAGAGAACCCATCAAATAACATTAAAACAGTGGGTGGACAGTTGGCTGGCCTGAAAGATGTCAATCAAAACTGGGAACAACCACACATTCTGGTCAATAATAGCAAAAGGCTAACAGCATTACAGCTGGAACAGTGAACAGTGCTTTAAATAAGCAGGTACTGTCCAGTACCGAGTACCTGCACTTCTTTCCTTTTAAATGGAGAGTACGTGCACATCTCATCACTGTTGCAATATATTTGGTGGTAGAGTACCAGCACTTCTCATGAGCAACCACGAACTCTAAATAGTGAGTACCTGTGCTTCTATATTTCCATTTAAAGCACTGACAGTGAGTATCTAAATATATGCGGTACATGGAAACCTTTTATTATCTCTGTATGGTGATAGTACAGCTTTGATAATGACTTTGCCTATAGATGATGACATGGAGCCTTTCATTCTTTCTTCTAAAGTCATAGAATCACTTAGAAGGAAGAGTTGAGATTCACTGGCCGCTGACACTAACGGCATACCAATAACTGTCATTAAATCAGACTCGAAAGAAACTAGTCTTGTCACTCATTTTCAACCAAACAATTCTTCACGGTCAAGTTCTACCGACTTCTAAAGGCTCCTATATCCAATCGATCTATATAAAAAAGGCCCAGTATTAGAACCATCAGCTCATTGATTTTTTTAGACGCCGAAGGCAAGTTATTTGCTAAGCACCTTCATTAACTTTATTAGCCATACCTGAGGGAGGTAAATGTCTCCCAGTTAATCCAACTTCTTTTAGACCCAACTGTTCCACGACAGCTATGTGTTTTAATTCATTGTATACTAAAATGAAAAATAACTAATTTATTTGTCCATTTGGCAGCTTTCTCTACCGCTCCACACGGATATTTGGATCTCAACAGCCAAGATTGGCCTTCAAAAACAGCTAAATCATCTCAGTGAATATAACTACAAGAATAGAATATTTATTGTTTACACTAAAGTAAAAATAATGTCATTTGCTACCACTAAGTCTAGATTTTCCAGGCAATTGGACAAGGGAATTGAACAGGTCATGTAATATACATATCTAGGAGTCACCTATGACACAAAACTAACATGGTTGTCTCATTTGGAGGGTATCAGGAATAGACTGATATCTTCAGCAAGCGCCACTGCACGCTTTTCACATCTATATGGGGGCTGGGCTGCTAAGGGCTCGACTGTAACTATGCGGGGTCTTAAACATTATTTTAATTGAAATCCTATGACAAATGTTTAATCTACGATCTTCAACATCTGATGCTATGATTAGATTAGATTTACTCAGCTCACTATTTTAATTTACATAAATGTAAGTAATTATTTATGCAGGTGTCAGAATGCATCATCGTACAGCCTAAAGGGTCTAATCAGAGAAGATCTGGGAATACATCCAGGTGAACGAGCAGTAGAAATGGTTATTGAAGGAAAGCTTTTACCAGAAACTCATCAGCTTCCCACAATAAAACCTTAGCGGGTATCCCCTAGGTGACCTGTAAGCTGTTAATTAAAAAGAAGATGAAAATGATATATGAAAGTGATTAATTTAGTTGTCATAACCAAGTATACGTTTTCTCGGTACACATATGCAACTTTTACAAATAAAAGGCAACTTTATTTAGACTCCAACTTAAGTATGTGGGCAAAAAAGCCTTCTTATGCTTTAGGCTTTTACATATCCCACTCTTGCAGTTTGAGGGATCCTGGAACAAGAGTAGGGAAAACAACAGTCAATGCTGCTTGTGTAACTTATTTCCTGAAACTGTAGAACACATCCTTTGCTATGTCCTTTGGTACAGGACTTGAAAAACAAATTCCTGAAAGTGGATGAATGGAAACTTAAAATCACCACTCAGTTCTGTTTTTGACTGGAACTATCAAATCCATTGGGTGCTTAACTAAATTTGTTTCATTGGTGGAGTTGAATTTTAAGGCTTGGTTGAAATAACTTACACTGGGTTTATGATTTTAAGCATATGAATTTTAATTTGTAATTGATGACTGATGATATCTTTTTTATATTTTTAGAATTCATTAGTTTGTTTTATTATCTACGGTATTGTATTGATTTTTAATATACAATAAACTTTAACCTACCTACTTTTATCAATTTCTTAAGCGTGGCTAGCAAAGGGCTAGTTCTTCATGGGCACTGCTATTTGGTAGATTGTAGGGGAAAATGGTGGGATTGTATTTTATGTTGAAGGTGACGAGGTTTCTAGGCCAGGGCTGTCCATTGTCTTCCCATAATTGCTGCATCAGAAAGGTTAAGAATAGCCAGGTGCAGAAGTCCCACTTTATTGTGCCAATGGTGTGGGTGCTTCTGCTTAGCGTCAACGCCAGCACTACCTGCTGTGAGATGCATCACTCTACGCAAAGGCTGGGAGTCTGAGAAGGACATTTTTAAAAGAACCAAATCAAATCGGCTCTGCAGCAAGACAATAGATGCACTCTCCTTGGGGCAGTTGCAGTCCTGTACTGTATGCATTATGTTTTGACTCCTGCAACAACTTTGGCTATCCCAGCAATATATATTAAGCACTCAGAACTAGCCATGTGGACTAAATGCAGCATATTGCACCTAAGACATGAGATCTGTCCGTTTTCAGTGTAAAGATGTGTCACATTTTAAAATGAACTGTTTTGTGAACTTATTATCACTATTGTGCACATAAAGTGAAGTGCACTGCACAGGACTGCTTCAGAAGGGTGAAGGTCCCTAACTGGGTTAATTAGTGGAAATTGTGCATATAATCCTTGCCCACAATCTGCACAGTACATAAGACAAATAGCAGTCACAGCTTTAATAGTTTTAGAACGCTCCGAGACCTCGCTTACCAGCCAACTGTTCATTTCAGGCCAGGAAGCCCCTCGTTTAACATGCTAAGGTATGGTATGGCAGGTACTCACAAACATTTCCCCAGGGGCCACAAAGTATGGTCTGTGGTATGCCGGAGGGCCAGATTAATGCCAGCACGGTGGGAGTGGGGCTTTGTAAGACCTCTTCCATGCTCATGACGAGCTCAGCTCGTCATGAGGCACAGTGCAGCTGCACTCATGACGAGCTCAGCTCGTCATGACCGTTGGAACGTTCGCACGCGGGTATAATTACCCCGATGTGCTGAACGTTCGAAAACGGGTTGTGGTTGTGACGAGCCCCGCTCGTCATGAGTGCAGCTGCACTATGCCTCATGACGAGCCGAGCTCGTCACAAGCACAGCGGCGCAGCACGCTGCCCCCCTCATCCTGCACGGCAGGGGAAAACACCCCGCAGCGAAGGGGTTAAGATGGGAGTTGTAGGAAGGTGGCTACCTGACTATGGTTACCCCAGATTTTTGCCTTGTGTTTATCTGATTTTCGACTTAGTTGGCCTGGTTCCCTGCTAATCAGGCACCCAGGCTATCTGCTCTCGCTGTAAAATTGATTCCATGTACCCTAGGTGCATAACTAGATTGGCTTGGGTCACCTTATCAGCCCCTGTACAGAGCACTATAGGTGCCCAGGGCATAGGTGCATCCAAGGCCTACCAGGGGCTGCAGCATATCTTTTGCCACCCCTGGCTGGCTATCTAAAATTGGCACAACTGGCTGATCACTCAGCTGGGGCAAGGTGGTGTAATCACCCCTTGCTTAGATATAGTATGCCTATATCTAAACCTATCTGGACACATATAAACCTGTGAGCCACTCCTATGGCAGGCCTTAACAATCCTGAAGGCAGAGTGCGTGGTTTAATGTGAGATGGTGCTCTAGCATGAGCTGAGCCTGTCTGCAGCTGTCGGGACCAATTCCCTTAGCTGTTCCGGGATAATGCCAAACCATATACTATTAAGTGCATTATAATCCTTGCGGTTATAGGTCAACTTTGGTTTGGCTTTATCAAAACATGTCGTGTAAGGTGTCATACAAATTGGAATACTACCCCCTCGCCAGTCCTGGCGACGGGGGTAGCATTCCACCCCTCTAGAGGGGACGACATGTTACTTTTGCTAAAACGCGGTTGATTTTTAAAAGAGCCTCAGATCCACAAAATGGATGCTTCTGCCACAGACACATGTCTGGCCTCCTGCTGCTGACCGAAACTCAGCAAATGGTGGCCTGGACAAAGGGTTTCCTGTCGCAGGGCGGTGTCAAACCACCCCAGACAGGAGATAGTGGATTGTAGCAGGGAGGTTTCAAAGAAACCAGACACTGCCTGGGGAGCACAAGGCTGCCCCTTGCATAATCCGGCCAAACCGGTTCTGGGGCATCCCAGCCCCAGTCCCAGCACGGCCTGGATCAAAGGAAAGGGGTGTAACCACCCCCTTCCTGGGTCCCACCCATAGGAGGGGACCTAGCAGGATGTCCAGCCCACCAGATTCGAATAAGAGTGGGAGCAGTGCCAATGCAACTCAGATCATCCTGAAGAAACATAAGAAACGAATTCTGGACCCTTCGACATTCTACTCAACATAGAAGACTGAAGAATCTCCCTTGTGGTCAAGGAGTGACCACCCTGTGCATACAGGCACCATCCAGCCCTCGACCCTTGCTTTGTTGCAGTTCCCGCCGGAACTCGAGCAACAGAGATCGACGAGATCAAGCTTGCCTGCCTTCTCCCAGCCCGATCCACAGTCCCTACAGAGCTGAGACCCGTGGAGGCGACCGAAAGCGTGGGGCATGCCATCTTGAAAAGGCCACGAGACGCTGACCGCGCAGCCCACAAGTGACCCTCGAAGCTGTACACCGAGGTTTGAGAAGCCCCCACCCCGAGCTACACCTGCACCAAAGCTACCCCCTCCACACTCGACGAGTGCTGCGTGGGGCCCTTCTGCTTGTGTTGGCTCGACGCGTTGGCCTGGTCACTTGCCAGCTGGCTTGTGGCCCTTGTGCCGACGAAAACTTGAATACAACTTGCTTTTCTGGTTGCTCCAGATCTGCACCAGCTCCTGTGAAAAGGAGCCCCCACTCTGATCCTCCTGGTTCGAGTGAGAAACAATCTCCCGGTTCCGCGTGGATTGCTTTTGCCAAGTGCTGTTTGCTGCAATCTTGAAGCCGACGGTGCTGACGGCGAGAGCCTGCGTGGGACAGATTGTGACCTGCTCCTGGACGTCGCAGATGCCCCAGAGCCCACGTGACAGCGGAGAGAAGCCTCTCGACAACCATCTGATTGCGCCCGACATTGCCTGGTTCCGTCCTGGTTCCATCCTGGTCACTGCTGAGTGACCCAGACTCTGTCCCCTCTGCTTTCAGATACATCTCGACTTCGATCCGCCCTTGGATCACACCGGACACTTCTGCTTTCCATCGCCTGCAGCTTCTTCAGCTCCAAGCACCAAGAGCCTGCGTGTCAAAACCCGACGCCACTTCGACCCTGTGCACCCACTTCCTGTGGGTGAGGTAACATTGCAACGCCGGTGTTCCTACACTGGTCCACACCTCTAGGGTCTGTGTCTTAAGTTTTGTTCCTCTAGGTTCAGCGGAAGTATCTTTAAACTCACTTTGTGTAACTTTTACGCACCATTGACATTGCATTGGTGCAAGCCGCACTTTCCGTGCTGCACCCGAATTCCGTGGGCTACTCCTGACTTCAGCATTGCTAGTCCTGACTGCTCCCAGCGATTCTCTAGGCCCTAGGCCTAACCACTGTTCGATTGGTATCTCTTATAACACTTTCTTAATATATGGTTTGAGTGGCCACCCGCCCTCATCCATAATTGTGCAACTTTGTATGTTATACTGTGCTTTTGATTTAACGCTTGTGCCCCTTTCCTCATAAAGAGTACTGGGGATTAATTTAGAAATAAACACATATATTTTTATAATATATACTTGTGTGGTGTCCTTTCATTTGATTACAGGATTGTATGTGGTAAAACAGCTCGCTTAACACGACCTCTTAAGTTAAGCCTTTAAGGCTGCTTAGTCCATGCTACCACTAGGATAGCTTGTCTAACAAGGTTGACTTACAACCAGACATCTTTGGGGTTTGTTTGGACTGATACCAAGTGATTCCAGAATTGGAAACACTACATATCAGGCCAACTTCTCACAGGCTTAGGGGAAGCAAATCATAACATGATGTGATCAGTAATTCAAGGAGTTATTTTGTGGGTTTCATTCCAAGCTGCACTCTAGATTAACCCCCTACTCTCTGGAAGAGTCATCGATTTGGCAATATTGTTCTATTCAGTATCAGGGTTGCTATCTCTCTACTGCAGTAAGGGATAATCCTTCTCTGCTTGCTGTCGGTACCTTGGGAGAGGCAAGTGCAAAAAAGGAAGTAACTTGATAACTGAACTGAAATGAAATATTATTGCACAATGTGGAACCAGAAAACCTTAGATCAATCCTGGCTTCCCCACTTGACCAAATTAGTTGATCCTCAGCAATTGCCCAATTTCGCTTTTCCTCTTTTTTCGACATATGAGGGTACCTTGAAATACATTCATTCAGGATATATGCTGTACAAAACCTTCTCTTGTGTTTTGTCTAATAAAATAATGTTGTCCATGTGTAAGAACATCTACAACTATCCAGAAGAGTAGTCTTAGGGGCCGATTACGATGTCTATCAGAATGCCTCTGACCACTAATCAGAGGATTTCTGACCGACTCAGTCCGTTTGCTCTCCAACCGACCGATTACGATGTCAGCAGTCAGAACGCAAATCGTCCGGTCATTTTGACTCAGTTGCGACTGGCTCTCGGGGTCTTCCAGCCGGTCGGAACCACATCGGAATCTTGGGATTTCGATGTCGGTTTCCCACAGCCTTTATGTACCGGCCTTTCAGACACGAAAAGCCTGTCAGAAAAAGACTTTGGGGACCCCTAGCAGGGCCCTATTACCTCCACGGTCTAAGGGTAGTGGTCAAGGGGGTACCGCCTGTAAAACCTTGCACTGTGTAGTAGGCACCATGAGATGTCAGCCACAGGGTGCAACATTTTCACACACACCCATTTCTATATCGGAGCCTGTATTACAGCCAGTTTATGGCCCTGACACAACTTCCCATAGAGAATAGTGGGAATCCAACCGAACAGTGTTTGGTCGTATCGTAATCAGGCGGTAAAAAACGCCAACATCAGGTCGGTCAGTCCTGAGTCGGAGACGGTGTCAGTCAGAGGCAACCCTGAGCGACATCGTAATAAACCCCTAAGTAACAACTGACTTGCCTCTTAGTTCACTATTAGCCTTGTTGTCAGGGTGGGAGGAGGTATGAATGTTTCTACTTAATTTTTTTAAATGACCAGTTTAAAAAAAAAATTACTTACTGAATGCTCTTTTCATAATTTTTTACACGTTTATTGCAAGGTGGCTTGAAAAAGGAATGTGTTCCTAAAGTTATGTTTTGTTATGTTTTGTAGGACCCCTTGTTTGCTTCTTTTCTTTTACTTCATTTAGCCTGGAAACAAATGCTTGCTTGTGTACTTAACATCTTTTTGGTTAGTGCTGTGTGAAGTAAACAGTGGCCCAGTGCAGTCATTCAGCTGGGGGGCCTGCATGTCAGGAGGGCAGCATGCGTCCCCCGGGCCATACTTTGAGTATCACTGTGCTAAGGCATGCCACAGGCTCTTTCACAATGGTAGAGCTTGGACCCAGAAACCCTTCCCCAACTTTTTTCTCCAAACTGTGGGTTTGCCACTGAGAGCCTACAGGTCCCCCAGCTCCCACTTAGCATGTGCGAATGACTCACACTCTCAGCATGACACATGCACAATACTTTCCATGTGGCAGCTGGAAAACGTGCAAGGACACTTGGTTACTGATAACATTAATAAAATATGGACATTCAATAAAACAGAAAACACAACGCCCCAGCAGCCAACACACTTTAGGTATATTGATTATTTCCCTATTCAGCCTCTCTCAAATAGAAACTGGAATTACACCGGTGTGGGTCGTGAATATTGAGTAAGGAAGATAGTTATACCTCAATATTGTAGCCAAATCATTACCAAGGTACATAGATGTGGAATTAAGAAAAACAAATCTATACTTCCCCCATATATACACTTACCTTTCAATGTTTTTGTCCAGTACATTTTGGCTGCAATATTCGGGTCTAATGATATGTGCTACTCTATATTTCGGACTACCACCACAAGAGTACGCTGTTTTGATCAGGGATTTCAAAACTGTTCTGTAATAATATCTAATTATGTTCCCTGAATATCATCCAAAGCTACTTAGAACTAATACTATGACCAGAGTAAACAAGATTACTTTAGTGGCCACCCTATGCAAGATTACCGGCAATGGTCACCGCAGTGCATCAGGCAGAGTTGCCAGCTGTAATATAAAAAAAACCTTTATCCATTTGGAATTCTTCTACATAGGTAATGCATAACAACCATAGCTACAAAGCCCCTGGCACCAATAGTATTAGTCACAAGTCTTCCCAAAGCAGCATGATTTATCACTCAAACATCCACTTTAAACATATTTTGGAAATGAAACAATTTTTCCCTTAATATCACTTTATGATTTCTGACAATTCATATATTGTAATCTTGAGTCCATGTTTTGTAATTTTGGTAAACACTGGGGTGTAGCTTCAGGGACTTGTTTGGGGTGTAAAAATATCTTTTATTGTAAATTGTTTGGTAGAGGGGCTTTCAGGTGGGTGTCACGAGGTGTCTGTTGGATTTCACCATGGATTTGTACATGCGCACACAGACAAACACACACACACACACTCTCTTTCTCGTCTCTGCCTCAAACTTGGGCCCTCATTAGGATCGCAGAGAATCAGCATCCTCCGGGCCGGCGGAAGCCACTGCCGGCCCGGAGGATGCGGATTCTCCGCAGTGGAGCCTCCAATGTCCCCCCGCCAGATTAGGATGGCTGGGGGGCCGGAAGGCGACCGCGGCGGAAAAGACCTAATATGGTGGCGGTGTCTATCAGACACCGCCAGCCATATTAGGATGGTGGGAAAGACATGCTTTTCCGCGGCGGCTTTCCCGCCGTGGAAAAGCATACGGACTGTCACTTCGGGGGCCCGTTGCGTGCCCCCTGAGTGAAGAGGGGGTGGGGGGTGCACATGGGGGGTACCTATGGTACCCCCCTGCATTTGCGTGCACAAAGCAGCAGGCACCGCGCAGTGCCTGCCGCTTTGTGCATGCAAATGCGATGCATGCATTTTTCACCTTGGGGCGGCTGCAGCTTGAAGCTGCACCCGCCGCAATGTTAAAGATAGTGGATGTGACCGCCACCCTGGCGGTCACATCCTAATCTGCTCGGAGCAGCCCCTGCGGACGTTCCCTCCTCCTCAGGGGTCGCGGACGGACTCAAATCCGTCCGCGATCCTAATCGGGCCCTTGGTTAGCTCGAAAACAATTGTGTTTTAAAGTACTTTTAACAATTTGCACTCGTCTCTCTTCCCACTGCCTCCTAAGCCCCCCTCGTGTCTTGCTTTTCATAATGTATTTTGCCAGAGGAATTGTTGGGAAATCTGGGTATACATATACAAGTTCAATCAAGCAAGAGCTTAGTAGGCTGGGCTGCACACGAGAGCTGCGTTCAGGTATCAGGAGAGCAACAGCTCACGGGCTACTCCTTGAAGAAGTCTGTTTTAGATTATTGTTAGCAAAAGTCCTTTTCTTCTGTTGTCTGCCGCCAGATTTGCCAGTGCTGTCTTGCAAGGTAATGTTCTGAGAAGCTACTTGCACACTACCCTTTGTTTTCAGAGCATGTCCCATATGGCATCCCACAGCTGACCGCTGTTGCCCTGCATACGTTTTCACTGCCCTTGTTTCTGCACGGCATACCTGTTGATGCCATGCATGACATAGATTGTGTCTGCGAGAGGGACTATTTTGGCCGCAGGGGGACTACTTGTCCCAGTTTTCTTGGCTCCTGGGGGCGCTAGCGTCCTGCCAACAGCCCGCTGCACCTGAACGGAGGAGGAGCCTTAAATACCCCCCCGCCCCTACCCCGAGCGCTTAAACCTTTACAACAACCCTGCTGCGCAGGCTGTGCCTTGGCAAAGCCCGAGCCAAGCGCGTCCCCATCTGCACCCATCAGCGTCTGGATCATAATAAAACTATGGAGGCCGCTACCCTAACCTGTTCTCGTTCTTTGTCCTCCAGCCAGGTGCAGTTGCCGTTATTGTCTATGGAGAATTCGGAGAGAGTTCTCGTGCCCAAACTCCACTGGATAGTTTAATTAATAGAAGATTGGATCTGCAAATTTAAGGAGTTCCTTCTAGAAGAGCTCCTGCTTCTCACTGCTCACTTGGGAGCAATTGAGCATGAACTGTTAGCCATCAAGCAGCTGCAGGTTCCCCCGGTGCCATCTACACATTTGGTTTTTAGGGAAAAACAGGGTAAAACGACTGGGCAATGTAACTCCTCTAATAGATCAGTGCCAATTACACCAACAAGGCCTGATGCGACCAGATTTAGCCCTGATCGCACCATCCAGAACCCTGAGAGGACATGGCCTGATTTGCCTCCCTAGCTCTCCTCTCCACAACTTGGAGTGGCGTCTAATCCCTCTGGAGCCCCTATTCCATATAAGCTTCGGCTGAATGGATCCCCGTGAAGTCACATACAACCTGTGGTGGACCTCCCTCCAGCCGCCTGTCCTTATGCGGTGATTTTAACTGAAGTTCTCTGACTGAGTATAGAACAGAGGGAGTTGCATGAATAACTATTTAACAAAACACTGGACTGGCTTATCGGCAATGGGACTTTCGTCTGTCCTTGGCAAACAATATCATATTGACTCGTAGGGTGGGTTGGATTGGGCCTGGGCAGGTGGATCGCTGCAGTGATTGTGTCATTGTTCATTTTAGATCTCCACTACTGGTGCAGACCCTGCTCATTGGACACTTAAACAAACCGGTGGCCAGGAGTAGCATTGAATTACTGCCCTTGGGCTATTTTTATAAGCCTTGTTCCCAACCCCCAGTCGGCCACAAACTGGCAGCCACAAAGGGCTTGTCATCCTCTAATGTTTGCCCCCTGCTAACCCCATGTGTAGTGCTGATGTTTTTAAAGTCCCAACTTCAAACTGATAAGACATCCTAGCAGGTGTAGATTGACTCGACAGTGCTACCAATTCTGTATCTCTTAACAGTAGTGTAACGAGTCTCCAATTTAACGTGTCACGAAGCGAAGCAGCAGATTATTTCAATCTATTGAATAGCCCAAGCTAAACTCCATTGGGAGTTGGTCAGTGAATTATAATTTTTTTTAAACACCAACGGAGTCTTTGGAAGGCCCTGTAAATACCATATTACCCAGAGGTCAGAGAGATAGTACTACTCCTCCCCAGAAACCTGAAGTAACCGAGAATAATGGTCTATTTCCCTTTCACCAAATGACAAGGTTCATGTTATCAGTGCCATAGCTCCATCCATCAAGTTGGTGTCATGGAATACAGCAGGGCTTTCCTCCAAATTACCCTGCCCAGAATGCTGCCATTTTCTAGATCAGTACCACCTCTGCTTCTTTCAAGAGACTTCGTCACTAAAGCCAAGAAGTTTTGTCAAATTCAGTCAGGAACTTGTAACTACTGGGAAACCTTGGATGGGGGATTAACGGTCTGGCCCAGAACTCCTCTAGCATGTACAATCAAAAAGATTAGGAAGGGCTGGTCAGATATATTGTGCATTAGCCTGACCAGTCCCCCGCAAGTAGTCTTCTACATATATAATGTGTATTGTAGATTTGTGGGCAACAGAAAAAGTCCCTTGTTAGATCTTCTGAATTCACAACTAAATGCAGCCTCCTTTAATGGTGATGAAAATTATGGGGGGCGACTTTATTTGCCAATTTTAACCCTTAGATGTAAACGTTGAGGCCCTTGCAATAGAACAGAACAGAGTATGGTCAGTTTTGGGTCTAACAATCCCAGCCATCAAGAAATGGTCACCCCACCAGTCCAACTAAATGCGTTCACCCATAACCAGGGACTATGAGCTTGCAAGGGTAGAACAATCTCCATCAAAAAAAGAAACCATACATTCAACCCTATGTATATCACTAATCTCATTGACTATATATTGTTGGACGTTAGGCAATGGCCGTGCATGATTGACATGGTTGTAATATCTCGCCAAGATAGTGATCACAATGCCCTTGCCCATGGGATACTGATCCATTCTATGGCATATAACAGTGTGGAGCCATTCAATAGAAGGTTTACAACATCTAATAATAGGCATGTAGTTGAATAGAGGATTATGATTCACTCCAAGGAGTCTTTCGGGAGATTTACAGGCCGGTAGCCGATGGTATGGTGGGTTTGCTACTGCGGGATCTGTTGTGGGATTGATGGGAGTCTCTGGTCAAGCTTTGCACCACACATAACCAGATGTTCCAAAAGCTAAGGAATCATTTTTATTTAGAGGCCAAGCGGGCAGTAAAAAAGAATAGTCCTTCTTCTTGGTTTAACAAACCATGTAAAGGCTGACACAATATAGAAACATGACAGATTGCAGATTTTAGTCTTCCGAGGGCCCTGCAGAAACACCATTATTGGGGCTAAAAGAGAACGAGAGCGAGGGAGAGTGAGATGGGAGGGTTTGTTGGTCACAGGCAGGAGTATGGATTATTGCTCCTTCTGGAATATATTGGTCCACTAGAAGTCAATCAATCAATCAATCAGTGACACTTATAGAGCGCGCTACATACCCGTGGGGTCTCAAGGCGCTGGGGGGGGGGTGCCGCTACTGCTCGAACAGCCAGGTCTTCAGCTTCCTCCTGAAGGAGAGGTGGTCTTGGGTCAGGCGCAGGTCGGTCGGGAGGGAGTTCCAGGTCTTGGCGGCCAGGTAGGAGAAGGACCTTCCTCCTGTAGTCGCTCTTCGGATGCGGGGGACGGCGGCGAGGGCGTGGTTGGCTGATCGGAGGTGGCGTTTGGGAGCGTAGAAGTTGATCCGGTTGTTGAGGTAGCTCGGGCCTTGGTCGTGTAGGGCTTTGTGTGCGTGGGTGAGGAGGCGGAAGGTGATTCTTTTGTTGACGGGGAGCCAGTGAAGGTCTCTCAGATGTCCGGTGATGTGGCTGGTTCGTGGGATGTCGAGGATGAGTCTGGCTGAGGCGTTCTGGATCCGCTGGAGTCTCTTCTGGAGCTTGGCGGTGGTACCGGCGTAGAGGGCGTTGCCGTAGTCCAGTCGGCTGGTGACGAGGGCCTGGGTGACGGTCTTCCTGGTCTCGGTGGGGATCCACCGGAAGATCTTCCGTAGCATGCGTAGGATGTTGAAGCACGCCGAGGAGACGTTGTTGACTTGCCTGGTCATGGAGAGGGAGGAGTCCAGGATGAAGCCCAGGTTGCGTGCATGGTCTGTCGGTTTGGGTGCGGTGCCCAGGGCGGGAGGCCACCAGGAGTCGTCCCAGGCGGAGGGGGAAGAGCCCAGGATGAGGACCTCCGTCTTGTCAGAGTTCAGTTTCAGGCGGCTGGTCGTCATCCACTCGGCTACCTCTTTCATCCCTTCGTGCAGGTTGGCTCTGGCGGAGGCGGGGTCGTTGGTCAGGGAGAGGATCAGCTGGGTGTCGTCGGCGTAGGAGATTATGCTGAGGCTGTGTTTGCGTACGATGGCCGCGAGGGGGCTCATGTAGACGTTGAAGAGGGTGGGGCTCAGAGATGATCCTTGAGGGACGCCGCAGAGGACTTCGGAGGCCTCTGACTTGTACGGTGGTAGGCGGACTCTCTGTGTTCTTCCGTCGAGGAAGGAGATGATCCATTCCAGCGCCTTGTCCTGGATTCCGATGTTGCTGAGGCGCTGTACTAGGGTGCGGTGGCAGACCGTGTCGAATGCCGCGGAGAGGTCTAGGAGGATGAGGGCAGCTGTTTCTCCATTGTCCATCAGGGCTCGGATGTCATCGGTGGCGGCGATGAGGGCGGTCTCGGTGCTGTGATTGGCTCGGAAGCCGGACTGTGAGGGGTCGAGGGATCCGTTCGTCTCGAGGAAGGCGGCCATCTGCTTGTTGACGGTCTTCTCGATGACTTTGGCTGGAAACGGGAGGAGCGAGATGGGGCGGTAGTTCTTGAGTTCGGTGGGGTCCGCTGTTGGTTTCTTGAGTAGAGCGCTGAGTTCGGCGTGTTTCCAGCTCTCAGGGAAGGTGGCGGTGTCGAAGGATGTGTTGATGATGTCTCGCAGGTGGGGTGCGATGACAGCGCCGGCCTTGTTGAAGACGTGGTGAGGGCAGGGGTCGGTCGGTGATCCGGAGTGGATGGAGTTCATCGTGCGGATGGTGTCTTCGGTGCTGATCGGGGTCCAGGCGTGGAGGGTGGTGGTGGGGGGTGATTGTTCGGTCATGGTGTGCGTTGGTTGGTTGTTGAAGCTGTTGTGTATGTCCGCGATCTTGTTGTGGAAGTATGAAGCGAGGGAGTTGCAGAGGTCTTGCGATGGGGTGATGTCGTTGTTTCCTGCGCTGGGGTTGGAAAGCTCTTTCACGATGTTGAAGAGTTCCTTGCAGTTGTGTGCGTTGTTGTCCAACCGTTCCTTGAATGCTGTTTTCTTGGCGGCGAGGATCAGCTGGTGGTGCTTCCGGGTGGCAAGCTTGAAGGAGGTCCTGTTGTCCGGTGTAGGTTCCCTTCTCCAGACTTTCTTGAGGGCTCGGCAGTTCTTCTTGGAGCTCTTGAGTTCGTCGGTGAACCACGGGGCTTTCTTGCTGCCGGGTCTGCTGGGCGGGGTCCTCAGCGGGGCGAGCTCGTCCGCGCAGATGCTGATCCACTTCGTGAGGTTGTCGGCGGCCTGGCTGGGGTCTGCTGAGCTGGCAGGAGGGTGCTGGCTCAGGGAGGTGGCGAGCTGGTCTGCTGTGATCTTGTTCCAGCTTCTGCGGGCGGCCTGTTGCTGGTGGTGGTGGGTCGTCGTTCTCTTGAAGGTGAAGTGGACGCAGCTGTGGTCCGTCCATTGAAGCTCTGTGGCGTGGCTGAAGTCGATGTCTGTGCTGGAGGAGAAGACTGCGTCGAGTGTGTGTCCGGCGAGGTGGGTGGGGGTGGACACCAGTTGCTTGAGTCCCAGGTTGGCGAGGTTGTCGAGCAGGGTGCTGGTGTTGCGGTCGTTGTTGTTCTCCAGGTGGAAGTTGAGGTCCCCCAGGAGGATGTAGTCAGAGGAGGGGAGGGCAAGCGGGCTGACGACGTTCGGGTTGGTGTGGATCTGGAAATGCAGGTGTTCGGCGGTGGTCAGGGTGTTGTCGGTGCTGGTCGTGAGGCGGATGGTGTTCTTGTGGATGATGGCGATGCCTCCTCCCGTCTGGTTGGCGTTGCGGTCCCTCCGGACGATCTTGTAGCCCTCTGGGATAGCGATGGCGATGGCGAAGTAAAGACGGTTGTTGCCCCATAGAAAAGAATATTAAAGCAAGCGATTGAAAAGCCCACTTCTTTAGTTTGTACACCCCGTTGGGAGATCTACAGGACCCCCAAAGTAATCTGGTGAAGTCGCTGACAACATGGAAATACCCCGAAGGCAGAGTGGCAGTGCTGTTTAACTCAATGACAGTGCTGCATGGGTCTGGCGAACAAAGCAATCAACATGATATCTCGTACACATCAGCCTTTGAAATTTGTAAGTCTATTAAGAAAACTATCCCCAAGAAAGCACGAGGGCTCATTAAGATCCCAAGGGATTTATTTCTAGATGAAATAGATATTTGGAGTACCTACTTCGCAGTGGTTTTTAATGCTGTTATGAAAAGGGTGCCATCCTGCCTACATAGGCTGAGCAGAAATAATCACCAGATTTACAAAGGGCTCCCGAAATCTTCCAACCAACTATAGATCCAAAAACCTTAAAGATAGCTCCCAAAAGTTGTTTATCAGGATAATCCAGGATGGACTACACGAATGGCTAATCACAAATGAAATCTTGACTCCTTTGCAAGCGGGCTTTCAAGAACGTACTAATGCAATTGACCAGGTGTTTCGGCTGCAGTTATCATACTGCAAAACAGTTACCCTAGGTGGTGATGGTTTTATGTGGTATTTGTGGATCTACGTTCCGCATTTGACTTAATGTCACGACTTTCTCTCTAGCAGGTACTTTCCCAAATGGGGGGCCCTAAGTAACTGAGTGGAGAAGTGTGGCTCAATGGTTAGAGTGGCAGACCCGGATGCAGGGTCTGGCCTGGACCAGGGATCAATTCTCGTCTCAGCAGGTCTTGGGCTCAATTTCCCCGGACCTGATAATTCTCGCCTTGGTGCCTATTCCAATCATGGAGTCCCACTCTGCAACTCTGGGCAATAGCTTTCTTAATCTCCACAACGGCCCCAACAGCGCTAGGATGCCGGGCTTCACCTTGGGGGTGCCCAGGATTGGGCACTTCACAGCGAAATCCAGGAAAGGTTCCACAGTGGTATGTGCACAGCGCCTTGAGACCCCTTCGGGGGTGATTCGTGCGCTATATAAAAGCACTACATTTACATTTTACCTGCTGGACGTCATGATTAGACTCAATGATAATCGCTTTGAGCAAGTCAGATGCGGCCAACTCGGTGAACTGTCTGATCCCTTCCATTAATAGAAAAGTCAGATAAGGTTGTGTTTTTGCCCCCACACTGTTCATATTGTCCATCAACGATTTAGTATCTTATTTGGACCAATGTGATAATGATGCACCAAGCCTGGCAAACATTAGGGTTCCTGCTCGTTTGTTTGCAAATAATACACTATAGCTTCCTAAATCACCCATGGGCCTCCAAAAACGATTTAATCGATTCAAATGTTTTTGTAAGCGGAGGGGTCTGGAGATCAATGTAGGAAAAACGAAGTATATGGTCCTAAACCCCTGGTATTCGATTAGATTTAACCCCTTGTTAAAAAGGATCCCATTAGAGCGAGTGCACACTTTTGATTATCTGGGATTACTGTATCAGAACAGCGGAAATGGCACATTCACATTACCCAGCGTTGACTCAAAATGCAACAAACAACCTAGGGGATAGTAAAACTGCTCCAGGGCTCACAGTTTTGACCCACCTCTCCAGCAATCCAGAGTTACCGTCCCCAACCCTAGGAGCAGCTCTGTATGGTGCAGAATTGCGGGGCCATAGGGATGTGACTGCTCTAGGAACAGCTGAAAATCGATTTATGTGCCAACTGACCGGTTTCCTATTAGTACTTCCTGGCTCCCCTTCAGATCAGATCTAGGACTTGGAGTTATCTGCGATAAGATAGGAGTGCGGCCAATCTTACATTGGAGAAGAATTTGGGCAACTCCTGAACTGTGCTCTGTTCACCAGGGTCTAGAAGAGATTTTACATATGCCTGGCGCATTTAACATAATCTGACTAATATATGTAAAAGCAGCCCTTGTAAAGTCTGGGAACAAGAGCCTTTGGATCACTCCAAGCGATGCTGGTGCGACCTCCAAGTTGTCCATTAAGGGCCAGATGTATCAAAGGGTTTTACCCATTCAATGTGTATGGAAAAATGTGTTCATACATTTGGCCCCAAGTCTGTATCTTGGCAACTCAAAGAGAGACTTCTATTTGGCCAGACAAAACCCAGTACTTTAACTGGTGCTTTTCTCATATTGAAGGATTGGATATTCTAGGTGTTACGAAGCATAAAGAGGCACTAAGAATGCTAAAATCAGATACAAGGCAGCTGGTAGTCTTTGCAAACTCTTTTGATGTCAATGTGCCGAATCAGACAGAGTTTGAGGGCCATATGTATCAACATCCAGATTTGCGAATCTCAAATAGCGATTTTTTAGGAATCGCTATTTGAGATTTGCAAATTGGTATGTATGTAGAAAATCACATTTTTTTTGTGATTTCTTAAAATTCCTTAATTGTGATTCGCAATTTGAGAATCGCAAATTGAGAATAATTTCAAGGGTGCAGGGGTGTCCAAAGGACACCCTGTTGCACCCCTGAAATTAGCATGGGTGCATATGTGGCGCACATACATGCCCTAAGGGCATGTATGTGCTTCACATGGCACGTTGAAAAACGCAAAAAATTGCATTTTTCAAGGAATTCGCAATTTACCACCAACATGAAGTTGGTGGTAATTTACGATTCCTTAAGGACAATTTGCATTTTTTTTGCTTCATACATTGCATTTAAGGAATCACAAAATTTGCGATTCCTTAAATGCAATTGCAAAATAAGGAATCGCAAATTTTGTGATTCCTTGTTTTGCACCAGATTTTCCTTAATATGTTACAGATGTTTTAATGGTTTTAATATCCATGCTAGATTCCATATATTTATTCTCATTCTATATGAATGTACTGTTTTATATGTGCTTTTATGGCTATTGTGCCGAAATAAAGCTTGAATGATGATAGTGTCTGCTATGTTGCATGTGAATGATTGACAAGCCCAGGGCCTAGAAATGATCTCTGTGATTTTTCCTGTCAAGCAGCGACCGCTACTAAGCGTGGGTGGTGGGGAGGGAGAGGGGAGGGGGGAGCAGAGGGGAAATACAAAAAATAAAAATGTAACAGTCTTACCTGGGTGCCGCGGGGTGCTGTAACCTCTGCTCCACGTCCTCCGCACCACAACAGGAAGCTCCCAGCCTCGCCTCTCCAATCACAACGCTGCCTTAAGCAGCGTTGTGATTGGTCGGAGCGCCGTAGATCGGCACTCAGGCATGGGCTTGGAGGCTTTGCATGTTCCTCACCAGGCTGTGTAATGCAGCCTGGTGAGAAGGATGCAAAGTACGCATGACGGTTTGGCCGGCTCTCTTGGGCCGGCCAAACCTTGATGCCCACTTTAGAGAGTGCTTTACACTCCTCCCCCTGGCCTTTGCAGTGGCCAGCCCGGCCCACCCACCTGCACCAAAGCAGTAAGTAAAACGAAAACGATAACATTTGTTATTATTGTTTTCGTTTTCCTTTTTACACTGCTCGCAGAGCAGTGGGGAGACGTTCCTCCGCCTCAGTGGAGGAGCCGCCACTGTTCCTGTCCACAAATGCTAGCTGAAGGTGGGACCCACTGGCACTACTTCTTGGGACCGCAATTTATTTTAGCTCATGAGATTTAAAGCAAGAGATCAAAAAACACACAAATGTGAAGAGAGAGGATGAAAAACCTGCGACAATGGTAGAACGAAAGGCTGCGTAAAAGGTCAGGAAGTGTCCGGTGGAGGATTACAGAGGCATAGGGTGGAATTAAGACAACACATCCTTGGCATTCAGCAACTCCAGCCACGAGCTTCTAAGCCGAACTTTGGGCCCTGGCACTTATTCTTCTGCGATGTAAGCACTGCCCCTGCCCCCCTCATGGCGCTCCGAGCAGCGTTTATTAAACCGCGCTCTGTGCTGCCGCGCCTCCAGCAGCCTCCTAACCCTCTTAACCTGCCGTCCTCACACCCCAGGCCCCTCAGCCCTTTATGAGTTTTCTGTGTGAAATAATATTGCAGGTTTTATTACAATCTAAGTAGATCATACCTTCCTTGATGCTCTGCCCTTCCTGGCAACAAGATGAGATCAGGCTGGCCCCTGGGCCTCTGGCTGGTGCACAGCACTCTGTTGGCCCAGGGCAGGTCCCTGGGCCCCCTGGCTGGTGCACAGCACTCTGCTGGCCCAGGGCAGGTCCCAGGGGCCCATGGCTGGTGTGCAGCACTCTGCTGGCCCAGGGCTGGCCCCAGGGCCCCCTGGCTGGTGCACAGCACTCTGCTGGCCCAGGGCAGGTCCCAGGGGCCCATGGCTGGTGTGCAGCACTCTGCTGGCCCAGGGAAGGTCCCAGGGGCCCCAGGCTGATGTGCAGTACTACGGTGGCCTAGGTCTGCCTTACAGTGACATCGTGTACCCACAGCAGCACTGGGGTTGTGTTCTCACAAGCCCTGTGTCTTCCTCCTCCAAACCTGCAATGATGTGTGTAAGGGTGGCAAATGTGTGGGTCGGTCTGCTTTAGCATATGTGCACATACTGCTCCGACCTGTTTTTACCTGCTGTGTGCTTGACTTTTAATGTCCTGCTCTAAGGGGTGTTTGTGTGTAGGGTGGGAGTGGGGGTGGTGCTGGACCACCGTCAGTCCCTATGCCATCCAGATAATGGACACAATAGCATGGCTTGGGTTTCGCCCCTTACCCTGTACTCCATTTATAGTAATCACAGATTGTGGCATGGAACCACGCACTGCATCCAATGCTTTAAATAGGATGAAAGAGGTGGACGGGGGACTCTAAAACGGGTATGGCCAAAGAAGATTCACTAGGAATCGTGTCCAAGATGTGTGGCCTATGAATTCAGGCCATGGGTTAAACTATGCAAACTAAATCCTATGCTTTACACACCATGCTTCCTGGCCAGTAACAGAAAACTCAAACGTCACGGCAAATAATACATATACCTAAAATAAACCAGACCTATTGGCTTTGAAAATGCTTCTTAGCTGCATCAGATAAATAAATAAAAATGATTTTGTTGTTACGATGACCAGACATAGCAGATTTGTCGTAACAGTCTTATTTTTTGTACCATCTGTCCATGTAGATTTCAATATATTTAGCACATAGCCTGGTTTTCAGAGAGGGTCAAATGAACGCAGAGGGATGCAAGTTTCACACATTCCAAGCATAATTAATTAGCAGCTCCAGCTGAACACAACTTAATTAACACAAATGATACTGTGTCTAAAAGTTTCATTAACTCCTCTTAGTGACCTTCGTCTGTTTTCAATTGTTGGTAAGCACTGTTGTTTCAGTCATCCTGTGCCCCTCAGTTGATACAAATTGTAGTCCTACGTCTATGTTTGCAGAATATCCAGGCTTTTGATTTTCAAAATCTGATCACTCTGTTGTAAATAATTCGAATTAAAAGTGTTTCAATTCTGAAAGTGTGACGCTGTGAATTAAACATTCCTAAGGTCTGTGGAAGTGATAGTGGCCTTTGGAGCGTCTGGCACTCCCGTTCTCCCCTTGATGCAACCTTCCTCTGCAATCTCTGTTAGACGCTTCCCACAGCTTTATGAAATCCTCCATCGTCATATCTCACACTTTCCCACAAATACAAATGGCATGTATGTGTCCATCGCTCAGCAGACGCCAAGGACTGGATTGGCAAGCAGTCTGAGCTTGATTTTGATCCACTGACAAGTGCTGTTAGCAATCCACATTGCCTTCACTCTCCACTTCAAGCTCTCATGAACCCTCATCGACAACCTGAACTCTGCCAGTGACTCAGTACACAGTATGCACCATACAAGGGTCATATTTTGCATCAATAAAAACTGTAGAAACATAGTATATTGGCACAAGCATTGGCAAAGCCAATAGCTCTCGTGAAAGCTATTGGCTTTTTCAATATGTTTTAGTCATGTTATACAGCACGAGTACTCATAGTGCGGCCCGCGGGCCGCCAGCGGCCCGGCAAGCCTTCCTTGGTGGCCCGCGGACCTTGCAAACATTGTACCGTGCTTACATTTTTTTTTTGTTAAAGAGTCTGCAAACACTGCCGGTTGCAGCAGCGTGACTCTGAGAGACTCTGCTGCTCTGTGGGGGCCTGGGCGATTCCAGGGATAGTCAGAGTGGAGCTGCAGGGGCCTAAGAAGAGGTGAAATACAACAAAGCCTCATTAACATACATATGGTCTTTTAAAGATTTGTGAAGTGCTCAGGTGCGGCTGTGTGTGTGTGCCCAGGAAGCTGTCTCAGCCCGGGCACACTAAACAAACCAAAAATACCCCAGGGTCTCGAAAAGTACTCGAGAACATTAAATACTTCTCTTGATAAACTCTACCGCCATTTACAAATACCGGAACAAGAAAAATTTTCATTAACTTTCTGGATTCCCATCACTCACCAACATGGTGACATGCTTCATCATCTGGGTCTCCTCTGAAAGTCACTAAGGGCTACGACTCCATCATAGTGGTGGAGGAACCCGAGGATGTTTTCATTTCTAGGAGAAGATAACTATTTATTGTCCCAAATGTGAGAAGTGGAGTGTATGGGAGAAGGATGCAGTGCAGTAGTGAAATGTGCATAAAACATTGAACCACGGTAGACCCAATGTTTTTTATTGTCCACCGTAACCCAAACTAAAAACTGTGCAAAAGACAGTTTTAACAAATAGCTGTCTATAACAATTAAATGGTCCATTACCATATACCATTGCTCGGTCTGCACCATTCTATCTAGCTTTTATGGATTTATCGTCCGCATTCGGCCTAGTAAATAGGTCTAAACTGTGGGCGATTCTTTTAGAATATGGTCTGGATGAATCGCTTGTTTATTTCCTTGCGTATTTGCACACTGACACAAGGGCACAAGTAAGGATCGGGATGGGGGGGAAGTGTCAGAATCCATAAAAGTAGAAAGAGGAGTCAGGCAGGGGTGCGTTTTAGCGCCCCTGTTATTCATTATTTACATAAATGGATTAAACAAATCCCTCAAATCGATAACCACAGACGTCCCGAAAATACAGGGGAGACCGCTACCAACTCTGCTTTATGCAAATGACGCGGTGCTTATGGGTCTAACCCCAAATGCCCTGCGTAGTTTGGTAAAAGACTTTGTGCAATATATGGAAAAACTTGACCTTAAAGTAAATTTAAAAAAATCTTTTATTATGACCTGTGGCCCGGGTAAGAGACAATTAAGTGCTATTTCAGTGGGTGATGGCAAACTTCATTCTACCAATACCTTTCCCTACTTAGGAATGGTTTTTGCTGCGAACGGCTCGTGGAGTGGACATTTAGCCCACGCCACGAGCAAGTTCTCAAAATCCATTAACTCTATTCTTAGCCTCCCACGGCCCAGGAAAGTAGATGCTATAAAAGCTATTATGAAAAATTTTAAATCTCAATGTGTACCAGTAGCTACTTATGGAGCAGAAATATGGGGCTTGGGAAAGACACAGAGCATCCAGACAGAGGAAAACCACTTCTGCAGAAAAATCCTTGGAGCGCCTATTTCCTCCTCGGAATACATTTGCCACTGTGAACTAAATTTGCATTACATATCAGATTTTATTGCCTCCAGACCGGCAATGTTCTGGCTTGCTATTTGGAAGAATAACATGGCTGGCCTAACCCTGGACATTATAAGAGACTGTCTTTACTGTGATAAAGGGATGTTAATCCCATGGCTCTCTGGAGTGTTTAAAAAATTGAGTAGTGTAGGCAAAGGACACCTTTTTCTTGACCCAAGTAAAATCAGCCCAAAAGATAAAAATGACTTAAAATTTGCACTGTACGCACTTTATAGAGAAGAAAGATCGGCAAGAGAACTAATTAAACCTACAATCCAAGCTTATGTGAACAAAGATCTGTACATACAACCCATCCCTTTGTACCTTACACTTCCAATGACAAAGTGGGACAGATCTTTGCTCTTTCACCTCAGGGCAGGGACTGTGAGATTCTTGTTATGTTTTCCATTGGGTTTTACTGTTTTAAAATATGGAAATAATCTTTGCCCATGTGATGACATGAGTCCGCAAACTGATTTACATTTCTTTTTCTTCTGTAAATGTTGTCAAAAATATTTTAAATGGCTTTTAGTACCGTATTTTAAAAAGCACAGACCACTTTCTCTGAAGGAATCAAATTTGATGTTGTTTACCTTGAATAACGAAGAGTTGATATTCCGCACTAGCACTTTTCTAAGAGTTATCACCCATGTTCGCAAAACAATGGAGAACCCCTAGTAAATCTGAGATTTACATTTATAATTGTTTTTAAATAGTGCTGTTTTTAATCACTGTAATATGTTATTTGATTTGGGATTGTCTGTATTGCTTTTAGGAATTTGCAAAAATTCGAATAAAGATTTTTGAATTGAATTGAAATTAAATGGTCAACATGTTTCAGCACATGCGGACAATGATCTGCCCTGTGCCTTTGTCAGGACCCGTAAAGAAATTATTTTGCTACTGCATAGAGTGAAAAATACAAAAGTGTATAAAAGATATACAGGTACACTTAGCTTCTCTATGGACTCAATTCTGCTTCAAGGTTTAAGTCTCGTCTACTCTCAGCCGTGTTGAGCTTTGTGCTAAATTATATACCAGATACTTGTCAATTTGTAATAGAGGCTACGGATCCCTTATCTGCAAGATCATTCTTATTTCTTCGGTAGAACACTATTGTTAAAGTAAAACCGATCAGCAAGTCATTTAGAAAGACCTACATCTGTAACAATACATGTTTTTTACAAAAGAAGGATCAACATAGCAATCACTCCCATATGGCCTCTCAACCACTTATTACTCTGTGATTACTCCCGTGGGAAGCATATCGTGCTATTGCAAAGGCAAGCATTCATCGCAACTAGCGAGTGACAGTGGCATTTGCCCGGGAAGTCTCTTAGCCTCTATGCTTACTCTTATAGGATGCATCTCGCGCTATTACCAAAACGAAAAATTCATTTTAGAAAAACGGAGCGCCATCACTCAATGCCGGTTTGTAAAGGAAATCCCCTCACCTGTCCGTCGGTACCTCGAGACTGTCCTCCAAGACGTCGGGGAGGTACCTACTATGCGGAGTCCCTTGTTATTTAACCTTTGAGTCGGCTGATTGTATCTGAGACGTTAGTGGCTCCACGACGTGATGACGACATCTAGCGGCGTCCTAATGCTACTGGGAAATGTAGTGAATGTAGGAAATCGCGAATTAAAAGATGTTTACAGTTACTCCATAGTAGTTTGTGTTATACCCAAATTCTAAGTCTTGGTTCTTTTTATTGTTACTAAAGACAGAGGTCCCTAGAAAACAAGCATACATCAATTGATTAACATAAGCTGAATAGACAATATGTTCCTTGTCCAGCCGGACAGAATTTATTTTCAACAATATGCTTTTAGTGACAAGATATTAGACAAATTTACAAGTGGAGCGTGACCTGCGACCCACACATACAAAACAGGGAAACAAAAAATTGGAGGGGGGTTCTGGCAAGGAGAGGGAGAGTCTGTTTTCTATTTTTCTTTTGGCAGACTTGATTTTGTGTTAGTACCACTGTGCATTAAATCTGCAATAATAAGTGCCATATGGTACAATAGTGTCGACTTTTCGATCCCCTAGCTCAGATACATGGGATCATCTTCAGGACAGTAGTTATAAAATTGCCTGTGTTTGCATAATAGTGTTGTTGATAACCTTTACATATGGGGGGCTTTACGAGTTATAGGTGATAAAGTCAACGTCATGTGATGGTAGCGCATGTGACCAAGGGTGAGGAAATGAAAGAGGCACACCCGGAATGAGAACGGCGGCCATCTTGGAGAGATGATTTTAGAAAGGGAATTGGAGGAATAGGAAGACAGAACGGTATATACAATAAAAGAAAAAAAATAACAGAAAATTAACAATGTACATTTATACGTGGAATCAACAATATACATTATAAATGGTAAAGTAAGCGTCATGTGCTGGTGGCACATGTGAGCAGGAGTGTAGAAATGGAAAGGCAACCCCGGGATAAGGGTATTATGGAGAAGTGCCGTGTTTAGAATTGGAGGGTTAAAGCGATATATACAATATACATTGTACAATTCACAATAGGATGGCATTTAAATATGGGTACTGTAGATTCAGGTTGTACATTTGTCTCATGTGGGCTGAAGCATGTATTTCTAAGTCTCAATGGAATGGCAGAGGAGTAAGTGTCAGTGAATTATAGTAGGGAGGTCCAGTCCTCAAGACGGTTGAAGCCATTGCGGATACTATGGTGGGGGTTTAATTGCAGTGATAATTGTCCAGGTGAAATCTTGTTCGCTGTGTCCAAATGCCTGGAAGTGTTCCACCAGCGGAGCATTTGGGGTGTTGCAGCGGATCCTGCTGCGATGTTGTCCAATCCGTAGCTTGGCTTTTTGGGTTGTTTGAAATTAAACATCAGAATGGGCATAAACAACAACATTCTTGGGGGTAGGACTGACTTGGGGTCATCAACGGGCATGGGTACATATGTCAGGCATCAGATTTCTGCTGGACTATCATTAGATAAGACATTGTTTTTCTGGGCCTCGGTATAGCTTGAGGACTGACTGACGCATGACTCACAAGGTAATCTTGCTAAGGGGACCCAGTGCTGCTGTCTGGATTTACATGTACAATCAAGTATCGCTTATGAACTGCAGGCTTGTTTGTATACCACATTGCCCTGCCTTCATGATATATTAATACCTCCGTTTACCTTTCTAGACCTGCTGCCTGTCCTATCTCTCTACTCCTGCCCAGATTGTTTTATGGCTTTGGAGATATAGAGGATCACATATTCAGAGAGAGGTAAGCATACAAATATAGAGGGGGTTCTTTTGCACGGCCTTCACTGTACAGATGCTGTCGTGTTGTTTATAATCACGATTCTGAGATTCTAACTGTGAGTTGTGGCATTTCGTACACTATGTAAGTGCAGAGACGTTTAACCCTTACCTGGTTGCATTTACAAATCACTTTTCTCTTCATAGATATACATACACCTGGTATTGTTTTTCTTTCAACCGTCCTACAGTGACTAGTTACACTTTGGAGTCACGGAGGATCTTATTCTTGAAATAGGTAAGCATCCATAAGGCAATGTGCATGCTTGCCTTATCTGACTATTTCCCATAGATTGTTAATTCTACCTAGGAGACCTAGCTAAGTCTGTTGGTGCATAAACTGCGCTCTTGCTATAGAGTCACCCACATGAATGGGTGGCAGGCGGACTCATGGGTATATTTTTCCCTATTACGCTCTGCCACTGATTTTACTTCACTAGGTGCCCGATTTGGTATTCCAGTAAGCCTTATAATTGTTTAGGCTACCTTAATGTTCTCTTTTATCGCATTAATGATGCTCTTTATGATTGCCACCCTCCTCCACAGCACGTTTGAGTTTTTTGCAGTACCTATCTTGCTGCAATTCTCTATGGTTGTTTGCGTCCTTGAATTTTTCACGTTTTTATTCTCTCCATTCGCTCTGGTTTATTGTAACCCATCTCTTACTTCGCGGCAAGTTCCTTTATTGTGGTATTTCGCCATCACATAAGTTCCATTCCAATCTCGGAAATCACTTGGATCGTATTTGGATTGTAAGTCCTGCTCTTATGATTCTTATCCTTTCTCCCCCTAGGAGGTAATTAAGCCTTAACGTTATATTTAGTTATTCACTAATTTGCTTTTTCTGGTTCCTTGTGTTTTTTGTGTTTTTTGTAGACACTCATAAACATATATACCTTCCTCGTGCAAGTATCTTGTGCAACAAGACTTTTTGAACATTTTATTACAACTACCCATTAAGTCATTTTCTCTAATATAAGGTACATACCACTGTATCCTTTATCTGATTTCCTGCTCTCTTTGCTCTAGCTCTCTTTCTCTATTCCTTTGGGTTGTCACATTCTATTTGTTCTTTAGATGTGACTCAAGTCTTGACTTATGTCTCTCTCACTACTATTTCGCATCCCTTTTCCTTTCTCTCTATCTTCCTGTTTCCTAAGATATCCATCAGTCTAAAGAATACTTCATTGTGTTAACATAAACAGCACTCTGTGGACGCTGATAGCTGGGCATTTGAAACGGGGATATGTTTTAGATAATCATGTCCTTTAAACTTTTGCTGTCTGTCGATCAGTGTTTTGCTTTGTACAAATTAGGCCTCCATTTCTCTATGCATTGCCGTTCCTTTGGCCGCACTTTTATTAAATGACCTAAAAGGAGGTCTATTTTAGATATGTCTTTGTAATGTATATGTATTATTAATGTAAATGTTTGTACATGTTGTGTCACATGTTTTTTACATGTTTTTTACATATTTTCTATTGTTTATATGTTTGTATTAACAGCCCTGAAGAAGTCCCCTGTGGGACGAAACGCGTCGGCTGTGTGGTGCTTTACTTTGAAATAAAGAACTTTGAAACTCAAGAAAATGCCATTGTTCGCGGTTCATTGTACAAAATATATTGTTTTGCTATATCTAGTGGTGCACCTTTGTTGTTGTTTATGCTAAATTGAATTCCTTAGGGAATAGGCACTGTGGCGGTGGGTGCCATTCAGTGTGCACACAAACCCCAATTGAAATCCTAGGGGAAGACAGATACGCGGGGCAATAGCTAGTTAGGTGCTGTCAGAAAGAAGGGTCCATAGTTAGGTTTCTGTTGTTCTAATCAGAATGGGCATCTTACTACGAGCCTCTACCGTAAACCAACTGAGCGTAACACACTTTTGAGCTACAACAATCCTGTGATTCTGGGTAAATCCCTTAATCTTCCCTATGCCCATGGACAGCGCCTGGATACCCTCACAGGTGATAAACTACGCTATATAAACTTACAAACTTTTTACTTTAACTTGGTAGTTCCGGCTGGACTGTTCCCATTGGAGCGGGGTCAAGATGGATTTGCATATGGCTAGGTCAAGACTTTCAAAGTGAATAGAGGAATCCCAATTTCAAAATTTTCTGGGCAGACAGCTTCTTAATACAGCAAATCAATAGCAAAGAGCTAGGCAGAGTCCAACTAGAGACCGATGGTCACAGTGAGGAAGTAATTTGCACACATATGTAGATCTCTGTGAAGATAGATGAATAATACTGTAGGAAGACGTGAGAACCCAGAGGTCCTGGTCTCGAAGAATCAGATTCCAAAAAAAAGGGGGTAATTACGTATGTAGCGATATCCTAAAGTTTCTCGGTTGTCCGTTTTAAAATGTAGCATTAACAAAGGCCGCTTCCGTTCCTTTATCTAGTATCGCAGCTTGTCGGTATATTTAGAAAAGCTTTCCTAAAGTCTCCTGCCAGTTGGAAATACGGTGATACATGGATCTGTCCGCTTCAATAATTTAGGCTGGATAAACAGCGAGCAGGCATCTTTTAGACCTTCTTGGCATATAGAGACGCAGGGAACGAAAAAACGACCGCTTAGAACAGGCCCCGCACCGCAATGGAAACGTGAGAGTGGAGCCAAATGTGAGAGCAGCAAGGCTGACTGGAGGTCAGAACTGAGGTACATCAGTGAGAAAATAAGTTAATAAAAAGACTTGAGGTGCATTAGCAGAGCTGTGTCTAGGCCTGGGTACTGTAATCACAGGTTAAGCTGCAAGTCTGGATTCAGATGCGCATGGACAGGTGAGTCGGGCCCCATTTACCAGCATCATAGAGAGTAGGAGCAGGTGGGGTGAGAGACCCATCGTTGGCATTTTCATAGATGCCAACATTTTAGAAGAGTAAAGAGGGAGATAAAAAAAAATAATAATTGCTTGAATGTATATTTCCCCCATTGACTAAAATTAAGCACGTTTTGGCTTTAAAGGTTGGGAGTCTCCCGCCTGAATCGGGTCTATTGACATGTGTGAATTTCAAATGCCCGCAGTGAGCCTGGCATGGGTGGTGCCGCCAACGGCACTGGCCTCTGAGCAGGCGTCGCCCTTATCTCCTTCCACACATGTCTGTGGCGGGCCTTACCCCTTGTCTCAGGCCCTGGGTTTAAAGGGTCACCCACAGGGCACACCTCCTGAAGAATGGGCATTTATGATTCCTGTGGGCAACAGCTCCTTGAGTCCACGAGTAGCGACGCTCTTAAAGTGCTATTCATTTCATTACTTATGCGTGTATTTCTCCATACATGTATGCATGTATTTACTTGCCTTTATCCACTTATGGAAATATTTAGGGACTTCTAAATTCGTAACGTACCTTATGTTTCCCAAGCTGCTTCATGCAACTAACCAGAGACACCCTATACGTTAACGTGTTTTTTTTTTTAAACGCACTGCCTCCATTTTGATGGTGCGCCCCCTTATAGAATCCCGAATCGTCCATTCTTGTTTATATCCACCAAAACCATGCATTTTAAAGCAAGACGATAGATGAATGGGTTAACGCACCAGCTGTAGAACTGTTTCCATAAACCTAAATCCTATCACGACTGACTTGACCGTTCATCCTTCCGATGTCGATGAAATGAAGATCTGCGAGCCTAGCTATAATCAAATTGTGGAGCAAATTTATAAAGAATTAGAGTAACGTGCATTTGAAAAGTGCACGTTCACCCAAGGTTATTTTGGCACTGAATAATAGAAGTTTATTGTTACCCAACTACCCATTTTATCGACCTCAGAAAGATGAAAGGGCTGCCGGGCTTTGAACCTGTGAGCACGAAACAGAACACAGGTCCCTGCAGTGGACTCATTACTCCACTAAACCACTGGACTGTCAAGAGAACAGCGCAGAGTCCCGGTTACTAATATGGACTCCCGATTCTCTTCCCCTGTACAAGAGCTCTTTAAGGCTACCTAGGGCAACACAAACATCTTAGCACCATAGTGCCAAGGTGTGCGTGTCTTGTCCAGCATAGGTTGTGTACTGTGATGATACCCTTTCAGTTCAAATCCAGTCTATATCGTACAGTGTAGCACACATGCAATATTTGAAATATTACACATGAAATATTTAAACTATTAGTAGAAATTAAAACATTTTGCCGTTGTTTCGCTTGCCTGAAGTTGGCATCATTTCTGATGCCATGCTAGATCTGAAAATATTTCTGATCTGGCTTGGCATCCAAATCCATTGGTGGCAGAGCAGGAACGACTAAGTAACCCCCATGGAATCCCTCATGGAATCCCTCCTTGACAGTATTTGTGCTAAAAAAAAGGGCAACTTTCCACCCCAATAAAAGTTTGGCGTTTTTAGAAAACACCATATCAAGCCTGTGTGATGCTTTACGTCATTTGCATGACTGCGGTGGCGTAAATCTACCCATTTCTGTTAAAGTTGCAAAACTGAGTGCAATTTGTGGTGTCTTCTAGCGAAAGGGTAATTGAAGAACGTTTTCCACTTGTTCATTTCTGCTGTAAAATTTCTGGAGTGTGCACACACTGCTTTTTAAATTGCACGGAAAACCAATACGGCCGTTATACAAATGACCCTTACGGTTTGCACGTCACAATAATGCCATAGTGAGTTTAATACATTGGTCTCTCTGGTTGCACAATTCACAACAGCATTTGCACATTTTAAGTAAGAGCCCAAGTCCATCTCCATGGCACTGAGCCACACAATGTGATATCACATTTGAAAATGGATTTGCTCATACAGAAAATTCACCCAGGGTGAACGAATTTTCTGAGGAGCAAATCTCATACGCATGCACTTTAGGGGGTTCTAGGTCGCAGACCCCAGCTAAAGGTAGGCCACGCCCACAAACTAGCCTGCTTGCGGGTGTAAATGACTTTGTGCAGACAGTTTGATACCCCGAAAAAGTCTGAATATTTCCTCTAAACAAAGAGCATTACGTTGTGAATGGAGGGGGGCACCCCCAATATTGGTGGGGGTAAGTGTGAAACCGATTGCTTCAGCGTCAGATTTCCGTATTTGAAAATTGTGCTTGAAAGGTGTCACAGACTTCAGAAATGTTGGAAAATTGATGCGAAACATGCCCAAAGGCCACTTGAGTTCATTTTTCGACCCCATAAGTGTGGGGACTTCTTTAAAGTGAGCTGCAGCAGCTGTCCGGCAGGAGCCGCCTTGCTCGCCCAGGTGGCACCCTCGAGCTATTCCAGCGACAGATCTGCAGAGTCAGCGATTTCACGAGCCGCCGAGAGCGACCTTAATACCGCTGCAATGGGCCGCGTGTGTCAAACCCATTACTGGCCTGCCTAGGGCCTCTCTCCTGGGCGGCGACCCCAAAATCCTCTGAGCACACCTGGGCATTTCAGGACACTTCCACAGTGAGCGTTATTAATACCTAAATTGCTTGTATCTTACTTGTATCCACCTTCTATGGTGACAAGCGCGTGCGCCTCGGGCGGCTGCAGGGGGAGAGGAGAGAGGAGGGGGCCTGCACGATTCCCTAGCGGGAGCGAGCAGCAAAGCACGATAATTGATAACATATGGCGCCAGCTGCTCGCTCTCGCAAGGGAATCGTCAAACGTAGAATGCATGCACGTTTTTGGCTGAAAAGCCGAAGCGATTGCTAAAGGACTTTTGCCTGTGCAGAGCATATGCGCAGCGTAGACGAGACCTAAAAAGTACTTATTTCTGACAGGAGGTTGTGGCAGGAAGGAGCAAGCAATGACGGGGACAACGGAGGGGTTATGGGCAAGCAATGATGGGGAGGTGGATGGTGGACGCATCGACAAGGAAGGGGGCAGAGGTAGGGGTGAACAGATCGAGCAACAACACAGGAGGGGGTGAGGGACTGGGTAATCAACAGCAACGGGGCAACAATGCGGGAAAAGAGATGGGAGCTGGGCAAGCATCGATGCAAAGCAGGAGAGGTCAACAACACGAGGGACAAGGGGGCAAGGAACAGGAAGGAACGGTAAGGAACAGGAAGGATGGTAGGGGGAGGGCCTGCAAAAATATGTACACTTATGGATTATTATAAGTAACAGAAAAAGGAAACCGGGACCAAAAGTGCGAGCAGTGAGACACTCACTGAGCACAGAAGCAATACTTGGGCCACGTTCCATGGGAGGGACAAATACATAAACAGGAAATGAAGCTGGCACAAGCTTATCAAAGAGAAATAATGAAATGAGAGTGACATGAAGTCAACCGATGTTAAGTAATATCTCTAAGCCTCCTGTAAGTTAACATTATGTCTTGCAACCTACAGTGCATTCAGTGTCTCAGGCGAGACCTATAAAGCAAATACTCCTGGAGAATGCCAGATGAAGTATAACTTGTGAAACGTAAATGTGGTTTGCATGCACCTTTGACATGGAATACATTAAGGTTTTCACAGTCATAGTTGAGAAATTGATCAGTGTTTTGTTAGTAAAGTTAAGAACATGAACATAGAGCCTGTTTCAAAGTTATTTTCATATACTGCCAGGACCAAGCCTGACAAGACCTACCCCACTTAACATCCTGCCTGCAATGCTTAATTTGAGGTGGTGGTCGCGGTAGGGGCCACGCACTCAGTTTTGTGGACCAGCACTTATTTTCCCTCTTCAAACATTTCCAGAGAGTAAGAAAGGGAAAAACACACAAAGTGGAAAGACAGAAGAGAAATATGGAAAACACATCACTCTTACAAGTAGGAACCTGTAAGAGTAAGATAAAGGGACAAAGGATGCCTGGCAGTGGATTAAAGAGGCCAGAGTGGATTCAAGGCTAGGCAACCTTGATATTCGGCATGCTGACTTTTATTAGCACTGGCCACAGGCTTCCTAGTAGAGCTTTGGGAGCCAGCACTTATTCTATTACAAATTAAGCACTGCCTGCCTGTATTTACTGGGCTGCGGACTCTCCAGTTCCCCATGCAGAACCTCAAGGTCATGGCTTGTAGCCATTGCATGTGTGCAGCATTCATTTGTTCCAAAAGGCACAGCCACAGATCATGCCTTGCAGGTATTGTATTCTATTGCAACATCTATATAGAGGTTGCTACCCCCATCTGAGACGCGGAAGTACTTGCCTATATGGTCAGCAAGGTAGAGCATATAGGGTGTGTGGCTGGAAATGTGTTATCTTTGTTTTTGATCCTGTCTGGAAAGATTCTCCATGTTATGTGTGATGACCATGTTATGGAATGCAGGGCTCTGAAGTTTAGTGGATGAAGACGTTTGAGAGACATATTTTTGGTTTTTAGTAAGCTGGTAGCTTGGAGAAGTTCTGCAGGTACCTTTCTGGTATTTCATATTATTATTGTCTGCTTAGCTGGTTACTGCACTTGGTTGCCCAATCAGATATATTCTTTCAATGTTCTTGTCCTGAGCAGGCATGTTTGAAGAGAGAAGTGGTGAGGAGATCTCCTGGGATTGACTTTTTACTATAATCCCATATCCGAATGTCATTGTGAGATGTAAAGAAACGATCAGAGTAAGTAGCTTGTTAGACCTGCAGTGGTGGACTAGATTAGAGTCTTCCAGATGGCCAGCAATTTTTCATTGGATAGAAGATCTCTTCAGGCATTCATGCCTGTTAAGATGGATTATGGGCTGGTACAGTACTGGGTGATGGATATGACCAGTAGAAATAGGTTTTATGAGGAGTTGTTGTGCACCCTTCATGAGATAAAATTAACTGCCAACTAGAGTGTTCTTTCATTAGTATTGGTGTGGGCCAGAAGAGTTGTATATTAATAAACATTACCGTATAATTCCCAGGCTAGCCATAGGTCAGCCCTTCATAACTAACCTGGATATAAAAGGTAGAGTGTTGTTGGGATGTTCCATATCTGTAGGCTGCAAACTGTAGGTTGTACTGGAAGGTGTGATTATCATTCTGGGTTCTATTATAGGGATATGGGATAATGAATTGGCAAGTCTGATAACTCTTTTTTTTTTACATATTTTATTGAGTTTGAAATTTAACCAAACAGCACTGCCGAAAATGCAAAATAATAATAGTACAAACAATAAGGCAAGATCAAAAGAACATATCGCCCATCAGACCCCCACCTCCCTCTGCATTCATTGTCTTACGTACAAATGTCCTGAACGCCACATTGGCCCTCACACCAGGTCCTGGTTACTGCCCCCCCTCCTCCCCCGAAAGCTCTATTTCATCCTGAACCATGTGGTGAACGGGACGAACAGGTGCATGGACCACACCCCTATAATCTGCACATCTATTCCATATTTTGTGGTGCTTGTGAGGGCAACTTGCATTGTAGTCTTCTATTTCTAGACCCATACAGGGCCATAACCTACTTCCACACTACCAGCGTTGGGGGCACCTCTACCTTCTACTCTTTGGCTATATGGCGATTAGCGAGGATCAACCCCAGGCACAGAAGGGACAATTTATATCCATTCCCTCCTAGGTCATCTGTGAGATGTAGGAAAGCTATCTTCGGGTCTCTTGGGATCTGCCAGGATAGAACCTCACCCGGGCATACCAACACTCCTCGTCAGAATCTACCCAATGCAGGGCACCTCCACACCGCGTGAAGTAATATGCCCACTTCTGCACCACACAGGCAGGAGGCAATCCTCACCATGCTCCATAGCCAATGGTGAGTAAAATACACTCTATGTAGATATTTAAATCGGATTAATCAGAGCCTGGTCACTATGGTCACCTCCGGCGGTGTGCCCAGGACCTCCTGCCATTCATTGTTCTCTAACTACCCAACATCCGCCTCCCATGCCGCGCAACATGGGCCAAATGGGTCTGGTTGGTAGAAATTTTGTGTTTGATACATTTTTGTTACTTTATGGTCCCCAGGTCTCCTAATAGAAGATTGTCCTCCAACAGATTACATTTGAGGAGTGTAGTCAGTGTGTCAATGTGCAGGGAGAGTGTGTGGTGGAGCTGGAGGTATCTGTGGAATTAGCTGCGATGGAGCTGATATTCTGTCTGCAGGATTTGGTATGATTTGAGGACTGTAACTTGCATAACATCCCTCAGGGTAGATAGCCCTATGAAGTCCCATTTCCAGGAACCCCACTAGGGCGGCCACCTGTGGTAGCATGCTCCACTGCCACAATAACATCCGCTCTGTCAGTTTGCCCCACCATTTCAGTCGTCGAAGTGAGGAACGCCGTAGGTTCAGTACTAACTATTTCACCAGGGGAATGCTTTCTCCCCAGCGCCCATCGTACAAATACACGGCTAGTGGGTAGTACCCCATTGCCCACTTGTCTAGGGCATATGCCAGTGTGTCATACCACCAATCGTTTATGATGAGGCGGTGTGCTGTCATATATCAGGATTTGAGCAGTGATACCGCCACAGTAGGGTAACTGAAAGTGCATGTTAAGTGGGATATGGGGTGTGTCCCCTGTCTATAGGAAGGAATTAAGAAGGGAATTCAATTTGGAGATCCATCCTCGCTGGATAGGGTATGGGGAATTCTGCAGTTGGTAAAGGAATGTGGGTAGAGATGCCATCTTAAAGATGGCTGACTGCCCGGGCAAGGACAAGGGGAGCACCGACCAGATTTTTATGTCCTCTCCAAGGCGAGTCAGCATCAGCTCTACATTAAATGCCCATGACACTTTCTTGTCTGGGGATATAAAGATGCCCAGGTATATGAATCCGTTGGTGGCTATTCTCCAGCCCGATTCCCACTCAAGACTCAGGGGGGTCAGTGCCCAGTGCGATTACTGTGGACTTTGATGTGTTCATATAAAGACCAGATGTCTCTCTAACAAGCTGCATAATCTGTAATGTCTGGGGTCCCATGAAGCCCGGTGCTGTAAGGAAAAAGAGCTACGCGAACATATGATGGACGGAATGCTGAATAAATCATACATTCACCCCCAGTTTATAGATCGGTGTTAAATCCATGTTTTTCTTTTGCTAACCATGCCACTCCAGTTTAGACCCAGCCCTATGCAAATCAGTCTTGACCCTGTGCCTCATGGGAACAGTCCAGACCGAAATGCCAAGACAGGTCCTCTCTGGACCGGAAACAAGCATCCTGGGACCGGTTTCTGGGTATTACCGTTCATCAGCCAGGCTAGCTTGAATCCAGTGGCACAGTGAGCAAGGGACCCACGGCTGGGCATAACCAACCCACTTACTGTGAAAAGTGCTACGCAAACAAATGATGGACGGAATGTTGAATAATTCATACATTCACCCCCAATCAAGAGATCTAGGTTAAATCACTTTATACCCAGCCGTATGCAAATCAGTCTTGACCATGTGCCTCATGGGAACAATCTAGACCGAACTGCCAAGCCAGGTCCTCTCTAGACCGGAAAAAGCATTCTGGGGCCGGTTTCTGGGTATTACCCTTCACCAGCCAGGCTAGCTTGAATCTAGGGGCACAGTGAGCAAGTGACCCATGTCTGGGCATACCCAACCCACTTAGGGTGAAAAGTGCTACGCAAACAAATAATGGACGGAATCTTGAATAAATCATATATTCACCCCCAGTCAAGAGATCTGGGTTATACCCATTGTTCTGTTGCGCACTATGCCACCCCAGTTTAGACCCAGCCATATGCAAATGAGTCTTGACCCTGTACCTCATGGGAACAGTCCAGACCGAACTGACAAGCCAGGTCTTCTCTGGATCAGAAACAAGCATCCTGGGGCCGGTTTCTGGGTATTTCCCTTCATCAGCCAGGCTAGCTTGAATCCAGTGGCACAGTGAGCAAGGGACCCACATCTGGGCAGACCCAACCCACTTATGGTGAAAAGTGCAACGCAAACAAAAGATGGACAGAATGCTGAATAAATCATACATTCACACCCAGTCAAGAGATCTGGGTTAAATCCATTGTTCTTTTGCTCACCATGCCACCACAGTTTATACCCAGCCGTATGCAAATCAGTCTTGACCCTGTGCCTCATGGGAATAGTTTAGACCGTCCTGCCAAGCCAGGTCCACTCTGAACCGGAAACAAGCATCCTGGGACCAGTTTCTGATTATTACCCTTCATCAGCCAGGCTAGCTTGAATCCAGTGGCACAGTCAACAAGGGACCCACGTCTGGGCACATCCAACCCACATAGGGTGAAAAGTGCTACGCAAACCTGTCTGTCTGTTGTGTCTCCTTTTGTGCAGGTGTTTCTCTGTACGCTTTGCTGCATGTGTCTGTCTCTGTGCTCTGTGTCCTCCTTTGCACAGGCGTGTGTTTCCCTAGGTCTTGCTGTTTCTCCTTTGTCCGGGTCGGTTTTCCTCAGGTATTGATGGATGAGTCTTTGTTTCTTTCTCTCTGTTCCGTGTTTCCATTTGTGCAGGTGTTTCTCTGTAGGCTTTGCTGCCTGTGTCTGTCTCTCTGTCCTGTGTCTTCCTTTGCACAGGCGTGTTTCCCTAGGTCTTGCTATGTGTCTCTTTTGTCCAGGTATCTGTCTCTACAGATCTTGCTGTCTCTGTCTTTGTACCAGTCTCTCTGTTGTGTCTCCTTTTGTGCAGGTGTTTCTCTGTTGGCTTTGCTGCCTGTGTCTGTTTCTCTGCTCTGTGTTTTCCTTAGCACAGGCGTGTTTCCCTAGGTCTTCTATGTGCCTCCTTTGGCCAGGTATCTGTCCCTCCCTACAGATCGTGCTGCCTGTGTCTCGTGCCTGTCTGTCTGCTTTCCCTCTGTTTACTCCCCACCAAGTCTTCCCCAGGGCTTGGCCTCTCTATAGGAGCCCTTCTCCTGGCTGGCTGGGCTTCCCAAGCATGCTGAATGTGGAGGGGCTTGTGAATAATTCACAGAGGTGGAGAAAGGCTGGAGGGAGAAGGCGGTAATTAAGAAGCTTTCAGCACACGGAGTGCAGGAGCTGAGGTGTGAGGGGGATCGGGGTGGGGGCAACTCCACTAGAACAGCAGGACCATTCACATTTTCTCTCATGCATCCACCTTTTCCGCTCGTTCTCGTTTTTCTCTCATTCATTCTCCCCTCCCTCTCGTTCACAAGTGTTTTGTCTCTCGGTCACTTCCCAACATTGATTTAGTGAAATAAAATGTCTGTAAAAGAAGTTTCCGGTCAATAAACAGTACAACTCATGCTTATGTAAAGAGGAAAACAAAACACACGGCCCTTGCACGGAGTATGCTGCCCTCGTTACGCTGAGGCCGCATGGGGTCTGTTATTAAGTCAGGTCTATTCTCCCTCAGGAGCCATTTGGGGCAAAAAGGCTTCGACGAAAAGGCTGTGAGCAGCAATCCTGCTCTTTTGCTTTTTGTTACCAGGGTAGATCGGACAGATTTACTAGTAGAATGAGGGCTTGTCAGCTCAGTCTATCACTGAGAGTTCGCTGTCAGGCCTAACACCAGGGCACAAGTCCTAAGAAAAGAAGTAGGGGGACTAACCTAGTTAGGCAGTATGCAAGTGACATCACAGTGTGCGACATTACGGCACGCAACATCACGGCACATGTCATCAGGAATTGACATCACAAGAAGTGTATGTATGTGTCTTGTAAAGCACACTGCTGCCCTGAGGCGTCGTGGCGCTCTAGACCGCTGGGGAACCCGTCCTGGCTATCCCTGTGAGATGGTCCCTACTGGGTATCTCCAAGGTGAAACCAGGCATCCCCGGCGAATGTGGGGGGCCGTTGTAGAGATGAGGCAAGCTAATGCCCAGAGTTGCCAAGTGTGATCCCTGGTTAGAGTAGACACCGAAGCGAGAATTATCAAGTCCGCTGACCCTGGTCCACGACCCTGCCGGGTCGGGAATTGAACCCTGGTCCCGGGCCGTTCTCGGTTTCTGGGTCTGGCGCCTCTAACCAGTGAGACACACCACTCCACTCCAAGAAGTGACATTGGGTCTAAAGCCCTCACATATATGTTTAGCAGGTCTATCATGTGTACGTTTGAGGGCATTGCGGGGCTAATAGCACTGTGAGCTATAGGAGACGATATGTGACTTCTATACCTTGCAATCCCCCAGTTTATTATAACACATCCTGTACATTCATTTACAAACATATAATTTATAGTACATGTAATGTGCACGTGTTGATTAAAGCGCTCTGACACCCTGCATTGGGATGAGTAGGGCTATACAAGAAAAAATAGTGATACTTTAAATATTTTATTGCCTCCTCAGGTGTAGTAAGCTCTATATAAATGCAATTTGCTTTGTGTAAATACTGGGAAAGACCAACACATCTGACATTCTTACAGTGCATGCATATATCCTTAAAGGGACTGAACAAAGTGAAAACATTGTGAAAAGCTGCCTCTCTTAAGTATGTGTGAAGTGCTAACAAGGTGTAAGCCTTTGTTTCGGATGTATGATTGAACAACTACTGCCTAAACCACGAAGGCTAAACAACAAGCAATGCCAAACAACTACATTGTTAACGAGTTCCTAAACCACGAAAAATATTTAAATTGCTCATTACCCATTTACACCACTATGTTCTTTTAATCCGTATGTTAATTGGCATAAAAAAAAGAAACGGAATAATAGATGAATTTATACAATGTATTTGTGGGGGGTGACCTCCCATCTTCCCTTATTGGCTGAGGTCATTGCATTCCCAGAGACACTGTGCCCCCGACGTTGCTTCCAAACTGGCAGGATGAAAGCTGGTTGCATCCCCGAGCTCCTCAGAGCCCTCCTGGCTGGTGGCTGCAGTGCTGAGTGAATCATGCCAGGGGTCGGTCTACTCGTGAAGTACACGGCTCTAAGTTTAAGCTGAGGGGCGCCTAGACAAATGTCTCGGGGCAGGGCGGGCGATGGGGCTGTACACAGAAAGCAGAGACTTAGGGAAACGCGGTGCTCCATACTTCTGTAAATAGTATGATAAACTGGAGAGATGTCAACAAAGGAGCGATAAGGGACGAGCACAACAGAATGTCAGTGCAGATAACAAGAATACCACACAGCAACAGACAGTATTAGAAGCTTGGGTAAAGTGTTGCACTGTATATACGTCCACTCCCTAGAGACAGCGCACACGTGGTGCGGGCTATGGGTTGCTAAAGACGATTGAGTTCTATAGCTCAGGAGGTCTGTGCATAGAGACCACGGTATGGTAAGGTAAGGTAATTTTTATTATGCATAGTTAATTAAAACCAGTGCAAAAATTTTACAAAACAGATTAAATATCATAAAAGAAGTTGTGTCTTTAAAACGTCATTAAAAGAGCAAACAGTAAAAGCCCAATACAAATTTCCAGATGCGTTACTTTTGGGTAAGAGCAGATGTCATTAAGTTCAAATTAGCGTCTATATACTGTGTAATGTTTTTTGGCAGTTTCTGCTCAATTAGCGCAAGGAACTTTACATACCTGCAGTTCAGTTTTGTGTTTGCAGGGTTAAGACAAGCCAGTACTGCTTGCCTTCTAGTGCGAGTTCCTATCTGTTTAAGTTGGTCCTTTAAGAACAGCTGGCGTGCTGGCCTGAACTCTTGGCAGAGGCAAGTCATATGAAGTATGTCGCCCTTCTCTGTATTGCAGAAGGTGCAGGCCTCGTGGCCATTGCTCCTGAGCCATGGTGGCAAATGCTCTCTGGTAGGCAAGACCCCTAGTCTGTATTTCAGAAACTTCAGTTTTATTGTCTTGGGATAACCCTGGCTGAAGTATGGTTGAGGTGTCAGGGATTTATATGTGTTTATGGTCATCCATGCATGGTTTCTTTTAGCGAATGACTCTTTATCCTCTAGTAGTGAAAGAGTTTTGACAGTTTTCCAAACCAGTTTTTTGAATGCTTTGTGGCCGAGTTGCAAATTCCAGATCGCAGTTAGTTTGGTAGTCCCCAAGGCTGTCTTCAGGTAAGATCTTGCCTGAGATGCGTCCCTGCTTTGAAAGTCTTGCCATAACAGCTCATTTAAAGTGTTAGTAATAGCAGAACGAAGTTTGTGGCAGCAGATGATGTAAGCTCCCTGTCTTGCAAGAGACCACAGGGAACCCATGCCCAGATCTTAGGAGCTGTTGTGTGTAAGGTTTGATAGTTGTATTGTGCGTTCTTCCCTTTCAGCGCGGTTTACAGCACAGAGTGGGAAAGGTGGGCATCTGTCCAGCATCCCATCGGGTGATGTAGTACATAGATCAACACTGAAACTTGATTGGTGTGTGTGTATAGGTGCTGTGCAATCACATCTTGCTGACCTGGTTTAGAAGTTATAATCTCTATTTTCTATTTTTGTATTTTGTTCCTAGGTACTAGTACAAAAATGCATTTCCTATATACAGTGCAATGTGAAATTATAATCTATTTTTCAAAAGCACCTGTCTTTGTTAGTTTTCAATATTGACAGTTGGGTCCAAATGCTTGGCGATTTACAGAATGGGCCGTTCAGTAATCTCCGGAGGTGAGCTCGCATCCTTTTGCTCAAGGAAATGCCCAGCATAAGGCACAAGTGGCACTGGTGTTCTCTATGTCCCAAAAATAAATCCATACCCGTAAGCAGTACTTCCGCCCCATTGGCATAGGTGGGACCCTTTAGTTCAAAATAATAAACCTAACAAGTTTGGATCAAATTTGGATACCTGAAGCGTGGTATTGAGGCATTAGCACAGGGGTGGGCATGATAATCCTAGAGCAGCAATTCAAACAGGTGAGTACACTTACGCCAGAAATATATTATAGGTCCACGCAAATTACTATTATTATATAAGAAAGCGCCGTTTTTTAAGTGATGCCGGTCTACTCGTGAAGTACACAGCTCTAAGCTGAGGGGCGCCTATACAAATGTCTCAGGGCAGGGCGGGCGATGGGGCTGTACGCAGAAAGAAGAGACATAGGGAAACACGGTGCTCTATACTTCTGTATATAGGGCTGTATGATAAACTGGAGAGATGTCAACAATGGAGCGATAAGGGACGAGCAGAACGGAATGAGTCATGTCAGAGGGTGTGCAGATGTGGTTTCCGTGGTTTATGTAAGTCATTGTTAAGGATGTGGTGGTTAACTGATTGGTCATTGATCGGGATTCACGGTTCAGGTAATTCGTTATTCAAACTTCGTTGTTTAGGATGTTTCCCCTTTGTTTCCTCTCTGCTTCATTTGCATCAAGTGTGAGGCTCCTGACTGCTGTCAGCCAAGAGACTCACAAAAGGAGGCCTGAGGACCCCTCAAATTTGGCCTCTGTTATGGGCCCAGAAGGAGTCTTAAATAAGGAAGCCTGTCCCTGCCTGCACGTTGTTGTGATCGAAAGCAGACAACATGCAGGCGCTGCTGAAAATATTGTCTGGAAATTACACCGGTGACGAGGTCAGCACATTAATCAGTGAGGCCTAAATTCTTGGCAGGCTGAACAGCGTTCACCTTGTGAAAATAGTGGGTTGACGCCGTCCACATGCGTGTATCCCCGACTCATGGGCTGCCTAACACTAACATCACATACCACAGACCTCCCTCCTTTCCAAGCGTGTGCACAGATCACCAACCTCCTTATAACATTCCACCAGAAGTCCAAATGAGACTCCAAATCACGTGATACGTAAGAAACACCACAATGGGTTAAACGCCACACCAGACATCACCATTATGGGAACAGAATGCCCACCACTACACTGCACCCACGACTGCCCAGCGTCCTACTGACACCATGACCTAAAGGACAAAATGACACTCAGATCACTAGGGAAATTGAGTGAGGTTTTTTTTTGCATTCTGTGGTAAGTGGAAGCAAATCTTAACATGAATTTACGAATCTACGAATTCTTCTGATCTTTTTCCGCCCACCATAGGTGGAAGGAATGGGTATTTTGCATCTAACCACAAACCTCTATAAGACCACAGTGACTGGACAAGTCTGTGCCAAGATGGTTGGGGAGACATGGCAATTGCCAAATTGGTTGCCCATCCATCAATCGAAGGAGTCTAACTATGCGGACAGCCAATCAGGATCTCAGAAACAAAAGGCTGTTTCAGACTTGTGGTAGCAGGAGCCGCCTCTCTGCTGACCGTTTTACAGTTCAGAGCAGGGCGTGGCGGGCCACATGGATGCCTGTAGTTTCTTTGACTTTGAGCAAGGTATCTGACCTATTTTTGCCTTCCCGCAAAGCGGATAAAAGTGTTTTTGGCTCAATCCACTATGTAGGTAAACATAAAAAATGGAATTATGTCAATTTTGCTTTTCTGTGAGTAATTTGACTGCCCCTACGCATCAACCCCACTCTACACACGATGTAGACCAACTTTCACTGGTGCAATGCCATAGCACTATGGCAGGCATATGGCCCACTAACCTGCTACCATGACAGCATCGAGTCTTCTGATGCAATGACTCCACATGATGCACCAAGGGTCCATAGGGTTTATCAACACACTGACACAAATAACAGGTTATCCATCGGACACACTTGCCACCAGAAGCGCACCCTTGTCTACCCACCGTGGCATGGGCCTAATATCTACCTATACAAACAGGGTAGAGGTAAATGTATGCACATATACTCATGCATATCACAGTACATGATGCACAACTTATAAAATGGCACAGCAGCTCATCAGACTAACAGGGGGAGGTAAGATTAGTGAATCTGTACTCACCTATACATACTTACCTGTGGGCTATAGTGGTAGTCGATATTGTGGAGTCTACATTTTGACCTTGATATTGTCACATACAACCAACAAAATAAACACAGCATGGAACACCAATGGTGCTTGAAAGACCTCCTCTGTCATCTCTCCTGAGATCCATCAAACACACACTACATGATGGATTCAACACTTCATAAAAAGAAATCTTCATCCACAACCGCACAACCCTTCACCTTGCACTCCTGGGTTTACCACACTCCTGTCTATAGACAGATTGGTTTGAGAGTAAATACTTAAGCAAGTAAGTCCAGACGCCATGAAACACACTCTGCAACACTCATATTTTGCTCTCAAAAGCACCCTGGACTTTTGTCAAGCAGGCACATTCTAAACACGCTCATCGTCTGCACACAGCCAATCGCAAACTCTCTCCAAATCTCTAGCCATGTGCACCAAACATAGCCAAGACCAGCCCTCTAATCCATCCGCCTCCGTGCAGACCATGTGCTTTCTTTCGAATCAAGACCCGGCTATGCAAGCACCATTCCAAAGACCCTTTGTCATGCAAGTAGGTTGCTCCCCAAACTAGCCATGACTTGCTGCAAAGCAGGGAAAGGTTCAGGCTACCAGTTAGTATCATGGCCACCTCCTTCACACTCACTCAGATTGCTCTTTCTTAGATAAAGGCAACAGATTTGCTCTATTTCACTGACAAGCGACTTCTTCATTGGAGTTGGGCGAACCACTGAAGGCGCGAGCATGGCTCGAACTATGTGCTCACCTTTGGCTCGGCTAGAGTTTCTATGGAGCCAAAAGCGAGCCGGGAAGCCAAAGCTTCTGTCTCTCCTGCATCCCTCGCCTGGTCCATCATGTAATTCTCCATGCCCTCCTGGGTGCAGCAGATGAGGGCACAGCCAGCGCTTCAGGCTATTTCCATTTCCACAGTCAAGGGGCGGGGGTGTTGGACAGCGACGGCTCGTGGAGGGAGTTACGGTGGGGCAGGAGGGTGGGGAGGGGGAGGGGCAGGGTGGAGGTTGCTAAAAACCGGCATATGGATAATTGCAGGTAAGTAAACAATTTAATTAATAAAACGAATTTCGTAGTGCGCCTTGCATCGCAAAATGCAATGCAGTGCGAGCTACGAAATTCGTTTTATTAATTAAATTGTTTACTTACCTGCAATTATCCATATGCCGGTTTTTAGCAACCTCCACCCTGCCCCTCCCCCTCCCCACCCTCCTGCCCCACCGTAACTCCCTCCACGAGCCGTCGCTGGTGTTGGATAATGAGAGGGAAGCAGAAAGGAAGGACTCGGGCTCCTCTCTCGGCAGAGGATGCTGTCTTGAGGCATTCCCACTGAACCGAGAAACACTGGGCGGGATGAGAATCAGGGGGAGAGGGCGATGGGAGAAATGCAGAGCATCAGATAGCAGTAGTGACGCCTACAAAGCGAGAGTGAGAGAGGGCGGAAGTGAAAGACAAGCATTGGTAATGCATCGGTTTCACCTATGTAGTGAATAAAGAGCTGTTTTCATCAATCATCATCCGGGAGAAGGAAAGAGCTCCGTGACAGATCCACGGGAGGGACGAGGATGAGGCGCAGCAGCCAGAGCTGCTGATTCGAGAGCTGGGGATCCCGTTTCCAGTCTCGGTGGCGCCACACAACTTCCTGTGATTTTATGCAAATCACTTAATCTCTCGGGTGATAAACTGTTATATAAATATGCTGCAGGATTAAAAGGCAAACTTTATGAAAAAATAGTTACACCAAAGCGGATGTTAACAGTAACTAATGAGTGAAGCAGAGAGGAACAAGCATTGGTAAAGGCAGGAAAATATGGGATGTATGACGTTACAACACATACTTTAACAACGCATACCATTACAACGCGATTTTTACAACGCAGGATCCTTTACAACGAATGCCTTTACAACGCATGTCATTACATCGCAGATACTATTGCAACGCATGCCATTACAACATAAGTATAGGTAAGTATATAATTTTTTTTAAATGAGATTAATAAATATTTAATTTATTTAATTATTTTTTTTAATGTATTTGTAAATATATATATATTTTTTTTAAATAGTGTAGGTGTTTAAAAATAATATTCTAACTCCAGGGGGGTGTAATAGTAGGGTAAGTGCTGGATAATGTAGGGGTAAACATTACTATTCTAACTCCAGGGGGGTGTAATAGTAGGGTAAGTGCTGGATAGTGTAGGGATTAAAATCACTATTCTAACTCCAGGGAGGTGTAATAGTACTGTAAGTGCTGGATAATGTAGGGGTTAAACTTACTATTCTAGCTCCAGGGGGTTGTAATAGTAGGGTAAGTGCTGGATAGTGTAGGGGTAAAAATTACTATTCTAAGTCCAGGGGGGTGTAATAGTAGGGTAAGTGCTGGATAATGTAGGGGTAAAAATTACTATTCTAACTCCAGGGGGGTGTAATAGTAGGGTAAGTGCTGGATAGTGTAGGGGTAAAAATTACTATTCTAACTCCAGGGGGGTGTAATAGTAGGGTAAGTGCTGGATAGTGTAGGGGTAAAAATTACTATTCTAACTCCAGGGGGGGTATAAAAGTAGGGTAAGTGCTGGATAGTGTAGGGGTAAAAATTACTATTCTAACTCCAGGGAGGGTGTAATAGTGGGGTAAGTGCTGGATAGTGTAGGGGTAAAAATTACTATTCTAACTCCAGGGGGGGTATAAAAGTAGGGTAAGTGCTGGATAGTGTAGGGGTAAAAATTACTTTATTTTTTATTTTTAGAACTTTTTTTAAATTAATATTAAAATTACTTAAATTAATTTCATTAATTTATTTAAAGTACTTTTCTAATTAACAATTATTTTTATTGTTTATATTTATTACATTATTAAAATTTAATTAATTAAATCATTTTTTAAAATTAAATAAATGTTTAAATAAAATGATATACTTACCTATACTTACGTTGTAATGGCATGCGTTGTAATAGCGTCTGCGATGTAATGTCATGCGTTGTAAAGGCATTCGTTGTAAAGGATCCTGCGTTGTAGTAGTTGCGTTGTAAAAGTAGTCCGTTGTAATAGTTGCGTTGTAACGGTTCTTTCCTGAAAATATGCTACAGCCAATAGACATGGAGGAAATGTATGTGCCACACACAGGAACCAATGAGAAGCCAGTAAACAGAAGAGGCGGGATGTAAGTCCCTTTTAAGTTATAGTAAAAATAAGAGAAAGAGGCAGTAATTAAAAAAAACAGAGAGGCTGCGAGCATCAGAAATACAAGGCAGTTAGTTAGGTGAGGGAGAAGGAAGGAAAATGAGAGTATTCACATTCTGAATTTGTTTTTTAAAGGATCGGCTTATGCTTATGCTTTAGTTAAGCTGGCCTCTGGCTTAACTCTCCCCATGAATTATCTGGTTCTGCCACCTCTGCTCTCCTCACCTCCACCTTGCCTGCTCCCTTCAAGCTGGTACAAATTTTAACCCTCAAACTCTGTGAATATTCACTTTAACCTACTTTTCTAAGCCCCCTGATTACATGTCGCTTCCGATAGTTTACAGCACGCACTCCTCCGCTGTGGCTGCTAACTTCCGGTACTTCATCTCATTCCTTTACACTGGCTGCTGTACACTGACTGCCTGCAGGCGTCTATACAGTCTTTAAAGATTCAGTACGGACAAGCCGGATAGCCATTCACCATGCTGCTCACAAAACAGGATGTAACTTTCGCTGACACAGGGGACCCCACACGTTGACGTACGCTCCCTTCAATAGGACAGGGATCCCCCCAGCATGGCCCCGCCCCCCCTAGTTGACACACCAACCCACAATTGAAACATCAAAGAATTGAGTGGGTTAAAAAGGCCATGTTTAATTTCAACATATCATAAACATGACAAAAGCAAAGTAACATGCATAATCAAAATTCACAGACACTTTTAATATTAACTTTCATGCGTTGTAAAGGCATTCGTTTTTTCCGGGAGCAACAACGCTGCCTAGGCGTGGCGCAACTTCGTTTTAATACTGCTTCAAGACTTTTTTAATTACCTTGCCTCACTGGTTCAGGGGCTGCGCTGTGGACTTCGCGCACCCCTTGTCGCCACCGGATTCCCTGGACTGCCGCCGCCATAGCGCCCAACGCTGAGCGTTCCCTCCCCCTCTGACGGGCAGGTCACGAGGGCGGGGACGGGCGTGTCTACCACCCCGGGCTGCTCTGTGGTTGGCGGGGCAGCTCCTCTGTCCCTCCACCCCCTGCCACGCCCCTACTACTATCGGCTGCCTACTTTATGGCACTTCTACCCCGGCCGCGCAGCGGACGAACGCAGCGGGCGCGACGAAGGCGCGCCGAAGTTGCGCCTAAGTTAAGCCCGTCTGCGCCCGTCCGCGATGGGCCGGGACCAGGGGCCACACCCCCTGTCTCTTCATTGGCATACACACCTGCACAACTTCTCTCCTGCACTGCTGATGTGTCTTTACCCCATTCTCTCACACAGCACCTTATCTCTTTAGGTATCAATGTCCCTCACTCAGACTGTGTTACTTCTCCGCGGCCCACGCTCTCCTTGCCCACTCAGGACACCAGACATTCTCCCACTACACCTTCACCTCCACACATTGCCACTGCCTGCCTTCTCAACACTCGCTCAGCAGGCAAGCATCAATTAGAACTGTTCAACCTCCTTACCACAGATTCCCCTGATATTCTGTTTTTAACGGAAACATGGTTCTCTGCGGCTTCTCTACCTGACATTCTAGCCATCCTCCCCGATTCTTATTATGCCCTCCGGGCCGACCGCCCCGACGGCAAGACCGGGGGGGGGGTGTAGCCATGATTGCTAAAACCAGTCTCCAATTCCAACCTCTCTCCCAACCCTCTATAGCCGGGGTGGATTTTCTGGTTGCCCGCTCCACTAATCTTTCCGCACCTCTCACAGTCGTCCTTGTCTATCGCCCCCCCCCCCTGAGTATGCCTCTGTTTGTGGCCTCCCTGCAGGAACTCCTTGCTACGCTCGTAGTTAATAACTCTTCTGTTCTCCTGCTAGGCGACTTTAATTATTGGCCTGGTGACCCCAGGGAGGACTTGGCGTCCAAGGACTTCACAGCCACTCTCTTATGTCTTAACCTCAAGTCTCATGTATCGACTCCTACCCATAATCTTGGTCACATCTTGGACCAAGTTTGGTCATCCCAGGACATAGTTTCCCTCCCCAGCATCCTTCCCTGCACCTGGTCCGACCATTCCCTTATTTTCTTTACTATTAACCTTGGCTCCCTTCACAAATCCCCTCATCCCAAGAATGTTTTTACACGCAGCTGGAATCGCGCTGACCTGCTCTCTCTCTCTCATTCCCTTGCCTCTTCCTCACCTGATCTCAATGGCATTCCCCTTGACTTACAGGCCGCTGCAGTTAGCAACTGGTTATCCTCCGCCTGTGATCTAGTAGCCCCCCCTCAAGCTAGTAAAATCCATTCGTCCACACGAGGCACACCGCTGGTTCAACTCTGAGCTTAAGGTCCTTAAACTGGAACTTAGACGCTCTGAGCGCCTCTGGCGCCGCAGCTACTGCCCCGACCTCAAGGCCAAATATAAATCTCTCCTTAAAGAGTTCAAGAAAGCCATTCTTGTGGCCAAGACCAAGTACTTCTCCGAGCAGGTAACCTTATCTGCTAACAAACCTAAAGAGATCTTCTCCTTGGTTAATAACTTGGCCACCTCTGATCGTGCTTGCCCCAACTTTATTCCTTCCCAAGCCCTCTGCTCCTCTTTAAACGACTTCTTCATCGCGAAGATCGTTAAAATTAAATCCAACATTTCTATCACTCCTTTCACTCCACTTCATTCTGCCCCCTCTATGTTTAATTCTTCCTTTTCTTCTTTCCCGCCCCTCTCCTTGGACTCTTTTTTAGTTCTGCTCACAAAAATCAAGTCTGGCTCCCCTACCAACAGTGCCCCCGCTCGCATTCTGAAAACTCTCTTTTCCTCTTGCCCTGCCACTCCTCTCTCCCTCCTTAATGCTTCTCTTTCTATTGGATCGGTTCCTTCTTCATTCAAGTCTGCTATTGTCTCCCCCATTCTCAAAAAACCTGGTCTTGACTCCTCCCTCCCTTCTAATTTCAGACCTATCTCTCTCCTTCCCTATCTTGCTAAAATTCTTGAATGCTATGTCACTTCCTGTCTCTCTTCTTATATCGAGCAGAACCACCTTCTTGCTTCCCACCAAGCAGGTTTCCGTTCGGGCCACTCGACCGAATCTGTGGTGCTCGCCGTTCTCGACGAGCTGAAAGCTAAGGCTGACACCAACTCTCCCCAAGCTTTGGTCCTCCTCGATCTGTCCGCTGCGTTTGACACGGTCGACCATAACATTCTCTTGGACCGTGTCAGCGCAGCGGGCATTCGAGGCCCTGCCCTCTCCTGGATTACGTCCTTCTTAACAGGACGTTCACAAGCTGTCCACCTCCCCGGCTTTTCAGCTCCTCCCCTCCCGGTGCCCTGTGGGGTCCCCCAAGGCTCCTACCTCTCTCCTCTTCTCTTCAACCTTTACATTCACCCCCTTATTTCTTCCCCCCTTGAGCTGGGGGTCTCTGTGTATAACTACGCTGATGACCTCCAGCTCGTCTTTGATCTTTCTTCTTCTTCTCACTCCCTATCTTTTTTTCGCTCCACCATGATTTTCATTTCTGGGTGGATGAGCGCCAATCACCTCAAGCTCAATCCAGACAAGACTGAGCTTGTCCTGACCGGCGGCTCATCTAGCCCTTGGTCCTCCGCTTTTTGGCCCCCCATTCTTGGCCCCCCTCCCACCCCTGTTCCTTCCGTTAAAACGTTGGGCATTAAGGTCAGCCAGGACCTGTCCATGCATGGCCAGGTCAGTGCTGTAGTGTCTTCCTGCTTTCTTTCCCTTCGGTTGATCAGAAAAATTTCCCGTTTCTTTTCCCTTGATTCTCTTAAAATTATCATTTCTGCCCTCATCACTTCCCGCCTTGATTATGGAAATAGCTTGTTCGTGGGTATTCCTGCCTACGAAACTCGCCGCCTTCAAGCAATCCAAAATCAGGCTGCCCGTCTCATCTTTCATCTGCCCAAAACTCACCACATCTCTCCTGTCCTCAAATCCCTACACTGGTTACCTATCCTGCAGAGATCTCTGTTCAAACTAGGGTGTCTCGTCTATCGAGCTCTTGATCGCTCTGCTCCGGCGTTCATCAACTCTCTGATTTCTACTCACACCCCTGTTCGTACTCTCCGATCATCTTCCTCTGCCTTCCTCACTGTTCCCCGTTTCCGCAAAACTCGCACTGGTGGAACTAGATTCTCTGTCCTTGCGCCCCGGTTTTGGAACTCCCTCCTTCTTTCTATGCGTTCTATCCCTATCTTTTCACACTTCCGTAAAGCGCTTAAAACATTTTTGTTTGCCCAGGCCTATCCCCGCTAACCCCCTCGGCCCTGTCTGTTCTGTTCTCTAGAGCTCTCAGCGCCAGGAAGCCGTTTGGCCATCGTGCGCTCTATAAATATTTTCATTCATTCATTCATTCAAATGCAAAATCATCAATGCAAAATCATCTCATCGCCCCCCAGCACCAAGGGGGCCCTCTGGCTCGCATCTCGCACTGAGCCTACCACGCAAGGTGCAGCGCACCTGCGCCCAAGAGAAGTGGGCCCCAACCTATGATCCTTGTCCGCCATTTCCAGGGCCCCCCCCCCCCACCACCAGGCTGCCCAGGGACCCAGGAGGCTCGTGATCTGTCGCCTTAGCCTCCCCAGCCGGTGGTCACATCTTCCCAGCGAAGAGCTTACCGTCTCCCCCCTCAGTGCTGGCCTATGGAGTACGCAAGGCAGACTCCCGTCCCTTGTGTTAGTCAATGTCACTGATCGCAGGTCTCTTTTCCGCTAAAAAACCACCCCCTCTAACTCCTAAGCAAAAGGGATGGTGGGTGGGAATTTAAACTTTTAAGTGAAAGAGAAGGGCGTGGAAAAAGGAGTCGCCCGGCGAGGTCGTCAGCTGGAGTGGCAGAGGGCAAAGAGAGACTGAGGCCACAGTGCCCTGACCCTAAATAGGGCAAAGGTCTCTGCCCCCTGCCACCCCAGCCGGACATACGTCATGGCCGACCCGGAAGTACTTGGGCGACCGAGTGCCGATTGGGCGACCGGCCGCCCCGGATCACGTGACCAGGGGCGTGGCCCGGGGGGCCCGGGTCCTAAGGGCGTGCTTAGTGATATTCGCGCTTGTCATAGTACATGGGTGAGGAGAACCCCCGTGATAACAAGACAAGCTGCACTCAGCGGTGTACGTGACCCAGGGCCTGGCTCTCTCACCTCCTCTTGACGTAGCTTTACAAGTGAGTTCCCTCCTCCGCACAAACCCGGCGGCACCGGATGCCTTAGAAAAGAATGCATCTTTATTTACATATACATTACCAGGATAAATATAATTTCCTTACCCAGAGTACGTTGACCTACCAGCTCAGCCTAACACTATGGCCTGGCTACAGGCCAGACCACACTATAGCTGCACACATTCCAGACACATCGGCTTTGCCTCTCAAGTGCGTCACAGGGCGTAACGCAGGCCCCTGCGGTCTAGGGGGGAGGGGGGAACTCTACAGTGACAATGGATGAATGTGAGACTTAGGGGCCCTTCATTTTGCTTTACGTCACTCATACATCACATTCTCTCATATGTACACACTCAAATACAAACACACACACAAATACAAACCTTTCACCACATCTCCTCTGCTCACTAAGGTGGGGATTTAAGAAGATTTTGCACTATGTTTGCGTCACAAAAATTACACAAATTGGCGCAAAATCTTTTTTTCCCAATTTACTTTCCAATACTAAACTTTTTTAGTGCTGGAAATAAGGGAAAAGTAAGGAAAAGCAGTGCATTACTTAGCATTACTTAGCGCCATGGGGGCGTACCAAGGGTGGAGCATGGGCATTCCCATGCAACCACCCAAGGTTTCTCACACTGAACCCAATTTACTAAATTAAGCAGATTGGGTTTAGCGTGAGAAACTTCACCCTTTTAAAGTAGGAGCAAGGAAAGAAAAATGCTTTAATTTCTCCTTTTTCCAACTTTGCATGCGAGCTGCACTGTGCAGCGCGCATACAAAACGGTAAAATCTTTGCATCCCGTCTAGGCATGGTACTTTGTACTGAAAAGGTACCCTTCTTGTTCAAAACCTATGCTAGACTCACATACACACACCCTAGCGCTACGGCACTAAGGTGTGTGTGCAGCGCCCGGTAGCTGTAAACAGCGCTGGTGCAAGGGAAAGGGGAGAAGAGAGCCATATCTTTGAAGATATTGTGCTCTCCTGCTTCCTACCCATCACGCAACGCAGCACAGCCTCACTGAGGGCTGCACTGCGTTGAATGGAGGTTTTGTAAATCCCCACATGGGGGAGATTTTTGAAGATTTTGTGCCGTGTTTGCATCACACAAAAGTGATGCAAATCAGTGAAAAATCTTATTTTTCCAATTTACTTTCCAGCGCTAACCTTGTATAGCGCTGGAAATAACGGAAAATGATTGCGCTGCTTTACACTGCTTACTAACGATTCAGAAAAGGGGGTGGTGATGAACAGAGTGTCTGAATTGAGCAGACCACTCTTACCCAGTCCAAAGATCAGGGCTTGATCCATCACCGTTATTTATCTCACTGCCCCATCCCAGCTCAGAACCTGGCTATATGCAAATCAGTCTGTCCCTGGCCCAGTGCATCATGGGAACAGGGCAGACTAAACTACCAAGCCAATTCTTCACCAGAAAGGAGACAAGCTACCGGGGACCGGTTTCTGGCATTTCAGCCGTCTTCGGCCCGGCTTGCTTGAATCCTGATGGAGCAGTGAGAAAGGGACTCATGTCTGAGTATACCCTGCCACACCTATAGTGGCCAAAAACGATTCAGAAAAGGGGGTGGTGATGAACAGAGTGTCTGAATTGAGCAGACCACTCTTACCCAGTCCAAAGATCAGGGCTTGATCCATCACCGTTATTTATCTCACTGCCCCATCCCAGCTCAGAACCTGGCTATATGCAAATCAGTCTGTCCCTGGCCCAGTGCATCATGGGAACAGGGCAGACTAAACTACCAAGCCAATTCTTCACCAGAAAGGAGACAAGCTACCGGGGACCGGTTTCTGGCATTTCAGCCGTCTTCGGCCCGGCTTGCTTGAATCCTGATGGAGCAGTGAGAAAGGGACTCATGTCTGAGTATACCCTGCCACACCTATAGTGGCCAAAAACGATTCAGAAAAGGGGGTGGTGATGAACAGAGTGTCTGAATTGAGCAGACCACTCTTACCCAGTCCAAAGATCAGGGCTTGATCCATCACCGTTATTTATCTCACTGCCCCATCCCAGCTCAGAACCTGGCTATATGCAAATCAGTCTGTCCCTGGCCCAGTGCATCATGGGAACAGGGCAGACTAAACTACCAAGCCAATTCTTCACCAGAAAGGAGACAAGCTACCGGGGACCGGTTTCTGGCATTTCAGCCGTCTTCGGCCCGGCTTGCTTGAATCCTGATGGAGCAGTGAGAAAGGGACTCATGTCTGAGTATACCCTGCCACACCTATAGTGGCCAAAAACGATTCAGAAAAGGGGGTGGTGATGAACTGAGTGTCTGAATAGAGCCAGAAACCGGTCCCCGGGAGCTTGTTTCCTTCCCAGTGTAAGAATTGGCTTTTGTAGTTTGGTTTGCCCTGTTCCCATCATGCACTGGGACAGGAACAGACTAATTTGCATACAGCCAGGTTCTGAAACTGGGATGGTGCAGTGAGCTAAAAAACGGTGTTGGATCTAGCCCTGATCTCTTGACTGGGTGAGAGCTTTCTGCTTAATTCAGAGACTCTGTCCCTCACCACCCCTTGTTGTAAATATTACACTGCTTACTGTCATGGGGGCATTTCAAGAGTGGAGCATGGACTTTCCCATGCAACCACCCAGGGTTTCTCACACTGAACCCAATTTACTAAATAAAGTAGATTGGATTAGGGTGAGAAGACTGCGCCCTTTTAAAGTAGGAGCAAGGGAGGAGAAATGCTATCATTTCTCCTTCCTTTTCCAACTTTGCAAGCATGCTGCACTGTGCAGCAAGCATACAAAGAGGGAAAGGTCTGCATCTTGTCTAGGCATGGTATTTTGCACAGGAAGAGTAACCTTCCTGTGCAAACCCCATGCTAGACTCGCGGAAACACCATTGCACCATGGCACAAAGGTGTCTCTGTGGCACACAGCGGCTGATTTCAGCACCGGCGCTAGTGAGAGGGGAGGAGAGTGCCTTATTTTAGTAAATAGGACGTAATCCTCCTCTCTCCCTTTCATGTAGCGCTGCGCAGCATTTGCGGCTGCTGCAGTGTGCTACGTGAAAAAATAGTATATCTGCCCCTAAGAGAACGACGCCAGCAGCTGCAGAATTGATCCTTGTATGAAATATGCAAAAATAAAGAATTCTGGTTTGGAGTGCACCGCAGCAGCAGTCTGCCTACTGGAAACTCTGGTTTGAAGGCATGCAGTGACCAAGTAGAGCAAAGATGTGGAATCCCTTGAGGGGAGCTGGGTGTGTTAGGGGGCTGGCTACAGGGGTTGGGCCCTGAGCATGTTGGATCAAAGCTGCCTCAAACCAGACACCAGGACAGACCAGAGGTGCAATTCCCTCTGCTGTACCCCGAGAGCATATTTGTTAAAGTACATTGGCACAAGGTTTTTCACCTAAGTCTAAAATCAAATGCTACCCAAGTCTCAATTCCACCTCATGCCTCAATTCCACCTTCCTGTCTCTCGATCTCACTCGTACAGATTCGTTTGGATTCCTGATTTCTCCCTTTGTCACTTTTGTCCTTAACATTCTTTTCATCCTTCCGCCTCCTTTTTCAGCCGTCCTCTCACTTGCTCTGGTAAATAAGCTGCAGTTATCAAAACTGAGGGCTAGTGCCCACCACTTCCAAACACGGCCACAAATCAAGCACTGCATTAATGGCATTTACAAAGGAGTGCAACAAAGCAGGCAAGCCCAGGGGGACCTTAAAAATCGAGCGGGGCTGGGAATGCCTCTTTGCCCTTGCCATTATTGACTTAAAGAATGCACCCAATACTGTATTTGTAAAAATAAAATAATAATAATAAGTGCTGGGGCCCTTGTTTGGAGGACACAGAGCATGCACCACCCCTTGCTCCAGCCAGCGCTGCAAATGACAGCACCAACACAACTACAGAAAGAGAAGAGCTGACAGTGGAGCCTCCCAGCTAACAGCACCTTACCCGATTTTCAACTCTATTGGTGATGTCCCCACTAAATTAGGTGGGAGCTGTGTGCACACTGTTAGGTACCCACCGTCACAGTACTAGTTTCCAGCCGGGACTCAAAGGCTTTTTCAAAAGAAGCAAAGGTGCACCACCCAAAGAAGCACTTTTATCAACATGAACAAATCAATTGAACCTGCCTTCTCTTCAGGGCTTTCAGTGGGTCGGGTCTTGCCGATGCTAAGCACCGGCAGTTGTTAAAAGCAGGTGCTGAGACGGGTCCCTATTTTTGCCCTCACCCTCAGGGTGAAAAAAAAATCTCAACTCTGCAGTAGTATCACACTTCACTGCCCTTGAGGTAACTTGAAAGAGACTCGTTATAGTTCTTTCAGTCTCATCATTTCACAACTGAAGCATTTTCAATGTTCTATACAATAAAGCCATCGTTGTTGCTTATTTATTTATGCAACTAACAACCAATGACAAAGCCAATAGTTAAGGGTTGTTGTAGGTGTAATTTTATGTGTTATATAATATTATATATCTGGATGCAATGGAAGAAGCAACAAAACACCTGTCGGGCGGAACACTATGCTAAGCACAGATTTTTAGCTTACATTTTTTTAAGGCACGCTCCTAATTACATCAGCCACAACCCTCTGAGAGACCCCCCTGTTTTTGAATTCCACTTAAAGGCCAGTTTCTCCTGATCCTCATTCGAGTTCAGTGCCGCTGGCCAGCTATGGTTTCGAGTCCGAGCATCATCCATCTGCCCACACCACAGCAGCACTGCTCAGCATCGACCACTAAACTGCGCTGGGTGGGTGTGCGTTGTGCACTAACGCTCTTCATCAGAGGCAGGCAGGAAGCCCAAGGAGTGTTTGGTCACTCTGTCCTGCAGTAACAGGTGAGGGGTGAAGACTTGGAGCTGGAGGAACTGACTCCTTTACAACTCAATCAGAACGGTACGCCTTTGTGGAGGTAGGGGCGAGGTAACATCTTGGAGAACCATACGCCATTTAAACATTGTCAATCTGGTGCCATGGTGTGTTTCATTTAAAAATGTGTTGGATTCCCAATTGTTTTATTCCTGGAAGCCATCATCAAATCGTTGAGCATGGGCAGGAGAGTTTGGAGTGAAGGGTGTAATATCTGCTATGGACTGGTCAGTTGGTAAACTGAATTTGTAGAGATCCAATCTGGCCCTGTAAGATAAATGCTTCAGTCATTCACAGATCAATCGATCCCCTGTACTGGCATAATTTACCTGCAGTTACACTTCTGGACGGTCATTCCCCTGGTTGTGTGCTGGAGTTTTGGTACCTGGCTGTCTCTGGCTTTAGTCACTGATGCTGTTTGGGAAACCTCCTTAACTCCTTCCAGGCTATTGACGGAACCGTTCCGTCACGGCTCGCGGGTGAGCTGTGCTCATGACGGAACGGTTCCGTCACGGCCCGGCCGCCGCGCCTGCGCGGTGCTGATTTTGCGCCTGCGCGGCGCGTTTAATTAAGCGGGCGGGGCCGTGACGGAACCGTTCCGTCATGAGCACAGCTCACCCGCGAGCCGTGACGGAACGGTTATGTCACCCGCGGAGCTCACCCGCGCGCCCTGCCCGCGACCGTTAGCGCTGCGGCGGAATAGCCGCCGCAGCGATAGAGTTAACAACGCGGGCTCAGCCAGGCGTGCCGTTTCCCTGCAAGTTGAACCACGCTTGCCTTGACTACGCATATGTGTGGTTAAGGCAGTCTGGATGCAGACCAGATGGGCGGAAACAGCCAGTGGAAGGATCGGGAGATGACGCGGTTAGGTAAGTGGGGGGGGTGTTTTTTTTTTTTGCGGGGTGGGGTTGTGTTTGGGGCACAGGGGGTTCGGGGTTGTTTATAGGGCAGGGAGCAGTTTTTTGATTCAGGGCAGGGGGGGTCAGATTCAGGGCACTTTACAGGTGTGAGGAACCATTTTTAGAACTCAGGGTGGGGGGTTGGGGTCAGGGTAGTTTTTAGCAAGTGGGATCAGTTTGTAGGGCTCATGGCGGGCCGGGGGAAGTGATGTTTTCAGGGCTGGGGGCAGTTTTAGCCCTAACAACGGGGGGGATGGGTCAGGGTAGTTTAAAGGTGTACAGGGAGCTTTAACACCATGGATGCGGATGATATCCTCCTCCTATGCTGATAATGGTAATATCCCATTGTTCATGACGAGCTGAGCTCGTCATGAGCATCTAAGGGGTTAAGGACTCAGGGCAGGGGGCTGGTTTGGGGTAGTTTTAGGGCGGGGACAGTTTTTAGGGTTAAGGGCGGGGAAAAGGGACAGTTTCAAGGGCTGGGGGCAGTTTTAGGCCTCAGAGCAGGGGGGCTGGGTTGGAGTACTTTACGGATGTAGGGGAAGTTTTTAGGGCGAGGCGGCTGAGGTCGGGGTAGTTTTTAGGGCATGTGGTTAATTTTTTTCCCTCAGGGTGGGTCAGACAAAAGGCACAGTTTTCAGGGCAGGGGTATTATCTTTAGCACACATGCCCCTTTAATAATCATATCTTTACCACAAAATTGCATGGTAAAGTCATGCGCGGTAAAGACGCAGTAATGGTTAAGACCGCGTAGTTCAGGCATGTGTTGTTCAGACATGCGTTGTTCCATCATACAACCATGCTGTTTGCATTACCTGTCAACCACTTCCTTGTCCCATTCTATACTCAATCAATCACTTATACAATGTACACAAACTCGATCACGCAGGGCGAGTCAGCGTTTACTCAGCTAAGATGACCCAAAGAACTGAGTGTTCAGTTCTTGCCTAAGCCAATCAGGAAAGAGATTTCACATCGAACAGGCAATATTTGCAGGGAAGGATCTAACCCTGGCGTTTTTCCTGCACTTACAGCGAGTGCCATCAGATGCAAACACTTTGATCTCAAATCGTACACAAGGGGTCTGATCAACTTAAACCTGGCATAAAACCATTTGAAGTTTGAGCTCCCTGTTGCGAGCACTGTTCCCTGTTCCTGATTAATAGCCGGATTTAGCTGCTCGCTCACTGCCTGCGGGCTGGCAGGTGCCCCTGGGCTCCTTCCCGTCAACAAGACCTCGGAGAGGAAAGCCAAAAGTGCTGAGCACTCACATTTTCTGCTCTGAACAGCATTCCAGCAGAATACGCAAAATGAAAAGAAAAAACATAAGTGGGTGTTTTGAAAGGCAAAAAGGCAGAGTTGCTTGCCTCCTTTGTCCCGGACTTTAAATGGCTCCAGCTGCACAAAATGGCTGCCAGGCGAGGTGGTGTTGGCGCGCGCGTCCTCAGAAACTCGAGGCACCTTTGGATTACAGGTCCGTGGAACAGCACAAAGTATTACCCTGGGAGAGGCAAGGGCCCTTATTACGAGTGGATGAATTCCAGCTGGGTCTGGTAACAGGAGTTACCGGCCTCATCAGGTATCACAACAGGTGCAATATTAAAGCATCCGGTACTCCCCGGTGCAATAATACTGAATGTTTTACCAGGGACATAGCCCCAAGTTATAGCTGAAAATACAGCATCATGAATTTTAACGTTATTCCCCAAATCATAGGTATCTACAGGGGCTCATGTTGTCATCATATGGTCAGGTTGGAAGTATATATCTCCACCCCGCCCGCCCCCAACAGTATTATTAATAGGTGTGGTATCACCAGTCCCTATTAAAGGGATACTCCTAATGCGAGCCAATAGTCAGCTGCAAGGCCAAGACATACTGAGGATGTTGAGCTAGCCAAAATTTCAACGCCGGCTATTTTTGTCAAAAACAAATCTATTTATTTTGTATGTCCTTAGAGCATGAGGGGACATTTCCTAGCACATGCGTCTTGGCTCACAGAGCTTGGTACTTCTAGAAGCAGACGTTTCCCCATCATCATCGTCCTCATCTCAGCCTTTACATAAACATGTGGTGAACCACATGATGAAGCAGGCAGTCTACTTCGCGAGAAGCTTAAAAACAGCAGGGTTGTTGGGAGGTGACCCTTTATGGCCCAGTCCCAGAGAAAAGAGGGACTTACCAAGGGAAGGACTTACTAGGCCTCAATTTAATTTTTGTTTGTGGCTGCGTGGTGCATGTCTCATGAGGTGATTTACCTCTTGTGTTATGTAAAGACTGTGACAAGGCAGGTCGAAAAGGAGTAATAAGATTATGGGTAAAATGGGGCATCGTGTATTTTACATTTTGGGGTTCATTTATAGATAAAACATAAAGCCTCCTAAATGTTTGTGGATACATAGAAAATACATCAATATAAATGCCACAGTGTAGTTACCACTGTGTAGTTCCAGTTAGGTCATAGTTTCCATAGGATGAGTTTATTGTTTCAATAATAACTTTGCCACCATCTGATGAATCACAAACCTTTCTAAAAACAAAGTTCATCCACTTTCCTGGAATGCTTTGGGGTGATCCATGAAGAGAAGGTCAAGAAAAGGAGGCGTTCCAAAACAGTGACTTCACATGTTAATATATTAACCATAGGAATTCTTGAGAATCGATACAGAAATAAACTACAACGTGGAATTACACCAAATTTAGCAGAAAGTTAGAACTTTGCTTATAAAGTGTACTTTTCATTATTTGGTTTTACTCCATTCAGCAGGTTTAGAGAAATTTGCATTTAAGGAGGTGCTCAGGTTGTTCATGAAGAGGTTAAAGTGCAGGTAAATCTGACCTGTTGTCTCCCGATATGCTCTGATTGGCTACTTTAAAGGGGACTAGTTAATTCTGAATGTCTGGCCCACAAGCTGAACAATATATTGTGGCATCTGGAAAAATAAACTGTAATGGCTAAGAGGGAGGGGGCATTTCCTTCAACTCACACTTTTGTCAAGGGAACAGTGCCGCCAGCTGCACCTAGTCTCTGCTCGCCTCTCGGCCACGTAAGGCTTCAGGAAAGTCCCCCTCTATCTTTGTTGACGAGCAAGAAAGAAACCCAAGCAGGGTTATTAAACATAACATCTAGGCATCTATTCTTAAGTGCATATTTTCATAGAGCACTGCTATTAGGGAGGGATCCTTAAAAAGCCCTAAGCCGGAGACCCATTTATGCCTAATATAATCAGCTGAAACATGCAGGCAAGCATTATAGGATCTATGAACCATTGTTTGTTCATGGCACATCCAGACACAACTTTTAACCATGATATGGATACCTGGACAATAAAGAGAGATATCTCCAGTCCATTTTAGAAAGACTGAATCCCAAAGTTTATCCAGAATAACATCTTAATCATAAATTCCCAACAAATGTTTGAGCGCATTTGAGTAGTATCTACTAACTCTAATGAGTAGAAGGCACCTATGATGAAGCATGCTAATAATAATCGTGGGTGAAGTGTCTTCTCCTAATATACAACTATTCCTGTGACTTGATAGGAGATTTGATAATTAGGTAATCCTCGGTGATGACCCCATACCAGTGTTTAATTTGAGCTGGTGGTTTCAGTTACTCAGCACCGGCACTTAATTGTCAACACCATTGCTTATGACAATCTGCCATCTGGTGGTGCTGTTTATCTAATATAGAGACAAGTACAACAACAGTTGGTTATTAATTCAATATAGCCTAAAATGGCTATACCTTCCTTCCAAGCCATTCCCACAGCATTTGGAGCCTGGAATTGTCTGAATTATCACACTTGTAGGGTGTTATGGTTAGTAGTTGTGTTGGTACTGTCTTAGGTGGGTGGTGCTGACAGGAGCAAAATTAAGCACTGGCCCATACACCCTTATGTAATGTGTTGTAGTATCAGTGTTAGGAAGAACATGTGTAAGCCCAGTTCTCTTGCTCTCCTGACTGGTGTGTAAGTAAAGTTAAGGTACCTAACAGCAAGAGTTAAATGCCGTTAAAAATGATTGAGAAAATAAACAACTGGGAGCTGTTAGCTTTCAAACGGATTGCAAATTTCATTGATTGTGATAACATTCAAAAATGTGGTTTCTAGCTTTGTAATTTCACATTTTAACCTAGATTGTTTATTAGTCTCTCTCTTGTCCTCTTTGGGCTCCAAGATAAGGTGTGAACTCCCAGAGTTTGTAACTGCACTGGGGATCCTGCCTCTATGTGTGCTACGCATATCCACTTGAGAGTGTGCCATGGCGCACCTGATCAATAATCTGGCCCATGATGCCTTAAGAATCAGAAAAATTCTACATTTGTGACATTTAGAACGATTCAGAATACTTTAAATGTGGCCTTCAGAACTAGATGCAATACTATAGATGACGCATTCCAGGCTGGAAGCAAGGCTCTAGACGAGGCCTCCAGAATGGGTCGCAGTACTCCAGATGTGCTACCTTGTAGAACTTTGCGCTTCGCTGTATTACCTTCAGTGTGGCAGTTTGCCACCTCACACCCTGGTCTCCAGGATTCCATTACATGCTGGAAGATCAACAGGCCAGATGTGACTTCACCAGTGATTTTCACGTGGTTATACAGACCTCCATTGTGTTGGTTACAACGCTCCCTGCTACCCTCTGCTCACCCCAGCACTCATCTCATGCTTCCCTCGGCTGGGTCTCGTCGGTTGTGCCACTTGGGGGTCACTGATCCCCCTCCTGTTCCCTCGGCTTTAGAATCTGGCTCCCACCTGCTTTTCCACATCTGTACAGCACTCATGCCTTCGGCCTGGGCTGGGCGCTCGTGAAAATATGTTAAATCAATAAATGGCCGTTCTGCTGCTTTTCTGCGGTTCGAGCTGTGGCGATGGATGCTGCTGGGGGCTGGCACCTCCTCGGCACGCTCCCCTCGCCCCTCAGTGGGCGCGCTTCCAGTCTGGGCGCTGTACACGAAGCCCCGCCCCTGCCCTCTCGGCGCTGTACGGGGGCGGGGGGGCAGGCTGCGCTCCTCGGCGCAGCGCTCGGTAATGAGGCCCCCGCCGCGCGCTTCCATCCTAGCTAATTAGCAGACTTTCTGTTCCGTCTTTCAACAGACCTTCGCTTAACTTGTCAAAGCAACAGAAAAATAATTAGAAAAAACAATTAAAAATAATGGCAGGTAATTGTACCCAATCTACACCAACTCTGCCAAGCAGGTCTCTCGCCCACCGCTTCCTCTGTAGTCTTTATGTTATGAACGCCGATCCGTTACCGTTTGATTCAAAAGAGGAGGAAAGACTTAACGGAAACAGCGGGGCGCGGAGGCGAGTCCAGGCGGCAGCAGGGGTCTTGCATGAAGCACACCAGGCAGAGACGTTTTAAGGCGTGGGCGAAGTGGGCTCTGGCCCAGGGCCCCGTCCTTTTAGGGGGCCCGATATAGCCAGCTCTGTTCTACAGAGTATTGCCCTGATGACCTTAAATAATTCTTAAACAGATTGTTTAAAAAACCTTTTCCTTTAATTTATTTTTAATGTGGATGATGTATGAGAGTCAATTACAGGCATTTTGCTGAAATATTTTGGGTTTTATGTTTCAAGCACCATCCATAAGAAAAGTTTCTTTTAGATCAAAACAGGACCTGACATATGAGAAAAGAGAGGCTGTCACGGAAATTATTTGGGGGTAATTTTAGCAAGTTGCTGTTGTTTTACAATATTGAAAATTCATGTCACTATTGCTGAATATTAGATGTAAACATATTTAGAATTTGCTTGTGCACTGTAAGTGACCTGGCCAAAAAGGGCATGAAAGATCTGAAATTGGATCATATTTTCAAAGCTGTTCTGCACAGGGGCCCCAAAATACGTTTCGCCCTGGCCCTCCAAATCGTTAAGATGTACCTGTGGCGTAACGCAGGACTGTGCTGCGCAGGGTGGCAACCTCTAAGACTGCCCCGGAGCCCATTCAGCCCAGATTAAATGAATATCTGTGAGGTTTTGAAGAGTCATCGGCATCCGACCTCATCACGTTCTGCAGGGCGGAGCCATTATTTTCCGTTACGTCACTGAACCACACTTTAGTCGAAAATTAACCTGACACTAGACTGTGACATGTCCAGCAACCTGAGGGTAACAGTACTGTAGGAATCCAATAGGAGACTGTGACATCACTAGGTGAATCTGATATGACAGTGATGTCACTACATGAACCTGACCTCAGATTGTGATGTTACCGCAGGAAATCAATATCAGACTGTGACATCATTTCAGAACTCAAACAGACTGACATCACTACATAAATCAGATATCTGACTGTGACATCACTTTACTAATCCGATATCAGACTGCAACATCCCAACAGAATTTAAACCTCAACCTATGACATTACTACTGGAGCCCAACCGTCTTTGGCATTACCTAGGCAACCTAAATAACGGACTATGATGTCACTTCCGGAACTAAATATCAAATTGTGACATTACTTCCGGAACCTGGTGTCCGATGGTGGCATTTCTCCAGGAAACTGAAAATACTGTGATATTCCTGTAGAAACGTTACACCAGACAGTGTTCTCGTCCCATGAAGCCGATATCAGACTGCAACTTTACTTCAGAAACCTGATGTCCGACTATGATGTCTCTATAGCAAGTCGGACTAACCACTTCAGGTAACCAACCCTGCATGATATCCCTCGAGGGGCATGCGTCAGACCGAGATTCAGACATCAATTTAGGGTCTGAATATCAGCCTGTGACATCATGACAGGAATCTGAAGCTAGAGCTATATTTTGACGTCAATCCAGGAACATGAGAAAGTGCTTTAATATCACCCAGCAACTAGGTGTCAGACTGTTGCATCGATGCAGGGACAAGGAGCCCACCATGATCTCAGCCCAGTGTGACATCACTTGAGGAAGCCACTGTCAGATTGAGGTTACTCCAGGGACCTGACTGCAATGTGACACCAGTTCCATCACCCAAGGAGCCTAATTGCACACTATGGCTTTACTCGAGGAACCTGCCGTGTAATGTGGCATCAATCCAAGAGCCGAAAGGCAGGCTGTGAAATCACTTACACAGATCTGACTGTGACATCACTTCACGTATCTGCCAACAGACTGGGACTTAACTCCAGAGAATATGTGTCACCATGTAGCATTATTCAAGCAACCTATGTCAGAGTGTCACAAGTTTCTAGAATCTGCCCTCGGCCTGTGACATTTCTAGAGAAACACGCCAAGACCTACTTAACTATAGGAACCTAACATCAGGCTGTGATATCCCCTGAAATCAGGAAGTGACATTACAGCAAGACGTTGAAGTCTGGCTTTGTATGGCATCAGTCCCGGAACCAAATATCAGATTGTGGAATCACTTCAAGAGCCTGCCATTTGGCTGGGACATCCCATCGGCATTTCTGTCATTCTAGGATTTTAGACCAGATTGTGACATTCCAGAAGCTTGATTTCAAGATTATGACATCATTTCATAAATATTGCATCAGACTGAAGCTTCACTCAATGAACCTAGCGGAAGACTTTGGGGCCCCTCCTCAAGGAACAAGATGTCTAGTCATTACGTTACCCCAGTGCTCTGCTGTCAGACTGTAACATCCCTCCAGGAACCTGGCACACTGTGAATGTGACATAGAGCCGAGAGCGTGAGGTCAGGTTATGACATCACTGAGCAACCAATTGGCAGACTGTGACATGTCTAGAGTTTGAAATGAAATGAAATGAAATGAATGAAACTTATATAGCGCACGACTTACCCTGGGGCATCTCCGCGCTTGCTTAGGGAACCCGTCCTGGTATTCTCCTGTGAGATAGCCCTGGCAGGGTATCCACAAGGTGAAAGCCAGGCATCCCACCGCGAGGGGCCGTTGTGGAGATTAAGCAAGCTATTGCCCAGAGTCGCAGAGTGTGAACCCGTGAGTCGAGAAGGCACCGGAGCGAGAATTAACGAGTCCGTGGAATTTTGAGCCCAAGACCCGCCGAGGCGGGGAATTGAACCCTGGTCCAGGGCCGAACTCAAGCTCCAGGTCTGCTGACTGTAACAAAAATACAAGATACTGAAGTCAGGCTGCAACATTGTAATATTCTGTGAGAATGTTTGGCTGTGTGGATGGAGCCTCTGTTAGGTCAGAATTAGATTGCAATCATTTGTAAACAAGTTTAGTTATTTTGGAGTTGAAGAAAGGAGCAAGCTGTTGTCGTTTTGACTCTGGAATGGTCTAACCTGTACAATGTGTTGCTGTACTATGGTCTTTATTCACAATGTCACAGAAAAGGAATCTGATGTCAGACCATGACATCACATCTGAAACCTATCAGACTGTAACATCACTCCTGGAGTCTAATGTTAGACTATGACATCACTGTAGGAACATGATGACAAATTGCAAAATTGCTGGAGAATAAAAACAACACACTGTGAGTGATATAAATTCAACAAGCAGAGGACAGGCAATGACATCACTTCAGGATCCCAACGACAACGACATCACCGCAGGAACATGAGGGAAAACTAGAACTTCAGGACACAGCAGCAGACTAGGACTTCACTCCATGAACCATCAGCCTGTGACCTCACTACAGGAACCTCCTAGAAACCTACTTTACACTGTGACATAACACTAGAAATGCAACAGCAGATTGTGACATCACTCTGCCCAGATTTAGATCCCGTACACACCGTGTCACTGGACTCAAGCTATACCTGGCTGATAAGCCCTAACTAAACTAGGGTGAAAACGGTCCTAGGTTTTCTGTGTTCCTGTTCAGGGAGAATCTGGCCTGGCAGTTCGGGTTGGACTGCTCCTGTTGACACGGGGCCAAGACTGATTTGGATATAGCTGCGTCCAAACTGAGGTGGCATGGTGGGCGAAAAACAATGGATTGGGATGTGGGCCCGAGTGATTGCCAGTGGCTGAGATTAATTGAAGCATTCCATCCATCACCTTGTTCTTGTTGTTGTTGTTGTTGTTGTTGTTGCAGTTATCACTCCAGGAACTTCATCACTCCAGGATCATGTGATATCATTCCTGGTATGTGATGGCAGATTATTGCTTACGTCCAGGAAATACAACCGCTCACTGTAAAACGCTCCAGGAACCTGAAGAGGGCTTTAGTATCGCCCCAGGAAGCGAATATTCCTTCAGGAGAACATCAGCACAGCGTGAAATGAGTAGATAATCTAACATCAGACTGTGAAATCACTCAACGAGCTCAATGTCAGACTGTGACATTACTGCAGGAACCTGACTGCATGATGAGACACTACTTACAAGGACCTCCGTTATACTGGAACATCGCTGCTGGACTGGGCCATCAGCCTTCGACACCCGTGCAGGAGCTTGAATCCAGCCTCTGGCATCACTACAGGAACCCACCTGAGGCCTGACATCATACAGAACAGCTGACGTCAGACCGCGACATCAGTTGAGCAGCCAAACATGGGACATTGATTACAGTGCAGTCTGTTTAACCAATATGTGTCTGCCGGTCTGCAGCCTCACTGTCCAATCTAAAACCAACAGTGATATAACATACATTTCTACAAGGTGGCACATGGTTTGTCCAATGTGGTGTCCCGTTCCAGCACACTGACCCTCAAATACGTCTGGTAATTACGATTTAGAAAAATATATATTTAAAAGACTAGATTTTTTGTTACCGTTGTATTATGTCATAATATAATTAACATTCCCATGTGCATTGGTCTCTGGTTCAATATGGCTTCCAAAAAAATATTGTCAACCCTGGGAATCCCAGAAGTGTTCTGTAGTCTTTATCAGTGGCGGTTGGAATCTGTGGAGGGGAGATGGTAAATGAATGGATGCGCGCACGTGAAAATTAAACAAAACAATTAATTAAAATTCAAAAACTTACCAAGTCCAGGTGACACAATGTCCTCCTCGCCCCAGAACTCTTCTGCTGAGACTGCAGTGTGGGCTCCAGCAAACTCCCTTGACCAATCCTGGAACTGCTTACATGCTGCTAGCCAGCATGAGAGCAGTGCCCTGATTGGAGGGTGCAGCCTCTCTCGGTGCTCCCCAGCGCACTGGAGGCCTGCACTTACTCTTAACCCAGCTGTCTTAACCCGTTGCCCGTGGAAGGTGAGATTATGAGTGGGCGGGGTTCGGACGGCTCCCGGCCGCCCTCCGCACACGCCCAATGTGACGTCGGACAGCCGGTGGCCGTCTGATGATTGGAAGGGGTTGAGACAGATGGGTTGAGAGGTTTAAAGTGCGCATATCTGGCTGGCTGTTGCAAAACGGCCGGCCAAAGAGACATGCACACTTTGAACAGTGCACAGGCATCCCTCTGCCCACCACTTTCCCTGCTGCCACTCAACAGGCCCGTCCCGTCCTGACACTCGGTTCAGGACGGGATGCTGAAAAAAAAAATGGTAATAAATTACCCTTTTATTTTTCGTCTCTGGGACTTTGGGGTGCATTTAAGTGGAGTGACGCTCCTCCACTCCAATGGAGGAGCCGCCCCTGCTTATCTTCTTATAAAAATATTTTCTTGTGGACTGATGTATTTAGTTTATAATTACCTACAACCAATGCTTGAAATGAAAAAATAAAAGTGCAGGTACTCTGTACCAGAGTACCAGCTTGTTTCTGAGGAGTGCTGGTACTCTCCATTTAAAGGTATTGCATTTCTCTTTGGAAGTGCCTGTACGCTCCCTCTCAAAATGAAAAAGTGCTGGTACTCCGTACCGGACAGTACCAACCCACTTAAAGCACTGCCTACAACAGTAGTCTTAGGGAGAGCAGGCAGTACTTTTATTAACCCCACTGGACAGGGTGCCCAGAGGCTAAGAGACAGACCGTTTAGTTACCAGGAAATCACAGGCAGCATGACATTTTAGGGGATCAAGGGCACGATTTTATGTCAAGACCAGGAGGCTAATATTATGCATGAATTCCTTTATTACCACCACTCAGCAGCCCCTTTACAAAGCCAATAAAGCCGAGCGTAACCAACCCTCTTCCTTATTTTATTGCCTCTACTCTCTCAGATAAGTAGTTTATCTGTGTTAGCATGATACACATGATATATATGAACGTTTTACTTGAGTTGCTCTATGTGAGTTGTGTGTTTGCCATGTTTAAATGGATTAAGGCTGCTAATCCTGTTTTGTTCTTGTTTGCATTTGTGCTGGGGTACGTATTTGAGTTATGTATTGTGGGATTCTTATGTGGTGTTCGAGTTACATAGTTTTTCAACAATCCATTTTTTTTCAACAAATTTTCAATGTTAGTTATTGACTCACAGTTGATTTCTTGGTCTTTTAGTCAGAATGTGTGGGCGCGCTTGCAGGTTGAAACAGGCCACGACGGTCGCAGCATCATCTGTTTGGCGTTTCATGTAGGCCTAAGGTGTCATATGGGTAGTCGGCCATTTTGAAAACGACTAGAACGCCAGTGCGTTTCTACAGCATTTGAGACATGTAATGTTAAAGATCTCATACATGACTTTGGTGCAGCCAATTTGGTTTGGTTTATATATATTGAGTATTCTCTTAATAGCCCCATTGGAAAGATATAGGCGAAGGTCTCAACTTTAACTCAATTTTTTATACCCAGTAACTTGTCAAAGTGGAAATCTGGGTTCTTGACCCCACAGAGTGGGTACAGAGGCTGCCTATCTCTTTTGGTCACAGCTAATACTGCCCCTGAATCATCATACCAGTCTTGTTGGCATTTAGCTTCAGCAAGAGGGCTAACTGTTGATGCATACAGCCCCTCACCGCCACCAGGGGCTGCATGTTCATTCAACAGAATGAGAGATAAGGAAAGCCCCTGGGGGCACTGCAAGAGACCACTGTGCTTTTGGATGGAAAGGAAAAAGCATAAGTTCTTGGATCCTGTTCATGAGAAATAAGAACCAAGACAGAGCTTGGCCATAGATTCCCACTACCAACAACCAAAGGATTAAGATAGAATGATTCACTGTGTCAAAGGCAACAAAGCGATCCGGTAAAATAAGGCCAACAAGGTGTCCCAAGTTAATGTCTATCGCTGTGTCTGCTGGTTACACCAGGTTGGCCCTGTACAAGGCCCATAATACAAATAGGGTGCACTGTCTTTATTTGCACAACAGCTCCTTTAAACAGTTGCGCCAGGTGCAAACAAGTACAGTGGACCCTATAACAATTAATTTGCTGCCTCTACGGTAGCCGTGGAACCGCACCTGCCTTGATGGCAGAGCATTTAGTGGAATACGGAGCAGCTGTTTACAAGCCACTCTGTGTTTCCCAGTGCAGGCAAATGCCACCTGCACTTTAAAGAGGGGGAAGAGAGAGCCTCTACCAGGCAGGTTCAGTGAGTGACTGCACCTGCCTGCAGCGCAATGTGTGGGGGCTCCTGGAACCTCCCCCCCCCCCCCCCCCCCCCAGACGGCTGGTTTAAGGCACAATACAGACAGAGCATCAGTTTTATGTGAAACACTATCATTTTTGATTTATTCAGCATTCCGTCCATCATTTGTTGCTGCAGCACTTTTTGCTCTAAATGAGATGGGGCATGGTGAGCAAAAGAATGATGATTTAACCCAGACTGGGGGTGAATGTTTGATTTAATCAGCATTCCATCCATCATTTGTTGCTGCAGCATTTTTCTCCCTAAGTGGGATGGTATACCCAGATGTGGGTCCCTTGCTCTCCATGCCACTGGATTCAAGCTAGCCTAGCTGATATGGGGTGATGCCCTGAAACTGGTCCCATGATGCTTGTTTGCTGTCCAGGGAGGACCCCGCTTGGCAGTTTGGGCTGGACTGTTCCATGATGAGCAGGATCAAGAGTGATTTGCATATTGCTGAGCCTAAACTGGGGTGGCGTGTGCAGCAACACATTCATAATACAGGTTGGACACAGAGGCAAGTGAGTCCCTCATTTACATGTGGCAACACACCCATAAAAATAAGGGATTGCCCTCTGAAAATAGAGCCGCCCTACATGTTTGTCAGCTCTATCAGTATAACAAGAGTTGCACATGCGCCTGCTGCCCCTTCTGAGCTCCAGGGCGTATTACGCAGGTGCACACACCTGTTTGCACTATGTATAATATGGCCCCATGATTGCACCCATATCCTGAACATTTGACAAGTAGTTGTCAAGATATTTTCCAAAACCTGCAAAACCCCATCTCTAGTGAAGCAAAGATAAATAAAAATCATTCTTACTTATATTAGAGGGAAGGGAACTAAACCACAATAAGGACCAGACTTGACCATCAAATCAGCGCCCTATATCATCCTGGTCTGAACATTTGCAGCTTCATAGAACGATTTGAGCTCCTGGTCATCCATCCAACCCTGCGGAACACTTTGATAAATGATCTGTTGTAACTGAGCCACATAATCATGTCTAGGAGCAAAGAGATATTTTCCAACAGGAAGGTTCAGTCTGCATGTGGTCTGTCATGGGGTCTGCCAAGAATACTTGTAAGCTGAATTCACAATTTTTTTTACTTCATTAATTTCTCTGGAGGCTTAATATAGTTCCATTAACTTCCACTTTCTTAAGGCTCAAGCACCTCTGGAAGGTTTTGGATAAACCCATTCAGCTTGGCCTATGCTACCACTGGTGAGCCAAAAGGAACCTTCGTGGAGGCTTATCTTCTCGCTACTCTGTCTCTAAACTCCTGGATACAGAACTGAAGAATGTAGAACCTCTACTCTTGCGCCTATGCTTTCTCCGCTAGGCCTTCCCTCACAATTCTACAATCTGGTCATGTGGAGCGGCCAGGATGAGCTTTGGTATCTTATGGGCACTTAGTAGGACCAGGTCTATCACAGCTGAGCCCTGGCAAAGAAAACAAACCGACTTTCAACCAGCGCCCTACAGCATCCTCCAATTCTGTCCTTTGCCTGTTGAAGAAAAGAATCCCACCTGCCTTCCTGTCACACACTGAAGCTGCAAAGCCGCCTCACCACACGCCCTCTTCATGGCATGAGGACGAAGTAACACTGTAGAAACTATCATTTATCACTGTGACCCAAGGACTAAAATTCTACTTCACTGCAAATGAGTAACCAGGTTATTTGCTGTGCACAATTGTCTCTCCACGGGTAGCAAAAGTACGCAGTGTTTCACCTACTTACTTTTAACTGTAAGTTATCAATTTTTTTATTGCTGTGGACCATGATAATGGCACTATACAAACTGCTAATAAAGTTCTTGCTGCTTGCCAATTTCATTTATTCTTTGTCCCGTAAGACACAGTTTATCAATTTGTCAAACACAGGACTCTATTCCACATCTATTAGTGCACGCCCTTATTTATTTAGGTTATGCCTCTTGTACAGGTTTCTTCAATATGCCTCTGGTTCCACACATTTTTGAAGCCCTTTTTCATCCTTCATCAAGCACTGAGTTATCTTATCAAAAATGTAATTTCGTATTTTTCCTAAAACTGTCATTAAAAGATGTGAAACCTTTGTTCTTTATAAAATGATACTCAATTCTCAATTGTATATTTAATAGTTTTTTATATAGCACATCATACTGTATTTCTGCCATTTCTAAGCACTATAAACAAAGGGTCTCGCCATTAACCGATTTAAAGGTAATGGTAATTGTACATGGTAATTTACCAACCGATCAAGGACTGAAGGCTGATTCATTCCTGTAACAGATCACTGTATAACTTTGTACAGAACATCTAACTCCATCAGTCATTCTCTCATTCAGACTTGATAACATCAGGGCAAGTCTCATTTTTAATGAAAGATACTCATCAAAAATGCACACCTTTTTTGTTCTTTATTAAGTAATGATGTGTAACTTGTAATATTCATATTCAGAAAAAAAGTTTAACCTTCTTTCTTAATTATGTGCCCCAGTTATGTTGGCATGATATGCAAAACGTATGGAATTGATAAGAACGAGGTCGAATTGAATTCTTCCCCAAATTTTTTTTACAAACAGCCAGATCATATTCAATGTAAGCATAGCCGATATTGGCCTAAGTCATTTTCTGTCCGCCATAGCAAAACCTTTGGCACTTACTGGATTTGTGGGTTCATGGATTATTTTGTATGCATGAAATGAATAAGATAAGTTCCATGGTATTGAATCCCTCACAGCACATTCTACAGAGCCTGTAATGTCTGTGAATAGATACTCACGTCCCATCAACCTTGAAGTGATAATCTGCTAGTTGTTGCCTCAAAATAATATGTATCTCCATTTACAGAGGCATGGCAATATTGAACATACATCGAATACCGCATACAACAAACCGGTCAAGGTCTCATTTTTAGACTAATTTACATAGAATGTTCTAGTCCAGTTTGGGCTCTACAACAATTCTTTTTTTTATTATAAACAATGACAATAGTTATGACAAATCATACAACAAAGTTAATTTACTTGACAAGCAAATCTACGCCAAAAAAATGAAACTTATAAACGATACAAATATCACTAGTTAGCTAAACAAAGTCAGATTGCTGGGTGAAAAATGTAAAGAAAAGGACAGCATTATTCGCCAATCCATTTGGTTACTGGCGCCCAAAACTTGTTACCCAGTTCCTGTTTCCTACGACCTTTAAGTCTATAAACTGCTAGCTCCATACTTTATGTGGCCAATAGCCTTGCTCTCCAATTTCTAAACGTGGGAGGATCGGGGCTGATACATTGAGATGTGATAGATATTAGCTCTTAGAAAAGAATAGCTATTGCGATGAAAACTAGGCCTATGTCCGATCTAGCCAATCCCATTGAATTCTGAGTCTGATCAATTCCCTGGATAGCTAGACCAGCTGTTAATGCAAGCGTCTTGCCAAGGATCTGAGCCAAGAAAAACTTGATGTCTTGTAGGTATTTAGCCAGCTTGGGGCAACTGAAGAACATATGAATCGTGTCAGCAGCCAGGAGCCCACACCTGCTACATACATTCCCCCGTGACCCAGACCATTTAGCAATTTTCCCCAGAGTGTAGTATAAATCAAAGATGGGCATGTAATATTGTGCTCTCAGACTGACAGTTATTAAAGTCTGATTAGCCAATTCCATAGAAGCTTCCAAATCCGTACCCTCCAGTACTAGTTTCCAATCCCATCTGTCATTCTGAGTGGCTAGATCATCAGGGAGAGTGGAAAGTAGAGTTTGATGAATTTTCCCACGCCTGGACTTAGATGCTATAATGCCCACCAGCGATATCTTAGCGTAATTGGCCCTCCCCTGTGCCATAGTTTTAATCAGGAAACTTCTAATTTGTAAGAACTTAAAGAAGTGTCTTACGGAGAGCCCATATTTTTCTTTTAATTCAGAAAAAGAGATAATTTGACCATTACTAAAAAAATCACCCAAAACATGAATTCCAAGGGCTCCCCAGCCTCTGGTTATTAGGTAATCATGTATTTATAACTCATCTTAAGAGAACTACAACTTAAATATCCAACCCTAAATAATATACTGGCCTTCTCGTTTTTCTGGGCAATATTCAGTATTACTGGCCACTAAACAATATGAAACTCAACCAAATGCATTATCAACAGTTTCTTGCTGTGAGGACGGAATTGTTTTAATGTTTATTACTTATTATGTGCACTTTATGAATGTTACTAATGTTTTATTGTGTACTAGCAGCCCGTCCCGACGTTGTCCGGGTATGATTTGCTGCCGGCCAGTAGTATGTTGTTTTGTAGGATTTCGTTTTGATAGCATTTCTTATCTGTGACAGGCCTGTGAAACGCTCCGATTCACAGTGCACTGCTGATGTACTTAAGAGTGCGCGTTCAGTAGTGTGTGAACTCGAGTTTCCCTACTTTATTTTTCCTGGCAATATTATATAGTGCGAACTCGACAACATGGCATGAGCACAATTTACATTACAGAAGAACACATTCATTTGTGGTAGGCACTGGGAGACAAAGCGATTTGCCTGGAATCACAGGATGTTGAGCTGATGCCGAGATTCGAATGTAGCTCCCCAGCTCTAAAGTTCGCAATTCTAGAACTTGTGGCGGGAGGTGAGTCTAAAAGTGTATGTCGGTGCTGGCCATCAATGAGAGAGACCTGTGCATTTTTCAAATCGGTGGTGAAAAAATATGAGTATGTTGCTGGAGATGTGGGCCGCCGTGCCACCAATGTACTTACCGGGGGAGGGTAAACACCCATTATTCTGCAACTTTCTTTCTGCATACCACCACTCCGCATACTTTCATTACGAAAGTACCGTGACTCCGCAATGCCATTATAACGTATGGCATTACATTTTATACGCTTTTACCACGCATACATTTACAACAAAATTCGTTGTAAATGCATGAATGGTAAAAGCATGGGTTTTTTTTAATGTTTGGATATGGTAAGTATGGGTATAGGGGTATATGTTTTGGGGTACTGAGGTATATGTTTTGGGGTGTTTGGGTATTTTAAGGGTTCAGATATAGTTTTGGGTTGTGGGGTACAGGGGTAGTTTTAGGGTTTAGGGATAGGTATGGGATTTGGGGTACAGTGGTATTTTTAGGGTTCAGGGGTAGGTTTGGGTTCTGGGGTACAGGGGTTTTTTAAGGGTTCAGGGCTAGGTTTGGGTTTTGGGGTACAGTGGTATTTTTAGGGTTCATGGCTAGGTTTGGGTTTTGGGTTACAGGGGTATTTTAGGGTTCAGGGGTAGGTTTGGGTTTTGGGGTACAGGGGTATTTTTAGGGTTATGGGGTAGGTTTGGGTTTTGGGGTGCAGGGGTATTTTAAGGGTTCAGGGGTAAGTTTGGGTTTTGGGGTACAGGGGTATTTTAGGGTTCAGGGGTAGGTTTGGGTTTTGGGGTACAGGGGTATTTTTAGGGTTCAGGGCTGAGTTTGGGGTACAGGGGTATTTTTAGGGTTCAGGAGTACGTTTGGGTTTTGAGGTACAGGGGTATTTATAGGGTTCAGGGCTAGGTTTGGGTTTTGGGGTACAGGGGTATTCTTAGGGTTTAGGGATAGGTTTGGGTTTTAGGGTACAGGGTATATTTATAGGGTTAAGATGGGTTAGTGTTTAAGGGTGTTGGGGTATTTTAAGGAGTAAGGGTGGGTTATGATTGTGGGGTGCATGGGGTATTTAAAGGGAGCAGGGTGGACACCCGGAGCTGGAATGTACAGAACCTGGGAAGAAAAAACAATGAAATATTGGGCACAACGCTCGCTTTTTTTCCGTAATCCCGCGCCTCACACACGCCCCCAGCACACGCCCACAGCACACGATATGAGACATGGCATGAAGGGCGGAACGTACCACATGCCTCCAGCATTTGTCACGCCCCAGCACACGCCCACAGCACAACGCAGACACGCCCACAAGGGACTACTTTGCTGGCACGGTTCTTTTACCTTTTAAATGTATATGGTGGGCGTCTGCATAGCTTATGTCCTTCTGCTGCAACTGCCCTTTCCAACGCTGTATTTGGTGTTGTGATTGGTGCTGTGGTTCCTGAGATTACCCGCCTCAAAGGTTTGGGCTCTCTCTTTATTATATTAGTATAGATATAGATAGATGGTATTGCAATGGTTTTATAGCAAATCACGCAATAAAGATTATTATTACTACATGTTGGAATATCAACAGCATCTAGGACTTCGGTCAAGGAGAATCCCAGATCTATGAAGGGTGCTCAGATTCCAAAAGAACTATGGGGCCATACAAATAGTAGGACGTGTTATTGCGAAACACATACCTTAACATAGCATATGTCTCCTTGCTCATGGCTGAGTGTAAAAGCTTTGTTACTGCATTTACTTCTCGTCTGAGCCTCTGCAGCATACCGCAAAAGTGAGGCAAAATCCAAAACCTAATAATTGCTAGCACATAGTAAAGCATCATATTTCCTAATAATTATTTGCATGGAAGATCTGCCTGAATCATTTCCCCATTTGACTTGTGTATATGCTCTTTTTAGATCACTTTACACAACCTATTAATGTCAGCCATAGCTCGGACTAAATTGTCGGGTCCAACCTCCTCATTGAATAGGTTTACCTTTTCCTATCCACCAACATATTGTGTAGCACTGCGGCTTATGTGGTCACTTTTTCATCGTACATCAGCTGAAAAATGAGAGGGTTACACTCTCTCATGGGTGTAGATTTACAAATTCCAGAAATTCACAAACATTTTCAAGACTACTTGTGTTAATCTCCAACATTCACAGGTTTCTGGAATACTGCTGAAAAGCTTTTCTGAATTCCAAAGGACATCTATTCTGAGACGATTCTGCAAGCTTAATTGTAATTCATGTACGACTGGACATTTGGAAAATGTGCTTAATTAAACGTTTTTTCTCAAAATTTTACCACGTATGTAAGCCATTTTCCCTACAACCCCACCAATCAGTTTTGGGGGGTTTTCTTTCCCACCTTGAAAACCGAGTGTCTCCTGCAGGAGTAAGTCCCTTGCTGTTTCTATGGTAGCAATGGGACATGGATAGGTTTGTATATACTCACAGGTTTAGATATTGTTTCTAAACTTTCAACAGCATCTGCGCCCTGGAGCACACATCCTACTTCCATGGTTGTATATTTACCAGTGCATAACAGTACACCATTGTGTGGTAATAGTTTGCATCACTTTTGGTTTAATTTCAATTAATTAATCTGACAAACTCCCTGAACGCCCTGATATGGAGGTTAAAAGTGTGGGACCGGACCAGTGTCATTGAAGACAAGAAATCCACCCTCAAAAGCAAACCAGAAGACCTCCCAAAACTCATGAGGAAATAACCCCCTTGCACACCTCTAAGAATCTGTGACATGTACCTAAAATATCCATGAACGCCTCCTTGTGGAGCACAGTCAGTGCTTAATTCGAGCCAGTGGTTCCCAGTTCTAGGCACCGGCACTTAAATGTCAGCACCAGAGCTTGTGACAGTCTGTCACAAGGTGGCACTGTCTGGCTAATTTAGAGACCACCACAACAACAGCTAATTAACATTAATGCAAAATGCTTTAAAATGACTATTATCTGCCGCCCAAGCCATTCTTATAGCCTTGGGGCGCCTGAAATAGTCCGAATTGATACACCTATAGGAGTATGACGGTTTGTAGTTGTGCTGTTACTATCATTGCAGCATGTCAGGGGTGAAGTGTGGTGCCAACTGCGTTGGCTTCCTAACGAGGGCCCTGGCACTTTTTTCTTTTCTTTTTTACAAATTAAGTACTGCAGCTCTTTCCTTCAGAGCCGCCCTTCGCCCCTGCTCATCTCCTTGCCGCTTCAGTGAGCTTTTATCACCAATGAAAGGTGCTTCCAGCATTACCAAGGAAACGTGGCTTCGCTCCACGCCGCCCTGCTCCCGCCTGCCGACTCCCGATAACGGAGAGCGATCGATACCCGGGGCTGATGCCCGGACACTCTCCGGGCAGCACTGCTCGTGATTTACCGTCGGCGACGCCCTTCCGGCAAGACGAATCCTAGCGCGAAATTACTTCGCAACCCGTTCGGAAAACACCTCGTGCATGTGTAACTGTCCCCAAAATATTGCAAGGGTGGAGTTGGAATAGTTAATAAGCCTCCTGCTCTGCATGAACCTACCGCCCTCGTTCAAGAGGGCAGGCTCTGAGGAAGTTACACTTTAACTTGTTCTTCTGAGCAGGTGTGCGTTTATTATTATTTACGTCACGTTTATTCTCCTTGAAAGGACGACAGCGTGTATTGTTGACACGAGACGTGCGGCGCGCGCTCTGTATTGAGAAGGCAGCCGGGCCCGGCCATGCTCCTTCCGCGTGAAAGGCGCGCGGGCCGTACGTTCGTGAAAGAGGCGGGGCCTTCTAGTCTAGCTGGAGGTGGGAGGCACGCTTTGTTTGTAAGGGTTGTTTCCAAATGGCACCCAGACCTCCTCACTGGGTCTTTGTGGGCTCCTGCAGGCTAGCAGTGGGTGATGGGGAAGAGTTGAGGTGCACTGCAGAGCTGGGAGTGGGCCCCAGTGATGCAGGACTGAGGTCCATCGGAGAGCTGCGCGTGGCACCTCGTGCTTTAACTGCACGAGCGCTACTAGTGGGGATCGAGTCTGGAATATTGGGGGAGTCCCTAAAGTCCATGTTGAGCTCTGTGCGCGCTCCAAGAGGATGTGGGGTGGGTTCCGGGTCTGGAATTGAGGTGCGTTGAGAGAGCTGCATGCACCTGTCCCCTTCCTCGACAGCAGGTCTTTGCAAGCTGGGACAGCAGCGGTGCACTGAGGGCTCAGCGACGCCCCTACAGTCTGCGACAGGTGGGCCAGACCTGTGGTATAAAGTCCTGGGACTGGGACAGCACAGCAGGGCACTGCGGACCGGAAGTTATCAGCGGTGCTGGCCGTGTGCTGGGTGCCAGCGAAGGCTCCGCGTGAAGAGGGAGGCTCATTGCTTAGCAGCACGTGAGTCCCACTACTGGTATAGCAGGGGGTTCTGCTGCCCGGGACCGAGATGTACTTGCAGAGCTGTGTGGGGTCCCCAGGGTAGCAGGAGGGCTGCAAATCCGGCCTGGGCTCCTTTCTGCTGCGTGTGGCGTGGTTCTTGGAATAGCAGAGAGTGTCTTCGCTCAGGGCGGGATTACATTCGTTGAGTGTTTGTTAGTCCAGTGTTGGGAAAACGGGGCACAGATCAGGATAGGGGTACATTAGCAGAGTCTTCTATGGGTCCTAGTATTCAGATAGCAGAGGAGTCAGGATTGGAGTACATTGGATGAGCTGGTTTGGGGAGAGGGGTGAGGAGGTTCTTAGCACTGCAACAGCAGAGTGTGCTGGGAGTCGATACTGAGATGCACTGCCGGATCTAAGTACAAGTCTCAGGGCAACTGGAATTATGAAAGGCTGCGAAGTTATTCATATCATTATAGATGTGTCGCATTGAATGCATAATCCATCATTTTCTGCATAATCTACAGATTTTAACAAAAAATATTTCTAGCTGAAACCTTTAAAAAGTTACTAAAAATGCAGTGACTCGTTGCCAGGCAGTGGAAGGTCCTTTTGAAAAGGTTCACTGGTCACCTTTCCGTTGCTTACTGCTCTATGTGGGTACAACCTTTGTCCAGTGTTCAGAAGTGTAAAAGTGGCAAGATAAGGAAGTAATACTATCACAATATGTGCTGACTGACTGAGAGACTTATAACGCGCTCTCATGCCAAGGTGTCTTGGCGCTAGGTGAATACGAAGCAGACGACAGGAACAGATATTAAGGTCTTGAGAAGAGCCAGGTCTTTATCAATTTTCTAAAAAGGCCCTATTGGATTCTAACCTAATTGTCACGGGGTAGGAGTTCCAAACACTTCTTAATTTGCCTTCTCTTGCCGCATATTTTACTCAACCCTGCCGCATAGTTTGGCCCTCACTTGCCACATAATTCCAATGTCCCTGGTCTCGGTACTGGGATAGTACAGGGTCTTCTAGTCCAGGATTGAGATGCACTGGCAGAGTTGGGTGCAGGTCCCAGGACAGTGGGCGAGTTTGGATTGGGGTGCATAGGCTGAGCTGTGTGGGGAGCAAGGACTGTGGATCAGGTCAGGTTTGCCTCCGCGGCGGCGCCGGAGAGTGTCTGAGCACTGCAACAGCCTTGGCTGCCAGCCGGGTAAGATTTGGGAAGAGCGCTCTGGGTAACCCTCGCCCTGACCTCCGGGAGAGCCGGGCTCCTGGCACGGACCTCGGATGCCGCGGGAGCCACCGTTCCGGGCGGGAGGGCAGCGCAGCCCCCCCCCCCCCCCCCCCCCCCCCGTGCCCTGGCTGCCTGTCCGCTAATGGCACTCTAATTGCCTGTGGATGCGTGCGGACGCGATGCTGTTGCTGCCGCCCGGGAGGCGTGGGCCAGGGAGGGGCGTCCCAGGGAGTGTGCCCGGGCGCCAGTAGCGCCGCTCTCAGTTGCCGGGCAGCTCACGGATGGAGCTGAGCTCCCGCTCTCAGGCGGCGTCGGTGACATGTAATGCCAAACCCTAAGGACGGACCCCCTCCTCACAGTGGCCACGGGCGCGGATTAGTGTTTTTGGAGAAGACTGGTTGTTTTTGCACTTCATTTTGGGCTGGCACCAGGTGACCTGGCTATGAAACAGAACCGAGCTCCGCGGCTGTGGGTCGATTCTGGGTCCCAGTGACCCACCGAGGAGGCTGCGCGCGAACCGGTAAGTGCAAATAGTAGATGGCTCTTGAGTTCGTTTTTTTGTTGTTTTTTGTTGTTTTTATTCCACTGCCACTCTTATCTCCAATGCTGATACGGAGTATTTGTCGATGTGGGTATATGTAGGTGAGGAGAATGTATGTGCTGGGGTAAACGGGGTCATAAGTGAATCATCCCTTTAATAACGGGGGCACGGTTTCCTGGCGGGGTGACCGGGTGGTTCTCGGTACTGGGCATTTAATTCTTTCCAAATAAAAACATGGACATTCGGATTGCCTGGGAAACGATAAGGAACGAGCGGTGTTTTTCCTGCCAGTCCTTTTCTACCAAATACTACCCTTCTGCATTTTCAGGTCCACGGGCTTCTCCGGAGCGAATCACAGTTTCTGAAAGTCCATTCCTCCTCACCCTTTGTGTGCAGCATTCAAGCTGAGCTGAAGGTGGGCACCCATCCTTCACATTTAGTAATCGCCAATTGGTGTTTGGGAACATTCTGCCGGTCAGTTCCACTCCCCGTTGACGCACAGTGTTAGCTTGTGCCGTTCGCCTCTCTTCTCCCAGCGGGTATGTAGTACCACACTGACAGGCTGTGGAGAAAGCTTTAGAGAACGGGGAACGTGGGGTTCGCAAGTCCATGGGGGACAGAGTCAATACAGGTACATTGGTACTCCCAGTCACGGGGAGGGGGAGGTTGGTATAGGGGGTTGTTAGTGAGGCAGACCCGATGTGACAGTATCCTAAATTTGTTCTGCTCCAGTGTGGAGAAACATGAACCGCTTGGACCTGCCCTTTGTAGCACTTTATAAACGATGCAATTTACGAATATAGCATCTTTCATCGGACGGCGTCTTTGCGCTACAGTCGGTAAAATGCACTTTATGAACGTAATCAGCTCACAAAGAGGCTCAACAGAACCCAAACTCCGCTCGTCAACGAGACTACTGGGCACGCTGCAAACTAGGTCACATGACTTCATGCGTAATGAGATGCACGAGGAATTCTCTTCCAAGTCATTTAATTACTGGAATCCATCCGTTAAATCAGCTTCCATCCGCTGGCTGCTCAAAGCCTCCCTCCCGCGCGGCTGCCCCAGAAACTCACGCGGACGGACAGACACGGGGCCCCCGCGTCCCCCAGAGAGGCTCGCGCCAACCTTTTATCATAGTTCGAGAGATCGTCTCCCCCCCGCGCCCCTTGGGGTATCAGGCTGTTTATGCCTCACGTGAAGGGGTTATTATAAATCGCAACATGCGAGCGCTATTTATGGAGCACCCATTGCCACCATATTTCATCCTTCTTTCAGAACTCACAATAACTCAAGGGTGACTCCCATACTAACGACACTCCTTTCAGCAACCACAACATGAAGCTGGCACCGGTATGGTTCAAGCCAGGGACCCGTAGGCGCCACTCCGATCTCAGCAGTAGTCGCATTAACCAAGTGAGCTATACTGCCTGTTACATGTCCACTGTGAAGACCATTGCTATTTCTCTCGAGGGGCAAATCTGGCAATGCGGTGGCAGGATAAAAGAATGTGAGCATGCCCCCCCCCCCCCTCCCCGCGGGGCACGCAGCGCCTAGAAGCCACGGCACCACAGGGAGCGTTCAGAGAGCGCTCTCTCAGGCTCGAATAGTCTGGGCTTTGAGCATTCGCCATAGGGTGGCTGCCTGGGTACGCCTGTGAGGTCCGCATGCGTGGGGTGCTTGTATAGTAGCGTACGCACCTTCTGATGGCTTCAAAGCGCTTCAGTGAACAAGGGAGGAGGTGGCGAAGGGAGAGGTGGGGCGGCTGAAAACCAAGGCACGAGAAGGTGCCGTTTCCTGTATATTGTAGTAAAGCTGAACTGCCTTGCTGCCTTGCTATTTTCTTCTGATGACAAGAATCATCTAGAACGAAATGAGGTTTTTGAGTTACAAGATGTGTATTCTACAATGAAGTGTACAAATGTGGATTCATACAGTGAAACATGAAATTCACCTTTACTTTATCTGTTGGTTTATTGGAGACTGCTCCCCATTCTGGTGTTGAAATATTGCTAGTGAAACAAAGCAGTCCCTGGGCTGCTTCAAGGCACTACATGGAATAGGAGAGCAAGGAGGGGTAAGACAAAAGAGGGCAGGAGAGGAGAGAGGAAATGTAGGTGTGGGAATGGAGTAATTCTGTTCCTTCGGGGGCCATTGGGTTAACTGTATCATTTGTTGCAGTTTACTTTTGATAGAGCTGTGAGTTTTATCCTCAGATTCCGATAATCTTTTCAGTTCAGGGATGACGTGGCTACCCTTAGCACATTTTAGAGAGTATGTCTCTTTCTCAGTGGTAGGGGAAGTGGGTGTCCAGCCAGAAGGTATACAGTGCTATATAAAGACTTTGTATATATCCAAGCTTTGGTGGATGTCGTCTAATTTTATTACAATAAATCCATCTAAAACTGAGCTCTTAATTACCCAGGCTGATAGTATTACTCCAGAGCGTCTACACTGGGCGCTGAGACATGGGTCCCTCATCCACACCGTCTCAGACGGCATAGAAGCTTGCATCCTTTCATGGGGCCCTCTTCCACACCCATTGCATCCCCTCATGGGTTCTTCGTGCGCACTCCTAGTATCCCTTCATAGGTCCTTCCATGGCTTGTTGAATGCCACAAATCCTCAGTTTTCCATCACAGGTCCCCCTTCCACGCCTCCTCAGCATTCCATCATGGGTCCTTCTTCCACACCTTCTCAGATGGCATGGAACCTCGGTATCCCCTCATGGGTCCTTCTTCCACGCCACCTTGGATGCCACGGAACCTCAGCATCCCATCGCAGGTCCTTCCTCCACACCATCTCAGACGGCATGGAACCTCGGCATTCCATCACACGTCCTTCTTCCACACTCGTGGCATCCCCTTATGGGTTCTACTTCCACACCTTCTCAGGCAGCATAGAACCTCAGCATCCCATCAGGGGTCCCTCTTCCACACCCTCTGCATCCCCTCCTGGATTCGTCTTCCACACCTTTTCAGACAACATGGAACCTTGGCACCCCATCATGATTCTTTCTTCCCACTCTTGGCATCCTCTTATAAGTCCTTCTTCCACACATTCTTGAACGCCACTGACCTCAGCAGACCATCGCAGGTCCTTCCTCCTCACCATCACAGATGGCATGGAACCTTAGCGTTCCATCATGGGTCCTTCTTCCACACTCTTGGAATCCCCTTATAAGTCCTTCTTTCACGCCTTCTTAAACGCTACAGATCCTCTGAATCCCATCATGGTCCCTCTTCCAAGCCTTCCAGGTGGCACGGAACCTCAGCATCTTCTCATGGGACGGTCTTCCACACGATCGCAGAAGGCATGGAACATCGAAGTCCCATGATGGGTCCTTCTTCCACACCCTCGGCATCCCCTTATGGGTTCTACTTCCACACCGTCTCAGATGGCGTATAACCGTGGCATCCCCTCATAGGTCCTTCTTGTAAGCCGTCTTGAATGGCACAGATCCCCACACAGAGTGTTGTCTGTGTGTGGGGGTGGAGGTGCGGGAGGGCGCAACCATAACATGGCATACCTAGCATTGACTTTACATATGCACTAGGAATGCAGAGTTGCTTAGTAGCATGCAAGAGATAAGATCTTCAGGAGTTTCCAGTATTCTTGGGAATATATATACGAGATTATTTGTAGAAAGACGAGTTAGTGTTCGAAATGTGCCCAGAATATTTTGAAACTATACTAAAAAAACTATGAAAAATTGCCCAGCATTTCTGGGGAAGATGTGAAATTTCAAATGAAAAGGTAGCTTTTTTCTTGAAAATGCATTCATTAGTTTGTGGGAACGTACCAGAAAAGTGTGTAACAGTTTCCAGGATTATATGTAAATGTGCCCAGGATTATTTAAGAAAGTAATTAATATTTTTTGGAAAAAGAGCTGAGGATTATTTTAAAAAGTGTCCAATATTCTATCAAGTAGCTGTACAGTATTTTCAGTAATGATTCGGTAGTCTTAGAAAAATATGGCATCTTTGATAAATTTTCCAGGGGTCCTGTAATAAATGCACAATATGCATTGAACAATTGTACAGAATTCTTTGTTAGCTCCCTAGTATTCCCACAGAAATAGTGCAATATTCTTGGAAAAATTGCCCAAGAATACCTAAAAAGGGCTAATAACTTATTTAAATTGTAGCAGTCTAATTCGAAAAGTGTATAGCACAAACTGAAAACGTAGTTATTGTTCGGTTTTTAGATATGTGAGATTCTTAAAAAAAGTTGTTCGGGCGTCTGAAAAATTCCACTTGTTTTTTCAAAACAGTGTTGTTGATCCGCTGAAAAGTATTCAGGATTCTTTCAAAATATATGCAGAATTGTGTAAAAAGTGATCAGGATAAAACATTTCTAGTTTCTTGAAAAAACGCACACGGTCTTAAAAAAATTACTTAGGATATTTTGAAGAAAAAAAAATCCCCATTTATTTAAAAATGTGCACAGATTTTTTTCAAACTGTTTTGCTTCTTGAAAGTCATGGGGGACTCTTTGAAAATATGCTGAAGAAGTGTGCTCAAAATATGATTAATGGCAAAAAGGAACAGGTGTGTTTCAAATGTGGGTAGGATTCAATACAAACGTGTCGAAGAATCAGGATTCATTGAAAAGTTGGTAGCTTTGGGAAGGGTTGAAGACTTTTTTTATTGTAATATAATGTGCAGGATTGTAAAAAAACTACAAGTACTTTTTAAAACCAGGAACATTTACCAACACTGTTTGAAAAGTTATTAAGAAAAGAATATACATTTTTAAAAAGTAGTGATGTTCTTTGGAAAGTATTTGTAATGGTGTTTAATGTGTGCGGGTGTCTGAAAAAATGTCCACGTTTTTTGTAATAAATGTGTAACGTGTGTCAAAAAAGAGCAGATGAAAAAGAGAGCAACATTTAAAAAAACTGAGTTTTTAAAAACCTCGTTTTTTCCCATGATTCTCGAAAAATTATGCAGAGTTAATGAAAATCTGTACATAACTCTTTGAAAACGTCCAGCGAAATCTTCGAAAAAGTGATTTGTTTTCCTTAAAAGTTTACTTAATGTCAATCCCTTGTGATGACACCATTTTTAAATGTTTGGTGACAAATCTTTGAAAGAGTGCTTTGAATGCTTCTTCAAAAAAGTGAAACTTCTTTGCAAATAAAGCAGAATGTTTTAAATTATTATTTTTAAAACTCTCAAAACATTATTTGAGAAAGAGCCATGGAATCAATCCTGCAGAATTTGTCAATACAGAATATACATACAGAAGTTTTTTAGGAAATCTAAAAGTGTGCAGAATTACTTTAAAAAGATTAGTATATTCTTCAAATTGTGTGCAGAATTCTAAAAAGTAAGATAAGGACAGCAATGAGAAACTGCTTGTTCAGAATAAGCAGTGATTTTTCAGACTGTGTTGACATGGAGTCTCGTGTGTTTGTGCCCCTCCAACCCCACCTCCGCGTGTGTTCTAAGTGTTTTCCCATTGTAGAGTGTATGCAATATTCTTCCCAGAATTATCTTTCATTTCCATGGCAGAATAGTGTTTCTTAGGAACTCAAAAGATTCTCTAACATCACTCATGTGTGTTCTCAGGCCCATATCCCCCTTACTTCTAGAAAGGTTCCTTGATTGGCTGGCACCTCTCACACTAGTGTTCTCCACATCCCTGCACTCCATGATATCAGTTATTTATAGAGTGCGCAGTCACAGCGGCTTGGTGCTGAATAACCAAAGCCTTCATTACGATGGCAGTCAGACGAGTGTCCGACCGTCATCGCCACGGGCAGGTGTCCGTCCGACGAAGTCTGAGGTCCCACTGCCCGATTATGATCGGACTGCCATGCAGGCAGTCAGAAAGTGCATTTTCCTACTAAGGCTTGTGTTGCAGCCCAGGAAAAGGTGTGGAAGAGGGACCCATGAGGGGATGCCAGGGTTCCATGCCGTTTGAGAAGGTGGGGATAAAGGACCGAAAATGGGATGTCGCGGTTCCATGCCATCGTAGAAGGTGTGAAAGAAGGACTCATTAAGGGATGCAGAAGGTGTTTAAGAAGACCCATAATGGGACGCAGAGGTTCCTTGTCATCTGAGAAGGTGCGGAAGCAGAACCCACAAGGGGATGCAGAGAGTGTGGAAGAAGGACCCGTGATGGGATGCAGAGGTTCCATGCCATCTGAGAAGGGGTGGAGGATGAACCCATGATGGGATGCAGAAGTTCAATGCCATCTGAGAAGGTGTGGAAGAATGACCCATGATGGGAGTGGTGTGAGAGGGTGTCCATAGGCATGCTCTGGCCCAGTGAGTAAGTTGGATGTGGAATGAGTGCATGGCTTTCCATGCAGATGTGACCGGGATGCTGTCAATCTGCTGTCTAAACCTATGTGGAGTGGTGTATATATCATATCGTTTTTGCGCAATTAATCGCAACAGGGACGCAGTTCTTCTGACTCTCGTGTAGCTCAAAATCAGCAGTGGAAGTGTGCAACAAAGTGAAACCTTTGTACATGTCATATGGAACAAACGCTGCACTATAAGACCAGCACTTGAGCCCCTGATTTAGAGTGGTGTCATACTGCAAAATCGACCTATTTCTAGAATAGCTGCAACATTCGCTGAAGGCATTTCCTTCATCATACGATACATAGGGGACAGGAAGTCTCACTTGTGGACTCTCTCACCGATATTTTAACGCATGGGCAAAGTGGGCAATCACCCAGGGCCCCATCCTCCAAGAGGCCCTTGGGATATGAGCTTTCTCTCTGTTAGACCTCTGTCTATTCTACTTCTCCCTCTCAACATCTCCCCTTTCATCTACCTCCAACCCAATGTGTTCATAAGGATTTTTAAAGCTTATTTCAACTGTTTTTCGAGATCCTGTTAAAGTTTAACATATAATTCAGTATTGCTTGGCATCATACCAATTTGATTTTGCAAATGGGTAGTGCAATTCAAATTTGTGCTGTACAGGGGCTGCCAAAATGTCTTGCCAGGAGACCCCAAAATTAGTCATGCACAGAGCTTCCCACATCTTTAAAATGACAGTGGACTCTCCTTCTGATTTGCATTTTGTACAGAAATCAAAAGGGTCATTTTTTACTGCCCTAAATCAGACCCTTAGTGGGGATCTGCTGTGAATGTAATGTTTGGAATAGGAAAGCGCAGGAAGCCACTGGCCCCAGCTAGTCTCTGTGGAGGCCGGCCAACGCTGATTAAAGCTGAGCATGCATATCACCGCTTCCACCACAGGTCCTCTCAGCACCTCCAGCTTCCTCTACTGCCATTCCAGGCCCTCTCAGCACCTCCAGGTTCCTCTACTCTACTGCCATTCCAGGCCCTCTCAGCACCTCCAGGTTCCTCTACTCTACTGCCATTCCAGGCCCTCTCAGCACCTCCAGGTTCCTCTACTCTACTGCCATTCCAGGCCCTCTCAGCACCTCCAGGTTCCTCTACTCTACTGCCATTCCAGGCCCTCTCAGCACCTCCAGGTTCCTCTACTCTACTGCCATTCCAGGCCCTCTCAGCACCTCCAGGTTCCTCTACTCTACTGCCATTCCAGGCCCTCTCAGCGCCTCCAGCTTCCTCCCTTGCCATCCCAGGCCCTCTCAACACCTTGAGCATAACCTGACACTAAATGCAAAGCAACCTCTTTGCAGTGGTGATGGCAGAAGATCAAACTTCCCCTTCAGATGAGGAAGATCACTGCTGCAAACAGAACCCTGAAGAGCTGGTCCTAGCTCGGGGAGTGCATGGGGGGAAGGAAATGCTAGTAATGCCCTGGGAAAGTGCATGTGGGGCAGGGATGTTAGTAGCCAATGTTTTTGGCTCAGTCATGTAATGTATAGGCCCGGGTGGAGAAATCCACTCTGCCCACGGAGTGTATGGAGATTTGCCTACTTCGCGTTCCACGGAGAACGCGGAGAAGCCAAATCTCCTCACAGTTTGCAGCGGAGCAGAGTTGGCCAGACCCCTCCCCCATCCCCCCTATTAACAATGATTTCTACATTAATCAAAAATAAATAAAAAAACACTCACCTGTACTGTGACGTCCCAGGGCTGCCCTCTTCCTCGCGGTCTGGGTAATCCTTGAGAAAACTGGGCATGTTTGCGCGCCCGCGCATGTACATTTCTAAAGGCTTACCCAGACGGCGAGGAAGAGGAGGAGCACAGCCAGGGGACGACGTGGAACAGGTAAGTGGTTTTTAATGTAGTTTTTATTAATGTAGAAGCAAATGTTAATAGGGAGGGTGGAGGCGGGTGGTGAAGCGGTGTTTGTTCGCAACTCCGTGGACCTCCGCGGACCGCCGCGGACCTCCGCGTAGCGTAGCCCCACCACGCACACTACGCCCAGGGTTAGTAATGTACCCTCTGCAGCAATCTGGATTAGACCCATGGTCACATGTTCAAATCCAGTGATCTACTCACCTATTCATGTCTACAAGGTTGATAGAAGGAGCACCATTGAACTAGGTAACAAACATTTGATATTGGTAGGGTTGTAAGAATGCTTTAGAAATGCATATCTTATGCTATGTTTGCTATCGATGTGGGCTCTGTAAATGCTCTTGCACTTTTGCATAGAAAACCTGCTACTATTTGCCCTTGTGTTTAGAAGAGTTGCCACTGTCCTATAGGCAGTGCCACTGGAATTATGTGGTAGGTTAGACCAAATTTGCACCAGGTGAGGACCAAATTATGCATCAATAAAAGGCAAATTATGTAATGTAATGCGGCACATTTTGTGATAGTATTATTTCATAAGTTTGTCGTTTTTTGCATTTGCATGTTAACAATGCCTGGGCAAAGGTTTCACCTCTATAGTACCAGATTAACATCCAAGTACAGTAAAAAAACAACTGAAAGGTGACCAGTCATCTTTTTTGTGGGGACTCCCCCTGTGCGTCAACATGTGTCACTGTGATTTTAGTAATTTTCATCCGTTTGAGATGAAAACATTTATTTTGCTAAATTCTGCAGATTATGCAGCCGATGATAGATTATGTGGCAAACGCTACAAATCTATAATAATGCAGAAAAGGCAGCAGAGTTGCATATTTCCAGTGGCCCCGCCTATAGGGAGGCCATGACACGGTCACTGTGAAAGGGCCCTCACTCCTGCAGTCAAGTAATGGAATTGTCTTTGTACTGTGTTCTCTAAGGTGTTGTCCCAAAGAGTGGTGTTGAGGCTGTCCTTTAAAAAAATCTCTGGCTGTGTAGTGAAGTGTGGTTACCATCTCTGGAAAGATTCTTCAATTCTGTAGAGAAGCACTGTTATTCTGTGTCCCTCTAAAAATGTCCTGCGGTTAAGTACAAAGGTACCAGTACTGTCCTTTAAGAGTCCTGCAGAGCTGTTAGGAGTGCTTATGGATGTATAGGGACTAATGCACACTCATGAGAATAGATTCCATCTATTCTGACAAAGGGAGGTTTCAGGTCAAGCCTACTACGCCTGCACCAGCTGTGTAGTTTCAGAAGACCTATTGTCAGCATATCATTTTGCAGTGAACGTAAAGACCAAACATTGCTTACCATAGGTTGGTTTTACTGTCACTCTAATTTGCTTGTTTCTTATTCAGTGTTCAGTTGTTTACTTGTGTGCTTCCACTGCTCACTTTTAGGGGGAAAAATATTTTTGCTTAAGCACTCTCAGCATTTATTTTCCAGCTGTCTCCCTCGTGTGTGTCTCCCTCATCCTGCTCCCCGTTGCTCACAGTCGTGTACTCTTCCCTTTGACCCTATGTTGTTCTCTCCCTATTGTGCATCTCCCCCCGCCCTCCTTGTTGCCTTTATCCCTCATGTGCCTCATTTCCCTTCCTACCCCAACCCGCTCCTCCGTTGTTCCCCCTGTACCCACAGATCAGAGTGTGCGAGATCTGTGGGGAAATATGTGCCTATTCTTTTTAGTTTAACAAAAACAAGCCCCTTCTTTTTGTTAAAAGACAACTGTCCCGTGATAGTTCATTCTGGCAGTTGAGTTGCCTCCGCTGAAGCTGGAAGAATGGGGTCCCCTGTAATGGGAAGGCTAGGGAGGGACAGACAGCTACACAGGAAACAAGCCTCCTCTCCAGGGTGCCTGCTGCCTGACTGATATGTAAATTTATGTAATTTGTTAATCTGCAAATGTGAACTAATTGTTGGAGTCGCTTAAAGCTTCCTGATGACAAAGATGTATTCTTTTTCAGGTCTCGCCTGTCAATGCGCTTGCGCATTGAGCTTGCGAGAGATATTGGGGCTTAACGAGAGCTTAACCATAGGGCAATTTCATGCTGTGCCTGTGAAAAGCAAGGCTCAATGCGCAAGCGCATTGACCTAAAAAGCGCGTGCACATGAAAGCCAGCCATCTGTGCCTCACTTCTCCTCCCACCTAATTGCTTGCACTTTCACAGCCGCCAGGCCGTGAGCTACATCAAAGGGTTCCGCTGCCCCGCCCCCTGCTTCATTGCCACCAGCTTTACTTGTTTTTACTTGATCCTAAGGCCAGCCCAAAGCCGAGCCATGCAATAAAAAAACATGTACTCCCACATCCGTGAACATCACAGCAGGTACTAATGCGCGAACATTTCGTCGAAGCGGCTCGTGGCAATTCGTGCGCGCACGAAAAATATAACTGGTGGCAGTCCAAGCACCTACTGAAAATGACGGATGTCAATGTGTACACATTGATTAAAAGTAACACATGTCAATTCGTGTAAGGTTAGTTAAAGCACCGGGTGTCAGATAATGTCAATAGATTGCTGGCGATTTCTGTCATTCAGGCACATTGCTTTAATGTAATCGGAGCCGACCGATGCATATTCAATGAATGCAACACGTGTGACTTCGTTTACATAGACCGCGGGCGACTGCTGTCGATTCATGCACATTCAAGGAAAGCAATTGGTGTCGTACAATTCATGCAATCACAACGAAAACAACTGCTGCCAATTCATGCGGATTCAAGCAAAGCAAACGATGTTACTTCCTTCACAATCGCATACAAAGGATGTGAGTTCTATCAGTTTCTGCACGTGCAATTAATGTGACTGCTGTAAATTCACGCGAAAGTACTGGATGTAACTCGGGTCAAGCGATGCAACGAAAGCCCCCGGCGTCAATTAATTACAAGTTGCTGACAGTCACCGCTGTCAATTCATACACTGGCAATGAAATGGCGGCACGTGGGGTGAAAGTGGTTGACTAAGAGTTGTGTAGTTTCTTGCGTTGTGTAAGAACAATGTACCTTGCTGGTTGCTCGGATGCATGTTTTTTACAACACACACATACACAGCGAGACTAATATATCAGTTCGTGTAAATACCTCCTACACAAGCAGGTGCATGCACATACAGTGCCGCTCGAGGGCTATCCCCAGTAATGCCACCCTTCGGACTCAACATCCCTCCCTTGTTAAAGCACAAGCGAACACTTCTTTGCATTTTTGGATTAGAGGTCATACATCTCTGGCTATATTTATCATGAAAATACAAACAGCACTTGAAAAGAAAACGTTCACAAGTACATATAAAAAAACTACACGCAGAAACCCATACACAATTTTCATGTCTTTATTTACATATTGTCTGATGCCTCACCTTAACATAGACGTTAACACATTGACCTTCCTAACCAATGTCCAGCGCAAGCAAACCAAGGATACAAACTCCCCCTCCCATCTTTCGACGCCCCTTTCTGCAGTCGATAGTCAAGTGATAAATTACAAACGTTAAATCTCGTACCATTATAAATTACAACAAATATTATGTCAGTATTAATTATTTAGAAAAATTATACGCCATTGGGAATTGTCAGATCAATACCTGTAAGAAAGGGAAAAACAAAACATGTACCTTTTCTAATGCTATAGGTGTCACATTTGCTACTTTTATAACTATTGCCATTTCAAAGAACAAAATGAATACTTTTATTATTGGAAAAACATAAACATAACTCAAAAAATAATTACATTTCCACAACACCAATAGCTCAAACCTTTCTAATGCGAGACCTATTGCATTTCTAATGCTTGTTTTAGAGGTAGGAGAAGGGTGTTAGCAGCTGAGCTGTGGGGTGCATGCTATTAATGAACAGTTTTAAACATTTTTGCACTAGGTACTATGTGTTTAATACCAAAATCTATATTTTGGAAGCATTTTTTTAAATCTTAAACCTAAATCTTTTTACACATTTTGTGGCAGCCTATCTTATACGGTGTGTAATAGTGCCTTTCCCATTGATTAGCTTCACTTTCATTTATTTTTAAAGTATTTTTAATTTAAGATGTGAGTTATTTTATATGCAGTTGCCTAAAGGCCAAATTGATAGAGAATGTTTTGATCTTCTTAGCCACGCCTTTGACCCTTCCCCCACCCCATTGTTTTCTGGATCACAGTTCCCCCAAAAATGTAATGCATTTCGATTGGTGCTTGTACTTGCCCAAAGCAGTCCTATTTTTATTAATGTATTTATTTAGTTATGCAGGGTTACACAGCAAATTCCTGCCTGCACTTCCACTTTCACTTTGCAAATGAGGATTTCATGCTATTTCCTTTTCATATTTTTTTTTCATTTACTGATCCTTCTTGGATTGGTAAATTAAAAAGGTCGCCACGTCACCCACAGGAGTCATGCATGACTCATTGCACCCACCGCGTCAATATGCTTCCCCCGTGTTTATTTTTTTTGATGCTGTACAGCATGAACAAAAGAAAGGCGCTGGCGGAGCTCTATCAATGCTTGTTTCTTAAACAAGTGAAGCTGGCCAGGGTGAGTGCAGATGCACTGCTTGCTTCCCCAGCCCCTCTACTCCCCATTTGTCTTCTCTGTGGCTCTTGGTCTCGTTGGAGGACACGCACCTATGCAAACAAAAGTCTGCTGAGGATAGAAATGGAGCTCTCATCATCAGGCCAGAGAGGCTCTCCTGACCATGTCATGCTCCGTGTGGTGTCATACTAGTGCTTAATTTGTCTAAATAAATAAGTGCCAGGGCCCTCACCAGGAGGCCACTGCAGCTTGCACCACACATTGCCCCTGCCATGCTGCCAATTATAGTAACAACACAACTACTAACGATCACACAATGACAAGTGTGATAATTCAGAAAATTTCAAGGCCCCAAGCTATAAGAATGGCTTGGGCAGCAGATAGTACTCATTTTTAATGTATATTGAATTAATAATTAACTGTTGTTGCAGTCATCTCTAAATTAGCCAGACAGCGCTACTTTGTGGCAGACTGTCACAAGAACAGGTGTTGACAATTTAGTGCTGGTGCCGTGCACCTCAAACCACCGGCTCATACTAAGCCCTGAGTCATACATGAACCGCAGCCTCCCTGCCTGTCGGAGACACTGCTGAGCAATCTCTGCCCTGGTCCTCTGAGCCCTCCTGGCACTTTCATAGAGACAGGGGCGTCCTTAGGCATGTGCAAGCTGTGCACCTGCACAGGGCCACCAAACCCCAGGGGCCACCACGCCAATATATATCCTTAATATAATAATCCTCTGAGGATGGATACATATTTGCATGGCGGCCCCTGGCAGGGATTTGGCGGCCTCCGGCTATGTTTCACTTCCAAACACCCTGACCCCCCCGCCACCCCCCCCCTTTCACTGGCCTCCACACCTGCGTTCCTCCTGGGGCCCCTACCTACGCTCCCTGCCTAGAGCCGCCCCTGATGGAGATCCATAGAAGGAGGGTCAGGTCGGCAATGAATCTTCCGTTGGGGACCTAGGGTTTATTCCAGTGTCTGTGAACTGGATGTCAAAGGTCAACATCTTGATGACTGGTGAATGCCGTTCAGATATTTGCACACTTGCTTACAGCAGTGTATTTGTTATCAACCACTTGAACTTACTTTGGCCTGACAAGTGCCCTGGGCTACAGAACCCACACAGGATGCATGAATGTAATGAGGGGATAGCAGGAGTTGATCTGTAGACAAGTGGATTCTTACACGGTTTGCATGGATCTGCTCCTAGAGACCACACGCAGCTGTCCCAATACTCTCCAGGCCAGCAGAGGGAGCCAAAGTGTTCTTCAAGCCTCAGTGGGGGCAACTGGAGGCACAACCAGGGCCAGACTGGCCGTAGCGGACACTGGGCGTTTCCCCAGTATGGTGCCAGGGTGGGGACCGGTTTTAGACCCCCCTAGGGTTGTTTTTGTTAACGGGGCTGGTTTTGCAGCATATCTGCAATATCGCCCCCCGAAACAAAAGTATCACAAAGCTTTCCACTACCACCCCCTGTCTCCTCCCCCCATCCCCCCCCCGCACCCCCCCCTCCCCACAGGCCAGCCGAGATCTTTGCCAGGGCTAGTTTTGGTTCGCAGTCTGACCCTGGGCACAACATGCAAGTCTGGGTGTGAAAGGGGCTCACCACAACAGATGCTGTAGCTGCTCTACCTGAGCTCCACGCACTGGTGTTACATACGATGACAGGTCCAGCCCTCCTCCGATCAACTCCTTTAGACCCCCTCAAGGCAAAGTCCTTCTGCAGAGGGTCTCTCTTGTCCATCTTAGCAGCAGAAAGGGTGGGCTCCAGTCATGAGGCAGGCGCAACACTTTTTCCACCAAGACCATGGACTTCTAGTTCTCTTTCCAACCTGGCAAGGGAGCTGGCCATGAAGGACACCAGCCCTGGTACTCAGACATGTTCTGCTGTGTGGAGCCTGGACACCAGTCAGTAGGAAGTCTCTTGAGCACTGACTTTGGGTGTCTGCCTAGTATTTATCCATGGCTGTCAAATGCAGAGGTGAATCCCAGAGCCCCTGTCTCTTTTGGGTGTTGTCTAGTTACAGGGAAGTGGACGCTTTTCACAATGGCTGCCCAGCCACGTTTTTTTTGATTTGCAGATGTGTATACCTCTTGGGGAAGAGTGAAGTAGGAAAGAGGCACAGGCTGTCCCTGCATTTAAAAAAAGAAGCATTTACCACCCCATCCTTCATCCACAGTAGCCTGGCTCATGTCAAAGAGGTGTATGAATGTTTCAGGCCCATCCACCAAAGCACATCTCTTCCTGGCATGCTTACGCGCTGTCTCTACCTTGTCAGCTATCCAAATTCTCGAGTTCCAAAATGGATTCCTGGCGCCATGCAGTACAGCACAACACATACATTCTGTACTCACTCAACCTCTACGTGCAGTGCCAGCATGCTTCCTCCATCCATGCCCCATGCTCATGGAGTGAAGGACATGGTGGGTTGGAATTGGCAGGGGAGGATTCTGGTAGGCAACTGTCCATCTGAAGCCAAAGCATGAAAAGGCCTGCTCCTTACACTGTAATCATTTGTAGGGGTGTGTGAGGAATTCTGCTCCACCAGCAGAGTTCGCAGAGTTCTACCCACTCCAAGCTCTGCGAGGAGTTCAGCGAAATTCCGCAAAGTGACGAGGAGAGGAGTTATTTATTTTTCTTGCGCAGCTTGCCAACGTTAAGTTGGCAAGCGAGAAAAATCGTGTGCCAGACCTCCCCCTGGCAAGATTTCTCCTTGCGGGCAGTCGCTGTAGGTCGCGAGCGCTTGTGTTGAGAATTCTGCCACTCGCGTTGAGGAAGTTGCCGCTCAAGTAGAATATCTACTCAAGTGGAAAAACGAAGCAGCACCCTCTGGTGCGATGCATAGTGCTGTTTGGGCACAAACTCCAGGCGCTAAAAATCAGTGTGAGCAGAGTGACATACCACAGTCCACTGCTCGTGGAACTCAGCGTAGCTGAGTTTTTTCGGCACTTCGCGGACCTGCAGAATTCTGCGAACTCCGCTCAGGCCTAATTATTTGCTGCCACTGCTGTTCACTATTTTTTTACTGATAATGCCAGAGGAGATGATAAAAGAGAAGTGCCCTTGGTAGGTTCTTCCAGACCACAAGTCCTCATTCTGGGCCTCTAGTCATTTCAGGGTTCCTCAGTGAACATGTGTGATTGAAGGTTTTTGATATTTAGTGCCAAAATGCAGAGGTGCACATGCTCTCTACATCTGCACACTTTGTTACAAGGTCCACAGTTACTGAAGGATTGGCTGCAGTTCTGCTCAGCTGTGCTAACACAACCCAGTGAGAGTGCCTCTATTGCTGGTCCTGAGAATTGAGAATAGTGTTGTCCCACAAGTGTGCAAGCGGTGCTGCAGAGAGGAAACAGCATGCACGTGTGAACGTGCCTTCCTCTAGCAGAGAAGGCCTCCTGCGGAACCTGTTTCTCTCAAGCACTTTACCTTGCCAGTGGCATGGAAATGAGCATGTTTTGTCTTTGAGAAAGGTAGCAGACATTCTTGCGGTCTGCACGAATGTGCATCGTCACTCCTTGTGAAGGAGGGTAATTGCCCAACGGTCTGAAGGATAGGACTTGGTAGCCAGCACCATCACAGCGTATTTTAATCCAATGGAAAGCAGCCTGAGACTGTGCCCTACACCCCAATAGGAAGGAGGTACTTATGGTTCATGGAGCCCCTCACATGGTGTGACTCAGACGCTTGGAGTCCATGGAATCTTGCACCTCACATGGTGTAACTCAGACAGAAGGTACAGATGTCAGTCGCCCCACAAAAGAAACTGCTGGTCCCAAAGGTGTGTTGCCTCACAGGTGTATTTAAAACACAAGTGAATCATGGCCCATGGAGTCTAACCCCTCACATGCTGTAACTGAGACCAGAAGAACTGCTGCTCTGTTCAGTCTGTCCCTCACGGTAGAAACTTGTGTTCCACGGAGTCGTTCCCTCTCCCAGAGTTATTGAGACTGAAGGGACTTCTCTTCCATGACACATGTCTACATCACATGCTGCAGATTTGCTTTTCCTAGTGTGCCCCTCTCATGTGGGTTGTTTAGGTGTCAGCAGTGCGGCACCTTTGATATTTCATCTCTGCCGCTGTAAAGTATGGGGAGGACAAAGGATTGCACCACAGCTCTTGTTTGATGAGTACAGGGCAGTCACAGGGCTAGAATCAACCAGCTATCACATTCAAGTGTCAGCATAACTAAAAATGTGTTCTGAGGCCCGAGTTAACTACAGCAAAACTGGCACTGATATCCTTCACAGAACCATAGACTGCACTGTTGGGTTCTGTGCACTGGCTGTTTTCAAGGGCACGACTATAGTGCTCCCACAGCCTGGGATCTAGTCATTTATCCTTCTATCTCTTTCTCTTTCTGAAGGCTGGGTGTTACTCAATGGTGATGTTTAGCTGTGGTTGACCTAAGTTTCTCTGAGAAGAAAAGAGAACTCAAAACAATTACTAGATCTGATCAAATACACTTGAGACTATAAATGGTAATGACAGGGCACACCTCATGCTAACAAGAAAGGTGCAACACGGATGCAATCAGTGTGTCCTGGTATGCATTCTGCAGAAACTAACTGAAAACACTGAGGAGCTTCTAAGAGAAAACAATATTGAAGGCAACGGATTGCCAGAGTCTGGAGGGAACCAGTAATCCAATAAGGAGGAATACTATTATGCAGACTGCGCTAAGAGGCAGCTCTGTTAATGTATATGTCCAAGTGCAGATGGCATGCTATCTAAAAAGGAGAATTATCAACATCAGTTTTTGATTAATAGTTTTAGGACTATGTTTTTCATGTTTACTGTGGTTATTGTTAATTGGCTCTTGCACAGTGCACACTCTGCCATTAGTAAAGCATCATGGCATCTTTTCATCGCGTACCAGCATCTGATTTAGTTTTATGGAGATCTGTGATAAGTGGAGCAGAAATGTCTGGATTAAAGGGTTGTGGGTTTTTGGTGGGTGAAACTCGAGGGTTGTACCAAATTGCTTATATGCCCGGCCACTGGAAATATGTGATTGTGCAGCCATGTTAATTTTCGCATAGTTAGATTTGCGGCATTTGCCACATAATCCATCATCTGCTGCATAATCTGCATATTTTAACAAAATAAATTGTTTCTAGCTCAAACAGTTCAAAAGTTACTAAAACGGCAGCAACACATGTTGTTGAGTTGTGGAAGGCCTTTTTCAAAACTAGACTGATCACCTTTCAGATACTTATTGCTATATTTAAGTATTAAACTGGTATAGATGAAGTACAACCAATGCCCAGACAGTGTTACTGAGTTTAAAAAAGACGAAATAATGAAGTAATACTATTACAAAATGTTCTGCATTATGCACATTAATATTCCTTTTCTTCCCACATAATTTACTCAACCCTGCCGCATAATATGGTCCTCTCCTGCCGCATATTTCCAGTGGCACTGCTTACATGATTTCTCATTCAGTGCAAGTGTCCACTGATCAGCAAATGTATATGTTTGATAACTACCTTTACAGTAATATGTTGTTGAAAGCCTTAACATCTAGTTAATTGCATATTCGGGCTGTGTTGGGTGTATGTTCCGAGTGGTCCCTTTATGTAAATCGTGAATCTTGGCCGCTGGGTGCGAGGACTCATTAAAGGACCTGTACCTATAAGCGGTGCACCTGTGCCGCATTCCCATTAACTCTCCTTCACCTTGAAATCATGGCAGTCGAAGTACAGGAACTTGTTAGTCTAACGAGCACGGAGACCGTGTCAGGCTGCTGGGAGGATAACTATTTTCTCAGATACCAAAAGCATGGTTACAGTTCATCTCTTTGAGCCAAATCCCTAAACACAGGCACCTCACTGCGGATGGAGGATGGTTCTCTAAACTGGGTAAAACCACCTCCTCTCAGCGGTATGAATGCTCCTGGCAGTGACGGAACACAAAATGGCAGCCCCCGTAAAATGTCATGCAGATTCCACGAGTCTCCATCTCTCATTGATATTCTTTGGCCTGAGGCTGAGTGGGGGCCCTTTAAGGGTTGCCCCCCCCATACTTTGCAGTTGTCTCCGGCATGACTTGCAGCTGGGGGCTTCAATAAAAAAGAAAATATACTTACCTTTCCGGGTCCCGCATCGTCTCTGCTCCTGATCTGCTCTCCTGCTGTCATGCCTCCAGCAGGAACAGGATGCAGGCAACCTCCCTCCCCTTCCCTAAGCCAATCGCAATGCTGCAATGGCAGCGTTGTGATTGGTCGGAACGGGGCCCAGACAGGCGCTTATGGGGAGGCCATTTTCTCCATTTAGGTTGCATTGCAGCCTACATGGAGAAAGGGAAGAGTACGCTTGACTGCTTTGAGCGGCCCCAGAGGGCCAACCAAACAGTCAGCATCCTCAGCAGTGGGCAAGCCACTCCTCCCCTGCCCTAGAGCAGGTGCATAACCAACCAAACCCTTCTGCTTTCTCACAGTGGGAGAAGCAGAAACATAAAATGGTCGTTATTACCATTCTGCTTCTCGCACTGCGGCGAAGCACCTCCGCCCTAGTGGAAGAGCCGCCCCTCGTGCTGTGTTACACCCCTGGCTCTCGGAGCATGCTTACAGGTGCGCCCATTTCGTTAGGCTTTGTATTCTTAACTGAGTGACGTCACGCGAGCAGACAAATGAAGGAATGCTACAATTCTAGCCTGAGAGCTTCCCTGGTGCCTCATTGTCAGAGGCCTGTTGTGGAATCCTTCTCTCTTCATGCGTTTGACCTTTAGTTTTTATTGTGTTTGTGCACCCAGCAGTCTGCAACAAAGGCTAGAAACATGATCTGTGAATGTGTGTTGTTTGTTGGAGCCAGCTATACCATTTTTTCCAAACAAAAGGGTTCTATAAATAAACCACAGTATGGTTGGATGATAATTTTCATAGTCTAATAAAAAACATATTCTTCTGCGTGGAGGACAACATCTAAACGTGCACCGCTGCAGATGCTCTGATAAACGAATGCCTGCCTTACTGCGCTTTATCATCAGCGTGGACATATTTTCTCAAGTAACTATTAGGCCCCAAATGCGAAACACGTATTCCTGGAATGACTGGTCACGGATTCGAACCCCCATGAGGTCTATCCTCCTGGCCACCTCAACAAAATGAGTGTCACTGGGTTGGGCAGTAGCAGCACCTATTACTTCTGCGCTTAGAAGTTAATGAATTGGAGGGCTCAGCTGTATAGCTCGTTGTTTTCTTTACTGTGTTGCTGTTTTCCACGTTCCCGGCAGCGCAGAACAAAAGGAAGCCATATTTGATTTGACTCTTTCCCAACCCAAGAACATTAAGGTTACTCTATTTGAACGCAAGGTGGCGAGACCAAGCGCCAAGTGTCATGGGAATGTCGGGTATCCCGGGACAGATGTGCCCACCCCAGAAAACGGACGGTGGCTTAAAGCTCGTCATATTTCTTGTAAACCCTCTTCTAAAACCAGGGGTCATGTCAGATACAGAAAGCAAATGTTTGCGCACAGAATAGAACATAATGTGCGTTCTCTTTGTGCACTGCATTTTAATGATGCACAAAACTGGATTATGCTAAGTAGCGCTTGCATATTTTGTGAACTGAAAACAACTTACAGTGGTTATGTAAAGCTGATGATAAACTGTGTTACCGTGCAATTTGCAAAACAGTAACGTAGACATGTAAATCCCCACTGGTGTAGCAAGGGTTCCATGGACCCTAATGCAAGCAAAGAAAATGGCCTCTTGTATCGAATAGACAAACATAACTGGAATACAGTAGGCCCCTCACACCCCTGGGGTCGGGTGCCACTACACCCGATGCACTATCGATCACCCCTGCACACCTTCTTCTTCATTCAGAAGTATGACACCTTTTACAAATTTAACACAAACAGTCGTACAACTTTGGCATGAAAATTCTGATTTGCATGTTGAAGAGCAACTGTTTAATGTGTGCACTGTGTGTAACCCAGTTTCAGGTTACATACATTCCACTAGTGCTTGGCGGTTTTGCACCAGTGCAATTTTGGTGTCATTTGCACTGACTGGTGCTAAACCCCGCATTTGTACCACTGGTCCCTCGTGTATGCTAATTTTTGTTGCACTTTACGCTGGGACATTTAAAGGATTTTTGGGTCCCCGCGTATTTTGGCGGCCCCTACAGCTTCTAATCGATAATCGAATTTCAGATTTTTCATGCCCCTTTTGGCCAGGTGCCCATACCTGTACAGGGACACTGGTCCAGCTTCTAAATGCGTTTCTATCTATTAGTCAGGGATGTTGATGTGTTTTCAATATTGTAACATAACAGTGCTCACTAATATTATTGTAAATAGTTTCTGCGACCGACTGCCATCGCTCATGCTTTGTTCTTAAAGGAACTTTTTTATGGATGTTGCATAGTGCTGGAAAACAAATAAACATTTCCCTGCAGCATGTTCATAACAGACTCCCATACACCACTCATATTAAAAATAAACTAAAGACAAATGGTATTTAAAACAATCTAAATTTAAGAATCATTCATGCTCTTCAGGGTAGGCCTGTGTGGCGAACAGAGCTGGGTCTATCAGGGGGGGCGGTCCTGGGCCCCGGGCCAGAGCCCACTTTCCCCTTGCCTTAAAACGTCTCTGATTACGGGTGTCTGCCGTCTAGGTGCAGCAGTCCGGCCTTCGCGTCTTGCTATGTTGGTCTCACGTGAGTCCAGAATGGTGAATTGTGGGTTCATGAAGGGGTGCTACACAATTCACACATGCGCAGACGGTGGGAGGGGACACGAGGTGAGATATGTCTCCGACTCCTTCGAGAGTCGTGCGCAAGCGTCTCTGTGTCTTTTAGCCTAATTCGGATCCTAGAAGCAGCGCACAAGGAAGGTGAAGGTTTAGAATAACAGTCTGCACGTATTTTCGCGGAAAGGTGGAGGCCGAGGGGCGGGGACAGAACCAGTGGATCCAGCTCAAGCCTCAGGCAGGCCCTGAGGCGCCCGCGAGAGAGAAGAAACAAGGCCGGGCCTCGCGGCGCTGAAAGCAGGCCTGCCCTGGAACGGCGCGCGCGCCCACGCCCCCCGGCCTCGTCTGCTGCCACAGGGCGCAACCCGTGCGCGCGGGGTGGTGGGTTTCTAACACTTAGGGGGTCATTATGATGACGCCATCCTACCGGGACTCGGGACCTCCCGCCATAAGGGCGGGGGTCCCGTGAGTGGTATCAGGATGCGGCCGCCACAGTGGCGGCCGCATCCTGCATTTATAACATTGTGGCTGCGGTACTCTCTGCACCGCCCGCCACAGTGCCATAAATGCATGTATGCATTTGCATACACAATGTGGCAGGCACCGTGCGGTGCCTACCGCATTGTATATGCAAATGCAGGGGGGTACCACAGGTACCCCTGTGTGCACCCCCCACTCCTCCTTCACTTTGGGGGCCGGCAAGGGGCCCCCCAAAGGGAAGACCGCATGCCTTCCTGTGGCAGTATTGCCGCCACGGAAAGGCATTGTAAAATGCCCATCATAATATGACTGGCGGTGTCTGATAGACACCGCCACCATATTATTCCTTTTCCGCCCTGGCCGCAAGGCGACCGGGGCGGAAAAGCGACGGACGGTCTTTCCGTCTGCCGAGGTCCCCCCCCCCCCCCCCCCCCGCCATACTAATATGGCGGGGGGAATTCAGGAGATGATGTCGGGCGCATTGCCCCCACCAGGCTGGCGGTGGCCACCGCCAGCCTGGCGGAGGCAATCCGCCCGACATCTTAATGGCCCCCTTAGAGCCGGGAAACAAGAGAGCAATTCTTGTGGCGGCCTATTCTGGTTCAATGCTGAATTTTCATGTCTTAGAGTGGCGCGTGGTGCCTTCTAACGCACGTAAGTCCAGTACATTGGTCGCAATGCAATCGGACGTGTTTAAGAGCAGTAGACGACATTATTTTGGGAATATAGGCGCTGTGAGAGGAGGCATTTTACTTTCATTTCTAAATTATATCATTTGAAGAACACGCTCAGAATATAGGGTGACAGTGTATGCGTGCCTGTGTGTGTGTTTATTTTTTTTTTCCTTCCCTCCCTTTCTGTGAAGAGCTCCAGGGGTCCGGCTGCTACCGATTCACACCTCATTAATCTCCGCTGTGCTGCTTCAGTGAGGCGAGGCAGCACAGCAGGAGAGTCTAAACAAATGAATTTCTGTCCCCATTTGTAAGAGGGCCAAATGTGGACGCTCACAACACTGTGGTTAATATGCAGGTTGACGGACCTTTTTGTTTTTTTAAGAGAAAGTGTCAGGATGCTGGGACAGTCCTTCAAAAACCTACCCTGTCCAAGCAGATTCGGGACATCTGGTCAGCCTATCAGAATAAGAACATGTTATTGTGCTGACGTGATGGGACGGAGCAGAAGTACACACAAATAACTGAGTATATTTAGTAGGTCTTTCCGGAATGGGTGGAGGGCGAACACAAAATACAGTGTACATTTCCTTGTATTTTTGTTTTCTATAGAGAGGCAGGGAATGCACCAACAATATATTGTTAATGCCAACTCTAGTGCCTCTCTTTAGAAAGCATGGACGTCATTTAGAGTAGGGCCGGACTGGCTGTAGCGGCACCAGGCATTTTCCTGGTGGGCCGGAGGAGTGGGGGCTGGTTTTGCTGCAGAGCTGAAACTAAAGTGGGAGCATTGCTTTTTTCTAGCACCCCCCTCCCTCCCGCTCCCAGGGCTGGTCGAGGAGCAGTCTGCCAGGGTTGGTTGCTGTTCCATATTCCCTGATTTGGGGGCCGCCAGGGGTTGCAGATGTCGCTATTTTTCCCCTTACACCAGTGACACTGCTTTTGTGATCCCATGCCGCATAGCTGGCAAAGTTGGTGCCTAGAACACAGGCATAGTGGGCGCTACCATACTTGTACGCCCATTTTTAGGTCAAAGCCTGCAACAGCACACGTGCTGTGCTTGCAATGACATTTTGTTTCTAAAAAAACGAAACAAAAAAGGGCTTTGACCCTCATGTCCCTGCTTTTCATTTGTTAGTTTGTGCTGCTTCAGTACTCTGTGTCTTCGTGTGTTTATCACTTTGTGGAGCGTGGGCCAAGTACAGATTGACAGGTTTATTAGTGTCCTTCCATTGCTGGCACCCAGGCTCTGGCAGTTTAAAAAAATATAATTCTTACACGTGTTGCGTCCCTCTCATATTACCTTTTTACCTATTTTATTTTTCTAGAGCTGAAGTACCCAATACACATCTGGATAGGCCAGGACTGGGATCGCAAACCAGCACTGGCGATTACGTCCAACTGACGGTGAGGGGCGGGGGCACTGGCGGGAACACTGCTGCTGCGCTTTTGTTACAAGGGGCCAATTTTGCACCACTGCTGCAAAACCGGTGGCCCCCTAACAAAACAGCCCTGCCGGTCCAAAACCGGACTCCACCCTGCCGGCCCACTGGGGAAACGCCCAGTGCCCGCTATGACTAGTCCGGCCCTGCAGCTGAGATTCATCTTTATATCAAGGGTCACAAGATCATCAAACCTGCCTTTTTAATCCAACACCATTTTACAGTTCTTAAGCCCATACTTGTACAAAGAAAAAATAGAACTACAAATCATACAGTGTACAATGGTGATAGGTAAAACGCCAGAACTTGCTGAAAGTTTGAACTATGGCGTGGTTTCTTGACAGTTGCGGCTGTATACATGTTATTTTACATTGTGAACTACCAGCCCTGAAAACTGGATGACTTCTTTATTCTGTGATAATCTGTAGCTAATTTATGTCTTTTGCTGAAAGAAATTTAGCTGACTTTGATGCTTTAGACAAGGTTGTCCAATGTAGGTTTAGGGCAGCCAGATCTTGGCCAAACATTCAGGAAATCCTCATAAGGCACCTTCACCTAAAGTAACCTAAATGGAATTTATTTACCTAGTTAGTAGTATGAAGAAAGTCTTGCACGGATCTGGCCCTCCTGGATGTACATTGGACACCCCTTCTTTAGATGCAAAAGTGTTCGTCAGGAAACAACGATGTGCAGTCACTTCCAAGAGAAGGTGTACACTCGAGAAGTATGGGCCCTTGCATGCACTTTCACACTAATTTATACACCAACATGTATATTCCATCTTTATCGAGGTAACTGACATACAGTTTATACAATAATCTATCCGATACATACAAAAACTATACATGGGCCGTTTTTGGTTTTTTTTTTGAAGTATCACTACGACATGTTTTTCCTCTGCTGTACCTGTAGACTTTTGTTTGACTTTGTCTGTCTTGAGATTTGAATGGACATGAACATTTATATGAAACATTTTGCTGTGTAATTATCTAGCTGTTTAAGAGAACCATTTACAGTCTGAAGTAATCCAGGTATTATTTTCCACATTAATTTCATGTTTTGATATTTATCCCTTTCAGAGAGAAAAAAAATATGCAAACCTATTTTAATTAAGGTTCTTTGTTATTACTTTAGGTTTTACTTTTAATAGGATTTCTTCTCTTGTGATCAATTTCTTAGATGGCATTGGGTTGAAAGGTCAATTGAAGGACATCCGCTCTCGATTGAGATCAGGGAGCTTTCACAGGGAGTAGTGAGTGGCATAGCCAGTGTCATGGACACTAGTGTGAGGAAGCAAATACCCATAGGCAGCGGTTTTAACTGTGGAGTGCACCAGGGTTCAGTGGGTCCCCAGTCCTCTGGTCCAAGTGCCATTGGACCAGCTTCACCAATGGAAGCTAGAGAGGGAAACGGCCTGAGAATGATGAAGGCCATGAACTCATGGATGCCCTATTCCTGAGCGGTCTGCACTGTGATATCAAAGGTCGTGGCCTGGCCTAAAACTGCCCATGTGAAGGGAGCTCTCAGTGTAGTGTCTGGAACCAGCCAAGGATGTATTTGGATTAAGTTTATCCGTGTTCTGGGCTAGAGTTTCCATGTCTGCCTTATTTGTTTGTGTTTTAGGTCGAAGCATGCAACAATCTTTAGTTTCTTTTTTTTTGTTTATGAAACTAAAAAGGGCTTTGAGCCTGCCTAATATATTTCCATTGGAAGGCTTCCTTGTCGCCCTTCTGTCTCTGCTTTCCATTTGTTAGTGGGTGCAAATTCACTTCTCCTTTGGAGGTTTATCCATTTGTGGAGCATAGACCAAGTACAGATAGTTTATTAATGTCCTTCCACTGCTTGCACTCGGAATGTGGCAGTATAAAAAAACATGCTACCCCATTGTTAGTTGCACCCACAGCGTCCCTCCTGTATTCCCTTGTTGGTTCTTTTATTTTTCTGTACTACACCAAGAGTGCATCTGTTTTTACTGTTTTCTCCCTCATGTGTTTCTCCGAACATCGCTCATTGTTTCTGTTCTCCCAAGGTGTGGGCTCGCTTCCTTGTCTGATTTCCCACTTAAGCCGCCACTCTCCTGAGCTCCATGTCTTCTGTCAGCTCGTGGGCTTTCCCTTCCCTGCGGTTCTCCAGACCCCCACGCTCTGTGTTACTCAGGGAGTAAGAGCTGGAGACCTTACCCTGCAGAGGATCCGCACAGATTTCTTAGCGGTGTTGGGAAAGAGGTAAAACGCATCTGACCCGGGTACGCGTGTACAAGGAGTGCGCGATCCAGTACGTTGCATGAGGCTAGAATAGTGCTTAGTGCAGCTGCAGGAATTGAGATCAAGACACCCCTGCTCTCTGTATGTATTGTATGTTGTTTATTTATATCGCATTTAGTACCCTGTTGCAGAACGCCAAACCGCCGTCACTGTCAGGTACGCTTTGTAGTCACTTTCCACTTCTATGCTTAAAACACTGAAGAAGCATGCAGGTGCTTTTTAGTAGCTGTACTTGATTTGTGCAGGTCCCATCCTTTCATTCGGGTTGGTTACTTTTTGGTGGAAGGTTGGGAGCCCTGTTCCTGCTGCTTCTACAAGATAGACTCATGCTTTCCAGGAAGTGATTTCTACAGTGTATCAAAGCGCTGAGCAAAAAAGACACAATGTTGATTAGTTTTCTTTGGAGCAACGTCTGCACCTCCTATAACTTCCATTCCCTTCTGGGTTTTTTTTGCAATTTTATACAGCGACAACTCGAATCAAAGTTATTAGGCGCTTTTACACAAAAAACAGTTACATTACACAAGGTGAGTGCACAAGGAGATTAAGTGATTTGCCCAGAAACACAGGCTGCATGTGTCTTGCACTTGAATTCCCAGTTTCAAAGTCGGCAGCTCTTGCCGTTACGCCACAACACATCCTCTTCTGTCCTCTGTTGACCCCACTCGTTGTGCCAGGTCTAACAATCTGGTGAGAGGTATACTCTCTTGTTGGCCAGAAAAGTGTATGTAAAACGGTCAGATGGAAATGAAAAAAACATGGCCTTAGCTTGAGGCTAGTAACTAACACCATACTTTTAAATGCTGTCATTGATTGAAGCTGTAATACTTCTGGTGAGAGGAAACATACAATGCTCACTAGTAGTAAGACAAGTATTGGCACAGCCAATAGATCTCCCCAATGCGAGAGCTATTGGCTTTGTCAATGTGTTTTAGCCATGCTGCACGGAAGCTGTTCTGCTGTACAGCATAGCTGAACAAAAACACTGACAAAGCCAGTAGCTCTTGCGTAGACAAGACCTATTGGCTTTGACGATGCTTGTTTATTATGCCATTAGTGAACAATAGTGTTTTTTTCATTATTAGTGAAGCAAAAAAATGAAGCAGCAGGTGCTTGGAACGGGAGCTTTGGTGGCAGCTGTGGTATGTAAAATAAAATGCATTCCAATGTATGTTGTTAAAGCGTATTTGTGTGTGACAGAGAACGGGTGCATGTGTCTCTATGTGCAAGCATATGTGCATGAAAGTGAGTGAGTGAGTGAGAGGTAGTGAGCATACGTGGGAAGGAGCAAGATCGAGGGGCGGAGTTATTTAGATTTTGCACCTGTCTCACGTGCAGTGAGGCAAACTGGCTCTCAGTGTTGATAAACTATTTACTTTCCTGCACAAACCATGTTTTTTGGAACGTAGTGTCATAGTAGCTCTAAAGTGCGCTTTGCACTACTATGCATGAATGTGGCGTGACATGGGTGTTCCCACGCTACAACCCATGGCCTTCGACCCGGAACCCTTTGCTAAAATTGTTAGCTAGAGCGCTGCACAAACAATTGATCTCTTCGAGGCAGTTATTAAGTTGGAGAAAAGTTTTAATTTCTCTTCACCTTTCATACATTGCATGTGTGCTGCACTGCACAGTGTGTATCTAACATGTGAAAAGTTTTAAAAATTGTCTAGGCATAATCTTTTGTACAGGAACTGTTCCCTTCCAGTACAAAACCTATGCTAGGCATCACACACACATTTTTGGTGCAAAGATGTGTGCATAGCGCGAGGCAGCCTTCTTGTGCACCATCCCTACAGAAGAGAGCAGCAGCGCTATGGATCTAAAATACTCTCTTCCTTAAAGCAATGCAGAGAAGCACCTTTGGCTGCTGCATTGTGCTGTTCTGTAGTAAATGTGCCCCTGAGAGTCAGGAAGTATGAGTGAGAGAGCGAGTGAGTAAAAGTTTGAGAGAGTCAGAAGGAATAATTAAGAATGGTCCTGAAGAAGGTGGTTGTAGACCGATTAAACCGCCGAAACGCGTCAACGCTTTGTTATCAGTTAAATCAGGAAGGGTCAACACTAGTTAGGGCATTGGTCATCAAATCCCACCTATTGTTGTATCACAAAAATCTTGATTAATATCTTAAAGACAGATTTAAGTGTCTTTTAGTTGTTCTTCTCCAAGATAACTGTATAGATTTCAAATTACGTATTGTATTGCTCTTTTAATTGTTTATTTTTTCTACATTCGGAGGAATGTGTTTTTAATGTGTTTTTAAATTTATAATAGAACAGCTAGCTGTTTATACAATTGTTTGTATTAATTAAATTTTTTTCTTTGCAAATGTTTCACGAATGTATGTGATAGTTTCCAATACCGGTTGGAGTATGTTCTGATGTTGAATGTGTGCCTTGATAATTAGCAAACCAAAAACCAAAAGGAAAAAATCTGTCTTTACATTAAGTAACCTGGTGCTCCATTCCCTCTTGGTGAATATAGAGCCGCTCTCATTTGTTTGAGAAAAAAAGAAACCACGACATAGGCACCACCTTCTAAGGAGTTGATCATGGGTGCATCGTTCCATCAGATCTGCAGTGTGCACCAGAGTCCCGGCCTCACTTTACACGAGGACTCCATGCACTCCATGTTTTAATGCTCTTGTCCTTGGTTGGTTCTTATCAACCTGACACATTATGACAGCTGTAAAAGAAAAGTCGAAGACTTGCACCCTTGGTGAAAATGAGTCAGCTGGTAACCTTTGGTCTAAAACAATTCCAACTCCAATGGCATTTTCCTGAGTCTGGAACGACCGTTGGGTTACACGCAGATCTGTGCACCCGGTGCAGTACTTTCCCACCCCCAAGCAATGCTGCAGGAATTCCAGCCTGCCGCCTACACGGTGAAGCACACCTTGGAGTAGGCACACGAACAACCGCGGGTATCTCACAGTGATGGGAAGGGTGGAACACACACATCCACACACCACACACACTTACTATTTTTTTCACAGCAGTCATATTGACTCCACTAGGCCACTGCAAAGTTCAACCTGCAGAGTTCTGCTGCAGGTGCAGTAACCCTTCGAGCCATCTTCCTGTTATTGAAACCTGTGACCCAAACGTGATAGCAGATCATTGCAGGGTATCTTACTGGGTGAATAAGTTACCCTGGTGCTACACAGCTCTCTGTAACATGCTCCCAGGTCACTGAATGACTGCCACTTTATATGCAAACCCCTGCCGCCACAATATTGATTTGGTTTGTGCTTTTTGTAAAGTGGTTTTAGGTCTCGCCTAGACAGGGCATGCGCTGTCTCTGCAAGAAATTGTGTTTACATACAGTGAGCTTCCAGCCAGCTATTGCTTAAATTGGTTAGTTTCAGTGTCACTCTCAAGTGCTTCCTTCCTATTTGTAACTGCATGTCTGCGTTATATTCTCTTCTTATGTTCCGTACACTCCAGGCATATGGACCAAGTATTTGTAACCTTCCACTTTTCCCTTTTTGGAGCCTCTTTTTTTGTGTTCAAGCACTCCACATGAGTGCCTGCATTTCAGGCCATCTCCCATACCGGCTTCTCAAACATCACCCAATGTGCTTCTTTTCCGTCCCGCTGCCCTTTTCATATTGCTTCTTTTCCTTGGCCCGCCTCCCATCCTTGTTGCTTGTTTTGCCCCGCCTCCCATACTCGTTGATTCTTTTCCACTGCCCCGCCTCCCATCTTTGTTGCTTCTTTTCACTTGCCCCGCCTCCCATCCTTGTTGCTTCTTTTCCGTTGCCCCGCCTCCCATCCTTGTTGCTTCTTTTCCCTTGCCCCGCCTCCCATCCTTGTTGCTTGTTTCCCTTGCCCCGCCTCCCATACTCGTTGATTCTTTTCCCTTGCCCCGCCTCCCAATCTTGTTGCTTCTTTTCCCTTGCTCCGCCTCCCATCCTTGTTGCTTCTTTTCCCTTGCCCCGCCTCCCATCCTTGTTGCTTGTTTCCCTTGCCCCGCCTCCCATCCTTGTTGCTTGTTTCCCTTGCCCCACCTCCCATCCTTGTTGCTTGTTTCCCTTGCCCCGCCTCCCATACTCGTTGATTCTTTTCCCTTGCCCTGCCTCCCATCTTAGTTGCTTCTTTTCTCTTGCTGCGCCTCCCATCCTTGTTGCTTCTTTTCCCTTGCCCCGCCTCCCATCCTTGTTGCTTCTTTTCCCTTGCCCCGCCTCCCATCCTTGTTGCTTCTTTTCCCTTGCCCCGCCTCCCATCCTTGTTGCTTCTTTTCCCTTGCCCCGCCTCCCATCCTTGTTGCTTGTTTTCTCTTGCCCCGCCTCCCATACTCGTTGCTTCTTTTCCCTCCCACCCAAAAGGCTGCCTCCAGCTTGAGCTATAGTAGCCAACATGAGCCCTCCGAGCCCCCAGGGCAACTCGCATCTGGCTGTCCCGTTCTGCAAGACACACGGTCTGATGCTGAAAACCATTTGAGCGTGTAAATTGAATGCATATGTGCACGTATCGTTTTTTGAACAGCATGATTTGGTACTCACGCAAAAAAAGTTATTTAGACGAGTAACATTACCCAACAATGAAGTACTGCTATCTTTAAATCCTACTACAGGGTCCAGGAGTGAATGTTCCAGGCTAAAGACGGTCTGGAATGTTTGTAGATACAGACAAACTCGTACAAACTCATAGGTTTGTGGTTATTCACAAACTTCTTTCAGGCCCATTCCCACCCTGCATTCAGTGAGTGACTTAATCCTATGATGGACAGGAGTAAACCCCTTTTAACTGTAGGAATGGGCTCGGACCTCCTCCAAAGCTGGTGGCTGTGTAAGAGGATTACTTTCGTCATGGGGAAAATTATTTTTCCTGTACAAAAAAATCCCAATTGCATCAATGCGAAGGAGCATTCATAATTGTACAATGACATATGCAGAACTCCACAGGACTTCCCGAAACTCTTTCAAGGTTACCCCTAGGAGCATACGACAGTCACAGATTGCCCTGAGCACTTTGTTATTTCTTTGGGACTTCTGTAATTTTGCCCTGTAGTATACGTACAGGAGCAGATTTACACCTTACTTAGTGCAAATGGACCCGCATGGTATGCCACTGGTTTTGCACGGCCTTCTCCCTTCTGCAGCTCTAATTGCTTCATGCGCCCGACACAGCCCCCTGCAAAGGTGGTGTTTTAGGACTCTGGGAACAGGTGTTGAAGAGGAATGGTTGTGTTAGATCAAGAAGTAATTAATTTGAAGGTAGAAGGTCAAGATGCTTGGACTTGAGATTCAAGTCTGTTGCTTGGCTTGGAGACCGTTGGCACAAGTCCTGCCAATGCCCGATGACTCGCCGTGTGATCTTGGACAATCTTTTGGCTCGAGCTTTACTGCTGCAGGAGAAAAGAGGGTCTTGAAGCGGTCTCTTAGGCATACTTTTCCTGCCTTTAAGTTGCCGCCACAAAGAATGATTTGATCTCTCTCTCGACCTGATGTAAAATGCATGACTGTGCGGGCTGGCTCCCATGAACTGACTCAGGGTGCAGTACAGGAGAGCACAGGCAGCGCCTCCTACGTGTAGAAGACAGCGGAGGAGGCGTCCACAGCTGCTGCCTTCACTCAGTGGTTCAAGTGCCTGCTACAGGGATTTGTATCTAAGCAGGGTGTTTGAATCTTGGCAGAGCTGACTCGGGTTTTTATTTTGTTTCCAATGTCATTTAAAATATATTACATTTGGGTTCAATGGTGGTGATACTTTAGATTTCAAGTGCCAGTATGTTTCATTTTGAGGCCAGTGCCATCTTGATGCTAAGGGACAGTGCCTAGCGCAGCAAAACAGCAAAGGGATGTAATATGACAAACCAACACAAACCCTTTATAGACTGGTTTTGTTCCAGTGCTTACTGCTCTTGGCATGGGGTTAAGGAGTTAACATTCAGACTTTTGATATTTGTATTGGTCACTGAACATGTGGATTGTTGGATGTTAGGGATGCTGCCTGCTTTGTGCTTCAATGCTACATCTGTGGAGCCACACAGATCTTTAAAAAGGGTGATTTAGGAATTCCTGGTGCTCCCATATATATTACACAAAGTATCTATTAATGTAAAATAGTTGGTGCAGTGCTCAAAAGGGAGGGTGTCCACCCAAAACCCTTAGAAAAACTTAAGGATTTCAAATAACAACAAAGCCTTAAGCACACAAGATGCATATACAATTTGTGAAATTGTTTTTCAGATGTCAAAGTACATTGTTATCAAATGTCTAATCTTTATTGGTTCTTTGCACACTGCCAAAATGTGTTTCGTCTGTCATCAGGGCTAAAACAAAACAAAGCCTCTATTTTACATGGGACAAGCAATTGCCTCAGCTATGCTCCAAGACTCTCAGGAACTCTGGTGTCTGGCTCTAGTAGACACCAGGGGTCGAGGGAGCACATCTAGGAATTCCCAACCATTAACCACGGGCATCCCACAGGAACAGCAGACCTCTGCCATTTGAAGGCCGAATGGGATAAATTGAAGATAGAGGTTGTGACACTAAGCCTCTAGGGTCCGGATCATGGCCCCACTAAAGATTATGATCTGCATTCCACTGCTCCATGGCAGACAGGCCTACACTTCATGGGAGGGAAACCCCCTAAACCACCCTAAACTTCAAAGACACACAACAGTATAACTATGGATGCCACCCTTCAGCAAAGGATGAGATATGCTTGTGGGGATGTGGGATGGAGAACCCGAACTGCATGGTGAACATTGCCAGAGGACTCTGTTGTCATGCACATGGAGGATAACTGTCCGAATAGTATCTGGCCTGGGTCGAGGACCTACTGAAGTTTAGTGGCCTGAAGAGTGCTCTCCAAGGGCCTCACCACGGGCATCCTGTTCTCCCAGATATCTCAGCGACATCAAAGATCTCTCGCGAGGAACCTACACCACCCCCATGTGACATATGGAGAGCGGTGCCCTCTCAAGTGCCCACATCAGCTACTGAATCCCAACGGGTAGAGTGGAACTAAGACTTGTGTCTGAAGACCTGATTATCTAGTGTGGAGCCCCCGAAATCTGGCCCGCATCTAGGACGTGTGGTTACTGTACTGCGGGGACCCCAAGTGTCTAGTTGGTGTTGAGCGTATTCACCTGTTACACGACCCCACGTTGCCCTTTTCGTTAACCGTGCCTCATCTCTCTCGTGCAACAAGTAAACTGCATGCTCTTTGCATGTGGTGTCTGATTCATAGGGTGCAACCCCCGGAGTTTGGGGTTTCCCGTAGTAGTGCCTCATTCTACCTCGTGGCTCTGGTGAACTTGCACCTGTGTGTGCGTGACCGGACTGGTCTGGTGCAACCTGTATCATTGTGCACCAGGCTTTGTGCCTCCTTTCTAGAGAGGTGCGGAATTTGCAACTCATTGTGTTTGAACTCTGAAGTGCCTTGCAACTCATTGTGTTTGAACTCTGAAGTGCCTTGTGTGACCAAGCACACTAGGTGCTGTGCCCGGATTGCCTGGGCATGACGTGGATAATCGTGTACCGATCGGGGTGCCTCATCCTTTGGAGAGGCTTGCCTGTGTTACTCCCCATTCATCGGTTGTTCCCTCTTTGAGACTCATCACGGCAGACCAACTGCCTTCTCCACACCTGGCCCCTCTGAAGACATCTTGGCACCAGGTAGTAGCGAGAGAGATTGACTGGGTTAAGGGAACGCTGCCAAGACAGTTTGTAAGCAGGTTAAGAGACTGCGTGGCTCCCTTGTGCTTTGAGACCTGTGAGTAAACCTCCCGAGTGGCTGCTAAACTCTCCCTTGTTTACGTCTACCTCCTAATTAAAACTGCTACATATTCCCAAGGACCCAGACAGTGTAACTTCGGCTGCATGCCGCCCAGTATCCAGGGGGCGCGGTTAGTTATCTTCCATTCTGGGGTATAGGACAATGGAGGTGAGCCTGATGGTGGAGGGACGCGTGGGCCCCAGAGTCTGCAGAGCGTGAACCATTGACCTGCTCAGTACCAGTGGCACCCCATTAAGGTGCTGAGTGCATATGTGTGTGTGTAAGAGCGTGCCATATGAACAAGATGATGCCTGTCACCGCACATAGCGGCGTGGAGTGAGTGTGTGGGAGTGATCATGAGCAGTCAAAACAAGGAAAAGGGACTAGAGGCGCATTTCCCACTTCAGGAGGAGTGGGGAGGTCCAGCATAGAGGATGCCTCAACAAGAGCAATTCAAAAAGGATTTCTATGTTGTTCCTCTCTAAAAACTGGAGTTGTTTGGAGAAGCCAAGTGGCTGGATCTCACTGTTCCCTAGAGCGGGTAGTAGTGGAGATCCATGTGCTGGATCATAATGCCCTCACACACCCTCCCAGGTGTCATGCTTCATCATCTGGGCTGCTCCTCGTTGGGGCGGCGGGGCAATCCCCAACGGGCTCCCTAAAAGGGGGCTCTTTGTCGGAGATCTTCTATCCAACTGCCATATGGTGAAGTGCGGGTGTGGGGCCGTTATAGTGTAGATGCTGTGATGTGAGATAAAATAGGGCTGGGAGTACCTAGAACGGACAAACTTTATTCTGGGGGTCTTCTGTCCTAATTAAAAGCAGTATAACAAGGCGCTATCACGATTGGTTTGCATGCCTATGTGCTCTTGTTAAAGTGTGTCGGTCAACATGTTTTTCGCTAATGGTGTATTAACCCTGCGATTCTTCAGGACCTAGAAAATAGAGCTATCTACAAAAGTTAAAAGGTAAATTAACTTTTGAGTAAATAAGGGATAACACTTGTACCCCAAGTCTTCTTTTAACCTGCCTGGATCTACCCACTCTTTGTGGTCCCCAGGCTTCAACAGTGCCCGGTGGAGCCTTACACACGGCTCTGCTCCTGTATGAGGTAGGGTTGCAGCTCAGTGTGGGCGTCCTCAGATCTACCCTTCTCCACCGGGTCCGGGAGGTGATCATGTGCGGCCCACCAGTGATTCACAACACAGGGAGGTGGTGTTGTTGTCTACGTTGATTGTTTGCCAAGAGCGCAATACCTTTGACATTAGGTTTCCCCACTTGACTCGGCCTGCTGTGCTGCTAAGAAGTGTTCTAGTTTTGTGTATGTACATAATTTTGATATCATGAAATGCGTCTCTTTCAATTGCTGGGTGGGGGGGGTTAGATTAGGAATTGTACACAGTGTGCATACTAATGATATATCAATACAAGTGTGCCTATTGCTGCTAGTAATAATTCTGAATATGTTTTATGCCCCAAAAGTACATGATGTGCATGTTAAAATGATTAAATATGTGTGTTGAATACAAACGATTTTATATACATCCTTTGTGAAGTCTATTTTGTGACGCTCTGTGTATTTATCGCATGTGGCTGCTGTGCCTTTGCTTTACACATTGCCTCTGTAGTAAGCCTGACTGCTCAGAGCCAAGCTACCCAAGGGTGAGTACAGGTTATACAGCGAGTGTAATCACTTGCCCTTGATGGGAGCTGTAGCTCTGCCTGGCTGGGGGCGTCCCTTCAGCCAACCAGACACTGCTGGTTCCCACATGAGCACTTTATTCAAAATAGAAGTTGAACCATTGAGCATTGGATACGTCTCTCAATTCGCTTTTTTCTGCTATTGTTCTATTCTCTGTTTTAGTTGTTTATTGTTAATATTGTTTGGGTGCCTCTGTATATCAGCTCCACCGTTGTTCTTCATTTTATAGAATGGCACCATGGTAATAATCAAATATAATATTATAGCTTTTATTATGCCTTGGTAATCCAAGATAATTAGGGCGTAGGATATTATGGGGAATAAAAGGTTTCTACTGAATCTCAACGTCAAAAGACTTTAATAAATGGGATGAGGGGTAGGCTGATATAATGTGTAATATTGAAAAGGAGACTAGCTAGAAAGGGGTTAGTATGACATTATTTTGTTGTTGTCATAGCGACTCAGTGTTGTTGGCGGTGGCACCTGTTGGGTGTCTTTAGAAAGCCCTCACCCACCAACCTAGTTGGTGGCATGCTTCATCATCGGGCCCACCCAGTGACACCTAGCGTGTCCCGGGTGTGCTACGACGCCTGATTACAGCGGAGCAGGTATGTCACTGTGTGTGCGGTGTGAGGTGTGTAGAGAAGTGAGGTTAAAACGGCTTGGCGGATGGTCCCTGGGGTGGGAAGACTTTATTAAAAGGGCCTCCGTCAGCGGTTAAAAATAAGGCTGTGGGACGTTAGAGGCGGGTTACGACCTCCTACGTCCTTGGTGTGTCAACATGTTTCAGCCAGTGCCTTATATTAATCTGGCTTTCTTCAGGACAATAAAAATATGTGTAGGTTAAAATTAGGGTAAGTGTAGTGTAGTCTATGTGTCTACACGCCCTAAAGTGTATCTAACTGTGAGAGGGGGGATTCCCTTCTCAAGATCACCTGTACATTTAACAATGAAAGACAGGGACAAGACAAACATAGGAAAAAAGAGTCACTAGAAAATATTGAGCATAATTTATGACAGCCGGCTTAATAGCGGATTAGTGCAGGCTATGAGCGGCTCAAGTGTAATGATACTGGTGGTATCATTATTGTGGAATCGCACTGAAATTCGAGGGTGAAGTGGTTAAAACAGCGGTAAAAAATACTGCAGTAGTGAATAGTGAAGTATTGTGGCGCAAGCACATTGTCTTACGCTTTTTTAGGCTTGCTTGTACTCCAAGGCTATTGAAGAGGCAAGGGGTGGCCCTGGTAGGGAGAGAGAGGACCACTGGGGTAAGGAGACCTGTGGGAGAAAGGGTAGCGCTTACCTATGGTAGAGAAGTTCAGCATACTCACAGGATTTCTGGTCAGCTTCAGCGTGGGACCTGTTGTGCCTCCTTCGCATAACCGGTAATGAATGGCTTTGGTGGCCGGTTTTTATACTAACGTTAACTGCATGATTAGTGGCACCTGGAGGGAAGAGTAATAGTAGAAAGACTGGCTTTTTGGATCGGAATTGTGCTCAGGTGAGTGCCCTTCGTATCGCGCTAATGCGCGGAGTAGTGCCGCTAGCTTCGCGCATGCGTGCAAAGGTGGTTTTATCGTGCGCATGCGCGGCGAGGGGTAGTTTAGCGCATGCGCGGCCAAGTAGTGGTTCGCGCATGCGTGGTTGCGCAAGAGTGCGGCGCGATTGGATAGAGTTAGCGCATGCGCACTCGGGACTTAAAGTTGGATTATAGTAAAACGTGCCGAATAGTACTACAGGCACAGAAAGTAATTCAAGTGCCAGATAATCCCGTTTTTAGATGGGAGGGTAAGGGGGACGCATGGTTGTCCCACTATGACTGAGGCTAGGGGAACAAAGGCAAGATCCCATTATTGGGAGAATGAGGAGGACGCATGGTTGTCCCACTAGGATTGTGGGCTAGGGGAACCAGGAGGTGAATAAAGGCAAAGGCAAAATGCCTGAAGAGAGGGGTAGTGCCCTACTGGGGTGCGTCTGGGAGGTCAGACTGGATCACAGGGGGGCAGTGGCAGTAAAGGCAAGGTTCCTGGGTGGTCATGCTGGACCAAGGGAGGCTTAAGGTCAGACTGGTTCACAGGGTCAGTGAATTCCAGGGGATGGCATCATTGAGCCCTTCAGTGGCCGTGGACAGGCGATATATCCACCTTTGCTCTTTGTTAAGCAATTTTTTGTCATTGTTAACTGGGCTGACTGGTATCTGTTCGATGACTGTCCAGGTGAAGTCATTTGGGGTGTGGCACTGGGTGATAAAGTGGTTTGTCAGTTTGCTTATGCTTTTTTTGCAGCGCATAGTGCTGCGGTGCTCCGTTATCCTGGTCCTCACTTTGCGTGTGGTCATTCCCACATAACGGAGCCCACATCTGCAGGTGAGTAAGTAGATTACGTTTTGTGAGTTGCACTTTGTGTGGCTCCTTTGGGACCATATCTTGTTCGGTTCCAGGTTGAGGGTCTTCGTGTGGGATGTCAGGTGACAGACACTGCAGTCGTTGCATGGGTAATGACCAGTGACTTTTGGCATACCCCAAGCATTGAGGATGGTGTTCTCAGGTTTAGGTGGTGGTTTAGGTCTGGTACTGACGAGTTGGTCTCGGAGATTGTAGCACTATGCGCTGCAAAAAAAGCATAAGCAAACTGACAAACCACTTTATCACCCAGTGCCACACCCCAAATGACTTCACCTGGACAGTCATCGAACAGATACCAGTCAGCCCAGTTAACAATGACAAAAAATTGCTTAACAAAGAGCAAAGGTGGATATATCGCCTGTCCACGGCCACTGAAGGGCTCAATGATGCCATCCCCTGGAATTCACTGACCCTGTGAACCAGTCTGACCTTAAGCCTCCCTTGGTCCAGCATGACCACCCAGGAACCTTGCCTTTACTGCCACTGCCCCCCTGTGATCCAGTCTGACCTCCCAGACGCACCCCAGTAGGGCACTACCCCTCTCTTCAGGCATTTTGCCTTTGCCTTTATTCACCTCCTTGTTCCCCTAGCCCACAATCCTAGTGGGACAACCATGCGTCCTCCTCATTCTCCCAATAATGGGATCTTGCCTTTGTTCCCCTAGCCTCAGTCATAGTGGGACAACCATGCGTCCCCCTTACCCTCCCATCTAAAAACGGGATTATCTGGCACTTGAATTACTTTCTGTGCCTGTAGTACTATTCGGCACGTTTTACTATAATCCAACTTTAAGTCCCGAGTGCGCATGCGCTAACTCTATCCAATCGCGCCGCACTCTTGCGCAACCACGCATGCGCGAACCACTACTTGGCCGCGCATGCGCTAAACTACCCCTCGCCGCGCATGCGCACGATAAAACCACCTTTGCACGCATGCGCGAAGCTAGCGGCACTACTCCGCGCATTAGCGCGATACGAAGGGCACTCACCTGAGCACAATTCCGATCCAAAAAGCCAGTCTTTCTACTATTACTCTTCCCTCCAGGTGCCACTAATCATGCAGTTAACGTTAGTATAAAAACCGGCCACCAAAGCCATTCATTACCGGTTATGCGAAGGAGGCACAACAGGTCCCACGCTGAAGCTGACCAGAAATCCTGTGAGTATGCTGAACTTCTCTACCATAGGTAAGCGCTACCCTTTCTCCCACAGGTCTCCTTACCCCAGTGGTCCTCTCTCTCCCTACCAGGGCCACCCCTTGCCTCTTCAATAGCCTTGGAGTACAAGCAAGCCTAAAAAAGCGTAAGACAATGTGCTTGCGCCACAATACTTCACTATTCACTACTGCAGTATTTTTTACCGCTGTTTTAACCACTTCACCCTCGAATTTCAGTGCGATTCCACAATAATGATACCACCAGTATCATTACACTTGAGCCGCTCATAGCCTGCACTAATCCGCTATTAAGCCGGCTGTCATAAATTATGCTCAATATTTTCTAGTGACTCTTTTTTCCTATGTTTGTCTTGTCCCTGTCTTTCATTGTTAAATGTACAGGTGATCTTGAGAAGGGAATCCCCCCTCTCACAGTTAGATACACTTTAGGGCGTGTAGACACATAGACTACACTACACTTACCCTAATTTTAACCTACACATATTTTTATTGTCCTGAAGAAAGCCAGATTAATATAAGGCACTGGCTGAAACATGTTGACACACCAAGGACGTAGGAGGTCGTAACCCGCCTCTAACGTCCCACAGCCTTATTTTTAACCGCTGACGGAGGCCCTTTTAATAAAGTCTTCCCACCCCAGGGACCATCCGCCAAGCCGTTTTAACCTCACTTCTCTACACACCTCACACCGCACACACAGTGACATACCTGCTCCGCTGTAATCAGGCGTCGTAGCACACCCGGGACACGCTAGGTGTCACTGGGTGGGCCCGATGATGAAGCATGCCACCAACTAGGTTGGTGGGTGAGGGCTTTCTAAAGACACCCAACAGGTGCCACCGCCAACAACACTGAGTCGCTATGACAACAACAAAATAATGTCATACTAACCCCTTTCTAGCTAGTCTCCTTTTGATTTACTTACATATAACCCGGGGATTTGGACTAGCTATCTGGTCCTCTCTCTCCCTCTTGATTCTCGCGCTAATATTGAAAAGGGTAATTAAGATAAAGGAATGAATTCTCTGACAAATACCTCACGTAGGGAAACGGTGACTATTACAGCGCGCACACTTTGTCTAGAAAGTAGCAGTGGGTAATTAATCCAATATTTAGGAACCGCTCATTTTCAAGTTTTTCAAAATATGTTGCTACCTTCTTTCTCAAGAAATGTGTGATGAGTGGCCTGCAGGTTCCAGGCAGACCAATGCACCAGGTTCACCTTCCCACCCCTCTGTCCCATTAAACTATACTTACACCTATACCTTCGAGCTGAGTCGCATGGACAATCAGAGAGAGACCTCCACTTTCTGTGGAGCAAAGCACGAAACATTTGCATTTTGAGAATAGTTGTCGGGAGCATGTGATAAAGTGGAAGAATAAACCTTTGTGGGATCCTATCAGGGCTATTCTGAGACTGCCCAAGGTCATCGGTGCATCAGAAGCAAAGCATTCAAGTGAATTAGCAGGCCTGCACATTGAAAGGACAGTGTAGGAACATATTGAGAGAAACTCTGAAACAAAGACAGATTTATTACCTGGAACAAAAGGAAGAAAATAAACAAGCAGGCATGCACGGCATGCATACCAGACGTGTACACCCACACAAATAAATTTATGTACCCGCCGTTAAACTTGGCTCAAAGATGTAAGCCATCAATTTAGTTCTGGTAGGCCAAATCCCATTTGGCCGGTAGTGGCTGTTTGTGATATTATAGGATTTAAATTGGGAAACTTCTCTACCAGTAAACATCAAATCACATGGGGCCAGATGTACGAAGATGGTGTTTTGCATTTCCTAAATACAGATTCAGCAAAATAATATATGTACTAATTTTGAGATTTTATAATAGTGATTCCCACAAAGTAGGAATCGCTATTAGGCAATCGCAAATAGGAAATGCCATTGCATTCCTACCAATGGGTAATTTAGGAAATGCTTGTGTATTTCTTAAAACGCGATTTACAAATAGGAAATCACAATTTAGGAAGTCCAAACCCAAGGGTGCCTCTGGCTTTATAGCCTTCCTGGGGGAACTCTGAAATGCGTTGTGCACGTGTAAGTCCTAACGGCATATGGGCGCTTCCATGTCACATTAAAAAAAAATCAATTTTTACATTTTGCACATGGTTACCACAGACTTCAAGTCGATGGTAGTAGCATTTCCTAAATGCTGCTATTCACATTTAGGAAATGCTATGTACATGGGCTTTAGGAATCGCAAATAGTAAATCCCTATTTGCAATTCCTAAATCGCTGTCGCAATTTGCGACCACGAACGGACCTTTGTACATCTGAAAATGCCATTTAGCATTTCTTAACGGGGCAAAATAGCATTTCCGCCTGTTAGAAAATTCTAAATGAACTTGTGCATTTGACCCTAAGATTCTGCGACTGCTGGTGGATCAATGGATTGCCTCTAAAGCAAATTTAAATACGACAGCTATTCAGGTATAGTAATATCCAGTACTTTATTTTGGAGGAAACAGTTAGCAACTTTGACAAAGCCCAGGTGGCTAGCAATGGTTGAAGGATCTTTGAAAGTAAATTTGGTGCTCTGTCGAACCGGTGTTGATAGCTAAAGTTGCAAACTTGCATTACTATCCCAAGATTCATTTTTTGTCTTCTTAAGTTCTATGGGTAAAGGATTAAATGTAATGCCATGAAGTACCTCTTAAATTTAGGGAAACAGACACCCTAAGAATTGCTGTACCTGGAATTTGAAACTACTGCAATTGATAAATTATCTTCTGATATTTCTTCGATTTGAAATGGTAGAGCCAAAATCCATTGCAGTTTATCTGGGAGAGCTGGAAGAGAAAAATTCAAGACAGACGTAGTCTTCCATCCGCTGGCGACCCGCTAGGGAGATAGAGATGCTTAGGAGGCTGAAGCAAGTTCTAGGATGCTAATGAAAGCTACACTGGTGGCAGCAACAGGCAAGAACCACCATACCCTCCGTTCCATTGATATCACTCCTAAGGGTTTTATATTAAGACGGTTTTCATTGTTTTTTAGATCACTCCCTGCTCCTCTTGGGGTAAGCATGGGAACAGTAACAATTTGTGCGGTGCATGTGGCCTAGCGTCTGTGACTGGCATGCATATCATGCACATTAGTCCAGGTCTAATTGATATTATATCATTGGGGCACGCTATTTAGTACGGGACTTAAACTATAAGATTAGGCCCATTTTTATGATCTCTTCTTGACTAACCACATGGCTCGTCAGTTAGTTAACACTATCTAACAGGAGAATACAGCAGTCATAATCTGCAAAATTATGGGTGATTATTACTTAATCTCCAAACCGTGACAAAGATGTTTGAGCTGATGTTTGAGGGGCTTCAAAGGGAATTTTATAAATTGTTTTTTTTTATGATGCATTTGATTTTTCATGTCTGTAATTCTGTTTGAAGTCTAACTTAATTGCTGTATTACATTTTAATCAAGAGGCAATTAACAGGCAATTGGATTCATTAGATGCAAAGGTATTATTGACCTCTAAAATTTTGCTCTGGAAGAGAAACAAAATATGTTAATTTAAAGGGCATTTTAACATGCTGCTCTCTTAACATTTTATGTAATGAATTAGGGATTGCCTGGCTAGTTCATCTGCCAGTTCTTGGCCTGCGCTTGACTCCGGGCCCTCATTGGTCTCCTGCTTTTCCTTTGCTTTCTTTACGTGCTTTTGTTCTCCTGTGTCCGTCCTAGGAATGTTTGAATGTATGATTTGCTTTTGTTTCCTCGATTTCGGCCAACACGTTCTTCAATGCACCGGAGATTTTGCTATCCTTAACTGTGACTTTAATTACAAGAATTTCTTCTGCTAAAAATAATTTTGTGTTTCATTCATTCTCCTTATGAAAGCACTTCTACCCACACATCATTTCCATGCTTGGCCAAATATTTACATTCTTAATTAAGCCTCTTCCTATTGAGGATTGATTGCTTAGCCCATTGGCCACCCCCATCAGTTCTGTGCCCTTAGCGTATGGCTGGAGGTTTACCCTATGGCCCATTTTGGTCACCTTCAGGATTTCAGTGCCCTCAGTTCAGGACTTCCTCTTGATGTGCTGATGCAAAGCTGCCGCTCATCCTAAGCACACCTCATACTTTCCACTCCCTCTGGGCTACCTCCCAAACCTATGACAGATGGATGTGTCATCCGCAGACAGGCACACCTCACACACCAACCTTTGCACTGTCATTCGTGAACAAGACCCACTCCAGGAAGCTGTAGGAGGGTGGAGCGTGAGCAGCACTACTCACCCGTGGCACTGCAGTGAAGAGGGTGCCTTGGCTGGTAAGGGGCATTCCTTTCTCTGTCTGTACAACTCGTTTCCGTGCTGCTGGCCCAGGATTGCAATTTCCTTGCTGCTGTCGTCCAAGAATGGATTCCTAGTTGTCTCCAAATATCTGGGTATGGGCTACTGGCCCCTGCCTGGGCAGAGCTGGACTAAGGAACCAAAGCCGCCCTGGCACAAATGGTCAAACCAGCCTTGCTCCCTTTGTGACTCTCGATCCCTCTCTCCCTCCCTCCCTCTCTCCCTTTCTCTCTCTCCTCTCCTCTTCTCCTCTTCTCCCACTCCCTCCCTGCCCCAGGGAACTTGGGAAAGTGACCGGGGCACCAGCAGTGGCCCTTGGCTTACCAGATTAGCCACCAACAGTTGCAGCCCGAGGGCCCAGTGCCTGGGCCTGCAATGCTCCATTCTCTATGTATTGTTTAGGTCTGGTTTGATTCTGCGACAATCTGCAAGACTAAGGGCCATATGTATGAACACATTTTCCCATAGACACAAAATGGGTAAACCCCTTTGATACATCTGGCCCTGTTTACATCATACATAGAGTGGGCTTTGGGTCAGCCCCCTTAAACCATTTGCTTGTCTGTCAGCCAGCTTCAGCTACTGCTTTGCGGCATGGTTAATCACATCTTGGATTAGCTCAGACAAGTAGTTTGTCTCCCCTTTCTGCTATTTGCTGCTTGGTGTATTGTTCCGCTCCTAGAGGCGCTCCATTGCAATGCATGAGGGAATAGAAAACTAACACTAAATCATATCACCTTGTCACAATCAATGCTTTATCTAATACATGGAGAGTATACCGAAAGCAATGCTTTTTTATGTTTTGTTTTTACTGAAGCAGGGCTTCAGCTTGAACCTGGCTCTGTCCTGCCACCTTAGTGGCCTGTCTTATGCATAACGGGCAGGGAGATCCCAGGATGGCCGCCCCAGTGTCTGTCGAGAACAAACGCGGAGATCTTGCGACAGACACTTCCAGCACTCGTCTTGGAATCAAGCCACCCCAGCTCCCTTTCTTTCCCTCACCTGCCCCATGATTGCCTGTCACCATCCTCTACCGCCACCCTTCTCTCATGCGGCCCCCGGGGAAAGCAGGTCGGCAGACCAGTCTTTTCCCCGGGGTATTCGTGCGATAGGACGGGAGGGCAGGAAGTTAGGTAAGGGGTGGGATTAGGGGGTGGGGGGTTTAGGAGGTTACTTAAGGGGACAGGAGAGGAAGGACTTCCTCTTCCTGTCCCCAGTGCCTCAGGGATTAGGTTAGTTTGTCCGCCCACCCACCCTACAAGGTTGAAAGGGGTGGAGATATAGGGCGTTTTTGTTTGACAAAGTTGTGAGGCAAGCCAGTTTAGGACAGGATGGCACGGGGAGTGTTTGCGGGACCTGGGAGGGGTGGGGAGTCCATGACGGGCAGAATCACCCTTCCGGGGAGGGGGTTACAGGTGCAGGATGGGGGTGTGGTAGACGGGAGTGCGATGGATGGAGATGATGGAGGAGTTTGGAAGTGAAAAGGGGAAGTGAATGGTATACGTGAAGAGGCGTGGTGTGAATTGGGAGTGGCTATTGGAGTACGTGAGTGGATGATGGTTGAGAGGCAGGATGTTTGGGGGGATTGTTAATTGTTAATGACGTTATGTTAATTTTGGCTGTCATGCCTGTCCTAATAAAATGGTCTTTTACGCTAACTGATGCGTGGAGTGGTTATTGCGCTATGCTCCTATGGAATCCCAGCCGGCCGGCTCCCTCCGGTCCCGCTAGGTCTCTCTCTGCTCCTCTCCTGTCTTTGCCTCTATCGTCTTTCTTCTTCCAGACGTCCCTTTCCCTGAGCTCTCCCTCTCTGTCACTCCCATGTGTTAACTTTATGATCCATGTGTGATGAGAAAAATTATGCACCTTGGCTTAGACATGCTTCAAAAAGTGCTACCTTTATAGAAACCGTCTGCGAGGCACTAGAATAGAGATTGATTTAACCAGCAGGGGTCAGTGAAACAGGGAAACTCGTCTGGTCACCATGCTGAGCCAAACCCACTGGGTGTATCTCTCAGGTGACGTGCACACTAGGTCAGCATGTACCAAAAAGCGATAAATGCACACTGGGCGGAATACACACCTTTCCAATGCACTTTGAAATGACGTAGTCAGGTTCTACACCTTTACACAGTGCAGTCATTACATGAATCACGTCTCCATGGCAGGCAGTCACTCTCCGCCATCCCCTCAGGTCATGGTAAGGCTGTGTCAGATCATGCTTTGGCAGACTAACGCGAGAACTATGGGCTGTGCCAAGGCTTGTTTATACAGCGCACTCCTGAGAAAATCAGCTTAAATTATTGAGAAGAAGAACTAGTGTAAGAGGCGGCCAAGTCAGGCGTGCAGAGAGTGTTAAAAGGCAATACTCCGGTTTGAGGAGTGAGATGCTGCCAGGGGTATAGTCATTCTTTTGGGCTTCGGAGCCTGGGACAGGAGGAGAAGGAGGGAATGAGAGAATCCAGGACAACGGATGACGATCGCCGTAGCAACGTATCACACCCTTTAACCCTGGTGACATCAGAGGTTGACCTCCGCAGTTATTCAAAGGCCTTATTACTCTTGCTGAGCTGCTTGAAGAAAAGCAAGGAGTGGAAACTGCAGCAAGTAAGCATGGCTCAAGAACCCCCTGCGTGCACGCTTCTTCTCTGCCTTCTTGTCCTAAGGGTGGAAAGGGCGATTCCAGAGGTACCAAAGGGCTTGCCCCCGGCCCCGGGTGGTAGCCTTGATATCTATGGTGGGTAGTGGACACTCAGATTGGAGATCTTCCCGTTAGCCTATCCAGCAATCCCAAGGGGCCAGTCACTGAGTTGCTGGGCGACTGCACCAGAACCACAAACCAGCCTCAACCCCAAGATGCCAGTCACTGAGGATGGGTGAGTGCACCAGTACCACAAACCAGCATCAACCCCACAAGTGCCAGTCACTGAGGCTGGGCGGGTGCAGTGGTACCACAAACCAGCCTCAACCCCAAGGTGCCAGTCACTGAGGATGGGTGAGTGCACCAGAACCACAAACTAGCATCAACCCCACTGGTGCCAGGCGCTGGGCGAGTGCACCAGTACCACAAACCAGCCTCAACCCCAAGGGGCCAGTCACTGAGGCTAGAAGAGTGCAGCAGTACCACAAACCAGCCTCAACCCCAAGGTGCCAGTCACTGAGGATGGGTGAGTGCACCAGTACCACAAACTAGCATCAACCCCACTGGTGCCAGGCGCTGGGCGAGTGCACCAGTACCACAAACCAGCCTCAACCCCAAGGTGCCAGTCACTGAGGCTAGAAGAGTGCAGCAGTACCACAAACCAGCATCAACCCCACAGCTGATAGTCCTGAGGCTAGGCGAGTGCCCCAGTACCACAAACCAGCCTCAACCCCAAGGTGCCAGTCACTGAAGCTAGACAAGTGCAGCAGTACCACAAACCAACATCAACCCCACAGATGATAGTCACTGAGTCTGGGCGAGTGCACCTGTACCACAAACCAGCCTCAATCCCATGGTACCAGTCACTGAGGCTGGGCGAGTGAGCCAGCACCACAAACCTGCATCTCTACTGCGGCTGATCACAACTCCTTGCACAGATGTCCTTAGCACATGCCTCACTATGCACCATTCACCGCCCGCCAGCACCCTGGCCTCCATGCATTGCACAGCTTGTGCCCTCTTCTGCAGCTCCTGCCCGGTGTAGTGCCACACCTCTGTCTCTCGGTCTCTGTCGACAGCAGCTCTGCTGGCCTCTGAATATTTTATACTGAATGCTGTCGTACATGCTTCTTCATCCTTGACTAATCCATTTATTGTTTGCTCCAACACCTTCTCCGCCTGCCTGTGGTTCATGCTCCAGTGGAGGGTGGAACAAACCTCTCCGGTGCCAGTGCTTTTATGCTGTTACCTTGAATTCTGTATACATGTGTCGGTAGTTCCTGGAGCTGCACCACTGCCTCCTCCCTGCTGCCATCAGGTCTGGTTTGCTTTGTACACAGAGTGCCTCAATAATGGTCCAGTTTGCAGATTTCCCAGACCCTCTTGTGATGGATTCCCCTCCACCACCAAGGCAGACGAGGAGAAATCACCATATTCAAAACAACGTTATTTCCGAGATCAGGGCACACACCCACTATGCATCAATATCCACCTGTGATTGTGATAGACATCCACAATGAACCAATAATGTCTACAATCAGGGCTTATCGGCGATCCACCTAGAATCCTGGTACTAGTGACGTACATCAGCACTACACATAATCTCTACAATCGGGCTTGTTTTGATAATGTGCCAATATCTCACTGAGATGAACATAAGGTACCAACAATTTCTACACTCTGGGCATTCATCGGTGATGCGCCAATATTGCCTTATAACTATGATAGACATCCACAATGCACCCATTATATTCTACACTGTGGGCATATATTAGTGATGCACCAATATTGTATTGTATGTTTTGTATTGAAAATTGCATTTATATAGCGCTTGATACCACCAACGAGGCGTAAAATCGCTTTTTCAGGCGATAACACACTACTCTGGAACCCAAAAAGGATTAGTGGTGAATTAGTATAATTTGGGTGGTGGATATGTTAGTCTGTTATTTGGATTAAGAAGGATAGTGGAGCGATAGAAGAGTAAAAGGTTTGCATTTATATAGTGCTTGCTACCCCTGATGAAGTGTTGACGCGCTTTTCGGCTAGTACAACAATTCAATGATCTTTATTCAGATATGCAGTATCCATAAAAGCAAAAACATTTCTCACATAATTAATCACATAAACATTTGCATCAAAGCATCATCTAGGTTTAAAAACGTATTTAAAAAAACTTTAACTATATAAAACAGTTCAGTGAAACATCACAGAATTATCACAGGTATGTCTAGTAGCAGCATCAATCAATCAATCAATCAAGAGATGGAGCATCATATGATAAAGTGCCAAAGTGCAAAATGATTCTGAAAGAACAGCAGCAGGGATGGACAGGCTATTAACCACATGGCTGCTGGGCGTTTCCCCCCCCCCCTGTGCTGGAAATTGCCATTTTAGTGGCACCATGACGAGCTCAGCTCGTCATCAGCACACGACACCCGTGGGTGATGACGAGCTGAGCTCGTCATCAGCATCGAAAGGGTTAAAGCACATAAAAGCATAACCTACATTTAAATGCATACCTAAAAACTTTAACTACATTAAACAATTAGATAAATCAGTACAAGATTGTCACAAGTGTATCTAGTGGCAGCATCATATAAGAAAGTGCCAATGTGCGGATTGCAAATTGTTCTAAAAAGTGCATATAATACAATCTGGCCCACCTATCAGGAGTCCATAGAAGCGCGTGAGCGAATAGCCATTTAAAAAAAAGTGCAGACTCAAGATGTTAAATTTTCACCATTAAGCTGGAGACTAGTTCCATATGCAACCTTGAGGTCCGTTATTCCATTAGCCCTAAAAAACAGAATTAAAAGTTGCATACTGTACTGTTCATAAAAAGAACAAAAGAACAAAAAAAGCAACATGGACTGCTTGCCTAAGTTGCCACAAGGGAAGGGCTGTTCCTCAATATTAGGTTGATAGCCTAAGGGAAACACAACAAATATTTTAGTGAGCCAGATCTAAGGCGAAAAAGCAAACTTCATTCTCAGCGGGTAATATCTCTTAAAAGATAACTAGCTGGTAAATGAGAAGTGGGACCACCATCTTCTATCATTGATATATAATGTGCCACAGATACTTTGGTAAGCTCTTGAGCGTGTCTTATGCCCCCATAATATTTATATAAAGCTTTGCGGACAGTCTTTTTGTCGATTCCGTCTAACTGATCTAGTTTATGAAAGATATGACCAAGATTAACTCTCGTTAGATTTGCCTTTACTTCTGTCAGCCACGGTATGTCTCCGCCCGTATCGCATTTTTAACAGTCGACTATAATTTCCCTTGTTAGCGCGGCTGACAAATTTTGCCAAACCTTCAGCCAAAACAGGGCAGAACGGGACCTAATGTAATCCTCTAGGTAAGGTAATTTTAACTCATTGTGGCAAACAAAAGTAGAGGATGAGATGGGTATCCCCAGAATTCTTCTGCAAAATCTATTTTCTTCTACCTGGGCGCTTTTAGAGTTTATAAAGCCCCAGATTTCAGCCCCATATGTTAGGATGGGTACACATTGTGTCCTATAAATTTTAAGTAGGGACAACACTACCTCAATTCTTTTTGGTTGGGGAAAATTTAAATCGAATTAACTGCCTTTAAAAATTTGGTCCGACCATATGCCAAATGGGATGCCCAAGATCCATTATCTGAAAATTGTAGACCCAAGTACGGGAAAGTGCGAGTGCGTAGCAGGGTTTCCGAGCCAGAGGTAATTACATTAATAAGACATTATTTAGGGACACAACACATTAAAAAGGATTTCTTAAAATTCGTACAAAGATTCAGACAATTCATAAAATCACCATCCGCAATGCACCCATTATATTCTACACTGTGGGCATATATTAGTGATGCACCAATATTGTATTGTATGTTTTGTATTGTAATTGCGTTTTACATAGTGCTTAATACCACCAACGAGGCGTCAAATCGCTTTTTCAGGCGGTAGCACGCTACTCTGGAACCCAAAAAGGACTAGTGGTGAATTAGTATAGTGGGTATGTCTCTAATTTGGGCAGTGGATATGTTAGTCTGTTATTTGGATTGAGAAGGATAATGGAGGGATAGAAGAGTAAAAGGTTTGCATTTATTATAGTGCTTGCTACCCCTGATGAAGTGTTGACGCGCTTTTCGGCTAGTAACATGCTACTCTGGAACCAGTAAAGGATTAGTGGTGAATTGGTATAGGGAAATCTGAAATGAATTTGAGTGGTGGACATGTTAGCCTCAAACCTCTAAGACTATGATAGACACCCACAATGCACCAGTAATACATATTATACTCTGTGGGAATATATTAGTGATGCACCAGTGTTGCCTTATGACTAAGATAGACACCCACAATACACCAGTAATAAATATTTTACACTGTGGCCATATATTCATTTATTAGTGATGCACCAGTATTACCTTATGACTTTGACAGATATCAACAATGCACCAACAATCACTACACTCGAGTTGCCCGTAGATGATGCACCAATATCACTCTGTACTAGTGATGAGCATAAGCAATGCAACACTACTCTCTACACTGTGTGCATAAAATAGTGATGTGCCAATACTCCCACTGGGATTGTAGAGATTACTGGTGCATTATTGATCCCAATCAGGGCATATGTCAGCGACCCACCAATACCCCTGTACATCAGCAATTCAACAATAGTCTCCTCAATCGGTGAACACATCAAAATGCAACAACATCTCTTGCACTTTGGACGTACACCAGCAATGCACAAGTAAGAACTACAGCCAGGGAGTAAATCCCTGATGGGATAACGATCAAGCTGTACTTGTGACAAACATAATACTTTCTCCACCAATCTCTGCACTCAGAGCCCACATCGGGTTGCATCAAGAACCCCTGTGCTCGTGGCTTACATATTCAATGCAACAATCATTTCTGCAATCTGGGTGTCAATCTGCTATACACCAAAGGACCCTGTGTTAGAGATTCACATTACCAGAGTACCAATAATCTCTGAAATCAGGGATACATTGAAGATGCAACCGTAGCAATGGTGACTGTGACTGACATCACCAATGCACCACTAAACTTCTCAATGAATTATAAAAAATTCTATTTGTAAAGCGCGAACATATCACCCCCTTAAGGGTTTCAAGACACTGGGGGACGTTGGGGAGATTAAGTGAGCTATTGCCCAGAGTCACATGATGCTGCGCTGCCACCAGTGATCGAACTGTGAACTCTGCACTTTAGAGGTAGCCGCCTGGCCGCTGCGCCACACCTCTTCACCAAGTCAATCATACCTTGATGCACCAGTAGGCCCTGCGCCTGGCATGTACATAAAAAATGCACCAATGTAGTCATGCCTTCATTGGTGCACGAGGTCTGAAGAACTGGTGTGAATACTGTGGCTTCCCTCGTAAATTTGAAATGGCGTTGGGCCACTGGACGCATATGGGAGATGGGGCGAAGCTGGGAGGTTGTGATGTTGTCTGGGGGGGTCGGCTGCCAGGAACACCGAGACGTAAAGGAGACTTGGTGGGGCATGTGGGGGTGGGGGAGGTGGGAGAGACCAAGCACATAGGGCATTCCATCGAGGATGGGCAGGCATGTGAGCTTGATTGTTCAAATATGTATTGTGGACCTCGAGGGTTTAGCTGGTATCCATTTTTGTTTGTGTATACCTCTTTGTGATGAAACTAATCAACAGATTAAAAATGAGGGCATACTTCGAACGTGCACCGTTAACCCATTGCACTTTTGAAGAACACAAATCACGAACCAATAATGTGTGCTTTCTGGGCGTATGTTGACAATGTATCCATCTCTATTATGTACTTTTGATGGAACATCAAAAACGCACCAGTTATCTGTATAAATAGTAGCTCTGCACTGAAGATGCTTGGCTGTGACCTTAAATTTGACGATACATGCATAATTTACTGAGCATGAGCCATGAATTGGTGTGCATCCCAGAGGCCTAGCTTAATTAATGCCGCAGGTGCAGTGGCACCATGATGCAGCGCTTTCAGGGGCCCAGTTATGGCTGCGCGACTAACCGACGGGGCCCATGTGGCTATTTTCCTTGCTTGCAGTAGTCCTTTGGCACCTTTACTACACCACTGGGTGCACCATTGATTTTCTCCACTCGGGCCGGAATATGTGCTCCAATAATCCCCTGGCCCTGTTTTGTGCACTTCTCATCAACAACTTTATTCGGTGATACAAAAAAAAGACAAGAGCTATTTAAAAAAAAATAAAGAGAAATCTAGGAATAAATATATATTATTGCAGTTCCGTAAAATACAGAATAAATAGTGAGAACTATTACAAAAGCAATAAAAACATCCATTGTGGCCCCAAAAAGTACAGACTTAATAGATTGGACTGTATTAAAACAACCTCATCTCACCACAGTGTCCAAGCTATATCAATAAAAGTTAATGGCAATGGAACCTGAGCCTATCTGCAGCCCTTAATAAGCTAAGAACATATAATACTGAATTACTTGAAAGCATTTGTAAAAATATAAAAGCACGTCTAACCTGCCTAAAACGTTCTTTTTTTACGAATGGGGATAATAAAAGACTTTCTTTGTACCTCATGAAAGCTACAAAACATTAAAAAGTGCATCATGTCCTGTGGAGACTTCCCAGAGCAGCCACAGAGTGGGAGGCTCTGCCCTTTGTGTGCCCTACGGGGGTGGGCCAGAAGACAATGAAAAGGATCCAATCGAAGTCTAGTCAATAAAAAGTGATTGTGGTTGCTTTTGAAGCATAAAAGATAGGGCTCAGTTAAAGGCACAGTTTTCAGTATAGAATAACCATGGACTCAGCTCCACTTCTTCTCTGGCCCACATACGCCTTTTGAAAAAGTTCTCCTCCACCCAATACAGATCCCTCTCACACATTTTGTCCCGGTTCTCAAATAGATCTACCGTTCCCAAACTGACATACTTAAGCCAGCAAATACGATTAAAATGGTCAAGTGAAAGTCCCTCAAGATTTCCTAGCTTATAGCAATTCCCTTCCTGAGCCAGATTTTCATCCACAACGATAAAGGACGATAATCCAACACATCTGAAAGAAAGGCCATCCCTAATTCTTCCTGAGCTATAAAGGATGGAGTGCCCTGCCGGAAGCAAAGGATCCGTCTCAGAAAGATATTTTCAACAGTTTGCAATACATCATGCTCAATATAGCCTCAGATCTCGCTGCCACGGATCGCCTTTGAAATACAGTTAGCCTTATAAATGTACAAATGGGCCCAATGGGTCTACTTCCCTATGTGGAAGCAACATTTCAAACAGCAGCAATAGCCGTAAATAAGTCCCCGTTCTTCCGACTTATCAAAGGGTGCTAGTTCAAGGCCTCCCCAAACACTACCCCTAGGGAGGAAAAAACATCGGTTTTAGCAACGGCGTAGCCCCAACCATAAATGTTTAGGACTTAGCTGGATGGAGGCCCATTTGCATTACAAACGATTTACTGTTATCGACCAACAAGTCTAGATCCTCCATAAAATGAACAAAGGAGTTCAGCAAAGATGGTAAACCCCTTGCTGTCCTAACCATGAGGACAGCATCATCAGTAAGACAGGCAAACGTGCTTACCCATCTGAGGACAGTCAGTTTTGATTTCAAGAGGTCCTGCTTCAAATTATTAATATACAGGTTAAAAGGAAAAGGGGTCAGAATGCACCCTTGACAACCCCCTCTCTGGATAGAAAACTGGCAGGTGGCTTTGAGATCTTCAGAATAGCAAACTACAGCTTTGGTGTCTCTGTGGAGATCCCTTAAAAACCTAACAATGTTTTTGTTGATGCCAATGAAAAGCATCACCTGCCAAAGCTTGGGTCTGTTAACTCGATCAAAAGCGGAAGACTGATCCATAAAAGTTAAGTAGATGGTGCTAGCGCGGGCAATGGTATACTAGCTCAAATTCATTTAAAGATTTACACTCTGGCCCACTGTTGAGCAACCAGGATAAAAACAATATTGTACCTCAGCCAGGATATTATCATCTACCCAGCTCAAAAGCCTGTCTAGAACCATACGTCCCACTACCTTTACCACAGATTCCAAAAGGGAGATGGGCATATAGCAGTGAGTGCGATCCCGATCTACCTTTTTGAAAACAGGGACAATAGTGGATAACGCCCAGGTATCCCGGCGACCAATCGTGACTGCAGCATTTAATGACTGAGGTGAGAGCAGGTACCCAGATATCCAAATTCGAAAAATAGCTTTCTTGGGGGGTCCCATTAGGGCCTGGTGTCTTGTTTGCAGACAATCCCACTATGCCTGCTCTTACTTCTTGTGCTGTAAATACGACCTCAGATTTACCCTAAATATTAACCTGGGGTTCCCTCAAAATAATGGTAGTCTGAAACATATCCTCAAAGTGAGTTACCCAGTCATCTGCGGTAATAAAGGCGTCCAATAAATTAGCACTATCTGCTGCCAGAAAAAGATCGTTAATGCCTTAACTTCTGCGTTTTTTCCGCTGCGGTGCGGGCATTCTGAAGAGTGGGCGGGCCGCCTTGGCCAACGGCAGCACTAGAGAGGTAGTGCTGCCGTCGGCCAACGGCCGACAGCAGCACGCAAGGGGTTAATAAGGCTCCAGAAATTGGAGCTATTGTTCAGAGTACTGGCCTCAATCAGATCTGACCAGTCCTCCTCTTTCAGAGCGGATTTACGCTTTGCCAAGGCGGCCTTATATTGTTTACGATATCCCTAGACTACAAGGGCGTCCTTTGGTATGATAGAACGTCTTTCTATGTCCTGGAAGCGCGAGAGCACGCATAGTCAAACCATTTCGGGCCTGTTTTGTGAATTTATAGATCACATGCCAATAATCACCTGCACGCGGGATGTATGCATCGACAGAGCGCCGATAACCCACCATGCTTGAATCATACATCGACGATGCACCAATGATCCTGTACACCTGGGCCTTGCATACACCATGCCGCGATGATCCCCTGCACGCGGTGTTTATGCCCACTATGGTAATCCCCAGCATTAGAGCGCACGTCGATGACGCACCAGTTATCTCTGCACGGCGGCCATTAACTGATGACGCATTCATGGCATGCTTAAAGATGTCGCAGTTCGCGCTGAAGAGACACGGAAAGTACCAAAATCTCAAGTCCCATGTATCCTCAAGGAATATTTAAGAGTCGACAAGTCCACTCGAGTGGAGGCTTCCCCGGTCATGTGTCTATGGGATAGGGTGATATTTCTTTCCCTTCCTAAGAATAGCCGCGGGTTTGGGCCTGGCTTCCTGTAATGCGCACCGGGGCCCCTCCCTCATCCGGCCAGTTCACACGGAAACATCTGCAGACGGTTCCACCGAGAGTGCGCACGGGACAGGCCCGCCCGCTCCAGGCTCAAAATGTTATCTTCTTTCAAACTACGGTAATCGAAGTCTCTCGGAACAGCTCCTCACAAAAATCTGAACCTACACCGGTTTTAGGCCTGGCTTTCATTAGAACCCGCCACCCTCACTCTGAGCAGGGCTGCAGCCCCAGCTGTCATTCTGTATGGACATATTACCTATTCTTCCTATGTTCTATTAGAAGTTTTTGTTGTTACTTGAACATGTTTTTACATATACATTTCATCATAGCCCCAGCCCTTCCCTCCATGTACACAGTTTAAACAAACATTTCCTTTACAGCGCCGTTCCGTGCCCCAGCACGCCTCTTCCCTAAGAAATGATTACTTTATTTGAGTATTTTCTTTGTAACATATCCCCGAGCGCGCCTTTCCTTGATAAATCATTCTTTTTCATACACCATTTCCTTTGTACCGTGTCCGCCAGCGTGTCTCTGCCTTTGGAAGGAATTCTTTCTCTGAACATGTTTCCTTTGTTCCTCAGCCTCGGTGTTCTTTCCTTCAGGAGTCATTCCTGTTCCAAGAAAACCTGATGGAACATCTCTTCGCAGCCCCAGCTGCCCCGACCTCTAGAAGCAGCTCGTGCCATGGTGCAAGCATTCCTCCTCCCAGGAGCCATAGCGTCTGGCGCATACCTAATGACTGTAATTACAATGGCTGGTGTGCACCTGTTCTGCCTCATTCAATAGAGGAATTCCCCTGGGCCCTAATGCGGAGAGATTCATTCTGCACGAATGTAGTAGGGAGTTCCTACCCTCCCTGGCCATTGTACTGTAGGAACAATCACCCTACTAATGGTCCAACCCCCTCTCCCACATACCTAGGGTCAACGTGTCCAGCCCGCTGCTGTACTGTAGGAAAACATTTACTAGAACCAGCGGTTGAAATGTAATCCTAGAAGTGTAGGTACTCGCAGCCCAGAGTACCAGTGTGCTATAGATAAGGGTGGTATTCTCCAATTAAGTGTTGACCCCTCGCTGAGAGGTGCTGGTACTCAGTGCTGGATAGTGCCTGCTCATTAAAAGCACTGACTAGAACTTCCAGGTCCCCGGATCACCATGTCTACCCCTTACCTCGAGGCTAGAATCCCCGCTGTACTGACGTGCTGAGGCCCCCTGCACCTACGGGTCAGGTGTCCAGCCCCTGCTGTGGGGCACCGACCCTCTCTGTACTATTTTACTCAACACCACCCCCTGAGGATCACTGTGTCCAGCCCCTGCTGTGGTGCAGGAACTAGCTATATACTAATGTACCCCGGCCCGGGCTCTTGTACGCTGTATTCAAGGCCGGCTGTGGGTCAGGGACTGTCTATAGAGTGATCTACATCCCCCCGTCCCCCGCCCTTGGATCAGTAAGTGCATTCCCCATTGATGTACATGAACCCTCTCTACTAACTTACTGGCCCTGCTTCCATCACCATGACCAGCGCCTGCTGTGGGGCATGAACCTTCTCAGGATTAATTGTAATATTTATGACCTGGGACCCCTGGATACTGTGTCCACCTCTGCTGTGTGCAGGAACCGCGTCTAGACTGGAATCCCCTGTATACCTCTGCTGTGTGCAGGAACCGCGTCTAGACTGGAATCCCCTTTACACCTCTGCTGTGTGCAGGGAGCGCGTTTAGACTGGAATCTCCTGTCCACCTCTGCTGTGTGCAGGAACCGCGTCTAGACTGGAATCCCCTGTATACCTCTGCTGTGTGCAGGAACCGCGTCTAGACTGGAATCCCCTGTATACCTCTGCTGTGTGCAGGAACCGCGTCTAGACTGGAATCCCCTGTATACCTCTGCTGTGTGCAGGAACCGCGTCTAGACTGGAATCTCCTGTACACCTCTGCTGTGTGCAGGAACCGCGTCTAGACTGGAATCCCCTGTATACCTCTGCTGTGTGCAGGAACCGCGTCTAGACTGGAATCCCCTGTACACCTCTGCTGTGTGCAGGAACCGCGTCTAGACTGGAATCCCCTGTACACCTCTGCTGTGTGCAGGAACCGCGTCTAGACTGGAATCCCCTGTATACCTCTGCTGTGCTGCAGGGACCACGTCTAGACTGGAATTCCATGTACACCTCTGCTGTGTGCAGGAACCGCGTCTAGACTGGAATCCCCTGTACACCTCTGCTGTGTGCAGGAACCGCGTCTAGACTGGAATCCCCTGTACACCTCTGCTGTGTGCAGGAACCGCGTCTAGACTGGAATCCCCTGTATACCTCTGCTGTGCTGCAGGGACCACGTCTAGACTGGAATTCCATGTACACCTCTGCTGTGTGCAGGAACCGCGTCTAGACTGGAATCCCCTGTACACCTCTGCTGTGTGCAGGGAGCGCGTCTAGACTGGAATCCCCTGTACACCTCTGCTGTGTGCAGGAACCGCATCTAGACTGGAATCCCCTGTATACCTCTGCTGTGTGCAGGAACCGCGTCTAGACTGGAATCCCCTGTACACCTCTGCTGTGTGCAGGAACCGCATCTAGACTGGAATCCCCTGTATACCTCTGCTGTGTGCAGGGAGCGCGTCTAGACTGGAATCCCCTGTACACCTCTGCTGTGTGCAGGAACCGCGTCTAGACTGGAATCCCCTGTATACCTCTGCTGTGTGCAGGAACCGCGTCTAGACTGGAATCCGCTGTATACCTCTGCTGTGCTGCAGGGACCACGTCTAGACTGGAATCCCCTGTACACCTCTGCTGTGTGCAGGGAGCGCGTCTAGACTGGAATCCCCTGTACACCTCTGCTGTGTGCAGGAACCGCGCCTAGACTGGAATCCCCTGTATACCTCTGCTGTGTGCAGGAACCGCGTCTAGACTGGAATCCCCTGTACACCTCTGCTGTGTGCAGGAACCGCGTCTAGACTGGAATCCCCTGTATACCTCTGCTGTGCTGCAGGGACCACGTCTAGACTGGAATTCCATGTACACCTCTGCTGTGTGCAGGAACCGCGTCTAGACTGGAATCCCCTGTACACCTCTGCTGTGTGCAGGGAGCGCGTCTAGACTGGAATCCCCTGTACACCTCTGCTGTGTGCAGGAACCGCGTCTAGACTGGAATCCCCTGTACACCTCTGCTGTGTGCAGGGACCGCGTCTAGACTGGAATCCCCTGTACACCTCTGCTGTGTGCAGGAACCGCGTTTAGACTGGAATCCCCTGTACACCTCTGCTGTGTGCAGGAACCGCGTCTAGACTGGAATCCCCTGTATACCTCTGCTGTGTGCAGGAACCGGGTCTAGACTGGAATCCCCTGTACACCTCTACTGTGTGCAGGAACCGCGTCTAGACTGGAATCCCCTTTACACCTCTACTGTGTGCTGGAACCGCATCTAGACTGGAATCCCCTGTACACCTCTGCTGTGTGCAGGAACCGCGTCTAGACTGGAATCCCCTGTACACCTCTGCTGTGTGCAGGAACCGCGTCTAGACTGGAATCCCCTGTACACCTCTACTGTGTGCAGGAACCGCGTCTAGACTGGAATCCCCTTTACACCTCTGCTGTGTGCAGGAACCGGGTCTAGACTGGAATCCCCTGTACACCTCTGCTGTGCTGCAGGAACCACGTCTAGACTGGAATTCCCTGTACACCTCTGCTGTGTGCAGGAACCGCGTCTAGACTGGAATCCCCTGTACACCTCTACTGTGTGCAGGAACCGCGTCTAGACTGGAATCTCCTGTACACCTCTGCTGTGTGCAGGAACCGCGTTTAGACTGGAATCCCCTGTACACCTCTGCTGTGTGCAGGAACCGCATCTAGACTGGAATCCCCTGTACACTTCTGCTGTGCTGCAGGAACCGCATCTAGACTGGAATCCCCTGTACACCTCTGCTGTGTGCAGGACCCGCGTCTAGACTGGAATCCCCTGTACACCTCTGCTGTGTGCAGGAACCGCGTCTAAACTGGAATCCCCTGTACACCTCTGCTGTGCTGCAGGAACCGCATCTAGACTGGAATCCCCTGTACACCTCTGCTGTGTGCAGGAACCGCGTCTAGACTGGAATCCCCTGTACACCTCTGCTGTGTGCAGGGACCGCGTCTAGACTGGAATCCCCTGTACACCTCTGCTGTGCTGCAGGAACCGTATCTAGACTGGAATCCCCTGTACACCTCTGCTGTGTGCAGGGACCGCGTCTAGACTGGAATCCCCTGTACACCTCTGCTGTGCTGCAGGAACCACGTCTAGACTGGAATCCCCTGTACACCTCTGCTGTGTGCAGGAACCGCGTCTAGACTGGAATCCCCTGTACACCTCTGCTGTGTGCAGGAACCGCGTCTAGACTGGAATCTCCTGTACACCTCTGCTGTGTGCAGGAACCGCGTTTAGACTGGAATCCCCTGTACACCTCTGCTGTGTGCAGGAACCGCGTCTAGACTGGAATCCCCTGTACACCTCTGCTGTGTGCAGGAACCGCGTCTAGACTGGAATCTCCTGTACACCTCTGCTGTGTGCAGGAACCGCGTTTAGACTGGAATCCCCTGTACACTTCTGCTGTGCTGCAGGAACCGCATCTAGACTGGAATCCCCTGTACACCTCTGCTGTGTGCAGGGACCGCGTCTAGACTGGAATCCCCTGTACACCTCTGCTGTGCTGCAGGAACCGCATCTAGACTGGAATCCCCTGTACACCTCTGCTGTGTGCAGAGACCGCGTCTAGACTGGAATCCCCTGTACACCTCTGCTGTGCTGCAGGAACCACGTCTAGACTGGAATCCCCTGTACACCTCTGCTGTGTGCAGGAACCGCGTCAAGACTGGAATCTCCTGTACACCTCTGCTGTGTGCAGGAACCGCGTTTAGACTGGAATCCCCTGTACCCCTCTGCTGTGTGCAGGAACCGCGTCTAGACTGGAATCCCCTGTACACCTCTGCTGTGTGCAGGAACCGCGTCTAGACTGGAATCTCCTGTACACCTCTGCTGTGTGCAGGAACCGCGTTTAGACTGGAATCCCCTGTACACTTCTGCTGTGCTGCAGGAACCGCATCTAGACTGGAATCCCCTGTACACCTCTGCTGTGTGCAGGGACCGCGTCTAGACTGGAATCCCCTGTACACCTCTGCTGTGCTGCAGGAACCGCATCTAGACTGGAATCCCCTGTACACCTCTGCTGTGTGCAGAGACCGCGTCTAGACTGGAATCCCCTGTACACCTCTGCTGTGCTGCAGGAACCACGTCTAGACTGGAATCCCCTGTACACCTCTGCTGTGTGCAGGAACCGCATCTAGACTGGAATCCCCTGTACACCTCTGCTGTGTGCAGGAACCGCGTCTAGACTGGAATCCCCTATACACCTCTGCTGTGCTGCAGGAACCGCGTCTAGACTGGAATCCCCTGTACACTTCTGCTGTGCTGCAGGAACCGCATCTAGACTGGAATCCCCTGTACACTTCTGCTGTGCTGCAGGAACAGCAACTAGACTGGAATCCCCTGTACACCTCTGCTGTGTGCAGGGACCGCGTCTAGACTGGAATCCCCTGTACACCTCTGCTGTGCTGCAGGAACCACGTCTAGACTGGAATCCCCTGTACACCCCTGCTGTGTGCAGGAACCGCGTCTAGACTGGAATCCCCTGTACACCTCTGCTGTGCTGCAGGAACCGCGTCTAGACTGGAATCCCCTGCACACTTCTGCTGTGCTGCAGGAACCGCATCTAGACTGGAATCCCCTGTACACTTCTGCTGTGCTGCAGGAACCGCGTCTAGACTGGAATCCCCTGTACACTTCTGCTGTGCTGCAGGAACCGCATCTAGACTGGAATCCCCTGTACACCTCTGCTGTATGCAGGGACCGCGTCTAGACTGGAATCCCCTGTACACCTCTGCTGTGCTGCAGGAACCGCATCTAGACTGGAATCCCCTGTACACTTCTGCTGTGCTGCAGGAACCGCATCTAGACTGGAATCCCCTGTACACTTCTGCTGTGCTGCAGGAACCGCGTCTAGACTGGAATCCCCTGTACACTTCTGCTGTGCTGCAGGAACCGCATCTAGACTGGAATCCCCTGTACACCTCTGCTGTGTGCAGGGACTGCGTCTAGACTGGAATCCCCTTTACACCTCTGCTGTGCTGCAGGAACCGCATCTAGACTGGAATCCCCTGTACACCTCTGCTGTGTGCAGGGACCGCGTCTAGACTGGAATCCCCTGTACACTTCTGCTGTGCTGCAGGAACCGCGTCTAGACTGGAATCCCCTGTACACTTCTGCTGTGCTGCAGGAACCGCATCTAGACTGGAATCCCCTGTACACCTCTGCTGTGTGCAGGAACCGCATTTAGACGGGAAACCCCTGTGCACCTCTGCTGTGTGCAGGGAGCGCGTCTAGACTGGAATCCCCTGTACACCTCTGCTGTGTGCAGGAACCGCGTCTAGACTGGAATCCCCTGTACACCTCTGCTGTGTGCAGGAACCGCGTCTAGACTGGAATCCCCTGTACACCTCTGCTGTGTGCAGGAACCGCGTCTAGACTGGAATCCCCTGTACACCTCTGCTGTGTGCAGGAACCGCGTTTAGACTGGAATCCCCTGTACATCTCTGCTATGGTGCAGGAACCGCATCTAGACTGGAATCCCCTGTACACCTCTGCTGTGTGCAGGAACCGCGTCTAGACTGGAATCCCCTGTACACCTCTGCTGTGTGCAGGAACCGCGTTTAGACTGGAGTCCCCTGTACATCTCTGCTATGGTGCAGGAACCGCATCTAGACTGGAACCCCTGTACACCTCTGCTGAGTGCAGGAACCGCGTCTAGACTGGAATCCCCTGTACACCTCTGCTGTGTGCAGGAACTGCGTCTAGACTGGAATCCCCTGTCCACCTCTGCTGTGTGCAGGAACCGCGTCTAGACTGGAATCCCCTGTACACTTCTGCTGTGCTGCAGGAACCGCATCTAGACTGGAATCCCCTGTACACCTCTGCTGTTTGCAGGAACCGCATCTAGACTGGAGTCCCCTGTACACCTCTGCTGTGTGCAGGAACCGCATCTAGACTGGAATCCCCTGTACACCTCTGCTGTGTGCAGGAACCACGTTTAGACTGGAGTCCCCTGTACACCTCTGCTGTGTGCAGGAACCGCATCTAGACTGGAATCCCCTGTACACTTCTGCTGTGCTGCAGGAACCGCATCTAGACTGGAATCCCCTGTACACCTCTGCTGTGTGCAGGAACCGCGTTTAGACTGGAGTCCCCTGTACACCTCTGCTGTGTGCAGGAACCGCATCTAGACTGGAATCCCCTGTACACCTCTGCTGTGTGCAGGAACTGCGTCTAGACTGGAATCCCCTATACACCTCTGCTGTGTGCAGGAACCGCGTCTAGACTGGAATCCCCTGTATACCTCTGCTGTGTGCAGGAACCGCGTCTAGACTGGAATCTCCTGTACACCTCTGCTGTGTGCAGGAACCGCGTCTAGACTGGAATCCCCTGTATACCTCTGCTGTGTGCAGGAACCGCGTCTAGACTGGAATCCCCTGTACACCTCTGCTGTGTGCAGGAACCGCGTCTAGACTGGAATCCCCTGTACACCTCTGCTGTGTGCAGGAACCGCGTCTAGACTGGAATCCCCTGTATACCTCTGCTGTGCTGCAGGGACCACGTCTAGACTGGAATTCCATGTACACCTCTGCCGTGTGCAGGAACCGCGTCTAGACTGGAATCCCCTGTACACCTCTGCTGTGTGCAGGAACCGCGTCTAGACTGGAATCCCCTGTACACCTCTGCTGTGTGCAGGAACCGCGTCTAGACTGGAATCCCCTGTATACCTCTGCTGTGCTGCAGGGACCACGTCTAGACTGGAATTCCATGTACACCTCTGCTGTGTGCAGGAACCGTGTCTAGACTGGAATCCCCTGTACACCTCTGCTGTGTGCAGGGAGCGCGTCTAGACTGGAATCCCCTGTACACCTCTGCTGTGTGCAGGAACCGCGTCTAGACTGGAATCCCCTGTATACCTCTGCTGTGTGCAGGAACCGCGTCTAGACTGGAATCCCCTGTACACCTCTGCTGTGTGCAGGAACCGCGTCTAGACTGGAATCCCCTGTATACCTCTGCTGTGTGCAGGGACCACGTCTAGACTGGAATTCCATGTACACCTCTGCTGTGTGCAGGAACCGCGTCTAGACTGGAATCCCCTGTACACCTCTGCTGTGTGCAGGGAGCGCGTCTAGACTGGAATCCCCTGTACACCTCTGCTGTGTGCAGGAACCGCGTCTAGACTGGAATCCCCTGTACACCTCTGCTGTGTGCAGGGACCGCGTCTAGACTGGAATCCCCTGTACACCTCTGCTGTGTGCAGGAACCGCGTTTAGACTGGAATCCCCTGTACACCTCTGCTGTGTGCAGGAACCGCGTCTAGACTGGAATCCCCTGTATACCTCTGCTGTGTGCAGGAACCGCGTCTAGACTGGAATCCCCTGTACACCTCTACTGTGTGCAGGAACCGCGTCTAGACTGGAATCCCCTTTACACCTCTACTGTGTGCAGGAACCGCGTCTAGACTGGAATCCCCTGTACACCTCTGCTGTGTGCAGGAACCGCGTCTAGACTGGAATCCCCTGTACACCTCTGCTGTGTGCAGGAACCGCGTCTAGACTGGAATCCCCTGTACACCTCTACTGTGTGCAGGAACCGCGTCTAGACTGGAATCCCCTTTACACCTCTGCTGTGTGCAGGAACCGCGTCTAGACTGGAATCCCCTGTACACCTCTTTTGTGCTGCTGGAACCACGTCTAGACTGGAATTCCCTGTACACCTCTGCTGTGTGCAGGAACCGCGTCTAGACTGGAATCCCCTGTACACCTCTACTGTGTGCAGGAACCGCGTCTAGACTGGAATCTCCTGTACACCTCTGCTGTGTGCAGGAACCGCGTTTAGACTGGAATCCCCTGTACACCTCTGCTGTGTGCAGGAACCGCGTCTAGACTGGAATCCCCTGTACACTTCTGCTGTGCTGCAGGAACCGCATCTAGACTGGAATCCCCTGTACACCTCTGCTGTGTGCAGGACCCGCGTCTAGACTGGAATCCCCTGTACACCTCTGCTGTGTGCAGGAACCGCGTCTAGACTGGAATCCCCTGTACACCTCTGCTGTGCTGCAGGAACCGCATCTAGACTGGAATCCCCTGTACACCTCTGCTGTGTGCAGGAACCGCGTCTAGACTGGAATCCCCTGTACACCTCTGCTGTGTGCAGGGACCGCGTCTAGACTGGAATCCCCTGTACACCTCTGCTGTGCTGCAGGAACCGCATCTAGACTGGAATCCCCTGTACACCTCTGCTGTGTGCAGGGACCGCGTCTAGACTGGAATCCCCTGTACACCTCTGCTGTGCTGCAGGAACCACGTCTAGACTGGAATCCCCTGTACACCTCTGCTGTGTGCAGGAACCGCGTCTAGACTGGAATCCCCTGTACACCTCTGCTGTGTGCAGGAACCGCGTCTAGACTGGAATCTCCTGTACACCTCTGCTGTGTGCAGGAACCGCGTTTAGACTGGAATCCCCTGTACACCTCTGCTGTGTGCAGGAACCGCGTCTAGACTGGAATCCCCTGTACACCTCTGCTGTGTGCAGGAACCGCGTCTAGACTGGAATCTCCTGTACACCTCTGCTGTGTGCAGGAACCGCGTTTAGACTGGAATCCCCTGTACACTTCTGCTGTGCTGCAGGAACCGCATCTAGACTGGAATCCCCTGTACACCTCTGCTGTGTGCAGGGACCGCGTCTAGACCGGAATCCCCTGTACACCTCTGCTGTGCTGCAGGAACCGCATCTAGACTGGAATCCCCTGTACACCTCTGCTGTGTGCAGAGACCGCGTCTAGACTGGAATCCCCTGTACACCTCTGCTGTGCTGCAGGAACCACGTCTAGACTGGAATCCCCTGTACACCTCTGCTGTGTGCAGGAACCGCGTCTAGACTGGAATCTCCTGTACACCTCTGCTGTGTGCAGGAACCGCGTTTAGACTGGAATCTCCTGTACACCTCTGCTGTGTGCAGGAACCGCGTTTAGACTGGAATCCCCTGTACACTTCTGCTGTGCTGCAGGAACCGCATCTAGACTGGAATCCCCTGTACACCTCTGCTGTGTGCAGGGACCGCGTCTAGACTGGAATCCCCTGTACACCTCTGCTGTGCTGCAGGACCCGCATCTAGACTGGAATCCCCTGTACACCTCTGCTGTGTGCAGAGACCGCGTCTAGACTGGAATCCCCTGTACACCTCTGCTGTGCTGCAGGAACCACGTCTAGACTGGAATCCCCTGTACACCTCTGCTGTGTGCAGGAACCGCATCTAGACTGGAATCCCCTGTACACCTCTGCTGTGTGCAGGAACCGCGTCTAGACTGGAATCCCCTATACACCTCTGCTGTGCTGCAGGAACCGCGTCTAGACTGGAATCCCCTGTACACTTCTGCTGTGCTGCAGGAACCGCATCTAGACTGGAATCCCCTGTACACTTCTGCTGTGCTGCAGGAACCGCAACTAGACTGGAATCCCCTGTACACCTCTGCTGTGTGCAGGGACCGCGTCTAGACTGGAATCCCCTGTACACCTCTGCTGTGCTGCAGGAACCACGTCTAGACTGGAATCCCCTGTACACCCCTGCTGTGTGCAGGAACCGCGTCTAGACTGGAATCCCCTGTACACCTCTGCTGTGCTGCAGGAACCGCGTCTAGACTGGAATCCCCTGCACACTTCTGCTGTGCTGCAGGAACCGCATCTAGACTGGAATCCCCTGTACACTTCTGCTGTGCTGCAGGAACCGCGTCTAGACTGGAATCCCCTGTACACTTCTGCTGTGCTGCAGGAACCGCATCTAGACTGGAATCCCCTGTACACCTCTGCTGTATGCAGGGACCGCGTCTAGACTGGAATCCCCTGTACACCTCTGCTGTGCTGCAGGAACCGCATCTAGACTGGAATCCCCTGTACACTTCTGCTGTGCTGCAGGAACCGCATCTAGACTGGAATCCCCTGTACACTTCTGCTGTGCTGCAGGAACCGCGTCTAGACTGGAATCCCCTGTACACTTCTGCTGTGCTGCAGGAACCGCATCTAGACTGGAATCCCCTGTACACCTCTGCTGTGTGCAGGGACCGCGTCTAGACTGGAATCCCCTTTACACCTCTGCTGTGCTGCAGGAACCGCATCTAGACTGGAATCCCCTGTACACCTCTGCTGTGTGCAGGGACCGCGTCTAGACTGGAATCCCCTGTACACTTCTGCTGTGCTGCAGGAACCGCGTCTAGACTGGAATCCCCTGTACACTTCTGCTGTGCTGCAGGAACTGCATCTAGACTGGAATCCCCTGTACACCTCTGCTGTGTGCAGGAACCGCATCTAGACTGGAATCCCCTGTACACCTCTGCTGTGTGCAGGGAGCGCGTCTAGACTGGAATCCCCTGTACACCTCTGCTGTGTGCAGGAACCGCGTCTAGACTGGAATCCCCTGTACACCTCTGCTGTGTGCAGGAACCGCGTCTAGACTGGAATCCCCTGTACACCTCTGCTGTGTGCAGGAACCGCGTCTAGACTGGAATCCCCTGTACACCTCTGCTGTGTGCAGGAACCGCGTTTAGACTGGAATCCCCTGTACATCTCTGCTATGGTGCAGGAACCGCATCTAGACTGGAATCCCCTGTACACCTCTGCTGTGTGCAGGAACCGCGTCTAGACTGGAATCCCCTGTACACCTCTGCTGTGTGCAGGAACTGCGTTTAGACTGGAGTCCCCTGTACATCTCTGCTATGGTGCAGGAACCGCATCTAGACTGGAATCCCCTGTACACCTCTGCTGTGTGCAGGAACCGCGTCTAGACTGGAATCCCCTGTACACCTCTGCTGTGTGCAGGAACTGCGTCTAGACTGGAATCCCCTGTACACCTCTGCTGTGTGCAGGAACCGCGTCTAGACTGGAATCCCCTGTACACTTCTGCTGTGCTGCAGGAACCGCATCTAGACTGGAATCCCCTGTACACCTCTGCTGTGTGCAGGAACCGCATCTAGACTGGGGTCCCCTGTACACCTCTGCTGTGTGCAGGAACCGCATCTAGACTGGAATCCCCTGTACACCTCTGCTGTGTGCAGGAACCATGTTTAGACTGGAGTCCCCTGTACACCTCTGCTGTGTGCAGGAACCGCATCTAGACTGGAATCCCCTGTACACTTCTGCTGTGCTGCAGGAACCGCATCTAGACTGGAATCCCCTGTACACCTCTGCTGTGTGCAGGAACCGCGTTTAGACTGGAGTCCCCTGTACACCTCTGCTGTGTGCAGGAACCGCATCTAGACTGGAATCCCCTGTACACCTCTGCTGTGTGCAGGAACCGCGTCTAGACTGGAATCCCCTATACACCTCTGCTGTGCTGCAGGAACCGCGTCTAGGCTGTAATCCCCTGTACACCTCTGCTGTGTGCAGGAACCGCGTCTAGACTGGAATCCCCTGTACACCGTCAAGGTCACGGAACTGAGACTGCCCTAATTAAGGCGGCAGATGAAATCAGGGCTACAATGGACAAGGGTGGTCAGGCTGTCCTGATTTTGTTGGACCTGTCGGCGGCTTTCGACACGGTGGATCATGTAACTTTGATCGGCCGTGTCGAGGCCATTGGTGTTAAACATAGAGCCAGGGACCTTATTACATCCTTCCTAACCGACCGCAGACAAGCAGTTAAGCTGGGCACTTTCACCTCACCCACTTTCAGCCTTCCCTGTGGAGTCCCTCAAGGTTCCTCGCTAAGTCCGACCCTTTTCAATATCGATGTTTCGGACTTAGCGAGGGTAATAAAAGAGTATAACATCAATCTGACAACGTACGCTGACGACACCCAGTTGGTGTTATCCATACATAAGGACGGACCCACTGTGGCAGCAAACTTCAAGAATGGTATGAGGGCTATTAGCAGCTGGATGGCCTCCAACTGCTTAAAACTCAATTCGTCCAAGACGGAAGTTATGCTTTTTGGAAAGATTCAACCTTTGTGGTCTCCCTCATGGTGGCCTGAGGAATTGGGAACTCCACCACAACCTGTTAGCAAAGTCAGAAATCTGGGAGTGATATTTGACAACAAGCTCCTCTTTCATCACCATGCGAATGCGGTAGTCTCATCTTCCTTTAACATCTTAAGGAAAATAAAGAAAATACTACCGTACCTTCCCATAGCCACGGGAAAAACACTAATATCCACACTGGTGTTTTCGCGCATTGACTATTGCAACGCACTCCTCCTCAATGCCCAAAAAAAGGTTATTTCTAAACTGCAATTAATACAAAATGCCTCTGCCAGAGTTCTTCTGGGGATTCCCAAATATAGCTCGGTTTCCAGTCATCTAGACCAACTGCACTGGCTTCCAGTTAGAAGCCGTACGAAGTTTAAGACTCTCTATATTGTCTATAAGGCAATAAAAGACATAGGACCTAAATTCTTGAGAAGTTCTTTTAAACCTTTGGCAACCCCTAGAACGTTGCGCTCTAACACAGCTCACATGCTTCAAACTCCTAGAACAAGGACAGTTAACTGGGGAGATAGGTGTTTCACCATAGCAGCAGCTAAACTGTGGAACTCCCTTCCCCTCAACATAAAGACCAGTCCATCTTTAATAGTTTTTAGAAAGCAGCTAAAGACTTGGCTGTTTTCTTATCGACACGATACATAAATCCTTTACTATTGTCCCTTCGATTCATCACTGGTTTATTTTAGATTTAGCCTCAGCGCCGAGACACCTACGGGTAATTTGTAGCGCTTTAAAAATTGCAAAAAATAAATAAATAAATAAATACACCTCTACTGTGGTGCAGGCATTATCATTGTGCTAATGTTCAAAGAGTCCATGTGTCTCTAGATTAACGTGTACAACCTCTGCTGTTGCGCAGGGCCCATCTCTATATTTATCTGGAGGCCTCCGAACCATTGCTTTGCTGAACCCTCTATTTACTGGCATCCTCTGGACGCTGTGTCCACCCTGCTGTGGTGCAGGAATCATCAGTGTACCAATGTTCTAAGTCTGTTTGTGTATTTATGTGCATCACCTCTGCTAAGGCACAGAACCTATCTCTCTACTAATCTGCTAGAATCCTGGACCATTGAGTTGCTCCATCAAAGCACTGCTGTGGTGCAAGGGCCACTTCTATACTAGGATCCGCTTTGAACACTTTGGACGCTTTGCCCATCCCTGCTGTGGCACAGGAGTCCTGTCTGTGCTAAAGTTTTAGGATCCTTTGCAACAGCGCAGCTAGACCTTTGGCCGCCCGTGGCGGTCCCTGCGTTTGCCGCCCTGCGGCGTCTGCATGTAAGAGTAGGCCGCCCCCCACCACTCCCATTGCTACACCACTGATCCCTTGATCTAGGGTCCAGCCCTTGCTGCAGCGGACGAGCCAGGGTCAGGCTGGCTGATAAAGAAATCATGCTGTGCCCAATGGGCCAGTCAGACCGATCAGTTTTTGGGTCCGTTTTTTGGCTATTTGTGGGCCTGTTTATGGTCTGCTGGCTGGCCTTTACTGTTGATTATCCTTATATTAATTGCCAGCAGCAAGCTCACATCCATGCAGCCCTCCATACCTTGTAAAACAGTCATACACTGTGTCTTTACAAGTTCAAAACTGACCCAGTTTACCGAAATGGGCCAATGTTTCACTCATGGGGGCCACTTTTATTTTGGTGTCCAGGCCTATTTTGTGTCCCAGCCCGACCATGGCAGGAGCCATGCCTGTGCTGTTTTAGGACCCCTTGGTCACATGTCCAGCCCTGCAGCGGTGCAGGAGCCCCCCCCCCCCCCTCACTCCCCCGCCCTTGATGTTCTTGGCTCCTCGTGCGCACCCCTGCAGAGCACGCCACGCCCTCACCTCACCTATTGACAGAATCCAGAAGCCCCTGTCAAGGATGACGCCACGCGCCTTGTTGCTCAAGCAGAGCGATTGAGTCAGTGGATGCACTCTGCTGTGATTGATTTTACAGTAATTCAGCAACAGGAAGGAAATGGGTAATTACAGCTCTGGGGAAAACTCATCGGTGACTCACTGAGACGTGCATTTACTTCAGCCCCGACAGGTAGAACGGTGCTCTTACCAGGCTTCGGGGAGCGCGAGGCTCAGGGGATTGGCACGCGGACACAGATCTTGACACCCTTGGAAGAGATGGGCTCGGGATGGATAGCCTGCTACCTGTGGGACTATACAGGTTCAGGAGACTGGGCCAGGCACACAGAGCCCGGCACCTGTAGAAGCAGGCATGCATATTTAGTCACCTGTAGAACTACACGCGCTCAGGAGACTGGCACAGACACACACAGCCTGCTGTCACCTTTAAGACTAGCCTGGGCCAGGAGACCGGCACAGGGATAAAGGTCATGTCGTCTGTAGGTCTAGCAGGGTTCAGGGATGCCAGCCTTGTCATATCTAAGAGTTTGCTGATGATGGGGAGTGCCGCATGATAGAGATCCTTTCACTCGTAGGACTGGGTCTTTTCGGAGACTGGTACAGCGACATTGCCACCTTTGACTTGCTTGAATCCGTAGGCTGGCGTTTGGGTACAGAGTCGGCCACCTGTATTGCTCTGGAGTTGTATTTAAACAGTACTTGGTAACCATGGTGTGTAGAACAAAATCCTTGAAGTGGATTGTCACAGGGATACAGGTCTTCTCACCTAAAGGACCAGATATGGTCAGGAGACCTTCACCTGTTAGCACTGAACCCGTCACCTGGTGGAATCCATGGCCTCAGGAGATAGTCACTGGGCCTGTCACCTAGAGCTGCATGGGCCAAGAGGGATGGGCCAAGGATGCTTAGCCTTCACTGCTCAGAAGATTGGCTCCTCTGCCACTTCTACAGCTGGTTGTCATTGGGCCAATGCCACTAGGATACAGAGTGGGTCACATCCATGGCTCCATAGCGGCATGGATTAGCAAATTTAGCGGCACAAATATTAAAATTTAGCGGCACTTTATTTGACAAATAATCATTCATTTTCAGCCTGAATTCAATGGAAACTGTTTTAGCAGAGTATTCCACTTTGAAATAGGCCTGTTTAAAGTGTCTGCAGCTCTACGGAAGCACAGCTCCGGTCCTAACCTTGTGGGAGGGAGCTGTATTTCTCCCTGGGATGTTCTAGAGCCCATGTATGCACCGCCGCAGGGGTAACAAGCGCTATATAATTGCAAACCTTTTTCCCTTTTCTATCCCTCCGCTATCCTTCTGAATCCAAATAACTGACTAACGTATCCACCACTCAAATTATTTTCATATTTCACTATACTAATTCAACACTAAGTAAGTAAGCAAGTAAGTCAATTTATTTATTGATTAATTAAAATCATTACAAAGAAGTACATATCAAGCACAAAGTCTAATTGAACATATATGGATACAATGCCTTAAAATAAGTTGATCAAGATTTGCTTAACCCTTATCCAGTTAGAGACTAAAGTGCATTATACTAGAAACTAATAATAACCATTTGCCAATAACAGTCTACAATGACTGAATAAAGTGCAATGTGCTCTCAGCGACGAAACTAATGTGCATTGTGCTAGCAGCAAATATTAAAAGTATCACAATAGCAATTAGCAGCAAAAGTAAAGAGCAATTAGTAACTTCTGTTACAGATTATCTGTAACTATTAGCAGCAAGGTATAAAGTGCATTAATTTTCAGTAACTAAGCTAAAGTGCATCATGTTAGCATCAACAAGATATGAATTACTGTATTAATTAAAAACTAATATATAATACAAAGCTCCTACCGGTGATAAAGTGTGCATCTGCTGACCTCTAAAATCATAGAAAATAATTGTACATAACTAATCCTTCTTGGGTTCCAGAGTAGCGTGCTATGTGCCAAAAAAGCGCTTTGACGCCTCGTCAGGGGTAGTAAGCGCTATATAAATGCAATTACAATACTATGAACTCCCTTGCATAAGGTTTTGGGAGACAGTGCACCCTGGCAACCCATTAAGGGGAACACTATGTAACTTTTTCTGTAGGATAGGGCAGTTTTTTTGCCGCTCTGACACAAAAACTGACCATTGTGCTCCGGGTGAGGGTAGAAAGCCATTGTTTGCATTGCTGAATGTATGGCGAGAGCAGAGGGGTGTGGTTAATGAGCTGAAGTGGATCCAGAGCGCAGGGAGTCTGCATTCCCCCAAGCGCCATAGGTCATCAAGCCATTCCTAATTAGCCCCATCACCTTATGGAAAGTGTCATTTCTGTCTGGGTGGTGTCGCATCAGCGGGGATTGGCAAGGGATTTAAAAACCTGTGCTGTCCCCCAGGTAATCCTCTTTTGTCCTCTTCAACTCTGTTTCAGAAAAAAAAAGGTAGAGGACACGCCGGTCTCGACTTATGACTCTGCTTGATGTTATCATGTGAATGTTCTGTGTGCACAAGTGTGACTCTCCTTATAACCGGAGGCAGGGCACTATCATTTTCTATCAGACACTGACTTTTATAGCTGGCCTAGGTACAATTCTTCAGAGATGGGGTGCAATTCCCTCGCTGACGGCAACTTCGGAAATTTCGGACGTTGCCGCCGGCGAGAAGAGTGACCGGGGGTCCAATGTAGGAATGGGCAAGAATTCTTTTTTACTTTGCATAGTCACACATATCATAGTGTACACTATTAGTATCTCGTTGAACCCAGAGACTCAGAAGACTTCGAAACTTTTAAATAAAAGATTTTCTGTGCTGATCGCTGGTATATGCAAATATTCGTGTCCACTTAACGCAGCTTCTTCTTGTTGAAATTATTGGATATCTCAGTTTTCTTGAAAAGTCCAGAACAGAGTGATCAACTTGCGAATTCGACATTGCTATACTTGCGATTCTCTCTACTTGAGTATTTGCCCTAAGGAAGCTCAATTTGGGCGAAACGCGTTGGCTGCGTTGTCTGACCATCTTTTATCAAAAGACCGCATGAAGAATTGAATAAAAATGACCTGTGCATATCAATGAAGGGCTAGCACTCGTTTTATGAAAGCATGAGAACAATTTGTTGGATACTCTCTATGTGTTTTTTTGTTGCCTCTCTATTCTTCTCTTTTTTGCATTTCTAGGGTTCATAGGCAGTGGACCTAAGAGGTGGGCAACATATGCAAATAAGATTTTGCTGTGACTTTCGTTTATTGTGTGCGTAGTGCAACTAGTTAATCCTTACTGCCATTCTTTGCTCTTTTTATGTTTGGAAAGACCCCTTCTATTCAGACCTAATAATAATAATAGTCGCATTTATAAAGCGTAATGGTTACACTATATCCAGTGTGTCCCCACGCTGCGGTAAAGTTGCCCATGATTCTGCTACCCTCCTCTGCCACCCTACTTATCTCTGGGCAAGAGATACGTTTTTAGGTTTTTCCTGAAGCAGCTTTCCTGAGCCTCCATCCGGAGGCCCGCCGGTAGAGCGTTCCAATGTTTAGCGGCCAGAAGGCGAAAAGACCGTCCGCCCATCCTGGCTCTCTTGACAGGGGGCACACACACCAGGCCCACTCCACCTGACCTCAGCTGGCGTGTAGGCACATAGGGGGTGAGAGAACAGACAGGTACGATGGAGCAGTCCCCTGCAGGATCCGGTGACACACACAGAGTGCCTTAAAAAGGACTCTTTCTTTTATTGGGAGCCAATGTAACGCAGCCCGTGCTGCCCTCGCAGACGACCTTTTAGGGCGCCTTTGAAGCAGGCGGGCCGCCGCGTTCTGCACTCCCTGAATTCGGAGCATGCATTTGGTCGTCGCACCCAGATAAAGAATGTTGCCTGAAATCCAGGCGCGTCGTCACCAAGGCATAAACCATAGTCTTCCTGGCCATCGCATGTAGTAGGTCCAGTGCTTTCCGCAGGACTTCAGGACCCCAAAGCAGGCGCCTGCCACCCGCCTGGTTTGATAGTCAAAGGAGAGGTTGGAGTCCAACCACACTCCTAAATTCTTTGCCTGCGCACAGGGCGTCGGCGTCGACCCCAGATTCTGGGGCCACCACGCCGAGGACCACACCGTTGGGGGCCTTCCCACTACAAGCACCTCCGTCTTGTTGCATTTCAACTTGAGGCAGTTCTTTGCCATCCATGCAGCCAGTTCTTGCAGTGAAGTTGGAGGCAGCCGTCTCTGGTGCCTGAGTCAGGGAAACCACCAACTGCGTGTCATCAGCATAGGATACGACCCTGATCCCAAACCCATCAGCAATCCCCATACAGGAGCCACAAAGAGATTAAACAAGGTCGGGCTCAGGGTCTATCCCTGTGGTACCCCCTGACTCATCCTCACCACTCTCGATTAGTGATCACCCTTTATCACCTGGAAGCAGCGCCCAGACAGGAAAGATTTTAACCACCTTAGGGCACTACCCAACACACCTTCCTTCTTCAGACATTGCACCAGCGTATGGTGGGCCACAGTGTCAAAGGTGGCACTTATATCCAGCAGGATCAAGGCCGCTAAGTCCACAAATTGCCTGATGGATTCGGTGGCAAAAAGCAGGGCAGATTCGGTGGAGTACCGTGTTCGGAAATCGGACTGGGTGGGACGGAGGAGGTCTAATTTCCCAGTATGTGCCATCAATTGTTCATTCACCACTTTTTCCGCCACCTTAGCAAAGTACGGCAAAAGTGAGATGGGCCGCAAACTGTCTAGTTGCTCTGGACCAATATGCGGTTTCTTTGGAAGCGGAAGGACCACAGCCTCCTTCCAGCAGCTGGGTACCACACAGGTCCTAAAAGATGTTTCCACCAGGTGTCTTATTTAAGGCTCCCGGCACTCCAAACTCCCTTTCAGCCTTTTAGGTGGTGCCAGGTCCCTGGGGGATCCTGACTTAATGCTGTTGTAGATTTTAATTAGCTGTTCCGGAGGGGGTATGAGAAAATTATTCAGCTCCTCTCCCTCCACAGCATACTCTTTCTCCCCCGTCCCTTCCTCTCCTACTCTGGCTGAGTCCGGGAAGGTGGAGTAAATTTTCTCCACTTTATCGGAGAAGAACTCCGCTATCCGGTTACATAGCTCCTCTGAGCCCACAGCCGGTGCAGATAGAGTGGTTAAGGAGGATATTTCCTTGTAGACCTTAAATAGTTCACAAATCAAATTACTGGCAGAATAAATTCTCTGCAAATAGTGAGCTGCCTTAGCCCCTCTAATGAGCCTATGGTAACTCCTTAGTGCTTCTTTATAGTGCCTTCTTCCCTGCTCTGAGAAATCTGCCCTCCAGGGCCTTTCCAGTCATTTACACCCAGCTTTCGCTACTCTCAAGGCTTCTGAAAACCACGGGGCCTATTTCTGAGCTCTGCCCGGTTTCCTCCGTGCCCAGGTCCAGTACAGTCTAGGGCCTCCGTGATCCGCCTCTCCAAGTTCCTACATGCCTCTTTGGCATCTACACCGCCAGGAGGACCCTCCTGTACCAAGGCATTACTGAATTGTCCCTGCGAGAATCCCCCCCCCCCCACCCCCCTCCGACAGACTCTGATCTTCTTAATAGTCTCTTGATGCTTTAATCCAGCAAGTATGATCGCAATGTGGACCAGAGAGTGGTCTGTCCAAGTGACAGGAAGAGGAGGGTGGACTACAATGTCTTCCCAATTCGTAAACAGGGAGTCCAGTAAGTGTCCCTTTATATGGGTAGGGGAGTTTGATCTAAGCCTAAGTTGCAATGTGGCCATTTCTTGGCAAAGTTTAGTGGCCGCGGTGCAGGTGATATCCTCAAAATGCAGATTGAGGTCCCCAAGCACCATGAATTTCTCATATCGCAATGCTGGTTGAATAAGATAGTCCAGCAAGCTTGCCGAAAAACCCTTGGAGTGGCCCGGTGGTCTATAGATCAAGACCCCCTTTACAATGTAGCTCAGGCCCACCTTAATCGTGAAGATCCCCGCCTCACTATCTGCAATATTGATTTCTTCCAAAGTGCATTGAATGGGATGTTTATAGATAATCGCTATCCCGCCCCCCCTGCCAGACTTTTTATCTATTCGACCAATTGCGTAGCCCCTAGGAACAGCCTCTAGGATGTCAGGGGCCGACTCCTCGTCCAGCCAGGTCTCAGTGAGAAACATAATATCAAACTGGCCGTCCACTAGCTGGTCGTGGACCTCCAGTCTATGTTTCCTAAGGGACCGGCAAATCAGCAAACAACAATGCAACTTAGCGATTTCCTCCTCCACCTCCCTCTCCCCTCTAAATGTGAACGGGCAGTAAATGCAGCCCCCCCTCTTGCTGTCCCCTGCTATACTGGGTTTGCAATAGTCTTTGGTATGGGGGCGAAGATCATATAGTTCCTGTAAACAGTATTGATGTTCTACTCAGCCACGACCAGGGGTACTGGACCCGGGCCCCGTCCGGGCGCGGACGGGCGCAGACGGGCTTGCCTTTGGCGCACCAGCGGCGCACGTCCGCTGCGCGGTCGCTGGGGCATCTCAATAAATAGCTGCCTGTTCCACAACTAGACCGCTAACCGGCCCCCGGAAGTGCCTGGCTCTCCCTACCCCGCCCTCCACGCATAGGTACTGGTTACCGCATGGGATCAGGGCGGGTAAGAGTGACAATCGAGCCCAGGACACTGCGCCCCCAGGTAAGAGTGCCCCCAAGGTAAAGTACAACATTTTAAAAACACAGTGCTCGAACTGAGCACCGCTCTGTGTGCACAGCCTCCAAATGCAATTAAAAGTATATAATAGTTCGCAGCCTGTAGCGTGATCAGCGGCAACAGGGCTCTGCCACCACCCTACTCACCGCACCGCGTCCTCAGCGCCACCTTCCTTTATGCCTGCCTTGTCCACAACTAGACCGCTAACCGGCCCCCGGAAGTGCCTGGCTCTCCCTACCCCGCCCTCTGCGCAACGGTACTGGTTACCGCATCAGACCAGGGCGGGTAGGAGTGACAATCAAAACCAGGTCACTGCGCCCCCAGGTAAGAGTGCCCCCAAGGTAAAGTACAAAGTTTTAAAAACACGGTGCCCGAACTGAGCGTCGCTCTGTGTGCACAGCCTCCAAATGCAATTAAAAGAATAAAACAGTTTTCAGCCAGTAGCCTGATCAGCGGCAACAGGGCTCTGCCACTGCCCTACTCACCGCACCGCGTCCTCAGCGCCACCTTCTTTTATGCCTGCCTGTTCCACAACTAGACCGCTAACCGGCCCCCGGAAGTGCCTGGCTCTCCCTACCGCGCCCTCCACGCAACAGTACTGGTTACCGCATGGGATCAGGGCGAGTAAGAGTGACAATCGAGCCCAGGACACTGCGCCCCCAGGTAAGAGTGCCCCCAAGGTAAAGTACAAAGTTTTAGAAACACGGTGCCCGAACTGAGCGTCGCTCTGTGTGCACAGCCTCCAAATGCAATTAAAAGAATAAAACAGTTTGCAGCCAGTAGAGTGATCAGCGGCAACAGGGCTCTGCCACTGCCCTACTCACCGCACCGCGTCCTCAGCGCCACCTTCTTTTATGCCTGCCTGTTCCGCAACTAGACCGCTAACCGGCCCCCGGAAGTGCCTGGCTCTCCCTACCCCGCCCTCCGCGCAACGGTACTGGTTACCGCGTTGGACCAGGGTGGGTAGGAGTGACAATCGAGCCCAGGACACTTCGCCCCCAGGTAAGAGTGCCCCCAAGGTAAAGTACAACGTTTTAAAAACACGGTGCCCGAACTGAGCGCCACTCTGTGTGCACAGCCTCCAAATGCAATTAAAAGAATTAAACAGGGGGGCGTGGCCAAGATGGCGGGGTGAGCGGACGCTTCCTCCCGTAGCTCCTCCGGCCCGGCTCAGCTCGAGACCCGATTCCTGCGCTTCTCTCCCCCCGCGGCTGCACTGCGGGCGAGAGAACTGTGCCGGAGTTCATGGGGCACGTTTTGATGCCACTTTGACTTCTGTTGCCCCGGGGGAAGTCCCCGAAAAGTTTGTTCACCGATCGACCCGAAGAGGGGAGCCTGGGTCGCCCCGAGGAGAAGGGCCTGGAGGCGGAGCATATTGCGGCGCTGTCCGCGCGCCTCGGCTGAGTCGAGTGCTGAACGCTGGAGATCCCGGGGGACGGACTAGACGGACTCCGCGGAGTGTGGTGGCCTCCTGTCCGGCGCCCTGGTGGCCAGGACCATCGCTGGGAGACGGATCCCAGCCCTGCGACGGCGATCTACCCCCCTGCCATGGGTATCGGAGTGTGACGCCTTGCGGACCCCGAGCCTGGAAGAGTGGAACGGTGGAGTCTGAGCGGAGCCCGGGACGGGCGTATTGGTCGATGGTACTGGAAGACATTGGGTTCGCACTTCCCCGACCCGTTGCCATTCGGGGGTCGCCCATAGACTGGCTGGCCTGGGCTGGCATCCTGGGTTCCGCCCTCCCGCCATCTTGTCTTTGCGGAACTAATACTGGTGACCCTCGCCCGCGCCCTGGTCATGCGGGCGCCTTGGTTTCTCCTGGTGCCTACACATCTGCTGTCCTCCCTGGGGGCACACGGCTGAAAGCCTCCGACTTGGACATTGCTGACCGCCTTGCTTGGCCCGATGGTCGTCTCGCCCTGACCCGGGCCGCCATTTTGTCGCCTGTGACGCACTACCCTTGTCCTCGGCGAGGACTACACATCTGGTGCCCACGGGCGGCTGGGCGCGTCTACAACGGCCGGCTCTAGGCTTCACCCACCGCGGAGGCCAGGATGGCCGGAAGACGAGGCGCTGCACGGGGAGATCGCACTTTACCGGACATGCTCGGCAGGGCCCAGCAACTACGCGACAGGGCGCAGCCGTCCCCGGGGTCCTCCCGGGCCTCAACGGACGCCACCGGAGGCGAGCCACCTGTCACGAGGTCCTTTATGGAAGACCTATTCAGCTCCCTCAAGGAGGAATTTCAGACTCTCAAGACCGAGGTGGCGGGAGAGGTCCGTGAAGTGCGTAGAGAATTCGAAGGCCTGGGCGAGCGAGTCGACACTGTGGAAACGGCGGCCCAGCGTCGCGACGAGGAGATAGTTCATCTCCAGCAGGACGTCCTCCGCCTACGGGAGCAGTGTGTCGAGCTCCAGGCCCACTCGGAGGACCTCGAGAACAGATCCAGGCGGAATAACATCCGGGTGCGGGGCGTTCCGTCCGCGGATGAGGGTGCGGACCTAGTAGCCTATCTGCAGGACCTGTTCCGCGACATCTTGGGAGAAGGAGGGGACTTCCCGATCCGCATAGACAGAGCACACAGGGTGTGCCGCCAACGACAATCATCGGCACCCCCGCCTGATATCCTGGCATTCCTGACGGATTTCCCCCTAAAGGAGCGCATTATGACTGAGGCCCGCAGGAAACAGCCGCTGTCCTTTCGAGAACGGCCAGTGGCGCTCTATCAGGACCTGTCCGCCATCACACTGCAGAAGCGCAGGTCTTTCCGCATCGCCACGGACTTCCTGCGAGAGCATGAGACGGCCTATTCCTGGGGTCACCCCTTCCGTCTTATTTTTCGATGGAATGGGGTGTTACATCAGCTGCGCTCCTTACAAGATGTCTGTGGGGTACTGGGACTCACAGCTACGGAGGAAGAAGGGGCCACACCCGCATGGAGGCGCCCCGAGCGGCGGGGCCGACGGAGATCGAGGAGGCGCCAATCGTCAGCGACGGCATGTCGCCCTGACTCCCCTACCATCAGGGCGGATATGGCGGAGGCCCTGAGGACTGCGGCCAGGAACTTGCCTGACTCCAATGGCGTGGCCCAGACGGCCTAACTTTACTCCGGGGGGAGAGACTCATAGCTTCTTCGATGCTGGGTTGGGGCTGGGGGTTGGGGGGGAGAGGTTGGAGGTGTGTGGCTGAACGTCCACTTGACGGTTTTCTGCAGGCTCGCCCACTTGGGCTAGACTGAGACTATGGGGTGTTTTTTCTTGTTTTTGGTTTTGGTTGGTTGCCATGGGTTGGTTTTGGGGGGGTTTCAAAGTTGGTTTGGTGTTGGGGGGTCCCGTCCGATACTGTCCGAACACATGCGGTGCCGATTCTGGCCTTCCCTGCGCCCCTGCCCCGCGCACCCCTTCCACTGATCCCACGCTTGCTGCACAGCGCTTTGCTTCCCTGGGAGTGATGCCGCCCCTGAAAGTAGTGACCCTTAATGTTAAGGGTCTGAATAACCCTGTGAAGCGTAGGGCGATCCTTTCCCTGCTAGAAGGGTCGCAGGCGGATATCTGCCTCCTGCAGGAAACCCATTTACTCTCTAAAGATTGCCATAGGCTGCGCTCTGCCAAGTTCCCCACGCAACTATTTTCCTCGGCTGCGACTAAGACTGCAGGGGTAGCCATCCTTCTGGCCAGCTCCTTCCGAGGTGAGGTGCTGTATAAACATGCCGAGCAGAAGGGGAGGCTCCTAGTGTATCGCATGCGTCTGGGGGGTGTTGCCTTTACGGTTGGTTCCGTGTACAGCCCAAATGACCACCAGGATCGCTTCCTGGAATCTGTGTTGGTAGACGTTACTGCCTCGCCCGACCGCCACGTCATCTTGGGGGGAGACCTGAACATGGTCTTCGATTCCACCTTGGATAGGTCGGCCCAGCGCTTTCCGCAGACGGGGGAGCTTTCTAGAACGGTACAGGACCAGATCGCAGAGATGGATCTGCACGACCTCTGGCGCACCATGCACCCCGCCGATAGGGACTACTCATATTTCTCCCACGCACACTGCACTTACTCGCGGTTGGATTACCTCTTGGTGAGCGGACCGCTCCGCTTAGCCGCCACGGCGGCAGACATCGGGGTTCTGTCCCTGTCCGACCATGCGCCGGTTTCCGGAGTTTTTGCTTGGCCGGCGGCCCCCCCCTCCAGAGGGATGTGGCGGCTTCGGGACACGCTTCTCCATAAGAAATCGGTGGTGAAGCGAGTGGAGGAGGTCATCCAGGAGTACCTGACCCACAATAGCAACCCCGATACGTCCCTGGCAACGCAGTGGGCGGCTTTGAAAGTGGTCGTCAGAGGGGAGTTTATCTCCATCTCTTCGGCGGAGAACAAGGAGCGTCAACGCAAGAGGGAGGAACTAACGGCGCAGGTCAGGGAACTCGAGCAGGTTCACCGCCGGACGGGGGCGCCTCGTGTTTGGCGGCAGCTGAAGGCGGAGCGGAAACTACTCTCTGCGTTGGACCTGGACAGGGCGGAGTATGCGGCGTTGCGCCTGAAACATGCCTTTTACACCGGTGGAGATAGATGCGGTAAGCTCCTGGCCCACCGGCTCAGGGCTGCGCAGCAACGCAACGTCGTGAGGGAGCTGGGGGGAGCAGATGGAGTCCCGGTTTCCGGTGACGCGGAGGTGGCGGATTCCTTCCGTGCCTTTTACGAGGCGCTGTACGCTGCAGAGCCCTCCCCACCGGGAGAGGCCGAGGCCTACCTGGAATCGGTGACCCTCCCGGCCTTGGACCCCGCCCAGGCGGACCACCTGGAGAGGGATATTCACGTGGAGGAAGTCATCTCCGCTATTGCACGGCTGAAACACGGCAAGGCCCCGGGCCCGGATGGCTATACGGCCTTATTTTACAAGACCTTCTGTCCCACTGTCGCGCCTCTCCTGGCTCGCTTATTCAACTCCTTCTCCGAACCGGGTGCCATCCCGCCGGACCTTCTTTCGGCGACCGTGTCGGTTATCCCGAAACCGGGAAAGGACCGGACTCTATGCGGCTCGTATCGGCCCATCTCGCTTCTAAATGTGGACCTCAAGCTTTACACGGGGATCTTGGCGGCCAGACTGGGTCTACATCTACCAGGTTTGGTGGAGGCGGACCAGGCCGGCTTTGTACCCGGCAGGCAGACGGTCGACAACACCAAGAGGGTGACGCACGTGCTAGAAAAGGCCTCACGCGTCCCGGGGGAGCGGATGCTGCTATCGGTAGACGCGGAGAAGGCCTTTGATAGGGTTCATTGGCCGTACCTCGAGCTGGTTCTTGGGAAACTGGGGATCGGCGAGAAGTTCCGCACTATGATCTTTAATTGCTATAAGAGACCGTCAGCATCGGTGCGTGTCAACGGACACAGCTCCGGCAGCTTTGCCATTGAGCGTGGCACGAGACAGGGTTGCCCCCTTTCACCGCTCCTGTTTGCCCTCTATATGGAGCCGTTTGCCCAGAGGATTCGTGATAACCCGGACGCTATCGGGGTGAAGATGGGGCAGTACACGCATACTGTCAGCCTGTATGCGGACAATGTCTTGCTGACCCTGGATGACCCTAGGCGGTCGCTCCCTGCCTGCGTCCAGGAACTGAATTCCTTTGCCCGCGTGGCAGGCTTCAAAATGAATATGTCTAAGTCGGCCGCCCTGGACGTGTCCCTCTCTGTTGACACCAGGCGGGACCTCCAGCGTCTTTTTCCTCTGCAGTGGTCCTCCTCCACGGTGCCTTACCTGGGGATTTTGCTTGCGCCTTCCCTGCCTGCAATGGTCGCTGCTAACTATTCCTCTCTGGGCAAAAAGATCAAAGAGGAACTCGGACGATGGAACAAGGGCCTGCTCTCGTGGCTGGGCCGTATCGCAGCGGTGAAGATGACGATACTGCCTCAGATCCTCTATCTTTTTCGCGCTTTACCTCTCCAGCCCCCTGTAGGTTGGATACAACAGGCGCAGGCAGACATCTCCCGCTTTATGTGGCAGGGCCGTAAGCCTCGGATGAAGCGGGTCCTCTCCATGCTTGCCCCGGAGGCGGGGGGTCTCGGGGTCCCGGACCTCCGGAAGTACTTCCAGGCGGCACAACTTCGGTACCTGGTGGAGTGGAGCCGGTGGGAATCGGACAAGCACTGGCTCTTTCAAGACCAGGCAGTTGCGGGCCGTACACTCCAGGAAGTCCCGTTCCTGCGGCGCACTCACCGCCCGCCTAATCTTTACGCCTCTTTTATCACCCGGGCTCCGCTGAGAGTGTGGGACGCGGTGTGCGAGCTTCGCAAGCTCACCACTTTTCCATCGCCGTTCACTCCCATTGCTGGCAATCCAGACTTCACTCCTGGCCTGGAACCGGGAGCCTTCTCCCACTGGGTGAGCGCGGGTTGCAGGGCGCTTTTCCAGATCTACGGACCGGAGGGCGTACTCCCCTTCCAGCAGCTCCGACAGGAGTTTTGCCTGACGGAAGGGGACAGACTGCGTTATATGCAAGTCCGCCACTGGGCTCTACAACCCCCAGTGCGCGACGTCGCCGCCCGTTCGATTACGCCCTATGAGCGATGGCTGGTAACCCGGACCTCGGATGCCAAGCTTATCACCGACTTGTACAAGTTTCTCCAACCCCCGCCGTTTCATTACCATAACCCAGGGAGGGAGCGCTGGCACAGGGAATTGGGCAGAACCCTGAGCCACAAGGAGTGGGACAGGATTGCGTATCGGGCGAGGCACTCTGCGTACCACACTGGGCTGACGGAGACCTTTACTAAGGTGTCCACCTATTGGTATTACACCCCGGAGCGGCTCTACGAGATGCGCAAAGTCGGCGATAAAGGTTGCTGGCGCGGCTGCGGACAGGAGGGTACCCTTACGCACATTCTCTGGGAGTGCCCGGTGCTGTCGGCCTACTGGGCAGAGGTCTTGGATGAGGTGGACAGGCATTTTGAGATTGAGCTCCCGCGCTTCCCTGCGTATGTCTTGCTAGGCCTCCCCAACGACCTGATGTACCCGCTGAAGTCCCGCAGGGGTAGGCAGATTGCGATTGCGCTGGGCTCCGCGGTTCAAAACATCCTTGTACTCTGGCGTACCCCCACTGCCCCCTCTATCACTGGTTGGTTACACAGGCTCTGGCAGGTACTGGGCATGGAGAAGATTTCGCTGACGGTGGCTGGGAATGTTGACCAGTTTGAGGAACTCTGGCACCCCTTTTTGGCACTCTTGTCCACGGAATTTCGCGAGCTCACATGCCCACGGTACCTGCGACTTCTTAGGCTGACGCCGCCGGCGGCTCCAGCGGAGTGAATGTGCGGGATCAGGGGTTTGGGACTGGGGGTGGGGGGCGGGGTTATATGCTTCTAATGCTGACCTTCGGACGGGGATGTTGGGGTATTGTTTTCTTCCTTTTCTTCCTTTGCTTCTCTTTCTCCTAATTTTCCGGGGTTGGGGGGCTGGAGGGATGGTGTGTTTTTTTACTGTGTTGCGGGACGCTATTCCAGCTCGGCCTTGCTAAGGGAATGGGGGTCTACTGGGGGGTCATTCGCGATGCCTTATTGCCTTAGGACTTATGCCTTGTTACCCTCTGGGGCTTCCTGTCTCCCTACTTTCCTTCTGAACCGCTGCAACATCTCGCTTTTTGTACTGTATGTTCGCTTGACCTCCTATTCCCTTCCCCATGTTTTTTATACCTGAATAAAATACTTTAAACCTAAAAGAATTAAACAGTTTGTAGCCGGTAGCGGGATCAGCGGCAACATGCTCTGCCATCGCCCTACTGGTACCTATCCTCTGACTTTTACACAGTCCACCTTCCTCTCAGCAGTTTTTGTTCCTCCCTGAATGTCTGCCTGCAACAACTCTTTCTCACTGCGCTGCCTCTTAGCCGTTCATACCACTCTCACCTCACTGCAAAGCCTGCACCTTCCCAGCCCATCACTGTTCTATTTGAACATTCTCTAACTTTTCCAAATTTCACGGGCAGTTTTGTAAAAATCGCGGCATTTTAACAAAACTGCAGCTTTCGTGATTTTTTTGCAAATCGCGAAATCCTGGAGGGTCTGCTTAATTTGAGCAAGTGGTTTCCGGTGTTCTGCACTGGCACTTAGTTGTGAACGCCAGCACATACAACAGTCTGCCACATGGTGGCGCTGTCTGTCTAATTTAGAGAAGATCACAACTACAGATCTTTATTAATTAATTATTCATAAAAAATTACTCAAATTTCAAATCTTTATTTCGATCGATTGATCATAAAAGATATACAACAACAATCATTTAAAATTTTAAAAACAAATGTTAAGACAAGGGTGACAATGTATCAAAACGAGGGATTTTCAGGGGTCTCCTGCCATCTTTACGTATCGGGTTCTGGCATACCACATTGCTGTTAAAAATTTAGCCAGGGCGAACACCGTTGGCGGGGATAAGTCTGTCTTTAAAACTCTGAATGCAGGGAGGAAAGTTCTGAATCCCAGGTTTCTGAGCAGTGGGACCAACCAGTATCGTCTGCTTTTATGGTAGGCTGGGCAGAAGAAGATGACATGTACTTCATTCTCTTTAGTATGGGCACAAGCAGGGCACAACTCAGTAGACGACTGTCCCGCCCACGCTTTAGTGAAAGTCTTTAAAGGGAGAGTCCCATACCTCCATTGCAAGAAAAGTTTCCTTGTTAAGGCAGGAGCCATTACATCCAAGACGCTTTCAAAGTTGAATGAGTCTTTAATTACAATAAAGCAATGTGTCAGAGAACCCTCTCGGGCACTGGCCAGGACTCGGGTAAGCATTTTTTCATAGTATACTCTGGAGAGCGCTTTCCTTGGAATCCTGGTGCTTGTGCTTTCTGGGTGTGACCACAGTTCTGGTATTCCGAGGGTCTCACATGTTGTCTTAATGTAATTTAGCCAAGGTATCTTGGTAGCGTTGGGTAAAGTTAAAAATTCCTGCAACTCAGATCGATAAGAAGTGAGGTCCTGGCTGCTCCAAATGCGACGCCAAAATGTTAGGGGTTTGAGCCCTAGTTCTTCTGTGATGGGCCTCAGAGCCAGGTCCAGTCTCAGGGGCAGGCGTGGAGTACTTGGTGGCAGGGCAGTCAGCTGCCTTATGAATTTATTTTCCGTCACCTGTAGGTTAGAAGATGACATATGACCCCACATCTCTCCCCCGTAGATTGCACCACCCCGTGCCTGCATTTTATAAATTTGGATAGCGGGGTTCAGGGGGCGGAAAGTTGACTTGGACGCAATTCTCATGATGCCCCCCACCTTCTGGGCCAACTTCATATTGGCTTTGATCTGGTGAGCCCCCCACGTCAGGTTTTGATTTAGCGTTATCCCTAAAAATTACTAATACCTACCCCCAAGACATTCTTATAGCTTTGTGCACCTGCTATAGTCTGACTCGGCACACTTTTAGGAGTGTGATGGTTAATAGTTTTGTTTTAGCAGTGCTGGCAGGGGCAATTGGTGGTGTAAGCTGTAGAGGCCAACAAGGGCCATAGCGTTTATGTTTTTTTTTTTTTTTTACAAATTAAACACTATCCCTAACCCTCCAGAGAGTCACCGCCCCCTTAATGGCGCCCGGTCCAGCACAGGATCAAGGAGTATCTGTGAAATATGGGAGGGTTAGTGGCATGGAACAGAACGTGAACTGTCTCTGCTAGAACGGGATTCCTCAGGGATTGGTGGAAGGAAACATGGACGAATATCTGTAGACTCTTCAGAACTATTCCGAACACTACTGCTCGCGTGGTCTACGCTCTTCCTAGGAGATTGTCGACCTCTTCCTCCTCTTGGGCGCCTCGGTGGCTGCCGGCTGGTACGCATGCTGTTTTTCAGGTTTTTTGTCACGCACGCCCACAGGGCTCGTAGCCCATGAGGACGCTCTTGTCGTCGAGGTAGGGTCTCCTGACTGGAGTCAGTCCTGTGACCCGACCACCGGGCACCTGCACCGCATTCATCTTGACAGAGCGAGGGGTAGCTCTTCCTGTCAACCGGCAGTCGACCACTGGAGCCCTCCCTTGGAATCTCGGCCTAATCTCAAGTGTTTCTGCTCTCAGGAAGCTCTTGAAAACCTGGCTGTACTAATAATGTTTCGCTTATGTGTGTGGAAGGGTGGTGGGAGTCTACATTGTGGTTCAGTGTTGCTGTTGGCCTGTTCTGCACCAGAATACTCCGTCGTTGGCGAGTCGGCACACTACAAATTTACCGAACATAGTAGAGAATCAAAGCTTGCTCCCTCTGGCACTACATGGGCTCAGTGACATTGCACCTGCAGCCCTTGAAGAACGTAAGGGATACTACAGAGGTACTGCAAGCTTCATGCATACACCAGTGGTACAGCACTGACCTCAGCAGTCGAAGCTTCTCGCACACACTGCACAGGCTCAGCACCACTGCAAGCTTCATGCATACACCAGTGATACAGCACTGACCTCGGTAGTGGAAGCTTCTCGCACACACTGCACAGGCTCATCAGCACTGCAAGCTTCGTGCATACACCAGTGATACAGCACTGACCTCAGCAGTCGAAGCTTCTCGCACACACTGCACAGGCTCAGCACCACTGCAAGCTTCATGCATACACCAGTGATACAGCACTGACCTCGGTAGTGGAAGCTTCTCGCACACACTGCACAGGCTCATCAGCACTGCAAGCTTCATGCATACACCAGTGATACAGCACTGACCTCAGCAGTGGAAGCTTCTCGCAGACACTGCACAGGCTCATCAGCTCTGCAAGCTTCGTGCATACACCAGTGATACAGCACTGACCTCAGCAGTGGAAGCTTCTCGCAGACACTGCACAGGCTCATCAGCTCTGCAAGCTTCGTGCATACACCAGTGATACAGCACTGACCTCAGCAGTGGAAGCTTCTCGCACACACTGCACAGGCTCAGCACCACTGCAAGCTTCATGCATATACCAGTGATACAGCACTGACCTCGGTAGTGGAAGCTTCTCGCACACACTGCACAGGCTCATCAGCACTGCAAGCTTCGTGCATACACCAGTGATACAGCACTGACCTCAGCAGTGGAAGCTTCTCGCAGACACTGCACAGGCTCATCAGCTCTGCAAGCTTCGTGCATACACCAGTGATACAGCACTGACCTCAGCAGTGGAAGCTTCTCGCACACACTGCACAGGCTCATCAGCACTGCAAGCTTCATGCATACACCAGTGATACAGCACTGACCTCAGCAGTGGAAGCTTCTCGCACACACTGCACAGGCTCATCAGCACTGCAAGCTTCATGCATACACCAGTGATACAGCACTGACCTCAGCAGTGGAAGCTTCCTGCACACACTGCACAGGCTCATCAGCACTGCAAGCTTTATGCGTACACCAGTGATACAGCACTGACCTCAGCAGTGGAAGCTTCTCGCACACACTGCACAGGCTCATCAGCACTGCAAGCTTCATGCGTACACCAGTGATACAGCAATGACCTCAGCAGTGGAAGCTTCTCGCACACACTGCACAGGCTCATCAGCACTGCAAGCTTCATGCGTACACCAGTGATACAGCACTGACCTCAGCAGTGGAAGCTTCTCGCACACACTGCACAGGCTCATCAGCACTACAAGCTTCATGCGTACACCAGTGATACAGCAATGACCACAGCAGTGGAAGCTTCTTGCACACACTGCACAGGCTCAGCAGCTTTGCAGGCATCATGCATATACCACAGGTACAGAACTGACACCAGCAGTGAAAGATTCTCCCTCACACACTGCAGAGGCTCAGTAGCAATGCAAGTTTCATGCATACACCAGTGATACAGCACTGACCTCAGCAGTGGAAGCTTCTCACATACACTGCACAGGCTCAGCACAACTGCAAGCTTCATACACACACCAGTGAGACAGCACGCACACACAGCACAGGCTCGGCAGCACTGCAAGGTTCATGCATACACCAGTGATACAGCACTGACCTCAGCAGTGGAAGCTTCTCACACACAGCACAGGCTCAGCGGCACAGCAAGGTTCATGCATACACCAGTGATACAGCACTGACCTCAGCAGTGGAAGCTTCTCACATACACTGCACAGGTTCAGCACAACTGCAAGCTTCATGCATACACCAGTGAGACAGCACGCACACACAGCACAGGCTCGACAGCACTGCAAGGTTCATGCATACACCAGTGATACAGCACTGACCTCAGCAGTGGAAGCTTCTCACATACACTGCACAGGCTCAGCACCACTGCAAGCTTCATGCATACACCAGTGAGACAGCACGCACACACAGCACAGGCTCGGCAGCACTGCAAGGTTCATGCATACACCAGTGATACAGCACTGACCTCAGCAGTGGAAGCTTCTCACATACACTGCACAGGCTCAGCACCACTGCAAGCTTCATGCATACACCAGTGATACAGCCCATACAGCACACACACACAGCACAGGCTCAGCAGCACTGCAAGGTTCATACATACAGAACACTGGCATCAGCAGTTAGCCTTCTCTCACACACAGTGGAGGTCCAGCAACACTGCAAGCTTAAAGCATACACCACTGACATGAGCAGGAAAAGCTGCTCGCACACAAGACACACCCTAAATTCAGCCGCAGTGCAAGCTTCATGCTTACACTACAGGTACAGCACCGACATCAGCAGTGAGATTCTCTCACCGCGCAAGCTCAGCAGTACTGCAAGTTTAATGTACACAGCACAGGTAGACCAATAACATTAGCTGTGAGAGGTTCTCTCACACAGCTCGGTGGTACTGCAAGTTACATACACACAGCATAGGTACAGCACCGACACAAGCATTCAGAGCTTCCCTGTGACAAAGTCTTGACACCTGGGGTGGTTTGTTACGCTACTTCTCGGCCTCAACAACTTAGTCTTCACAAACTTAACCTGCCAGAGATAAGAGTGACCCCTCACTTGCCTTCTGGGAGGAGCTCCAAGAAGGAGAAAATCCCAGTGGGCCAAAACCTCCAAAAACAGTCCTCGAAAGCCCCGGAAAACTGAGATGACTTGACCCGATACAGCACTAAGCAGTGAGCTGGAGATGAGCTGGACAGATGGAAGCTGGAGTTTTCACCTTAAAGAATGAAACAGAAAAGGGCAGACAAGAAGTAGGTGTCCACTGCAGTGCAAAAGAAAAAGGGAAGGAAAACAGGCAGAGGTTCAGAAAGGACCTAGGAACCTGTTGAACAATTACCACTGAGCGTTGCAACGCAAAGAGTAGAAAGAGTCACCTCCTTTCATAAAGTCGGAAATAGTAAGTTGTGTCTTCTGCATATTGATTTGGGAAAGATTGTATGTAACTTTACTGGGCAATAGCCATCTTAGGTAGGGCAGTGGCATAGCATGGCCTTATTCCGCCTGTGGCGGACCCTATGGTTGCTGCCTGAGGTGGCCGAATGTAAGAGCAGGGGGATGCTGGCGATTCTGGTCTTTGCCGCCCCATGACAGCTGTAGGTAAGAGCGGGGGAGTGGTGGCGATTCTTGCCTTTACTGCTCCGCGACGGCCGGAGGTAAGAGCGTGGGAGTGCTGGAGATTCTTGCCTTTACTGCTCCGCGACAGCCAGAGGTAAGAGAGGGGGCGGGCAGCATGCAGTCGCCCCCCAAAACTTATGCTAACCAGGGCAGACCCTCCACCCCCCATTTGCTACGCTACCAAGTTAGGGACAGACGGAAGATTCCCTTCAGCAAGAACCTCACCAAGGAACCCTGGGAAGGAGAAGGCCAAGCAGGCCCATGCCATAGTATGCATTGTCTGCAAGAAGGCCCACACCGAGGAGAATGCTGCAAGGGAGGACCGCACCTGCACGAAGGCTACCACCGAGTAAAGCATAAACGGTGAATCTGCGTTCCCCTGTGCAGAGAAAGAATGGTGCAACGTCCACCTAAGAAACCCTGTCTGTAGATTGGTGGTTGAACAGGGAATAGCTGCGGCAGCAGGCCCGGTTTTAGCGGGGGACGGGTGGGCAACGCCAACCCAAACATGAACCTGGCTCACCCAAACATGAGCACTGGCCCACGCAGTGAGGACATGCAGGCCAATAGAAAATGGCCACTATAATTTTAAATGTTCCTCTGAACGTTGTTTTTCTTCACATTCTGGGAGTTGGGTGATTGGGCATTGCGTGATTCTCTCACAACCATCCCCAATCACCCAACTCTTTTTAGAAAGAAGGGGTGTGTCATGCAGGAACAATAGGGCATGGTGAAGGGGACACATTCTTGATGTGGCACCCAGTAAAATGCTGCCTAGTGTCCTGTAAGGATATTTCCATTTCTATTCAGCACTGGAGAAAAGAAGTCTGTTTATTCTGATTCACCTTTCCTGACCCCTGCAGCTGTATATCAGACCAGGCTGTGACACAACGTTTGACTAACAGAGTAGGTAAAAGAATGTGTTACTATTTGTTTTTATTTTTTAAATCTGCACAGGCCCAGCAAGGCACATACTTTTTGTATGCTTCATTTAAATTTTTTTTTATCATTTTCATGGCCATGGATTCAAGACAACAATAAAAATGTCCAGATAACTGGTGATTAATGATCCTGCCAATCCTTTGCCTGTTGGTAGTTGTGAAATACAGATAAACTGTATTTTTTGTTGGTAGCTCAGTGGGTTACTGCCTTTGTCACAGAGATTCTTGTGTTACTTGCAGTTCAGAAGTTACAATCCTAACATAGGACAGTGACCTATGAACTGTCACCAAAGAGCTGCATACAAACAAGAATGGTATAGTTTGAACTTCACTTTTTTGTGTTACTATATAGTTAGAACTTCCCCAGTCTTTCATTATTTTGATGTTGCTGAAGAGAGTTTGTCCGATATACATTTTTATTAGTAAAGCCAACCCCCAACCACTAGGGTATGCTTTAACTCCTGAGTTTGTGCTTCCCCAGCTCAAACCCTCTTACAATATACTGCCCACCATTATGGATGACATGTGATTCCTACACCTTGCAATACTCATTGGCTTATGTGGCATTCCTTATAGACTGATTTACATACGTGTATGATTCATTGTCTCTGTATAATGTGTGCATGGTGTAAAGTACTGTGACAGCCTACACTGATGTGAGTAGCGCTTTACAACAAATGAAATGCATATGAGAGAGGGGCTATGGAGAGATGAAGGGCACTTTTGAGGGTGGTAGTAATGGTATCTTTGGAGAAAAAGGTAATTGGTGAGGCGCTAAATAACACTTTCACATTAGCGCTAAAGCCGGCCCTGTCATGGCCTTTCTGTTTATATTTAATTCGCAGTCAGGTCATTAGGGCTACTGTGGGACATATTAAAGTGTGTGCTAATTACATTTACTGCTATATTCAATGTTTTGGGTTTGAAGGTGATTTTACTAATGTTTTTTTTATGGGAATAATGAAAGTCGAGGTGAATGGTGGCTGATATGGGGCTGGGGCCCAAGGTCAGCTGTGTGATAACGTCAGGGCCGGACTGGGAACAGAAACCGGCCCTGGCACACTGCTCAGCCAGCCCCCCCTGGGGTGAGGGGGAGTGCAGCAAAGCAGTGTGCGAGGGCCGGTTTCGGCCGATTTTGTTACAGGGGGCCGATATTGCCGACCCCCGGTAACAAAAAAACGGCCCCCCAGGGGTCCAAAATCGGTCCCCACCCTAGCGGCCCACCGGGGAAACGCCCGATTCCCGCTATGGCCAGTCTGGCCCTGGATAACGTACACAGGAGAGGGATGGTAGAAAAGTGAATAATCTGGCAAGGAGGTACCTTTTTTTAAGCCTGGCCTGTTGGAAATTGAGGGTTTGCACTCAAGTCCAGACATTGCTCTTACTTTCAAATAACTCTCCACATGCTCCTTACACACGGAATCGATCCATTGTATCATGGTGACTGTTTGCAAGTAGCTATGATATAATCTAGGGCGTGTAGGCTACCACAAGAAGCGACAAAGTAGGCCCGCAGTTGCCCACCCAAATGCACCCTTGACCAACCCCCCCAAAAAAATCCTGGAGCCGGGCCTGTGCAGCAGTGCGACACCCTGACATGTAGGACACCTTCAGCAGCATTGCAAGGTAAGGCACACAGAGCAGGTACATTAGTCGCATCAGCAGGGTAAGCGCTCCTCGCACACCACTGACAGCAACAGCAGAACCGTGACAGAATGCAAGGAGAGGCTTCTGGGTGTGTTTTTAAAGGCCCCTGGTGAGCCTCGTTCCAGAAGCCAGCCACGGCGGAGGGATTCTGTACACAACGTCAGATTGCAGGGTCGCCAGCTGGGACCTACGGGCCCATGTGCAGCCTTCAGTCCACCAAGAGTGTCTCCGCTTGGGAGAAGGCCAGCTTCAGTCCCCTGCGCTGGGCTCGAACATAAAGACACCACTCACATTCTAAATGCAGTTTAATTCCATATTTTTGAAATACGGAGGCAGATCTTGCTGCCAATACTTGATCCAATAGCAGCGTGGCTTTGCCTCGAACCATCCAAGGAGAAGAGATGGGCTGGCACACATTCCTTCGAGGTTGCCAGCTGGCACGCTCGGGATTGCAAAGAAGATGCAGGCTCTGGTGGGTCCAAGGCATAGCACATGCCTCAAACACGAGTCTAAAAAGCACACAGTTTAGGGGGCAGCACAGCTCACTCTCGCCCTCTCGCTCACTGCGGCAGAGTGGCACCTCTAACACCGGGTGGTCCCAGAAACGGGCACCTCTGGCAAAAGCAAAGTGAATAGGGCCAATGTTGTGTGTGCCAGTTTGTAGGCCTCCCTTCAAGAAAGGAGCCACCCCCTGCTGCTGCCGCTGGGATCCGCTCAGATCCGTGCTGCGCTGGCAGAGGCGGGAAGATTTGACCATCTGGAGGTCTGGAGGGTGGAAGTTGGTCCGCCGTCACGGGAGGGGGGGGGGGTTAGGGGCCGTCACGAGGATCCCACGTTTCCATCTGTCTCTGGGTGCAGACGCGCATTTGAGACGAACAGTGGTTGACTGCAGGCAGGGTCCCCGGACCCAGGCAGCGAGGGCTCAGTGCCTCTACTGCGATCACTGCGCGCCTTTCAACTTGGCGCTTTCAAACCGCGGGTGGGAGGCAGGCTGCCCGGTTACCGCCTTTCCGGAAAGAACGTTCGTCGTTTACCACTGAGCGGTGGACTGCCTTAGGCTGGGTAATGTTCACAGCTTCTGCGCCATGGGTGTTCCTATGTTTCTTCAGATTATACTAATATCTACGTGTCTGCATCTCTTTCTGCACCAGCTTGGCACCTCTCTTGTGCAGCGACACCTGCAGATGTGGCCCTAGAAGCTGGCGCAACATTCCAGAGATGGCCTATAGGACGAGCACTATTTTCGTTTTCACCTAAACATAGCTTCCACCGTACTAGTAGGGATGCCGGTTGTTCTAGACATGTCTTCTGTGTCTGTCACCGGAGATCAGCTTTCTGGAGACCTCGACACAATACAAGGTCCTGTGGGCGGGAGTTTTCTCACTACACCCAGCTCTCTCCAGACTGGTTACACTAATGCCCCTGTGGGCCGATGGTTCCTCTAGGAAGAGCTTTCCCTCCCACACATCCACTCCAAGCCTCAACGGGCAGGTGTTTCCACTGAAGGCAGGTGTCTCTAATGCGAGACAAACAGAACCACCCCCCCCCCCCCCCACCCCCGTCAGGCAGGTTTTCCCTCTCAGTTTGCCTGTGTCTAATGGAACTCCCACTCTGAAAATTAACCCCCTCCCCTCCCCATCTCCCCCCGCTGGACACACTATGTCACCTCTCGTGAGCTTTTTCTAATCCTGCTCTTTAGTCCTGGGCCCACTATGACCCCTCACGCTTGCCTTCACTACTAGTTCCGGATTCACTATGGCATCTCGAGCTTTCACTAGTTCTTGACACACTATAGCCCTTCGGCTTTACCCTCTCTACTAGTTCCAGACTCACTATGACTCACCCTACTCCTGAGAGCTTTCACTAGTTCCAGGCACACTATGAACTTTCACGTTTGCCTTCACTACTAGTTCCGGACTCACTATGACCCCTCGCGTGAGCTTTCATTACTTCATTACCTCAACATCCGCCTCAACTTCTACGCTCCCAAACGCCAGCTTCGATCGACCAGCCACGCCCTCGCCGCCGTCCCCCGCATCCGTAGAGCCACCACAGGGGGACGGTCCTTCTCCTACCTTGCCGCCAAGACATGGAACTCCCTCCCCACCCACCTCCGCCTGACCCAGGACCACTTCGCCTTCAGGAAGCAACTCAAGACCTGGTTGTTCGAGCAGTAGCAGATCCCCCTCCCCCAGCGCCTTGAGACCCTCTGGGTAAGTAGTGCGCTATATAAATGCGATGATTGATTGATTGATTGATTGATTGATTGGACTCACTATGACCCTGTGAGCTTTCAGTAGTTCCGGACACACAAGTGACCCCTCGCGTGTGCTTTCACTAGTTTCAGACTCACTATTATCCCTTGCGTGAGATTTCATTAGTTCTGATCTCACTATGACCCCTCGCGTGAGCTTTCACTAGTTTCAGACTTACTATTTTCCCTTGCGTGAGCTTTCATTAGTTCCAGACTCACTATGACCCCGCGCCTGAGCTTTCATTAGTTCCGGTCTCACTATGACCCCTCGCGTGACTTTTCACTAGTTCCAGACTCACTATGACCCCGCGCCTGAGCTTTCATTACTTGTGGTCTCACTTTGACCCCTCGGGTGAGCTGTCACTAGTTCCAGACTCACTATTTTTCCTTGCATGAGCTTTCATTAGTTCCGGGCTCACTATGACACCTCGCGCGAACTTCTACTAGTTCTGGAATCCAGACGCACTATCCGATGCCTGAGCTTTCACTAGTTCCGGACACACTATCCCTTGTGTGAGCTTTCTTTCATTAGTTCCGGGCTCACTATGACCCCTCGCGTGAGCTTTCATTAGTTCCGGTCTCACTATGACCCCTCGTGTGAGCTATAACTAGTTCCAGACTCACTATGACCCCTCCCTCCCCCCCCCCCCCCCCCCCCCCCCGCGCCTGAGCTTTCATTGGTTCCGGTCTCACTATGACCCCTCGCGTGAGTTTTCACTAGTTCGGGACACACTATCCCTACTATCCCTTGTGTGAGCTTTCTTTCATTAGTTCCGGGCTCACTATGACCCCTCGCGTGAGCTTTCACTAGTTCCGGACACACTATGCTTGAGGCCTTTTCCAGGAAGCAGAGCGGGGAGGCACGCTACGGGCCTGGGCTAATGCGCCTGGCGGAAACCACGCGGGAGAAGGAAGTGTCACATGAGAGGGGCCCCGGGGCTTACAATGAAGGCCCTTCATCTGGAGCTCACGGGCCGATGCAACCTGACCGTGGCCCCGCTCCTCCCTGTGCCTGCACAGAGGCCCGGCTCAGCCCGCCCCGTCTCCTGCCGTCTGAACAGGCTGGGGGCCAAAACAAACCTTGTGCGTGCCCCTGCGAGTGAACAGGACCATTCATCCGGGGGCTTAGGCTAGTCTGGGGGCCGCCGGCTTCCAAGGGCTGAAATGCGGCCCCGAATCCTTCTGCCCTGCTTTCTACCTTAAACCCCCTTTTATTCTACCATCTAACTCCTCTCTCACCATCGAGCTCTGTTTCTCCCTTCTCTCTCCATCTTCCCCTTCGTTTCAACACTCATGGCTGTCACTCCATTTCCTGCATTCTTCACCTTCCATACAGGTTATCCCCTGACCCACTTTCCCCTTCGCCCTCTCCCTCACAGAATCTTGTTTCCCCCTCACATATCTTTCGCCTGCAATTTCTCCCCACCCCTTTCTCTCTCACGCCCCGTTCTTCCCTTTCACTCTTTATCTTTTGCTCTGGTTACCTGCCCCCTGCATTGTCTCTTCCTGTCACTCTTTCACACCCTTTCTTCACTCTCCTGCAGTCTTTCCATGTCTTTCTGTCACCAACCTTGCACCACCACCCAGTCCAACCCTGCAATCACTCTCACCCCTCTTCCTTCCTCTACCCCCCGCAGTCTCCTCCACCCTCCCCTGTGCCCCCCCCCCTTTCCGAACCATGTGCAGTCTTGCTCTTTTCTGTCCTTCTGTCTGTCCGCCTCTGCAGTGCCAGCCCACCCTGCTCCGTTGCTGCCCCCTTTCTCTATGGCCCTGAAGTCTCTCCAACATCCTCTTTTCCGGCCCTCCCTTCCCTCCTTCCTTCATTGCGCCTCTTCCTCTCCGTGGTAGTCTCTTCCTCACCTGTCCTATTATCTGTCGTTCGGTCACTGTCACTCTCTTACGCTCCCTCTTTGCTCTCTCTTCCTCGTTATCTTTGCCCTCTATTCCTCTTTGTCCCTGCATTACAGCCTCTTTCCCTCACCCTCTTTCCTTGCCCGGTCTCTTCCAGTGTCGGTCAAAGTCTCGGCGCCTTTTCAAGGCAGGCTGACACATGTTGCTGATGCTGACTCTGGGCTTTCCACACACGCTGCTTCCGGTCCCTGCTGGAAGAGAGGCCGAGCTCGTGCTGCCTGGCTCCAAGTAACCGAACCTTGGGCAGAGCTGCACAGGGCCATATGGTCTGAGCGTACCCCCTTTGAAGTGAGTACGCAACACTGTTAAGTGTGTACTACTTTAATGCCAAAGCAGTGCTTAATTTGTAAAATAACAAGTGCCAGGGCCCTGACCAGGAAGCCACTGCAACTAGCACCACCCTTCCTTCCGGTCATCGCTGCCAAAACAACTACTAACCATCTCACTCGCCTGCAAGTGCATATTATTCCAGTCCCTCAAAGCTAAAGGAAGGGCTGGGGAGGCAGGCAGGTATTAGTAATTTTTAATGTATATTGCTTTTATAAACGATGGTTATTCTGCTCATTTCTAAATTAAACGAGCAGCGCCACCATGTGGCAGACTGTCTTAAACTGTGCTCAAATTAAGCACTGTAGCCAAGGTACAAAGCAGCAAAAGATACACAATTGATGGACGGAATGCAGAACAAATCAAAACATTCACCCCCAGTCAAGACATCTGGGTTAAATTCATCATTCTTTTGCTCACCATGCCACCCCAGTTAAGACCTGGCCATATACAAATCAGTCTGACCCTGTGCCTAATGGGAACAGTCCAGCTTGAACTGCCAAGCCAGGTCCTCCCTGGACCAGAAACAAGCATCCTAGGACTGGTTTCAGGGTTTCACCCCTCTTCAGCCAGGATAGCTTGATTCCAGTGGCACAGTGAGCCTAGGACCCACGTCTGGGCATACAGGGTGCACTTAGGGCGAGAAAGTAAAAGATTCACAATTGATGGACTGAATGCAGAACGGATTAAACGAGCAGCGCCACCATGTGGCAGAATGTCTGTGGTGTTCACAATTAAGTGCCGGTGAGGAGCACTGGAAACCATCAGCTCAAATTAAGCACTGTGCCAAGGTACACAGCAGGGCAAACATAGTCTGTTCAGGATGCCCCGTTCCTTCAACTACCCGCCCTGGAATCCTCTCTCCACACCGTAGAATAGAATGCATCCACGCATCTCATAATACACTGGAGGCGCAAGCCCAAACACAAGGCCACAACAACCCCCCCTTTAAAATAACAATAACACAATAGTACATTAACTTTAGAACAACACACCCACCCCCTCCTTTAAATATGTAAAATAGACACTGTGCGATATTGTGTGATAATATTCATCTTTCTCTGAAGAAAAAAAACAGAAATACAAATCTACACACTTAACCTATGTTACTCTACCAAACACTAAAGAACACAACTTTAAAACGAATAGCTAAGAAAACAAACGACTTAGTACCCTCATGAATGTTATTCTTGTGACCATTTAGGTGGGTTTCTTGTCCTATAGCATTCGCCCAATGCAGCACCAGTTGATGTATCCTCATCTTGCCTTTGTTCAATTCCCTCCTTTGGTACACTAGTATCTATAACCTTCTGTGTTAATGCATTTTCTAAGGAACCAGTCGGAATGACTGCCAGAGACCCTGAAAGTTCACTCAATTTTACCAGGGTGCCCATGCCATCAATAGTATCATCCACATCAAACCAATCAAATGACCCATTAATTCTGTTCTCCTTCAGAATCTGCCATTCCGTAAAGTTACTCAACCCCACCGCGTAGGATTCCATAGTTTGCCATTGCTTGAGCGGACAGCCTCGTGCAACACTTCCACAACTTCCTCAGGTTCAAAACATTTCACTATCTCCGTTAGTTAGGAAACCAGGTTTCTTTATATGAACCCAATCTCCAACTTGAATAGCCGCAGGTTTGGTACAATTCTTAAAATTATATACCATGGTGTACCTGACGTCTTCTATTGACCATGGTTCAACACAAGTACTAAACAGAAATCCAGGGTTGTACTTGGTTCTTGGATTCCTACCCCTCATGATCATAAAGGATGACAACCCAGTGGCATAATTCTTAGTGACCTTGGAGGCCTAAACTGCCTTCATTACTTATACCTCCCAGTTCTTGTTGTATACACAAGAAGCTTGAACCACACCTTAAATGACACGGTTGAACCTCTCAACCATGCCATCGCCTCTTGGATTATACAGAGCAGTGGTTTTCAGCCTGTTTTCAGTTTTTTCACAATACTGCGTAAAGGCATGCAACTCAAATTGCATGCCCATATCACTTAAAATATGGGTCTGAATTCCTTCAAAACGAAAAACACGACCCTAGAAGAAACTGCAATCCTGTCTGGCTGCTGCACAATCTTAACTACCAGCCACCTTGAACTGTACCCCTGTACGCTGTGCCTTGTTTATATACATTTCTTTCTTCAATAAAAAATTACTGAAAAAAAAAAAAAGAAAACAGATCCATGATTACAATGACATATTTTTGCAATGGACCTACCGGTCCCATTATATCAATAGCAATGGACTCCCAAGGGTTTTTTGGGGCAGAGGCCATCACTCATTGGCGGCCAGAGTGTCTGCAGGGAATTGTGCGCTCTAGAGCTTTCCATGCATTACCTGACCATGCTTTCTATATCAGAATACACCCTGGGCCAACAGAAAAGTTTCTTGCCTAATGCTTTTGTAAGGCTTATGCCAACATGCCCCTTGTGACACAAATGCAAAATGTTGGTTCAAAGGCGAAATGGAGGAACGATTCTGTCCCCTATCAAAATTATTCCCCTATCCAAAGAAAGCTCAGACCCTATTTCCCCAAAAGCTCTGATCAAGTTAGATACATTTTTTTTGTTAGGATAAATGCCACCCACACACTTGCTTGCCTCTTTTAACTCCCTACCCGTCCTGTGCTCACTCTCCCACTCTTCTTGCCGATAAACCATTCTCGTGGTCCAAAGGTACTTCAAAACACATTGCACTTCTCATCTTCACACTCCTTCAATCCTGTTGGCATTCAGGAGAGAGAATCCGCCCTGACGTTATCCTTCCCTGGTGTATAAACAATTTTGTAAATGAATTCCTTTATACAAATTGAAATCCTAGCAATCCAGGAAGAAGCATTAGTGGTACCCTAGGTTGTTAGTAATTTTGCCAGAAGTTATTGTTCACAGTGAATAGTAATTTGTTTGCCCCACACAAACACCCTGAAATGCTCCATAGCCCAAACACCAGCCAAAGCCTCTTTCTCAATGGTAGGAGATGTTTCCTCAGTAGGTGTTCAGGACCTTGACACAAATGTTATCATTCCTTCCACCCCTTTGCCTTTCACCTGAGTCAACATATCACCGCAATTCTTATTACTCACGTCGGTTGTGATAATACAATCTGCACTAGGGTCAAAGCGCAAAAGCTCGGCTGCACTCGATATGCACTCTTTTACAATTGCAAAGTCTTCATCACACTGCTGCGACCAAACAAAATTGGTACCAGATTTCGAAAGTTTTTTAACCCCTCCCATGCTCGTGACGGAACCGTTACGAGCCTTGGGTGGGCTGTGCTGGTGACGGAACGGTTCCATCACGGCCCTCTCGCCGCGCCTGCGCGGCGCGAATTCCGCACCTGCGCTAACATTCTGTAGCGCGGGCGGGGCCGTGACGGAACCGTTCTGTCACAAGCACAGCTCACCCGCGTGCCGTGACGGAGCGGTTCCGTCACAAGCACGGGACCGCCGCGCGGCCCCCCCACCCCCTTAGCACTGCGGCGGAATAGCCACTGCAGTGAAGGGGTTAATGTAGAAACATTTCGCTGCAAACTTTATAATAAACTTAGCGCAATATTTGGCCAGGCCCAAGAATGACCATACATCATCCTTACTCCTAGCCGTAGGTGCATTCTAAATAATTTGCACCAAAGCTGTTTTAGGTTTAACTCCAAACTCATCTATCACATGTCCTAAATAAGTTACGATTTTCTCTGCTTTATGACCACCTCCCAACCTCTCATGTAATGTACAGCGCTCTGTTGCTTCACAGCGAGGTTTGTGCTATATAAATACCATAACAAACATACAACGGGAAATATCATGTACTTTTGTGCATGCGGTTTAGTGTCATTGTAATGAGGGCACCAAGTATGTGTACTTGACTTTCGCCCTGTGAAGCTGCCACATGAAGGACAGTTCTATGGGAGGTCACACATTCAAAGAGGCTATGTGTGAGGTTACGGGCGAGCAGGCGGGGGAGCTCCTTGCACAACGCTGATCCAAAAATAAACATGACTTTTGGAGAACCAACAACTTTGTAATTACTTCAATTTGGCGGCAAGCGACTGGACCATGCTTGCTGTGTGGAGTTGGACCTTTGTGTAACCTGGACCTGGACTTCTATGCCCTTTTGCTGAAGGTGTGGGGCTCTTGATGTGCCAACGGCATTCTGCGGGAGTCCATGGGCTCCTACACCCGACAAAGTCATCGCTTGTCCTTATGGACGGGAAAGGTACGGGAGCCGAGTATGGGGCATTGTTTGAAGCAGAGCGTGTCCTTCTCAGGTAGTCAATTAAGCTTGTGTCGGGTAGAAGCCGTAACCTGCTCCCTAATTGTGCTCAAATAGTTTGTGGAGTGTCTATGCAAAACATTTGCCTCGCCTCCTCTGGAGCTTCAACGAGCGCGCGCTGGTCGCACTGGCCTTCCCTTGTGGTGTGGCTTGGTGGAACCATAAAGAGGAGGGCAGCTGCTTAAGGATAAGGAGAACATCAATACAGAAAGGGACTACAGTTTCCCTTCAGGTCTCAATAGTGCACTGTTATCCAGGCTCTTGCATACTTGTACAGCAAACTGTGTTTGATCAAAGACTTAATTCTTTTATGGAGAGCATCTCTGTTCAATCGGTATCTCCACCACCAATGCTCTTAGCACAAGCAGGTTTTCCTCCAATTGAAAGCGAGGAATTGATTGAGAATTCCGAGAATAGCCTGGAAGACATTTATGGGCTCAATTTTAGCCCCTCATGGAAAATGTATTTGTTACTCAATGCTTTGGGGCAGAAAGTTAACACACTTTCACATTTTTACTCATAGCTAACGACTCGACCAATCTAGAAATTGGAGATACTTATATGGAAGCTAAGAAAATACTTTAAATTCACTTTGGCAAGCAGGTGAACATAGTTATGCAGAGGCATACATTTTATACTCCACCACAGAACAGTCATGAGACGGACCAGTTTGTTACAAGGTTACATGAACTAGCCATTAGGTGTGATTTTGGTAATATGGCGGATCAGATGATCAGGGAATCAACTCATTCTGCATTGCAAGAATAAAAGAATGCAGGGAAGGTTATGGACGTCGAGGAGTCCAGCTTGGAAGGAAGCTATTGACATTGTGAAAATAGTTGGAGAGTCAGAATTTTGTGTGAAGGAGATGCAGCGAATGGATGCAAGAAGAAGCGAAGATGTAGATATGGTGGACAAAAGGGAGTAGACTCTAGACCTTTGAAATTGGTGGAGGTCGAAGAAAAAACTTCTGACAAGCAGAGGAAAAGTGAACAGAATCCACCTACCACCATCGGTGAGGAATCATCTTTTAACAAGTGTTACAGATGTGGGAGTATGTCGCATTGCGCCAATTTCGAGAGATGTTTTGCTCGTTATCAAAAGACTGTTGCAAATGTGGGAAGAGAGGTCATATGGCCAGAGTGTGCAAAGATGGGTGTAAGGCCCAAGTAGCTGCAGTGGATATAGAGAGTGAATTTTCAGAGGAAATGTTATGCATTGAGAATATTGGAGGTGGTAGGAATACCAGAGCAAGGGCACAACTTCTGGTGAACGGGGCACACGTAGAATTGATGGTAGATTCTGGGTCAATGCTTACTTTAGTACCAAAATCTTTATATGATAGAATGTGGCCACACACTTCTTTGCAACCAAATGATATCCATCCTAAGGGTAGACAGCGTTTACAACGCACTCATTGCATCGCCGTTCCTTTTCAACAGGGTTGTTACAACGACCGGGTTGTTAGAACACAATGCCCTTACAACGCAAGTCATTAGCTCGACTTGCTGTAGGGGGTGCCTTAACCTAAGGAATAGTAAAATGTACTTTTCCAACACCTTCCCTACTGTTGCTCAGGCTAGAGTTGGAATAGTAAATTATACTATTCCTAAATCCAGCGAGCCCCCTACAGCAAGTCGATCTAATGACTTGCATTGTAAAGGTATCACGTTCTAGCAACGCTGTCGTTGTAACGACCACATTGTAAAGAAACACAATGTAATAGCATGCAATGTAACATGCTATTCATGAGCAGTGTTCCCTGGATGGTGGGCACGTGCAATCAACCTTTCCTTAGCACTTAGACAATACTTCTAAGCACACAGCACTTCCACACCACTGTCTGCATCAGGCGAGAGTGTCAAACCGTTCATCTGCCCTGCATTTAAAAAAGAAGCAGTGCTAGAAAACACATTCTTCGCAGCAGAGCAGCACACACATTAGCAGCCCATTCAGGGGAGCAGATCAGCGAAGAGGGCTGCATGACATTGAAGCAGGTGTTCTTCCAGGCCTCCAAGATTCAGAAGGGCCATGGAGTTAAGAGCAGGTGGCTCCTATATATGCCACTTGCTTTGTTATTATCCAGGTTGGTGGCGGCATTCCTGGGAGAGTCTGTTTCACAGACAATCACTGCTAATCGCAGTGTAAGTAGTAAGAAGTTTGAGATGAGTCAGAAGGTTGGGTCAGAGGATATATTGAGAGAAGTATAGGCTGAGAAATAGGGTAGTGCATTTGAAATGCTAAATTAGAAGAAAGTGATAAATATATAGATCCATAAGTACATTGTAAGTATATAGATGCATAGAGGAGGTAAGTATATATAAATTAAAGATATTGATAGAGGTACAGGATGAGAAATAGGATAGGGTATTGGACATGGTTTTTCAGGAGAAAGGTAACAGACACAAAGATCCATGTACATGGAAGGTGCATAGATGCACAATGGAAGCAAGTACATGGAGACCAAAGATGATTTTAATTTATTTTTTTACAACAACATAATTATTCTACGTTTATACAAAGCAATACACAAAGATAGGTACGTCTATAGTGAAAATAAATGCTTCTATACAGAGGAATGTGCTGTAAATTTCTGTTTGCGTATGGTGCTTATGTGGGGAAGAGCCAATTCTAGAGTAGTTTTCTGAAGATAAGGTGGTTGTCGGTGAATCTTATGTTGGGGTGTAAAGAGTTCCATAGTTTGGCTACTTGAACAGAGAAGGATGTGCCACCCATGTTTTTTATTTATTGTATCTTGGGATTTTGAGGCGCGATGCCCCTTTAGAGCGTAGGTTCCTTTGTTGAATGTGTTTGGTGATTTTATTCCTGATGAAGAGCGGTCCCATTCCATGTATTGCTTTGTGGGTGATACAAAGTAGCTTGAACGTGGATCTTCTGGCAACCAGTAACAAATGCAGGGCTTTCAAGGCAGGTGAGATGTGGTCTCGCGGTTTGATATGCCAGAGTAGTCTGGCAGCCGAGTTTTGAATCCGTTGTAGTCTTTTCATGGTCGTTAAAGGTGATCCGTGGTAGAGGCTATTGGCGTAATCGAGTTTGGACAGAACAACGGAGATGGTAGCTTGGACCTTCTGTGGAAATCCCAAATGAGGGAAAATAAGTTGCAGCTTTTTTATAGTGACAAAACTTGATCTTGCTAGTTTGTCCACTTGGGCATTTACCAACATCTTGGAGTCCATGGTCATTCCGAGGTTTCTTACTTCCCTCAATACTTTAGGTGGTGATCCTAGTTCATCAGGCCAGGCGGCAAGCGGGTTGTTATGTTTACAATCGCCACACATGAGTATTTTCGTTTTTGAAGCATTCAATTTGAGATTGCTCTAAGTCATCCATTGATCCACGGCTCGGAGTCAACTGAAAATTGGTATTTTTTCAATGTCTTTGGGGCATTCCAGTTGAAGGAGTATTTGCGTGTCGTCTGCATAGTTATAGCACGTGAGGTAAAATTGATTGATCAGTACGGGTAATGACTTCATGTAGATGTTGAAAAGCATGGGCAAGATGAAAGAACCTTGAGGGGCCCCTGTTTTTGTGAAGTATGGTTTGGACGAGAAAGGTGGGCTATGGATGACATTAGTTCTGTTTTGAAGGTAGGATGTGATCCAGACTAGGGCAATTCCCTCTATGCCGGCTTCATAGAGTCTTTGTTTCAGAGTGTCATGGTCAACCGTGTCAAAGGCAGCCGAGACGTCCAAGAGGAGTAGCGCAGCAACCCCGTTGCGGTCAACTGTTTTCTTCAGGTCATCCCGGATGTCAACGAGGGCAGATTCAGTGCCTCTTCCCAGACGGAATCTTGTTTGGAAGTCTGAGAGTATGTCATTCTCTTCAATTAATTGAGACATCTGGGCAAACGCTCCTCTTTCTATCAGTTTGCCCAGGAAAGGTCCATTTGTAATGGGTCGGTAGTTGTCAGGGTTCAGTGGGTCCATGTTTGTTTTCTTCAGTAAAGGGCATATGTGTGATTTTTTGAGTTCTTCTGGAAATATTCCGGTAGTTAAAAGGAATTGTTGAGGATTCTTCTTACTGGAGTGGCAGCAGAGGTTTTTAAAAGAATTGTCTATAAAGTTTGTGGTGGACAGGGGTCAGAATGGCTGCTGGCAGGCCTGCTTGCTTTGACCAGGTCCATAAATTCATCGTGTGAGATGTGTTGGAAGGGACAGAGAGGCTGGGTTAGAGTATTCTTGGATTGTTGTTTTGTACAGGGGTTAGTGCTGGTGCTTTTTTTCTGTTTTAAGTACGAGTCCAATGTGTTTGCTTTGTCTGTGTAATGATTTGCCAGCTTGTCTGTGAAATCTTGAGTACCAGGATGAGTTCCTTCTAGGCAATTTGGTTTGCGAAATTCATTGAGTATTTTATAGAATTCTTTATTTGCACATTTAGCATTTTGAATTCTGTTTGAATAATACATTTTCTTAGCTTTTTTGATAGCTGACTTCTATAATCTGTTAATTTTTTGTAGGTGAAGTTTGTCTTGTTTGGCGTTTGTTTTGAGCCAGGTACGTTGCAGCTTTCAAATTTGTTGTTTTATGTCTTTTATTTCTACGTTTCTCCAAGGCCCTTGCCGAGTTGCCCCATCTCACACAGCCTGTCTGGCTTCTTGGCAAATGACATATTGTGGGGTCACAAGCTCCCCATATTATATAGTCCATTCCCAGACACGAAATGTGAATTGGACTCAGAGTGTTTGAAGTTCTCGCTTCCTCTTGAAAGCAGTCTGCCACAGCAGGAGATGCTCCAAAGCTGATAGCCCACAACACAGTCCGTGGGAGGGACTTCAGTTCACACTTGGATGTCAGCCATAGTGATAGGCGTATCGAAAGGTTGGCTCAGGGCATCTGCCCTACTCTTTATGATTCTCTTATCAGCCTAGTCTCCTACCTGAGATGTGCCCAGGCCGATTCCTTGTGACCTCTCACTGAAACAAAGATCACCCTTTAAAGTGTACAGAGAAAGCCCCTCTCCTGTCTGTGTCCCACCCAGCTTACAGGAATGGAGCAATACACCAATGTGTCTGGGGGGATTCTCCTATATACTCTCCAAGTTTCACCATGCAGGCCTGGGTCTCTCAAAATGGAACTCAGGGCCTTCCATGTATTGTCCCATTCACAGGCACCATACCTACTACCAGTGAATGTATACAACCTACACACATTGCACAGCACCGTATCATTCCTGTACTGCACCACTCATTGGCACACATACATCCAGCAAGGCAACCATGCACACACTGCTCAGCACTGCAATATCCCTGTATTGTACCCTTCTTAGGCACACATGCGCCCAGCAAAGATACACCACTCATGCACTGTGACCACTACACACTAAACCAGCAGAATATTAACTGAGTGAGACTGTAGGCCTCCCTCCAGTGCCACAGGTTTATAAGGACCTGTTCACTCTTCCTGAACACCACACAGTATGCCGCCACCACCACTATGCTCATGCTGATTAACTCCTGGTGAAGGCAATAGCCTCTCACCACTATGCGTGTAGCACTTTGTGCTCTTCTTCTGGTCCAAAAAGACTGTAATCAGGGAGAAAGGGCTATGCCATGGTGCACAACCATGATCAGTGTTTGCCCATGACAACAAAAAATTGCAATAGGCATCCAAACATCAGTACAGTACGGGCACTCATGGCATGAGTTATGTTATGTTATGTTATTTTTATTTGTATCGCGCACAGCTGCCCCAGCAAAGGGGCGTCCTGGCGCTTTGACAAGGTCAACACAACACAACACCACAGAATACTAGAGGCACCATAGAACACAGCAAGGGAGCTAAATGAGTACTCATCCATTACCATGCAGAGGTATTTCCATCCCAACAAAGGTGTCGGTTGAAGTGTCAGCCATTAGTGCTATGATTTTGTCTTGTGCATGAGATCAGGACAATTTGCTCCAGATTAGGTGTGCATGCTGTGGTGAGTGAAGTGACTATGAGGGATCATTTTACTTGCTGTATATACAAACTAATAAGGGATGTTGTTTGACGGCCACCTGGGTCCCAATTATGTGAAAAGATAGGTCATTATTGTTTTTATGGATTCTAAATGGCTCTTGATGGTCTGCATTTGCTTGGGAGTGTATTGTGGTGACTCACTTGCTTTATGCCATGGCTGATGTTTCCCCTATGTATTCGGCATCCCCTCGCTTCAGAATAGTTGCACTGCTCAGTAAAAGATGAGCCCATCTCTATCAAAGAATGTGAGACATTGCCCCTAAGCTTCTTCCAATTTCCTGTTGTTGTACTTACTTTTCTGGATCACCCTCCAGCCTGCCTCTGAATTGGCACCAGCCTCTATTTGTCCATATGGAGATGTGTCCTCCCGGCTATAATCCAGATGTAGCATTCAGGACTGGACATATGTAAGCTCGAAAACTAAATACAATACACTAGATGAGGTCTAGATGAAGTCTATAGTTGTCCACTTGTAGCTTCCAAAATTAGACACAATAATCCAGATGAAGTTCATATGACCTGGCACAATACTCCTGATTTAGCCTCCAGAACTGGACAGAAAACCCATACTGAACATGCAGAACTAGACGGAAGGCTTAAGAAATAGACACAATACTTCAAATATAGACTCCAGTACCAGATAAAATGCTCCCGGCTAGACCTCAGGAGATGGAAACAATACTCTAGAAGTGGGCTCCAGAACTAGCCGCCATATTGCTAGTACAGACAACAGAATGTCAATCCGTATACCATAGGAAACCGCCAGGTCATTACACATACTTTTTATTTTGCTTGAAGAATACTTCAGATGACACCTAGAGAAGATAATACAAAACTCAAAACATGGCACCACCGCAAATTAGTTCAACAGTCTAGACGAGGCTTCTGGCCTGGCCACTCTCTTCCAGTCATAGTTGTGAAAACGGGACACCATATTCTAGGTGCGGCCTCCTGAATTGTAAGTGAGATCTCCAAAACTCACAATATGCTACGTGAGACCCTCAGAATTGGGTGCATTACTCCAAATGAGGCACCATTTTCTGATGCGTGCCTGCATGAATAAACATATAGAATGAACAGGTAGCTCGTTGAAGTGTACATTGCCTTTTTAACAATCCGAGCACTAGAATTGAATTTACCACAACACGGCTGCGCTTTCAAAAGCACGCTGAAGTCATTTATGATTTTTAATTATTTTAAAGGCCCATGGTATGCTGATATATCCAGTGTTAGCAATGGAAATTACATACCCCCGGGATCCAGTAACTAGGGTCGGGGTACAGTAAGGGAGCGGAGTTCTGAGGGGTGCAGCTCAGATGAGTTGAGCAGTGGCAGTGTGGGCTGCCGGAGATAGGCATTTTTGTTTATTTTTTTTATTTTTTTCCTAAATCTTCCTGAAGGAAATTGATGACACACAGAAACGAGCCGATAATGCTGTTCTGCTTTACATGTGTGGTCACAGAAAGACCGGATTTTAAAAAGGCTTAAGAGGGGTAAGTAAGTCTATTGCTGCAGAGATCTGTGTGTATTCAGGGTTTCAGGATATAATCTGCTGGTAACAGGCTTGACTGGTCATTCAAAAGCTTAGAGGGCTAATGTGCCTGCTGTTGAGCCCTCTGTACAGGTCACAGATTTGTGTTTTGTTTCCGTGTTTATGGGTTTGTTGCAGAGGCTTTTGTGTAAGGTCTACAGGTCACACGCATCGGTCATGGAAAAATGCCATGTGGTTTATCCTCTGGTGATAAAACGTCTGCATGTAGCCTCAATCCGCAAGTTTGAATCCTTGTAGGTTTTATGTCATCTCTCGGTTGACAAAAAGAGTACAATTGAGTTGGGGAAGTAATTAACACTTATTATTAAGAGCAAAAAACAGATTGTATGCTGTGCGAAGTACAAATATTTCTCATCTCTTGGCATCTTTTGACCGGTCAAGTGCATCCAGCCCCTCTGGGCTGCTGAGTCCGGAGGCAAGGTGTGGCGGTGTCCAGCCGTGCTCTCTGCCGCTTCCAAAACCAGCTCCAAAGTTTCTAAAAGCAGTCGTTGTTCTTGAAGAGAGATATTTGGAGTTGTGCGCAGGGGTTGAGAGGCTACAGGCTGGGGCAAGCCTCCAGTCCTCCCAGTCAGACAACCACGAGGGGAAATTAAATAAATAATTAATTTCCCCTCGTCCTCATCTGTTGAATTCCCCCCCCCCCCCCCCCCCCCACCCCCATCACCGCATCACCACTAAGTGTCCCGGTGCTGACACTTAACATAGCACCAGGATACAGTCGACATGACTTGTGAGAACTGGGTCTTGGTATAGGAATATCTGCCAGATTATTCATCCAGATGGTTTTCACGATACGCTACCGGTGTTTATTTGGAATGAATGAGTGAATGAATGAATGAATGAATTAATGAATTACACATTTGTTACGCGCACAGCTACCCGTAGGCATCCCGGCGCCCTTTGCTCATTCATTCACAGAGTTAGGCAAACAGGTGAGCTTTAACTAGCCTCCCGAATTTTTGATGATTGGGTTCCAATCTAATGGAGTCAGGAAGACTATTCCATAGTTTGGTTGCCTGTAGCGAAAAGCGTCTCCCGCCTGTACGTGTTCTTTTTGTTTTAGGGACCACTAACAGATTCTTATTATTAGATCTGAGGGTCCGTTGAGGGCAATAGGGGGAGTTATGGGCTCAGTTATATACTTTTCGATATGGTGTTAACCAAGACCTTTTGAATGTGGTAAAACTATATTTTAAATATATTTATATATAAGGACTTTCAGCTAGCCCTTCTCATCCATCAGTTTGTTGTTGCGTCATTCATATTAGTCTTTCGCCGGCTACAGGATACAGCAGTGGGACAGTCCACTCCAGCCATTGGCTAACTTCACAGTGAGTGGCTGCACTCTGCTCTTTTACAAGGAGCCCATCCGCTTACAAAGTAGCTCTCTGCCAGGGACTACTATGGTAATGTCAGATTTCCAAGACCAAAACGTTGTTTTGCTTTCAGCCATTTAATAATTATATATGTATTGGCAAGGGTCTAACAGCTAATCTAAAAATAACGTTTTACAAAGCCCATGATGAAACAGAGCAAGCATTGGCAAAGCTAAAAGACTGGCTGCCCATGTCTGACCTTTTGGCTTTCCAAATTCTTGTGCAAGAAGTGGGGGCGAGTGGGAGGGAAAGGGGGCATTCCTGAACCTCTGCTTTTGATTCCGCTCTGCCATTGGCTGTGCTGCTTTCAGCATTGTGCTTGGCTGGCTCTGTCACAGGACTGATGGTGCACAAAGATGTGTCCTGTTGTATGTGGTTAAAAACAGCGGCTGAGGGCGTTTGGGGGCTTTGGCCACGTGGGGGAACCCTGGCTCGAAATAAACCATCCGAGTCTTTGACAACAATAGGGTCTTGTTATCTGTGTACCCTTCGCTGGCAAATACAAGCCACCCTCGCCCAAAACAAGAGAAAAACTAACCGCTGAAAGTTCAAGTTGTTGGTAGGGCATGGCCTTTCCTTAGCTCTGATTGGTGGTACGGAGTTACATTTTGGAACTTGTCCTATTTCTATCTATATTGGGGACATCCTTTTCATGTTATTCAGTGCGTTTTTCCCCCTGGTCGGTTGTTCCCTTTGAATTGGTTCTCTCAGGGTCCCTCATGTTTATTTAATTGTACCCGGCACTTTGGCCGTGAGGGTTCTGTAAAAATATTTTAGAACTTTTGTCCTATTTCTATCTATATTGGGGACATCCTTTTCATGTTATTCAGTGCGTTTTCTTCCCTGGTGGGTTGTTCCCCTTGAATTGGTTCTCTCAGGATCCCTCTTATATTTATTTAATCCCATGCACGCTACGCATTTTCCCGCTGTCCGCTGAGTTTTTAAAAAACCCGAGGTTCATGACGAGCTGAGCTCGTCATGAGCGTACGACAGGCGTAACTCATGACGAGCTGAGCTCGTCATGAGCGTCGAAGGGGTTAATGGTACGGAGCTATGTGCAGCGCTGCACTGCTTTTTGGCTAGGTTTGCGCTATAGAAATACCATAAAGTTATATACAGGTAAACCTTGGTGAGAGGCCTATTGTCCACTGCAGAATCTGGCTTTTTGACAACCATAACTGTAGTCTGCGGGCTACTAGTTGATTAATGTTTTTATTTATTTATTATGTGGGAGGAGTTGGAGGACGGCCCTTTAAATTCGCCACCCAAGTCCATCCCAGCCTACGTGCTTTAGACTCACACACCCAGAATGCGTGCCAGCTTTGACTATGCATGGCCTTGCACTCCAATGTTCTCTGTGTAGCGCCACACCCTTTCTAATAAATGAACGGCCGGAGGAGGGCCATGGCAAATTTAGCTCGGAGAGGAGTTCTGTCCATGGCTCAGTACTTAAACTGGATGTATGGGGGAAGTGCACAGGTAATCAGTGGCGACTGGCTGGGAACTGGGGTGGCGAGGCATAGGCTACTGGGGAACAAACAAAAACAATTACCTCCTCACGGCTGCCGTCTCTCCTCTGTTGTTGCTTCTCTTCCAGTTGAGCCCCGGAAGAATGACGCACACAGGTTCCCCTAAGACAATCACAACGCTGCAATGCAGCATTGTGTGATTGGTCTGAGCACAGTAGTTCGGAGCTCAGACAGGCAGTGGGAGTCTGTGCGTGTTGTCCACCCAGGGTGTGTATTACAGCCTGGTGGGGAACATGCAAAGTGCGCATGACTATTTGGCCGGCCCAAGACGGCCAGCCAAACCGCTGTGTGCACTTAGAGTGTGCCCACCCCTTCTCCTCCCTGTGCCACCAGCCCCACCCCACCCTAACCCAGCCCCGTATCTACAAAAAATAAACAAAGTTATTATCATTTTATTTTTCCTCTTGCCTGCTCTGAGAGCAATGGGACGACGCTCCTCCGCCTTAGCTGAGGAGCCGCCCTGCAGTTGATGCCACCCGGATGTCTTTGCTGTAGGGTTGAAGTGCATAAAAAAGTATACAACTGGAATCCTGACTACAATGAGGGTGGGGTCAAAGTGTAGAGGCAGGGCCAGAGACCTAGCTAAAAAGAATAAAATGTTCTGCAACTATTGTTATGACCTTTCACCTTCAGGTAAATACATATAAAATAAAGCACGCATCTTAAATGAAAAATAAATCGACAGAACTGAATCGTGTTTGGTGCAGTGGGTAATATATATATATATATATATATATCTCGCAGCTCCCACAACACCAGCCTGCCGCACTCTCGAGCGGGTGCTCGCGTAACGGGGGTGTACCCGTTAATAATACTCAGCTCACAGCATCCACAGGTTCTCTCCCTGTTAAAGGATCGCAGCACTCATGGGGGTGGTTTACAACAAGATTTTATTAGTAAACCTCACAGATGTTTAGCCAGTAGCACATGGCTGGATGGTCATGGAATCTGTTATAAATTTTGAATTGATTGTTTCTAAGTTATGGATTATAATGCAAATATAAGTAATTAAACATTACCACTGCGTAGCCCATTTAGGGCATGATTTATATATAGGCAATTAGGACACATCTGTGGGTAGTGCCCATCCAGGGCAAGATCTAAGTTAATTATTTTGGTTCACTTATATATGGATGAACTTTAAAAACATTTAAAAACATGTAATGTTTTTTAACTTCCACAATATATATGTTGAGGTATTTACACGTTACAAGATGGCGTTACCTGTGGTGGTTGTGCTTGTGTCCCTTGTCGATTACCATGAAAAGTTTACATGCAGTGGCTATAAAATAATAATGGACGCCTCGCGCCTTTGTATGACAAATTGACGAAGGCCGATGCCGAAACGTGTCTTTGCTATGCTGTGAGATTTACTAATAAAATCTTGTTGTAAACCACCCCCATGAGTGCTGCGATCCTTCAACAGGGTGAGAACCTGTGGATGCTGTGAGCTGAATATATATATATATATATATATATATACATATATATATATATATATATATATATAGTGCTACAAAGTTGCAGCCTGCAATTGAATGCACTGTGAATATGTAAGCATTGGCAAAGGCAATAGGACTCGCCTATGAGACCTATTCGCTTTCACAATGAGTTTCATCCATGTTGTACACAGTTTTAAAAAAGTACCAAAAGAAAAATTGCGACAACACGGTCGTCACATCATTTTGTAGGTGCTAACAAGGATCCGTCCACCTGCAAAATGAGAAGTGCATATTTTTTCTTTTCAATTACTAATCCGAAATAGATTAGTAAATAAAAAGATGTGCAAAACACACTTTTTTATTGTAGCCCTAATCCCCCCTTTTTGTTAGTAAAAAAACAAACTGGGGAGTGGGTTGGGGAGTGGCTGGTGGATGAGGTAACATTGAGGGAGGGTGAAAGAGAAGAATGCAGGTGGGAGAGAAGTATAAGTGAGAAACAACAGTGGGGAAGCACATAAAAACCTGAGGGCAGCACCATATGGACAAAGAAGGATGAACAGACAATGGAGTTTGTGCGGGCGGTGATGGGAAGCATATGAAATACTGAAAGTGGTTGGGGAAGCAAGAGTGGCAATGCAAGGTGAGCAGGTGAGGAGGGGGCAAAAATGGTAACTGAGGCCAGGGGAGAAACAAACGGGCAATAAAGAGGCACACTAGTTACTTGAGAGCAACAGCTAGAAAACACATGCACTCTTGTACAGTGCTTAAACAAAAAGAGAAAATATATGAAAAGGAAGCAGTGGAAGGACAGAAGTAATGGGTCCATGCTACAAGGGAGGGACAAACACCAGAAGAGGAAGGAAATACCACAATAGCTGCTGAATAAAAAGAAAAAAAATGAGTTACAATAAAGCCAACTAATGGTAAGCAGTGGGCGGACTCTAAGTCAACTGTAAACTAACAAAATGTCTCGCAACAGGAAGTGCATGCACTGTCTTAGGCGAGACCTAAAACCTGTAGCGGAAACAGTGTATTTATTTATTTATTTATTTATAAAGTTTTATATAGTGCGATCTTGATCCCGAAGGATATCAGAGCGCTTTACAATTATAGGGAAAGATAACAAATCAAATCTCGTTCCTCTTAGCCTGGAGTACCCATTTACCCAACAGATGGATGAATGTCTGGGTTGAAGTAATCGTGTACCTGGCCTACACGTTTACCGCTTCATTCCTCAAAGTTCTTCCATCAGCACCCTGCTTTTGAGCTCACCAGCACACTGTTTCTATTTGTGGAGAGCAACATTTCTTCCATTAGAAATTAAATACAAAACAAGGCAGTCCAGTACAGGCGACATCAACGGTGTCCAGGACTCGCTGCTTCGGAGGACAAACCCAAAACTGCATCGAATCCAGAACTGCTCAGATGAAGGGTAGCTTCTGAGAGGGACTCGGTGAGACTTCAGCACATTGACTGAAAATCCCAGCAAGTGCAGGAGGTCGGCTGTAGTCTGAAGGTGGGTGACAAATGCTTGGAGCGAGCCCTTATCCGGCAGAGCCGTGGTAAAGGCACTCAGACGAGGAAGCCTGAATGACCAGACTTTCGGGTGCAGGATGAGTGGTCAGAAAGCCAGGGTCACCGTGTAAAATAGGCTCCTGCAAATGTGCAAACAGATTTAGTGTTCATAAAGTGCTTTCAATGTATTTTTAATAATACCCTATCAGACTGTACTTGGCACAAACCTTTTAAAGTTTCCATTAGAAGGAAACGCGCCAGAACCCACCTGGTAACAGCCTTTAAGTACCTCTCAAAAATATTTGTCAGCATGGAGCCTCAAATGACTCCATCAATTAAAACCATATACTGGTTCCCAAGCCACCTTTAGATCTGACACATTTTCCTGCCTTTAATTTGGCAGGCAGCCTGGCGAGAAGGCTTGTTGCTTGTTTGGCTGTCTACCTCTCGCCTGCCTTAGCTGTAAGAAGAGCCCTCCCTTCACTTTCTGCCAGAGGCACCCCAAGGTCAGCATTAACTGTTCCAAATGTTTTATTTATTTAACAAAAAGTAGGGGGGATTGCTTTTTTAAGTAAAAAAGATGGGGACATCATTCCCATTAGATCCCTCCCACTTTGAACACTACATTGATGATGACGACACTCTGACAACTAAAATGCAAGGTTTCCACTTCACTTATAGTCCATGCTGCTGCGCCCATCTCTCCATTTGGGCCTCTGCTGGACCGGAGAGAATTTTTTGCATCCCTTTTCTGGTTTCCTTACGCCCATGCCGCATATCTCTTTTTCCATATCTTTGTTTTGCATTGTGGCTCTATGCCTGGCCACATAGTGCTTCATATCACCTTTCTGCCACTAATAGGCGCTGTAAATGACAAGTGTTACTATTATCCACTTTAATGAAATCTGGAGTGGCTGGAAGGCTGCACCTGGCTGGCCTTGAACCCATGGCCTGCAGATCGCAGCGCAGGTCAGCCGTGAGCTCCCCCAGCCATCCTCTTCAAACACCTCTCGGTGTGTGCTTGTTTACCCGCGCCTGGTACCTGATCCATACCCTCTTGCTGCCTGCTTGGCGATGACGAAGAAGTGTTTGTTTTCCAGGCCATCTGCTTCTGTTTGCTTTTGTCTCCCTCCCTGCTGGCGCCATGGCTTCCGTGCCCGGGTGCCTCTGGAGCAGAGGGGTGGAGAGCAGAGGAGGCCATGGGCACATAAAGGTACATTGGGTAAGGGCAACACCGGGGTGGAGCTGGGAAGAAACTGTTGACATTCTAGAAACGTAGAAACTCGTGTCCGCTGAGAGCCACCTGTCTAGTCCACCCTGCCAAGCCCCTGGCTTCTGGGCACGCCGCTCCATCATAAGCAACCGCTGAATCCCAGGGGCCGACACAGTCACTGCCAGCTCAACGGAGAGACTCGAGGCAACACCGTGGGTCTGTCGCATTCACCGGAGAGGATGGAAATCCACCTCTGAATATGCAGGTCAAAAATGAAGAATCAGAGGGGGGTCAGACCTGAAATAGACGCATCCGGTAATTCCTCATTTTTCAGGCCAGCCCTGGTATCCCCGGTGTTGGTAACTCTGGTGGGAGCAAATCTAAGGGCAGCATCTGGTGTCCGGCGTCCAGTCTCCGGTTCACCTTCTGCAGGTGTTGGTTTGCTCCTCGTGACTGCTCGGGTCTTACAGTCAAACAGCTGACCAAGGCGATAAGGGCTGAAAACGAATAGGAGAGGAAGGCCTAAAGTTTTAAAGCCTCCAGACTGCGCAGTCAGCTGCGGAGTTGTTTCCTTTAAAGTTCTACTTTTGTATTCCACATATTTCCAGCTATGGTCTGTCATTTCACTCCGCTGCACACCACCCACATAGGGGTGGTAAGCACTATATAAATGTTGCAGTACAATACACACACCGGTGAATCTGCCAGGATCATTCGCCACTCTTGGGCAAGGAGTGGAGGATGTTGTTGCATGAGGACAAGGACTGGCGGAGGCAGCTGCTTGGAGGACAAGGACTAGCGGGGCTTGCTACAAGCTTGAAGCTCATAAGCCTCAAAATAAATTGGGCAAAGATGAAAACCCTGTTGAAGGGATCTAGCCAGAAACTCGCCTCCCTTTCTCCAGAACTGTAGGGCACCAAAATGGCCAACTAGAAAAATAATCTTTTTTTTTTAGTGATGCTGAATTAACTTTGATACAGCTTAGTTCATTGGTGCGTTGAGCCCACAATGCCTGACGCAATATCTCCCTGTTACATAGCATAGAAGGTGAATTTTGTAGAGCGCACTGTCACCACAATGAGATCTCTTGGCACTAGGGTAACAACGGATTTTCAGAGCCAGCCATTTTAATGACCTTAGAAGCATAAAACACATAGTAGGCCCTCAAGGAGTGGAGCCTCTTAGAGTGGGTTCACCCAGATCAATGGAGTGGAAGGATGCAAGTGGCCACACGTCCAGCAGATCCAGGACTTCACTGAACCACCAGGCCCGGACACATTGATCAGACCTATCGTCATACAATTGTCATGACTCCAGTCAGCTCTACACTGGACGGTGTCAATGCCCTGGTCATGGCTGGGTTGCCACCATATGTTTTAGATTGCCCGCCTCAAACAGGTGTAGAAAGCAACTGTTCGCTTAATCTTAAATATTAGTGAAACTAACAGTATTACATCATCACTTGAGGCTTTACAGTGACAGCCTGTCTCTATGCAGATCACGTCCAAATATATATTTGGTTCAAGGAAAAGCCACACTGCCCTCACAATGGAAAACAGGCCAACTGCCGCCTCGCCAAGATTTGGCAATCTGGTAGTTTAGGCATCTTGGTAGCTCTGTGGGCTCCCAGATGTAGGACTTGACTTATCCTCTTTGCTCTTTAATATTCTTGAAAAACAATGCTACTGAACTTCAGAAAAGCTGAAAAAACCTCTTCTAAAAATGATCAAAGTGTTACCACCCTTGAGTGAGTTATGTTCAAGGCATTTTCATTTATTGTTTTAGGTTTGCTGGCACCGAGAAGCACTTGAGTCTGTGGTGCCATCCTTATATAAATGAATGAATGAATAAAGAGACTGCTAAACTAATGTTTATTCTCTGTAAATTTCATCTGACCAAAGATTGCTAGACATTCGTCTATTCTTTGTTTATGAAATTTGTCGTCGGCTTAAAACTGATTTTTTAATGTAATGAATTGCTTTTTTTTTTTTAACGTATAATCTTCTGGGATGATTAACATTGTTATTATGACCACTCTCCCCTGGTCTATATTTATCGACGGATATGTTTCTCTGCACCTGTATATACGATGTTCCACTGCTTTTAATCTTGTAAAAATATGTATGTGCTTGTTCGATTGTTCATGTAAATTTAATGGTTTTTTAATTGTATGTATGTTTGTCTGCTTTTATGAGTAAAAACTCGAATAAAGCATTTTGAAACGGAATGAATAAAGACAAATGAACTTGCAGTGCGGATTTGCCAAAGGGGAACACTACTCTACACCACATTTTGACACAATGGGTAAGAAATATTCAGTGGTTAGTGCCCACTAACCAGACCAGACACACCTCATCCAAACTTGGGAGGTGAACTACCTTGCTCCCAGGCTCCACCAATGACTCCTATTTTTCAACCGTTCTGTCCCTTCGGCTCCCCAGATTCACTGGTCCTTATTAATAACCGCGCAGCCCCTAGCCTGCACCTGTGAATGGACTCCATCATCAAATAAATGCCCCTGTTTGCAGTGCAGAGACCAGCTCCGCAGCCTGACGGCTGATTCGCCCTCTACAAGCACCGCCTACATACACACAGTCAGCTTGAACCGCAGCTCTATCTATGCTATTCACAGGCTGAAAACAAAAAAAAAATCTAATCCAGGCTGGGTTTGGGACCTGAGCTGTAGGAGCTGTGCCTACGGGCGTAGGGGAGGCGGCATCTGTACTGCTTGCCCTTGCTAGTCCATTGATTCACAAACACAGGGTTTTCTCCGGTTTGCTTTAATGCAGTGTTATTAATGGATAGAAAACGAAGAGAATCGCATTAGAAAAAATACTTTCAGACTGATGAGCTTTCCTGATCGGATGAGAAATGATCCTGAAGCTGAGACTATGGGAAACATTGAACCATGATTAGATTTCTCTGAAAATGGGCTTTGTGCAATAGTGCGGCGGCAACTGCCAGGCTCCTGTGTGGTGAAAATGGAGGAAGGACATCCGTTAAAAAGTGTTTCTTCTGAAATTGATTTAAAAATGATTAAATAAGGGTTTTCAGATACCACAAAGTGGTATGATGAGAGCTGGTATAAAGGCGTGGGATTGGCTTTCAGCAAGGGTTACATGAGGTTCTGGTAGGAAGAGGGTGTGTGTTAGCGTTAGGGTTCAGGTTACGCGTAGCTTTATAGTTAGAGTTTTGGTAGAGTAATGAAGGAGTGAGGTGAATACATTTCTGTTTCATTCATTGTAGGCGCTTTACTGTAGGAGTTTCAACGATGACTGTCTAGTCCGTTTAAGCACACAGATCTGCGTGAATACTATGCACCCATTCGGTTACAGGATTTCATGGGGGCAGCCATCTTTGTGAAGGAACCTCAGAGCATGAATGTCAATGTCTGGTTGCCAGGGCAGGGATAGCAGCCGCTACTCTGGGTTTGCAAGCCCTTTGGTAACCATGACAGCCCTTGCTAGCCCTGGTCGCAGAGGTCATGAAGGCAGAGGCAGGAAGGCAAAGTAGGCCTTTCTAAATCCTCAGCAGCCAACAGGCGGCTGTGAAGAGGCTAAGGGGAAGGTACACGAGGTCAAGATTGTGTAATGTCATGGGAGATCAAAGGTTGTGTGATCTCATTTCCGTCAACCCAGGCTTTTAAATGAATCAACATCCATGTCTTGGATTTAATTGCATGGACTCGTGCACTTTGCTGAATGGGGCTAGATTCCTTTTCGACATTTTAACTGTATTGGCCGGTGAGATTTAAAAGGTGAAGCCAAGACGCGTGTTTTGTTTGTGTTTGTTTGTGTAGTGCTAAAGAAACACTGGTACGTCATCAGAACACATTCTCCTACTTGCGACCCAGGAAGGCCATCAATCCGTGTGTCTGTTTGCAGGTGTTTGTTTGCTGGTGGTTGGTTGGTAGAGACTGTGTACAACGCTAGGGGTTCAAGTGTTTTGTGTAGTTTAGTGTAAAAGTAAAATAAGTCTCATCTAAGGTCTGGTATACCTGTCGTGTTTTATGTGTGGGGGCATGTGGGCCTAAGGACTTTATATTTTTCTCTCGATTGAGGGGCGAGGGGGGAAGGTCCACTGATGGACCAGTAACATCAATGGGCTAAGTGCCGGCGTGGATAATTGTACAGGACCCCTCACTTCTGGGGGGGACTAGATGAGGAGGTCAAGCACACTGATGGGGGTGGTTTGTGAGAAAGGACCTCCTTGTGTCTTTTGGAAATACAGAAAGCAAAACATTCGATTTGAAGAATTTAAATAAGTGACTTTTGAGCATTTCTTTCTAAGATTACGTATATTTATTAACGGCGGTTATTTGATTTTTCGACATTATTTGCTGTGAAAGTTTGCGAAAGCAAGTCATAAATAGGGCGTGATTATGATATGCGCCAGATAAAAAAGCGTTTTCCTTAGTAGCAGTCAGAGCCATTCGCTGACCTGCACCTGAGTGAAGGGAGCATCCTTCACATTTGTACTCCTCCATCACATCTTGGTGAGTGGTCCAGCCTCCTAAGGCAACATCTCATTTCTGCAAACCTTTTTTGCTCTGACAGGTGGTCCAACACCAAATAATGCGCCCAGCGGCTCATGCAAAATATGTTGAGGATCACTCCAGTGTTATACCACAAGTATGCCACCACCTCCAAAACATTTGCACGGTTTCGAAGATAGTGGGGTTTGGATCTGCTGTTGTCTGATAACTTCATTTTAAGGACAGTTGAGTACTCGTCTGCTGCCAAAGTCAGGGCCCCTCAGTTAAGGACAGTTCAGCTTTAAGCAGTCGACATGCTTCGTTTTTTTACAGTGGCGTTATATTCCATGTGAGACTTGACTTCAGGTTTAACGAAATTAGGGTTCCTGACAGTAGCCTTCACATCTGCTGTCGGAGTCTGTTGCCTCAGTTTTATTTTCAGTGGGTTTCAGTACTGCTGCTACTGTCTGTTGCCTCCGTTTGCACGGTGGTTGTTGCCCCTGCTGTGTCTGTGCCTTCAGTTGAAAGAAGGGTTGGTTTCTCCTGGAAGGGTCCGTTGCCTCAGTTTCGGGAAGGGTTGTCTCCTGGCAGCATCTGTTGTCTCATTTTTTTTAAGAGGGGTTGTTGTCTTCTGGCAGCGTCATTGACCTCAGTTTCAAAGGGGGTTGTTGCCTCCTGCCAGTGTCTGTTGCCTCAGTTGAAAGAATGGTTGATGCCTCCTGGCAGTGTTTGTTGCCTCAGTTTAAAGGGGGAATGTTATCTCCTGGCAGTGTCTGTTGCCTCAGTTTAAATAGGGTTTGTTGTCTCCTAGCAGAGTCAGTTGCCTCAGTTTAAAGAGGGGAAAATTGTCTTCTGGCAGTGCTGTTGCCTCAGTTAAAAGAGAGGTTGTAGTCTCCTGGCATTGTCTGTTACCTCAGTTTAAATAGGGGTTGTTGTCTCCTGGCAGTGCCTGTTGCCTCAGTTTAAAGAGGGGTTGTTGTCTCCTGGCTGTGTCTGTTGCCTCAGTTTAAATAGGGGTTGTTGTCTCCTAGCAGAGTCAGTTGCCTCAGTTTAAAGGGGGAATATTGTCTTCTGGCAGTTCTGTTGCCTCAGTTTAAATAGGGGTTGTTGTCTCCTGGCAGTGTCTGTTGCCTCAGTTTAAAGAGAGGTTGTTGTCTCCTGGCTGTGTCTCTTGCCTCAGTTTAAATACGGGTTGTTGTCTCCTGGCAGTGTCTGTTGCCTCAGTTTAAAGAGGGGAATATTGTCTTCTGGCAGTGCTGTTGCCTCAGTTTAAAGAGAGGTTGTTGTCTCCTGGCAGTGCTGTTGCCTCAGTTTAAAGAGAGGTTGTTGTCTCCTAGCAGTCTTCTGTCTCAGTATAAAGAGAGGTTGTTGTCTCCTGGCAGTCTGCTGACTCAGTATAAAGAGAGGTTGTTGTCTCCTGGCTGTGTCTGTTGACTCAGTTTAAAGAGAGGTTATTGCCTCCTGGCAGTATCTGTTGCCTCAGTTTAAAGATGGAAATATTGTCTTCTGGCAGTTCTGTTGCCTCAGTTTAAAGAGAGGTTGTTGTCTCCTGGCAGTGTCTGTTGCATAGGTTTCATGCCTTGAGAAGAGATGTTGGTCCCTCCACCGCCACTTGGTGCGGTTCATATCACTCTGGGTCAGACCTCTTCACGCTGAAGGTCACACAGAAATTGCTCACTGGGTCCCCAATTTAAATGATAGTGGTTGATTTTGTGTGTCGCTGGTGTCTGGGGCCTCTTTTTTTAGTATAGGTGTGTGTAGCTTCATAGCACTATATGAGTGTTTTCCTTTGGCCTGGTGTAAGTGCTTTGGTCTGCAATTTAATTACTAGGGGTGTTTGTCTTTGACCTGCTATTAGTGTTTTAGCCTGCTATTTAATAACTATGGGTGTTTGCCTTTGGCCTGCTATTAGTGCGTTGGCCTGCAGTTTAGTAACTGGGAGTGTTTGTTTTTGCCCTATTAATGCTTTGGCCCTTAGTTTTATTTACAAGAAGTGTTTGCCTTTGGCCTGCTGTTAGTGCTTTGGCCTGCGATTTAATTACTTTGAGTGTGTGTTTGCCTTTGGACTGTTATTAGTGCTTTAGTCTGCAGTTAAATTACAAGGGGTGTTTGTATTTGGCCTATTAGTACTTTCGCCCTCAGTTTTAATTAATGGGCGCATTTGGCTTTGGCTTAAATTCGTGTTTTGGCACTTAGTTTTAGTATATAGGGGTGTTTGCCATTGGCCTGCTATTAGTGTGTTGGCCCTCAGATATAATTATGAGGGGTGTTTGCCTTTGGCCTATTGGTGCTTTGGCCCTCAGTTTTGATTACTACGGTGTTTGCCGTTAGATCTGCAGACGCTATTAGACGCTCAGGGGCCTGCTATTTAATTACTGGGAGGGTTTACATTTGGCCTGCTACTAGTGCTTTGGGCTGCTATTAATTACTAAGACTATTTGCCTTTGGCCTGCTATTAGTGCTTTGGCCAGCTATTTGATTACATGGGGTGTCTGCCTTTGGTATGCAGTTAGTGTTTTGGCCTGCTATTTAATTACTAGGACTGTTTGCCTTCGGCCTGCTATTAGTGCTTTGTCTGCTATTTCATTACTATTGGTATTTTCCTTTGGCCTGCTACTAGTGCTTTGGGCTGCTGTTTGATTACTAGGGGTGTTTGCCTTTGGCCTGCTATTAGTGCTTAGGTCTGCTATTTCATTACTATTGGTGTTTGCCTTTGGCCTGCTATTAGTGCTGGGAGGGTTTACATTTGGCCTGCTACTAGTGCTTTGGCCTGCTATTAATTACTAGGAGTGTTTGCCTTTGGCCTGCTATTTAATTACGAGGGGTGTTTCCCTTTGGCCTGCTGCTAGTTCTATGGCCTGCTATTAATTACTAAGAGTATGTGCCTTTGGTCTAGTGTTAGTGCTTTGACCTGCTATTTAATTACTAGGGGTGTTTGCCTTTGGTATGCAGTTAGGGCTTTGCCCTGCTATTTAATTACTAGGAGTGTTTGCCTTTGGCCTGCTACTAGTGCTTAGATCTGCTGTTTAATTACTAGGGGCGTTTGCCTTTGGCCTGCTATTAGTGCTTAGGTCTTCTATTTCATTACTATTGGTGTTTGTCTTTGGCCTGCTAATAATTACTAAGAGTATTTGCCTTTGGCCTGCTATTAGTACTTTGGTCTGCAATGTAATTACTAGGGGTGTTTGCCTTTGGTATGCAGTTAGTGCTTTGGCCTGCTATTTATTTACTAGGAGTGTTTGCCTTTGGCCTGCTATTAATGTTTTGGCTTGCTATTTAATTATTAGGGGTGTTTTCCTTTGGCCTGATACTACTGCTTTGGGCTGCTGTTTAATTACATGGGGTGTTTACCTTTGGCCTGCTATTAGTGCTTAGGTCTGCTATTTCATTACTATTGGTGTTTGCCTTTGGCCTGCTATTAGTGTTTTGGCTTGCTATTTAATTATTAGGGGTGTTTTCCTTTGGCCTGATACTACTGCTTTGGGCTGCTGTTTAATTACTAGGGGTGTTTGCCTTTGGCCTGCTATTAGTGCTTAGGTCTGCTATTTCATTACTATTGGCGTTTGCCTTTGGCCTGCTATTAGTGTTTTGGCTTGCTATTTAATTATTAGGGGTGTTTTCCTTTGGCCTGGTATTAGTGTTTTAACCTGCTATTTAATCACTGTGGGTGTTTGCCTTTTGCCTGCTATTAGTGCGTTGGCCTGCTGTGTAGTAACTGGGAGTGTTTATCTTTGCCCTCTTAATGCTTTGGCCCTCATTTTTAATTACGAGAAGTGTTTGCCTTTGGCCTACTGTTAGTGCTTTGGCCTGCCATTTAGTTACTATGGGTGTGTGTTTGCTTTTGTCCTGTTATTAGTTGCTTTAGTCTGCTGTTAAATTACAAGGGGTGTTTGTCTTTGGCCTATTAGTACTTTAGCCCTCAGTTTTAATTACTGGGCACATTTACCTTTAGCCTTACATTAGTGTTTTGGCACTCAGTTTAAGTATCTAGGGGTGTTTGCCATTGGCCTGCTGTTAGTGTGTTGGCCCTCAGATATAATTATGATGGGTGTTTGCCTTTGGCCTATTTGTGCTTTGTCCCTTAGTTTTGATTTCTAGGGGTGTTTGGCTTTGGTTTGCTATTAGTTTTTTGTCTGCTATTTCATTACTATTTATGTTTTCCTTTGGCCTGCTGCTAGTGCTTTGGTCTGCTGTTTAATTAATAGGGGGGTTGCCTTTCGCCTGCTACTAGTGCTTTGGCCTGCTATTTAATTACAACGGGCCTTTGGCCTATCAGTGCTTTGGCCCTCAATTTTAATTACTGTGAATGTTTTGCCTCTGGCCTACAATTAGCGTGTTGGACGTCAGATCTAAGTACGAGCAGCGTTTACCTTTGGGCTATTAGTTCTTTGGCCCTCAATTTTGATTACTAAGGGTGTTTGTCTTTGGCCTGTGCGTGCGGATTTAATGGAAGTGGGCCCCTGGGCTGCGACCAGCGTGCTCACAGTTTTAAGGAGTCTGCTGCTAGCCCCCTTGCATCACGTATGGAGCTCATTTTAGTAGTGGATGGATGGATGCTTCCAGTATCTAGGGTCTTTGCTCTTACTGAGATGGGGTGTCGCACTGCTGCTCGTTAGTGTCTGGGGCGCTCGGTTTCCATGATGGTTCTTGTCTGCGCTGCTTACAGTGTCTGGGGCCCCGGGGAGGGGCTGTAGTGGGGGCTCGGTGAATCAGACGGCCCCTCTGGCCTAGCCTTACCCCCTCCCCACCCAATGCGGAGACTGCAGGGTGCGCTTAGCCCCTGGTTCTAGGGAAGGGGGGCGGTTTGGGGGGGGGATGGGTGGTAAAGAAGTAGCAGTCCGAAGCAGGTGGGCTAATCATCAAGGGCCCGAAGGAGCTGTGGGGTGTGGTGGGAGGCGGCAGGGGGGGAGAAGGACCCCCAGACCGCATATAAACCTTTTAGAGCCCTTGGGGCCGGTGACTGAACAGAAAGGGGTGGGTGGCTGGCTGACCATAAAGGTAAAGAATGACAGCTTGGACATACCTTTGAGAATGATATAAAGTACACCAGATGAACACGCAAAGCACCCCCTGCGGTTGGGCAAACAGCTAATATGTGTAGCCCACACCAAACTCACGACAGAGCAAGAATCACCTGTCTGCACTTCTTAGGACATGTCTGTCCACTTCATACACTGTCCTCCTCTTTATGTCTGCAGGGCAGTAAGGGGGGTAGAGAGTGCTACATTTAATAGTTCTTAATTAATCAATGGTGGCCTGAGGTGAAGCAATGTGTCCAAATCCTCCAGGGTCGAACCTACCTGGAAACAGCTGCCTTCAAGCCATCATTCGAGCGCTTGAGTTAGTTATTGGAATGTATGTATTAACAGTATTTTCGATAAATACATATGGCACTGGTCTAGCTCTAGGAGGCAGCCGAGCCCTTTATAGAGAGCTATAAATGGTACAAATTACAAATAATTTATTTTAAGAAAACGGCATTTTACAAAATCCATAGTTTCAATCTCGACATCCTTGCCTGTAATGTCGTTCGAACTTTACTCACCAACTACCAGAGGTAATTTTTGTTCGCACTGGCTTCAAATTGTGCATGTTGATTCTGTGCAAGCTTATCTATTCAGATACTTGTCAATGACCCCTCCCGAATAAACGGAAGACTAAAAGTCTAATATTATTATCTATACCTGAAAGTGGTGGGAAAAAGCAAAGTCAGACTAAAGCAACAGTGCACCTAAAATAAAACGAAGCAGAGGTGAAAGAAGTCCCAAGATCACACATTGGGACTGATTTGCAAACGTTTTTCTTGTTTTAAAACTGTGACTCACGGAAAGACGTTCTTTTCATTCCCACATGATTTTATCGTGGCTAAGACTGTCTGAAAGAGTTTAGGACTGCTCTTCATGACGTTAAATAGCCTCGTCACTGTTTTCTGGTTTAAGATTGGCATCAACCAGCGGCCCCCGGCCTCCTCGCTTCATGGGCTCGACCCTGCGTCACGCCTTCGGCGCGGGCCTCAGCGAGCGCGCGCCTTGTTATCACCTGGACTTCTGCCCTTCGTGTGCTGCGACTAATGACATTTCCACTGTAAAACACTCCACATCAATAAGCACGTGTAGAGTGGCAGGCCGACAAAGGTGGCACGAAGATCAAGGTGCATGTTTTGGCAATAAATACTCAAAGATTTGTGCAATGATACCGACTCTAACTGCAGCCAACCAAGTGGTGATTCAGGGGCGCATCTTGGAAGTGGAAACGTCATGGTCCCCCAACCCCACAAAGCCCTACTGTACTCATCTGTTCCCAAAAGAAAGGCCTGCAGGGGGCGCACACTTAGGTCCTGGTTTTAGTTTTGATTTCTATCCATTGGGCATGGTATAACAGCTCTTCAGCCTTTATTCTTCTATTTTTTTTTCTTCTAATTTGAACAGACATATACCCTTTAGTACTCAAAGGGTAATTTCGATGGTCCTACAACATTTTGAGAGAGGGTTGGTAGGTCAAAATGCCCCACGAATCTCTGTGTTGGTAACACATTTTGGGAAGGAAGCTAGGCAACTGAAAACACAGCAACAGACAGAGGACGAAGTGGGCAGGATCTATTGGGAACGGTGATCCACAGTATTTTACTTTTATCAAAAGAGCTTCCTTACTTTTTTGTCAAGAATGACTGTTCCTGCACTGTTAATGATAAACTCGAGTTGCTTCGGGTTGAAAGGAAAGAAGGTCGTCTCTTACTTAACTTGCAATTGTTCCTAATTTAAGGTGTGTGCATTATATTCTACACGCAGTTATCACTAGGTTAAAGTCCAACAATATAGTTCAGAGTATCTTTTAGTTATACGTCCTACTCTGCCCCCGCACTCACTGACCCCGCCCCAATGTGTGCTCACCATGACAGTCCCCATACTTTTTTATGCACGTTCACTGCTGGCAACAGGGTGTGTTTTCACACAACCTGATGGACGCCATTTTTACCCGAGGGCTAATCACCACTGATGTAGTCCACCCAGCAAAAGCTACCAGGATTTGTCAATAGATGGCACCCCACTATCAAGTGTGCCCCACCAGACCCAAATATACTGTTTTGAACAGTTCCTTGGTGAAAGTGCATCACTCTCTGGCCTTCAACGTGTTGACTTTTAAAGAGAATAGTGGTTTGTCCCAACTTTGTTGATCGGGAAGTTATTCTGCATTTCTGGGCGGATGCCACCGGTATGAACTCCCACTATTGCCTGGTAATGAGTAAGTAGTAATATGGTACCACAGGGGATGACATTGAACACGTCCTGTCAGGTCAAAGGCCAGAGACGTGTAACCTGTCTTGGGACTGACCATTTACTATGTGGAGGCTGGTGCTTTCACTTTTAGGGAAGGTTGAGGATGCATGGCTCCCTGATACCGAATTCCAGATGCAAATGTCCACGGAGGTCTTTTTCCATAGGACAGACTGGTGGTCAATAGGTGTATCCTTTCTGCCTGCCCTCTTTGTTTCCACACATCTTTGTTTACTCTCATTTCTGCTTACATGCATTGCCTTCCCCCAGAAGTGTGAAATTTGGCAATATGAATTAGAGAAGGAGGGAATATGGTGCTTGCCTCCAATTGTTTTCAAGATTGCATACCCTAGTTCCACCCCATTTCGGAATTCCTTGGGGGGAAAACATGCATTGGAAAAGATAATAAGCCTGGGTTTTCATGTGCGAATGCACTCAGCATTGCAACATCACGGTGAGGCGCACATAGGTCTATAGTTTTTAAGTAGTCCCTCATGGAGCGAAAACAGATACACTCAAACAGCCAATACCATGAGAGATGAGTACTCCTCAGAGGTGAGCTAAGATGTGATTGACAAAGTCTCAAACCAATGGCTGAAAGAGGCTGGATGTAGAAAGCCAATGTTTGAAAGGAGGAGACAGAAAACTCACTCTGTATATTGTTAGAAATCTGTTGATTTGACAGCTGCGTTGTCAAAACCCAGACCTTAAAATGAAATCTGTCATAAATGTTGCCGTCTAGCTGTGTTTTTTATGGCTTTGGCACTCTCAAGCGGTATTCCCTCTGCTGCTCCCCTGGGGACTCTACACTTGTCACGGTCTGGCTGATAGAAATCCTTAATCTACACTTGACGTATTCTAGTGCCTCTTTACGTAGGAAACACAACCCTGTGTGCAAAATAAGGGACCATTGGAAAATGTGTAGATATGGTTTCCTCAGCCAGGGTTTGAATACGTCCTAATTGGGAGAAAAATAAACCCACTGACCTAAGGAAGTAAAATGCACTAGTAGGTCCCTTCGCAGGACGCATTTCCCATTAAACACAGAGTGAGTAAAACCCTTTGGTGCATCCAGACCTATGTACGCTGTTTCTTTTGTTTGTGTCTCCCAGTTACTAGCTGGTGTTTGGACACCTGAATTCTGGATTTGTTCTGTGTGTTTTGACCCTTTTCATCTGATGCCGGCTCGACAAACCCCTGAGACACTGCGCTGTGTGTAAAAATGATGCCTCTTTGGAGCAGCTCCGGTGAGGTGGGACCGGCCTGCCACAGGTCAGCGAGCCAGGAGCAGGCACTGGACCACTGTCACTGAGCCCAAGTGGCCAGGCTACCAATGCATCTGTTATGGAGTGAAACAGTAAGACATGTTGTGTTGTTGTTTCACACCACATAGTTAGACTTGTGTGTGGCAAGGGCGCAGCACAACCTGTGTCCATCTCTTCCACAGTGCAGCGTGTGGTCATTATGTAGAATTAAGCAGCCTGTGCTGCTTGCAGCCGACAGTGTTCCATCCACATTCAGAAATGCATCTCTGGAAGTTTGAATTTCAAATACACTTTTTATATCTCTTTGCAATCAAAAATTATGAGAGAAATTATGCTTGCTCTCGCTTTAGCTCAAGATGGAATGAGGACCAAGTCACATGACTCTCTAGCAAGAGCATGAAAACAACAGAATATTTAAAACCTATCCCCAGTGGGTGAAGGAGAGCTACGTCACACGACCGGAAGAAACCCTGGAATGCTGATAGCGGGCGATCCCTGTCACGTCTCTCCTGTTCGCATGGCGGAATGAGTTAGGTGCCAACACGCCCACAGGCCAATGAAAAATCATGGTCTAGGGTTTGACCAAGATCTGCAGTGAACAGGGGAGTTGTGAACCCCCGCTTCAGCAGCTGCAGCGGGGGTGGGGTTGTTTATGGGCCTCTTCTGTCTGCAATACTGTATACCAAAGCTGGTCATTATCTCTGTAAGGCAAAGGCAGCCTCAGTAAATCAGACCAGAAAGATACATTTAAAAAATGGGGGGAAATTAAAGAGATGATAAAACGAGCGAATTGGACGTGAGAAAGAAAGAAAGATGATAGAAAAGTGAAGAACTGAATGTTAGGAGGAAGGGTAAAAGAAAGGCCGGAATGGTGACAACAGGCAAGAATAGATGGAAGGACGCTGAAAGGATAGATGGATAGCTGGGTGTATGTTTGAAATAATGCATGGATGAAAATGAGAGAATATATATTTAAAAAGCTACTTGCAAAGGTTCTGCATTTCCTACGCCACATCAGAGCACATCCTCAGGGCAGGATACAGTGTCAGGAAGAGGAAGGGCATGTGCGCATGTGCACTACATGCACTGGTAGTTTTTGGCACTGGATGGTGTGTGCATTACAGTGGAGCCTGCTTGTCGCATTGATTAACATGCGGGACCAGTGGAAATGCTATTGAGAAGTAGTTCCTGCATGCAGAAGAGTAGCAGTTCAGTGATTGATATCGATGAGCTTATATTGGCAAATCCTCTCCGGTCGTTCGATTGGATTCAGCATTACTAACATGGAAATGCCACTCTCTGTGCTTGTGGCTCTCCGTGTGCCTGTCAGGCTGTCTCTAATCCATATCTGGGTGATGGGGAACACAGTCGCGGTCCGTGCAGGTAACAGTGGTGGGGGGGGATTTTGAGGAACGATGCTTAGGGATGATTAAATAAATAATTAATTTTCCCTCAGCTTCGTCCCTCGAACCCCCTCCCCTCCCCTCCCCCATGCGGCCCCACCGCTGTTACCTGCATGGGCCACGGCTGGGGGACAGCTACAACTGTGCATTCCTGATAGAAGGCCATAACCTAGGGGCTCAGGGGACACTGTAGACTTCTGACTCTGAGGAGCCTTCCTGGGATAGATACGAGGAGGTGAAATTGGTACCTGCATTCCAAGGGACAGGGTCTTAGGGCCATATGTATCAATACATTACCCCATAGACACAGAATGGGCAAAACCCTTTGATACATCTGGCCCTAAGTCCCACTAAAAATATCCATCAAGCCTCCCAGGATAGGATGGCAAACAGGACAACATTTAGAGAGGGCCTGTGCATTTTAAAGGTGGCATTTGAAAGTGATCTCATATTCAAAGGCCATTGTCGGTATTACATCTGGGGCTCTGCCCTCAAGTGGTAGAGATGATTTTGGGATTAAAGCCATACTATGCTGGTTTGACGCTGGGACAATGATAAGAGGAACCATTGGTGCAGGAGGGACTGCAACCAGATAACACGCAGACTTGTGGTGGCCTGGGTCTTGTTGTGCTCCAGGAAGGGGACTATCACTTGGGGGGATTTGCCTGAAGTTGCTGGCCTGATGCTAATTGCCAACTGTCATGGCCCGGGTCCCTAGGCACTCTTTAAGGGCTGGTTGGCTGGCCTCCTGTTCATGAGATCCTGGGGACAGAAAGGATCTCTCTGTTTCCACAAGATCACAGGGACCGCACAGGGTGCAGTGGAAACGGGTGGAAGTGATCGTCGGTGAGGACGAGGACCATCCTGAAGGACGTCGTAATTACACTGTGCAGAGGAGTGTGGTCATAAAAATCAGTGCCCCACCTGGGGTACCAAAAGGTGAGGAGTTCGAGGAGTACAGGGAATGTTTGCCGAGTCCAAGGGACCTGTGCTCTCAATTAGAAACCTATGCTTGTTCGCACTCCGTAGTGTGTGGTGTCTAAGAGGTGTTGGGGATGTTTGCAGAGTTTGTGAGATCTGAGCTTGAAGCCTAGACTGTTTCCAACCTCCAGATCAGGAAGACAACTGTGCCTGGCATCATGGCCTCTGTCCGAGGTCGCCGGCTGCCTATCCCCGGACCCAAACCACAAGGCTCTCTGTAGCTGAAAATATCGTGACTCAAAGCGAGGGGTCTAGTTGGGCCTTGTGTGCACCCACGGCTGGCCACCTGGGGCAACTGCAGCTCGCACCTCTACCGCAGAGGTAACATTTTTCCAATTTGAAAGCATGCCAACTTCCGGTGTCATGGGGGAGGGGAGGGAGTTAGTGACCCCGCACTTGTGAAGGTGCCGCTGGGAGCCTGAAGGCCTAATCTGGAGGGACGCAACCAAGTAACTGTTTCCTTACGCTTTAGGTGGTCCTGACAATATAATCAAAGTGTCACGAGCGGGTGCAACGTATTTCGTTGACTGGGGTAGTTGGAGTGGCTGAAGGGCTGGGTCACAAGGCGTATTTAAAACCTGTGATTTCTTGACCATTACAACTGAGCAGGGTATGCAATACTGGAAATGTTGTGTTTTATCCTAATGTGTTAGCGGGAAAGCAGATGTGTTTGTGGATTTTCAAAGTTCAAGGGATTGCTTGGTGCGTGAAAACCTCTGGGAAGTGCGCACATGGGTCTATGTTGTTTACAAGGCAGAGGGGACAACAGGGCAGGTGAATACCTATGACTAGTACATATATGTTCTGCTGCTAATGAAAGAGTTTAACAATCGCATATAACTGTAAAGACTATATCCAATGGGAAAGTCATTTTGATTTCAATGTGTGTGTAATACAAAGACCAGTGTTTTATACATACGGTGTGGAGTCTAGTTGTAGTGTATTCCGTGTGTTGCGAGGGTGGTGTTCAGGGCCGGACTGGCCGTAGCGGGCACCAGGTATTTCCCCGGAGGGCCGCTAGGGTAGGGGCCGATTTCGGGCTCCTGGGGGTCGTTTTTATTACAGGAGCGGTTTTGCAGCATAGCTGCAAAATCGGCCCTTGTAGCAAAATCGGCAGAAAGGGCCCTTGAAAACAGCTCGGCCGCTGCCAGGGGGGCCAGCCGAGCTCTTTGCCAGGGCCAGTTTTGCTTCCCAGTCCGGCCCTGGTGGTGTTGTGCCAATAATTTAGACTTTGACCCTGTGGATAAGCCTGATTGCTCTGTGCCAAGATGCCCAAGGGTTTGCACAGATTATCGGGCAAGAATATCGTACTCATCCTATGTAGGACGGTGGATTCTGTCTGGCTTAGATGGGTCCCAGCCAGCTTGAAACCACTGGGTCTGTCAAAACTGAACTGTTGAACGTGAACGAGTCCAACTGACTAGTCCTGACATACCAGGAGATCACACAACTGTGTAACTGTGTTAGGTTGCACACTCCAGTACACCATGTTGTTTTCCTAACCAATTAGGATTTCGTTTGGAGTTCATGCACGTTGTAGGCTGCCGTAAACTGGGTGCTCTGTGCTCACTCAAGGTCAGGTCATCTGGACACGAACACTGGATGTAGTAAACCAGAAACATGTCATAAACATTTTCCACTACTCCTACGGAAAGAACATTCCAGAGGTTACGCTTTATTCTACGTACTCCAGCCTGATATTACCTACCAAAGTCCCTTTTCCAAGCCTACTCCAGGGAGTGCAGAGACCTTGCCCTGTGGACTCTACCAACCTACTCCTGGAGGTCTGTGTGGCAATGCGCCTGCGGAAAGGGCAGTGATGCTTTGACTCGCAGGTGCTCCATAGATAAGGTGCAACAGCACAGATGGAAAGCTTTGTGCCACCTTTGGCTTTTGTTGCAGGGGGCCAATATTGCAGCTAAGCTGCAAAACTGGCCCCTGGAAACTAAAACGGCCCTCACCTTGGTGGCCCACCAGGGAAATCCCCGGTGCCCGCTACGGCCAGTCCGGCCCTGCTTGCATCCTATTTCCAGATGAATGCCTCAGCGCAGCAACTTAAGACAAGATATGACCAGGCCTCCTCCCGCTTACGCATGACAGCCAAGTGCTTCCCACATAGGCCACACTCCCGTTTCAAGATTCTTACAGCCAAGCACTTCACTTTGGTGTAGTCTGTTATCTGTAATGTAGACGCCTTGGTGCTCATAGGGGGTATGAAGTGCTGTATAAATGCAACAAAAATTCAAAACTGTACACTGAATTCTATGTACTTGAATGGCCTTCCCAGGGAAACAAAAATGAAGAAATCAACAATCGATCGTCTTTATCCACCGGAGGTGACATACCTGGCTGGACTCCTGTGACATTTCACCAGAAGGTGCAAGAACTCAGGTGCTGGCCAATAACTCCCAGCGCCAGCGTCTACCTCTGGCAAAGTGCAGGTCTTCTCAATCTGTCGTAGCCTCCTACCTCAGTCACTCTCTCTATTAGCACAGATTTACTACTAACAGATGTACTGGTGGGCAGTGTAATAGCACGTTCATTGTTACAAACATCAGTACCACAGCTTGTAAAACTAGAAATGAATAAATATGAGTTTTACATAGCAAGCTGATATCCCAGTGGGTGTCTTAGTGGTAGGGTTAGAGGCCGGAAATAGAAGATCAGAAGGCGAATAAAACACGTTTTCAACTTTTTCCTGAGAGTTGAATAGACTCTGTTGTTCTAAGATCCTGAGTTGGGGAGTTCCAGTGTTTGGAGGCCAGGTGGAAAAAGGAATGGCTGCCTAGATGTTTTTAAGCGGAATTGCGGGACTTTGATTACATTGAAGTGCACAGTGGAGTAGATGATGTGGCAGAATCTCTTCTATGATGTAATTTGGCCAGGGAGCGAATGGAGAGTAGGGAGATTGGTTGTTACCGATTGCCATGTTGGAATCCTCAGAAGTAGTCGAGCTGCGGCATTCTGAGCAACTTGCAGTCAATGAAGTAGATAATAAGAAGACTGCAGTAGAGTTAGTTGGCATAGCCCAATCGTGAAGTGACTAGCGATTGGACTGCAGTTTTCTGAGAATATATCGCAAGTAAAGGAATTATATTTTCTAAAGGCTTTGGGGATCATATAACAGGTTGAACCTTCCTTGATCATCTGACATTAGATTGTGGTAATAACTGGCCTAGGGTTTTTTGGAGTGGAGGCCAGAGTTGGGACATTCCTGAGGTCTGAAGGCTAACAGTCAGACGGAGGAATTGTTGCCAAAAATGAGGACATCATTTTTGTCTCTGTTAAGTGTAAAGAAATTTTGGTTTATCCATTAGGTAACATCGTTCATGCAAGCACTGATTTTACTCTATGTACTAGTGTTGTTTTCATTTCATTTCATTTGAGTGTTGTCTGCAGATGACCCATGTTTGAAGCCATGGCCATAGGGTTGACACAGATATTGAATAGTGTGGGAATTAGAGAGTAACCTTGAAGTACACCGCACTGCTAACTGAAGTACCCTGTTGGTACCTTACCTGTGGTGCGCGGGTTAACTCTGCTTGAGGTGGCTCATTCTGAAACCTCCTATGTTTTCCCTACAAAGCATCTTTCCAACCCCTATCTGCCTAAATCTGTCTGTATACCTTGTTCTATCTTCATAGACAGTGTATCAGCTGCTGTCTGGCAATCATTCACTCTTTCGCCTTCCATGAATGCATTTATCTAGAACTTCAATATCTATACATATATATCTAGTGTTACCCTTGTATATGCCTCGAGTGATACTTTCATATCTATCTCTCTGTCTATCTATCTATCTATCTATCTGTCTATCTATCTATCTATCTATCTATCTATCTATCTATCTACCTCATCTCTGTGTAAAATGTTTCTGCGTTTATATTTATTATACTGCGTTTAATGCACTTCCACACAATTCTATATGTATAGGCTGAATTCAAGTGATTTATTGAAACACATTTCTTATGACGTATTGAAAGAAAGTTATTAACGTGTTTCAGATAGGTCACATTTCTGTGTAAACCTCCATTTTGAATAAGATGGAAGCTATCCCAATTCACTCACTTGTTCTCCCCCCTCTTGCTCACATTCTCTCCCCACAGGCTCTATAGAGCACAATCAAACTGATGTCATGAAAGTTTATTTCCACTGCTGTAGTTGTCCTGCTAACTCCGAATCTCCCTGGTGCGGGTGAAATATTGATACTTGTTGCAATGCTTTCAGTTATTTCACTAGTCCTATTCATTCAGAGAAAGTATTACTTTTAAAATGTTCATCTTTGCTCAAACATCTCCGGAGGGCATTACCATAGAGGGTGTTGAGGTATTATTCAAGAAAATTGTATATTGCTTATTTATTACGGTAATGATGTTTTTCTTTTTGGTTCTGATTTGCTGAAGGAATTATACTTTTGCTCACACCACGATGAATCTGTAGTATTGCTTAACAATTGTGTCGTGTGGGTGGAAGTTACGGAATTTCACTCCAAGGAAATCCACGGAGTAACATAATAACTGTATGAGATGATACGGCTCTGGCAATGGGTGGAAAAAATGCACGTTGCGCTGCTCGTGATGCCATTCGGCACCTGCAGCACTTTGCGCTGAATTTTCAGCGGGAACAGCAACACGCAGCGCACAAGAGCGCACGGCCATTCGAGTTGATTTTGCTACTGCTCGAGTTGAAAATCTACTTGAGAAGCAGTCTTCTGACCACGACTGCTCCTGTGACCGCTCGCATTAGAAAATCACACCAGAATTGCTACCCCATGTAAGTCTAATGCACCGTGTATATATCATTTCAATAAAAAATTTACTGAAATAAAAAAGAAAATCACGCCGGAAAGTTTCCTGGCAACTGAAAATCACGTTCTCACTCAAGTTCGCCATTTCACTCGCTGGAGCCTCGGTGGCCCCGTCGCCAATGCATTGCTCGAATAGAAAAAAAAATTACTCCAAGCAGCAATTAGCGGAATTTGACTGGAACTTCAGAGTGGCCAAATTCCTGCAATTCCGCAAGCAGAATTAAAAAATCCACCCTAGACTAATAAAAACCTGTCAATTTTGGCAGTGAGCCAAAGATTTTGAAGACGTTCCTGTTCTGCTAGGGATGCTGTCCGTTTCCTTAACGATGTTTCTGCCCATTAGGACTATTTTCAGTTTTTACATACTATGTATAAATTTGCATCAGAGAGCCTTCAAGACATGCATTAGTTCTGTTTCACTCCTTTTTAAATTTTGTAATAAAACCCTTTAACTTTTTATTGATCTAAAACTCGGTCATTGAGTGGGGTCCATGTACTTAATGAGCCGTAATACTTTGCTAATTAGATGTTCAGGGAGGTGCCTTAACACTGGGACACATTACCTCATGAAATTAAGGTTTACCGCTATCTCCAATCCAGCAACCTCGGGGTACTGAATGAGGTAAAAAAAAATCGGGTCTAGATTTTTGGGTGCAAATTTGCCTCCACATATGACAGTCTTTGTCGTATCCCTATCCATCTGTCTCTTGTCAGTATGTGTCCATCTGTCTCTTTCTGACTTTTGCCTGTGTGTATGTATGTGTATGTTTGTGTATATATATATATATATATATATATATATATATATATATATATATATATATATATATATATATATATATATATATATATATATATATATATATATATATATATATATATTACCACAATGTACAACCTTTTTCCTTCTCTTCCTCTTCTGCTCCTGCCCCCTCCTTTTTGTGCCATTTCTAGAAAGGTACCTGTAACAATATCAAGGCTGGCATGACCATCTAATCAAAATTAAAGTCACTGTAGTGGAACACTTCCCTCTGTGGAGCCTCCTTGCAACAGTGTGCTGTCACAGAAGTTTGTCTTTTAATAGCTATTGCTGCCATCTGGTGGTCATTTCAAAATTGACGGCAGGAATTATTTAGGTGTGATCTGATCTTAAGGGTCTCACCACCTTTTGCAGCGGGTGAATTAATACACTTTCTTGTACTTTTTATATAGCATCCGAAGGGATTGAAGTTCTTTACATGAGAACCAGATTCATTGCAGATGGACGAGTTCTTTTATTTTTGTGAGGCACAGGGTGAGTACGTTATTTACCCAGAATCAGAGGATTTTGAGTCGCCCACGAGACTCGAACTTGCTTCCCCACTTCTAAAGCCGGAAGCTCTGACCGTTAAACTGCGTTTAAAACGTGCGAAGAACTCTGTAGAGAAAGAAACCAGATAACATGACAGCAGGGCTTTATAAGTGGGCCGGGTCTCAAGGGGTCTGAGCACCGACAGTTTTTTTCAGGGGGCCTCGAAACGGGTCTCTATCGGGCTCTGTTTTGAGCCCTGACACAGGCATCCCGTTTTTTTCCCCCAGACTGCAAAGACTGCTGTTTGCTGTCACTGCAGTCCGGAAAAAAGTGACTTGGCTCAAAGCAAAGCCTGATAGAGACCCGTTTCGAGACACCACCAGGCACGTGGATGTGCGCTGCTCACACTGCTCACTTCTCAGTAGTAGAGAAGTTACAGCATGACGTCATGCCAGGGGAGCGTTGTGGGGGAAGGGAAATCCTTTAAGAGTCATTTTCTTTCTGGATTTCCCTTCTCTTTCTGAAACTCAGGAGCAGCAACATTGTGGTAGGGTCACCAGGGCTTTAATTGAAAGATTTGTCAATATTATATACAAGTCATAGTTGCAGCTTATTTATCTTCTGCAAGTAATAACCATTGAAAAAGCCAATATTACTTACTTATTGTAGGTATGATGTTACTTGTATCAAATATCTGGATGCAATGACGGAAACAGCAAAATACAAGTCGGGCGGCACACTATGCTAAGCACAGATTTTTTGCGTAAGTGATTTAAAGCCACGCCCCTAATTACACTGGCCACGCCCCTTTGAGAGACCCCCTAGTTTTTTCATCCCACTTAAAGCCCTGCATGACAGTGACCATATGTGGTTATTTCTGTGCCACGAGCAAACAGCTGTGTCTTTTCACACAGGAGGCATTCACTGGTCCAAGATTCGAACATACGCCGATAGTTATAGGTGTAAATTCAAGTTTGCTTCTAAGCTGCGCTTCCTGCTCCGTATATAGTCGAGATCTTGTGTGGAGGCTTTTTTTCTAAACCAGAAGCCTCCTCTCCCCGTGGTGTAAGTCACAATATTGAGTTTTTAAAATCGGTCTGCATAAAAATCGCATTCACATACTGACACGCCAGGCGCGCCGCATCCATAGGGCGAAAAGGGCTTTAGCCTGGGACATCAATATAATGTGCTGGCAACCATAATCACAAGACTGGAAGTTTGTTGCAGGATGAGCACAATATTTATTTCCTCGACCCTCGATCCTTGAACAGGGCCGAACTAGGAACGCAAACAGGCCTTGACAATTAAGTCGGACCAGCCGCTTGGGGCGTGGGGGGGGGGGCATGGAAAACACTGCAGAAGATTTTGGTTCAGGGGGCCGATATTGCAGCACTGCTGTAAAACCGGCTCCCTGAACCAAAAACAGTCCAAAACCAGCCCCGGGCCTTCCTGCCCACCGAGAAAATGCCCACGGCCCGCTACGGCCAATCCGGCCCTGACCCTAAATAATGCCATATTAGTAATAGTTTAACTTATATCTGAAACCCTGCGCCAGCCCTCATTAACATGCTAGTTACTTCAAGTGTCTGGGAATGCACCCTGCATTCAGACAACTCACTCCTCATTCTTGCCCTTCCCTTTCACAACCACTCTGCACTCACAGCGATCACAATGCACTCACACTGATCACCAGGCACTTGCACCATTCACCCTGCACTCACAGTGACCACACTGCACTTATGCCAATCGCCATGAACTCACACCGTTCTCCCTCCACGTACCCTGCAGTCACTTGAGCACACCGCTCACTCTGCACGCACAGTGCTCTAAGAACTCACTTGCTCTGTTCAGCCTGTCCCTCATCTTGCAGTCACACAAGCACACTACACTCCCTGCAATTATGTGACACTTTACTCACCTGTCCCCCTCACTGCTCACTCTGCAGTCTCACTCAAACAAGCCCATCACTAACCATACATTCATTCGTCTCACTCTGCACTTACATCCGCCCCAAATACATATGGTCACCTCACACACCCTACAGTCACACTGTTGCATCGCTCGCGGTGCACTCACATGGGCACTCCTGTCACCCACACAGCGCAGAGGGCTAATGTGCCTGCTACAAAGAACGTGTCCCATGCAGATCACAGAACTGAGTGTGAGTAAACTATGAATAGCACTGTAAAAAATGAAATGTTTTTCAGAAACTTGCTATAGAGAGATGAATGCATAGTTGGCGAGTTGTAGTGAGAAAATTCATAGAGAAGGAGGAAATGGGGGAGGGGCGCCAAAAAGGACTTGCACCGTGCACAACCAGTGCTAGGGCCAGCCCTGGTGGGCAGTCTTAGCCCCCTCCCCCGAAGTTCGGGTCTAGTTGCACCCCTGTGACACGCCAATCTGCACCCTACTCTGCCTTCCCCTACCAGTGTGACAAGGTCTTCAGCTTTCTCTGCCATCACAGTGGCCTGCTTCTGTCCCGGAACTTTTGAAATGTTTCTATCTCTCCGCCTTCACTGTACCTTTTAAGATGACAGGTCCCACACCTCTTCCTCGTGCCTGGAGCCCGGATACCCTTCATAGTCCCCTTACCTCCTCATCTTCGACTACATAAGGCCCCGCGCGCAGGACTGCCTTCCTGTCTGACCGGAACACTCCATCCTATGCAGAGCAGGACTGGCCGCTCCACCCTCAGACTCCGGGCTGGTTCCTCAGCACAGGAGCCTTTTGGTTCACCCCAGGTTGGAGTTGCACCGTCACGTCCTCTGATTGTTTCCAGCCCACCAACTATTTTATACTCTACTTAAGTGTGGCTCCTGCAGTGTGTTGTGGGTTAGCCGAGGTCCCAGCAGCACTCTCGATGCTGCCTTGATCAAGCTTCATGTACATTTGTAAGGTAGCCGGGTAAATCTAAATTTTTGACCCATTCAACACCTTGCCACCACCCCCAATCAGTTTGTGTTATTCCACTGGGTATGTGAACCATTCAACCTCTTGTTCTCTGTCCCCTACCAGCTTTAAGTCATTACTTGCAGGACACATGCCCACTTTTCCTGCTGGACATTTCCTTAAACCTGTCTTTCTGTGCTGAATTTGATTGTGTATTATTAGTTTGTCTCGTAAGAGCATTTTTACTCATAACGTGTATGGAATGGAATTCATTATTCGTCCTCGAAGGATTTCTGATGTTAGCGGCTCTCTGAAACCTGCCTTTACTCTTCTGTAGATGTATCCTTCAGTCCAGCTGACAATATTCAGCTCCAGAGGTGGATTCTAAAACTGTAAGCAACACTCTTCACATGGAGCCCTGGACGGGGCTGGTGTCATCTCCAAAACTGGACAACATACACAGACACTACTACAGATGTGACCTGCAGAACTAGACACGACTCCAGTGATATCCTCTAACACAGTGGTGGGCCCTAGGCCTCTGCACACAATTTTACTTGCAACAACCAAGAACTTGGCCCAATAATTGAGAATTTGCTTTCAAATCAGAACCCAATACTCTAGAGAGGGTTCCAGAGCTCAATAATATACTTAACCACATCGCTACTTGAGAGTTTCCCCTGCTGTGCTGGACAGCAATGAAAACGGGTGTGGTCATGACGAGCTGCGCTCGTCATGAGCATGGAAGGGGTTAAGATGAGGAGACAAAAGTGAACAGAATACTCGAGTTGAGACCGTCCGAACATAACACAATAATCTAGATGAGAGGGCAGACGTGACCACGGTACTGCAGACGTGGTCGCATCAATAGTTCAATCAAGCGTCTTCTGCTGGTTACTCCTCCCTACACTGTCACATTTTATGGGAACCTTCTAATCATAAGATGTTCTAACCTCTCACTCTAGAGCAATGTCCTCCTGTCCAGTCAGTCTCGTCATCTGTGCCTGCTCCACACGGCATCACTGACTCCAGCGCATGTGTTCTCCCTACCTACCACAAAACTGCTCTTCGAGTTTTCAGTGTCACTTCCACTGCTTCCTTTACTACTGTGATGCATCTCTTAGAATAATATGCAAATAGTCCAACCTTCTCCTGCTCGTCTTCAATGTAGCGGATGACATTTAATCTGCAGATGCAGTTTCTAGAGTACGTACATCATACTTCTTGCCTCTAGGCATTCCCACCATCATAAAAAACCCAACACCATCAAAGGAGATAAAAACTCCCATAACAACACAGTCCCACGTCAAGAGATGCAGCTCCAAGGCCTGTCTGAAAGGACTCAAAGAGACCATTGTGTCTATTGCAGTAGAAGGATTGACCTAGTCTGGGATCTGGAGATGAGACAGGGCGGTCATCGCTCCTGGCAGAGGGCAACTTGAAGCCATTCTGAAGCAGAAGGTTAATGAACCGAAACTCTCCGCCTAACTACCGGCCGCCTAACTATCAGCTGGTAGATAGGCGGAGAGCTTCTGTCCACCAACCATCTGCTTCTGCTTCAGAATGGCTTCAAGTTGCCCTCTGCCAGGAGCGATGACCGCCCTGTCTCAGCTCCACATCCCAGACTGGGTCACTCCTTCTCCTGTGTTAGACACAATGGTCTCTTTGAGTTCTTTCAGACAGGCCTTTCAGCTGCATCTCTTGATGTGGGACTGTGGTCTTATGGGAGTATTTTGTGTCCTTTTATGCTGTTGGGTTATTTATGATGGTGGGAATGCCTAGAGGCAAGAAGTATGATGCATGTACTCTAGAAACTGCATCCGCAGATTAAATGTCATCCGCGATATTGCAGACAAGCAGGAGAAGGCTGGACTCCGCATATTATTCTAAGATGTGCCTCACTGTAGGAAAGGAAACACCGGAAGTGATTTTGAAAACTGGAAGGGCAGTTCTATGGTAGGCCATGTGAACACATGCCCTGGAGTCAGTGACGCCTTGTGGAGAAGGCACAGATGATGAGACTGACTGGACAGGAGGACATTGCTCCAGACACATCACGTCCTTCATGCAGCAAGAGGCATAAACCGGGCATGCACTCCTAGAGAGTAAATACCTTGAACAGGTTCTCCATTGAACCAGCCAAAGATTTGCCCACATAGTATGCAAAGTCCTTTGTCCTTATGCCATATATTATTTTTCTGCAGTACTTTTAATTCAGACAGAAATTCCTACTTCCCATTTTTACAGGGCTTCAGATACGACAACTTCCGAATTTATTGTCTACCCTATAGGCTTGCAGCAAGGTCAGGCTATGTTTATGGTTAGAACATTTTTAGAAATCGTGAATAATAGCCTGCAGCAATACAGTGATTTATAACTTTGATATAATCAATATTATAGTAGCGAAGAAACAACAGTTTAATTAACTCATATACTTGATTATGCAAATTATGTTACATTTATCACAATATTTTATTATTCCACTTGATACAGTGCACATTGGCACTTTATTAGATGTGATACAGCAAATGAATTAGACTTGTAGTAATGATTAATCATGATGGTGAATAGAGATCGGAACACCTAATAGTCATCAAACAGATTATTGTCGTGTGCATGGAGCGTGGCTGTCACAAGCATGACATCTTGTCACAGCTTGTGACTGTCTCATTCTTAGCAGAGTTGTGATTCTTTGAATATTATTGAAGGTTGGGAGGTGGGATGGTTTACCGTTGTGGGCATTCTACTTGTAACCTACGAATGGACCAGATGTACTTTTCCTGAATAAACCTGCTTTGAAGTATCCATCAATGTTCTGCTTGATGATTATTTGGATTGGATACTTTCTTTACACTGGCGACGAGCAGGCCCGGATTCACTGCCCTAATTTCATTTTTTTTTAATGACAAGTGGACTAACAGAGATCTCCTTTCTCCTGATGTGTCACCTGGTGGCTACAAAGGACACAAAATTAATTTAGTAGGTTTTTTGGGGGGCTCATTTAGTTTTCTTAGGTCGTCACACATTTAGTAAAATCCATGTTGCAAAATCAGGATCATCACTTTTGGGATGGCCACATCAAGAGTAGTTGGATATTAGACTTGATCCCAGAGCTGATCCTCCTGTTTATGCTATTGATTCCCATAAAACCACTCATCAAGTAAACACAAGCTGCATTGATAAATTAATTGAAGAATTTCCCAGTGTATTTAGTGGGAAATTAGGGAAATACCAAGGTTTTGAGCATGTCATTAAGTTACATGATAACGCTGTACCTGTCTGTCACAAAGTAAGAAATGTACCTCTTTCCTACAGGAATAAGTTAAAGGGCATGCTTAAAGACTTGTGCGTAAAAAAAAAACATTATTGAACCCATTGAGTCATCTCCATGGGTTTTTTCCATCGTTATTTCGATTAAATCTTCAAGCAAAATCAGGCTATGTGTGGACTTACGCAGTTTAAATAGTGCCATCTGGATTGATGCTCACCCCCTGCCAAATTTCTATGAGATGGTATCAACTTTGGCCGGTGCGCAAGTATTCTCATGCATTGATCTAGCCAGTGCATACCACCAGGTTGTTGTTGCTGAAGAATCAAATAACTTTTTTCACCCCAGAAGGTCTATTTAGGTATTGCTGTATGCCTTTTGGCTTTGCCAGTGCCGCTTCTGTTTTCCAGAGACTAATGAAAGACACTTTGGAGGGTTTAACTGGAGCCATTGCATTCCAGGATGATTTTCTGGTATATGGCAAGAACAATGAGGACCATGATTACAACTTACGAAAAGTTATAGTTGCCTTGTCTGAAAAAGGTCTTACTCTCCGTCTTGATAAATGCAAAATCAAGGCGATGGAAGTAGAATATCTTGGCCAAACTATCAGTCGAATGGGCATCAAACCCAAACATAAACATGTGGAAAGCATTATTAATGCTCCCATTCTCTCTTCCAAAGAACAGTTAGTAGCTTTTCTTGGCCTAATTGAGTTTTATGCAAAATTCATACCTAATTATTCATCCAAACTAGATCCTTTCAGATGCCTTCTCAAAAAAAATGCTAAATTTTCTTGGTCTGATGATATGTCTTATGCTTTTGAAAATTTCAAGAACTTCATTGTCAATGCTCCATGTTTAAAACCATTTGTGTGAGGGGAAAGTTGCATTCATGGTAGATGCCAGTGGCACCGGTTTGGATGGCGTACTATTACAGCGGGACAATGGGAAAGAGTGGATAGTAGCATATGCTTCCAGAGCGTTAAAAGATGCAGAAAAGCACTATTCTGTCACAGAAAGAGCACTACTTGCTTGTGTTTGGGGGGCTGAACACTTCAGAACCTTTTTATGGGGAACCAAATCCACCATTAAGACTGACCATAAAACTCTTGTTTTCCTGATGGCTCCAGATGGAGGACGTTCTATGTCTGCACGCCTTGCTAGGTTAGCTTCCAGGTTGCAATCTTTCCACATAGAATATGTACAGGGGAAGGCCAATAAACACGCAGATTGCATGTCTAGATTACCTGTAGCAAGTGAGGTAGAGAGATATGAGGAGGATTGTGCAGTAGCTTTCACTACATATGACGTTAATTTATTTTATGGTAAACAAACAAATCTTCATGAAGATGTTTGGCTTCTACAATTGGAGAAAGATGTTGAATTAAATAAGGTCAAAAAACAGATAGTACAAGAATAGCCTGAACAAAGGAAAATATCAGGAGATATGATGAGTTATTTTAAGGTTCATGATGAGTTGGCAGTTCAGAACGGTTTAGTTATGAGAGGTGACAAAATTATTCCTCCTATTTCCCCGAGAAATACTATTGTGGAAATTGCCCATGAAGGACATTTAGGCATTTCTTTCACCAGGAGATGCATTAGAGAAACGTTTGGTGGCCTGGCATTGATGTATATATTGAGCATTTTGTGCGTACATGTGCCAAATGTTCGAACAGCGACAAGTCAGCTGTTGTGTTGCGTCCTGAGCCTCATCCTGTGGATTTTCCCTCTGGTCCGTGATGAAAATTCGGTTTGGATATTATTGGTCCATTTAATGGTTTACCTAAACATGAAAGTTTTGGTATTGTTCTTATTGATTACTATTCAAAATGGCCAGAGGTCAAGATGGTTAAAGAGGTCACTTCACAAAGTGTTATAGAATTTCTTGATGACGTTTTTTGTAGAGAAGGCATTCCCCAGGAAATTGTCACAGACAACGGACCCCAATTTGTTAGTAAGGAAATGGAAAGTTTTCTTGATAAGTGTGGAATCATCCATAGGAAAATAGCTGTTTTCCATCCTGAGGCCAATGGCCAAGTTAAGCGATTTAACCACATTAGTGAAAAACAAAATTTCACTAATGTGGATTATGAACTAGAGTTGACATAGAGTTGAAACTTACAAAAAGAAAATGAAACTAGTCATGGAAAGAAAATTGGGTTCTGTGAACAAAAAAAAAGTGTGATTGGTGATTTAATTCACATTAAAAAAAGAGAGGGAGTTGCCAAGGGTTTTCCTGTTTGGTCAGTTCCAAAAAGAGTCATTGAAGTTTTCATAAATGCTGTCAGAGTCGAGGGCGGCAGTGTCTGGAATCTTATTTGAGTCTATTTGTTTAAAGGTGTAATAAACCCACAAGAAGATTCCAGCAGCAATGTATTTCTAGATGTTGGGCACAGTAATGATCCAGTAAACCATGATTTTCCTCTTATTAACCACAAGAATTTTCCGACCAGGAATGTGTGAGACCATCGTCTTCCTGCGAGGTTCAAGGATTTTGTAATGAAACAACTTGTTTTTTTTTGTATTATTATTTTTTATTATTTATTAAGGGGGAAGGTGTGACGTGTGCAAGGAGCTGGGCTGTCACGATAGTGACATCTTGTCACAGCTCGTGACTGTCTCGTTCTTAGCAGAGTTGTGATTCTTTGCATATTATGGAAGGTTGAGAGGTGGGATGGTTTACGGTTGTGAGCATTCTACTTGTAATATACGAATGAACCAGATGTGCTTTTCTTGAATAAACCTGCTTTGAAGTATCCATCGTTTTCCTGCTTGATGATTATTCGGATTGGATACTTTCTTTACAATTATAGTGACCTATATTATTTTCACTACTTTATGGAGCAAAATTGTACAGTAATTTTAGAATTATTAGATTAATAATGTATGCACAAGGCCACTTAAAATCAGAATGCGGTAGTGGTACTTATTCGGAGTATAGGGAAAGGAACAAAATAATTAGTAAGATCCACTATGAATGGGGTTTGTTGAGGTTTTGAAAACTGTCCATGCAGTGTGATTTTATGAAGGAAGGGGCTCGGTTAGTAGGGATGAGGTCGGTATTGTTGATTATTAGGTGAAGTATAAAGATTACCTATGAGATGGATAAAGTAGGTTGATTCATGACAAGGAGAGTTTTATGGAACAAATTAAGTGCCTGCAGGTTGGGGAGTGGTATTTTTTAACACAAATTCATTGGTCCGGTTGACAAATGTGCAGAATATTTTGAGAAACAGGTATGCTAAGGAAGCTTGACCCATGTACATTTGTGCAGATCGGTGATGTTAGGAATGTTATTAAACACAGCCCCAACAGTTGTGTTTACCATTCTTATGCTTGTAGGATATGTGGCACGCCAAATAGTGCCACTGATTATTGGATTTACACCAAACGTGCCATGAATGGAGTGCTTGGTTTAACTTGAAATTCTTAATTTTGTGAAAACCTGTCCATTTATATCTGAATAAATCAAAACATGATTGATTGGTTAGGTTGGGAACAGGTTCATGAACCGAAATTTTAATATAACTTCAATTCAAACTGGTTGCGACATTTTTTTTTCCCTTCTTCCACTTTCGCAAACTAGTTCTCCCAGTTCCCGAATCTCACTGCGAAAAGATTTCACTGGGGTAACTTAGGATGTTGCTCCAACCATGTAAGGAGGCAGATAAAGTGTACCCAATAGAAACCTTTTTTCCCCCACAAATAAAGTCAACATTAAAATGCAAGAATTGTGAGCCAGTTTGACCAGCGGGGAAGAGCTGAAAAGTACTTCCAAGGTGCTTGTTGCACCGTTCATGAAGTGGCTCTCACTGTTCAATTACCTGTTACGCCCATTTTTTTAGTTGGAGATGTAGGAGCACCTTTCTCCCTCCGTGTGGGCATAGGTGTTGTGTCGGGGTGCAGCTGATACGTTTGCACTCACAGCCCCGGCCTGTCAGCGGATTTGATGACCACATATAGTTGGGCCGCAGAATAAATGGGACACAGTGTATTGAGTTATCTGCATCACTCTCATGGTGTCCATGACCCCGCCAGCTCAGCCATCACCTTTACTGCCCACACACTACATGATATGGGAAGACACCAAATACACCCGTGGCACGGGTATCAAATAATAACACGCCAACTGGGCCAGGGTCATAGTAGCAGGTACCAGCGCAATGTTACCACAGGTTGCATTAACTAGTTCGTGGGTGTATAAATGCACACTTGTATTTTTATAGTGAATATATATGCACCATCAAATTCCACTCTATCCCAAGTAAGGTACAGCACCCCCGGCTCAGTTAATCATATCTTTATTGATTATTCTTATAGAAAAACTGCCAGACAGAGTGTAATATTCTGTGTATTACCATTGTTGAGTGAGGGAGGGGTCCAGCAATGTTAAGATAGCATTGTACACTCTGTGCCTGTGCATGTAGGGTTTATGCCATGCTCCTGTTTCCTATATAGAGTAGTGATAAACAAAGGTATTTAGTTTAACAGAAATTGCAAGCCTAAAAGCTGAGAGCCAGGTTTTTTTGTATTTAGGCTTTCTAAACTTTGAAGGATGTACTTCCCTCAAAGGAGTTCATGTGAATCGGCGTCAGTCTGTCCATGGCGTGTAGAAATATCCGACTCTTGCTTCTTTAATACACAGAGCTGTACCTTATGGAACAAGTGAACATTTGGCTATCAACATCCTGGTTTGTTAAAATGAAAACACAAATACAGGTTTTTGTTTCTATCAAGACTTGCCTGGTTTTATTTTCGCTTTCACTCACTCTTCACGTTTTGAAGCCTCCTCGGTGTCTACTTTTAGCTCTGCAAACACTTCTTCCTCTTCCTGTCCTTAGCTCGGGTCATCAAACTGATCTTTAATTAAAATAAATCAGGCCAGGCGTGCATGCAGTCCTCGCAGTCATTCATTATCTTTTCTATCACAACAAGTGCTCAAAGCGGCAGTTGAGATACCAGGTAATGGCGCTGGTCCAGGAAGCCTCGGGAGCTGCTGAGAGCTTGTTGCTGGCGGATCAGCAGTGAGGGCTGGTCTTGGTGCAAGGAGTTACACAGACTGGCTGAGAGTTTTCACTCCGGTTACTTCGACTGGGGGCACTGTGCTAATAAACCTGGGGACCTGCATTCATGAATCCACCTGCTCCAAATAATGTTTTATCCGGCGACATTTATTTTCACTGGCATGGTGGTGCATGTGTATATATATATATATATATATATATATATATATATATATATATATATATATATATATATATATATATATATATATATATATATATATATATATATATATATATATATATATATAACGCTCCAATTCCTCTTCGTATTCAAAAGAAGACAACAGCACTCGAGGGGTACTTTCTAACGTGCAGGTTTATTTTTCACAGGCACTCTCCACAGACGCGTTTCGGCGTGTTGCCTTCGTCAGTGTGGTAACAATGATTTACATTTTTAGGCGGATTAAATACGACATTTTCACTTTCTTACTCTATACATAGAGATAGACAGAGGACAACCCCACTATAGTCGCTCTGGGCGCCATCTTGGAATGTCAATATGTACAACCTAGGAATGATCACAGATTGTGCAATAAATGTATACACACACACACACACACACACACACACATTGCTGTTATGCCATTCACATTGATTACCATTGTTGAGTGTAGGGAGGAACCACGGGTTTCAGAGCGTGAGTGGCTGTTATTCGCAGTGTTTTCATGTTTTTTTTACTTTGATTTTAGAATGGTACTTGCATAAAAATTCGTAGCAAGGACACATTTCATGCTAATATTAGCGAAATTTTGCCAAAATTATGTGTAGGTATGCAAAAGCAAATAATGTGCATTTCGCACACCCCTACATAAAACATAATCTAGGACAAAAAGCTTGTGACCATTTTTTGAACCAAAGGCACATAGGATATTATAAACACACCATAGTGTTAAAAAAACGATTAAAATCTATCTGACCAACAACATCTGCACGTTCAATAGTCGTGTGTAAACAAAAATTCAGTACTGCCATGGACATTTCACCAACGTAAGCCAGTCTGACCATGGGATGGTGGGAAAGAGAAGGCGTGGAGATAAAAGCATGAAGAATACAGGAGCAAAATCATAACTTGGCTACACTACATTTGTGACCTTCTAATCATACAAATGGCACCAAAGAAGAATTTCAAAATATTTATGGAAATCTGAACAACAATTACATGAATCTTAGACGCATACACGAGATCAGCAGCGAGTGTCACCTTACTAGACATAACAATGTAATTAAAAGATAAAAGCCAAACTACTTTGCACCACAAGGCACGAACAGTAGGTACTACAAGCACACAGTTGCATTCTTACAACCAAAAACCAAAAATCCCGTATGGAGAAATTTTTCACCTACAAAGGAACATTCAGCAGGGATTGCGTTTAATTGACAAGAAGACACAGTGAAAGGCAGATTTTTATCTTACAGATATTCCAAAAAGTTCAAAAAAGAAAAAATACCTGAACAAAGGTGAACATTAACTCTTAAAAAACAACAACTCAAAGAAAAAAGAATACGACAAAAAAGATGGATTCCCACATATATCAAACAGGCCATGGAAATATTCAAGATATTACAGAAACCCAGGCTTTTGATGGACAAGGACAACAAATCACTACTAGGATTAAAACCAACACTTGCTTTTTGCAAATGCATATCAATGCTAGATTGTTTATTGCACCGTCACTACAGATGCAAAGAAAATAAAGAAAAAATAACAATCTTAACATAGAAGCCATGTGAGAAAACCACCATGAGGTAACAAACACTAATGGAAATCCAATGGCCCTCGACTCATACATTTATTATATCCTGAACATCCATAAGTAAAATTATGGACAAAAAAGGTCTCCAAAATTACTGACATCCCTTTGAACATCCCACCAGAGGGAGAAGGTTGAACAACAACAGACAAACAACACTGGAGTACTTTCAGAATGTAGAAATGTAATATGGTTAATGGAACTAGAGAATTGAATATTCATAATTGACTTGCAAAAAACATAAGTAAATAGAATAACTATAGATTAATTATGTTAGTCTCGACACCTACAGGAGTGTGATTTTGTTCGTAACTGTGATCCATGAAAAAGCCACGCAAACAGGTTCCTTCCCCCAAAAATATTTTTTTGCAGCTCAGAGACTACAATTACCACAATATATTTGGGTGGAAAATATAATTTATAGCAATAGGTTACACATATCACACTATTTAAAGAATCAGCGAGAAAGGACTCGTATCTGTTAGCAATATCTTACCAATTGCAATTTATATTGATCTTTGGCCCTGACTTTCAATGGATTTCTTGGCTTTACAAGATGATGGTCATTATTGTCTCTGGTGATTTGCCTACCCTTCGCTCCCAGTGGGAGAACATAATAGTACAGGTTCAGAGGGGTGAAAAATCCTGGTAATTGCCTGTCATAATAGGGGTATATTGGTGGTCACTCGTCCTTGGAAATGGGGAACCCCTCATCCATTATATTCGAATTTGTATATAGTTGACTAAGGCGAGTTCACTAGAATAGATGTAACTGGTGTCGCAGAAGCAGTGCTGGTGTTTATGGCTGCTATAAGTACAGTAGAGTCTGACCGAGATTGGATTTTCCTAATATCAGATCACTGACTGCAGGCTCGATGTGCTCGACAAGGCTAACAGGCGATCACTCACCCCTCTACTTATAGCAGCCGCATACACTGGAACTGCTTCTATGACACCAGTAACATTGACTATTGACACCTTGAAAAAGCCCCAGGCTTGCATACTGTAGGGGGGCGAAACACGTTTTGGCTGTGTTACCATCAATACGTCGAACACAGATGTTTCTGACACTCTAAGAATCATCCTTTACTACGGGATAGTGGTTAAATAAACAGTTGATCATAACGCCTCAAATAGGATCTTTTGATTGGTTATAAAACAATTGTTATTGAAAAATTCTAGGGAACTTGCCTTGGTCAACTATATACAAAAAGGAGAACATATTGGACCAGCAATTACATGAGAAGGATTGAGAGCAGACCATTGAATGCACTCATACCATCTCCAGAAACACACACTATCAATTCACATAGTTAACTACCTGCACATCACTGCTTTCATGCCCCTCGGATTGAACACCATTGCAACACCTTCAACTTGAGTTGCCCAAATGTGCTCTTGTTGATGCAGACTTAACCCACATGGTTTGGAGCTTCCCAGTGATTTGGCTTTTTGGCCTGGGGTTTAAATCAGAATTGACGAGAACCCTCAGCAGGAAAATACTTCATACGGCGTAAAATTGCTTTTTCGGCCTGTACGGCCAGCAAGCGCCAAGGAGCGCTGATAGAGCGCGGGCTCACCTGCTCGTTTTACCATACTCACCTGGGCCCATAAAACATGCACACTTTGAACAGGTAAGCCTACACTCAACCAGGATTTTAATTAACCACTTAGGACCTATACCTTTTGACTTACCAATCCTTGTCACCGGTACCTAGAGCCCTAAGAGATCAAGGGTGTTAGCATAATAGGCAGTAAACAAACCTAGGCATTCGTAAAATAACCACAGACTCAGGAAAGGTTTAAACACTTTATCTATGTAAATTTTTAAATGTCAGAGTCCTTATCAATTCAATTAAAGCTCGGTCAATTAAGAAATAAATGATCAAAGCAAGATGATGTGAAAATATTATGAGTCTTTCTTTAAGCATTGCAACATAGGAAGGGTAAGAAAAGGGAAACAGTACAATGTCATACCCACAAGAATGTATAATTACCTAGAATGGTGTGAAGACCAACCCTGGCCACGGGCTGGGTTAAAGGACAGGCCCCCGATAGTTCAGGAGCCAACAGGATAGAACAGTTGCAGACCAGAATCAGGACAGGTACAGACCAAATTGAATCAGGACAGGACCACCACAGGTCAGGACCGGCACCCACAGCTAAAGTGCAACGGCAGCATCACAACCCTCTCTGCAGCTAACAGTCGGACCCCAATTGGATTATCGAATCTCCTTCCCAGAATCCCAATTGGGTTATCAAACTCCTTCCCAGAACCCCGGTTGGGTTATCGAATCTTCTGACAGAGTGCTCCACTAGCACCTCTGCTCACGATCGCCTATTGAGTGCGTTGGGTCAGTGACAGGTCAGCTATTCCGACAAGTCAGACAATCTAACTAGCTAAGCCTACCTTAGATATACCATTTTCCTGGGCAGTGTACCACCCCCCAATGTTGCAAGTTTGTGTATTCCCTCGATTTGATTGGTCAAAAGACGAGGAGAGGTCATCACACCATACCAGTTATGAGGTCAGTTAATTCAAATATTCAAATTAATGTTCCCTCCCATAACTGTTATTTTCCCGTGCACTTTTATTCCACCCGACAATGGATGTTTCAATAACAATTACATTGTATGTAAAATGTTTAGTTTGGCTTCCTCTCGAGAGATCGAAGGGTGAGCTTCCCAGGCGCATCTTCAGGCAAGACAGTCACTGGCACAGAATCAATGCCATGACTTGTGGACTCTTGAGCTCTTCTGCGCAGGATTTTCAAGATGGTGTGCAGCAAGGTTACATCAGACCCAAATACGAGCTAATAGCAAAGTCAAAGAGAAACAGTTTTAAAACAAAATTAATGCACTGTATACCACTTATCTCTACTCTATTCCCATTACTTTATTTTAACTACGGTGTCAGGAATTAGGCAGAATGAACAATTTAATAAAAGCAGCAATGCAAGTGTGAACATGTGAAACACAAAGCAGCCATCTTTAATTCTAGTGCGCAGAAGCAAAGTTTTCCCACCAAAGCAGAGAGTACGTGATGTCACGTGAGTGTGGCAGACTCATACGCAGAAAAGTTCCCACATTGCGGCGGCCATATTACTGTTAGTGAAAGCACATAAGAAAGCTTCCCCTTGATGCTAGAAATGTCATGTGGTGCATTATTAGTAAGACTAAACATGTTTATTAATGTATTACGTTTTATTTTGAGAGGAATGAATCCGAGCAAGTCTCTTTACGAGCGAAACCTTGCTCCACAGCGCAGGTAACCAGTTCTTAGATTTCGCCCTGGGTATAGCTCGCAGGGACATTGCATTACATTGGAAGTCCCCAGACAGTCTACCACAGAGCAGGTGGAAGGCAGGTGTGGACAACTGGGCAGAGGGGGCTGCTCTATGCTTTGGTGAATAGATTGGCATTTGTCAGAGAGCTTTGGCAGGGCAATGGATGCAAGTAATGGCTATCCTGAGATGGTGCCATAGTAATCCTGTGGGGTGGACGAATGTTGTAATGCCGGACGCCACTTCTCTGTTTTCCGGATCACCCATGTGGCTATAACTGCCTACCCCCTGAATCCGTTTATAGTTGGTAACCAATCAATCAGTTGAATTATAAAGCGCAACAACTCACCCGTAAGGGTACCCTCCTCTAGGATTCCTATTCTAGTGTGAATGACGCTACAAATTATAAATATTGGTATATGAGAAACTGGGAGGGTTTTTTTTCTCTTCTAGCACGCTTTGTTGTATTAAATCTACATGGTTTACTTGTTTGAGCCGATGTGTACCCCATCCTAGGACACTTACCAACGCGCTGTCCTGCTCCATTCACAAATGAGCTTTGTATGTACATATGCTACGTCAAAGAGCAGACTTGCTACACATGTCTGATCCACTGTGTCATCCTGAGGCCTCATATGTACTGTTTCCAGATACCTGAGAGCCTTGCTAGAAGAAAGACAACCAATACTCAGTGGGGTTGGCTGTTGGGATTGTGTATAATGTATAAAAAGGAAAAATTGTTCCTTTTTTAGGTGTCCCCTCACTCACCGGGGTTGCCCCACGGTGACATGCTTCATCATTGGGGCCTTCCCAGTCCTCTACGGGCTGGGGCGTGCTACGACTTGCGAAGTTACGTAGGAGCACTTAAATGGACTATGTGTGGTGCATGTGTATTTGTGGGGAGTGGACTATGTGTTGAGTTAAAAAATACCTGCCCAGTAGGTTACTAATAAACTTTATTCTGGCCTCTAGGTGGTAGTATTAAAAACAGGGTAGGGAGATAGGCTGTCCTAAACCTAATGTGTCCAGATGTACCTATCAACTCCTAAGTCGACATGTTTCGTGCATACCCCAAGCACTTCTTCGGGACTTCACAGGGACCAGCCCTGTGTTCGCCACTCCTTAACTCTTTCACTGAGATATTTACAAAAAAGTCTTTCGACTGCAGCAAACTCTGCTAAGTGCATGCATTTATACCTACGTATTTTGTTCCAAAAACACGTGGTTCTTTTTACGAGACCTAACTGGGCCCCATGGAGTCAGAGGGGTATCGGTATCCTAGCAACTTTGTGCTCTGGTTACCTCCTGCATTCAGGCACCTACTCTGTCTCCCTCCGGTCCGGACGTAGGTGCCTGAATGCAGGAGGTAACCAGAGCACAAAGTTGCTAGGATACCGATACCCCTCCGACTCCATGGGGCCCAGTTAGGTCTCGTAAAAAGAACCACGTGTTTTTGGAACAAAATACGTAGGTATAAATGCATGCACTTAGCAGAGTTTGCTGCAGTCGAAAGACTTTTTTGTAAATATCTCAGTGAAAGAGTTAAGGAGTGGCGAACACAGGGCTGGTCCCTGTGTAGTCCCGAAGAAGTGCTTGGGGTATGCACGAAACATGTCGACTTAGGAGTTGATAGGTACATCTGGACACATTAAGTTTAGGACAGCCTATCTCCCTACCCCGTTTTTAATACTACCACCTAGAGGCCAGAATAAAGTTTATTAGTAACCTACTGGGCAGGTATTTTTTAACTCAACACATAGTCCACTCCCCACAAATACACATGCACCACACATAGTCCATTTAAGTGCTCCTACGTAACTTCGCAAGTCGTAGCACGCCCCAGCCCGTAGAGGACTGGGATGGCCCCAATGATGAAGCATGTCACCGTGGGGCAACCCCGGTGAGTGAGGGGACACCTAAAAAAGGAACAATTTTTCCTTTTTATACATTATACACAATCCCAACAGCCAACCCCATTGAGTATTGGTTGTCTTTCTTCTAGCAAGGCTCTCAGGTATCTGGAAACAGAAACCTTTTTTGTTTTTGACTTGTATGACTGGAGGGCGAGCCTAGCTAGTAACCCTCTAACTCCCTTAGTTTTTTTCCTGCCTCATGTGTACTGTCATGGAAACAATGTAAAAAAATTAATACAAACATTATCAAAAACAATCTGTGAGCAATATCTTGGTGGTCGAAACATGTTCGAAATTTTCACTGCCAATTACTGCAAAGGAATAAAGGCTTTAGGCTGATAGAAAGATGTAGGTGAGATTATGAATGAGAAGCGTCAAGAGGCCAAAATTCCTTCTACTGAGGTGGCCAGCTCCTCACAATTTAGATGAATTTGGCTATGGCTCCTCCACAGCATCCCATGTAACAAATTGGTTATAGGTATACAGTCTGACATACATCCAATTCGGTTAGTGTACCTTGTGTACACTAATGTACATAAGGTACACTATGGGTACCTTATGTATAAGGTACCTTATGTATTTCTGTTTGTAGTGCTCCTGGACAAAGGGCTATGGAGCCCGAAATGCGTTGGAGCGTTTAAGAATGCATTATGAATATGAATATAAAGGAATATGTACGTAAATAAGGATACAATGGATATGAATTGAATATCTATCAAGTATGATGAAATAAAAAAAACATCAAACATCAGCTGTTAAAGAAGTCTATATGTTAGAACCTATGGTGTGCCCAAATACAGGGATGCGCTCACAGTGACAGTGCGCACAACTTTTTAATTAATGTACTAACACAGCAGGACGGCTCTGTTACCTGTCGGAGCACCCAACCTTATATAAATATAGTATACTCAAACAAATACAAGGAAGAATATTTACTTTTGAGGCTGTGCACCTCCCCCACAATTATAAAGTTCCTCCACAGCATCTACATCACCCCCATTAAACTCTGGCGCTATGGGACAATTCAGTCTCCTGATTGTGTGCGGTGTGGAGCTGGTCCTGGAGACTGGCGACTTCCTCGACACTACATGGCAATGTCTACTATTGCAGCCCTTTTGGGGGGGTTTACTGACTACAATAGGAATACCCCTTCTCCATGACACTTCTGACAGTGAAACTAACAGATGCAAAGTCACCCTCCTACATATACGCCTGTTAGTTGCCAAGTGGGATAATGCTAGTGAGTGACGTAATGATCACCCCAACACTCAGTAAGTGGGCACCAGGGGGTTAGAGAGTTGCATGGTACTGGGCATACCAGTCCATGAAGCTCTTGGGTGCCTACTTAAGCTCAGCTCATCATCAGCTACGGTGCTTGTATGCTGATGACGAGCTGAGCTCGTCATGTAACGCAGTATTTTGAAAATAGCCGCACACAGCGGGAAAAGCCGCTGCAGCGTTGCGGATAAGCAAACTAAAATCTGTGGAGAGCGGGAAGAGCCCAGGTATAATTCTAGGCCCAATGAGAAATAATAGTAGCACTCAAGACGCATTGACTGTCCAAGACATAATAACAAGAGTTGTAGGAAGACCGCGTATGCTGGATATGGCAAGATACTTGTGTTGTTCGACTGTCAACGCTGTCTGTATTGTTTATTGGTTTAAGAGATGTTTGTCTGGTGCAACTTAAGATTTAAGAGAAGAATGTGATTGTTTGTTCTATGATAGCAATGAAATCCCCAATAAACTTGTTTAATGATAAAAATGCTTGGACCACTTCCAGAGTGCTGTCTGCCTTTGTAAATAGGTCGCTTCACGAAGATAATTAGCCGCCTTACCCACAAGACAGCAGTAGGTCATGTGTGCTTCCGAGACAGGATCCCACCAATTTAACAGGAAAAGCTGAACCGCATCTTGACGCCTGCAGACAAATCCACTTTGGCAGCTTGAATCTTGGCGTTCAATGCTGGCAGCAACCCAACTAGACGTGCAGTGAGAGTGAGACTATGGCCAGCACGTCACCCACACCGCTGCCGGCACAGTATAGTTCCCTTGACAGGTGGAAGGACCTGGCGTGGAGCCATGAAGGCCTCACGGTGCAGCAACAGGCAAAAACCAGGGTCGGATTGGTAAGGCAGGCACTCAGGCCAGGGCCGGTGCTAGGCATGGGCAGCTGCCCAGGGCCTCGCACACAGCCCACCAGCATGGGGCCTCGCACCAGTGCTGCACACCACCAAGCTTCTTGTGCCCCAGCCGATCACATTGAAGCAAGGTCTCTGTTTTCAACTGGGCTTACAGAGGGGCCCCTCCCTGGGCCTCTCAGGGATGGTGTGGGGAGGCTTAGGGAAGAGGGACACTTCATCTTGCACCAGTTGCAAGGAGACCACAATTAGGCCTCCTGCCTGGCGGCCCATTGAGAGACGCTGAGGGACACCCATTGTGAGCACTCTACCGTCTGCACAGTTTTAACTCTCAGCCCTCAAGCTATTCTCACACCTTCAGCCTGATATGAGCTGTGAAAGAGGGGAGTTGCAGCCCAGGAGGAGTGTGCACAAAGCAGCTTCCGGAGCCCTGAAGGTGTCACTTATGTAAATTAGAGGGGCTTCGTGCATTCCCCTTCTTAAACAGTGGAATCAAACCCAAATGTTTAGGATTTTAGAACTCACTAGGGAAGACAGAATCGAAATCTAGGGTATTAAAGTCATCAAATTAGAAACACAGGCCTCTGCCGCCTTGCAGAAATAGGCACCCCCGAGGCTCGTCCTAAAGTGCCACTGTGGGAAAATGTTCAAGTTTTAAAAAAGCTTTAAAAAGCTTAAAGGTAGCTTGTTTATTGATAATTTACTAAGGATGAAATGATCCTGGCCCTGATCCTCGAGGCACCCCCCAGACCAAACAATGCCTACGCATGGCACTCCTTTGCTCTCCCACCTCAGGCCTCTGCGTTTACCAGCAAGTCCTTGCCAGTCAGATCCGTCCAGCCAGACCTTGTCTCTTTGACTTCTTGGTCTGTGGACTGTGATCCATTAGGGGTCTCCCCGGGGATGCTTGTTCTATCTAGGCACTCCTGGGCCCTGAGGTGATCTCTACAGGCACTGAATGGGAGGAACGGGCGGACCTTGGTGCAATGGGGACACCTGGTGGCCAGTTAGAGTATGGCACTGACTGATTTGTTGGGAGTAGTAAAGAATGATGCTACAGTGAACCATGGGCCCAGCTAAGCCCAGAGATAAAGAAATGTTTTTGGTTTTTTAAAGAACAAAAAAATGGATGACTTATAGTTTTTTTCTATATCCAATTTAGGTATTTTCCGGAGCCGCTGTGACTCCTGGGAGTGCAAACCCAAAGCCGTGCCGTTGGACAGTGTAAGAGAATCAGACGATGCCCGGAGCGCCGAGGTCACCTTCCCATGGCACTTGCAACGTGGGTGGGCATTTAGGATGGGCTTTTGTTGCTCACAACACTGGATTTGCTTAGGCCCCAGCACGCTCAGGGGAACCATTTGGCAGTGACACTGCGTGTGTACAGGCAACACCATTCCCTTGGAAACTCGGCCTTCCCAATAACTGGTTCCTACTGCACGAAGGTCAAATCAGATCCAGATGCCGGGGGCCAAGAGGAGCTTTTTGTGCAAGAGGAAGGCTGTGGACGAGAGCGAGAAGGAGGCCCTCTTCTACGAGACCTACTACTGCCTGAGCCAGCAGTACCCGCTCATCCTGCTGCTGCTGGTCATCCTGCTGGCGATATGCATCGCCCTCATTGTGGTCTCCTTCGCCACCGGCCGGGTAAGGCGCTGGGATGGGCTGGGCGGGCTTCAGGGTGGCTCACTGGAGGGGCAACGGGTGGGCTGGTGGGCGCACTGGGAAAGAGGATAGATTCACTGCTTCCAAGATGGCGTGAATCTCTGTCTCTCTTTAGATGAACTGGGGCCTATGCTCTAGCTCCCATAGGCTGACAATCCCACAAGTCATGGCCATGATCTGTGTATGCAGGTCACTGCAAGTCAGACCAGAGGTAGGCCAAGGAGTGAATGGGCACGGGTTTGCAAGTCAGGGCAGAGGTTCAATAAGGAAATGATGGGGTGGGGTTGTGATTCCTCAAGTCACAGCACAAGTAGGCCAAGGAGTGAATGGGCACGATTCCGCTCAGTACTGTGCTCATCTTTCTATTATGATACCAGGAGTTTAATAGACGAGGCCAGCTACTGTGACTCAGCAGCGAAACATTTTGCAAAGAGGTTGACGATTTGACAAGACCAGATACCAAACCCCCTCACATCCTTGAATATCCCCCATAGAGATGACAAAGAGTGAATGGGCATGGAGACTCAGCTCCTACACGCCATCTTTGAAAGGCTCGCATCCAAGGGCCCAAGAGTGACTGACAGACAATGGGACATTCCGCTGAGGGGGTAGACTGAGGCTGGGAGGCGAGACGCTTTTACATGTAGGGAGGTGGTGCGTCCCCCAGGTTCTAAATTATAAATGAGGCAACATGAATGTGTAAAATACAAAACTATCAGAAATACAACAATAATCTCTACATGCCCATAATATCTACGTACCAGAGTATAACAAAGGTAAACAATTTGGAAATTCTAGTACAAACCTGTGCCCATTTACTCAACTAATAAATATGAATGTACTATTCCCCCAGTTAATCAGTCATTTTTAATGTTATAATCCTGGTTTATTTTGGGCCAGTCTCTTGATATTGGCATTCTAACTCTCTCTTGATATGTAGATTTTATGCTGATGTCGAGATTGCTGCCGCAGGATGTTTGTGTTGCAAATCCCTTTGGGTGGAGGCGCTGACTGTACCCAGCCCCAATGGCCTGTACGTAAAGTCCAGGCGGCTCCCAGGCTTGCGCCCGCCAGGCTCCCGTGCAGAGGGAAGCGCCTGGCATCTTGTTTGGTTGCGTGAGGGGACGTCAGGTGCTTGTATACTAAAGTGTGTGGTTTTGTTTATTAAAAGGCTTTTGTCGACAACCTGGGCTTCCTGATCACCATCTTCTGCGCCCTGGGAGTCTTCCTCACCATCTTCGTGCTGGTCTGCATCGAGTCCATCTTCCAGAAATGCATGAAGTTCTTCTCGCTGGTGATCTGGGCCAGCCTGCTCGCCATGGGCTACGTGTTTGTCTTCACCAGCGGCCGGGTCACTGCCTGGGACCAGGTAAGGCGCGCGCGGGGTCAGAGTTCAACAGAGGCGCTGCCTGGGAGAGTGAAATCAGGGGTCAGTCGGGTCACAGTCTGGAACTGGATGAGGGAAGGGTGGGAGGTCAAAGACTAGCTGCGTCATGGCGTGGCCTCGGGTCTCGTGAGGGAAGAATGGGGTTAATGAAGCCGGGTCCTTGCCTCGAATACTGGAACCAAAGGCGGGCAGGGACAGGCAAGGGACGAATACAGGCCAAAGGTCGACCAGGTAAGGGCAAACTGGGGGTCAAAGTAGGTCAGGTCCATGTACACCAGAGGAATACGACATTAGACGGGCAGGCCACTGCGTGGGACCAGGTAAACCATGCGTGGTAGCGGGCCTCTGATGGGACCAGGTCACCCGGCAGTGGGATTCAGAGGTCGCTGGGACTGGACACTGACTGAGAGGAGGTAAGGGTTGCATAGGTGAGTCAAAGGTTGGCCTGCTCCTAGCTTAGATCGAGGAAGTGTAAGAGCGAGGGTTAAAGGTCGGCCTGGTCCTGGCCTGTAACTAGGCGGGGGTAGAGTTGGAGGGTCAGACGCCGGCCGGGTCGCCGGATGCCGCTGGGTAAGGGAAACGTTGTGTCAAATGAGGGCCTGGGAGTAGCCTAGGACAAGATAAGGGACGGAAGAGGTCAAGGGTCGCCAGGCCATGGCAACGCATCTTGTAAGAGGAGAGCGAGGTTACAGGTAGGCCAGGTCACTGTCTAGGACCAAGGGGGGAGAGAGTGTGGTCAAAGGTCAGACAGGTTACTGCCCGAGTCAAAGGTTATTCCCCATTGAGCTCGTTCCTCTGGGAATCATAAAGTGGGGGCATTCCTTAGGTTATGGGACTGTTCCGTCAGTAAAAGAAGTCGCCCTCACTCCTCACATAAAATAATTAAAATGTAGCTGTGTCACTCATTCCTCACATCATGGCCTCATGGGCGCAATCAAATATTCACCCATTCCCTTCTCCTTTTGAGTTCAAGCATCACTGGAGTCTCACTCAATCACTATCCACCACTAGGAACATGAGCTAGAATGGACTGTCACTCATTCTCACGTCACTGGCCACGCACACTTCATATTCATTCTTAGCATTCTTGGAATCATGAATTAAGGATTCCTCATCACTGTCCTGCAGTTCAGTGGAGTCTCACCCCTTCCTGTCGCTACCCTCACCCACTTCAATGGAGTCTCACTCAATCCCTGTGACTGATCTCACACACTTCAATGGAGTCTCACACAATCCCTGTGACTGACCTCGCACACACTTCAATGGAGTCTCACTCAATCCCTGTGACTGACCTCACACACTTAAATGGAGTCTCACTCAATCCCTGTGACTGGCCTCACACACTTAAATGGAGTCTCACTCAATCCCTGTGACTGACCTCACACACTTAAATGGAGTCTCACTCAATCCCTGTGACTGATCTCACACACTTCAATGGAGTCTCACACAATCCCTGTGACTGACCTCACACACTTCAATGAAGTTTCACTCAATCCCTGTGACTAACCTCACACACTTCAACAGAGTCTCACATAATCCCTGTGACTGACCTCACACACATCAATGGAGTCTCACACAATCCCTGTGACTGGCCTCACACACTTCAATGAAGTTTCACTCAATCCCTGTGACTAACCTCACACACTTCAATGGAGTCTCACATAATCCCTGTGACTGACCTCACACACATCAATGGAGTCTCACTAAATCCCTGTGACTGACCTCACACACATCAATGGAGTCTCACACAATCCCTGTGACTGACCTTGCATACTTCAATGGAGTCTCACTCAATCCCTGTGACTGACCTCACACACATCAATGGAGTCTCACTCAATCCCGGTGACTGACCTCACACACAGCAATGGAGTCTCACACAATCCCTGTGACTGACCTTGCATACTTCAATGGAGTCTCACTCAATCCCTGTGACTGACCTCACACACATCAATGGAGTCTCACTCAATCCCTGTGACTGACCTCACACACATCAATGGAGTCTCACACAATCCCTGTGACTGACCTTGCATACTTCAATGGAGTCTCACTCAATCCCTGTGACTGACCTCACACACTTCAATGGAGTCTCACACAATCCCTGTGACTGACCTCACACACTTCGATGGATTCTCACACAATCCCTGTGACTGATCTCACACACTTCAATGGAGTCTCACACAATCCCTGTGACTGACCTCACACACTTCAATGGAGTCTCACTCAATCTCTGTGACTGATCTCAAATACTTCAATGGAGTCTCACACAATCCCTGTGACTGACCTCACACACTTCAATGGAGTCTTAACTCCATCCCTGTGACTGACCTCACACATTTCAATGGAGTCTTAACTCCATCCCTGTGACTGACCTCCTACCCTTCATTGGAGTCTCACTGAATCCCTGTGACTGACCTAATGTATTTCAATGGCGTCCCACTCGATTCTTGTCACTGACTTTATGCATTTCAGCAGCAGCGGCCCATGCAGTTAAGAGCGTAGGGCCCTGTGTGTGGGGGGCATTTTGGCAGATGACGATGAGGGAAAATTAACTATTTATTTAATTTTCCCTCATGGTCGTCTGTCGAATTCCTCCCAATCCGGCCTCATCGCTCTTACCTGCACGGGCCGCGGCTCCACTTCAGTAGAGTCCTCCTCAGTCTTGGTCACTGATGATATGCATTTCAATGGATTATCCCTCTGCCACTGGCCTCACACACTTCAATAGAGCCTCCCTGAGTGCCCAGCACTGGCCTCACACACTTCAATAGAGCCTCCCTGAGTGCCCATCACTGGCCTCACACACTTCATTAGAGCCTCCCTCACACACTTCAATAGAGCCTCCCTGAGTGCCCATCACTGGCCTCACGCACTTCATTAGAGCCTCCCTGAGTGCCCATCACTGGCCTCACACACTTCATTAGAGCCTCCCTGAGTGCCCAGCACTGGCCTCACACACTTCAATAGAGCCTCCCTGAGTGCCCAGCACTGGCCTCACACACTTCAATAGAGCCTCCCTGAGTGCCCAGCACTGGCCTCACACACTTCAATAGAGCCTCCCTGAGTGCCCAGCACTGGCCTCACACACTTCAATAGAGCCTCCCTGAGTGCCCAGCACTGGCCTCACACACTTCAATAGAGCCTCCCTGAGTGCCCAGCACTGGCCTCACACACTTCAATAGAGCCTCCCTGAGTGCCCAGCACTGGCCTCACGCACTTCAATAGAGCCTCCCTGAGTGCCCAGCACTGGCCTCACACACTTCAATAGAGCCTCCCTGAGTGCCCAGCACTGGCCTCACGCACTTCAATAGAGCCTCCCTGAGTGCCCAGCACTGGCCTCACACACTTCAATAGAGCCTCCATGAGTGCCCATCACTGGCCTCACACACTTCATTAGAGTCTCCCTGAGTGCCCAGCACTGGCCTCACACACTTCAATAGAGCCTCCCTGAGTGCCCAGCACTGGCCTCACACACTTCGATAGAGCCTCCCTGAGTGCCCAGCACTGGCCTCACACACTTCGATAGAGCCTCCCTGAGTGCCCATCACTGGCCTCACACACTTCAATAGAGCCTCCCTCACACACTTCAATAGAGCCTCCCTGAGTGCCCAGCACTGGCCTCACACCCTTCAATAGAGCCTCCCTGAGTGCCCAGCACTGGCCTCACACCCTTCAATAGAGCCTCCCTGAGTGCCCAGCACTGGCCTCACACCCTTCAATAGAGCCTCCCTGAGTGCCCAGCACTGGCCTCACACACTTCATTAGAGTCTCCCTGAGTGCCTAGCACTGGCCTCACACACTTCATTAGAGTCTCCCTGAGTGCCCAGCACTGACCTCACATCCTTCAATAGAGCCTCCCTGAGTGCCCAACACTGGCCTCACACACTTCAATAGAGCCTCCCTCACACACTTCAATAGAGCCTCCCTGAGTGCCCAGCACTGGCCTCACACCCTTCAATAGAGCCTCCCTGAGTGCCCAGCACTGGCCTCACACACTTCATTAGAGTCTCCCTGAGTGCCCAGCACTGGCCTCACACACTTCAATAGAGCCTCCCTGAGTGCCCAGCACTGGCTTCACACCCTTCATTAGAGTCTCCCTGAGTGCCCAGTCTGGCCTCACACACTTCAATAGAGCCTCCCTGAGTGCCCATCACTGGCCTCACACACTTCGATAGAGCCTCCCTGAGTGCCCATCACTGGCCTCACACACTTCAATAGATCCTCCCTCACACACTTCAATAGAGCCTCCCTGAGTGCCCAGCACTGGCCTCACACCCTTCAATAGAGCCTCCCTGAGTGCCCAGCACTGGCCTCACACACTTCATTAGAGTCTCCCCGAGTGCCCAGCACTGGCCTCACACACTTCATTAGAGTCTCCCTGAGTGCCCAGCACTGACCTCACACCCTTCAATTGAGCCTCCCTGAGTGCCCAACACTGGCCTCACACACTTCAATAGAGCCTCCCTCCCACACTTCAATAGAGCCTCCCTGAGTGCCCAGCACTGGCCTCACACCCTTCAATAGAGTCTCCCTGAGTGCCCAGCACTGGCCTCACACACTTCATTAGAGTCTCCCTGAGTGCCCAGCACTGGCCTCACACACTTCATTAGAGCCTCCCTGAGTGCCCATCACTGGCCTCACACACTTCAATAGAGCCTCCCTGAGTGCCCAGCACTGGCCTCACACCCTTCAATAGAGCCTCCCTGAGTGCCCAGCACTGGCCTCACACACTTCATTAGAGTCTCCCTGAGTGCCCAGCACTGGCCTCACACACTTCAATAGAGCCTCCCTCACACACTTCAATAGAGCCTCCCTGAGTGCCCTTCACTGGCCTCACACACTTCAATAGAGCCTCCCTCACACACTTCAATAGAGCCTCCCTGAGTGCCCAGCACTGGCCTCACACCCTTCAATAGAGTCTCCCTGAGTGCCCAGCACTGGCCTCACACACTTCATTAGAGTCTCCCTGAGTGCCCAGCACTGGCCTCACACACTTCATTAGAGCCTCCCTGAGTGCCCATCACTGGCCTCACACACTTCAATAGAGCCTCCCTGAGTGCCCAGCACTGGCCTCACACCCTTCAATAGAGCCTCCCTGAGTGCCCAGCACTGGCCTCACACACTTCATTAGAGTCTCCCTGAGTGCCCAGCACTGGCCTCACACACTTCAATAGAGCCTCCCTCACACACTTCAATAGAGCCTCCCTGAGTGCCCTTCACTGGCCTCACACACTTCAATAGAGCCTCCCTGAGTGCCCAGCACTGGCTTCACACCCTTCATTAGAGTCTCCCTGAGTGCCCAGTCTGGCCTCACACACTTCAATAGAGCCTCCCTGAGTGCCCAGCACTGGCCTCACACACTTCAATAGAGCCTCCCTGAGTGCCCAGCACTGGCCTCACACACTTCAATAGAGCCTCCCTGAGTGCCCAGCACTGGCCTCACACACTTCAATGAAATCTCACACAGTCCCTAGTCCCGGCTTCATGCACTAAGATGGGCTCTCACTCAATCCAGAACCTCATGCACTTCAGTGGCGTATCCCTCAACCCTCGTCACTGATCTCATCGCACTCAGTGCAGCCTCATGCTTGCCCCATCACAGGCCTTCCTTTCCTCCATCATCGCGCTCATACACCTGCGTAGAGTTTCACTCACTCACCAGGTGGCATCATTCTCAGCCACTGAATGATGTTGCCTGCATCCTTCCTGCACTTCTCCCTAAGAAACAGCTACTGGTGTGCCCCAGATGAGCGTGAGCTCTGCCGACTCCCTCCCACCCGCAGACCATGAAAGAAGCGAAAAACCCTCCCCTACTCGAAGACTCCTGAATCCCGCTGTAATCAGTGAGTGAAGTGTCAAGCATGTTACTGACTTTCCCCCAGGACTACCAGATCTCATGGACCACTGATCTTCCAATATCTTGATGTCCATATTGTCTGGCCCACCTCGTAGTAAATCAATCCACAACTTTCAAAACTGGCCCTAAAGGGGTAAAAGCATACATAGACGCCTTGACCAGCAGGGCGGCGCTCCTGCAGAGATTCTGTTAGCTGTTTAGGTGCAGACAGAGGTGTTATCCACACTCGCTTCCGGTCTCATCTCTTCCCCACTTGGGGGGCTTTGTTGCAGGTGTACTTCTTCCTTTTCATCACCTTCATCGTCTACACCATGCTGCCAGTGCGCATGCGGGATGCCATTGCTGCCGGGGCGCTCTCTTCCATCTCCCACATCATCATCCTCAGCATCTACCTCTCCACCACCTCCACCGACATGCCAAAGAGGGACCTGGCACTGCAGGTGAGCGCAAGGGGCCATGCTGCAGCCCAGGGATGGGAGAAGGAAGCGAACAGGGTCGTGTGGGTACATAGACTGGGCCTGCAGGGACAGCAACTGGAGGCTGTGGGGCAGATTCTGGGCCCATGAGTGAGGAAATAGGGAGAAAGAAGAGCATGTGTGAGGGTACTCCAAGACATGTGGCAAGCAGTGGCGGCTCCTCCGCTAGCGCAGAGGAGCATCAATCCCTACTGTTTTCAGCAGTGGAAATAAAGGAAAAATAAAATTATAATAACTCATTATTATTATTATTTCATTTGTACGTGCTGCGGCAGCTTGGCGGGGGGGCTGCTCTGCTGTCACAGCAGGAGGAGAAGTGGTGGGCACTCTGGAAAGTGCGCATGAATGCTTGGCCGGCCGTCTTGGGCCGGCCAAACAGTCATGCGCACTTTTCATGTTCTCCACCGCACTCCACTGCATTATAGCCTGGGTGGAGAACATGCCCAGGCTCCTATTCCTTGGCTGAGCACCGAACCACAGCGCTCAGACCAATCACAACGCGGCATTGCAGCATTGTGATTGGTTTAGGGGAGTATGGGCGCTTCATGTTCCGACCAGTGAAGAGGGACGACTATGAGGGGCAACAAGGAGAGACGTGGCAAGGAGGTACGTTTTTTTTTCTCTTTATCCCCTTCACCCCACCCTCTGCGGTGCCACCCCTGATCCGTGCCATCCACCACTGGTGGCAAGAAGCGTCGGGGACTGCATGGTCGAGCGCTGTGGCCTGTGGAATAGCCGCTAGGGCATGTTCGGATAATTATGGTGGTCCTTTTAGGATAGAGTTTTGGCACACTCTAGCAGATGTGGACAGACAGCGGGCCTCTCAGGACAATCACTGAAGTCTGTGGGGACGTAAAGAGAGGCCCAGGGCACAGGGAATAGATAGACACTTGGGCATTTTGGGAACAGATGCCAGGGCTTATTGCAAGTGACAGCAGAGACTATGTGGACAGACACTGTGTGGCAAAAGTGAAGCCCTGGCAGGGGAAATAGACTCTAATGTATGTGTGGACTGAAACCAGGACCTGTGGAAACACAGACTGAGCAGGCAGAGATAATCACCCGGTCCCCGGGTGGGAAGAGATTTTTGCAGACCCTAAAACGTGTTTGAAGAGATTCAGGGCCTCTGGGACAATATGTTTTCTAGCACAATATCAAAGTTTCCTCTGCAGTGATATTTACCCCACTATGTCTACTATCAACATTCTGTCAAATATGGAATAAAGAATAACAAATCTGTACTTCCCTAGGTATGCTTAATTGGCGATTTATTGGTAGTCAATCTATATGCGGGTCAATAGTCTTGATTTGTCAAAGTCAACATCAAAGTGGCACTTATAAAGCGCGTAGCTGCTCAATAAAGTGTCCCGCAAAACACCCAAGGGTCTTGACTCGTTACTCAGCACGGCTGAGCCAAACTGAACTAGAAAGCAACACAAGCGCCTCTGCTGAGAAAGGTTATTTGCAAACAAAGATGAATCTAACTGGTGTTCAGAATAAAGCATAAACAACCTGCTGAATCATTTAGCAACTGGAAATTTATTCCTCTTTTCAAAAAATATTTTTGTTTATACGTGACACAATGTTTTTAGTGCATGGAAAGAACGACAGTTTTTTATATATATATGTACAGTGAACAGCAATTACAAGTGAAAAAATTATTTACACACTCTCAACATTCGTGGCCTTCCAATCATACAAAACACTTGCATACACAAAAATCAGTAAAACAATACGAACAACAGTTAGGTACAAAAATACAAAAGTACAAAAAACCACGTATCGGTCATAAATCAGTCGGATAAATCCCTTGGTGTTTTTTAGAGAAATAATCCTAAAGTCTTTTCAACTCAATTTCTGAAAAGGAGTATTCTTCTTAGAGAGGTTGATACATGGGCTGATTTATAACGCAAAAGATGTAGACCAGATACGTAGGCAAGGTGGTCGACGCGTTTCGAACCCGTACGAATAATAGGGTTCTCCTCAGGACCTGTACTGGTTCTGTGGAAATAATCAAGAAATGGGGTGCTTAGTCTAGCGAGCTATTTTAGAAGGGAGAGAAACTCGCCCTGAGTCAAACCAAAGCCTACCTTAAGCAATTGAACCAGAGTCACATAATTCAAGACTAGAGAAGTCAAGGTTTCAAAGATTTCACCGTGGTGTGCATACAGGGGCTGTGAATAAAAGAAATAAAACAAGCGCGCTTAGTTTCAAACCTAAAGTGTCTTTCCTAACTGCGGGGCGCGGGGTTGGATGTATACCTGCACTGACGTCAGCGGTTGTTTTGACGTTTAGTCCATGCTTCTGGTATTCCGCGGAGCGGGCTTGATTTGCGCCTCTGCTTCACTGTAAATGAAGCATGAAAGGGGGACCTAAGGTTAGGTTTGAGATACCATTTGCGTAACCAGAGGAGAACGGTCATCGTGAAAGCTACATACCGGATGAGACAACGGGTCCTTCGTCCTCGGAGTCGTGCTGCAGAGTGAATCAGAGCTGCAGAGCTGTTTAGACTGGTACTTCCTGGTTGATAAGACTCTCAGAGGCTTCTGGGACTTGTAGTTCACTTTATAACGAGTCTACGGGTCTGAGTAGTTCAAGTGTTGGTTTTGTATATCTCTGACATCTCGTTCAATCCTCGCAAGGCAGTGTTGAACTTCATTATTAGTAATGCCTCACGTTGGGCTAATTTGGCATCCAAATCTCCGCCCCTGGGATCTTTTTCGATTTTCGACAATACTGTCCATCTTAAGTCCGATTGTTTATGTTTCATGTTTGTCCAATGATTGACAAGTGGGGCGTTTTCTACGCCTCTCCTTATCCGAGATTTATGCTGAGTGATCCGACTCCTTACTTCTTGTGTGGTCTTACCTATATAGACCAAAGGGCACGGGCAGATGATAGCGTAGACAACATTTTTAGTTTTGCAATTTGTAAATGCTTCGTGCTTCCAATGAATGTTTTCAAATGTGAAGACAGAGTCCTCAATGGTTTCATCGCAGCATATGCACGTGCCGCATTTGTGGTGACCTTTGGTGGGAGGTAGTCCAAACAGACTTTGTATGGTGGGTGATTTAGCCGGAGGGAGGGCAGCTCTTATGATATGATTAGCAATGCTTTTTTCTTTTTTGAAAGCAAACAACGGAGGGGCTGACAGATCTTCATGCAGATTTTTGAGTAGATGCCAATTGGATAGAATTAGTTTTTTGTATTGGTTTGCCGCTGGGCAAAAGGTGGTGACGCATACCATTCTTCTGAGGTCTTGTTTCACTTTCTTTTCAAGTAGGACCTCTCTGGGAGTCCACCATGCTCTTTTAAGGGAATTTTTTAAGAGTTTTTTGGGGTATCCTCTAAGTGTCAGGCGTTCTTTTAAATGGCCTGCATGTTTGAAATATTCCTCCTTGGTGGAACAATTCCGTCGAATTCTAAGGAATTGTCCATAGGGCAGGTTCTCTTTAAGGTTTCTCGGGTGGTTGCTGGTGAAGTGTAGCGCTTTATTTCTATCAGATGGTTTGCGAAATAACGTTGTGCTGAGTCCTTGTGCTTGTGGTTGGATTTCCACGTCCAGAAATGTGATGGATTCCTTTGATGATGTGGCTGAAAATTGGATATCGGCTGTTCGTGAGTTAAGCCATTCCACAAACTTATTCAGATCTTCTTGGTTTCCTGTCCAGATTAAAAATAGATCATCTATATAGCGCATATAGTTGGAAATATAATGGCCATATGGATTGTTGTTATAGATGAATTTTTCTTCGAATAGCCCCATAAACATTATCGCCAGCTCGGGGGCAAAGGGACAGCCCATCGCTACCCCTTTTATTTGAAAAAAGAACTCTGAATCAAAAGAAAAAAAGTTCTTTTGTAGTGTCAAACGAGCTAGGTCGAGGATGAAATTAGTTGGGACTCTCATTGGTCGTTCACGATTTTCCAGAAAAAAGGTTAAGGTTTCAAGTGCCTGTTCCTGCGGAATCTGAGTGTATAAGGACACTACGTCTAGTGTCACTAGCAGTTGATTCTCGCTGTTGAATTTAATCGACGCAATGCGGTTAAGGAACGCCGTGGTGTCTTTCAAATGGGCTGGGATGGTCTCAATAAAATGTTTAAGGAAGAAGTCGATGTACTTCGCCACCGGTTCAAAAAGTGAGTCACAGCCGGATATAATTGGCCGCCCCGGGGGATTGGTCTCATCTTTATGCATTTTGGGGAGAACATAGAACACCGGGGTTCTGGGGCTTTTATTCTGTAAAAATATAAGTTCCTTGGGCCCGACAAATCCTTGATCGAATCCTTTCTGGATCATGTCAAACATCTGTTTTTTTATGTCTAGAGTAGGATCTTTGCCGATCCGCCTGTAGCAGTTTTGGTCATTGAGTTGACGGAGGACTTCATTCTTATATTTGTTGACATCCCATACAACAATTGCTCCGCCTTTATCGGCCTGTTTAACCACAATGTTATTGTCATTCTTAATGGTTGATAAGGCTTCCTTCTCTGCTTTTGTGAGGTTGTATTTCACAAAGGTTTTCTTTTTTTCTAGGGCAGAAATTCCTGAAAGTACAGTTCGTTCAAATGTAATACCTTCCTTGGGGATATTTGGTCCTTTTGGGCAGAACGATGATTTTTTTCTTAGTCCTGTCGCCTCTTCTGTTTGAACTTCTTCAGATCCTTGAAAGAAGGTTTTCAGGCGAATTTTTCGACAAAATTCTAGTGTCTCCAATTTCATTTTAACATAGTCCGTGGGGCGTGATGGAACAAAATTGAGGCCTTTTGTTAAAATGGATCTTTCGGCTGGAGTAAGAGTTCTGTTAGAAAGGTTGAAGATGGGGGATTTGGTTAGTTCTTGTAAAACTTCTGGCGTGTTCTCATTTCCCATGGTTGGGTGAACCGGGTCCTGCCGCGGGGTTTCGGTTGACCGCGTCCTAAAAAAGGCTGTTGATTTTGCTGCTGTTGATATTGGCCTGGTCGGTTGTCCGTTCTGTTTTGGTATTGGCGATTAGTATTATCAGGCTCACTCCCGGATGAAGAAGTTGTGTCAGAAAATGTGATGAATTTTTGACGAGATCTTCCTTGGTTGCCCTGTAGATATCGACGTGAGTCGGCCCGTGTGTAAAAATCCTTATTTAGGTAAGGGTAAGCAGATTCCAACGAAAAACTCTTTTTGTCAATTTCGAATTTGTTGCTTTTCTGAGCAACTGTAACGTCTTTAAATTCTGAAATTTCTTTATCTATTTTCTCCAGAAGTGTTTTTGAGTCTGAGATTAGTTGGTTGTTTTCAATCTCTCTCTGGAGGGTGGATATTTCTTCCAGTTCTTTGACTGAAATCCTGTGTGCCGTTTCGATGGTCAGGACCATAAGGGCCCGGCTACACTTAGTTTCAATTCCGCTAAAATCCTTTTTTTAATCTGGGTCTTCTGTGAAAATGACAGGAATGTTACGGACAATTAGTCCTGCTGGGATGGTTCCGGCCCGAAGGTGTTGAAGTAAAAAGTGGCCGTGTAGATCCGTAAGGATCTGTTTTTTGCGTAACCGAGTGAGTTTGTCCGACTCGTTTTGTGTATTGGCTGTAACGCTAAGGGTTGCTGAGGCAAACACTGGGGGGTCTCTCATTAAGTTCTGTATATGTTCCTCGGTAAAGGAAACTGTATCTTTCTCGGCCATAACAAAAAGAAAGTTTAAGAATAAATAAGAAGTGCGTGAAGGAATAATAGTGAAGTGAAAGTGACCAAGCACAAAAGCCCGACAGCTGGGCACAACACAAGTTCAACAAAGCACAATTACCCTGAGACAGACTTTTTCTGTCTAACAGGACCTCGCGAGCATCTGCCCCCTACAAGAACCGCAAAACACCCAAGGGTCTTGACTCGTTACTCAGCACGGCTGAGCCAAACTGAACTAGAAAGCAACACAAGCGCCTCTGCTGAGAAAGGTTATTTGCAAACAAAGATGAATCTAACTGGTGTTCAGAATAAAGCATAAACAACCCGCTGAATCATTTAGCAACTGGAAATGTATTCCTCTTTTCAAAAAATATTTTTGTTTATACGTGACACAATGTTTTTAGTGCATGGAAAGAACGACAGTTTTTTATATATATATGTACAGTGAACAGCAATTGCAAGTGAAAAAATTATTTACACACTCTCAACATTCGTGGCCTTCCAATCATACAAAACACTTGCATACACAAAAATCAGTAAAACAATACGAACAACAGTTAGGTACAAAAATACAAAAGTACAAAAAACCACGTATCGGTCATAAATCAGTCGGATAAATCCCTTGGTGTTTTTTAGAGAAATAATCCTAAAGTCTTTTCAACTCAATTTCTGAAAAGGAGTATTCTTCTTAGAGAGGTTGATACATGGGCTGATTTATAACGCAAAAGATGTAGACCAGATACGTAGGCAAGGTGGTCGACGCGTTTCGAACCCGTACGAATAATAGGGTTCTCCTCAGGACCTGTACTGGTTCTGTGGAAATAATCAAGAAATGGGGTGCTTAGTCTAGCGAGCTATTTTAGAAGGGAGAGAAACTCGCCCTGAGTCAAACCAAAGCCTACCGTAAGCAATTGAACCAGAGTCACATAATTCAAGACTAGAGAAGTCAAGGTTTCAAAGATTTCACCGTGGTGTGCATACAGGGGCTGTGAATAAAAGAAATAAAACAAGCGCGCTTAGTTTCAAACCTAAAGTGTCTTTCCTAACTGCGGGGCGCGGGGTTGGATGTATACCTGCACTGACGTCAGCGGTTGTTTTGACGTTTAGTCCATGCTTCTGGTATTCCGCGGAGCGGGCTTGATTTGCGCCTCTGCTTCACTGTAAATGAAGCATGAAAGGGGGACCTAAGGTTAGGTTTGAGATACCATTTGCGTAACCAGAGGAGAACGGTCATCGTGAAAGCTACATACCGGATGAGACAACGGGTCCTTCGTCCTCGGAGTCGTGCTGCAGAGTGAATCAGAGCTGCAGAGCTGTTTAGACTGGTACTTCCTGGTTGATAAGACTCTCAGAGGCTTCTGGGACTTGTAGTTCACTTTATAACGAGTCTACGGGTCTGAGTAGTTCAAGTGTTGGTTTTGTATATCTCTGACATCTCGTTCAATCCTCGCAAGGCAGTGTTGAACTTCATTATTAGTAATGCCTCACGTTGGGCTAATTTGGCATCCAAATCTCCGCCCCTGGGATCTTTTTCGATTTTCGACAATACTGTCCATCTTAAGTTCGATTGTTTATGTTTCATGTTTGTCCAATGATTGACAAGTGGGGCGTTTTCTACGCCTCTCCTTATCCGAGATTTATGCTGAGTGATCCGACTCCTTACTTCTTGTGTGGTCTTACCTATATAGACCAAAGGGCACGGGCAGATGATAGCGTAGACAACATTTTTAGTTTTGCAATTTGTAAATGCTTCGTGCTTCCAATGAATGTTTTCAAATGTGAAGACAGAGTCCTCAATGGTTTCATCGCAGCATATGCACGTGCCGCATTTGTGGTGACCTTTGGTGGGAGGAAGTCCAAACAGACTTTGTATGGTGGGTGATTTAGCCGGAGGGAGGGCAGCTCTTATGATATGATTAGCAATGCTTTTTTCTTTTTTGAAAGCAAACAACGGAGGGGCTGACAGATCTTCATGCAGATTTTTGAGTAGATGCCAATTGGATAGAATTAGTTTTTTGTATTGGTTCGCCGCTGGGCAAAAGGTGGTGACGCATACCATTCTTCTGAGGTCTTGTTTCACTTTCTTTTCAAGTAGAACCTCTCTGGGAGTCCACCATGCTCTTTTAAGGGAATTTTTTAAGAGTTTTTTGGGGTATCCTCTAAGTGTCAGGCGTTCTTTTAAATGGCCTGCATGTTTGAAATATTCCTCCTTGGTGGAACAATTCCGTCGAATTCTAAGGAATTGTCCATAGGGCAGGTTCTCTTTAAGGTTTCTCGGATGGTTGCTGGTGAAGTGTAGCGCTTTATTTCTATCAGATGGTTTGCGAAATAACGTTGTGCTGAGTCCCTGTGCTTGTGGTTGGATTTCCACGTCCAGAAATGTGATGGATTCCTTTGATGATGTGGCTGAAAATTGGATATCGGCTGTTCTTGAGTTAAGCCATTCCACAAACTTATTCAGATCTTCTTGGTTTCCTGTCCAGATTAAAAATAGATCATCTATATAGCGCATATAGTTGGAAATATAATGGCCATATGGATTGTTGTTATAGATGAATTTTTCTTCGAATAGCCCCATAAACATTATCGCCAGCTCGGGGGCAAAGGGACAGCCCATCGCTACCCCTTTTATTTGAAAAAAGAACTCTGAATCAAAAGAAAAAAAGTTCTTTTGTAGTGTCAAACGAGCTAGGTCGAGGATGAAATTAGTTGGGACTCTCATTGGTCGTTCACGATTTTCCAGAAAAAAGGTTAAGGTTTCAAGTGCCTGTTCCTGCGGAATCTGAGTGTATAAGGACACTACGTCTAGTGTCACTAGCAGTTGATTCTCGCTGTTGAATTTAATCGACGCAATGCGGTTAAGGAACGCCGTGGTGTCTTTCAAATGGGCTGGGATGGTCTCAATAAAGGGTTTAAGGAAGAAGTCGATGTACTTCGCCACCGGTTCAAAAAGTGAGTCACAGCCGGATATAATTGGCCGCCCCGGGGGATTGGTCTCATCTTTATGCATTTTGGGGAGAACATAGAACACCGGGGTTCTGGGGCTTTTATTCTGTAAAAATATAAGTTCCTTGGGCCCGACAAATCCTTGATCGAATCCTTTCTGGATTATGTCAAACATCTGGTTTTTTATGTCTAGAGTAGGATCTTTGCCGATCCGCCTGTAGCAGTTTTGGTCATTGAGTTGACGGAGGACTTCATTCTTATATTTGTTGACATCCCATACAACAATTGCTCCGCCTTTATCGGCCTGTTTAACCACGATGTTATTGTCATTCTTAATGGTTGATAAGGCTTCCTTCTCTGCTTTTGTGAGGTTGTATTTCACAAAGGTTGTACATCGACTTCTTCCTTAAACCCTTTATTGAGACCATCCCAGCCCATTTGAAAGACACCACGGCGTTCCTTAACCGCATTGCGTCGATTAAATTCAACAGCGAGAATCAACTGCTAGTGACACTAGACGTAGTGTCCTTATACACTCAGATTCCGCAGGAACAGGCACTTGAAACCTTAACCTTTTTTCTGGAAAATCGTGAACGACCAATGAGAGTCCCAACTAATTTCATCCTCGACCTAGCTCGTTTGACACTACAAAAGAACTTTTTTTCTTTTGATTCAGAGTTCTTTTTTCAAATAAAAGGGGTAGCGATGGGCTGTCCCTTTGCCCCCGAGCTGGCGATAATGTTTATGGGGCTATTCGAAGAAAAATTCATCTATAACAACAATCCATATGGCCATTATATTTCCAACTATATGCGCTATATAGAGGATCTATTTTTAATCTGGACAGGAAACCAAGAAAATCTGAATAAGTTTGTGGAATGGCTTAACTCAAGAACAGCCGATATCCAATTTTCAGCCACATCATCAAAGGAATCCATCACATTTCTGGACGTGGAAATCCAACCACAAGCACAGGGACTCAGCACAACGTTATATCGCAAACCATTTGATAGAAATAAAGCGCTACACTTCACCAGCAACCACCCGAGAAACCTTAAAGAGAACCTGCCCTATGGACAATTCCTTAGAATTCGATGGAATTGTTCCACCAAGGAGGAATATTTCAAACATGCAGGCCATTTAAAAGAACGCCTGACACTTAGAGGATACCCCAAAAAACTCTTAAAAAATTCCCTTAAAAGAGCATGGTGGACTCCCAGAGAGGTCCTACTTGAAAAGAAAGTGAAACAAGACCTCAGAAGAATGGTATGCGTCACCACCTTTTGCCCAGCGGCGAACCAATACAAAAAACTAATTCTATCCAATTGGCATCTACTCAAAAATCTGCATGAAGATCTGTCAGCCCCTCCGTTGTTTGCTTTCAAAAAAGAAAAAAGCATTGCTAATCATATCATAAGAGCTGCCCTCCCTCCGGCTAAATCACCCACCATACAAAGTCTGTTTGGACTACCTCCCACCAAAGGTCACCACAAATGCGGCACGTGCATATGCTGCGATGAAACCATTGAGGACTCTGTCTTCACATTTGAAAACATTCATTGGAAGCACGAAGCATTTACAAATTGCAAAACTAAAAATGTTGTCTACGCTATCATCTGCCCGTGCCCTTTGGTCTATATAGGTAAGACCACACAAGAAGTAAGGAGTCGGATCACTCAGCATAAATCTCGGATAAGGAGAGGCGTAGAAAACGCCCCACTTGTCAATCATTGGACAAACATGAAACATAAACAATCGGACTTAAGATGGACAGTATTGTCGAAAATCGAAAAAGATCCCAGGGGCGGAGATTTGGATGCCAAATTAGCCCAACGTGAGGCATTACTAATAATGAAGTTCAACACTGCCTTGCGAGGATTGAACGAGATGTCAGAGATATACAAAACCAACACTTGAACTACTCAGACCCGTAGACTCGTTATAAAGTGAACTACAAGTCCCAGAAGCCTCTGAGAGTCTTATCAACCAGGAAGTACCAGTCTAAACAGCTCTGCAGCTCTGATTCACTCTGCAGCACGACTCCGAGGACGAAGGACCCGTTGTCTCATCCGGTATGTAGCTTTCACGATGACCGTTCTCCTCTGGTTACGCAAATGGTATCTCAAACCTAACCTTAGGTCCCCCTTTCATGCTTCATTTACAGTGAAGCAGAGGCGCAAATCAAGCCCGCTCCGCGGAATACCAGAAGCATGGACTAAACGTCAAAACAACCGCTGACGTCAGTGCAGGTATACATCCAACCCCGCGCCCCGCAGTTAGGAAAGACACTTTAGGTTTGAAACTAAGCGCGCTTGTTTTATTTCTTTTATTCACAGCCCCTGTATGCACACCACGGTGAAATCTTTGAAACCTTGACTTCTCTAGTCTTGAATTATGTGACTCTGGTTCAATTGCTTACGGTAGGCTTTGGTTTGACTCAGGGCGAGTTTCTCTCCCTTCTAAAATAGCTCGCTAGACTAAGCGCCATTTCTTGATTATTTCCACAGAACCAGTACAGGTCCTGAGGAGAACCCTATTATTCGTACGGGTTCGAAACGCGTCGACCACCTTGCCTACGTATCTGGTCTACATCTTTTGCGTTATAAATCAGCCCATGTATCAACCTCTCTAAGAAGAATACTCCTTTTCAGAAATTGAGTTGAAAAGACTTTAGGATTATTTCTCTAAAAAACACCAAGGGATTTATCCGACTGATTTATGACCGATACGTGGTTTTTTGTACTTTTGTATTTTTGTACCTAACTGTTGTTCGTATTGTTTTACTGATTTTTGTGTATGCAAGTGTTTTGTATGATTGGAAGGCCACGAATGTTGAGAGTGTGTAAATAATTTTTTCACTTGTAATTGCTGTTCACTGTACATATATATATAAAAAACTGTCGTTCTTTCCATGCACTAAAAACATTGTGTCACGTATAAACAAAAATATTTTTTGAAAAGAGGAATACATTTCCAGTTGCTAAATGATTCAGCAGGTTGTTTATGCTTTATTCTGAACACCAGTTAGATTCATCTTTGTTTGCAAATAACCTTTCTCAGCAGAGGCGCTTGTGTTGCTTTCCAATAAAGTGTCCCGGCACTAACAGTACGTCGACCCCAAGACTCACAAAGACGGAGCACAGATCAAAAAGCATGGTTAAAGAGTCAAGTTTTTAGGCCTCGTTTGAAGGAGCCTGCATCCTTAGTCGCATGCTAATGAAAACGAAGGACATTCCACCCTACAGCGGTCAGTGTTAGCAGTAGGTGCCTCCCCATTTCTTCCGCTTGATCTTGTGAACCACCGCCAACAGAGCCTCTGATTAGTGAAGGGTCCTCGAGGGATGATAATGTGAGAACCTCCTAGTATGGTCGCTGGGACAAAGGCCATAGAAAGCTGTATGGGCCAACACCAAGCCCTTAAACATCACTCTCTCCCACACAGGCAGCCAGTGCAAATCTTTGAGATGGAAATAAATTGAAGAGTTTCTTGAGATGTTAAGCAAGAGTAAGGCTGCAGCATTCTGTTCCAACTGCAGACGTTTGAGTAGGTACAGAGGCAGATCCCAGTGTAAGGCAGATGGTGTGAGAGCATGGACAAAGGAAACAAGAACAAAAATTCCCTCAGAAATTGGAGAAGACAAAAACAGGACCCAAATACACTCTTCCCCGTGATTTAAAAGACATATTATTGTCAAACTTCACTCCAAGATTGTGAACTACTGTAGCAGGGGTCGGAGGGGAAAGGGCAGAGCTAGGCCAACATTTGCCACCCTAAGAAGGGAGAGGAGATTCAAAAAACAAAACCTCTGTTTTACTGGTGTTACATTGGAGATTACTCCAGTGCATCCAATGGAACACCGCGGACAGGCATGCTTCAAATCTATTTTGGGCCATAGAGATGATCCCGTCCCAGGTTAAGAGAATCTGCCTGTCATCAGCGATATGACTTCACTCCAAAGGATTCCACCAGGGCAGCTAGAGGAGTCATATAAACATTAAACAGTGTAGGGCTCAAGGCAGATCCAGGGGAATACTGAACTTCAGAGGTTTGGAGTCGGAGGTGAATGGAGGCATCGAGCCAGATTGACGTTGGTTTGACAGAAAGGAACCCAGCCAAGCCACTACGGTCCCACCTATCCCCATGTCCCATCATGATAGGATGGGTAACTGTATCATATGCCGCCAAGAGATCCAATAACAGTAAGGCCGCTTTCTTCCCCCTGTCTACAGCCAATTTAATGGCGTCCGAGACCTCCACTAGAGTGGACTCCATGCTGTGTCTCTGGCGGAAGCCGGAGTGAGAAGGATGCAGCAGCTGATTGAAGTCAAGGGAGCTTGATAGCTGGGCATTGGACAGTTTTTCAAGAATCTTTGAAAAGGCAGGTAACAAAGAGATATGTCAATTGTTGGCCAAGATAGATTTATCCTCCGAAGGTTTTGTAAAAAGTGGGATCAGCTTGGCCCTCTTCCAACAACTATGGAGCCTTGCCTGGCACAGCGCATTGTTTAAGAGAGAATTCAGAGTGGGGTTGATGGCCTGGGTGTTGGCAACCAATATCTGAGGAAGACAGGAATCATCAAGGGAGCCTGATGTGCATGCTCGAAGAGCTTCTCCAAGTCCTCTAACGAGATTATGGTAAACTCTGTCAAGGAGCATGGGAGTGCAGGCAAAGCTGGTACAGACTGCCTCCCTGACCCTTGGAGCCCAGCACAGATATTAGCTGCAGAACTTTTTAGAACCCCGAACTCAGCGGTGTCTACACTGTTATTGGCTCCGGCTGCATTTAGAGTCTCAACAATAGCCTTGATCTTGTTCTAAAAAAAATCCAAAATTTGAGAACATAGTTTGGACTAACAACCAATAAAGATGTAGGTACAGAGAGAGATTGAGCTCTGAGCCTTAGGATGACCACAAGGGTGACCATTTCTTTAGTCCCGAATCTTGGTTTCTAGTGCTAATTGCACAGTACATTGGCTCCAGGAAGCATACCCGTCTACCACTACTTTATTCCAGATTAGTTATTTGTTTTTCACATCACTTTTTGACTGACCTTTCATAGGGACCGCATCCATCGGACATATGTAGGCCTCATAGTTAGATCAGAGATAACATTTGCTCCTGATGAAAGTCCAAGACCCTTTTGGGGGCTCAAACGTGATGCCCTAACATACAGGGTTGATTTTCTCCTGTCCATAATTGCTGTCTAGATAATGTTAGATCACTTTCTGTCCATCAATCCTCTCACAATTGTAAGGTCAACCTAGTGATAGTGTCCCTATATTACATCATTTCATTTGTATTCCTCCACCCTTAAGGAGGCTGAGCCTGCTTGTGACCGAGACCATTAACACGAGTGAGAGGTGGGACCTATGATGAACATGCCACTCCCTGGTGGTTGAGGGCTCAGCATCCTATAAGGAGGGTCACAAGGACCACATACTGACCAGGAGAGAGTAACACACCCACCCGAGTTATGTTGTCTTCCTTCGTACCTCCTTATTTGCTTTTCCCTGGAGTACCCATTGGGGTATATTCGTGCCCTCAGTGCTGTGACAACCGGGACAACAGTGGGGCCTTTGAAGGGCAGGCCAGACTCTACTGTATGTGTGGGGAGACATTGCGCATGTGGGAGAAGCCCAGGGGGGCCAGGTGTGGGGAGATAAGGCACGTGTCCACAGGTAGCAGAGCAAGCGGGACAAAAGCGGGCCCTGGAGCAGAGGGCAGGTGGCCTCTCACGCATGCACCATACACAACAGACCCCATGCTACAAAAGTGGGGCCCTGAGAGGAAAGGACAGGTGCCCTCTCGAGCATGCACCATACAGAACAGATCCCACGCTACGAAAGTGGGGCCCTGGGAGGAGAGAGGGCAGGTGACCTCTCGTGCATGCGCCATACACAACAGACTCCACGCTACGAAAGTGGGGCCCTGTGAGCAGAGAGGGCAGGTGGCCTCTCGAGCATGCGCCATACACAACAGACCCCATGCTACGAAAGTGGGGCCCTGGGAAGAGAGAGGGCCCCTTTTAGCCCAGGGTTTTGCAGATCCTAGAACCGGCTCAGTCCGATAGGTGTAATAATTGCTTGTGGACTAAAAGTTAAAACTGTGGGGGCGCCAAAATGCTGGACAATGGGCCCCTCAAGAGTGTCTGTGAATGTTCTCCTTGCAATTGAGGGAGAGTCTCCCTCCCCTATGCCTCCAAACACCATCCCTGAGAGGCCCGGGAAGGGGGGCCCCTCCAATGGACCTTAATTGCAAGGCGACACCTTTCTTCAAAATGGATCGCCAGGGAAACAACAGGACACACCACCAGTGCTAGGCCCCATGCTGGTGGGCTGAGTGCGAGGCCCTGGGCAGCTGCCCACGCTGCCCATGCTTCGGCCCTGGTCACGACAGACACACGGACTTGCTGAGCCAGCCTGAAAACACGCAGGGTGGAATGGCTCTTTATGGCTTCTTTAGCATAAAGAATAAAGCTTGAAGTCCGCCTTGAAGTTCGGAAGGCGCTAGGCCGCTCCATTAGCCCAGAGCTCTTCTGCATTAGGCGGCCTCAGAATGAAATACATTCCGCTCAGCGTTTTGCAGCAGACTAAAAGCAAAGCTCTTCTTCAGCAGATGATGAAGAGACACCATTTAAAATAGGCAACTCGACGGAACACGGCAATAAAAGAAGATGGAACGTCTAGGCAATGCAATTAACAAAGAAAAATAGAATGTAATAACGCTCAAGCACTGCAAAGCAAGTGAAAACCCAACCGATATAACTTAAAGCCGCCCGTGGAGCGTATAACTTAAATGCAAGGGTAATTAACCAAAGTGCCCATTAATGGACTGACCCAGACGCATGAGTAGCTGTACAATGGGTGCTAATTGCACACCATTTAGCACTGACCCCATTAAAGAATGAGCACAAATTGCATGGTTTCTATGTGAGCCATAAAATCCATACAGAAAAAAGCCGCCTCTATTGTGGATGCGCGCAAGGCGCTGTGAGCGAGACCTGACAATCCCAATTTACAAGTGGCATGAACCATCACTTCAGTTTCTTTTAGGGCCAGATGTATCAAAGGGTTTTACCCATTCTGTGTCTATGGGAAAATGTGTTCATACATATGGCCCTTAATCCGATGCATGTTTTTTGCAATCACAACGATGGCGCTCCGGATGTGAAATCAGTCATTTCAAGCTAGAATACATTCAGTCACATCAATCCGGCACAAGTTCATACTATCATTCAACAATCAGTAGTGACGCCGACCATCGCAGCGGAGATGGCTTTACAAACAGTGGCTTAAGTGTATACATAAACGAGCTCTATAAACACTAGTGCATCATAAGGACAGTAGTTTTTTGTGTCGTAACAACAAATCAAAGAGCAGCAGTCGGCTGTTTTTTGGATTCCAATGTGGAAGTATGAAATTTTCAAAACACGTCATATTAATTCCACTATTTTAATGGTCAGTGCCGAGTGTACGGGTTTGCGAGTTGGTTCAAGTCCAGTTCTACTTTATAATAATGTCCTTTATCCCATGTGGAAGATAGTCGACACGTTTCAAACCCGATTGTTTAGAGTTCTCCTCAGGACGCTGGTCTGTTGAGAGTGGTTCTACGGGGGACTAATGTAGGAAGTGTATTTTGACAACTCCGAAGTATTTTTTATTTGAAGGGGGGCACTTACCAGTAGGTTTTCCTGGTAGTGATTGATTGGGCTGACTAGTGCGGCAGGGTGAACTGGGATGGACTGAAATTGCACAGGCAGATCGGCATAATGACCCACAATTACCTTTTGCCTATCCTATTTCCCATGGTTTTACAGTAGGGTGATTGTAATTCAATCAGGCCCAGCCGTAAACGGTATTTGCATTGCGGTTATTAGAGCACAATGGCTGAACCTGGGTGTGATTTTGGTGGGCACTCATGAAAGGTTACAAATGTTGAGCCCAGACATATCAAAAGGCTTGAGAAGAAGTGTGAGGGCACCTGAATTTGATAAATGGAGGCAAATTATTTGTTCTGACCTAGTTGCATCGGCAACCACAGATGCAAACAGACAGGGACCTGGCACCTCTGTTTCCGATAGCCATGGTCCAATCACAAATGTCAGCCCAGTCTGAAGCTCTGTAAAGTCTCCACCACATTTTGAGGGAGTATCCCATGCCCCAAACTCTCAACAGGGCCCCCAGTGTCTTTCACCTCCCGGTCAGTCTCTTTATATACCCCTCTACAGAGTCTGCCTCTCTCTATGCACTCTTACAGTCTCACATACCCTCTGCAGTGTATAGCTGTCCCCATCTCCTCTCTCTCACAGTGTCTCATCTCTCTGCACTCTACCACAGCCTCTCTCCTCTGCACTCTCTCACAGTCTCTCATTCTCTTTCAGCTCTTCGCCAACGCTGTCATATTCCTGTGCGGAAACCTGGTCGGCGCCTACCACAAGCACCTGATGGAGTGCGCTCTGCAAGAGACGTACCATGAGACCTTCAACTACATCAAGTCCAGGGTCAAGCTGGAGTCAGAGAAGAGGCAGCAGGTGAGGCACCTGCCATTATCTGAAGGCACAGCTCCCCACCTATCCCCTGTGGGTGGAGGGGGGACCTACCACGTCTCTTTTGTGACGCTGGTGTCATCAGTCACAGAAATGTTGTTATTGTGGATTATACAAAGTTTTCCCTTCTGTACTCATGACATCTGCCCACCCACCTTTTACGGCATGATTTTAGAGTTCAGCCTCTTCAGCCTCTCTCCCTTTCCACACAGCCTCCAGGTTGGTTTATAAGAAAGGATATTGTCCTTTCTAGCTTACTTTGGACACTATCCATGCTGTCCACCCCCTGATGTCATGCCCACTGATTTGACTAGGAGCCTCTCCTTCTGTCCCAAGGGTGAAATACACCTTCCACGCCACAGCCTGATGGCTCTGCCACATAGTCATGTCCTCCAACAAGCCCAGTCTTTGCAGGCATAACCTCTCAATCTTCATTGAAGAAATGTATGATGGGCATTTACAGTAGATGGACCATCCATAGGGGTGAACCTGTGGCACGGACAAGGCCATGAGTGATAGAACTTGCACCTCCTGGCCCACAACCGAATTACTAGGCTCATCTTTGCCCGGCCTTCCTAATACTGGACAACAGCCTGAGGATCCATTAAAATGAGGGCCATGGAACGATGAACGCAACCACCAAACCCCAGACCTCGGACCTTGAAACCTGAAGCAGACGTGGGGAAGAAGGTATTCTTCTGAGGACAAACTCTTTGCAACTTAAACTTTAAGCATATTCTCTTGAAAGCTCTGCTGAGGGGCACAAGTTCTAGGAGGAGGGAGCAGCAGAAATGGTCTCCCTCCTGGCTGTAAACCCCTGAAATCTGCAGCATTGAGAATAACGCCAGGCTCCTCTCATGCCAGCGTCCGTGCTGTGAGTGCTTCCAAAGCGTTGATTCCCACTCTCCTGGGCCGCCGAGGAACGACTTGGCCATTGAATCGATTGTATTCATGCCCCAGAGCTGAGCTGACGCGCAATGCCACCAGCAGTACACACACTGCTTAAAACCTCTTGGAGAGAGAAGATAGATCTTGTCATGTTCTAGGAATGATTGATCCTGAGCTGACCAGGCCTCCAACAAGGCACTTCAGTGTAGAGCGCTGAAGTCCATCATCAAAATATTTGGCGTTGTAAGAGCCAATGAGCACTTTTAAGACCAGACTGCTAGGTTCTATTGTCAGTCTCTGTGGCGCTAGTAGACCCAAATGCGCCATCTTTCCCAGGATCCCTTGCTGCAACCACCATTGAAGTGTGCCTCGAACCTCAGCAGCTAGTAGCACCCTCTGTTTTTCGTTGGGTTTCTGGATGCCAGCACACCAGCAGACACTGTAAATTCACCATTTCTCTAACACCACCAACCTGTGTATAGCAGGCACTTCCTAAAGCTGAAAAAGAAACCCCAGGCCAAGTCCTCAACTCTTCCGTCCTGTTTCTAGGGGAAATGCAGATCTCCTGTCCTTGCTCCCAAGGGTGGAGCTCTCTGGGGGTGGGGGGTATCCACTTAAATGGAATTTCCTTTCATCTCTGTCCTTGCTTCTAAGGGTTGGGATCTTCAAGGGGTGGGGGTGATCATTCACCTAAAGGGAACTTCCTGTCACCTTCACCCCTCAGATGGAGGCTCGTGGTGCTCTGCTCACAGATAACTGCACCACGATTCACCTATAGGCCGATGATAGCGCAGCGTACAAAGCCTGACCCATCCATGCTCTTCTTCCCCAGGAGCACCTGCTGCTGTCCATCCTGCCTGCCTACATCGCCATGGAGATGAAGGCCGAGATCATCGAGCGCCTGAAGGATGGGACCCCGAAACCAGAAAACACCAACAGCTTCCACAACCTGTACATCAAGAGGCACCAGAACGTCAGGTGAGGCATGGGAGCAGAAAGGGACAGAAGGGGGCCGTGAACAGGACCCAGGGCTATGCTTGTGACAAACGCCTACAATTCGGTCTTGCTTAATTTGTGCCGGTGTTTGCAGGTGACACTTCTTTTTAAACACCAGTACCTGTTTATGACATGGAGGCGCTGTTAGCCTACTTTTCCAGCTCAGTACAAGTGATTAACAATTCAGTGTATTAAAAAATGATAAAACTCGGATTTTCAGACTATCCTTACAGCTTGGAGGGACCAGCCATTGTTTATAATGTCACACTTGCTAAATGTGATAGTGAGTTATGCTGGCACTGCCACTCAGCAGACTTGGTAGGAGTAGTGGGTGGTGCCACCTGCACTGGAATACCTTTTTTACTAATTAAGCACTGCAGTACAGTTTGATTTGTCCCCCAGGTCCTCTGAGGCGAGGCTGTGGATTGGAAGTATGTATTATCTAGAATAACGCTCGGTGGGGAGATATGAGAGAGGTGTTTAACCTCAGTAACACAGGCTGTGGTTTTAGAAGAGAACTCCTAGAACACGAGGGAAAGAGAAGAGAACGAGACAGAGATGTACTGGGGAGAAAAATGAAGCTATATATCTTTTTCATGCAAAGGGCACTGACGTCATTGAAGAATTGTGGAGAGATCAGTTACTGAATGCTGCAGTTCCTCAGGCAAACAGTGATAGTTATTACAGGTTGTACCGTATCTAACCATTCCACTTTAGTCATATTTATTCTTCTTTGGTGATGGTGGTGATTCTTTTTTCTCACTAGTAAGAGTGCAACTAGTATAAGAGCAGAGGCCCTGATGAATGCCGAGGGATTGAACACCCACTAGGCAGAAACATGTTGGCCCATTTATGGGCAGATATTTGTTACTGTCCTCTTGCACTGTTCTGTTTTTTAATTAGGAGGTGTGTCATGTCCATAGAATAAAGTTGTTAGAAGGAGGGCATTCCATCCTATTTTAAGTCACTATTAGTTTTGTTGCACCTGTCTATTCTACCATCAAAGATCAGTCATTATGGATGTTTCATTTATGTTGGTGGACCAAATCCCAAAACATCATCAAGGTGTGGTTCGGTCCCTATGATCAGGGGACCAGCCCTCCACACACCAGGGTTTGGCCAGATGATATGACTGATCATTAAGTCTCTTTTGATGGAAACCCTACATAATTTGTTTTGGACTGGTTAGCCATTCATGAATACTCTGTGATGTATCGGTCTCTTCTATGCATGTTGAGTTTACTCTCTTTATTTTCTGTCTTCACAAATACACTGTCCTTGTGATGTATACACTCTGAGATCTAGTCGACTCAGTTTTGACAGTGCAGCTTTAATAGTTAGCTGGTAGACCCCCTGTGTTTCTTGTGTTGTACAAACAGTGATAGTTGTAATAGCGGTAATAGCGAGCATGTAACTCCAGCAGGGGCGGCCTTAGGCATGTGCAAGCTGTGCACCTGCACAGGGCCACTAAACCCCAGGGGCCACCACGCCAATATATATCCTTAATATAATAATCCTCTGAGGATGGATACATATTTGCGAGGCGACCCATGGCAGGGATTTGGCAGCCTCCGGCTCTGTTCCACTTCCAAACTCTTCTGGGGCCCTCTACCTACGCTCCCTGCCCAGGGCCGCCATGAGCCTAGAGCCGCCCGGACTCCAGAAGCAAGCAGAGAAACGGAAAGAATTCTTAGTTTGCAAGCACTTGAAATACTTGGAGCAGCAGCTCTTCCTGCTGGCTGACTTAAGAAACACACCCTAGTCTTGGCATTGTATGAGTCACTTGGTACATCCAGAAGGCAGTCATAGCTTGGCGAAAGGTGGGATACTTTGCATTACTGGCAGTGGCGTAGCCAGGTCAAGTGGTATCCGGTGCAGACAATTTCTTGTCAGCCCCGGCTTGACAAATTGGCAAAAATATGTGTTTAAAACAAATATTTTTGCCATTTTGTCACCCTCATCAGTGATGCCACCCGGGGTGGCCCGCACCCACCGCACCCCCCCTTCCTACGCCATTGATTACTGGGGCCGGATTGTGAACCTGAGCGTTCGCACAGGGCACCGTTGTGTCCCTGTTTTATATATGATTGCACTTTCTAAAGCACATAAATTTAACTCCAAATTTCTCTGCGTTAGTACATAAACCACAAACAGCACAGCTCTGAATCACCCCAGAGCACCGCATACCTTGCTGTACTGTCTGCAGCTCATACATTCGGATAAACACAGGTGCATACCTTTGTCATGCATAAATAGAAACCTTTATGATACGTCTGCAGAGGACTAATCATGATGGGTTGCGCTGCTTTAGCAGTGAGCTGAATGAGTTTAAAGTGAATTCATTTATCCCAATGTTTTTTGACTAGACAGCGCCGAAATGGGAATCCATAGCAGCCCAGGGGAAGAGGGTGTGCAAGTGTGAAGCTCTGTTGCTTTTGTAACTGGGGGCCAATATTGCGCACTGCTGGCAAAACCGGCAGAGAGTAACAAAACCGGCCCCACCTCTGCAAACCTGTTTCCCACCCTTCCAGCCTCCATGGAAACGCCGTATGCCCGCTACGACAAATCTGGCCCTGGGGCTTGATTTTCAGAAAATACAGCTCGGAAACAGAGAGCAGGGTATGCCTCTTTATGCTTGTTAGCTATGCGGTTTAAAGCAACGCACTAACTCTTAGAAACAACAGGTAATATGAATTCACTTTACACACTGCAGGCACGTAAAAACAAGCGCTCAGCTCTGCATGAACCAGTACAGCCCATCATGATACGTACCCTGGAGTGTTTGGCTGGAAGGTCGCTTCGCGTATGTTGCTTTGCACCGGTAGCTCTTGGAAATGAACATGTGCATGTGTTGCCCCTTCCAGAGGCTTGTCATAGAGGTGTTAAGTGGCTTTCTCTGTTTCTTTTCCAGTATCCTCTATGCAGACATCGTTGGCTTCACCCGGCTAGCCAGTGAGTGCTCTCCCAAGGAACTCGTGCTGATGCTCAATGAACTGTTCGGAAAGTTTGATCAGATCGCTAAAGTAAGTGCACTGGATTTACTCTTAAGCCTGATGCAGTCTAAGAAGCTGTCAGGAAGTGGACCAGGTTAGTAAGTTGAGGAATAGGTAGATAGGTCTCGGGCAAAGAGTTGGGTCCTTCCCACTTATCTGCCCTACAACAGCATGGCTGTGGACTGGGACAAGGCAGTATTCCTGTTGTGCATCTATCATCAGATGCCAAAGCCTTTGAGAGATTGACTGGAGCTCCCCGACACTGAGGAAGAGGCTGCCAGTACTGCCCCTCATTTCCTTAACAGAGCTTAAATATTTTGGACTTGCTGGCCACCAAAAATTGACTTTTTTAGAAGGAGAAAGGGGCTATTTAATTTGAGGCATGGAGAAGAATTCAAGAAGGGATACTGGGGAAGCTATAATTGGATAGCTGACTCCTAGTGCCTTTAGAGATTATATTCCCCACTAGCAAAGAAAATGATAACACTTTCAGACAAATGTAATATCAAAATGATAAGCCTAGAAAGTATGCTAGAGTTCAGGAAAGTCCAACAACAAACCTTACTTTGCCTCTACCGGGCACTATATAAAGACTATTCAGGACACTGCCTGTTCATTATAATATATATTATTCCTTGGATTTTGAAATAAGCCACAAAATTATAATGGGATTGAAGCATCGAACCATAAAATGATTTTCAAATATTGACACAAATAAAGGACTTTTGAATCCATTCCCCGGCTTGGGGTATGGAGGAGGAAAAGGCAGGAGAGGGGATATTTATACAGTTAAGAAAGAATTCTGAAAGAACTCTCCACGCAGGTCATAAATCTGCCTTGGTGGTCGACTCGATAAATTGATTTAGTTCTCGATCAATTGTGCTCCATTTGTATATTAATCATGTTAACGTCTGTTCTATTTACTTGGACAAGACATTATCCATGAAGTAAAAGTTCTGGATATACAAGTTCAATACAGTCTAATCTAGATTAATTTCTTGTCAAAGCCTCTTCCTCATCTCTCTCTTCACCCGAGACTTCCGCCCACTCTTTTTCACTAGTTTCATCCATTTGTCAATTTCTCATTTGTTCCATTCTCTGTCTTTTTTTCTATTTTATCAAAAGCAATCTCCCCACTTCTCTCTCATCATCTATTTTCCCTATTGCCCTGCCTTCCTCTACCTTTCTCATTCATGCTCATCTCCAAGATCACATCACTGCTAACCCTCTGCTGCATGACTAGCAGCCTGGCTTCAGATCACACTGCAGCACAGACACCATTACCTTACACTACCTTACACATCGTAGATGATGTTATCAAGACCACAGATGAAGACTGCCATTATGTGGTGATATTGCTATACCTTTCAGCTACCTTCAACACAGTCAACCATCCCTCCCACATATGCACCATAATGTCTCAAATCGGATTCACTCGTAATGTCCTTCACTGGTTCCCCTCTTACTTTTCCAACCACCATCGGTTTGTTCACAAGGACACCTTCAGGTTATAAAAGATCCATATTACCTGCGGAGTCCACCAGGGTTCCATAGAGTTTCCTGTCATCTTCAAACTTTTTATGGAGGCTCTTGGTGCTTTATTTACAGATTACCATATCTTGATTCACCAATATGATGATGATACATAACTCTACTTGAAAGTCTCCCCTGCTTCAGGCTTCCAAAGTCTCAAACACTGCTTCACATCATCCTAACCAGTGCCTATCAATAGCTCAAGCTATCCAAGACAGAATCCCTGTTATTTGTTGAGAACAACAAACAAGATACAATACCAACTTAGCTCAATGACATGAACCTTGATGACTATCAACACCAACGTTCACCAAATGCGGAATCACTGGGATATACCCTGGAAACCACCTCAGCCTTAAGGAACACAATGCCCCAAAAAAACAAAGATGGCCTAGTACCAGTTCTCTTCTAAAGAAAGTCAAACTGTTTCTTCCAGAAAACGGCGTCATAGTTGTTGTTCAAGGCCTCATACTCTTGCATCTTGATGCTGGTAATGTCTTATCCGATGGCATCTGAAACTCAACCCTAGCACCCCTTGGCGGTACAAAAGGCAGTGGTGATGGACGGAGCATCTGAACCAATCAAACACTCACACCCAGTCAACAGATCTGGGTTTAATCCATCACCGTTCTTTAGCCCACTCTGCCACCCCAGTTCAGACATGGCCATATGCAAATCAGTCTGACCCTGTGCCTCATGGGAACAGTCCAGCCGAACTGCCAAGCCATGCCTTCCCTGGACGGGAAACAAGCTTTCGAGGACCGGTTTCTGGCATTTCAGCCGTCTTCAGCCCGGTTTGCTTGAATCCAGTGGCAAAGTGAGCAAGGGACTCACGTCTGAGCATACCCTGCCAACTTATGGCGAACAAAGCGGTACAAAAGGGGGTGGTGATGGACGGAGCATCTGAACCAATCAAACACTCACACCCAGTCAACAGATCTGGGTTTAATCCATCACCGTTCTTTAGCCCACTCTGCCACCCCAGTTCAGACATGGTCATATGCAAATCAGTCTGACCCTGTGCCTCATGGGAACAGTCCAGCCCGAACTGCTAAGCCATGCCTTCCCTGAACCGGAAACAAGCTTCCGAGGACCGGTTTCTGGTATTTCAGCCGTCTTCAGCCCGGCTTGCTTGAATCCAGTGGCAAAGTGAGCAAGGGACTCACGTCTGAGCATACCCTGCCACACTTATGGCGGCCAAAAGCGGTAAAAAAGGGGGTGGTGATGGACGGAGCATCTGAACCAATCAAACTCACACCCAGTCAACAGATCTGAACTGGGGTGGCAGAGTGGGCTAAAGAACGGTGATGGATTAAAACCAGATCTGTTGACTGGGTGTGAGTGTTTGATTGGTTCAGATGCTACGTCCATCACCACCCCCTTTTGTACCGCTAGCACCCCTTGGGGCAGCCCATATGCTGCAATGTGTTTTATGCACTCCTGAAGAAATATGATTACTTCAGCTGCATCTGATGGAACTCCATTGGCTTCCCTTGTCATCCCACACCATGTTCAAAGCCAGCTTCATTATTTACAAAGTCATCACTACGTGCACATCCTCTTGTTTTGCAGACAGGCTCACTATATCTGATGTTTACCAGCATGCCATTGACTGCAGGCTAAGAAGTGTAAAAGAGAAATAAGACCGCAAAAATGTTCCATCTATGCACACAGGATCTGGAACGGCATCCCTGTGTCCATCGGGACCCTAACACTGCTCCAATTCAGGAAAGAGCTGGGGACTCACCTATTTAAAGAATGCTATGTTTGTCTTCGATGACGTACAGCACTCTGCTGCCTTTTGGCTAGGTTTGTGCTGTACTAAAACCACATACTTATAGGTACAAACATGCATGCATACTTCTTTTTTCATGTTCTCTTCTCTCTTTTGTGTTATTCCATATCTTTTCTCAACCCTCCCAATCTCACTTCCCCTTTCAGCCATTGTGCTCTTCACCCCTCTGCTCTTCCTTGTTCTTTCAACGTGTTGCCCTCTTCCAATCTTGTTGCCTGCCTCTGACTCCCACATTCTCAGTTTATTCCACCTTCTGCTCTTCTGTGCCCTTTCCTCTTACCACTTTCCTTCCTCTGTATATCTATCTTTCTCTCTTTTCTTTCGTTTTTTCTTTCTCCAATCACTTTCTCCTACTCTTTCCCACTTTCTCTTACTCTTTGCATTTTCAGGCCCCTTCTACACTTCTCATGGCTCTAATCTCATTCTTTATCTCTCTCTTTCAGGATAATGAGTGCATGAGAATCAAAATCTTGGGCGACTGCTACTACTGTGTGTCCGGACTGCCCGTGTCACTGCCCAACCATGCCAAAAACTGCGTCAAAATGGGCTTAGACATGTGCCAGTCGATAAGGTGGGTACAGCAGGACCACCACAGGTGGCCACAGCAGTGCGCAAGTAAATCGATGCAAGGAGCGGTCTGTGTCGTGTCAATCAATGCCCAAAAACTTTAGATTGAATAACATCTTTAATATAGAAACCAGGACACCGTAGCGCATGGCAAATCCTTACATCTCGGCATCAACAGCAACTGTTCCACCATCCAGCCTTACTTAGCAACACCTTGAATTGTTGCTAATTCTGAAATTGGAACACTATGCTCGTGTCCTTCTATTTAAAGGGGCACACATTTACTCATGAGTAGGAGGAAACATAACAGTTCTCCTTCCGTTACAAAAACAAAAGTCAAACTAATGTAAATAATAAAATGCATTATTCATGAATAGGAAGCAACTGAACACTGTGACTGGAGGAAGACAGCACAGGGTAGAAGGCCTTTGCCCACAGATGAAATATCTGCGCGTGCGCAGACACCCGCGTGAAGCATCTCCAGGATTTCCTTCATATGGACCATGCTTTGCATAGGATGTTTAGTCATGGCTAAGAAGATCCAGACCCACACGTTTTACCGACACAGAGCTGGCTCTGTAGCTCACGAGTTGTAATTAACACAATCATCTGCACACAAACCCCAGTGCACAATGTAAAACAAGCCTGTGTGCTGCGTCAGTGGTGGTTGTGTGTGGATATCCAGAAACACCAGTTCGTCTAGTGGTGTGACGTCCACACTGCGAGAGCCGCCCTGTCAGTAAAGTCCAGTCTTCAGTTTCCAGCTCCTCACACATCTTCACACTGGCACACTCTCCCTGCTGGACCGGCAAGGATTAGAAACAATTATTTGTGATGAACATTACTTCAAAAAAGGCACAGATATTTGGAGTTTATTAATGTGTTGACACTATTTGAGAAGTTAAGGGGGTCGTTAGGCAAGCTTGGGAGTATTTGCGGCTCTCATAGACTTAATCCAAGGCTTTAAAGAAAACTTGAGCACGACAAAAGTCTGAAGTTATCAACCTCATGGGTTTATAAAAAAATAGTATTACTACAGAGAGCAAAAAGTCGTTTGTTTATTCTAAATAGTAAGCATCATTATAAGTATGTAAATAGATCTGCAAATAGACTGGCACAGATTCAGTCTCTAGAGCAAAGCCTAAAAGATCTGGATGTAAAAAAAATAACACATCTTTTATTATGTTTTATGGACAGAAGGCAAAGACATTTTCATAGCATGACATTACGAAGAGGGTTGGATTAAAAACGTTTTATTCATGACAACCAGTCAATCTATTAGTTACTACAACACCCCTAGTAACTCCTGCTTCCTAAGGCATCTTATTGGTTAAAGCTGTACATATTTAATTAAATAAATTAAATCATACATTATGAAGCACAGGATCACAATAGCTTGTTCAACTACACAAGGGCTCGGCTAAGTCACCTTGAAACTTGTAAAAGAAAGGACTTCCTTCTTCCTGCAGAGAACAGCAAATACTATAGACTACAGACCATTGCTGTACTTTAGTCGATTTTCTATGATAGAGAAAGACTCGTGCAGTGGAATGCTCGTACACCTAAAATAAACGTGCACTTTTCGGCAGCATTTCATGAATGACTGTTGATGCGGCCTGGGGTGGCCTAGTTCTTCTAACTGAAGCAGGACAGTGCTTGTATCACTTTCATTACAGAGCTGCAGAAAGAGAGACCTGGCTCAGCCCTAGATTTGGGGCAAAGTCCAACAACTGGTGTCTCAAACTCTTAGCGTGGCTTGGCGCAGTCTTCCTCTGTGGTAGGGGCGGGGTGTGAAAGGGGGGCAGGGGGTTGCAGAAAGCACTTTGTAATATTTGCCCATGCAGGTCCCATCCTGCATGTAACTGCAAGTCATCAAACTGGGTGCCTATGAAAACGTTGTCGCCCGAGGGACCTGAAGACGCTCTCCTCCAATTGGCTATCTCCGTCTAACATTCAAGTATGATGTCCGTCCCCTTCCACCACAGCCACTGTCAGGGTGCGGGCAGAGGGTGAGGTGTGTCACTCCCAAATGGTGTAGAGCACCTATGTTAGTGGGTGATTGGGAGTGGCCTGAATAGCTCACTTGGTTTTAAACAACAACCTCTTCATAGTAACTCGTGGAAGAGGTGTGGCGCAGCGGCAAGGGTGCCTGACTCCGGACCACAGGGTTCACGGTTTGATCGCCGGTTCCGGCGGCAGGTTAGCCCAACACCATGTGACTCTGGGCAATAGCTTAATCTTCCCGACGGCTCCCAGCGCCGGGACACCTCTCTGGAGGTAGCTGTGCGCTTTACAAGTGATGGCATTTAACTAGTGGAATCGGACCACAGACCTTGGCTCCAACAAATCGAAAGGGAGAGAAATGGAATGTTTGGTAAGAGGACAGCTGATGAATAGAAAGACTGATCAGTGGATGAACAAAGTGTTAATCAGAGATCAGTGTACCCCACACAGCTCTCCCTCCATTCAGCTATCTGGTAGTAGTTGCTGTGGCTATTACTATTGACAAAAGGAAACAGCGCAGAAAGTGTTGGGCAACTTCTTATCAATACCACACACCCCAAAAAAATTAGACACACTTTTACATGACCTTTGTTTCTGTAGCAAAGTCTAGAATGCATCTGTCATATTCCACACGATGAGTCTGCTGAACCCAGCCCCTGAGAGTCCTTTAGGATCAGAAATGTTGCTCTTTCTATAGTCTGTGTACCTGAAAACACGAGCGGCATATGGCGCCCAACAGAATTCGTGCTGGCCCAGATGCTGCAGTTGCAGCCACTTCATATCCAGTCGGAAGGCCCCCTTACATAGGTGACATATTACCACTGGGGCCAGTCTCACTCTGGTATGATGAACATGAGCTGTTTAATACTCTCTGTGCCAGGGATTTGGGTGGGCCAGGTCCCTCGGGTCTGAGACCCGATAATTATTAAAAACAGACATTGAAACGGGTCCCTTTCGGGCTCTATAGTAATGTCTTTAACTGTACAGGCAAAACACTGATCAATTTCTGAGCAATGAATATAAATAAACATTAATGATAATCCATGTGGTTCCTGTTTATATTCACTCTTTACTTAACCTTGTGTTCCCTAAGAGTGTTTGCTTTTTCCAAGATTTTGTGTTGCTATTTTTTTTGTAGCATACTACTCTTGTATCGTGCATTCTTTGAACTAAGTTGCCTAACGGTGGTTATAATGGGTCACAATGGAGAGCTCTGGACTTGAGGTTGAAGGCAGTGAAAGTCAGTGGATGGTCAGAACACATGCTCATCCAATCCTTGCCTCCTCTGCAAAGCGCGCCAAGCAATGTTCACGTATGCCAACTGTAGATGAGGTGTGAGGTATGCAGTTGAAGGATTTCAGAAAGATGTGGAATGAAAAGGGCATATGAATTTAACACAGACTACAGAGGAAGGAAGTGAGAATGGAAGAACAGAAATAACGAGATACTCTGAAGACCACTAACCCATCCATTGAGCTTAGTAACCGTTAATTCCCAGTCTATAATTTCATATTTCAAATCTCTTCAATAACAATTATTTACAACACAATCATTGTTGCTCATTAGTCTTAAACAACTAACAACCACTGGCAAAGCCAACAGTCCTGCCTTGTTTTAGGTGTACGTCAGTTGTGTTATATATATATATATTGATGCAATAACAGAAAATTCATTAAAAAATACATGTTTAAGCCGCACCCTTAATTACATAGACTGCGCACCTCACAGAGACCCTCATTTATTTCATCCCACTTGGAAGTCCTGAGTGCTGCTATACTTTAGTAAAACACCTAGAGTCTGTGGGGAGATTATTGTATGCTATGTAAATACTGCTGCTTTCATGAAGTGTTTGTTTCAACTCCATTAGGAAGCTGCGGGAAGCGACTGGGGTTGACATCAACATGCGGGTTGGTGTCCACTCAGGGAATGTGCTGTGCGGGGTGATTGGACTCCAGAAATGGCAGTATGACGTGTGGTCGCACGACGTGACACTAGCCAATCACATGGAGGCTGGGGGAGTTCCAGGGTAAGTGGAGATGGGAAGGGCAGGGGTGGGCTTCGGGGATAGTTGCAGAACGTAGCAAAGGCGAGAGGGAAATTGAGAAGCTAGTGGGCAGGGAGGAGACGAGTGAGACAATGGTTCGATGTCCGTACGGTGAGATGGTGATAGTGAGGTGAGATTTAGTATATGAGATTGGAGATAGTGATTGAGAGTTGCAGAGAGAGATGTGGAGTGAGCGATTGTCATGAGATCGGGTGTTATATATAAACACAGGTGAACCGATAAGGGTTCTGAGGCTGGTATAACATTTAACCTAAATATGAACCTTTGACCTAAATACGAACATTTGACCTAAATGTGAACTCTTTACCTTTGTCTTTCAGACGAGTTCACATCACGGAGGCTACACGTGCACACCTGGACGATGTGTACATGGTGGAGGAAGGAAACTGGGGTCAGCGTGATGCCTACCTCAAGGAGAACAATGTAAAAACCTTCCTGGTCATCGACCCCCGGGTGAGACCCCAGTCTATGATACGTTGGTCCAACCTCGCACCCTGGGGGAATTAATGCAGCCAATTGACAACTATGTACCAACACAGAAAAACTCACCCGCGAAGATTTGGGCTACAAATCGGTTCTAAAAGATAACTTCTGCAATTAAATTAAATTGATAGCATAGGGAAAAATATACTATTTATCTGGATAAATCAGTAGTTTTAATTTTAAGGATCTGCGTAACTATACTCATAACTTCAAATTTGTTTATCATACAAGTTTTAATAAATCATGCAAAGTAACCACCAACAACTGGCTTGTACACAACCCTCCATTATAGTTAAAGAATTTAAGACTCTTACAAGATTTGCACATAGCAAACTACCCGCCAGTCATTAAACCATATTACTTGTCAGTGTATGCCAGAACACAAGACGTATCTAAGTACAAGAGCCAAGTGATGACACAGTGAGGTGAAGCCCCTTGCCCTGATATAGTGTGTGCTACCTTCTTCCCGACTGATAAAATGTGAATTAAAGTTCTATAGAATCAAAAGCAGCAATTTATCAATGTGTTTCTAGTTTCATGAAGTTACTCTTTGTCCCAGAAATTACAATAAAGTCTCATATAAAGGATCTGAAGCTATTTAACAGCAATATTTTTGTCCTGAGCATGTGCACAGCTATAAGAGGGGGGGAAAATGTGCACCTGTAATAGTGTGCACGTGGGCCTGTCTCTCACCTGAAATCATGAAAATGTGTCTTTTTTGTGAACATTAAGAGTTATTACCAACTTTCAAATTGTATTAATTCTGCTATGCAACAGTGTACATTTTCTGGTGTTATTCTTTTTAAAATGTTTAGTAATGCCTAATGTTAATTTTATGTAATCCATTTGAAAGTTCTTTTGTTTATTTGTGATATCTTTCCTTCTTACAGTTATTTGTGTTGGTTTGTGGTGTTAGCAATTTAGCAACATGACCAATGAAATGACTTGCCCATCCTTGACATGGCTATAGTACTGAAATTTCTAGAAATGGTCATGTCAAGGTCTAGGTAAATCATGGTAGTAGGCTTGTTGATGTGATTGCTATCAGTTTAGCGAGACGCATCTAGTGAGGTGGATTCCCCTGAGACTGGGCTCCCTGAATGTGTCAAAGGAAGTTTCAAAGTTTCGATGCTCTACAACTAAGCTTGAATTTTAACCTGTTCATTAACTGTTAATTTGAAGGACTTCAGGAATTCATTTAGAATGTTTCAAGTGGCATGCATGAACCAATGGACACATGGTGGTAATGTTCTCTCTTTCATACCCCTCACTTCATAGGCTGATGAGGAGAACTGCAACCATACAATTTCCCCACCCCCAGCTGGGGGCCAGAAGATGAGAGCCTCTGTTCGCATGACCCGTTACTTGGAGTCCTGGGGGGCAGCCAAGCCCTTTGCCCACCTGAACCACCGTGACAGCCTGAACATGGAGACACCAGACTTGGCCAACATGGTAGGACCATTACATTGGATGGGCTGGTCCTTTCTCCATCACCTCTACACCTACACTTCTATTTTCCAAAGCACCCTCATACAGAATGTACTCCTGACTTGTGTTTAAATGTCTTATTTAAGCTGAAAATGTAGGAGAATTGTGTCTCGGTGCATATCCAGTCCTCGATTCCTTCTGAAAGTATGGCCTCTCTAGGCAAAGAGAATGTTTATTCTCTTTGCCCATATATTCCTTCCCTCTCATCGAGCTCATTTTGGAGAGTCAGAAGGGAATCATTATTTATACCTTTTAAAAACATTCATGAAAGAAATGTGTTTAGCCAACTACCCAATCAGAACAAGTGACGTGCATTGTTCGATCACAGACCACATCCACACAGATGACAGCACTGTTAACAGACTGAAGCAGGGAGCTGAGAAGTCAGCCATTTTGTAATCATGAGAACTTGAAGCAAGGATATGGACAGTGCTGGACCGGAGAACGGCCGGCCACTATGTACTCATGCCAACATATGGGGCGCAGTTTCTGGAGGGTGTGAATTGGTAGTCCTTTTATCTCATGATGATATGATAGATTTAAGGGCTCTGTTAGGGAGTTGATAAGCATCTATGTTCAACTGATACTAAGTTGGTCATTTTTCATGGTATAATTTAGAGCAACTTTTATGTCTGCAGAACATCGTAGACATTCCAAAAATAGATAAATAATGTTTGCAACCGGTATAGTTTTATAGCTCGGGCAGGGAGCTTATAGATGGCTATATAAAACATAAGCTGCATTAAGGAAAATGTAATGCTTTAGAATTTACTCTGAAACGTCGCCACCTCCCAGTGGTTGGCTGCAGAATGAGAATCTTGGGAGGACTGGACCTTGAATATGGAATATGTTGCGATTATCCAACTGCAGGCTTGAATCATTGCACTCCGTACTTGCATGTGCAAATGTTTAAAAGTAATAATTTCCGGTTACCTAGGGGTCAATAAAAGAAATATAGGGATTGCCCTACAAAGCCCAGCTTAGTCATCAAATGACCACTTTTGTAGAGATTAAAATGTCTTTGCATTTATTGCTGGTGAACTCCATCTGATGTTGCTCACGTTAACCTCCTGTGCCCCTTCCAACCAAGAGCTCTCATGAGACAAAAGTGTTAGGTACAATAGAAGAGGTCCAGTTTGCATTTCAATGTTACCTTCAAACCAGCAATTTGATTCTTAATCTTAAGGACCTCATCCTTAGGTTTTATTCTCTATGAGGAGGAAAAAAATCCCTTAAAACATGTCCTTTTTATTCTACACGAGCTGCAGGCGTTTTGATTCCCACAAGGTCCCCATACAGAAGGTCAATATCCAAACAAAGAAAGGAAGTCAAGCAAAGTCCTCTAGTCTAGCTATTGTCAGAAGATTTGCTTTAGCCTCTCGATGTTATTGCATATTTTGTATTTTGTCTTCTTTCCTTCTAATCATGTAAATTGGTTTTCATTGTGTTTCATGAATTCTAATATAAAAAAAAGAACACTCTAGGAGGCTGTAGTAGAACACAAAGGAATCAACTGACAGTCTCTGTCCTTGTTGGATGTACATGTTTTACTGAGAATGTCAGACTTCATTCTCCCATGACTGAGAAAGATAATGTGAATTTACAGAAAATATGCTTTCAGTTTAGCTTATAGATCCCCTTCCAAACCACTGTGAGAAAAGCATGAGATAATAGTTTTCTTTCAAACATGATTCATGATATCCCAGCAGAAGGCTTTTTCACATGGTAAAATCACCATAGAACACACCACAATTCCTAAAATGAGTATGGTACCATCAACAAATGATTTATAATGTAACTAAAGTCCTAAAACCCTCTATTAACTACAATGCTTTTTTAATGAGGTGCTATCATGTATATTGGTCCCAAGATGGCTGCCAACACTTCTTGGATGAAGTGCTGACAGCCATTCAGATCTCACGCTTACCCAGCGATTTTTCCAAAAAAAAATTGGGGAGGGGCTCGGGGGGTCCTTGTGGGACCCCCTGAGCAGGCCTAGTGGGCCAGTGTACTTCTACCCTGCCCCCTTTTTGAGTTCTACATTTAAAAAAGAATAAAAAAGCCTCTCAATGTAATGCTATGTATTAATTGGCCATAATAGAAAGGCCACTGCAAAACCGATTGCTTTCCCAATGCACATTATGCTTTTTTAAAGGTCTTTGTTTGCTAAAGTTTTTGTATAACACATATCTTTGCCATTTGTTGGGACTCATCACTGAGAATGTAAAACATATAAAGATGTGGGAAGAATGATAATTGGGTTTTTCTACATGAAGGCAAATTCTCTTCCGATCGAAACCATGAGTGCACCCGCATTCAGTAAGAAAATAATTTGTACATATATTGTAATTTTGGTTTTGTAAATATTTTACAGAATCTCCTTTTAATGTAAAAATGGTCCAACTGGTTTCTGAATGTGGACTTTTCAAATGAGCTACGTTAGGATTTATTCCAGTTTATTTTATAGCAACATAGCTCACCAAATATAGATGTAAAATCAAACAGAGCAGGAACTGAGTCTGAGGATCCGACATCAATATTATGAAATCTCCAAAGATTTGTAATTTTATATATAGTGATGCTAAAGCTTACAACACCTAAAAAATACAGGAAGCAATTAGAAAATATGATGTGATGAAATGATTGAAATGATTAACCAAATTTGGCTAGATTGGAGCATGCGTAATTTCATGATTTAACGCAATCTTTTAATCTGGAGAAATCATAGCATGTAAATTCATTAGGCATTTAGTTCAAGAAGCAACAGGATCCTCTACTTTCTTCATTACTTTCTACGACTGCAACAGACATTCCACTGCTCCCAGCTATAAATGATGGCACATTTTAAACAAAAAGACAACCTAAATCTGACTAGGAGCAGAATCTGGCAAGGGATTGTTCCACACGGTATGGTTACAATACAGCTCAGGACATAAGTCTTAAACTGACACAACAGAGGATTCTGCAGCAATCCTATTGCTCTCTAATTAGGATGTACAAATTACATTAATGACAATGGTCGATATTGAAAGTGTTGTACTACAAAATGTGCAACATAATGCACCTATTGTTTATGCTACATTAATTCTGAGCATTTTGGAGGGAAGACTTTGTACAATATGACATGGCTGCTGATGCAACCTAGATAACGATTATATCATATCGACAAATCTGACCCAAGAAGGTCTGCAGAATTCAGGAAAAAATAATGGAGTATTAAAGTAGCGATGGTAGGAAAAATTGATTGTGACTAACTGGAAAAACAAGAGTAAGATAGATATCTGTTGTGGTTATGAGAGCTATTGACAGTAATTTCGGGAGAAAACCTTTATTTTAAGTCTACCAACAATACTGTGAAATTTCACATTTTGTTGATGATTTCCTGTATTTCTTAGACTGTGCATAGTTGTTAAAATGACATTTGCAGATCTTTTAGGTTTCTGTTACCATCTATCCTTTCCTCGTCAAAATAATTATTTTTTATTTATTTAGGATCTATATCTTAGTAAGCTAAACTACAAAGTTAGAACTCTTGGTAAATATTACTTCGTCATTATCAATGTTATAGCATATATTACTCTTCAAAAGAATTGGTATTTGTATTGAGTGTATTTAGGGAGGTTCTCTTTACAATAGTATTTTATTACATTTGTAATGTTATTATAATATATACATAAAAATAGTTCACGTTATATTCCAGATGGTGCCCCCCAAAACATGGGAGGGTCTGGGAAAATGGTTTGTATCCTACAGTCAAGATCAGTGGTTCTCAACCTTTTGACTTCTGGGAACCCCCAATTAATCATTACTGGAACCCGGGGACCCTTCCCCCCAAATCATTATTGGAATCCGAGGACCCCCCACTGAGTCACGACTGCTACCCAAGAGCCCCAGCTTGAACATTGTTGATGATTTGAAACACAAACCAAAACAATACAGAAAAAAACATTCAAACAAATACACAAATGATGACACCTTTTATTTAATTTGCAAGCACATATAAATAACATTTTAAGAATATATTTAATTTTAATATGGAGGTTGGAGCTTTACTAAATTCCTTTGAGGCCACCCAGCATCCATACTGGATCCTGTTTGATGCGGTTGCACTGCTCCCACAAATCAATCTGTGGATACTAATTACATTTTTAGTATTCAATTTCAAATTCCTTCACATTCACAATACATTTAATATTTTCCAATTGCACATTTAGCTTCTTTATTTATATACATTTTATTAAACTGTTAATATTATTTAATTTTCTAAGTATTCGTTGACCCCCTAAGGGGGCTTTGTGGTCCCCGTTGGTCCCCGGACCACAGCTTGGAAACCACTGTCCTAGATTGATGCGTACACGTAGGTCACCCACCTTTTATATCATTGTAATGCTTATTGTGGCCTTTGGCGGTCTGTCGACTGTTCTGTTACTGTATAAAATGGAAAAATACATTTGTTTATTGCTAAAAGAGTGCACACCAATGAATTGGTGAGGCACAAGAAAGATGCCTCGACCCACTTTAATTGAGCATGTTTTAGATAAGGTGTCAATGGCTGCTGTAGATTTCTATCTGCCGATAGGAAAATTGGTTTCACATTGCATCTAATGTGCAGCTGACCTCACCGGTTATGGTCAGTTGTGCCAAACAGCAATACATCTTCAGTTTCACAAACGCAAGCTGCTTTGCAACACACTCATTGTCGATTGTGCAGTTTTATTTGCAACAAAGTACAGCATCAATGCTGAGAGGATGCACTCCGCTCCCATTACAAAGCAGTTCTGCTGAGGAGTGGCAGTACTGCCTCTTGAAGTATATAACATTTTTACCGAGAAGTGCCAGTACAGTCCTTCTGAAGGTGCAGGCCTTCTAATGTCCTCTCATTTAAAATATACCGCTTTGCTGAGAGGGTCTTGTATGCCCCATGCTGGCAGTTCGGGCTGGACTGTTCCCATGAGGCACAGGGTCAGACTGATTTGCATATGGCCAGGCCTGAACTGGGGTGGCAGAGTGGGCTAAAGAACAGTGATGGATTAAACCCAGATCAGTTGACTGGGGGTGAGTGTTTGATTTGCTCAAACGCTCCGTCCATCATCCCCTTTTGTTTCGCCATGCTAAGTAGGGCCAATGGTTTCTCCGTTGAGAAGCGCTGCAGTATCCTATTACTGTTTAGCAACCACTCTAATCACTCTAAATACGTTTAAAAGTACAGCTCGTTTTTTACTCTGACAAATGCAGGCCCAGGTCCATTTACATCAACTCTTCTGGGATATGCAGCTCTTATCCCATTAAAAATAGAGCAGCGTCCTGAGGAGTGGAAGTATTATCCCATTAACACAACAGCTTCTCTGCTGAGAAATGATGCTGCTGAGTCATTAAGATCTAGCGGCGCTGCTGAGAGTGTGCCAGTGAAATGCCATCCCTTGTGTAAGATCCACACTGAACAGTGTGGGTACTGGGCCATGAAAGGAAAGAAGGTGTACAGAAGTGTGTTCTTATAGGAAGTGTTTGCACCACCACATTAACATATAGAAGCCCTAGTGAGCAGCTTTGCCTATGGTAAATGTAAAGTATAGTCTGCCCGCTCAGTAGTGCCAGTACTCTCCTTGTAAACTAGTAGTGGCTCTGATGAGAAGCATGCGTACTGCCCGTCAGTAGCAGTCATGCTAAGAAGTAGCACTGGCATTGTCCTGTTCGGAGGGCAGGAGTCCTGCTGCGCAGGGCAGGTGCTGTCTCAGATACACCACACGTGCCTGTCTGTGCAGGCACCTCTTCTTGTTAAACATTTCTCCGGATATCCAGTTCATGGCAGTGCAGGGTTATGCAAGGAGTGCAGGATCATGCAGAAAGTGGGGGGAAATGATAAATTCTCCAGATGTTTGGAATTGGGTTGAAATGTTGTTATCCAGCAGTGTCGGTGGGTGCTTCCATGAGGTTATTGCTGGTAACTAGGGGTACATGTATGCGCAGAGTCCCTGATGCTCCTGAGGCTCTGCGACAGCCCGTGGGCAAAGGTTGAGACAAGCTCTGCCCAGGCGCCGCGTTACTTTAAAATTAAAGTCCTTATTGACCCTCTAAGCCTCTCTAGCAGGTTTGACCACTGACTAGGACGAGTCACCCGAATAGAACCCCTCTGTCTCCCTGCAGTGGTGGGCACTGGGACCACCGCTCTGGAGTAGACGCTGATAATCGTGCTTTATCAACAAGTTTTATGGCCTCTAATGGACCAGTGGGACGGGCGAAGAGTGTCTAACTGGTCTCTGCTTTCTCTCCCTCTCCAGGAGATCCCGATGGCCTCCCTCGCTCATCGAAGCTCTGAGAAGTAAGTCATGATCCCTGCCCGCTTTCCCTTCCATGCATGAAGTGTAGAGTGCGTCCTACACGGGCTAGTAGGAATGATGGAGCTCGTCTACTGCTGCAGCACTTAAACCCAGAGACCGCGCTCTGAAGCATCCCAGTCCTGCGACTTTTATGCTACTCGAGTACTAGCAACTGAACCCTACTCCAGTGATGCACCCCAGCCGCACCACAACTCCTGTTCTTCCAGGACTGGCACCCACATCCCCTGCTATTCCATGTCTAGGACCCACACACAGCTCTGCCTCTGAACTTTCTAACCTGCAACACCCCCTGCAACCACACCACCAGGCCCCACACACAGGTCTGACTCTGCACCTTCTAATCCGCTGCAACCCCTGCCACCACACCCCAAGGACCCACGCACAGCTCTGCCTCTGCACCTTCTAACACACAGCACCCCCTGCCACCACACCACCAGGACCCAACCACAGCTCTTCCACTGCACCTCCTAGCCAGCAGCACCCCCTGCAACTACACCTCAAGGGCCCACACACAGCTCTACCTCTGCACCTTCTAACCCACAGCACCCTCTGCCACCACACCACCAGGACCCACGCACAGCTCCCCCACTGTACCTCCTAGTCAGCAGCACCCCTTGCAACCACACCACTAGGACCTACGAACAGCTCTGCCTCTGCACCTCCTAACCTGCAGCACCCCCTGCCACCACACCACTATGACCCACACACAGCTCTGTCACTGCACCTCCTAACGTGCAGCACCCCCTGCTACCACACTACTAGGACCCACATACAGCTCTGCCGCTCCACCTCCTAAGCTGCAGCACCCCCTGCTACTCATGTACGTGCCAGGACCTACCCATGGCCATGTCCCAGTACCTCATCCTGACCCTCTACTTCCCCTGTGAGCCTCAGCCTCCCTGTTGTTCCACAACTAGGACCCACAGCATGCCCCGGTTGCTGGAATGGAACAACCTGTCTTTATTCTCTATGCCGTACACTAGAATTCTTTAGATCAGTAATTACTAATTACATAGATCCGTGTTTTCAACGCGCTGTGGTAATGAGAATGACTGTTTCCCATGAGTTATCCCCCAGCTATGACCTGTAAGTTGTTGGAAGATCTCTGCAGCAGACACAGTGGCCAACTGGGCTACCGCATCCGCTAAGCCATGTCAGACAGCAAACCAATTGCACGCTCTTGCTACCCTTAGAAATAAGTCTTCCCTGTAACCTCTCTGATCAGTGACACCAAGAATTACATTTGAGTATTTGCCCTAAGAATTATTTTATTTCCATCTTAGGCGTTCACCAAAAGAAACTGAGGACAACTTGAATGAGAAAATACTGCAGATCATCGAACAGCTCAACTCACAGAAGTATGTTCTTGGAGGGTTTTTGTGTTTTCTACTCCTAGTACAATCTTCTGCCCCAGGGCCTGCACGCAGTGCCCGCTCCAGTTCTCACAGTGGTCCAGTTCATTATCGCTCTTAAACTGTGTTCTACATGATCCAGGTATCCAGTCCAAGTGCTTCTCCTAGTGGGGGCCTAAATAGAGACCATTCCAGAAAGCCCTGTGGACTCCATAGGTTCAAGCAACTGCAGGATCCTTTTCTGGAGGCGCAAGAATTCAGATCATGTCCTCCTATAGGAGATGTAGCATATAGACTACAAAGTGTACTCGGATCCAGTTCCGGTTCTCCTCAACAGGGGTAACCGCTAGAGTTCATTTCAAGGGCACGAAGAATCCAGTTCTGGTTCTTTCCCTCAACCAGGGATGCACCCCAGGTCCATGTCAAGCAATCAATATTTGCAGGTCTAAGTCTCTGAGTTCTATTGCACATATGTACTGGGAATTCATGGCGAGTTGACTGATAAGCATTTATTTGATCGCATGAGACTGTATGATTAGGGTCAGTCATTATGAATGTAGTTGAGTGCATTCTAAAATAGTTCCCCCATTGATAATTTCAGCACAGGAGAAGGGAGCATGGGTGCTCCTGAAGCACTCCACCCACCCCACATCATTGTAATATTTAATGGTTTTATGGCAAGAGTATTTTTGAATGATAAAAATGTGGTGTTATAAAATGTATGACTAAGCCAATGATCTAAACATTTTTTTCTAATTCTCGCTCTCTTTCTCTTGTACTCTCTGACACAATATTTTCTTGCCTATCCCTCCTTTAACTTCTCATCTTACACAACTTTCCTCTCCTTGTTTTTGTATTGGTCTCTCCTCAATATCATATTGCCTCATCTGACTTTAATCACATCTTCTGTTACTTGCATTTATCCCTGTCTATATTATTCATACTCCTTTCTAATGCTTCATTTACCTCCTTTTGGTATTTCTTCTCCTCTTTATGACTTTCATTTCATTCTCTCTCCATTCCTCTCTCTTCCTCACTTTATGGCCTTCTACCCTCTATTATTCGTGCCATGTTTATTTTTCACTCCTCTACTTCCTTTCTCTCTTTCCCCTGCTTTACATGTCTTTCCTCCTCTGTCCAACTCCCCTTCCCTCATCTTATCCATGCCCACCACCATTTCTTCCTTCCTTTTTGCCTTTCTCTGCTTCCTCCTCATTTGTTTCTGAAAACTCTGACCTGCCAACACTCCACTCTTTCTTTCGTTCTCCTCTTGTCTCTATGTCTCTTTTTTCAGACAGTGGAAGAAATCAGAGGACTTTAACCGGATCACTTTGTACTTCAATGAGAAGTCCATAGAGAAAGAGGTGAGTACTTCCTCCAAGACGGTAAGGCCTTTTAGGGAAGTGAGTGCCCTCTCACAGAAGGCGAGGGAGGCAAATGTCCCCTTAGAGAAGCTGACACAACCTACAGGAGGTGAGGCCCCTTCAGAGAAGCGAGTCCTACTAGAGAAGAAAGCGAGTGCCCCTTCAGAGAAGGTGGGATCTACCAGAGAAGGATATGAACTGAATTCCAGGGAAGGTGTCGTACCCCAATCCTTGCCCAGGTAAGCCTTGGCAGGAGCCCCTTAGAGGCTTAAGTCATTACAGCCTACAAGAGGAAATCTCAGAGCTGATGAATGATTTTGCTAGGGAAGATACTTTTACGAAGAAATACCATTACATGTAAACCTGTAGGGTGAATTTTGAAAGGCATAAACACCCAATTTTACATTAGATGAAAATGTCCATAATTAATTTTTTTATGCTTATCAGCCCTTCTCAACCAAACTAACAGTAACCTAACTTTTAAACCTATTCCTGAATTTAATCTTAGCCTTACCTATACCCTATGACTATGTTGAATGTTTAATTCAATTATAACTCTTAACCCTGACTTCTACCCCGCCGCAATGAGAAACCCGTGTCCCTTTTAACACTTTTTATTTTTATGGCACATTTTTCCAATGGAAAACTTTCATTGTGCTGATATTAAAATTATATTTTTAAAAGCTATTTTTTTTCACAGTGGCATTTCTTCATAAAAATGTTTTCATAGTGCCATAATACTCTAAAGGAGAATTGACATACCATGTGCCAACAGGTAGGCACAGCCAACCAGCCAAAAGCTGATAATGAGAACAAGTTCTCACACCTGCTGTTCAACTGCAGTATTTTTCACGGGGATATCAAAAATGGCAGGACCAGCGCTTCTTATGGTGGCTGTCAGCCCATGCGCTGCAAATTACAAGCCAACTAGAATGCTGCTACCAGGCTGATCTGCAAAACAAGGTCATTCAACTACACCCCTCTATCAGGAATATTGCAAAGACGGATGGCACTCCAGGTAAAATGCATCTTTTCTGGTGGAGCGCTCCCCATCCACTAATTAAAAGGCAGGTTCAGTTTTTGTATTTAGATGATACCTAATTGTGGTACCCTCAGGCTACTGCCTTCCCGTTCCTTATGGAAGCAGTAGCTCTCCCGCCCCTATTCAAAAATACTCACTCGTGCCTCCTCAATCAAAGAGACACTTTCACGCCCCTCTTCACTTTCCATTATACCCTAAGTGAGCACAGTCCACGTCAAAACCACCCACGCATCCAGATGAACCCAGCAATCAACCAACACCCCTCTTTAAAGTCGATAAGTTCATCTACTGCACAAGCACAGGTAAAATCTTCAGGTACAAAGAGCAAAAGCTTTAACCTCTATTCTTCCCCAGATCAGCATTAATGTCTACCTAGCAACCTTGATTTAATAATAAAAACCAGGAGACCTGGTTTTTGAAAGCCCATTTCACCCTTCACGAAATTGTACTATTTTACCCCCTTTCGATAAAGCGCATATTGTCGAGACTCACCTAGTGCTAGGTACTGGCGCTGTACAACAAGCTTAGAGCCAGAAAGGTTCCCAATAGTCAACTTGGTGTAAGAGGAGTGTACGTGTTTATTCTAGTTATTGGAGGTAACACAGACTTACCTACAAGGAGCAATCGGGCAATTTTCAGAAAACGTACCACAGAAAGGGCTGCTGGAATGTGAGGTGCCAGACGTGGAGTATGTTGTGTGGTATCCGGTGGAGGCCAGATTACAGGACCCAGGTTGTGATAGGAATGGGCATTGCTACTGATACCTGAGTGCTCACACCGATCTTGTTCCCCCTTCCTCTCTTCTTCTTTCCTTTCTTATTGAAAATATTCCTTTCTTGCTGCGTTCTTTTCCGAGTATGATTTTCTTTTGTTTCTTCTGCCTTTGACCTCTCCCTTCTAAATGTAATTTATTTTGCTTTCCCTACTGCCATTTTCCATTCCCGTCATCTCTTACTTCACTCAGTCCTCACATTGGGTTTTCTTTTCTCCTTTTTTCTTTAATCTTTCCTTTCCTCCTTCGTCATTACTGAATGCCCCCATTACTCAATGCTTTCTTGTCCTTCTTATCTGTTTAATTCCCTCTCATAGTCTTCTTCCTTCTATACCCCCTTCACTCCATTTTGTAAATTATCATGCTCTTTTCTTGCCTTCTTCCCTTCCTTCCCTTCACTTTTCCTACCCTTTCTTCCTTCCTCCTATCATTGGTCCCTCACTTTCTCCTTCCTTGGATCTATTATTTCTTCTATGTTTTCTATGCTTTCTCTCCCCTTGTCACTCCTTCCTATCGAGACATCTCATCTCATTTTCACCCATTTCCTTTCCTTCTTCTCTTACTAACCCCACCTTTGTCTTTTGCATTCTCTCTACCTTTCCACCTTCCTTATCTGCTTCCTTGCCTACCTCTCGCCCTTTCCTCCATGTCCTCTAGTTCATTTTTGCTTCAGGCTCGTCTCTTGCATGGTCAGTCTGTTTCGAATCTCCTCTTCTCTTGTACCATCAGTCCTACCTCTTTTGTCTGTGACCCTGAGGCTCCAACCATGGACATCCCTTCAATTAGTCATGACAAGCAAGTCAACTTGCACTTGGTACCACTTGCAATGCACTTAGTACACGCGGCCTAGGGGTTGTAATGGCAGGGTGGGTGCAGAAAACATACGGGGCTAACTGCCCCTGCTCCTCAGCAGCAGATAGTAGGTTACTAAGGTCTAAGGATGCCACTCTGTGATGTCATTGAAGTACATGGAGTCATTTCCACGCCCCATACATTCTGGTGAATTGACATCCATGGCTGAGCCCAGCCTTTGTAACCAGTGCAGCCTGGAGACTCCTTGTTGGGGTGGGATACGGGGAGTGGGATGGTCTGGAGTGTGGGTGTCAGAGTGACGTAGAGCAGAGGAGACCCTGAAGCCTGTCCTTCTCTTTCGTCCACAGTACCGCCTCTCGGACCTGCCGTCCTTCAAGTACTACACCGCCTGCTCCTTCCTCGTCTTCTTCTGTAACTTCGTCATCCAGTTGCTGGTGTCAGAAAAGTAAGATATTTTCATTCCTCATAGATTGGGTCTGGGTTGCAGGACAAAGGCGTGCAGAGCTTGTGCTGTTTTTTGGGGGGATTTTGTGGGGTTGTTTTTTTTTGCATTTTTACTGAGATTTTCATAATTCCACAATTTAGCACACAATTTTTACACAGAAATGTTATGGTGCACAAGTTAAGATAACTTCGGTATTTTAGGAGTGGCGACTAAATATGCTCACTGAAATACTGGGAAATATTGTTGCTTCATGAAACATTCCAATAATGGCAGTTTTGGCATTTAAATAGTAACCTGATTAGAAATGTCATAGGAGGACTTTGGTTAAGGCTGGGACTCTCCGTTTGAGGTGTTACCCACGTCACCTGTTCCAAACTGTGGCAGAAAGGCTGGACAGGACATGGAAAACACATGAAAAATCCCTGGTAGGCGGAGAACTAGAAGTCTGTTTTTATTGGTAGAAGGACAGAACTATATCATGGCACAGAAAGACCCTTTTCATCCCCTGTACACTGCAACCAACCAAACACACTAAAATGATGGCATCATCTCTGAGGTCTGTCTGCACAGTGTCTGTATTTGGCCCCAGATTCAGTGCTAGTCATGAAGTCGAGAGAAAGTTCATGGATCGCATTATCCCGCCTCTCCACGTAGGCCGCATCTTTGTAAAGAAGATCCATGCTTTTCTGCTGAAGTGTGATGGTGTTTTCACCTATGTCTTTTCTTTGGATATGTGTTGAGAATTTTTAGTTGACTTATCCACAAGAAAACTGTTAGATATCCTAGAACCTCAATTAATATTGTCCGGATAGTGTGCTACTGTTGACTTTGCAGACTTGTTCAATGGACAATAGAAAAATGTAAACTTTCTGCAAACTACCTTCACTCTTGGGTTATAGTTACTTATAGAAGGAACTCCGTGGTTTTCAAGTCTACGAGACCACGGTAAACCAAATCTAATTTCAGATGTGTTGATCCCTGTGATGAAACAGTGGCCATCCTCTATGAGGAGAGAATGTTTGGCAATGTGTTGACCAGATAATGCTCCTTATAATAATTGTTTCAGCAATAATGAGATTGAATTTGATTACAGTAAAGGATTTGACATTAGATTCTAATATTACCTTATCTTCAGGAGCCCACTTTTCAATGTAAAAGTCTGATGAAAACAGAAGTCCTTGGGGGTAGCAGCAGAGCCAAACCTCTTTAAGACCCCATTCCCCTTGATCACATTCCGTTAATTTTCCCTCTGGTCAGGCGGGTCCGGTGAAGAGTGTCCGGGCATTGGGAGTATTCAACAATCTTCTACTCCTGAAAAGTTGAATTCATGACAATTCCTCACTAAAAACTGGAAAGCTGCTATAATACAATATCGAACGAGATTGGAGTTGTAGGGCTCCCCAGGAGGCGGTTTGCCACATGAGTTCTGCTTGAGTGAGACAACGGACGATTGATAGAGTTTGAGAATGAAAGACAACAGTCAATTGAAAATCTATCACAAGCCTTATCATGCCCTTTGAAGTTTGGTACCCGTAAAGGAGGGCAAGAAAACTTTTAGAAGTAGGAAGGTTGAGGGGGTGGTGAGAAATATAGTCTCCTCACCTGGTTGTGAGACAAATGTGGTGGATGATGGAAGAAGTCAACGCGGGTCAGCCTTATTCACAAAGCGGATTCTGGCTGGAGTGCAGAGGGACTTGCTGAAGTGTGGTTTTGAGCGGTGCGCATGGCAGAGCAGCTGGGATAGCACTCCAATATGGTGCCCAGGGAGGAGGTGCTAGAGGAGGGAAGGAGGACACCTGCTGAGGATGGCCTGCTTTGCCATGGGAAGGCAGGAGCAGGGGAGCAGGTAAAGTTGGGGGCCAGCCGTGGTGAAGCGCAGGACAGAGATACTTGTGATAAATGGTTCTGCATCAAACAGCAGCTGAAATCCAAAATGCAGAGTCCTGCTAGCTCTGACTGCCACCAGACACCCAAAAGGGGAACTCTCTGGGCTTGCTGGCTTTTCAGACACTCTGGCCAGGGTTAGCACAAGGTCAATCACATCAGAGATGATGAAAACAAGGAAGGAAAGAGGGAGAGGAAAACAGGAAAGGAAAATTATCCGAAGCATGGCTAGTCTGGGAAGTAAGACTAATATAGAAGTAAAGACCGTGAAAGGAGGAGAGGTGGACTTTAGAAAGGGGGGTGGAAGGTTAAAACCATAGACCTCATGCTACCCTCTGAGGTTGACACAGACTCGCCTACCCCTTGTAGGAATGCTTGGGAGGAGATGGGGAAAGGTTCTACTAGAAACTCTAATTAAGGTTATTATAGGCTACATTCTATAGATGAGCTTTAGTGCCCCACCCCACCCCTCGCTGAATGGAGATTTCAAACTAGCCAGCTTGACCGCAGATGTCGCAGAAATGGATAAAACAATATCTGGTGACACAAATGCGAGTGCTGTGGGAGGAGCAGCACAAGATCTTTAGCTGAGTACCCAGTGCATAGAGCAGGCTGAGAATGACACAGAAGGGAATATAGTGCCACAGGCACGCTCATTGAAAAAAGGGCGTACTACTGGGAATTAGTGATAACCCTTTTATGGCAAAGGGGGCACAATTCTATGTAGATAAGTTTAAATTTATACGACGAAGGAAGACAGTTTCAAATAAACCTCGCAAAATAGAACATTTAATGGAGCTATCCAATGTGCCAGGCATGAGACTGAAAATGAGATTCAGACTGGTGCCCCTGAAGCCCATGAGGTTTTTGGATCACTTAATTGTATGATTGAAGTCTTCTTTGAGCTACCCAATACATCTCAGATAATGGCCGCTGGTGGCCGCCCTAGTATTAGCTTCAGTCGGTATGTTACACCTACAACGCAACTTTTACGTAGCATTCCGTTACAACGCAGATTTTACAACGCGGGATCCATTACATCGGATGTCATTACAATGCATGGCATTACATCGCAGATGCTATTACAACGCATACTATTACATCGTAAGTATTGGTAAGTATTTAATTTTTTTTAATTTTATTTAATATTATTTAATTGATTTAATTATTATTAATAATAAAAAAAAAATTTATTTTTGTTTTTAAATATTATAAATTAAATATATTAATTTAAGTGATTTTTTAAATAAGTATGAGTATAGGAGTATATGTTTTGGGGTACTGAGGTATATGTTTTGGGGTGTTTGGGTATTTATAGGTTTCAGGGCAGGGTTTGGGTTTTGGGGTACAGGGGTGTTTTTAGGTTTTAGGGTAGGGTTTGGGTTTTGGGGTACAGGGGTGTTTTTAGGTTTTAGGGCAGGGTTTGGGTTTTGGGGTACAGGGGTGTTTTTAGGTTTTAGGGCAGGGTTTGGGTTTTTGGGGTACAGGGGTGTTTTTAGGTTTTAGGGCAGGGTTTGGGTTTTGGGGTACAGGGGTGTTTTTAGGTTTTAGGGTAGGGTTTGGGTTTTGGGGTACAGGGGTGTTTTTAGGTTTTAGGGTAGGGTTTGGGTTTTGGGGTACAGGGGTGTTTTTAGGTTTTAGGGTAGGGTTTGGGTTTTGGGGTACAGGGCTGTTTTTAGGTTTTAGGGCAGGGTTTGGGTTTTGGGGTACAGGCCTGTTTTTAGGTTTCAGGGCAGGGTTTGGGTTTTGGGGTACAGGGGTGTTTTTAGGTTTTAGGGCAGGGTTTGGGTTTTGGGGTACAGGGGTGTTTTTAGGTTTTAGGGCAGGGTTTGGGTTTAGGGATAATTAAATTATATTTACCATTTTAAAATATATTCAATAAATTAAATTAATTATTTTACATTAATTACATTTTTTAATTAAATTAATTAAATTAAATAAATTAATATTTTTAATTTAATGTAATTTCATTATAAAAAATATGTACATTAAACTAATTACTTTTTTTAATTAAATTAAATTAATTACAATTTTTAATAAAATTACATTTATTAAATAGTTATTATTTTATTAAATTAAATTAATGACAATTTTTAAATGTCTTTTAATTAAATTATTTAAAAAAATTAATTACAATAAACTAAATAACATTTTTAAAAAAAGGTATACTTACCTATACTTACGATGTAATGCCATGCGTTGTAATAGCATCTGCGATGTAATGCCATGCATTGTATTGACATCCGTTGTAATGGATCCCGCGTTGTAAAATCTGCGTTGTAACGGAATGCGTTGTAATACAACGCGTTGTACTGACACCAATCCGCTTCAGTCACAGAGGGAACATTAAAGCACCTTAGGCTCGTTGCATCATTGAAGTCTTCCTCTGCTCGCTCTGAAAAGCACAATCGGCCACAAACCTCTTGTGAATGCCAGGAAGTGGGTTTATTCCTTAGGGTCAAGGCCAGGGAAAATGTCCAAAGAGACCCAAAAGGCTAGAGATGTACTGCTGGGGAGCACAAAAGCAAAACCTGAATTGGGAGATACCGCCAGAGATAAATCTACAAACCTCAACTCAACAAATTAAAGCACCCCTACCTATTTACCCACGTTTAGTCTCGAAAATGTAGTGAGAAGGGAGATCGAATAAAAGGAAAATAAGAGCATAATGGTCAAAACAGTCAGAAGAAGCTGGAATGTTAAGAGAATGGCAACATCCCAACCAGGCAGCTCCAAATATTGGCCATTGGTACAGCAATCTAGACCCCTCCAGGAGAGCGCAGGAGAGAAAGAATCTGGCATTAGAAGGAAGCTGGAGGAAATTGCTCGAAGAGTTTAAGCAAATTAGACATTTTGTATGAGGTTGAAGCCAAAGTGGAGGGCTTGGTGAGAGTTTGCAAATCAGACCATGATTAGAGTGAAGATACCACTACCCAATTAATACAAGATACTCTGTCTGGGGGAATCTTCTCTGAGTTATATTTGGGAATCGGATGTGTAATACATGGGGTAATAACAGTCTCGGTACAATTGGCAAACGGAGCTCTTCACATGTTCAGCGCATTGCAGGAAGAATATGAACTTCGGTGAACAGTTAAAAAAATATTTATAAATCTGAGATTCCCCAAAAATAAAATTACCTGGGAGATTCTTAATATGAATATGATTACATTGTTTGAAATTCTGATAGGTAATCCTTTGGCCATCGCTATAAGGGACAGTGTATAAATAATTCCTGGAAAGACTAGATGATGTCCATGAATGTCTAACTAGTGTTTTGTTCTGTAAAATTGGGCCATGAAGTTTCTAAGTTTGTGAACATAATTACACGCAAGCGGTATTATACTCCTTTCAAATTTTGGATAATACCTAATTTATGTAAGATATCAACTTTAATTAGCTGGCTATAGTGTGATTCTAATGTTTACGTACGGTTGGTATATTATTACATGAAATGTTTGATACATATGATTCATAGTATCTTGCTTTTATTCTACTTTCTCAGTAGGAAAGACAATTTGATTGGCAAAGCTGCATTTTTCATTTTTATTCTGGGTTGAAAGTCTTTGATAATGGACTAAAGGAAGAAGAAAAACGAATGATAGTTAATGTTATTTTTAATGTAGTGGCAACAAAATAAGTGAGAACCTTAGGTAATTAAAACCCACTCCTCACACACCTCCTGGCGATAAAGCCCATTTGCCCACTTCTACCGTTTAGTCCATGGGTTTCCAACATCGGTTCAGCCCCATGCTAGATTTTCAGGATATCCACACAAATAAATGTAAAGATAATAAAGGGAAGTACTTTACCTAATCCGTGGTTATACAGAAAATCTGGATTGGAACCGGTCTACTGGGCCTTCATTGAACACCCGTAGTTGTTGCTATGGACGGGCCAATATTTTGAGATGGTAGGACCATGAGATGGCATGACAATCACAAGTGGCGAATGTGAATGTTTATAGGCTGGTGTCCTCAGTGTTATATGTGCGGGAGATACCCTTACTTCGAGGACACAAGCATGCATTAATGTCATGCATAGGACCATGACATCACAAAAACTGGTAAGGTGTGGCCTCACACACTCCCTTGCGAGTCATGCTTCATTACTGGTCACCTTGCGCATGCCAGAGAATCATCTAGTGCGGGCGGACCCTCTGAATCATCAGAGGGTACTTTAGCAGATAAGTGAGGAAAAGGATCCAGACAGTAAAGATAAATGTCTCAATGGCCCACCCTGTAAATGTTGTCGTGTAATGGTGGGATGGCAGTAAGATTGTTAAAAAGCAAAAACACATGCACAGGAGAGATTATTGCTCCTGCATCCAATAGCTCACCCTTTTCAGCCTTTTACTCAGTCCTCACCCGGTGCTTCTCACCTGTTGTTAAGTCTCCCTAAATTAGTTACCTGCCTACATTTACAAGTCACCATGATTTCGCAAAGTTTATGAGGTCCCTTGCCTTCGGTCAAGTGGACTACATGGAGGAGTTTACGCAGGAAGACTTGTAGTCAAACATTTGTCAAAGATCCAACCCTGCTTTTAAACCTACGTTGGCTTATAACTCCTCCCAACGGTATGACGTTAAGGCATAGCTGTGTCCTCAATAAAAGGCTATTTCCCACACAAAGGACACTGAGGACCTCCAGTCTTCAAATAGTCACGCTTGACACCTTTACCCCTTTTAAAACCATAAATATCTCGCTCATCAAGCATCACTCTGTAGCATTCTCTTATTTCAGTATGGAGCATTTAATGGAATGGCTGAGGAATGTTTCATTCATAGTTAATATATGTTCCATATGTATAATTGTTTGCCATATAGTTACCCTTAAAATGTCCTTCTGCCCCCCTTAAATTGTATTTCACTTTGCCTTTTAGTTGTTACTGTTGTACCATGCATCAAAATGCCTTTTATTTTTAGGTCTGACCTATGACACAGCTTTAGTTGTCTCGCCATACTACTGTTTATAAAAAATAGCCATACATAAAAAACGTTTGGAGGGTCTTTTCATCCGCAGGCCTCATCCAATGGTCTATGGAATTGTCATTCACATTTTGATTTCGCCCCACATCAGTGTATTTTTTGTTTAATATTTTTATTGAAAATGTTTCAATAAGAATGGCAGCCACATCTAGGAGGCGGCATGTTTTCTTTTTTTCTTTTTATATTTGTGGCACATGCTTACAGAAAGAATAAAATTGCACCAGGTTGCCAATGCCACGCCTATTGGCTTTGCCAATGCTTTTTTGCTTTTGCGTCTATGTTGTTACTCTTCTTCTTCCTTGCAGCGTGCTCTGACGCCCTCCGGGCATTGTCAGTGCTACATAAAACTACAAATTAAATAATTACAAATAACTAACATTTTAAACCCTGCGAGCACATTTGATTAAAGCTCCCTCCCAACTCTGTTTTCAATATTCTTTTAAGCCTTCGTATTTTCCTGAGCACAATTTGTGCAATGAAAGTATTAATGCCAGGGAAATAATATCAATCATCTGTAGGATTCCAGCTTGCAAAATTAGCATTTCTAAAGTATTTTTTAATGTGAATAGGCATTTGACGCACATCAGGGCTAATTATTCTGCTTCTGATAAGCAAAATATGCAAATATTCTGTCAAAGTCAAATGCATGAATACGAATACCTGCTTTCCCGCAGTCGAACTTTGATACCTTTTCTCGTCGTCGTACATTCATCCCCTACTGCATAATGACTTGTTTTTTCAAGATTTTGTAGCGCTTGCCATTACTGGTTAGGGTGTCGGGGCGCTGGGAAACCTACTGTTAGGTAAAGACTAAGGAAGAAGAGACCATGGCAGTATTTACAGATTAAAAATCATTGTTTTACTTTTGCGCCGTTTCCTAAATATAAACATAATTGGACCGTGGGAGTAGGGGCGGCAGACGAATGTTATTAAAGCAGTGTCTGCCCCAGTAAGTGCTGATACGATCTTTAATTTTGAAGTCTCTTGGAGGTTCCTTTCATCGTATTAACGCAGCTGTGTCCAAACTGGTCGTCCTCTTAGACAACCAGACCCACGGATTGACTTTTAGCATCTGCACGTGGTTGGTGAAACAGCAGTAATGTTTATCAAAATATATCCTCCTATCTGTGTGTGTTCTCACTCCTACCTTTATAGAAGCTAAGATGCTGACCGGGAGGAGGCGGGCCTGGGCGCCTGTCGACGTCATGAGAGATGTGTTGCATCACGTCCCATGTGAAGTCATCACATTCGCAGTCGTGCCAAGTACCACGCATCAGGCGTTAGACTGACGCATTTCAGTGTTGTGATACACATTACCGCACTGAAATGGAGTCACACATTTACAGCGCCTCCTCATCTGTCATGCTGGAACGCTGTTAGCATCACTGTCAGGAAGCTGGCTGCAGTGCGCGATCCACACTGCTTGTGGCAGGATTGAGGCGGCTGACTCAGCTCGCTCTGAATTGACTTAGGCAGGCAGGCTGAAGCTACAGTGTAACAAAATTAGTTAACTGACCCGCTGGCAACGCGCCCGGGCACTAAGATTCTCTGTAACTGTTCATGTCACATGACGAGTGGGCCATATGCACAATGGTGAATTGCAAATTCTGAGACAGCCAGGAGCCGATAGACCCTCTCACGAGTGATTGAAAAATTGGCGGGTATGCCTGGCCGCGCAGACACTACTTTAAGTTAGTCAGCGCCTCCACTGCTGCTAGCACTGCCGGGCGGGCGTTTTTGACTTCCACTGTCTATCTGTGCAATCAATATATGTGACACTATCGGCCCGCAGTGGCGACCCAACTGCTTGGGTGCTGCCAGCATGGAACCAGAGAGCTGGAGTTTTGAATAGGAACCAATAAACACCGTCTTTCCCCGTGAACATCCTCCTACCATTTAAACCATATCGGGCAAATCACTAAGTGACAAACACATACCTGGCAACTCACACAGTCCCACAGTATGACACACAATATCGGCTCCCATCACACAGTCACACGGTGAGCAGCCGATATCACACTATGGCAGGGAAAGCGAGCTGAAAACCACTGTAAATAGTGGTTTTCCAGCTCGTTTATAAGAGGCTTTGAACTGCCGATGTCCATTAAGGGGTGTGAAAACACCCCAGGACATCGGCACCAGCCTCAGTAAGGTTTTTTAGGTTGGGCCTGTGCAGCGAATGCCCTTCTCTGCGAGGCATGCTCTATTCGAGTATGGACTTGAAGCTCTGCCCACTCTCCGACCATATTTTTCATTGGCTTGTGTCATTGTCCTGTTTCATAAATGGGCTTGTTAGTCCCTCCTTAGTACCGCCTTGTCTTCAGTTATAACCTCCCATGAGGACTGGCCCTTGTACTTCTGTTGTTACACGGTATGTCTTATTTAGTCTGTAAGCACTATTTTCTTTAATGAGCTTCTTTGAAATGAAATAGGTCTCGCATTTACAAGAGTGTAAGCTATTGGCATTGTAAATGATAATCCATTTATTTATGTGTTAATTATCAAAACAGATAAATAAAAGGCTTTCTCATTTACAATACCAATAGCTTAAACTCTCGCAAATGCGAGACCTATTGCATTGCAAATGCTTGGTTTTTTTTTGGATGAGGAGTATTGGGGGCAGGGTGGGGTTAAAAAGTGCCTTCAAGGTACTTCTAGGCACGAGACCCTCCCCCATTCAAGGCCCGCCCTTCCTCACACTGTGAGATTGTTCTTCAAGTTGGCAGGTATGCAAACAGTATCCAACTGAATCAATGAACCGGCTACATTACCTCCAAATATCTATCAAGGTCTTCATGGAACAGTGACATCATGAAGTTGTACGCCACCGAAAAGTGTGCCTAATAAACAACAATCATCTTAATACCTCGGGCAATTTAAAACCCTAGAGCTGCATGCACATGTAACATTTTCACTAATAGATATAATGTTTTAAGGATATTTATGTAAACACCGTCACACTTCTTTCATGGTCTATAATACAGAATGTCTCCTCTATGCTCAGTGCTGTAGTTGGTGTTGGTGCCTCGTGTCAAGGGCTGTCCTTTCTCTCCGACAGGAATGCAGCGTTGGGGATCTCGTATGGCATCACCTTCTTCATGTTCCTCCTCATCCTCTTCACCTGTTTCGCCGGACAGCTTGCAGTGAGTCCTCGCCTCCATCCTTATGTCCAGGGATTTTAGTGGGAAGAAAAAAGTGTCTTGTCCCTAAAAGGGGCAGGGCCTGTGTAATTAAGAGCGTGCCTTAAATGTGTAAACTGTATTTTTGTGATTCCCCTGGTGAGCCACCGACCAGTATTTTGGGTCCTCTCTAAGCTTTCGTTTATTGCATCCAGACATATAACACAACAGCTGGCATACACCTAAAACCAGCCAGGACTATTGGCACTATCAATCAGTTAGATACTCAAATAAGTAACAACAAACATTTGTTGTAAATAATACTGAACATGTTTCAATTCTGAAATTGTGAAACTGGGAATTAAAAAGTTACCGATGCCTGGGTAAGTGCCTCAACCACTCTCTTTACGTTCACTCTATGTTGGACATGTACAACCTTTTCCTCTCCGCATCTTGAGCATCTACATTTCTTACACCTCATCTCTTTACTCTTCAGCACCCCCTTTTTAATCGCTAAAAAATGCACTTTCCTGCATTTCCGTCTCTTCTCCGCCCTGCAAACACACAGGCAAGACCTCACCTGTAAACCATGCATATTCTTTTACTTTTGCCTCGCCAATATATATATATATAAATATATATATATATATTCGAAACGATTCCCACCACTTCCAGACAAGCACCTGGTGAAGAAGGAAACTCAGGCCTCTGCAGCAAAATTTTTCAGGCAAGAAGTACTTTATTTGTTACCCCTTACGACGACGCGTTTCGGGCTGTGCAGCCCTTGATCACATTCAGATAAAACTGCGCAATTTTTTTCTTTATATACAATTAGCGAAAGTGCACACCTGAGTTGCATTACAGTGACAATCACGAGATTGAAAGGCATTGAAAAAAGACTATGTTCTCATACTGTGCCTAGTACTTCTTCTGCACCTGACATCAATACATGCTTTAGTCGCTATTCAAATATTTTATAAAATATAAATAAATGTTCGTGTATTGCACATACATTAATTTGATAAATTATAGCGTTTTTTGCAAAGTCAAATTATTTAAATACAAAACATTTCTAGCTGGATAAATCCATGTTTGTATCAATGTTACTATGTAACATCATAAATCTGCGCCAATCTTGTGTGTTATGAAGATAACCGGATAAATCCAAGCAACCAAGTACTCAATTAAAGTGCATAGTGCAAACAATTCCTATTAAAAGGACTAATCAGACAGTGCAAAAAAACTGTGATGTGCAAATGAGCATAAAGAAGTGCAGTGCAATAAATATTATAAAACCTTGATTAATATTATAAAATGCAATATACAAATTCATAGCAAGCATGTATATCAATTCATCAAAGATAAGATACTCCGTCCGGGTAAAACATTAAAATTAATAAAATTATACGAAAGTAGCTTTATTGCTAAAAATGAGCACATTGTAAAATAGTAATCAAGATGAGGCAAGGAAAGGGTGCTGACTTGTTCAATGGAACTGCCATTATATAGAGATATCATTAATCAAAGTGGCAGAGCAACTGTTTTAAACTCTTTAACGAAAGTTGGCAAAAATAAATGATAATGTGACCCTATAGATAAGTATGCATATCCTCTGTATTGTTCAAACCCTGAGGCCACTTGCTGTCAAACTCTAGTATAAATTTCGTTTCAAGTTGTCGGAGTTGACGCTCTCTATTGCCACCCCTCTTAGATTTAGGAATGGCACTGACAACATAATATGACAGACAGTTAATGTCCTTGTTATGACATTGAGCAAAGTGCCTGGCTACAGGATAGGCAGGGTCATTATGCAGTATTGCCCTTATGTGCTGCAATATTCTGATGTCCACTGGCTGCTTAGTACTACCAATAAAGTTTAGCCCGCAAGTGCACGTCAAAACGTAAACAGCACATTTGGTTTTACAGTTGTAACTGCCTCTTATTGGAACTGGGGATGTCTGAAAGGGTATTTGATAGCTAGTCTTGTTACATCCAAATTTACAAGCACAACAGGAAGTGCAACGTCTAAAGCCATTGCTAGTGTGTAGCCACAAAGTTGGTTTTCTGGTTTCTGGGGAGTTAATGTCAAGTTCTGTACCCAATGATTTGCCCTTCCTAAAAGTAATAGAAGGTGTGTTGGGCAATCTTTCTTGTAACATGACATCGGTCAAAACAATTGGCCAATGTTTTGTCATAATGGTTCTGATTGTCAGAAACCTGCTTTGCTGCTTCTTTCTCACATTGAAGCTGAGAGAACAAAGAATTTCTTGGACGTTCACTAGCTTTCTTAATGGCCTTTGCAATAACTTTATTGCTGTATCCACGATTTTTAAGACGTGCACACATATTCTCTTGACATGCTAAAAAATCTTCATGATCACTAAAACCAGCCAGGACTATTGGCACTATCAATCAGTTAGATACTCAAATACGTAACAACAAACATTTGTTGTAAATAATACTGAACATGTTTCAATTCTGAAATTGTGAAACTGGGAATTAAAAAATTACCGATGCCTGGGTAAGTGCCTTAACCACTCTCTTTATGTTCACTCTATGTTGGACATGTACAACCTTTTCCTCTCCGCATCTTGAGCATCTACATTTCTTACACCTCATCTCTTTACTCTTCAGGACCCCCTTTTTAATCGCAAAAAAACGCACTTTCCTGCATTTCCTTCTCTTCTCCGCCCTGCAAACACACAGGCAAGACCTCACCTGTAAACCATGCATATTCTTTTACTTTTGCCTCGTCAATATATATATATATATATATATATATATATATATATATATATATATATATATATATATATATATATATATATATATATATATATATATATATCCGTTCCAACTCCTACTAATCGGCAATGGACACCGACTCCACATACGTAGGTACAGACCACAAAACTGCGCTTTTTTTCAGATTAAAGGTGGTTTATTGATCTTCTGACCCCAGCATGACGCGTTTCGGCTGCAACACAGATATGTATATATATATATATAAATTTTGATTTTCAAAAACCTTTATTGAAGGCAATCACTGTTAAACACGGCATGGTGCCTACAACCCTGGTCGGTCTGGCAGCGTAGGGGACAACAAGGACAGCAGTATTACCAATGCATAAGTACACAGCAAGCCACCTACAACCACTTAGGGCCAGCTGCGTCAAGTTAAACATTGCACAAGAAACTGATCAAGTTGTGGGGAGGCCTACTGGTCATGTGAAGCGTAAGACAATATAGTGCAATCAGGAGCTTGCTAGTTCAATGAGCCCGGGCCCGAAAGGGATACTGCTAGCGTATGGGATCAAGGGGTGCGGTCGTTCCCCCGTGGGGTTGCCGGTCTCTAGACGACTCATGTAGTCCTTGTTGCCCCGTTGTGACCAATGACCTATGTGTCTGTGTGTGTGGATGAAAACAAGGCCAGGGTGGAGTTAGAAAAAGAAAGAGAACTGTAACAATAAAGGAACTGCAACTGTACAGGTCGTGGCGTGGCATGTGGTGTGAGACGTCTCGGGAGTTCCAAGCTGGGGGAGGAGGGGTCGGTTGATAATCATGGTACCCGGGAACCCCACCGGGGCAGAGCATAGATGCCTTTCAATCACTTGGGAAGAGTTGCAGGCTCCTCAGCTTTCGGAGGGCTAAAGCAAGTGAACGCTATTCACAATAAATTGGATATCAATGGCTGCCAAATGCGTTGGAATGTCTTTTCGCACCTGCAGTCATTAAAGGACTTGATGGCTCACCCTGTAAATAAGTCACAAATCGTACCACACTCCCCCTCGCTCCATCCACCAAACTGCTGCTTTGGGAAGCCCGGGCAAATTCCAGGTTGCGCGCAATAGGAGTGTTTGGGGACAGAAACGTGGTCAGTCCCTTTTTGACAGCTATTTTGGTTGACGCCGCGACATATGCACTTCAGGGTCAGGCATGCTTAGGTAGCCGAGCAAGGTCCCACAGTGGCCGGCTCGCCACCGCATGGGCTATGTGGAACCAATGCTTCTCACTCTCCCCCACAACCCACTCAGAGATGTACCTCAGATGCGCTGCCCAATAGTATTCCTGTAGGTTCGGGCATGCCAGACCTCCTCTATCCCGCGGACGCATCAGAAGTGAATGCGTTACCCGCGGTCGCCTCCCGTTCCAAATAAAAGCACGCAATTCTCCCTGGAGATGCTGCATATCCGCCTGTGGGATCGGGGCCGGCAGTGTCTGAAACAGATAAAGGACCCTCAGTAGAATGTTCATCTTAATAATGTTGATACATCCCAGCCATGAAATATAAAGGGGTTTCCATCTCTGATGGTTGGCCAGTACTGAGTGGCAAGTATCGCCCAGTTTATACGCGACCAGGAGGCGAGTGTGGGGGTAAGTTGAAGCCCCAAGTACGTGATGAACGTCTCCGTCCATTGAAAGCGGGTCAGCCCCTGCAGCATTCTGGCCTCAGGGGCCGGGATATTGATGCTTAGGGCGAATGATTTAGAGAGGCTGATCTTGAAGCCGGAGACAGCTTCAAAGGACTGCAGATTTTCGACCACGCATGGGAGCGACACTTGAGGCTGGGTCAGCGTGAGCAGGAGGTCATCTGCAAAGAGGTTAATCTTATGAATTTGGACTTCAAAGGTTAAGCCCTTGATCCCCCCTAGCTCCCTCACCCGTATGGCCAAGGGCTCTACTGCTAACGCAAAGAGGAGGGGCGAGAGTGCGCACCCCGCCTTGTGCTCTGATGTAATGATATTGGCCTTGTGGCACAAGCATTGAGTCAGAAACAGGCTGTGGGGCCCACATACGACTGCATGATTTCCGAGATGTACTCACGTCCCAGGCCTATTTCACTCAACACGGCGCAGAGATAGGACCAGTCGACCCGGTCGAATGCCTTCTCCATGTCAAGCGAGAGGAGGCATGTAGGGATATTCAACAAGGTGCGCTATGCGACGGACATTGTCCGCGCCCTGCCGGTGAAAAATAAACCCCACCTGGTTGTGGTCAATGAGGCTTGGCTGGTGTGGCTTGAGATGCGATGCCAATAATTTAGGTAAGATCTTGGCATCGGAGTTGAGAAAAGCTATTGGGCAATAGGAAGTACTGAATCCTTACCCATCTTAAGGATAAGGGAGATCTCCGCCATGACCATGGTGAGGCCCTTGTCTCCCGTGAAGGAATTATACACTTGCAGGAGGTGTTCCTGAAGCTGCAGGAGAAAGACGTGGTAAAAATGTACAGGCAGCCCATCCGGCCTTGGTGCTTTACCTAGGGGGAAATTCTTGACGGCAGCACCTAATTCCTCCATGGTAATCCGACTATCCAGGAGGGATGCGTGGTGTGCGGACAGGGGTTCCCATTCACAAGCAGCTAGGTAGGAGTGGTGTCTCGTGTGAGAAGGGTCTTCCCAGTAATACAGCCGCTGGTAATAAGCATGGAACGCCTTTGCTTTATCTTTTTCTGCTGTTGCCCACATGGCATCACCCGTCTGAATATTGGCAATGTGTGCTTTTGCCTGATGCTGCTGCAAATTACCAGCTAGAAGTCTACCCACTTTGTCCTCCATCATAGTATTTCTGCTGCAGAGACAGCAAGGCCCGCTCTGCCTTTCCCGTGCGATGCACATACAACTGGCCACGCAGCAGTGCTAGATGCCTTTTAGTACGGTGGGTGGGGGCTTCTTTGTCCGTACTCTGTAACAGTTTAATCTCTGCAGTGAATTTATATTCTACCAGTTTCGCTTCCCTCCCTCTAACAATAGCAATGGAGGTTATTATACCCCAGATTGTTGCTTTGAACCCATCCCACAGAGTGTGCAAAGAGCTCTCGGGGGAAGTACTCCTTTATACTCTTCTGTATCTCTTCTACGTCAACCGGGTCTCGCAACAGATTTGAAGGCATGTGCTCGACAATATTTTGACTACTGTGTACCTCCTCCATACACTTTTGCACAGAATCACAGCTGCAGCAGGATTACATGACTATTGCTCTGTGCCCTCTGCAAAGATGCTGAGTATTAGAAGAGCATGTATTCTGAAGGGTTATCTGATCCACTTACAGACACTGTGAGAAACTCGCACCGCTTTCAGCTTCGCTTTAGAACTTTCAATTGTGGCCCAATATAAACACCTGCAGGCATGCGCTACGTAAGAGCAATATGCTACACTAAAAAAATACAGAAACACAACATCTTGGAAATAACTAACACTCTTAGAGAACACAAGATTAAGTAAAGCATAAAATATAAACACGAGCTAAACCGCTGACATGGATTACTTTAACATGTTTTACATTAATTGTTCAGTAATTGGATCACTAATTTTGCCAGAAAAAATAAGAACATGAAAATATGACCCGAAAAGAACCCGCTTCAATGTCTGTTTTTAATTACTAGCATGTCTAGACCTGGAGGGATCCATGGCTCTTAAAGCCCTGCTTCACTGCTTATGCTGCATCTCTTTAGTCTCACTGACACCCGCACTGCACCTCTCCAGTTCCACTGGATCCACACTGCAATTCTCCAGCACCACTGGATCCACACTGCATCTCTCCAGCCATTCGAGATCCGCACTGCAATTCTCCAGCACCATTTGGATCCATGCTGCACTCTCCAGTTTGACAATTTGATTCTCCAGCGGAACGTTGAGCATAGAGCAGAATTTTCCTTCTTTATCACATTTTAATACTATAACCATTCATGTTCCTCACTCTAACGCCTTCTCTCGCCTCTCTCTAATCCCCTTGTAGTTTGCTTCCTCTTCCACTGGCCATCTGTCTGAGAGACCACCATTTTTCCTGCTACTTCACTTTTCTCACCTATATCCCTTCTCACTCTCTCTTCTGACTGCTTCATGTCTCTCTTTAATCTCTCTCCTTCTAAACCCCCTTCTCCCCCCACTCATACTGTATCTTATCTTTTTCCTCTGTGTATCTTTCTCCTTTGCTTCTATGTGTCCACCCACATTTGCCTGGCGGCTCTGTTTGCATTTTGCGTATTTCTCCCTCCTTCTAAGATGTTCACTGTCCATCGCTTTCATTCAACATACACAGATTTCTTGCATCTCTTTTTTCTGATCCTTCTCTCACCTCTCAGTCTTTTTCCTCGCAGAGGTGCATCCGGAAGGGCCCGAAGTTTCTGCACTGGATCCCCTCCATCTCCTCAGCTCTGTCCACCCGCCCCTGGCTGCGCGTCCCATTGGGAGAGCTCACCATCCTCACGGTGCTGACGATGGCGCTCTTCAACTTTGTGAGTATTGACCATGCCTCAGACCACACAGAGCTCAGGCTGTCCCCACATTTCTCTCCAGGCATTCAAAACTTGTTCCGAACTGAAGTCATTGCCATCATAATAGTGTTGTTTTTATAGATTTTATTATATTTTTACATGCCCACTAGTGCACTGCACTCAAAAGTATTTGCACTATGTTATTTGATGGAAATGTGTTAACTGCGACAAAAGCCCAGGCGGCATCCCGGTGCAACTGGAAGGGAAAGCCGCTCCAGCAGACCTCACAACCTGGAGTAAGACTAAAGAAATTTAAAAAAATCCAGTTTTTTGCAGAAAGAGAGATGATCAAGTAAGGATTTGAGTGAAAGCAGGAGACAATTCCAAAGCTTAGCAGCCAAATAAGAGAAAGAGATGCCACCCAGGTAGGATCTCGTAAAAGAGGGGTGACTGCAATACGTTTAGCTGAAGAGGAGCAAAAGCTGTGGGTAGTCAGGTAGGGTTGGACTTTTTTCCTGCAATAGAGGAAACCTGTTCTGTAGAAAGCTCTGTGAACCAGGCAAAGTGCAATTATTTAGTGTGGCATAAAATAGGAGGCAGTGAAGATTGTTAAGATGAGAAAAGGTTGAACTAAATGTGGAGAAGTTGAGAACAAGTCAAGCTGCAGCAGTTCTGAATGATCTGGAGATGCTGTGCAAGGCAGTTTGGAAGACCAAGATAAAGAGCATTGGTGGATCAAGGCATGAGCTTACCATGCAGTGGGGAGTGGCTTTACGGGAAGGTACAGGAAGAGTGACAATCTTCCTTAGCAGCCGGAGAAGGATGAAGGATGACATTGCAACTAGGTTAATCTGGAGGTCAAAAAGCTAGATGTTAGTCAAAAATGATAATCAGATGTTTGAGTGAATGAACTGATGCCCAGGGATCTTCAAGCTCAGAAGACCACCACGAGGGGGACCTATGACATAAAACTTCTGTTTTATAACCATTTAACTTGAGGCAGTAGTTCTTTATCCAGCGGGCAATGATACACGCACAAGAACAAAAGTTTGCTACAGTCAGATCTGGGTGCTTGGTGATTGAGACACCTGATAATGGAGGTCTGGGTGTCGTCTGCTTAAAACATGGCATCCAGACTGAAAGACCAGATGAGGCAACAGGCAACATGGTAGGGAGGAAAGCAGCCGCGGTTGGTAGTGGGAGTACCTGCCCGGCGGTGACGTGGGGAGGGGGAGGGGCAGTTGGGGGGTAGTAAACTATGGATTAAGGAGGTTTACAAGTAAGTAAACATATTAATAAATTTAACGAATTCCGTTGCGTGCACTGCATCCCCAAATGCGATGCAGTGCACACAACGAAATTCGTTTTATTTATTTATATGTTTAGTTACCTGTAAACCTCCGTAATCCATAGTTTACTACCCCCACCCTGTCCCTCCCCCTCCCCATGTCACCGCCCGGCAGGTACTCCCACTACTGACCGCGGCTGGAGGCAAGTGCTGACTGGGGGTGAGGGAGGAGCCATGTAGATCAGATGGGAGACAGAAGACCTGGAAGGGAGGGAGGCACACAAATTAGATTCTTGTGGCGTTGTACTTTGAAAGCCTTCTGAGGGCCTATCTAGAAAAGCATGTCAATATGGGGTGGGAGATGGAATTGAAAGCCGCCGAACCGTCCAGCAAAATCCGGATGGCAGAGTTTCCCTGATCTAGCAGAGGTCTGAGGTGGTCTGTGACTGAAACTAAAGTAATGTCTGTACTGTGGTAAGGGAGGAAACCTGTCTGCGAAAAGTCCAGAAGGTGGCTACTGTCTAGGAAGGAGAGCTGTTTGTTTATTGCCCTCTCGAGGATGTTGGTTGGGAAAAGGTGAGATATGGGATGATAATTCTTAAGGATTTTCAGATCTGAAGAGGCTTCCTTAAGGAGAGGGCCTTTCCTTCTGTTTATAACCACTGTGGTATTAATAGGGGGATTGCAAACATTAGTGAGGACAGGGCTGATGACTTCTGGTACCAGTTGAGCAACCCTGGGGGGGGGGGGGGGCGGGGGGGGGGGTACAGCCTGATTTAGCTGCCCTAACGCTGGAGAGAAAAAGGTTCTGTGAAAGGCAGCTGCAAGCCATAAGAAAGGCTGTGTCATGGAGATTAGCTGAATGTGTGACGAGAAGTGTCAGATCTGGGCTGAGCTGGGATAAGAAGCTAACTTGATTCAATATTTTCTTGATAAAAAATATGCGAGATCATGATATAATTCTTGACAGGGACGAATTGCTTAGCTGCAGGCTGTGGCGGAAAGAAGCTCTTCAATAACCCTAAACAATTCATGGGCGGGCTTCTCTGGTCAGATTTATTAACATCATTTATATATATTTTTTGTCGAGAGGTCTGTTAGAAAGGCTCCATTGTCACTACGGGATTTTACAGTGGCGTTTACTGGTATCCAATGCCACCTTATTCTTGGAGCAGAGGGTGAGTGTCTGAGTTACGGTGGATTTTAGAGGGGCCCCTGCATCAATTGCTCCTGAGAGCCATCTGAGCTGGAGACCCATGCATTGAAGAGGTCGGTATTTATAGACGGAAATTTCAGGTGACCAGGTAGAAAGAAGTATATGAAGGGCAATGAGAGATTGGGCAGAGCTATTTTAGCAATGGCAACAAGGTGGAACTTTTGGGACCAGAGAGCTTTTGGGCATGAAGTGAGAAGAGTAAAAAGTATGGCTAGGCGATCAGTCCAAGTCAATGGAAAAGGAGGGAAAGGGGAGTTGTCTCTCAGGTTGGAGAAAATATGGTCAATGAGATATCCATATGTATGAGCTGGAAGTGTGGGTTTTCTGAAAATTTAATGAGGGCAAGACATTCCTGGGAGTTAAAATCCTCCAAATGAAAATTAAAGTCACCCAGAAGCAAAAACTTGGAATATTTGATAATAAAATGGGCAAACAAATGAGCTATGTTTTTTTAGAAGACCCATTGTTGGAGCCAAGGGAATATATAACAGAGCATCGGAGTAATAAATGGTGCCGTGAAGATTAACAGAGAATAGTGCAATTCTTCCCAACAGATGTAGTGGGATTGGTGTGTGGGTGCATGTGAAAGAGGGGTGATCAAACAATAGCTGTGCCTCCGCTCGCTTGCCCTCGCATTCGGGTGTGCCATGGTGGATGGAGTAGTTGGGTGGATGGTGAACATATGTCAGGAGAGGAAGCTTTTTGTAGCCAGAAAGGAAGTCCTCACCAGGGCAATTTGAAGAAATAGGCCTGAATGTCGAGGTGGTTTTAGGAAGTGGGCGTCTATTAACCCAAAAGTATTTAAGCACAATGACAGCAGTGATCCTGCGAGAAGTAGACGCGCTGTGGGGGTTCACAGGTGAATAAGGGATAGCAGATCTAAGAGGAATTACACATTTCTGGCCCTCCTGGACACAGGGCCCATACAGAAGGACGAAATATGATGGGCATTTAAACTATGAAAGTCAGAGCTTCAACTTACAGAGAACAAAGTAAATTAGCTGGCATGGGAACCACATACAAACATTCCTGAGTAAAGCAGGTAATAGGTCATGTGAAGGAAGGGGAAAAAAGAAGGAGGCAGTAGGGAGGGGAAGATGTGGGTGAGATTAACATGAGGGGTGGGTATATGCATATTCAGATGACACAGGTTCAAGGAAAATTATATCAAGTGTTGGTCGAATTGGAAAGTTTTCTTTTTTCGTTTTATTTTTTACTGTAAATACATAAGGATTCAGACAATCTAATCCTTGCTGACGAAGAGTTGTAAATTGCTGTCACAGCTCTACAAGAGGGTTAAGTGGGGGCTCTTTGGGTGGTTAATCTGTTGGCACCCAGAGATGAGTCTGGCTCCGGGGTGCATGACTGCTAGAATGGCAGATAAACTGGACGCAGTGGCGCAAACCGGTGCTGCATTTCTATAATCTACATTGAATAGGAACAAGTATTGCACCGCATGTCTCAAGTCGTTTTGCTGGTGAAAGGATTTACACTTTTTGACCGAATATAAAGTGACTGGGGTTTTGTCAGTAATTTTTGTGGATACAGTGGCGGCTGCTCCTTGGAAGCAGCAGTGTTAAGGGAGGGAAGTGTGGGAGGGGGGTTTACCCCCCACCCCCCCAAAAAAAATTACTTACCTGCCAGTCTGCCACTGCCGCCTCTCCTTCGTCTTCTTTCTAGCTTCTGTGCAAGAAAGAAGCACCCAAGCTCTCCTTAGCCAATCACAATGCTGCAATGCAGTGTTGTGATTAGTCTGAGTGCCGTGGTTCGGAGCTCAGCCAGGAACTGGGGGAATGGGTTTTTTCTCCGCCCAGGCTATAATAAGCAGCAGGATTGGAACAATGAAATCATAATAACGTCAAGATGGTATGTGTTTATTCCTCAGCATACAACGACATTCTGTTCTCTGATCACGTCATAGCCATTAATACCCACACCTTAACACCTCCCAGCAAGGTATGTATTTCCTCTATTGAGTCACCTAGAACTGCAAGGGTCTTGGCACACATAGTCTGAGGACACTACAGCTATGTCTCTGCTTCCATAGCTAGTTTGTGCGTATGTTTATCCCTCTGTTAGTATCATCCTGCCTGTGCCTCTGTCTGTGTTACTGCCTGTACCTCTGACTGTGCCTTATGTGTGCTTGCTTGTCTCCAGTCTTCTGCCACATATGACTCAAACCCTTCTCTGTTTTGCCACAGTTCTTCCTGCCTGAAGATGCCTGCTCCACTCATAATGTCACTGGAGGCTACAACCTGAACTCGCAGTCACTGCTGGCCACCCCGGTGAGTCTAAGTGGAGGGCGGCTCTCCTGTTGCCTCAGGTGCAGTATGTGCTGCACCTCTGAAGTTTGGGTTTTGGTGGGTCTCCTGGAGAGCAGCTGGTAACTTTTATCACTGGGCTCCTATTGATGGTCACCAGAAAAGATCCAAGGTTTCTGAAGAAGTACATTGGGCTGGTGTGAGTCTGGACTGCTACCTCTTCCCTGGCCCTCGGTTCCTTGAGCTGAGTGCCGCCTGCTCATGATGTACATTCATCCTCTGAAGCATGGTGTTGCATCTATTTGTTGAGGAGAACCAGAGGAATACATTCTCCGTAGTGCAGAGAGCCATATATGTAAATATATTTTACTATACTTCACTTCACTTTTTCACTTTGAATATATATTTATTTTAATGGTATGTAGACGTTGAGCTAAGAAGAGAACATCTATATTTGCTATAAGCACTTACCTTCATGGTATTGTGGGTATCAATCTTTAGGTCTTCCTATGTTGGCCCCTCAATATTTTGACATACTACCTGCCCGTTTTGAGTAATACGCTTTTTGAAATTGTTACTGTGCTTCTTTTCCATAAGATAACGTTTCTGAGATGGTTGTTTCACTTAAGGTACTTTCTGTGCTGCATACGATCCCAAAATTAGACTTGCAAGCTCACAGCCAGGCAAGTGCTGTGCAGGGTTCTGCACAGGCATCACTGTCTCCCACCATCACAAACCAAAGGGGTCTCACGCTTTCCCTCACTGAGGCCATGCACAGTGATGGGTTTTCCTGCATTACCCATTACTAGCCTCGTAGCTTCCAGTGGAATCTAATTGATCCCCCACACTTCAGTGGTGTCTCACTCAAATGCCAGCTCGCTGCCTTAATTCACGACCCTAGGCTTCACAAAAATTATATCTACTAGCGGATGAATGAATAAATGAAATAATTTGATAATGCGCACAAATCACCCCCACAGGGTTATCTCGGGGCACAGTCAATACAGCAGTATAGATTCCGAGTTAAAACAGAACAGTTTTTTGTGCTTTACTAAATTTATTGTAGTCAGTAAAGGTTCTAACATGAAATTGCAGTTTGTTCTAAAGGGTAGGAGCCAGATAGGAAAAGGATCTTCCATCCCATCTAGATCGTCGGATACAGGGGCAGATTCTGCCACCACCAAAGGAGACCACAGAAGTATATAACACTGTGGCAAACAAGTGGCCAGACAGGGAGGGGTTTGCAAGGAAGCATGATAGTGCAGCGGATGGACAAACCCTTCACTATGTTCCCATCAATGGCCAGTTCGATGAAGTCTCACACGATGGTCATCACTGGCCTCTTACGCTTCCGGCAGGTCCATCCCATTGATGACTATGGACGTTTCCCTGGAGACAGGCTCATTCCACATCTCAGATGTTGGCACATCTGCAGCACATGAAGGGATTAGGGATACTTTGTTCCTCTTGTGCATTTAAGATCCTGAAATTCTCGTCACCTCCTGCCCTGACGGGTCTTGTCTCCCCGTATGTCCCCAGGCGATCTCTCAGGTCCGAATCTCTCCATCTAGCGAGCACGCCTAGATTCAGACTGAGTAGGATAGGAGGTCGCTCATTTCGCGTTATGGCGGCTGGATTATGGAACTCCCTTCCTGTCCATATCCGTGCCCTGAATAGCCTGACTCTCTTCAGTCGTGCGATCAAAACCCATTTGTTCACCTCTGTCGACTGATCTCCTCTCTTTTCAGCGGTGATTTGTTGTGTTGTGGTACTTGATCAGGCGCCAGGACGCCCCTTTGCTGGGGCAGCTGTGCGCTGAATAAAAGTTATTAACATAACATAACATTCAGTTTCCCAAGCTACTACTCTAGACAAACCCCCAATTTTCAGCAGTTCTCAAGCGCTTGCAAATAAAACAGAAAGGAAAAATCTTACGTAAATGTATGTAAAATAAACTGATCAGTTTTCACAATTGAGCATAATACAATCGGTGTCTAGTGGGTTTTCTTAGTAATATATAATGATATGGATACATTTGATCACTTATGTGGCAAATGTTTAGAGTAAAAACTGCAACCTGCAATGTATGAAAGAAATAATACAGTAAAAGGACTGTTGGAACTGAAAAATCAAAATGAGTGAGAAAATATCTTGTTTTTCTTTTAAGAATATTCAACTAGACGATAGACTACACAGAAAAAAATTACTTGCAGCTTATGAATAATTTTACAGTAAATAATTAGGTACATATGATATCAATCTGACTTGAAACTGAAGAGCAAATGTACATTTCGGCGGATAGCCCGTTTTTTCTGCCTGGACGACGGATTGAATTACAGCATCACCCTGACGGAGATGCCGTCCGCCAAATTTGGAAATGGCTGCCAAGTTGCCAGTCATTTCTAAAGCATTGCCATTAATCGCCATCATGGCAGTTACTGTTAGTGCTTTTCACTGTTTAGTGCACAGCTCTGTCAACGTAATGGAGCCTTACACCAAACTGATTTCTTAAAAAGAAAATCCCAAAGCAGGATTTTCTTTTTGAAAATAAAATAGCTAATGCCCCTCTTCGCTTTGGAAGTCATGTCTCATGGTGGGGGCATTTCGTTTTTTTACTATCCCTTACCACCAGGGTTTGTCTGGCAGTGACATTAAGTAAACATCTATATGTCTGCCTATCCTAATTTGGCAGGCAGACATATAGCCAATTCTCCAACGGGCCTTACTCCGTCGGGTTGTCGGCGAAGTTTGGCAACAGCGGTGACTGAGTAGGCCCTGCCGTAGTCAACCCTATGGTCCGCCTGCAAATAAATAGGGCAGGCGGATCACTGTGTTGGCGGGGAGGGAATGCCGTTGACATTTTGGCAGAGTTTCTTACCCGCCAACAATTAAATTGGCCTCTGAACCTTTAAAAGGTATAAGGATTAGGAATACATTAAAACATATGGCTTAGTTTACAGGCAATAGGGAAAATACATGGAATATACAAATGTTGAAAAAAGGAATGCAAGGAAAATGTATGAAAGCATAACAACATGTGAATTTGGATATGGGTTCCCCGTCAGAATGGTTTCACCTGCCTGCCTTCATCTTCCAGAGAGGGAATAATCCAGCTGCAGCCTGATTGGCTATCTCTCAATTTTAAGCAGTTTTCAGTTCGATTAGCAATAGGCTGCTTGCCCATTTACCAAGGACAGAGCATAAAATCTGTAACTCCACTCCAACAAATTGAGGAATCTCACAAACGCCTTTCTGAATGTTTGGAGATGTATGCCTGTTCTCCCTTGGTTTCGACTAACCATGACACTCTGCCAGAGGCCGTGCTATTCTTCCCTTTACCTGCATGCAAAGTAGTGCAATGTACCCTGCTTACACAACCACTCACAGGAAAATTATTTTTACCGAAAATTAGTGTTAAATTCTGGTCTGCATGGGGCCCCTATGCTTGTGGGTCCCCGGGCAACTGACTAGTGTGCCCATGCGTTAAAACGGCACTGATGGAGACCAGTTTGCCAACTTCAGTGGGGAAGCCTTTGAATTTAACTAGGAGACCTAGATGCCCTCTAGATAGGGCCGGACTGGCCATAGCGGGCACCAGGCATTTCCCTGGTGGGATGCCAGGGTGGGGGCAGGTTTTTGGTCCCTGGGGGGTGTTTTTGTTACGGGCCGTTTTTGCAATATCAGCCCCTGTAACAAAATCATCCAAAACTGGCTTGGCAAACAGCTCGCCGTTCCTCCAACCCCCCCCCCCCCCCCCCCCCCCCCGTGGGGGCCGGCCGAGCACTTTCCCAGGGCCGGTTTTGGTTCCCAGTCCGCCCTGCCTCTAGACACCCCCGCCAGAGAATAACAACAGTATTTTCTCATGTGCAGTTTATCTATGTTAACTAGTATGCTCCACTGCATCCACTTTACTTGTTTGTTTGTTGCTGTAGAGTCCCTCGGCCAGAAGCCCTTTTAATTCCTTGCTACATCCCGAAAAGAAGTTAGCATAGTAGCTTATCACTGGTCCCTGTCCTGAGATCCAGTAAGGTGTCGCTGAGACACTATAAACCAACCACAAAATCTTAGCTAACCAGAATAATCTGTGCGCTTTTCAGATGTGCTTTACCTTCTTGGAGATTGGCTTCCTTGCATCAGGGTTGAGTATGTTTGCTTGAAACTTCAGAGTGGTCTGTAAGTTTATAGGATTTTTGCTGTTCAGCTTCAACCGATTATTTCCCAGTCTTTGAAAACTGACACATAACCGGGCATAAGGATGAAACACGTTTGAAGAAAACAGCTGGCTGTTATTGCTCATTCAAAGCACACCTTGCACACTGCACAGCTCTTCTTCCACTGTTTTCCAAATAAAAAAGAGTCAAAAGTCAAGAAGAGGCCACTGTCTGTTGAGAAAGTGGTGAAATCGCCTGAAATATGTACAAATTAAAGCTGTCATTACCCTGGTGGATTTTGAGAAAAAAAACATCTTCCGGTGAAGTCAGCAAAAATGTCAGCCCACGTCCAGATGTGGGCCTTCCTTTCGATAGCTACTTTGGGCACTTATTATTGATCTAATTAGTATAATTAGCGGTACCTTGGGGGCAGATGACTCACCCGTTTCAATTAGTCCTTCTGCCATCTTCGGTCTTCATAGGGAATTATATTTTCCTTATTTGAGTGACATGATCTGGACAGATTTTCAGGGGGAAGCAAAACATGAGGGTTTTTCAAACTCCCACTTGCTGAGGAGAATATAGTTGCACCCCTACCCCCTCAAATTGGTCACCCGTTGAATATGAGTGGAACCAATATCTCTATAGCAGCTTAGCAAAGGCATTGCTTCAATTGTGTGCGGTAGAATCATTTAAGCGCTGATTAACCCTACTGTCCTAACTCATTCTCAAACGCCACATGCAGGGGAATAGGGAGAGCGCTGACAAAACCAAACACATTGGCCACCAACTCCAAGTGCCTATGTTTCAAGTCTGAGCTCCTCGTTAATGAACAGCTGTTTGGTCATCACTTTTGATTTCCAGTGTAGATTATAAAATGTTAGTTTGAGCCACTGGATGAGGTGAGTTTAATAGGGGCTGGAGGTTGTCCTGATTAGTCACACAAGAAGCGCCTCCTACCTTCTAAGCATCTTCGAATCCTTGGTTTAAAGTGTCATAGTACTTATTACCTGTCTGCAACCTGTGACCTCTGTGGTTCAGTCAACATTGCAAAAGGCGAGGCCTTTGTGCATATGGTGACCTGTATGTTTGAGAGAGTTTATTCATATTTCCCCATCTAATGCAAGATAGCATCTTTGTAGGGCAAGCACTGTTTTCACAGTTACCCCCAGATGTTCCCACTGTTAGGCTAAAGCACCTGCATCTCTCGTAAGCCCGTACATCCTCCTGGTGCCCACGACCTTGATGTACCCCTACTAGCCATACTCGTATAGAGCGGTGGCTTTATATCTTCCACGCATAGTCTCACTCATTGCCAATCACTCAGATTATGCACTTCAGTACAGTCTCGCTCATTGGTAATCAACAACCTTATGTGCTTCATTGGCGTCTAACTGAATGCCTATCGGGGACCTCTGGCATGTCAGCGGAGTATCACTCATAAACAGAATACACAGAAAGAAAGTGTCAAGTGGGAGGAACAGATTCCAAACTAGAGGCACAAAACCTTTGATTGCAACAAAGCTCATTACTTGATGTGCGCGTACGAATGCTGGTTCTAACGTCCATTACTCAAAAAGAGTCACACATACAGCTATTAGGAGGCATCTTAAATGTGACTGTGAAACCAGTGTATGCCCTATAAAACCATGACAAGCCACGATTGGGTTAGCAGGTAGGGTAGAGTTGCATAGTTAACTGTATGGTCATAGATATGGTCTTTGAAGGTCTATTTTGCGAATCTAATCCTTAAATCATTTTATCTCTCTTCACTCCCTTTCTCCCATCTTCGTGGTGCAGTATTACATGTACTGTTGCATTCTGGGACTCCTGTCTTGCTCCATCTTCCTGCACATGAACTTTGAACTCAAACTGATCATGCTGACTCTGGCCCTGGTGGTCTACAACGTCATCTTCCTGTACACTCACGCCTCTCTCTCCAAATGTTACATTGATCAGCTGTACTTCAACCACACGGAGCAATGGTAAGTGGCTAACTATTTTCTGAGTTTTCGGTCATGACTGCTTGAAGTTTCACACACTGACTGTAATACAGCCTAGGGCAGAAAGACGTCCACCATCTTGCAATAGTGTATCATAAGCCTGATAGAATAATTGCGTAAGTTAATCGATTGAGTATTGATATTGAACAATATGTCTTTAGCCAGATGCACGTAGTTAGAATATATAGTTGTTTCCTATTGGGCTGCAACATGTTTTTTCTAGTTGCAAAACAACCTTGGTAACTTCATTTAACCCTTTTTAGATTGGTCTGGCTACAAATACCTTTGATTTATGGGGCCCAATTTACAAAGCTATTTTGGGCCACAAATGTGTACTTTATTTACGCCTGTCAAGCACTTACAGAAGGGTTTTTGAAAGTAATAAAGGAGTGCAAGAGAAATCTGCAGTGGAAATCCTCAAGCACGGGTGGGGAGAGGACAGAACAGGGTGTGGTTTGTCTTGCAACTTTGTGAGCTCGTGAATTGTATTCATCAAGTCCAATCCCATCCTTTCCCTCCTAAAATTAACAAACCAAATGCATTTTCAGTCCATTTTAAGTGGTGCAAAAATCAAGTCTTGATTCTTCCGCTGCACCGGGCTGCACCTAAAGTCCATTCCAGGAAACACAGAAATATGGTGCAGAATCTTCTATTTGGTGCACAACCTATTTGTTTTAGGATTTAACCTTTGGTGATTTTCAGAGCTGGGTCTGCTACAGACTCAAAGAGATGCTCTAATAAACAAAACGTCCTGAAATCACAGACATTTATTCATTGACTTCCTCTCTACGATAGGCTGCCACTACAAGGTATAGGAATCTACACCTGGTTCTCTCAATGGTTACCTCCAGATTCAATTCAAAGAAGCGAGACATACAGTCCTGCTTTTTCTCTCTTTAATTGTTACACGCAGAGTCACGTAGAGAAATCCACTTCCTGTTTTTCTCCCACCAGGAATGCACCCAGCTAATTCTAGTGTTCTTCCATCCCGAAGAGTCTAAAAGAATAGAAATAGTATTTTCTTCATTCAAGGCCAGAGCTCAGTAAATTATGAACATCACGGAAATCCAATCCAGACTTTCCTATTAAAGCTTGTGCGTTCACTCTCCATTCTTCTCCTCCCAGGGGTTGCAATACATATTTCCTTCCGGCAAAGGCCCAGAAATAAGCTATATTGTGATTCAAATGTGTGACCTGGGTAGTGCTAATATAATGATACCTACATTTTTATTGACAATTTCTTGCTGGCACTTTGAGCTCAAGGCATGATGTTGTACATAACCCCATGATTTCTTTCTGATACAATATCATAACCACTGGTTCTGTTTTTGAAGGCCGCCGGGTGTACTCAAGGAGCCAAAGATAATGGGAAGCATTTCATTCTTCATATTCTTCTTCACGCTGCTGGTATTAGCCAGACAGGTATGTACCTACAAGGTGATGGGCGTGGCTGCCAGAAAGATGGGAATGGTGGAGAGCTTGTGGAGGAGTGAACTCATAAATAAGTGGGGTAGGATGAGTTTATGAATATGGGTATCAAGGCATCAAGTGTTTTGTGGGTGGACCACCATAGGAACAGTGGGTGCAAAGTCTGGCTAGGCAAGGTTCAGACCATAGGATGCATTTTATGCCGTGGATAGATTAATTGAATAGGTAAATGAATGGAATGGGTAAATGAATGGATGGATGGACGGACAGAGGGATGGATGGATGTATGAATGGATTGATTACTGGAAAGGCCATTTTGTAGGAGATGAACGGAGACATGGAATTGTGGCCGAATAGACCATCATCATATACATCACGTTGTGCAAGAAGGATGGATGAGAAAACTATTGATGGATCAATAGTTAACACATTGATTACAATGTGAATGGGTGAATTCATACATGGAAAACTCACTGATGGGAAGTTAGTGTGGTAGATGTTTAGACGTGTCGATCAGTGACAATTAGCAAAAGAGGAGGTTGGCTGGTAATTCAATAGACCTTTGCAGAAACGCCTTAGAGGCAGATGGTCGTATTGGCGGATGGATGGGCCATTGGAAAGAAAGTGGACTGAAGGGACTAGGAGTAGACAAGCACATAGGTGGACCACAGAAAACAGAACAATGAGAAAGATGATGATATATGTGGATAGAGCGTGACAGGAGAGATAATTGGATGGATACACAGATGGGCCACAGGAGAGTGAAGGACAAGGAAGATGAATGAATGGATGGCTAAATAGACAACCCCAGAAACCACTGAGAGGTTGAAGATGATTGAAGGGGTGGATTACTGGGCAATGGGTGTAATAAGTTAGGGGATTGAATGGGTGGACTATTGAGAAGATGATGACCTGGAATTCCCATTTGAAGTTTTATTTGATTGATAGAATAGTCTTTGCAACAGAAATGCTTTACATAGAGAAAATTGCTTTACATTTTATATATATATATATATATATATATATATATATATACACATACACACGTGTATGCTTCTTGATGAGAAATGAGACACAGGTTAGAAAAAAGAAGAAAACAGCGAAGTTCCCAAGTGGCAAATTGACTTTTCTGTAAATTGATACTGAATATTGGAAAAAAACGTTATATCACTCTTCATAGATTAGCCTTTATTTTGCAGATTCAGTTTAAGTCTATCTAATGCTTACGTCATTTTATTCTGTGAAATTAGTCTAAATGAATGTAAGAAACCGTTTGACTTCTGAAGGCTCGTTTTAGTTGGTTGGGTTTGTTGCGGTACATAAACAGCCATGGGAATGGGGACCGATGGAAGGGAATAAATAATTGACTTTGAACACTTGTCCTTCCCAAGAATGAGTATTACTGCCGCCTGGACTTCCTCTGGAAGAAGAAGTTCAAGAAGGAGCGTGAGGAGATTGAGACAATGGAGAATCTCAACCGCGTCCTCCTGGAAAATGTCCTCCCAGCTGACGTGGCGCAGCAGTTTATTGGCCAAAACCTGAGGAACGAGGTGAGTGAGACCCTCGCGGATCATTTAGGTCAATAACTTTGAATGGAGAGGATATCCGTACTGCAAACATGCAGTGCCACAATGCGCCAGTCTTCATGACTTCGAGTTCAATAAGAAAGTAGTGCTAAGTGTTATCCAATTGTGTCTGCCACATCCAGCGGTGATGTAACCTCATGCGTGATCTGCCTTCCTTGCAGGATCTCTACCATCAGTCGTATGACTGTGTCTGTGTCCTGTTCGCCTCCATCCCTGACTTCAAAGAGTTCTACTCAGAGTCGGATGTCAACAGGGAAGGCCTGGAGTGCCTCCGCCTGCTCAATGAAATCATTGCTGACTTTGACGAGGTAATTTTCAACAAATTCTTCAAGCGGAGAAGTCAGCGGGAATCAAATTAGTTGTAACAAGTGTGAGAGTACATCTTCTGCATAATTAGACACCACTGACAGCACCTATTAACGCATAACAATGCGACTAATGGCTTATCTCATTAGTCACCACTCACAACACCTATCAATGCATGATCAGTGTGAAATGACATCTAAGCCACAATTAACATTATTCATGAAGTCCGGAATTACAAGTTACAAAGTCAGTGCTTGGCGGTCAGGTGGGGGTGGGGGCGGTGTCAGCGGCCTGAAGTCAGTGAACATATATCAGACACAGGGGGGTGTAGAAGCAGACATTCTGAGTGCATAGTACCATATTTTTATTATCCGAGCAAGCATTGGTCTTGAGGGCATGGGGCCTAACTTCCTTCTTCCTTTGTGCCTCGCAGCTGCTTTCAAAGCCCAAATTCAGCAGCGTGGAGAAGATTAAAACCATTGGTAGCACCTATATGGCAGCAACTGGACTGAACGCCACTTCAGGGCAGGACAGCCAACAGGTAAGCAGTGCTTGCACCGGAGGTGGCCGCCTAGACGGCCTTGTGACTCCTTTCCAAGCATGACCTTTGACTGTCACCTAGACCAGGCCTATTAAAGTTGTAAGACCAGCGACTAAACTCCTATATAAGCAGATTTCAAAGTTCATTGGTTTCCACACAGTGATTAGTAGAACCCATAACTACCCCACCCAGTCTCTCACCAGCTGGCAGGGCGAAAAAAGCCCTTTTCTGTCTAGCAGTATGACCTCAAGGTCTCCGAAGCATGCTAGAAGTAGCTTGTGATGCTATACAAAAACAAAACACAGTAATAGAGCACAAGAACCTCTTCAGTCAAGGGCTGGGAGCCAATCCATACCTCTGTTTGGAAGACACCAGCACATGAAAAGAACACAGCACCTTGGAGTATGCGGCTGCACCAGTATTACAACCACATAGACCTGTTTCATGAGTCATTAACAGCATCTTTTTACTAGTCAAACCTAACTGAATAGATGAATAAAGGCTAGTTAATTTGTACCACACTCCACCCATGACTTTTTTATGTGGATTCTACTGTGTGCATCCAGGTAAACAACAGATAGCATTGGTTGATTTGATTTATGGGCTATTGATAGTCATATTAGAGGCCTGAGAGAGGGTGAGTGCTGACTAATCAATGTCTGCACATGGGAAGATGACTAATTTAAATGTTTTATTTTTTCAGATAAATACCATGTTTTCAAATTGTACCCCCTCATTTGTCTCTAACTCTCTTTCCCTCCGACTGTCCTCTTTTACTCACGCCCACAGGACGGCGAGCGCATATTCAGCCACATCGGCATTATGGTAGAGTTTGCGATTGCACTCATCGGAAAACTGGACATCATCAATAAACACTCGTTCAACAACTTCAAACTTAGAGTGGGTGAGTAAAAGCATCCCCCATCCCCCTGTGTGATAAGCTTAGATCTCTCTCCAAAATCAATATCCAAGTTGGCTGTGTACGCATACCATAAAAACATAGAAACCGCAAGATAAAGCACTGACTCTGCTTATATACTATGCAGTAAAGACGTAAAGAAGCAAGGGTTGAGACAGACTTTAAAAGAACATTACCGTATGCAGTAAAAGCAGGCAAGTTGCAAGCTAGAAATGTATTGGCAGAGACATTGAGAATTTGTGGAAATCACATTAATTGTAGAATATCTATATTGGGATAAACTGAGGTCCAATTACTTTGATATCCCATAAGATGTTACAAGGAATCAGTACCCAGGATTGAAACCACTGCCTGGTAATTAGACTAACTATATGTGTGCAACAAAAGCAGCCCCTAAACCCATGAGAACCCGAGCAATTGACAATTATAGAAAACAATGGTTCTCATGGATGTCATTCATAGATGCATACAAATAGCCAGTGAAATCACTGTATGCTTTCAATGCCACCAGGATAATTACAAAATACCACAAACATTTGACTCAAAAGAAAGTGACAAAGGGCCCTTTATCTAGGTGAGGATCGAAACTTTGTTAACTACTAAACAACAACCAAACTATATTTGATTTGTTGGAACAGTATAATTCACATAAAGTTGTATGTTGTAAAGAAACACACTTAGTTTACATCGCAGTCACTTACTGATTTCACTAGTGGTTGGTTGTGGTTTGTTTGCACCGGGGACACACTTCATGCACATACTGTTATGCTTATTTGACAATGTTAATTGATGGATCATAATTTGAACATTAAATACTTCTGAATAAAAGTGTTGGTGGTATGCAGTAATATGTATGTTGGAATTGAATGAACACAGTGTTTTCACCGGCTATTTGAATACGTCTATGAATTACACCAATACGTGCCATTGTTTTCTTGGATAATTAGGAATTAGACCTATCACACGTAGTTCCTGAGCTGGCTGCTTACATCTTATAGCTATTCAGCTGGGTGTCTGGACTGCACATGACTTTCCCTTCAGCTGTCCTTTTGGAAAGCCTCCTGACTAATCCACCCTCTTTGCAAACATTAACATCCTCAATTGGGACTGGATAGAAACTTGGGCCCCCTAGGTAGTCCATTACGTTATTATTCAGAATTTGAAATTAAGATGTCTGGATCAAATCCCTGCCATCTAATACAGAGAAAGTGAATCTACAGCACTACAATCTATGAACAGACGCTTAGAGGATAAATAACATTTTCCTTCTGCCACATTGGGGTCCTATCAAGAAGGAAACTTGGACGCCAACAGCCTCAATCTGTGCATATTCCTAAATACAGTCTCCACTGGCCAGTCCACAGGTTAAAATCCTGACAGTGCCAACGTGGCCTAATACACTGTCCTCCATTATCTTTAGATGGGAAGGGTAAGGTGATTTCAAAAGTTGTTAGCGGCTTACTGCTTTTATGACCCCAAAAATGCCTCTTGTCTTAAATCAGGAGAACCTTCTTCGTTTGACTATTCCTTGCAGACATGCTCTTTAAATTAGTTTAACAGATTATTACTTGTAATCAGCGCTTCTGTAAATCCTTCATTGTGTGTTACTCTGCATCAGATTGGATCTGAAAAGTTTAGAACAATTTATCCCACAGCCAGCACGTGGTGCCAACCCTAATCACGATCATCACTCCCAAAAGTTACATAAATATGTCTCCTGATATGAATGTCCACTGTACTTGCACAGGGTAATGGAGCCCAAGGTACAGTTTCCCAAAATGAGTCAGTTTGCTACCCCCTTTCCACCTAGCATCACTCCTCTCAAATCTCCCAGAATGCTCAAACTTGTCTTGTGGTATCAGTAGCCCTCAATGGCCCTTCCACTCTGACCTGTACCCAAAGCAGTCACTCTGAATGAACTGAGCAATGTGATATGTAAATCTGCATGTCAGCATACACTTTTAAACTCACCGATAATGTGGCGGCAGATAAATAAATTTTTACTGGGCTAGAATTGGGTAATATACCAAAGGAAAGAGTGCTGATAATTCAAATAAATTTTTACTTTGCTATTCAAAAGCTGAGGATCTTTTGTAGCCCACCATCGCGAGTCTTGCACAGATGCATCCTTGGTTGGATAAATTTTACAAGTAATGCTGTGTTAACCACCTCGTTCATGCAAATTTTGACGCAAAATCTAGTAAAGTAAAAACTTTGAATGGAGAAGGTAATATCTGGGTATTACGATATAACAATGACATTAAGTACAGTATTAGTCACATACATAGGGAACCTAACTATTTTATAGCCAGTCTTACAAATCAATGTTTTCTACATCTTCCGATCTATTTCATAACACAAGAATTAGGGATCTGTCATTTGTCCAAAAATATTAAGAAGCCTATTCACAAACTGTTTTTTGTAGTATGTTTAGTAGCACTACAGTGGTACTACTCACGTACCACAAAATGGTGTTTACAAACTTACATATGAAGGTCTCGCCCTTTTTAGTCTTTTAGATGCTGAGATCTCTGGGAGGGACTGGGTGGAATGGCTGGAAAGTGGAGTGTTCTTACTATTAAATGAGAGGTTTTGGGGATGAGTAAGAAGGGGTGGAAAGAGGATTAGGGATGGGTTTAGGGAAGGGCATCGACCCACCCACAAAAGACTAACGCCTAATTATGACTACAGCGGTCCAAGTCACCACCATAGCCTTGGTGGCGGTGCGGGCACCGACGGTCCAACTGCTCTATTACAAGTTGGATGGTAAAGCCACTATGGGTTCGCTGCAACCGCCAGGGTTCCGAGATCACTGGCGGTGTTGCGGCTGTCTTGAGGCCGCAATATGCTTGGTGGTGCCGCTGCAGGCACCGCTAAGCTTATTACAAGGTTCGTTACTGCTGTAGTTTTCCTGGCCATGAGGCCACCATGAAAACTGTGGTGGTGAGGGAACAAACAGGGTCCTTCGTTGCCTCAGGGCATGGGGTGCCTGTAGGGGGCACATGTTGTGGCCCCCTGCGTGCAGTCACCCCCTTTCCTGCATGGTACTGCTGTGGGAACACCAAAGGATCACCTGTCAGAGCACGAGATTAATGGTAATCTGGCGGGAGGTTGGACGGAGATTGAGTTTGGCAGTCCTGGAGCGGGGCGATAGCGTAGCAGCCTGCTTAAAGACCACCAAACTCGTAATCAGGCCCTAAGTCCATTGCTATTCACAAACTGTGCTTCTGAAGTGACTTCAACCACAAATGGTCCAAAACAGTAGTAAATGTCTGCAGCTCAAAACTGAAGTAAGTCCAGCACCATGCATGCCCAACCACTGGTGTTGCAGCATCCTCCAATAAAAAATAATGGAGGAAGGGGCTTAAAATAACAGTAATATTATAAAAATAATATTTTTGACTCATATATATATATATATATATATATATATATATATATATATATATATATATATATATATATATATATATATATATATATATCCATCGCATCCAGGAACCCATTTAAGAAAGGCCACATGGAAATTGGTAAACCACGTAGTTTATTGGCAGCATGCTGGTAGCAGATTATAGCAGGAAAATCACCTCCATTTCAATCAGAGCCAGACGCGTTTCGGGACTAACCACATCCCTTCTTCTGTGGCTTTAGGAAGTGCAGAAATGAGCTTGTCAATGTTCTCTGTATATTTAAAACACCTGCCTCACCGAGACTCGATGGGGCGCGGCCGTCAGCACAGCCTTCTGGATGTTGTAGTTTTACAAGTTCATTCAACCCGGATGGGTGCACAGTTCATTTCAAAATATGCATGAATAATTCCCCAGTGGGTGGTGGTGAAAGCCAGCCATCTGTCACCTTGCTTTGTCGCCGCCAACCGTGTCAAAATGCACGCTACCTGGAATCGCGCACAATTTTGTATTCCATCCTTGCTGCCAGACACTCACCGAGTGCCTGCATAGGACCCGTTTGTTGTTAAACGGGGGGGCCTTCCTAGCGACCGGGACCGGCCGTTTAAACATCCATCGCATCCAGGAACCCATTTAAGAAAGGCCACATGGAAATTGGTAAACCACGTAGTTTATTGGCAGCATGCTGGTAGCAGATTATAGCAGGAAAATCACCTCCATTTCAATCAGAGCCAGACGCGTTTCGGGACTAACCACATCCCTTCTTCTGTGGCTTTAGGAAGTGCAGAAATGAGCTCGTCAATGTTCTCTGTATATTTAAAACACCTGCCTCACCGAGACTCGATGGGGCGCGGCCGTCAGCACAGCCTTCTGGATGTTGTAGTTTTACAAGTTCATTCAACCCGGATGGGTGCACAGTTCATTTCAAAATATGCATGAATAATTCCCCAGTGGGTGGTGGTGAAAGCCAGCCATCTGTCACCTTGCTTTGTCGCCGCCAACCGTGTCAAAATGCACGCTACCTGGAATCGCGCACAATTTTGTATTCCATCCTTGCTGCCAGACACTCACCGAGTGCCTGCATAGGACCCGTTTGTTGTTAAACGGGGGGGCCTTCCTAGCGACCGGGACCGGCCGTTTAAACATCCATCGCATCCAGGAACCCATTTAAGAAAGGCCACATGGAAATTGGTAAACCACGTAGTTTATTGGCAGCATGCTGGTAGCAGATTATAGCAGGAAAATCACCTCCATTTCAATCAGAGCCAGACGCGTTTCGGGACTAACCACATCCCTTCTTCTGTGGCTTTAGGAAGTGCAGAAATGAGCTCGTCAATGTTCTCTGTATATTTAAAACACCTGCCTCACCGAGACTCGATGGGGCGCGGCCGTCAGCACAGCCTTCTGGATGTTGTAGTTTTACAAGTTCATTCAACCCGGATGGGTGCACAGTTCATTTCAAAATATGCATGAATAATTCCCCAGTGGGTGGTGGTGAAAGCCAGCCATCTGTCACCTTGCTTTGTCGCCGCCAACCGTGTCAAAATGCACGCTACCTGGAATCGCGCACAATTTTGTATTCCATCCTTGCTGCCAGACACTCACCGAGTGCCTGCATAGGACCCGTTTGTTGTTAAACGGGGGGGCCTTCCTAGCGACCGGGACCGGCCGTTTAAACATCCATCGCATCCAGGAACCAATGGATGTTTAAACGGCCGGTTTAATATATATATATATATACACACATTTAATCAAATGTTAAAAAATGTATATAAATAAAAACATGCTATTCTAAAAAAATGTAATAACCTTTAATTTAAAAATAAATGTAACTTACTTTTTTTTTAAAATATTATTTTAATTTATTGACCAGCATATCGTAATGTTTGCAATGTAACAAATAAATTAAAAAAAAAAATGTAGGTGGGTTTTTTAATACATTAAAACAATGTTAATTTGAACTCCTATTTCAAGCAATTAATTATTTAATCTAAAATTCAGTTAATAGTGCTTCAGCATTTGTTATGTTGTACATTTAAAATAAACTAAATTAATGTACATTTGTACGTTAATATTTAACATATTTGTTTTTTTAAACTTTAATAAACTTTGTCCATACTTTACCATAGGGAGATCTCTGACAATGTGTGAAAAGTTTCAAGCAGTGACTTTACACTCGTAAACGGTGAATAGCCGAAAGAAGTAAATTTACATCAAAGTGTGAGAGTAAATTTACACATGTAGATTTACTCATGTGTGAGTTTATTTTTGTGAATAGGCCCTTCCGTCTGATATCACCAGCATCCTGAGAGTGAAATCTACAATTTACCACTACTTCAGTCTCATTTTCAGAAGTCCATAGCTCCTATGCATATAGGGGCATATTATAAAGAAACGGCGTTAAAATTATCGCCGTTTTAGCAGCAGAAAACTGCTGCTAAAGCGGCGATATTGGGCTTGATAATATGCCCTTGAGAATTCCAATAGAAGCCCATTTTCTGGTGTCAACATGGGCTTCTATTGGAATTCTCAAGGGCATATTATCAAGCCCATTATCGCCACTTTAGCTGCACTTTTCTGCTGTTAAAGCGGCGATTATTTTAAAGCCATGCTTGATAATATGCCCCATGATTCTTTACAGCCATAGGAAAATAGTTCCTATTCACCCATAATAGCAGAAGGGACAATTTCACTTTAACAAAAAAGACAGACCTGCTACCCACCCCAAGTGGTGTCAGAATTGGCATAGAGTGGTCTTTCTCGTCGGAGTGGCACTGGCGAAACCACTCATTTTCTTCACTTTGTAGTTGCACATCCTTTCAATGAGGAGTAGTAAATACTCCGCACCATGTAGTTGCAAAATCATCTTCATTATGTAGTTTACCAGAGGAGGGGACTCTAGTACTTGCACCGTGGATCGCTAGTCTTGCATTTAAACGGGCAAAATTTTTACAATAAGAAAAATGGATCCTGGATTGAAGGCCCCAGCATATCAGTGCCGACTTTTTAGTGAGCAATACCATATATTTTTTTTTCCACCGGCGTTGAAGTGCCATCTTTTACTGGGGCAAATGTAGCTCTACCCATTGTCTTGCCTGCAGTAGTTGACAGGGTTAATTGGACTACCTAAGCAGGCCTGTAGTACCTGCGTATAGAAACCTTTAGCACATCTGATTAGAGTTAAACAGTAATATTGTGAATCAAATGTATACACACTTGTGGTTGGAGCACTGGTAGGGAGGTCAGAAGTCTCATTGGCCTACTTATGAATATCACATGTGAGCTTAGCGGAGTCTTTCTGTTCCTAGCTTGTAGAATACTTGTTACGGGTTAGGGGTCAGATCACTTAAGACCACAACGCTGGGGATGAGCTGCTTGTGTCATTTTGATAGCCTTGCCCATGTTATAGGCCTGGGAAACAGTGCAGGTCATACAATAGTAATATGCCGCTGACCAAAGCATTTTCACCGGAGGGAATTACAAGCATCAAAAGCATGGCTCCATGGGGTCACTCAAATGAAAACCTCTCACTACTTCTGGGGCTGGTGGCCTTTTGTTTCTTCCTTGCTCCTCATGCGAGATTCATAATTACATCTCTTCCATGGTTTCTCAAATCAAAACCCGTTTAGCAGACAGCTCCATTGATTTTCTGTACGATATGCAACAATCTTCTTTGATGGATATACAGAACCTCTTCAAAGACATTATTTGTAACGAGGGGTGTAAGTATCATTAATGCACCCAGCGTAGTGGCACTGGGTGCAGGGACTGATGGTGCGGCGGGCACTCGGGCAATGGCTGAGGGGCTGGTATCTGAATTCCAGCTGTGGGCTGCTGTTTTGAGCAGCCTGGGGGTCGATTTGGGCAGTGTCTGTGGGGTTCAGATGCCGCCAGCGGCCCAGTGAGTGAATGAGTCGCATTTCTGGATAGGATGGGCATCCATTACCTCCCTCTTACCAACGGCGAGAGGTGTCACTCCCTTTCTCTCGTTGGGCCGGCCCATTAATGTATGCAAATGGAGCGGGGGCAGGGGGCCTCAGCCATAGTGGCCTCACTTGTTTTCAAGTGTGTTTCACCAGTGTGAACTTATCCATGCATTTTTAAAAATTCAAGTTCTCTAAAGTTATCTAAAGTTAAGAAGACAAGCCTCCGTCAGAGACCCCTCTCCCTCCACCCCCCTCTTTTTTTTTTATAAAACTTCACTGAAGCACTGTTTTGCACAAGCCTTCTGATCATATTGGCCAGAACATACAGTTGTGACTGTTGATTCCTGCCTAGGCAGGAGGATCACCTGAAATTTTTTTTGTGCATATAAATATCTTCAAGGGTGGTGTCATCTGGTTTATTTATTTATTTATTTTTGAGATTTGTAAAGCGCTCAAATACCCCAGGGGTGTCCCGGCGCTACAGACAATGGCATATGCTAGCAAGGTGAGTTATTGATTGAAGAACCAGGTTTTGGACATTTTTCGAAATGTTAACAAAGTTTGGCTTGATCTGATGTGCAGAGGAAGTGAGTTCCAAAGCTTTGCAGTGGAGATGATGAATTGTTTATCGCTCCATGTGGCAGTCTTGACACGAGGGACCTTGATCAAATGTGCTGTGGCAGAGCGAAGAGCTCTATTGGGAGTATACATGGTAAGCTCCTTTATTAGAAATTGAGGCCCAAAATCGAGTGTGGCCTTAAAAGCAATGCACAGAGCCTTAAATTTGATGCGATTTTTCACCGAGAGCCAATGGTGCTGTCTAAGGATGTGAGAGATTGGCTTGAACTTAGGAGTTCTAGATAGCATTCTGGCCGTGGCGTTCTGGACAGATTGTAGCTTTTGCGTGACTTTGTTTTGTGCATTCACAAATAGTCTGTTACAGTAGTCTATAGAGGATAGTACAAGAGTACTGGCCAGGGTTTTACCGGTGTTCAAAGGGAGGAATAGCAGGATTTTTTTTATCATTCGTAGTTTGTAAAAGGAAGCTGATACCACTGAGTTGGCATGATGTACAAAGGTCAATCTGTCAGCAAATATGACGCCCAGATTCCTGACCTTAGTAACCGAGATCGGGGGAGGGCCCTGGGTAGGAGGCCACCATGACTGAGGCCAGGCGGGGGCCAGATTGGCAATTGTCATGACCTCTGTTTTGTCAGAGTTCAACTTGAGGCAATTGCAGGCAATACTGATTGCCAGCATGCCTTCTTGGAATTCAGCTGCCACCTTATCATTGTTGTTGTTAATTGCCAGTACCAGTTGGGTATCGTCGGCATAAGATGTAAGGCCCATCCCGTGTAATTTAATGACTCTCGCTAAGTCCGACACATAGATGTTAAAAAGCGTCGGACTCAGCGATGAGCCTTGTGGTACCCCGCACTGGAGGGCCAGTTGGGCAGGGTGGTAAGTGCCCAAACGTACCAACTGGGTGCGAGGGGTGAGAAAAGAAGATAGCAGGTCTCGTGCCTTAAGCTGAATGCCCATTTTAGTGACACGGTCGATCAGGATGCAATGATCGACCGTGTCAAAAGCGGCTGAGAGGTCTAACAAGATGAGGACTGCAGTTCCGCCCTGGTCCAAAATGATTCTAATGTCTTCTGTCGCTTTAATAAGCGCAGTTTCGGTTCCATGCCCTCTGCAGAAGCCAAATTGGGTGTCATCTAGAAGATGATGTTCTTCTATAAATTTGGAGAGTTGAGTATTCATTATCCTCTCAACGATTTTGGCCGGGAATGGCAGGCTAGCTATGGGCCTATAGTTAAGCATGGGCGAATTTTGCGAATCTCGCGTTCGCGAATTTTGCGGATTTGCGAACTCGCAATCCGCAAAATCCGCGAATTCTCGCGAATTTGCGGATTTTTTTTTTGTGTTCGCGCGGGTTTCTGCCAGTTCGCGAGGGTTTTGTACAATTTCGCAAAACGCGAACTTACCTGTCGGGTCGCAAGTTTCGCGAACTTGTTGTTTCTACGTGTCCAGCCTGTTTGGGACACTCTTCTTCATCACTGCCACTCTCTGTCACCACTGCCACTCTCTGACTACTCATGCCACCCTCTGGCCCACCCATGCCACCCTCTGTTTCATCACAGCACTCTCTGGTTGTCCAGTCAGTGTACATTATTGTGGCAACGCAAGCACACCTTCCCTGCCTCAAGTGACCTGAATTAATTTGGGGCTGATTAATGTGTCACAGAATATTTTTTTAGCTGGCACCTGCTTCCTTAGTGCTTCCTGATTAGTGATCTTTTGCACTTGCTAAGTGCTTTCATTGTTGCAAAATTAGTTACAACACCTGCCCTGCCCCAACTGACAATAATGAATTAGGGGCTGATTAATGGATTTGAACTTCCAGCCTGGCTCCTGCTTGTCTCCCTTAGCTGTAATTCAGGACCTTTGTGGCATATGTGTAACTATTCTGAGGTTCAGAGCAGGGTCACATAATAGTTGCAACTGGCAACTGAACTCTGGAGGGGCCCCTCAGGAAGCACTACAGGAAATGGCTACTAATGATGAGCCTGAACTTTTGAACCTGGTAAGTAGTTTCAGTTTTGCTAAGATCGTATTTCTGCAATTTTGCGCTTATTCGCGGGGCGCGAAGTTGTACTGGGAAGCCGCGAACTCACGCGAACAGTGCGAGCAAAATCCGCTGCTCGCGGATTTGCGGATTTTGCGGGAGATTCGCGAATCTCGCGGATTGCGAATTTACCGAAAATCCACAAAATCCGCGAGCGAAACGGATTTTCCGCCCATGCTTACCTATAGTTATTAGTGTTTTCCGGGTCCAAACTAGATATTTTTTATAACGGTTTCCAGATGGTTTTCTTCCAGGAGGTGGGTAGATACCTGAGGAGAACATGGCATTAAAAATATTGGCCAAGGTTGGTGCCACTTCTTCAGAGAATTGATTACGCGCAGCAGGTGGGCAAGGGTCATTGGCTGAGCCTGATATCACAGAGGACATTGTATTGATAATCTGGACTGGAGTTATGTCGTGAAATTGTGGTAAAGTGTGGTCATGGGGTTCTTCAATGGGAGGCATGTCTATGGAGTTAGTCTTGGATGCAAACTTAGAATAAATGCTGTTTATTTTTTCAAAAAAGTAGTTAGCTAAAGAGTCGCACAATGACTGCGAGGGTGTGTGAGCAGCTGTTGATGCAGAACCAGATAATTTGGTGACTACTTTGAAAAGTTGCTGTCTGGCTGCCCACCTCCTCTCAGTGCAGGTCCATCATATTCAACTTCTGATGGCCAGTATGATAGCAGTGTATGATGATAGCAGCAAGGTGTAGCTTCCATACTCATGCATTGTGGGGCTATAAGCTATGGATGTGGACAAATAAGCTTCAGTGTTGACATTCTGTTTAGTGGGTATTCAACCTGTGTGGTCCAGCTCAATCACCACAAATGGAAGCTGCATTATTACAGGATGGCAGAGAGCCTCATCAAGTGCGGCACCCTAAATGAGGACCGGGTGAAGCCGTAAGTGCAACCTTTCTTGGTCTCTTGAATTCACCACACCAATCACAGAGAGATGTATTCAGTCTAAACAGCAACTTATACCTGCAACCAGTGCTTTAAATGGGCCGTACTGAGCACCGGAACTTTTTTATTTTGAGAGGGAGAGTACCTGCACTTCTCAAGAGTGACGTAATTCTTTTAATTGGAGAGTACCTGCAATCCTCAGAAACAAGCAGCTCCTCTGGTACAGAGTACCTGCACTTCTATTTTTTGCATTTCAAGCACTGCCTGCAACAAGGATCTCCCCCATGCTAGAGCATTTCAAAGAGATCGATAAAACGAGAAGACATTTGATCATCCACGAATGGGTCAGATCATATTGTTTCCAGACTTTCTGCAAAGTGTTTTCCCTCTTTAGAGGATTTCATGCGGAGAGGAGCTGCTAACCGGACAGAAAGTAGTCGTTTATCCTAGTCTTTGCCTGGAGATTGCGAGGCAGATGTTGAGGCATTTCTCTATGCCTGATAACATGATGGAGGTTCTGGTAGCAGCTAGACACCCTTCCCTTAAACCCATATATTTAGTGCACTGTAAAGAAATGAGCTGAGTGGTGTACACAGAGGGGGGGCCTGTTTAGACCTTCATTCTTCTGTAGTTACGCAGTGCGCTCCATCCTTGCTCGTGGGTGCCTCACTATTGACATGGCTGGAGGCTGCTGGATTTCGGTTACAAATCTGCCCTGAGCTGGCTCTCTTTTCCAAAGTACCTCCTGCTGTCTGATATCTGCTGGAGCTGCAGATCTCAAGGTATTGCATCAATGTGAGATTAAGCTGGTTAGGTTCTATCTTGTGAAAAACGTACATGAATGCCACAAGTAATGATGCTTGAAATGTGACACTGATGCCCCTGGATCTGGAAGCCATCATCAAATATAAACATTTTTGTTGTGGGCTCCGTTTGGACCCCTCTGTTTATCTCCTTTGCCACTTCTGACCTTGAGCCAGTAACGAAACATCTGCTTGGAATAAAGGAGATCCGTGTTCTATCGGTTACAGCTTCCTATACCTTAATTCTATCCGACGAGCTTATTTTATGATTACATGCTCTCTTTCTACGAAAGTGAGTTCTCATTTCCAGTTATCACGGGCAATATTCTTGCCCACGTATTAGCCCCAGACCCTCATTCCGAAGAGGTGAAACAAGTAACCAGGCTAGGGGGGGCAGGAGAGGGCATTTACCTTCTATTCTAAACACTCACAGGAGCACAGAGTCAATTATCAAGACTTCTTCGGCTTTTCGCTCAAAAAAGGGGAGCGTTGTAGCAAATGAGGGTTCCCAGAAGGGCTGTTTTACATATCGGATTGTCCTGTGAAATGGCAGTGAGACCCCTCTGGTTGGACCAGGGCCTAATCCACAAGAAGCAGCGCCGCCAATCCTGCCCTCCTGAGAGTGGCACATCTGCCAAGCGGCAAGTTGAAATTAAAAGTATGAAGCGTTACAGTTTGGATGCCAAACAATGACTGAATCTCAGCTTGTACGATCTGTCCTTCGATGAGTTCTGATAAGTTACAAACTTCTGGCCCTGCTCCTGTGCGGGCTGCAAGTTGTCTTGTGCCAAGCAGTGCTCTCTTCATTTTGCAAAATGTAAAATATTTCCCCATGCTAACGTTCATGCTATCATCCCTGTGTATGAACATTCAACCTGTTTGCAATCTACGTTTCAAATTAATTTGCAGTCATTATGAACAACTATAAACAAAATAGTTTGAATGACTACAGATAATGTAAAAGGTGGTTCCAGTTTGTATTCCATCCCTTGCAAACAGCCCAGTCAGAATATTCACACATTTTGTGTGGACGGGAACAAAAGAGCTGGTTGGCCCCTCATCCAATTCTGCACTGCTCTGCTGACACCTTTCTCTGGGGCTCTTTTTATTTCTTAATAACTCATAAGGCTGTGTGGATACAGTTGATATGTTTGAACCTATCTACCCTCCACCGTGGTCTTAGTTTGGAGATCTTACATTTTAGTTGTATTTCGTGGCCAGTGTTACTCAAAAAATGCAATTGGTTGCTCAAAGGTAGTGACCACTAAAACCATAACTTTAGTCATGTTTATAAAGATGCTGGTCTACTGACCACCAGGCAGGTTATTAGTTGTCCCATGCTGCTAGCCTGTCTATTATCCATTTTACACCATTTGTTAGATGTGATGGGGCAGATTTACAAGCCCCTTGTGCCACTTTTGCGTCACTTTTAACATGGAAAAAGTGACGCAAAAGTGGCGCAAGGGGCTTGTAAATAAGCCCCGATATCTTTTGCATCTTGCTTATTGCTTACTCTCCGTTTTCCACCTCTCCTCTGTGCCTAAGTGTTTCTCATATCTCTCTCCTCCTCCAAGGTATTAACCATGGGCCTGTGGTTGCTGGAGTCATCGGGGCGCAGAAGCCACAGTATGATATCTGGGGCAACACAGTGAACGTGGCAAGCCGGATGGATAGCACTGGAGTGCTGGGGAAGGTTCAGGTGAGCCCAATGTTCTGCTAACCTCAAAATTGACAAATGTTTTGATAAGTCTTTGGCAAGAGCCAGCAGGAATAATGTTTCATTGCGTATGGAGAGTTGTAATAGAGTAAGGGCCATTGTATTAGCTCTGCGTACTTTTCTGATGGCACCGCATCTGAACTTCGATATCCCATTTTGGGGACTTCATCTGAGTATTACTTCCTTTTCTGGGGGTGTCAACCAGCGCGTTGATTCCAGTTGTAGGGGCGTAATCTGAAAGCCTCATCTAGAGGTTTGTTTCTAGTGTAGTGAACTTTAGCTGAAGAATTTACTTGTTCCTTGTTCCTCAGACAGTTAAAGGCAGATCAGATTGTTTGGAAAAAAGGCAGCAACATGAAGACCTAGAAGCAGAAGCTGAAGAAAGTATATGTGTAAATACTCGACAGACAGACAGACAGACAGACAGACAGACAGACAGACAGACAGACAGACAGATAGAGAGATAGATAGATAGAGAGATAGAGAGATAGATAGATAGATAGATAGATAGATAGATAGATAGATAGATAGATAGATAGATAGATAGATAGATAGATAGATAGATAGATAGATAGATAGATAGATAGACAGATAGACAGATAGACAGATAGACAAAAACATACATATACTCATTACAAAGGGAATACACAGCACAAAAGGCTGTATGTTTTAGTAGGAGAGACTTTTAGAGCTCGCAAACTGTGCCCTTCAGCTGAGATGAATGAGTTGGGCATTCATTTAGTTTTCCAGCAGAGTAAGTATAGAGCTGGAGGTCATGTCTGAAGTGTTTCCAGCGTTGCTCCTGCTTTCTCTGAGTCAGAAGTAAGCAGGGGAATGGAGCAAGGTCAGGGGCCTTGTGGTCCAGCCTCTCATGACATTCTGTGTTGCTGTGTTACCTGTTGAAATAAATGTGTTCTTTGTCTGATCCCTGACACTCGATAGTGCTGGATAATGATCTTTCGATCTGTCTCTCCCCAGGTCACAGAGGAAACTGCCAAAGTCCTCCAGAAACTGGGCTACACCTGCCATAGTCGAGGGGTCATCAAGGTGAAGGGCAAAGGGCAGCTGAGCACCTACTTTGTTTCCACCGACCTTGCCCGCTCCACCTCGCAAGGAAATGTCCTCAACTAATTCTTGGTTGAACAAGAAGAGGCCATGGTTAGACACCTCCATTACCTGAAGTGATGGCAGCTTGGTCACCTACATGGGCCTACCCCATGAATCTGAGCCACCGGGTCCTGGGTCACCCAAATAGGAACATTGTGGCCCATTATAGACTCCGGATATAGCCACGCACTATTCTTCGAGTGCTACTGAGATCTTGGCGTCTACACACCAGCGATCACTGCCCCAGTGGGAGGAGATGCCAGTTCTCCTTCCCACTTTCATGTTTCCAACATGGACCTCAGAGCATGTGGACTTGTGTGTATCCTTAGAGATTGCTTAGCTGACCCAGCATGGCCCAAATAAACTTTACTTGTTCAGAACATTACTGCTGAATTCTGTGCAGCACAAGATGAACCAGGAACTTGCTAGTGAAGCTGCCATTTGGTACAGATCATCTCAAGTGTTGAGCTTCCAGGACCAAATCCCACAGTGGTGATGTGAAGGTCACGGCCAATAGTACTTTCCCAACACAGTGGGACACCACCTTGTATATTCTCTGTAGGATGAAGGGTTGTGTCAGCGATGTATGCTGTTATCTGCTACAAAAATGAAAGTTTCTCAGAGGCTATCACACGTCAACTCCTGCAGGCTGCACACAAACACCGGGAAGTGAGTGCAGAAAAAAGTGGGCTGTAACTGACTCTCAAACTCTGAATGTGCAAAGGAGAATAAACAACAAAAATGCCCAACACCACAGGTGAATACATTAGCATCTCTCTCACTCCTTTAGCTGAATGAAGAAATCAACATCAAAGCAGAGGCAACATTGATGTCATTACCTCTTGCAGCCCACGACTCATTACAACATCATCTCATGTGTAGATTGCAACAGTCGCTCATGCTCATTCTGCGACGCCGAAGGCATCATCTCAAGCACATAACAGCATCAGTCACTTCATGTGTGGAGTGCAGCATTGACTTGTGTAGACCAACCTCAGCTCCTGGATAGACTGTAACATACGCAACATGACCTTGTTTGTAGGATACTCTATCAACACAACTCATTTGTAAACTGTGACATGAGTCTATGCGAGGAGCGCAACATGGACAACTTGAACTGAGTGGAATCCGAAATATCACTGATAACTTGTGTATTTTTTATTCAGAGGAGAATCCAGATCTTGAAAAACTGACTACTTCCTAATATTTTGTTTGGCAAATGCAATAGCATGTTAAAACGACTGGAAAAAATAAGTGTTTTATATCAGATTGTGGGAAAGCGGTTACAGGCAAAAGCACTGAAAATAGAGGCAATCGAAGCCATGTGTCTCGATTATACCGTTTCTTCCTCTACCTTATGTCTGCCTGGAGATACATTCCAGACTTTGTTATCACCTTTGCATCCCAGGAGCCAAAGTTTCCTATTTATGATGGTGTCTCCTGAATTGGCAAACCTCCTTCCCAATGCTTGTTTTCCCCATATGGCACCATAAAATGGTGACCGCATTAAATATTCCTAAAATATATCACTGTGACCCCTGCTTATGACAAAATCACTACATGCAACCCACATCTACCAGCAATAAGTGTAACTTGGCGCATGAAGAAAATGTTCTAGCATGAACAAATGAGATAGAGAACACTAGCAACAATAGTCCACCTCCTTGATCTTCCAGGAAGTACATTTTTCTTACCATTGGTTGGCCGGCTGTCTGTCACACTCATCAGCCTGTGTTGGGGGACGCCTCTGTGAGTGGCCAGTCATCCATCAAGCACACATTTGAAACAAATGCATTTGTTGCTTAAATCTGCCAGAAATGGTTGATGTACAATAGCACTTTGATATTGTTTGGGTCAAGTGCAGCGACATTTTAGCATTCTTCAGGACAACAGAGAATGGGTGTGACCTGACCAGTAATTCGGGAAAGTTTGTCCATGCACCCAAAGTGCTCTCAAGCATGTGGTTGCTGAATCCTCTCCACTGCTCAAGAGGGGGCTTATGCCAACAACACCTAATCTCAGCCCATCGCTGGTCCTGATAAATGCACCCATAGTTTGAGAAACAGATTGTGAGAGAACATGGATCTTACCTCCATGCAATATGGCGCCCATCTTTAAGATGCAGCCTTCCCTGAAAATTCCATAAAAAGACGTTTCCTAAAAAGTCAAAGATTTGTGAACATTTGCCTCTGAATCATTGTATTTGTAAAGCTTTTTTTGTATTTGCAAAATATTGGCTGCGGCCAGTGTTGCTATCCCTGCTGTATAAAGAACCTGTGTGCCTGTATCCTCAAGCGTACTTTAGAAATAAAGCGAGGAGATGTGGGAGGCAGAGGCGTTATTGAACGATATTTATATAATAAAAAAAAAATATGGAACCAAATTTGTCTCCCATTTGGTTCTTGGGTCTGTCTTGTAATTTCTTCCCCTTCTTGGGTTTGCTGGTTTATTCCGTAAGGTTGAAAACTTAATGCACATCCTCAACTTTTTCCTCGCTCAGTGTTCTGCCAGGAGCATCTCTACACATGCACCACCATGGAGTCTGCAAATGACCCAGACTTCAAATGTCAAAGGGGAAAGTGCCAGCTACACTCATACCCATTAGCAGTGAACAAAGAGGCAAGGCGGGCTTTGGACCAATGGCGCCCCATGCAATATATAACCTGACGCCCCTCTACCAACCAAAGTGCAACCTCTCTCAAGCACCTTATCCGTGTGTTTGTCCAACTACTCTTTGTGAAATTTAAGGCAGTTGATGGTTCAGCTGACGATAGTAGGTGTACAAATCACATAAAAAAGTGTTCTGGACACCATGCTCTTTATTTCCCTAAAAAAAAATTCACTGAATTGATTTTAACCAGTACATGGATTAAATGTTTTTTTAACTACTGCTGTCCCTATACTGCACTCCCAAATGCTGCTCAAACACCCACTACTTTTTTTTCTGACTTTTACAGCATAATTTTTAAAATTTTATTTGTTGCAGTTTTATGTCTCAAAAACTTGGTCCAACGCCATAGAGCGCCTTACCTGAGCATCAGTTTACTTAACAAGTTTTTTAGCACAGGGAGAATGAGTGATTTGCCCAGAATCATGGAATGTTGAGCTGAGGCGGACCCCCAATCCTGGCTCTCCAGCTACAAAATCGGCAGCTCTAGTCTTTAGGCCACATCTCCTTCCCAAAAGGAAATACTTAATGTAAGTTCTGGGTGTGAGAAAAGAATGATAATTGCAAGAAGGACAACCGCCTGCATTGAAGCAGAAGTTCCTAGAGACACTATAGTCTCTGCAGCTCCGCCCAATGCCCCCTTGTGCCTAGTGCCCTGGGTGACTGCCCTGTTCGCTCACCCTGGGGCCACCCTGTTCTTTAGTAGTCTTCTTAAGCAAACAGTTTACAGATAGCAGCAGGCAAAGAGTAAGGATCTAGTAATTTTCTTTTTTGGCGAGTCTCCCATTCCAATTAATGCACTTAAACATGTGGCACATCCCATTACTTTTCTCCATTAATTTCAGGTATTTCAGTTTTTTTGTGTTGTGCGAAGAACTCCTGACATATCTTAAGCACTTAATAGAGCTCATTAGAGTAGTATAACAAATACGACTCACTGCGTTGTATGCAGTTTCTTCACTTTTAACAGCAAATCGTCAAATAACTGCGTGATGTGGGGGTGGGTGTTTAAAGATCATATATGCAGCTGAATATCCTTAAGTTCACTTTCACGTTAAAAGCATAGTAGGAATGTGAATCCCTTGGTGGTGGAAATATGCTAGCACTGGGTCTCAGGAATCCCAGCACAGGCAATTATAGCCCATATATTGAGTCATACAAGGTTACACAGTACTCCTCCACAACTATTCGATCCCAAAAACAACTCACTGCCTATCCAACACTGGATTACAGATATTAAAGCACTCAACTGCTCTCTCACCACATCAAACTCTGTCAAATCCCTCGACATTAGCATTGATCAGAATCTCAATCTCATCCCTCATATAAAAAATACGGCTAAAGGTGCTCTCTTCACTCTATATCACCTTCAAAAAATGAAACCCTTTATTCCAGCTGACGACTTTAAATCCGTTGTACAACCACTTGTCCTTTCCAGAATCGACTACGGCAATGCCACCCTTGCTGGCACCCCCAAAGTCCAACTTGCCCCGATTAAATCTGTTCTCAACCTGGCGGCGAGGCTTATCTCTGACTGTAAGCGACATGATCACATCTCCCCTGTCCTCAAAAACCTCAAATAGCTTCCAATCAAAGGCAGATCCACCTACAAGATTGCCTGCATCACTCACAAAGCCCTCCACCAGAACACCCCTTTGTACCTTTCTGACAAACTCCAAAAAGCAGGGTGTACTAGATCTCTGAGGAGCAATAACACCCTTGTCCTAATCCCCCCTCAGCTCAAAAATAAAAAGACTCAATCTCGTTCATTCTCAGGTAATGCCCCCTCTATTTGGAATTCTCTTCCCAAAGATCTTCTTTGCAACCCTTCCTACCCTGTCTTAAAAAAAACCCTTAAGCTGCTTCTTCTCAACAAATATTGGGGTCCTTAAATATATTGAACTCTCTGTCCATTTACCCTGTGCATTACCTCTACTCTCGCCTTCCTACTACCTTTCCTATAATCTGTCTCCTTCTTTCATCCTCAATCTAACTACTCAACCCCTCTCTATCTACTTATTCAACAGTCCTTATTTTCTTTACATGATCTCTGAATTATTCCTTATCCTTAGACTCTTGTAGGACTCAAATGGCTTATTCTAGGTTAACAAATTGCCCTATGTTGATCTGCTCTTGATCTGTAACTCACCCTGTAAAGCGCTCTGATACTCTTGGGTCCAACTAGCGCTATATAAAACCTTTTAAATAAATAAAATAAAATAAATGTTTCTATCTATATTTGTTTACTGAGCATGCTTCCAAGAACCAAACACTGACTCCTCCATTGCAATGACTTCAATCGTTATTTTGTGCCTGTAAAAGCAGTTAACAGGTACTTTCCATCAGGGCACCTTGGTGAATACTGGGTGCTACTCACCCCATACCGTAATCTTCAGTCTCATCTACCAGTGGGTGGTTCACTTCTTCGTTTGCAAAAACCAACTAAAAGGATCTGGGGCCATCGTTATGATTGGCGAGTGAAGGCGAGATACCTTAACACACCAAGGCTATACAAGATTCTGATTTACCATACTGAGGCAGCCTACATCAATGAAAGAATTGTCACAATGGCTTCCCCTCAGAATGAATTCTTCAGAGTCTAAGAGAGCTCAGTGTCCTGGTGGCTCTCAATGCCTCACTGCTCCAGCAGAAAAACTTTGGGATTCCATCACTACCTTCTTCAAAGAAAATATATTTTTGTGAGAAGACAGAGCTATAAGAGAAGTCACTCAAGCATCATGCCCAGTCAATATCAGACGTACTTTAGGAGGGATTCTGCGTAGCGGGTGTAACCCAAACGAAATCCAATGCTAAGAAAGGGAAGCAAGTCCTCCGGTTATCAAGTAGATCTTTGTCCAGCTAAAATGGCAACTTTTTTAGAGCCTTGGACTATGCCTACCTCTTCTCTGGTGCCATTCCTGCAGAATTTAAGAGAGCAAATGTCGAAGGAGGAGCTTCGCCGGCGACCAAGATGGCCGCGTGAGCTCGGAGCTCCGAAGACCTCCCGATCCTCCGCAATAATCCTGCTACCCATCCTGTCCCACAACTGTGGGAATCGATTGCTGAGCCGGTCCTGAGGCGGCGCCCGCTTTCGGAATGAAAATCGACATTCCTGGACTTAGTTAGCCCGACGGACCTCGGAGGCTCCGCCCGTGTCATTGACGAACGCTGAGGGGTACAGCGGTGTCCTCATATGGTGCCTCCCTGCCTGTGCTTCGTTTCCCTGGTGAATGCCTTTGGTGTCTGACCACTAATGTTACGCGGCCTCAGTGACGGACTTTGGAGTCTTCACTACGCATACTGCGCGCACGCCACAAGGCTTCTTCGCCCCCTTTGACCACCAAGCCCAAGCGTGCCAACATGGCGGGCAGAGGAGATTTGGACAAAGGCAAGTCTCAGCGAGTCAGCAGAAAACCGACCCAGTCCCAATCCACCATTCCGGAGCGATTCTCCCAGTCTAAGGGATCACCGGGACTGGCGGGCCGCACTAAAGACCCGAGAAGGGATGAATCCCCGGACGACTCCGAAATAACGCTTCGAGATGTTTTGGGAGCGGTTACAGGGGTGAAGACGGAGATGCACGCTCTCCGCGAGGAACTGTCCAGCAAGGTTGACTCTCTGAAGATCGATTTAAACCTCATCAGGACCGACCTCGGGAAAACTAATGACCGGGTGAAATCGCTGGATCTCAAGACCTCGAGCCTGGTCACTGATGTGTCCGACATCCAGACAGAGGTGCGCAACCTGAAGATGGCGAATGGGCTGCTGGCTCGCCGACTGGACGAGTTTGAAGGTCGTGCGCGGCGCCAACACGTCCGCATCACCGGGGTACCGGAGAAGGCCGAGGAGGACTCAGCTGAACTCTTTGTCGAGGACCTGGTGGTTAAGAACTTGGCGCCGGGGGGCCTGAGTAAGTTCTTCTCGGTGGAAAGGGCCCACAGGGTACCGGGAGGGCCGCCGAAGTCGGGCGCTTCCCCTCGCCATATCATCGCAAGACTTTTCAACTATAGGGACAGAGACGCTATCCTGCAGGCGTCGAGGACCGCGGGCCCGCTGCGCTTCCAGAATTCGGATGTGAACTTCTTCCCGGACTTCACTCAGGCAGTACAGAAAAGACGCCAGAGCTTTGCTGGGGTGAAAAGGAGATTAAGAGACTTGGGCCTGCGTTACTCTATGCTTTATCCGGCCAAACTTCGCATCGAACATAACCACCGGACTTTGTTCTTTGACTTTCCGGACGAGGCAGGGCACTGGCTTGATACCCTGCCCCAAGAACGACATGAACCGACTGACCAGACGGAGGAGACCACCGGAGGCGCGGAAGCACAGGAATGATTGTTCAGTGAACTGACTCTCTGAAAGCTGAGTTGCCGCAAAGGGCATCGACTTAAGACATTGCTGCCATCGGTTTGAATCTTTTGTCAGTAATATGGAGGGTGACGGGGGGGATAGGATGCCTCCTTTCTCCTCTGTGGGCTTCTTGTAGATTAGTTAAGGGGCGACAGGCACACTGCTAGTTGGGGTGGCTTATAGTCTAATGCAGGGGTGCAGGGTGGTGGGCAGTTGGGATGTGTTTTTTCTATTTCTTTACTTGTATCATTCTTTGTTCTGGCTGAGGATTCATTGGAATGCTATGATATCATTGTGGGCGCCATTGCGGGAGGGGGGAAGGGGGCGGAACGTCCTTGATGATGGGGGGTAAATCTCTTAACTTGTTGAGCTGGAACGTGAACGGGTTAGGGGAACGCATTAAAAGGGGGATTGTGTTGCAACTGCTCAAACGGTGTTCGCCAGATGTAGTTTTCCTGCAGGAGACCCATCTAGTGGGACAAGCGTGTAAAGCTTTGAATAGACGTGGGTACAAAATGGTGGCGCATTCGGGGTTCTCCTCGGGATCCAGGGGGGTGGGCATCATGGTGCGCATGTCCCTCCCGTTGGAGGTGGAGTCTATGCTTGTTGATGGGAGGGGCAGATATGTGGCGGTGGTGAGTAAATGGGAGGGCCGCACGTTAGTTTTGGTTTCGGTTTACATTCCCCCGGGGCTGCAGGAGACTACTTTCAGGGATCTGGGTGGCGCCATCTTAGGTCTCCCCGAGGGATTGTTAATCGTGGGTGGTGACTTCAATTCCGTAGTTTCAGGGGACTTGGACCGCTTCCCATCCAGAGACCTGCGTACTTCTCAGTCCTGGCTCCCAGATTTCCTGAGCTCCATGGGGATGGTTGATTGCTGGCGTTTGATGCACCCCACCCAGCGGCAGTACACCTTCCTCTCGGGTGCCCACGGCAGCCTTTCTCGAATAGACTACGTTCTCACCCCGGCGGCCCAGGCACAGTCTGTTTCCACCGCTCGTATCTTAGCCAGGGGCATTTCGGATCATTCCCCGGTTTGGGTTTCCTTCGATTTTCAGATACCCGCGACCTCGCGGGTGGCTCCCATAAATCCATGGTACTTTTGTGACCCGAAGACCAGGGCACTCCTGGCTAAAGCTATAGAACGGTACTTTGCCGAGAATACTGGCTCTGTTGACTCTGCCGTTTCCCTCTGGGAGGCCTTTAAAACCGTGCTTCGCGGCGAGGCCTTCTCTCTGATCGCTGAGGCCCGCCGACGGCGGGACGAGGACGTGGTGCGGCTGGAGTCCGACCTCGCCGACTTAAATTCTCAGCTAGCACTGGGTCCGTCTCCCGAATTACTGCACGCCCTCTCCCTTAAACAGTCTGAACTCCGGGCAACGGCCACTGACGCTGCAAAGGCCTTGAGCAGGGAGCAACAGGGCAGGATATACGACTCGGGAGACAAAGCTGGCAAGCTTTTGGAATGGCTGGACAGACGGGAGCTCGCGTCCCGGGTAGTCCCGGAGATAATGAGTGAGGACGGTCTGTCTCTAACAGACCCGGCAGCCATAGTTGGGTCCTTTGCGGAATACTTTGAGGAGGTCTACACCTCCGCCAATCCTCTACCGGAGTCTGCTTCGGCTTCCCTTCTGGAAGACATCGCACTTCCCTGCCTCTCAGATATCGAGCGGGATGACATGGATCGGGACTTGACCGTCGACGAGGTGGCATTGGCGATCCGATCGTTGCGCTCCGGCAAGGCGCCGGGGCCCAATGGCATTCTGGTGGAGCTTTATAAACTCAAGGCTGACACGCTTGCCGCACCCTTGCTGAGTATGTTCCTTGAGGCCCGCGAGGCCGGAGAGCTCCCTCTCGACCAACGTCTCGCCACCATTGTGGTGATACATAAGGAGGGGAAACCACGTGATCTTTGCCGGTCGTACCGACCCATCTCACTTTTGAACGCCGAACCCAAGATTCTGGCCAAATTGTTGGCCAACCGGCTGGTGGGAGTGATCTCGGACTTGGTTCACCCGGACCAGTCTGGCTTCATACCGCACCGCAATACGGCGCTCAACTTGAGACGGCTTCACGCGGTCATGGCACGGGCTCACCTTCTTAGTGAACCCACAGTTCTCGCCTCGCTTGACGCCACTATGGCCTTCGATTCGTTGGAGTGGAATTACCTATGGGCTGTCCTGGCCAAGTTGGGGTTTGGACCCGCTTACATCGGCTGGGTCCAGCTCCTGTACTCTGCCCCGCTGGCTAACGTGGCTGTTAATGGTCGGTTGTCGGCCTCTTTTGCGTTACACAGAGGCACCAGACAGGGATGCCCACTTTCGCCGCTCCTGTTCGCCCTGGCACTTGAGCCCCTGGCGGCTTGGGTCAGGACGCACCCTGATATCACCGGGATAACGTGGTCTCCAGGATTCGAGGACCGCGTGTCGCTCTATGCGGACGATATCCTTCTGTACCTTACCTCCCCCGGTCGCTCGCTCATAGTAGTCTTTGACCTGTTGAGAACCTTCGGTACCCACTCGGGCCTGGTAATCAACTGGTCCAAGTCCTCATTGTACACGCTGTGCGGAGACACTCCGCGCCTTCCCCGTGGGTGCTCAATACAGATTGCCCAACTGGGCTTTCGGTACTTGGGCATTTACGTGTCGCGGGACTCCCGAGCCCGATATTCACATAACTTGCTTCCGCCTCTGGCGCGGTTGCGCCGAGACGTTGAGGGCTGGAAAAAGCTACCGATCTCCCTGATGGGCAGGGCCGCGCTGTTCAAAATGATGGCGTTGCCACGCTTCCTTTATGCTCTACAGAATACCCAGGACCCTGTACCAGCTAAATACTTTGGGGAGATCGAATCCTTGCAGCTAGCGTTGCTGTGGGATGGTAGACCACGGATCTCGCTGGTCAAGTTGACCATACCGTGCTATGATGGGGGTATCGCCTTGCCTGATATACGGCGCTACTATTGGGCGTCTCAACTCGCGGCGATCAACCATGGCCTCTATGGCCCGGTGATCAGCCCGGGCTATGCCATGGATCGGTGGCTCATGGGTGACGGGAATTACTATAGAGCGCTCTATTCCAGGTCTCTGGATCGGAAGCTGACGGGTCCCACTACGACGGTGGTACACTTATGGCGGGCAGTCACTAAAACTTTGGGCTGGCAAGATAAGGTTACCATGGCCACTCCACTGTATGACTCAGACATATTGGGGAAACTGTGGCATACCAAGGGCTTCGACAGATGGGACACTATTGGTATATCTAAGGTTGGGGACATGGTGGCCGGGGGAAGGATCAAGTCTTTTGAGGCATTACAGTCTGAGTTCCAACTGGGGGCGACGGAATACTTCCGACATGCCCAGCTTAGACATGCCCTCTCTTCCCACATTCCGGAGGGGGAGACGGTACCTGAGTCATCGCCCCTGGAGGATCGGGTACTGGACGGTCACATGCCGGACAGCGCTATCTCCCTAACATACAAGAAGCTCATTAATGTGCGTGCTGATTTGCTGGTGCGATTGAGGGAGCTCTGGGTGAATGATGGCATAGAGGTGGACGATGAGGAGTGGCAGTCGGCGGTCTCCTCCCCCCGGGAGGTGGCCATATCGGCGCGGCTCCGCCTAGTCCAGCTGAAGATACTGCACAGAGTGTATGTCACAGGCCCCAAACTTATACATATGGGGCTCTCATTGGATGGTATGTGCCGGAGAGGATGTGGTATGATTGCGACCTTCATGCACATTATATGGGAATGTCCTGGGGTCACTCGTTACTGGGCACGTGTGCATGACGTGATGAGGGAGGTGACTGGAGTGGCCCTACCAGCGGAGGCCCGGCGATGCCTCCTCAACATCTGGGGCCCAAATGATTACAGTGTTGCCCAGACCCGTTGGGTCACCCTGGGCAACATGGTGGCCAAGAGAGACATCGCTCAGAAGTGGGGTGCGCCGGCTCCTCCCTCGCTTAGCTTATGGGAAACCAACATGGACTGGTGCATGCTGCGGGAGAAGACGGTGTATGCAGCCAGGGGCAAACCTAGAATGTGGAGGTCTGTGTAGGGAGCTTGGAACTCGTATCGAGGTGATATTTGCGCACCCCCTGCGGAGATTGACTCTGATGCCCAGCTGTCCCCGTAGTGCCCCTTACCTGTGGTTCCGAACTGGTTATCCTGTTGTGACACTCCCCACACGACCCACTGTTGCTGTTAGTATTGTGAGCTGCCTAGGGTGTGTAGCCCTCGACCTCTCCCCGCGACACAAGTCCACTGTCTCTGAACCGTCCTCAGCCTACTCTCTTCCTCTTTTCCTTTCCTTTCTTGTTTTACACGCATTTCTTTTTCTAGCCATTGAGGCTTTCTTATTCCTTGGGTTATTTATTTCTCAGTTTTGCACTATTTGAAAATTAAACCTGATCGCTTCTGCAGACAGTTTTGTACACGAATTTACCTGCTGCCTCAATGCTGCCTGGCCTCCGGGATGTATGGCTGAACAGGGGTGTACTTTTTCTATAAATAAAGGTTTTCCAAAAAAAAAAAAAAAAAGAGAGCAAATGTCACACCGCTGCTCAAAGAGCCCAAAGCAGATCCATCTGCCTTGGTGGAATAGTGTACAAATTCAAACCATCACTACCCCGTCAAACCACTTGTGGGTACAGTGATTCTGTCGAATACTATTGGGCTTCACAAGATGCTCAGTCTGGTTTCCAGCCCTTAAGAGGGTCAGAGGTCTTGTTGTGTTGGTCTTGGATGACCAGGCTCAGGAGGTGAACTTTTGCAATATGGTAATCTCCTTACCATTAGAACTAGGATCGCCTTTTCATACTTTGGACCTATGTTCGCCGTAGGCTGCACGCACCCTACTCTTCCCCAGCGTGCACAGCCTCTGATGAACGGGCACCAAGAGGAGGACTTCTGTAGCTTTTTAAAGCAGCAGCTTGAAATGAAGTGATCTTCTGGTGTGTACGACAAAGGATCTTGTTGTTATAGGGGCAGCACTCTAGCACCACAGCAGCTTAGATGGGGACTGCTGTAAGGGGAGAGAGTGTGGCCTACCGACCAGGCGGCGGTATTTAATTCTGCCTGCTCCCCTGCTGGTGTGAAGTGCATTGTTTTGCAGAAGCGACTAACAGCCCTTAAAGACTTGACAGTAATCTATGTCAGCAATGCACTCCATTTGACATTTCATGTTTTACTTCATCTTTTTTATTCTAATAGTATTTTCTTATTCCAGCTGTTGCATTTCCATAGTTTTTTTCATGCAACATTTTAGTCTTGTATAATGCAACATGCTACAGACACAAGGTCACATGGTGCTTCTGCCTCCTGGCTGTGTGATGAAACCTAGAATGCACACTTCGTGCTGTGCTGCTACAACAAGGACACACTGATGCACGACAGAGGGGGACAAAATCCCACAGTGGTTCTGTCTCGTAATTTTATAATATTTGCTCTTTTCTCACTGCGGGGTATATTTACTAGGAAGTGGCAGAACGCAGCATTAGCCACTTTGGCTTAATGCCGTGCTCTGCCGCTTCCAAAACTCAGGTCTGCACCGTATTTACAAGGATAAGGTGCAGCCTTGCATTTCCCCCTGCGCTGGCGCACATTTTAGCTGCCTGGCACTAACGCAGATAAGGTGTCCCTTCCTGCACATAAACAATCTGAAAGGCATTTTGCAACTTCTATGTGTGCTGCTTAATGCAGCACACATAGAAGTTGCAAAACTGCATTTTTTAATTGATTGTTTATGTGCAGGAAGGGACACCTTCCTGCACATAAGCAATCAATGGCCTTTTGCTGTTTCTATGTGTGCTGCACAACACAACACACATAGAAACAGTAAAAACGGTTACACCTGTTTTAGACCAGGTTTTCCCTGGTCCTAATTTTGGCACAGACCCATATTTACGCTGCCCTTGTAAATATGGGGCAGCATCAGAATCAATGGGTGTTACGCCCACCAGAACACCCATTGACCACCCCTTTCAAGCTAAGTATAGCATGAAAGTGGGCCTTATTCACAAGCGTCGTTAAGCCACGTTAAGTGACTTAACACTGCCTTGTGAATAAGGCTAAGCCCCCATTGCCACCACATCAGAAAAAGTGACATTGTGGTGGTGATAGGAGTTTGTAAATATACCCCTATGTTTACACAGCTAGAATCCAAAATCTGCAACAGAAACAGACATAAGGTCTCACCATACCCCTATCACATTGTCACATGACTAGTTTAGGCCCGGGGAGAACCACTACCATTTTCCATGAACACATTCTAAAGTTGCCTTCTTTTTCTACATGCTTACTTTTGACACACATTTGTTTATGTGACAGTGTAGGATTAGCTTGTCTTGAAGAACCGGGGTTTAACCCAGCGGTGTCAGGGGCACGCCTAAGATCTTCGAGTTCACCTGTCTTGGTATACAGAGACACGGAATACTTCTGGATGGCGTCAGAGACCAAGTTTATCAGCTGCAGCTAGTAACAGTGATCCTAGAAATACATCACAGTGTAAATTCTCAGGAGACTGCTCATTTTACTAAGGCGAGACGTCTCCTTTTATACCCAATATTTACATTATAAATGTACACCCACTGCACAAAATTCTAGCCAATAAGGTACATTTTCAAACAAAGTATCACATAACAAAAACTCAATTTACAGCATCCCAACCCAAAAGTTAATTATTAGGAATGTCCCAAATTCAATCTCCGCAAGCCGGACAAACCTATAATTGAAAGCATAACCCATGTAATGAAGAAACATAAAAAAGAAACAGTAACAGATACTGAACAAGATCAGGCATGTGCAAGGAAACTAAAAGTTAACGATGTCCTGAACATTGATTGGCAATCTCAGACAAAGATGGATCAGGGAAATTGGCTTTGCGAGGTCAGTTTCAGGTGAAGAGGTCAGTTCCCTACAGTTCATTTCAGAGTCAAAAAGAAACCTAGTTAATGTATACATGAACTAAGAAGGCCAGGCCACTTTGTTCGCCAGGCTACCTTCACAGGCCTACGTGAGGGCAACACAAAATGGTGGCACAGAACAAAATGTAGTCAGACTCGAGAATTACAAAACCTCACTCTGAATCCACTTTGCTTACAATTCCACTTCGTAAGCACACTATCACAACACCTTGAACAATTGGTACAAGGCCTGAATATACATTGTGCAAATGTTGTCATTTATGATTCATCCATAATGCAACAGCGCTATCACAGAGACAATAAACAATGTCAGTTCGTCTGAAGCCTCAACACGGAAGGATGAATGCTATTGTTATAAATACACAGGCATTTCTGTACTCTAATTAGAGGAGCACTCTGCGATCATGGCGAGGTCATCAATATCATTGGCGTTCAGCACAGCTGATTGCTGTTTACCTTCTGCGAGGAGGGATGTCCAACTTGTGATCAAAATGGGTACCCACATACCTTGCCTTCAGAAAATGGGGCTTTCAATCATCCGGTAGGAGATTCTTGCCAGAATACCTGCCCTAGACATCTAGGTTTGGACACGCATAAGTACACTATACCCAGTATTTATATGCATGCATGTATACTCTGCATTAGCACGATGGTGGAATTGCTCATTCTTTTCACGATCCTAATATTGATAATCACATTTCTCTGCTTCTATTAATCATTGCAGTGCATATATTTATACAAGAATTATGATGGTTCAATAAAAATAGAAAATGCCCCTTTGTATATTTCGTGTATATTTCTGAGGGCATGAGTGACTGAGCGAAAGGGTTTTAGATCTATTACCATGATTACTTGGGTATCAGAGTTGTCATGTTCCAAGGATGCCCAAACCATGTGTTACCTTACTAGGTTTAGGGATGCTTATGGTGACACTGATCTAGCAGGTCTATGGGCCAACATATCCAGAGAGGGTGCATGAAATCAGTCTGGCACATTTCCAACGTTTGTTGTCCAACAAATTACCAGTTCCACTGAAAAGTGGAAACCGTGCGACAACATAGGTATGTAATGTGTGCACTCGTCACACTGTGCTCCCACAGCTAGAACATGCAATGTCTAACAAAGGGATACAAAGTTTCATGGTGTCAATAAAATTGGTGACCATTCATGCAGCTGGTACATCAACCACTTCTCTGATGTATTCAGTATCACCCACAGTAGATGGCCAGCTTTGATGGAGTGCAGGGACGCAAAGGTCATGACTGTGACTGCCGGAATACACTGATCTTGCCTCAGCACCAACAATCCCCTTTCTGTTTCACCTCATGGTCTCAACCTGCACACCGGGGCTTTGGCGCTCCCTCTGCGAGACAACTGCCAGCCCTCCATAGGAAGGTGAGTGATTTCCAATCTACAACTTGTCTTTTTGATTATCAATCAATTCTCCCCCACCCCAACTGGATTTAAAACTGTGTTGGATGAGTATTCAATGGTGCCAAGACAGAGAGAGTCAGTATGGTCTGAAGTTATTTCATATGTTAAAATATACAGACACGGAGTCATCTACTCATTTTTAATTAAAGCTCCCTGTTTTCAGTTTTTACAGATTTTCTCAGATAAATACAGGCAGAAAACCATTTAATTTCCTGTATGTATTTATTTTTATATGTGGATAAAATTGGGAATTGGGTTGTTTTGAGTGACTTTGAATGCTGTCAATCATGACTGCCAGGCCAAAAGCTGTGCAGATTGACAGGCAAGGGATTAAAAAACATAAAGGAATTTAGTAAAGAGCCTTAAACAGCAGATTTGCACAACCTTGATACTAAAATGTGCAAGTTTCCTTGTAAGTGCATATTTTATCATTGGAGTGTGTATATATTATTGAAACCTGTCAGGCGTTCAGGCATGAGTGTACATTAACTGGTAAAATAAATGCAGAAATATACACATTCAAGCTGTAGTGTTTTTTCACATAGCCTAATATATATATTGATAAATACAGGTAAAATTAGCAAAAAAGAAATATGGATTAACCCGTTGGCTCCTTCCGCTTTTTTGCAGCAGTGCGGCCGTTTTAGAAAAAGGGGGGCGGTCGCGTCGGCCATTGGCCGACGGCAGCACCAGCGAGGTAGTGCTGCCGTCGGCCAATGGCCGACGGCAGCAGCCAACTGGTTAATACAGACGGAAATGACAAAAATATAAACACCTTCAAACCGGAAGACCTATTTTTAATATATTGTTGGACTGTTCCATCCTTAAGGACATAAAGACAGACCATGTTTCTGTTGGGAGAGGGAACGTTTTTGACCAGTAGTCTGCAAATAGCGCTCTGTGTGTGTTTTACAGATATGCAGCCTGCTTCAGCGGAGTCCACTGAAGGGTTACGATTTCTTGAGATCTAATGACTTTGTTAAGCTACTCCTCCTCTATATAATTAATAATTTCAGAAACAAGCAGATGCTGGTTCGATTTCTAGACGTTTACCGGGTGACTTGCAGGAATACGTGTCACGTTGAGGGGAAAACGTCTGGTCTGGTGTCAATTCTAAAATATTTTAATCCATAAAGCTTTGGAAAATTGTTGTTCCACATGGGAGTGGGGTAGTGCAGCCTTAGTAGTATTCTCCTGATACACAAGTCAGGATATCTATCTTCCAAACAGCTCAAGTTCCTAATGCCAGTTGTGTGTAATTCACCACTGCTGTTTTGCGGATTGCTTTTACCACAAGATAAGCAAATATCAAAGTGTGCTGAAGTAAGTAGATTTCAACAGTTTTTTAGGGTTTCTGCTGCCTTTTTGATAATAACAGACCATTATGTAGTGTATACTAAAAATGGATTGTCTTTGGCGCTAACAAGAGTTGTTTAATGTCCTGAGAAGGACAAAGAGCTGCTCAATGTGACACTTCAAGATTTTGCAGTTAGTGTTTACATGCATATCTCTGCAGATGTTTTGTAACTCCAAGGGCATCTTCCGGCCTCACTGCCCGAAATATATCCGGCCCTGGATGTGCAGGGGGGCAGTCACCTTTTACCTTTCAGGCATGTTTCATCCGCCTTGTTCCATTAACCGTGTTTCGGGGCCCGGGGGGGGGTGGTTTGGGGGGGGGGTCTTCTATGTAAAGGTCATCAAATTCCTACAACCTAAGTGATGCTGACTTCGCAAACAGAGTTTACAAAAGTACAATGTTCGTACTACTAATAGCCTTACTTTAATGGCACAGGTGTTCATCTAGGGCCAGATGTAGGTCGACATTTACCGACCGGTAACGGCCGATTCGGCCGTTACCGACCGGTAAATGGCTATTCTAGATGTAGGTGGCCTATTTTACCGAAAATACCGAAACGGTATTATTACCGATTCGGTAATTTTGAGATGTAGGTGGGCCTTACCGAATCGGTATTTTACCACCCAATCCAATTGGGTGGTAAAATATCGATTCCAGGTGTGCATGCACATGTGTGCATGCACAACTATGGCATGTGACAGACAGACATGCCCTTAGGGCATGTCTGTGTGCCACATGTCCCACATGCCTGAAATCGGGGTGCTAGAGGGTGTCAAAGTGACACCCCCTGCACCCTTGCAACATTCGGTATTTACCGAATCGGTAAATACCGATTCGGTAATGCCAATAGATTCCTATGGGCTTCAATGCCCATAGGAATCAATGGGCATAACCGAATCGGTCTTTACCGATTCGGTAAATACCGATTCTTACAGAATCGGTAATTCAATTACCGATTCTATCTACATCTCCCCCCTTCTATTTTACCGATTCATAAATACCGAATCGGTAAAATTCGGTATTTATGAATCGGTAAAATATACTTACCTACATCTGGCCCCTAGTGTTTAAATACACATCAAAATAGCCCTAGCGGGGGGGGGGGGTGGGGGGGGGGGATGAATGCTCATCAGGAGTAGCATGAGGAAGTTCATCACAGAAGGGTTGGAAACGCAGACAGTCTTTGCCTCTCCACTTATAGTGCACATACACCACATTTAATTGTAATTTATTTTACTCCTTGGACTATAAGATACATTCTGCACACATTGGCCTAGATGTAGGTAATTTCATTTTACCACTTCTGAAATACAGAATTCTACCGATTCGGTATTTAGGAAGTGGTAAAATAGAGGGGGGGGGGGGGGGATGTAGGTATTACAGAATCGGTAAATACCGAATCGTTAAGATTCGGTATTTACAGATTCTGTAAATACCGATTCGGTAATGCCCATTGATTCCTATGGGCATTGAAGCCCATAGGAATCAATGGGCATTACAGAATCGGTATTTACCGATTCAGTAAATACCGAGTCAAGCAATGGTGCAGGCGGTATCACTTTGACACCCTCTAGCACCCCAAATACAGGCGTGTGTGCAATGTGGCACACATACATGCCCTAAGGGCATGTCTGTGTGTCACATTGCACAGGTGTGCATGCACAGATGTGCATGCACACCTGAATTCGGTATTTTACCACACAATAGGATTGTGTGGTAAAATACCGACTCTTAAGGGCCTGTGTCACTGTAAACTGAGCCACCTACATTTGTAATTACAGAATCGGTATATTTACCGATTCGGTAATTTACCGAATCGGTAAATATACCGATTCTGTCATTTTCAGCCCCCTACATCTGAAAACCCTAATACCGGTCGGAAACGGGCGAAATCGGCCTTTTCCGACCGGTATTAGGGCTCCTACATCTGGCCCTACATCTCTTGCCTTGTCCTCTGCATGCAATGGTCCTTTCCATGTATAAGCCCTTTTCTAGGTAGGGACTTCTAATGGCTTTTACAGGCTGCCCTCAAAAAAACACCTTTGCCTAAACTGATGTTTCTCAAAGCAGGAAGCAATGGGGCTGACTCCAAACTGGAGCTCTCACAACATGGGCACAAAAAAAGTGTGAGATCTATGCCTGGGTTTTGTCATCCTTCCTAAAGCAGCTATCAGGGACAAACAAAGGGCAGGGGCAACCTAGAAGCTTCCTCACCTTGCAAAACAAACTGCGGCAATACCGCTTCACTGTGCCATCCACCAATCATCAGTGCTCAGGTAGGCTAATCTGCATCTCCTTGTTAAACCTAAGGTGGCTTTGGGAATTTAAGTTAGACCGGTTTCTCCCTCCTCACTTCAGTGTCTGGGTCTCCTTCCTCCAGCTACCATTATGCAGACAATACACTTCCACTGCCTGATAAGCGAGCCTCACCCCCATCCTGTGCCATTCTATCCCAGGGGCACTCAAATGCTTTGCTCTGGTATTTAGCCAAAGCATTTGTGAGACAAATATTAAGGACAAACTTCAGAAGAAATGGCTCCAGCATTTGCAGAATCTCTTTTCTGATGTTTGCAGTATTTACCCTGTATATTCCAACAAATTTCTTTGATCATGAGCTTACTGTGTCATTCGAGTGAAGCCTAAAGCTCTAATTATTTCCTATATTGGCATCCAGCCATTACTTTACACTTCTGACTCCTCAGCTGATCAGCTGTCTATACTGAAGCAGTGGTCTAGCGATAGCCTTGATGTAGACTGATTGTTCATCTGATTCTAGGGCCAAACGAGCTACAAAAGCCTACAGTAGCACTTTCTGAGGTTTCTTTCTGCAGTTCTGCATCCTCGGAGTACATGCTGTCTCAAAAGTCTACTCTATTTGTTTATAATCCTCCATGAACATTTTGACCTTGACTTAAAATGTTCCACTGTTGCCTCTCCTTTCTTTTCTTTGAAAGATCCTCTCCCTACTTTCCATCCTCTGCATACCTCCTGTCCGAGTACAGCCTACTCTAAGTCATGTGCATGTCTGCCTTAATTTCTATTATTGTATTTGTGCCTATTACCCACACCCCATCTTCAAGATCAGAACATGTCCTTTTTGAAAGTAATATCCTGCAACCTAGCAATACCTAATTTGCTCTAGCTCATCAAATCATACCTCACTGCTACAAATTTTAATCAACTTCAAAGACACCGGAGTAAATGCATGGACTTTTCACATACGGAGAACACAACAAAACATAATACTTAAAATAATCAGTGGATTAATCACTTATTTTTTGTTTTGTAGCAGCATGCTGCCCAACGTAAACCTCTTCAACACCTTGTCAGGGGTAGTAAACAATATATAAATGTAATTGTAATACAATACATACTAAACAATCTGTTAATTTGTTGTAGTGTCCGTTCTTGGTCCTTCCTTCTCCTATTGATTTATTAATAGGTGGCTGCGCAGGGCCTAAGGGTCAGACAAGGGGCCAACCCTGTAATGTCTTCTTGGGTTAAAGAGTGAATTATCTCACTTCTGGCAAATACCACTGATTCTGATAGCTCACTTGCTTGCTTAGGGATTTGGCAATTGGCTTTGACAAACCAGGTTTTGGCTCCAGGGCACTGCACCACACAGGGGAAAGAATAGAGTGCACATTCCTGTGGGCTATAATGTATTGCCACAAAAATTCTAACAATGCAACTCGTTCTAGCACAGATACAATTATTTCGGTCAAACAGAGCACCTTCTATGGTAGTTCCACCTTTCCAGTCTTCATAGTATTCATTTGTACTCCATTTTCTTAATTCCACTGACAGAATAGATCAAATCTGTTGGTGTCCATCTTTACAACTACATGAAAGATACTCAACTTAAAGGCTAGGTGCCATTTTTTGTTGGCTAGCCGAGAACAAACTAAAGTTAAACAAAAAAGGAGATCCTTAATATAGGTGCTGTGTGGAGTCCGCAGTCTGGCAGACTTTCTTTGACCTGTGACATGAACCCACACAGCAAGTTAACAGCTTGGAATATATACTGATACAGACCTCTTTGAATCCCCAAATCAACAATGTGGCTGGAATAGGATTCTACTTTCAGAACTGCTTTCTAGCCTTTCATTTCACATATTTTCTGCTAGGTCCTTGCCTTCTTGACCTCGTGTGTCTAAACGTGTTGACTTGCAGCAGTGTTGCAGTAGGGATGTTCCCAGTGGCTTGAGAGTGGACTTCTTCTTTTTCTTAATAGAAAGACGGTGGACCCGGAATACATACGGGCCATCCCCATTTCTATCAGGCCAACGTTTGTGGGGTGTGTGTGTGTATGTATGTATATATATATATATACATATATATTCACGGAAAAAACACAGGTTTCAGGGATGTTATAGTTAGAAATTAGCATTTAAAAAATCTTAGAAATTTACAGAAAAAACACAGGTTTCAGGGACATTATTGTTAGTTGCACACATATTACATTGTTCATGACATGGTCAGTGACATCACAGTGATGTCATTTGAGGTATCATCAGTGATGTCACTGACCATGTCATGAATGATGTAATATGTGACGTCATCAGGAGTGCATTGCGGAGGCGCAAGTTATAGTTAGCTGAACTAACTATAACAGCCGAATTTCTCTGGTTTTGTATGAGTGAAATGTCCAACTAACTATAACGTCCCTGAAACCTATGATTTTTTCAGTGCATTTCAAAGGTTTTTTTAAATGCTAGTTTCTGACTATAATGTCCCTGAAACCTGTGTTTTTTTCAGTGAATTTCAAAGGTTTTGTAAATGCTAATTTCTAACTATGCCTACAGAGGTAGGACATGTGCAGAAAGAAGAAGAAAGGCGCAGAAAGAAGCAAGAGAAATGCAGAAAGAGGCAACAGAAGTCCAGAAAGACGATGAAAGGTGCAGAAAGAAGCAAGAGATGTGCACAAAGAACCAACAGAAGGAGCAGAAAGAGGCCTTGTTGCAAAGTCATCCTGTGCCCCCAACGTTTTGCTTATGGGTACTGGTGGTAACTGACTCTGACTAACCAGGCCGGGAGCCAGTGCTATATTGAAAGACGCTTATAATACAGTGAAAACACCTACATACACTAGGGTACACTATGTGTTGGGGTACCCTTGTGATTGGCATGACCTCCCCTGTAAGGCCCTAGTACATAATAGTGCAGGAAGATTACAACCATCTCTAACTAAGAGGTGCAGAAAAGGGAAAAAGAAGTGCAGAAAGAAGGAACAGAGGTGCCGAAAGAGGCAAGAGCGGTGCAAAAAAAATCAAGTGAGGTACAGAAAGAGACACTAGAGGTACATAAAGAGACAACAGGGGTACATAAAGAAGCAAGACAGGTGCAGAAAGAAGCATGGAAAGTGCAGAATGAAGCAACAGGGGTGCAGAAATAGGCAAGAATAGTGTAGAAAGGAGCAAGTGAGGTGCAGAAAGAGCCAACAGAGGTGGAAAAAGAGGCAAGAGAGGTACAGAAATAGGCAAGACAAGTACACAAGGAGGCAAGAGAATTGCATTGCTGAAAGAAGTAACAGAGGTGTAGTAAGAAGCAAGAAAAGTGCAGAAAGAGGCAAGTGAGATACAAAAGCAGGCAGTAATGGTACAGAAAGAGGGAACACGAGTGCATAAAGAGACAACAGGGGCGCTAAAAGAAGCAAATGAGGTGCAAAAAGAGGCAACAGACGCAGAAAGATGGAAGAGAGCTGCAGAAAAAGGCAAGAAAAGTGCAGAAAGAGGCAAAAGAGGTACATAAACAAACTACAGGTGTGCAGAAAGATGCAAGACAGGTGCAGAAAGAGGCATGGAAAGTGCAGATTGAAGCAACAGGGGTGCAGAAAGAGACAGGAGAAGTGTAGAAAGGAGAAAGTGAGGTGCAGAAAGAGCCAACAGAGGTGCAAAAACAGGCAAGGCACTCCTTCACTATTCATGTTGCTCTTATTCTGGAAAAAGCTACACCTAAAAAAAATTGATTAAGATCACCTTCAAATCGCCAAAGTCTTAAGCAACCTGGGTCATAAAATAAGATGTGCGTGTTACCTTATGGAGGCCTTGTTGGTTATTACTGCTCTTCAAATGTCCAATAACCTCATATACCAGTGACTCCTGGACCCTCAGCTGTGCTGAATTATTATGGAAGTGGTGTTGAACATGCAGTCCGAGGACAAGGTTAGCCATTGAAGCCTGCCTACTGTGCCCTCACAATGTTTAGCCTATGCTGTTTTCATCTGTTGTGGACTCATGCACTTCATATTTACAGTTGTGGTAAGCTTATGTTGGCCTCTATGATGCCTACTTCCTTCTGCGACCTTTTCAAATGTTTTGCATGTGTGCCCTTGTAGATGTTCTACTCTGCTAGCTGCAGATGGACAGATATGTATGCAAGACATTGTTTGGTATGTGGCAAGCTATGAGCTGCAAAGGCCTTTCTCAATCACCAAGGAATTGCACCTATGAAACACAGACCTGGTGTTTCTGAACTAGTAGCCCTACTTCAAATCTGAGTTGTGTGTCATGCGGGAACCACCTTTTACCTACTGTGAATTAATGATTTTTAAGCCCTTTTAAATTTACTAAAATTCTATGATTAAAATACTTACTTATTAGGCCTTTCAGCCATTGGTCTAATCTTGTATCAGTCACACTTTTCTTCCTCCCACTACTAGCATACAGCATGGGGCAGTGGGACAGCCCACTTCAAACATTGGCTACCTCCACTGTGAGTAACAATATTATCTTCTTTTACGAGGAGCACATCCACACACGAAGTAGTTCCCTTCAGTGCCAGGGACTAAAATACAATGTGTACTTCTCAAGATCAAAAAAATATTTTTGCTTTTAGCCAATTCTTTTTAAGAGTGATCAGGGCCTGACAGCTTACGCAACAGTAAACCTTTGCAAAAACCATTACAAAATTCACCAATGCTAATTTTCACATGAAAGAGAGAGATTAATGCAACTTAGCTCCGAGTTACAGACTCACTACATACAAGCCTTTCTATACAAAGCATAACACAAAGAGCACCTTTAATTTGGATTTTCTCCAACCTTTCAGCATGAAAGAGTAAGCTACAAAGAAACCAGTCAGGGGAGAGAGAGGTGACATTGCACGCAACTGAACACTAGGAGAGGAGAGAATCTAATGTCACACTTGAACCAGAGAGAATAGCACATGGAGGGTTTGTATTCTGCTGCATACGGATACCTGAAGATGGAGGGAAGCTGGCAATGCCTAATGGAATATACGTCTTATTGGGCATACAAAATTATCCACCTGTAAAAAGGGGAGAAAATAGAAAGCATCTGTAGAATGGGTTTCTGCTATTATTCACAATTAGAAACGACAGATGCCCCTGCAGTGCACAAGGTAGGCTAATCCGCTGACCGATTCGATCACAGCACATTACCACCCATGCCTTTACCATATATATATATATATATATATATATATATATATATATGTATATATATATATATATATATATATATATATATATATATATATATATATATATATATATATATATATATATATATATATGCAAAAAGCTTCCTGGCCGCCCAATATGCAGCGGGACCACTCAGGTACGGAAAAGTGCAAGCAGTGCGGTCTTTATTTCAGCATACAGATGAACAGACAAGTGTCCTCCATGACGTGTTTCGCTCCACGAAGGAGCTTTATCATATATATATATATATTACCTACTGTCCAGTAGGTAGTTATAGTTAGGACCTAGTTTCCATAGGAAATCCGCAACATTCTATTTGGAATAACTTTGGCGCTGGTTGACGAATCTTCACGAAATTTTCAAAACTGGTGGGGAGCTCCGGTCCACTCCTATCCTGAAAGTCTTGGGGTGATTCATCAAGTGGGGGCTGAGAAAAAAGGGGGGGCCCAATCGTGTTTTCCCCATGCAACTTTCCATAGGAACCTTTAGCCGGGGCGACAGTCCGAACTGCTGAATGGAATTGCACCAAATTTGGCAGAAAGGTAGACCTTGGTTTAGAGTTGTGCCTTTTGCTGCTTAAATTGTGTAAATCCGTTCAGTAGTTCCTGAGATCACAATTAAAATCACACATATATCTATGGCCGCGCAGGATCTGTGCACCCTGCCGAGCACGAGCTGTATGCTAATTGGCTGTCAACATTCCAAACCAGGAAGTGTTGGCAGCCATCTTGTGCCTCGGTAGAACCGAGGCACAAAAAAACTAAATAGAAAATGCATAAAAAAGCAAAAAGGGGCAGGGTAGATACACCCTGACCCCCTAGGCCTGTTCAGGGGTTCCCACAAGGACCCCCAAGGCCAAATACATCAGCAAGGATCCTGCCGACAAAAGTAAAAAAATGAAGAGCAGACTCCTGCGCTTCTTTGGTAATTGACCCCCGGGGGGGCCAAATCCCGGGGGCTAAACTTATGTAAAGGGGGGTCCAGAGGGGCCCCCCAGCCCCGGGACCACCACCCTGGGTCTTTTTTTGAATATGTACTGGGGGCTCTCAGGCCCCCCAGCCCAGAGACCGCCACCCCTGGGGCTTCTTTCAATTGTGTAAGGGGCACTCAGCCCCCCCAGCCCCGGGGACCACCACCCCTGGGGCTTCTTTCAATTGTGTGAGGGGGGCTCTCAGGCCCCTCCAGCCCTGGGGACCGCCACCACTGGGCCTTCTTGAAATTAGGTGGGGGGCTCTCAGGCCCCCCCAGCCCCGGGGACCACCACCCCGGGGCTTTTTTATTTAAAGAATACCCTATGTGGGGGGCTCAAGCCCATCTACAAGCCCCGGGGAACGCCACCTCCTCGGGCTCTAAATATGTAAATTGGGGGGGTCCGTGACGGACCCCACAGCCCCGGGGACCACCACCCCCAGGGCTTTGAAAAAGGTGGGAGGGGGCCTCGCGGCCCCCCCTCCTGGAGCCCTCGAGGGATCTGGTAACCGCCACACCCCAGGGCCTGCTCCTGCAGTGTAGTTTGCTATGGCAGGGCGAGAGCCTCGCGGCTCCCGCCATGCCATAGCAAACTTGGTTTGCATTTTGAAAGAGAGAGCAGGGAAACCCGCTCTCTCTTTCAAAATGCAAACCAAATTGCTTTTCCACATGGGGAGCAGCTAACATGCTGCTCCCCATGTGGTATAGCAATGATGGCTCCCGCAGGAGTCGGGGAGCCGGCTGGGACCGTGGGGGAATTGGTGACCCCCCCACGGTCTCCGAGAGGCCAGGCCCCGGGGGATGGGGTCCCCGGGGCCATAAGTGGTCCCCCTCCCCAAAGTAACAAATTGAAAAACAATAATAATTTAAAAAAGGGCCGGGGATGGGGTCCCCGGGCCATAAGTGGCCTGAGGAGGGGGCCAATGCAGCCCCCCTCCAAAAGATTGACAAAATAATAGTAAAGGCAACGCCCCGGGGGATGGTGTCCCCAGGGCCGATGAAGGCCTTGGGAGGGGGTGGAACGCCTCCCCTTCCAAATTATTATTATTTTTTAATTAAAAAAGGGGTCAGGCCCTGGGGGATGGGATCCCCAGGGCCAAAAAATAGGAAAAGAAGGGGGGCCACACAGCCCCCATTCTTAAAAAAAAAAGAGAAAAAAAACGGCATGACGCTGAAGCCCTGCCCCCTCACTGCAGCACTATGCAACCCGCCCCCTGGCGCATTTGCAGATGGGGAACGAATTCCCCTTGAATACTGGGGGTCCCTGGGGGCCAACTAGCCCACAAGGAACCTCCAGTATGCGCCATAGGGCTGCGTTGCAGAGAGGTGTTCTGAGGCCATGCCCCTTTTTACACCTCTCTGCAACGCAGCTCTGTGACACTTAATTGAGGTAGCTGGTGGGCTAGTTGCACCCCAGGGAGCCTTAGGATTCAAGGGGAGATAATCCCACAACTTAAAATGTGCCACGGGCGCGTTTGCATACTGGTGAAAGGAGGGGACAGAGCCTGTGGTGATATGTGTGCAAACACGCCCTGTGGCGCGTTTTACGTTCAGGGATTAATTCCTCTTCAATCCCGAGGGTCCCTGGGGGCCAACTAGCCCACCAGGTACCTCCAGTAGTTCAATCCACTGCGATGATGTCATATATTACATCATTCATGACATGGTCAGTGACATCAATGATGACATCACTGATGACATCTCAAATGACATCACTGATGACATCACTGATGACATCATCCACGTGACAATCTGATACACCTCGTCATACACTAGTATAGCCTTTCAACACTCATTATAAAATATGGAGCACCATATTTGAAACCCCTGACACACCAATACAAGTTTCTAAAAACCCACTCAGTGATTCCTAGATCTACACACACATCTAAACATTTACCTATAGATTCATGCTGACAAAGATCAATAGAACACTAACAAATATAGTTATACACCTACATCAACATTACACACCAACATACATCCTATTCACATATGCAGTGATCCTACTCACTTATGGAAACAATTGATCATACTTACATTTACTCAGCTACACACTTATACAAACACCACTTAATGTATTCATGTAGATAGTAACTCATACTTAGTGTGTTATAAAATCACTATTACAAGTATACACTTATCCATACATACAGAGTCTTATGTATACTTATTTATATACAACTGTCACATACACTGCCATTTATATTTCTACTTTGTTGGACATGTATCATTGAGAAATATGTTTACTCATGGAGGGCGCTAGAGGGCGCACAAGCAGTACGGCCGCGCATATGTACGGCTCCTGCTGCCTGGACTATTAATACTCTAATATATCCTGGACAACTGAAGCAGTGAGTACCTGGAAGCTCGTTTATTTGAAGTATTTGGGGTAGTGCACCCTCGTGAGAATTTGGATCCGGACAGGCGATTTGTGCGCGAGCGCCGACCGGCTAAAGATTGGCCCGACGACTGTATTGCTGCCTGGTGGATGCTTGGAGCGGTGTGGCGTCATGGGCAAGGCCAGGGATTGAATGACGCTGAGAGGGCCGCGGCGCGCCACCAACGAGTAGCAGGCACCGGCAAAAGAGGAAAGAACGGTGAGTCGCTGCATCGCTGGGACGAGCGGCAGCGTGTGTCACATCATAGGGCAGCGGGCACGACGGAGACTGAAGGTGAGGCAAGCAGCGTTAGATTGGTGGAAGTGCAAGGCGCCCTCCATACCTGTGGAGTTGGTGGAATACCGCGAAACCCGCTGCCTCAGAATAGGAACCCAGGAGTGCGGATTGAAACTTTGGCGGGTACCATGAGGAGCGGACACCGGAGTGAAGTGCGACACCAGGAGGGGCATCTGTCACACGCAGGAGCCGGAGGGGATTGAAAAGGAGGCAGACGGCCCTGCAGTGGCGGCGGGAAGTCATATTCTCCTCCCGGCTTGCAGGCTCGGGATCCACAGAGTGCTCCAAAGTGTTTGGGGAGTTGGGGAAAGCCCATCCAAGGTGGCTACGGCGGACTCTCTTGTGTGCTAGGAAGAGAGCGAGGCCCCCCCCTCCAGGAGAGTGGACCGGCATGGCGAAATCGTAAGCAGCAGTACTGTCAGCCAAGGAGGGTGCTTGAGAGAGGAGATAAGGTGCCAAACATAGTGAGGCGCTATTGAGAAAATAAAGAGATCAGAGGAATCAGTCACCTCTCCTGGACAGATTGCAGAGGATATTGAATATAAGCGGCGCAATAACTGCACATTGGGGGACTGGTGCTGTAGTGGATTGCTAATATCGTTGAGTGGCGGAGGGGCGGCAGCAGAGCTCATGCATACTGCAGGCGTAACTGGCTGTGAGACAGGAACTTGCACTGGAGTGTTTACTGCTGCACTCGGAAAGAGACAGGTTGGGAAAGTGCGACACCAACATACCCCATAGGTGCGAGGGGCTGGAGTAAAATGGGGAAATCCGACACCAGGCAGCCGAAAATAAATTCCGAATCAGCCCGAAAAAATCGTCCAGATCCAAGCAAGTTGACCAAGAGGCCGAAGTGGAGGACAGAAGTAACGGCGGAGTCACATCGCACAAATCAGATATGCATAATATCCTGCAAGTAATGAGGCAGGGGTTTGAGACTGTGGTGGACAAGGTCGATCGCATGTCATCTAGGATGGACGCCATAGCACACAAACTTGATGCACATGAGGAACGTATCAAAGAGACAGAAAGAAGAGTATCTGATAATGATGACACCATGGCTTACCATACTGCACAACTTGCGCGCATGGATAAAATTCTAAGAACTATAGCGGCTAAGAATGAGGATTTGGAAGCGCGCAGCTGCCGGGACAACATACGAGTGATAGGTATTCCAGAGTCGACCAACACTGGCAAAATGGAGGAATATGTGAAGAAAATGTTGATGGCAAATATTGGGGCCGAGGCGTTCTCGTCACAATTTATAGTCGAACGGGCCCACAGATCTCTCGGACTGCGACCGACGCCTGGCAATCCTCCGAGACCCATAATTGCACAATTGCTAAACTATCGAGATCGGGATATGGCCCTTTGTGTGGCAAGAAACAAGCAGTCCATGACCTACGATGGCAATGAGTTCTAGATCTATCCCGACTTCACACCAATAGTACAGGAGGAAAAACGTAAATTTCTTGATGTGAAAAAAAGCTATGTGTGGCACAAATAGACTATGCCCTACTCTATCCGGCGAAATTGAGGGTCACGCCCCAAGGAAAACAACGATTCTTCACCGACCCTCACCAAGTGGAAGATTTCCTCCACACAGTGAAACGTCTGCATCAGGGTGGCGGCAGCCCTGGAAGTTCTTGGCAAGCATCTCCTGCGAGAGCTGAAGGAGGTCCGCAGTGACTGTAGCATGGGAGCGGATAGAAAACTACACTGGACATGACGAGTAAATATAACCGTAGTAGAGATACATAAGTGAGACACTACCAGTTGTGACAGTTGTTGGATATATTTGAGTTCCAGGCTCACTTCCCCCTGAGTCGGGACCCGTTGTCACATCAAAGTTGGGTTAAAGGGGGGTGTACCTGTGTAGCCTTCTAGAGATGTCCCCCAGAGCGTATACCCCTATAGCTGAACACAGCATGCATGACGCTGGGGTCCTAAAGTTTTTTTTTGTTGGCATCGTTGAGGAGGGGGGAGGGGGGAGGGCAATAGATACTGGCAAGATTGGGTTGCTTCAGTTGGAGGAGGGGGGCGGGGAGTGGTTTGGGTATTGGATGTTTGAGGTGGCTTGAACTAACTGTACACATTAATAGGCGTAAAAGGGTTCTGTTGAGACATTATGGGCAACATCACCATCACGTGACAGTTACGAAGGGGTACGGGGCGCCGGGACGGGGGCACACCCCCTGGCGACCGCTAATTGCAGAGCAGACACTCGGAGAGTATGGTTGAGGCGACTGTAGGCACACTCAATGTCATCTCATGGAACGTGAGGGGCCTCATGGATCCCAGAAAGAAGAGGCAGGTCTTGTCTTATTTAGATAGACACAATGTGCTCATAGCAATGCTACAAGACACTCACTGCCCACGAAATGCACCAAACACGTTTGCTAGCAAATGGGCGGGGATAGAATTTTTTCTTCTTATTCCACATACGCAAGAGGTACTGCGATATTGATTAAGAAACAAGCACCATTTCAGCTGGCAGGAGCTTCATGGGACTCAGAGGGCAGGTACTGCTTAGCGTGGGGGCAAATGGGATCACAGTCAGTTACTCTGGCCTGTTGCTCTGGTCCAAACATAGATGAACCTGGTTTCTTTGATGTGCTTTGGGTTAAGATTTTTGAGACAGACTCTACACATGTAATCTGGGGGGGCAATTTCAATGTTACATACTGTCCCAGCTTGGATAGATCCCACTTGGCACCGTGCCATTATACGAAAGCTCAGGTTGTAGTGACGGAGATTATACAGACCTATCAGTTGACGGACACCTGGCTACATAAGCATCCTCAGGCACGGGAGGGCACAAATTTTACTGCGCAGGCACAATCTTGGGCCAGGTTGGATTATTTTCTTGTGACTAGGGGATTGGCCCCTGTGATAGCGGACGCACGGCACCTTGCTAGGACGTATTCAGATCATGCACCAGTGCTTATGGCGCTCTCCTTTACTGATTTTAATATACCGCACAGGCCCTGGAAACTGTATGCACCTATTCTGCTTGACTCGGTCTTCCAGGAGGAACTGCGGGAGGAGATAAGTGAATTCTTCAGAAGGAATAAAGACTCAGTCCAAAGTGTGGAGGTAGTTTGGGAGGCATTTAAGGTGACGATGAGGGGGTACTCTATAGCAAAGGGAGCTGGAGTGCTTACGGATATAAAGTCTACATTACGAACATTGGATATGGACCTTAAAAACTTGGAAACTGAACTTTCTTGGAACCCAAGAGGTTCCACGCAGGCTTCCTTTAGAGAGAAACTCACTCTATACATGGAGGAGGCGCAGAGAGAGGCGAGATTCAAGGGTAAATACTGGGTGGCCAGGAATCATGGGGAGGGAGATATCCCTGGAAGGATGTTAGCACAGAAAGTGAGGCGACCTCACTGCTCCACTTACATAACAGAGGTGAGAAATTTGAATGGGGAGGTCTGCCGAGATACTACCAATATACTCAATACATTTCTGGAGCATTACAGCACACTTTATACCACGAAAGGACAGAACAACCTAGAGTTGGATGAATTTCCAGGGGATGTGGCTTTGGGCTGGCTTAGCGACAGACAGAGGACTTTTTTATGTGCACCATTTGAACTGGATGAGGTGAGAGAGGCCATAATGGGAATGCAATCTGGCAAGGCCACGGGTACAGATGGGATTCCAGTTGAATTCTATAAAATTCACATTGATGTTATGGCTTCCGTTCTTAGGGAAGTGTAGGAGGATGGGCTAGAAGTGGGACATCTACCTCCAACTATGAGGGAAGCCCTCATACTGTCATTGTTGAAACCGGGTAAGGCACCGGAGCTTTGTGACTTGTACAGACCGCTATCGCTTCTTAATTGCGATGCTAAAATCTTGGCCAAGCTCATCGCATCGAGATTGAGTCTGCTGATGGAAACCTTAATACTGCCAGACCAGTCGAGCTTTGTGCCTGGGAGAGCCACCTCTCACAATCTGAGAACGCTCTTTGCTATTCTAAACACTGTGTCCCCGGATCTTTTTAGATGCCACTAAGGCATTTGACTCAGTAGAGTGGAGTTACATATTTGGAGTAATGAGGCGAATGGGGTTCCCACCTTTGTGTTTATCATGGATTAGACTACTGCATACCAAACGTTCGACATAACGAGGGGAACTAGGCAGGGGTGCCTGCTGTCCCCTCTACTATTTGCTCTTGCTGTTGAACCGCTTGCTTTTTAGACAACAGTGATCCCTTTTAGGAGGTATATCAAGGACAATAAATATAGACTCAGTTGTTTACTATATTGATTTGACAAGTCCAGCCGGACAGAGGTCTGATATTTACTTGCAAGGAATAAGGATGAATATCACCAAACAGTCCACAAAGTGGGGCACAAGCCTGTACCCTACTTAACACATGTGCAACATACAATAGATAACAAAACTGAAACAAAAGGGCTTATAGGCAAAAGCTTAAGGTTCGTTGCACCGATAATTACAAAATGTCAAGGTTCAACAAAACATAACGAGCACCTTTACATTTGAAGTACACATAAGATTTGGAATGTATAATGTGTTTAAAAATGTCGATGGCATTTCGATCCGTTACCACGTTACACGGATCATCATCAGGACATAGATATATTGCCTAACAATATGAAGCCTCAGATGCCTATTGGGAGGAAAGGAAGGAAAAAACTCAATTGGCAGAAATTAGGGGGTTTTGACAAAATTAACAAAAATTACGACAGTTTATAGTAACAGTGAGACACACTCCATGCATAGTTGGTGGGAGATCGTGTTTCAATTACAAAATGTCAACACTGTTTGAATATGCCAACTACATAATTTGCTAGTAATAGTTTGGCAGACATTAACCTCAGGGTGAAGTAATCAAGAGCTCACTTATAATCACGTATTGACAAGTCATGGTTATTCTACATCGAGCAGACAAGAAGCAGCAGTGCATATTACAAGTTCAGTGTAGTAAAAAAGGTGGAAGGGTGACGAAGAAAAAGAGTGGAAAGTAGTGGCGAAATTACGGCAGTGTCATAACGATAAGGCCCTGCAGTGTTACCAGCGCCAAATACTTGTGTCCCTCTATGCAGACGACATTACCTTGTACGTCCGTGTATCGCAACAAAACCTGAACCCGATACTGTGTGAATTCATAGTATTAGGGAGAGTATTAGGGAGCCTAACATTTGCATTTTTATCTGCTAGCGCTTCTGGGGTCATTGAATTGAGCACTTGAGTTGCGCTTTCCACAACTGCAGTGCGAACTTACAGCTAGGCTGAGTGTCCATTACATAGACTGCTCTCTAAAGTAAACTATAGTCATTGCTGATTGCCTGTGCCCCAGCCTTCCTCCAGTTTCGTTTTATTTCACTGCCGCCATCTTATTTGTTGTTGTGGTGCCTCAGAGACCGTCCCCCACAGCCCGGCCCGCCTCCCTGCTGACCCTCCCTCCCACGGACTACTTAGCCTGCTCCCACACCCATACTCTCTGTGACCGTCCTGACGCTTGCTGAAGGCGGCCGCTCCCCTCGCCCCCTGCTCCGGATTGGTATCGTTTTTGCTCAAGCCTGTATCGCCCCTGCTGCCTCCCTCACAGCATAGCGCTGTAGTGCGAGCATAGCGCTGTATAGCGCTATAGTGCGAGTAAATTTAAAAAAGCCTAACATTTGCATTTTGCATTGAATAGAGCGCTTGAGTCGCGCTTTCCACAACTGCTCAAGCCTGTATCGCCCCTGCTGCCTCCTTCACAGCATAGCGCTGTAGTGCGAGCATAGCGCTGTATAGCGCTATAGTGCGAGTAAATTTAAAAAAGCCTAACATTTGCATTTTTATCTGCTAGCGCTTCTGGGGTCATTGAATTGAGCACTTGAGTTGCGCTTTCCACAACTGCAGTGCGAACTTACAGCTAGGCTGAGTGTCCATTACATAGACTGCTCTCTAAAGTAAACTATAGTCATTGCTGATTGCCTGTGCCCCAGCCTTCCTCCAGTTTCGTTTTATTTCACTGCCGCCATCTTACTTGTTGTTGTGGTGCCTCAGAGACCGTCCCCCACAGCCCGGCCCGCCTCCCTGCTGACCCTCCCTCGCCCCTCCCCCTCCACCATCCATATATGACAGTTCTTCCCGCGCGCAGCGTTCACGCGCAGCGACCGCGCCCAACCCGCGCCGAAGGTGCGCCAAAGGTAAGCCCGTCTACGCCCGTCCGCGCCTGGACCGCGCCCAGCGCCAGACCCCCTGCCCCTCGCGCTGCCCAGCCCTCCCGCATTACCTACGATGCCGCCTCCCTCCTAGCCCTTAACCCCGGTCGCGCCCCCAACTGCGTCCAAGCCGCTCCTGGACACACCCATGGACCTTTCTCTTGCTACTCCTGCAAATTCAGCGGCACCGACAACATCTCCGCTACGACCACACCACAGATCCCCGACCCCAACCACCTACAATGCATCCTTCTCAACACCCGTTCGGTCCACAGGCACGCCATTGACCTATGGAATCTACTAGACACCATTTCTCCGGACATCGCCTTCCTTACGGAAACATGGATGAATGCTTCCTCCGCCCCAGACATCACCATTGCCATCCCTGAAGACTATAAGATCACCCGCAAAGACCGTACCAGCCACACAGGAGGAGGAATCGCTATCGTCCATAAGAAATCTATCCGCATCTCAACAAGCTCTGACGCCAACCTCGCCAACTCCGAACACCTTCACTTCCAGATCCACATCGACCCCAAGACTACACTCAGAGGCACCCTCCTCTACAGACCACCAGGACCCCGCGCAAAATTCAGTGAAGACATCACGGACTTCATCTCTCCACACGCGCTCCCCTCCAAAGACTATATTCTTCTGGGAGACCTCAACTTTCACCTTGAAAAGATAAACGACCACAACACCGCCACCCTCGTGGACAACCTCGCCAACCTCGGACTTAAACAACTAGTCACTTCCCCCACCCACATCGCAGGTCACACACTCGACCCCATCTTCACATCCAGCAACCATGTCTCCTTCAGCCACACTACAGATCTCCTCTGGACTGACCACAGCTGCGTTCACTTCACCTACAACAAGCCGAAACCCATCAACCACTCCCAACCTACCCTGCAAAGAAACTGGAACAAAATCACCACGGACCAAATCTCCGCATCGCTCCTTCGAAACTCCCCAGCCCTCTCTTCTAACGCCAACGAAGCCGCCACCAACCTCACCCTATGGTTATCCAACACCGCCGACACCTTAGCTCCACTGAAAAAATGTCAAAGCAAACCTGGCAGCAAGAAAGCCTCATGGTTCAACGATGATCTCAAGAAGTCCAAGAAACTCTGCCGCTCCCTTGAAAAGGCCTGGAAAAAAGACCCAACCACCAGCACCAAGGACGCCTTCAAAAGCGCCACCCGCACTCACCACCAACTGATCCGAAAAGCCAAGAAAACAACATTCAAGGATCGACTTGACAACAACGCCCACAACAGCAAGGAACTTTTCAACATCGTCAAGGAATTTTCCAATCCATCGGCCAACTCCAACGACATCACCCCCTCTCAAACCCTCTGCGACTCCCTAGCCTCTTTTTTCCACAACAAGATTGCAGACATCCACAACAGCTTTGACAACCAACCCGGTAACCAACCCACCCTACCATCTGCTGACCATCTTCCCCCCGTGAACACCCTTAACGCCTGGAACCCAATCTCCACTGAGGACACCATCCGCCTGATGAATTCCATCCACTCAGGATCCCCCACAGACCCATGGCCTCACCACATCTTCAACAAAGCAGACTCCGTCATAGCACCGCACCTCCGAGACGTCATCAACTGCTCCTTCAACTCCGCTACCTTCCCAGAAGACTGGAAACACGCTGAACTCACCGCCCTTCTGAAAAAACCAACAGCGGACCCCACCGAACTAAAAAATTACCGCCCCATCTCGCTTCTTCCATTCCCGGCCAAAGTCATCGAGAAAGCCGTCAACAACCAGCTCGCCGCCTTCCTCGAAGCCAACAAATCCCTCGACCCCTCACAATCTGGCTTCCGAGCAAAACACAGCACTGAGACCGCCCTCATCGCAGCAACAGACGACATTCGAACTCTACTGGACAATGGAGACACAGTCGCCCTCATCCTCCTCGACCTCTCTGCAGCATTCAATACAGTCTGCCACAGCACCCTTCTACAACGCCTCAATAACATCGGAATCCAAGGAAAAGCACTTGAATGGATCACCTCGTTCCTCACCGGAAGAACCCAGAGAGTCCGCCTTCCTCCATTCAAGTCCGAGGCCTCTGAAGTCATCTGCGGCGTACCCCAAGGATCCTCACTCAGTCCCACCCTCTTCAACGTATACATGAGCCCCCTCGCGGCCATCGCACGCCAACACAACCTCAACATCATCTCTTACGCAGACGACACTCAACTGATCCTTTCTCTCACCAATGACCCCAGCACCGCCAAAACTAACCTACACGAAGGAATGAAAGAAGTGGCCGAATGGATGAAACACAGCCGTCTGAAACTGAACTCAGACAAAACTGAAGTCCTCATCTTAGGTACATCCCCCTCTGCATGGGACGACTCCTGGTGGCCAGAAGCCCTCGGAAAAGCACCCATCCCGACAGACCACGCACGGAACCTTGGCGTCATCCTGGATTCTTCACTCTCAATGAACAGACAAGTCAGCGCCGTATCCTCCTCCTGCTTCAACATTCTTCGCATGCTCAGAAAAACATTTCGCTGGATCCCCTCCGAAACAAGGAAAACAGTCACCCACGCTCTGGTCACGAGCCGACTAGACTACGGAAACACCCTCTACGCGGGTACTACCGCAAAACTCCAGAAGAAACTCCAACGAATCCAAAACGCCTCAGCCAGGCTCATATTAGACATCCCACGCAACGAACACATCTCTGGTCACCTTAAAGACCTCCACTGGCTACCCGTCAATAAGAGGATCACTTTCCGACTGCTTACCCACGCACACAAATCACTCTACGACATCGGACCAGATTGCCTCAACTCTCGACTGTCCTTCTACACCCCCTCCCGCCAACTACGTTCTTCCAGCCAAGCCCTCGCCACTGTACCTCGAATCAACAAGACCACCATGGGAGGCAGATCCTTTTCATACCTGGCTGCTAAAACATGGAACTCACTCCCCGCTTACCTTCGCCTCACCCAGAACCACCTAACGTTCAGAAAGCAGCTTAAAACGTGGATATTTGACAAATAATCCTCCTCCCCTTCCTAAGCGCCTTGAAACCCTCTGGGTATGTAGTGCGCTATACAAATTTTATGACTTGACTTGACTTGACTATCTGGGGTCCAGATTAACTGGACGAAGTCAAGTCTCTTTCCGCTCACTGAAGGTACTAGACGCTTCTCGATGGACTACCCCTTGGAGTGGTGTGCAGAAGACTTGAAGTATTTGGGGATCAGAATCACAAGGGACAGGGGAGAACTACTGAGAATGAATTATGGGACGACCATGACTCGCATGTCAAATAACAACGCAGTGAGTGACATTGCCTCTGTCCATTGCTGGCCGTTCATCATTGATAAAAATGGTGATACTCCCCCAGCTTCTATACCTCTTTCTGAATATACCCTACTACCCGGGTACGCATTTCTTTAAAACACTTAAGTCAGAGCTGATAAGACTCGTCTGAGGAGGGAAACAGTCGAGATTGCAGTGGGAGGTAATGACACGGCCCTACTCAAAGGGAGGGTTCGGGATACCGGATTCTGAGCTCTATTTCACTGCGGCGCAGGCCCATTTCGCATGGTTTTGGATCAAGCAGCCGCGATATATGCCGCAGGTGGCGGCGGAGCATTGGCTGGCACACCCCGTACCTCTAGAAGGAGCGCTATACCTACCTGTGGGGGCCGGTGAGAGACAGCCCAATGCACTTATGTGCACGGTCACAGCATGGCAGCGTATGGGTCACAAGCTCGGGGTGCCCATGTTATATTCACCATTATAGACCCTGATATATCACCCTAGCATGCCACTGATACAGGAGGAAATATTTCATAACTTTAAACGTAAGACCAACATCACTACCTGAGGGGATATGTATTATCAGAACAAGTTTCGTACTATCGATCATATGTTTCTATCGGAGCAGACAACACCTCTTGATGTCTTTTTGTACATTAGGTTACGACAGGGTGTACGATCACTAACTCCAGAGTTCCCGGAGGAGCCACAAGTGTTGGCCCCCCTTCAGCTCATACTGGGAAAGGCCACACCCAGAAAACTTGTCTCTCAGATCTATTCATCAGTGCACACACAGAAGGAGCTCCAAGACACGCACTTGCGTATAAGATGGGGGGACGAACTAGGGACTGCCCTGACGGACGACCAATGGGAGGCCTGCTGTTTACAGACAGAGCGAGTCTCTGCGAGCAGTATACTCCAGATTATACACTATAAGTTTCTACACAGGCTATACTACACCCCAGCTAAGATGTGCAGATCCAAGCTTAGGGCAGATGATAGATGTGACAGATGCCCCGCTGAGGGAGCCGATTTTCTACATTTGGCATGGGATTGCCCAGGTGTCAAAGACTATTGGATACAAGTGTTTTGTGCACTGCAAATAATGATGGATACCCCAGTGGAACCAGACCCTTTGTTGGCCTTACTAGGGTATGTTAAACCTTTAAGAGCAGAACATCGGAAATTTGTTGCCATGGTGCTTCTAATGGCCAAGAGGAGGGTGGTCTGCAGATGGGGCAGGGGACAGGCGCCTAAATTTAAGACATGGCTAGATGACCTGATAACCTGCCAGGAGAAACTTGCTACAATTGCGGAATTGTTACCAGTGTCTTCCAGACCCAATGATATATGGGCCCCATTGACATGTTATTTGATTTCCCACCCGAGGGAATAGACTTCACAATGTGCGGGTTATTGCATGGAGGGTTACACTGAGTGGGGTCCCGAGGGGACTGAGATGTGCGGTTGGATAGTGGACTGTACGATAGTGAATATCCTGAACCATGGCGGATTGTGAGGAAAAATGTAACATATTATTATTGGCATACTGTAGAGGATGTGAAATAGTGTAGAGCCCCCGAGGCGAACGTACTGTGGACAGAATGTTTATGTCATTTAAGATAAGTTGGCCCTACATCCTTTAACGCTAGGGTGGTGATCACAGTGATGAGCTGCAAAATCTGTCATGGGTGTTTGATGTTTGCAATATACGTAGTGTAATGATGAACCCAAAAAAGTATTGCAATAGGATGGATGGTGAAATTGTATTTCTATGTAATCTGAAAACAATAAACAGAATAAAAAAATATATATATATATATATTTACTCATCACTACACCCACAAAGACATTCACTCACCCAAACAACTGTTTCCACATGCAGTCTTAACCTCAATTACCTACTAAATCAACTATTTACACATCTTTGGACAGTCACACACCTCCCACCCAACCACACACACATTCACTCTCCCATACAAATACTCACTTAACTAATCAATAACTAATATAGACTTTCACATAGCTACTAAACAACTTATGTAGTAGGTTACACAACAAGGGACAGAGTGATGCAGATATTCACACAGTTTAACACTATCCCATATATTTAGTGAGACACTTTAAATTAGTCACTTAAGCATTCAATCACACTGCTAGTAAATCCTCCATCCAGACACCCATACTTCCACTCATTCTTCAATGCAGATTGCCATATATATAATGCATATTTAAATATTAAACCAAACCACATTCACTGAATGATGTAATCAGTGATGTCATTTGAGATGTCATTAGTGATGTCACTGACCATGTCATGAATGATGTAATACGTGACATCATCAGCAGTGGATTGTGGGCGCATAAGTTATAGTTAGTAGAACTAACTATAACGGAGGAATTTCAATGGTTTTGTACGAGTGAAATGTCCAGCTAACTAGAACACCCCTGAAACCTATGTTTTTTTTATATATATTTATATATATATATATAGCTATATATATATATATATATATATATATATATATATATATATATATATATATATATATATATACACATATATATATATATATATATATTACCTACTGGCGGTCGTCAGTAGGTAGTTGTAGTTAGGACCTTGTTTCTATTCAAAAAGCGTTTTTTCTTTTCCCAATAACTTTGGCGCCGATTGACGAATCTTCGTGAAATTTTCAAAACTAGTGGGGGCGCTCTGGTCCGCGCCTATCTTTGAAGTTTCGGGGTGATTTAGCAAGCGGGGGCCGAGAAAAAAGGGGGGTCCCAAAATGTGTTTTCTCCATGTTAATTCCCATAGGAAACTTTAGACACGGCTACAGCCCGAACTGCTGATAGGAATTAGACCAAATTTGGCAAAAAGGTAGCCCTTGCCTCAGAAAGAACTGTTAAATGGTGTAAATCCGTTCAGAAGTTGCTGGGAAACTAAAAAAAAAAAATATCAATATATAGAGGCGCGGTGGATCCGCGCACGCTGTCGAGCACGAGCTGCATTCTAATTGACTGTTAACACTTCAAGCCAGGAAGTGTTTGGCAGCCATCTTCTGCCTCGGTAGAACCGAGGCACAAGAAAATCGAAAAACAAAGGGGCAAAACAAGAAATTGGGGCAGGGTAGAAACACCCACAAGGACCCCCAGAGCCCAAAAAAGCATTTATTTAAAAATATTTATCGGCCGAATTTGCGCTGGGTTCACAAATCCGGCCACAAAAATTTTAAAAACAAAGCGTGGACTACCCGCGCTTCATGTAATTAAGCCCCCGGGTGGGCTAGGTCCCAGGTAAAAAAAGATGTGTGGGGGGCCCAAATCCCCCCACACTGCCCTGGGAACTGCCACCCAGGGCTTGGTTTTATAAAGTTTGGGGGGCTTCTAAGGCATCCCGAATCCCCGGGGACCGCCACCCTGCGGCTCTCATTGATTATACTCGCGGGGGCAGACTGCCCCCTCCCAGCACCGGGGACAGCCACCCCTGGGGCTTCCTTTTTTTTAAAACAATTACCTGTGTGGGGGGGCCTCGAGCCCCCCCCTCACACGCCCCTGGGACTGCCACCTCCCCGGGGCACTAATATACAAATTTGGGGGTCCGTTAGAGACGCCGAGCCCCGAAGACAACCACCTCCCCGTTGCTGTGCCATAGGTGGGAGGGTGGCCACGCGGCCCCCCCTCCTGGAGCCAGTGATGGCCCTGGTGACCGCCACCCCCCAGGGCCGGCTCCTGCAGTGTCCCAGGCTGCCGACCCCCGGGACACTGCTGTTTGCAATGACAGGGTGGGAGCCTTACGGCTTCCGCCCTGTCATTGCAAACTCTGGTTTGGTTTTTGCAAAAACCAAACCGGATTGCTTTTCCACACGGGTAGCTGCATGTCAGCAGCTCCCCGTGTGGAAAAGCAATGCCGGCTCCCGCAGGAGGCAAGGAGCCGGCGGGACCATGGGGAATTGGGGACCCCCCACGGTCCCCAACGAGAGGCCAGGCCCCAGGGGATGGGGTCCCGGGGGCCATAAATGGCCTGAGGAGGGGGGCCACGCAGCCCCCTCCATTAATTTAAATTAAAAAAGAAAACACTGGCATGTCCCGGGGGATGGGGTCCCCGGGGCCGAATATGGCCCCGGGAAGGGGGCCACGCGGCCCCCTTCCATTATTAAAAAAAAGAAAAATAGGGGTCAGGCCCTGGGGAATGGGGTCCGCAGGGCCAATAAAATAGGAAAGGAAGGGGGGCCACACAGCTCCCGTTTAAAAAAAATATATTTCAAAAAAAGACCGGCATCGTGCCAGAGGCCCCGCCCTCTCCCTGCAGCACTCTGCAAACGCGCCCCCTGGCGTGTTGTAAGATGGAGAACTAGTTCCCCTTGAATACTGGGGGTCCCTGGGGGCCAACTAGCCCACCAGGAACCTCCAGTATGCACCAGAGAGCTGAGAGGTGTTTAGAGACCACGCCCCGTTTTACACCTCTCTGCAACGCAGCTCTGTGGTGCTTACTGGAGGTGCCTGATGGGCTAGTTCGACCCTAGGGACCTTCAGGATTACAGGGGACTTTATCCCTCAAATTAAAATGCACCACAGGAACGTTTGCACAGTGGTGAAGAGAAGGGGCGGGGCCTGAGGTGACATGTGTGCAAACACACACTGCGGCGCGTTTTAAGTTGGGGAATGAATTCCTCTTCAATCTTGAGAATCCCTGGCACGTTGTATTAATTCCCCTTGAATACTGAGGGTCCATGGGGGCCTACTAGCCCACCAGGTACCTCTAGTATGCACCAGGGAGCTGCGTTGAAGAGAGGTGTTCAGAGGCCACACCCCTTTTTACACCTTTCTGCAACGCAGCTCTGTGCCGCTTACTGGAGGTACCTCGTGGGCTATTTGTACCCCAGGGACCCTCAGGATTCAAGGGGCTTAATCTCCTAACTTAAAACGCACCACGGGTGTGTTTGCATAGTGGTGAAGGGAGGGGGTGGGGCCTGAGGCGCCATGTGTGCAAGCACGCCCTGTGGCGTGTTTAAAGTTGGGAAATTAATTCCCTTTCAATCCTGCGGGCCCCTGGGGGCCAACCAGCCCACCAGGTGCTTCCAGTAAGCGCCACTGTGCTGCGTTGCAGAGAGGTAGTCTAGGTCATGCCCCTTTTTACACCTCTCTGCAATGCAGATCTGTGGCACTTACTGGAGGTACCTGGTGGGCTAGTTGGACCCCATGGATTCTCAGGATTCAAGAGGACTTAATCTCCCAACTTAAAACGGCCACAGGGCGTGTTTGTACAAGTCACCTCAGGCACCCCACCCTTCACCACTGTGCAAAAAAACCCTGTTGTACATTTTAAGAGGTAGTTTTAATCCCCCTGCCCTATTATTTACTAGGGCCTTACAGAGGAGGTCATGCTAATCACAGGGTACCCCAAAGCATAGTGTTCCCTAGTGTATGTAGGTGTTTTCACTGTATTCTAAGTGTCTTTTAGCGTAGCACTGGTTTTAGGCCTGGTTAGTCAGTGTCAGTTACCACCAGTACCCGTCTGAAAAAGTTGTGGGCACAGGATGAGTTTGGAACAAGCTCTCTTTCTGCTCCTTTGTTGGTTCTTTCTGCACATGTCTTGCTTCTTCCTGCACTTTTCTTCATCTTTCTGGACTTCTGTTACTTCTTTCTGCATTTCTTTTGCTTCTTTCTGTGCATTTTTCTTCTTTCTTCACATGTCCTACCTCTGTAGGCATAGACAGAAACTAGCATTTAAAAAACCTTTGAAATTCACTGAAAAAAACATAGGTTATAGGCACGTTATAGTTAGGAATTAGCATTTAACAAACCTTTCAAATTCACTGAAAAAAACATGGGTTTCAGACACATATTAGTTAAAATTAGCATTTAAAAAACCTTATAAATTCACTGAAAAAACCATAGGTTTTAGGGAAAGTAATAGTTACTTGGACATTTCACTCATACAAAACCAGTGAAATTCCCCGTTAAAGTTAGTTCAGCTAACTATAACTCGCGCCCCCGCAATGCACTGCTGATGACCTCACATATTACATCACTCATGACATGGTCAGTGACATCACTGATGACATCACTGATGACATCTCAAATGACATCACCGATGACATCATCCATGTGATAATTTGATGCATCTTCTCAATCAATCAATCAAAGAAATTTATATTGCGCACTACTCACCCGAAGGGTCTCAAGGCGCTTGGGGAGTGGGGGTCCGCTACTGCTCGAACAGCCAGGTCTTGAGCTGCTTCCTGAAGGCAAGGTGGTCTTGGGTCAGGCGGAGGTGGGTCGGGAGGGAGTTCCAGGTCTTGGCGGCCAGGTGGGAGAAGGACCTTCCTCCTGTTGTGGCTCTTCGGATGCGGGGGATGGCGGCGAGGGCGTGGCTGGTCGATCGGAGCTGGCGTGTGGGAGCGTAGAAGTTGAGGCGGCTGTTGAGGTAATTCGGGCCTTGGTTGTGTAGGGCTTTGTGTGCGTGGGTGAGGAGCCGGAAGGTGATTCTCTTGTTGACCGGGAGCCAGTGCAGGTCTCTCAGGTGTCCGGAGATGTGGCTGTGTCTGGGGATGTCGAGGATGAGTCTCGCTGAGGTGTTCTGGATTCGCTGGAGTCTCTTCTGGAGCTTGGCGGTTGTTCTGGCGTAGAGGGCGTTGCTGTAGTCCAGACGGCTGGTGACGAGGGCCTGGGTGACCGTCTTCCTGGTCTCGGTGGGGATCCACCGGAAGATCTTACGTAGCATGCGCAGGATGTTGAAACACGACGAGGAGACGGCGTTGACTTGTCTGGTCATGGAGAGGGAGGAGTCCAGGATGAAGCCCAGGTTGCGTGCGTGGTCTGTCGGTTTGGGTGCGGTGCCCAGGGCGGGGGGCCACCAGGAGTTGTCCCAGGCGGAGGGCGAGGAGCCCAGGATGAGGACTTCCGTCTTGTCTGAGTTCAGTTTCAGGCGGCTGGTCATCATCCACTCTGCTACGTCTTTCATCCCTTCGTGTAGGTTAGCTCTGCCGGTGGCGGGGTCGTTGGTGAGAGAGAGGATCAGCTGGGTGTCGTCGGGTTAGGAGATGATGTTGAGGTTGTGTTGGCGTGCGATGGCCGCAAGGGGGCTCATGTAGACATTGAAGAGGGTGGGGCTGAGCGAGGAGCCCTGAGGAACGCCGCAGATGACTTCGGTGGCCTCTGACCTGAACGGGGGTAGGCAGACTCTCTGTGTCCTTCCAGCGAGGAAGGAGATGATCCACTCCAGTGCCTTCTCCTGGATTCCGACGTTGCTGAGGCGCTGCACTAGGGTGCGGTGGCAGACAGTGTCAAATGCTGCGGAGAGGTCTAGGAGGATGAGGGCCGCTGTTTCTCCGTTGACGAGCAGGGCTCGGATGTCATCGGTGGCAGCGATGAGGGCGGTCTGGGTGCTGTGGTTGGCCCTGAAGCCTGACTGTGAGGGGTCGAGGGATCAATTCGTCTCGAGGAAGGCGGCCAGTTGCTTGTTGACGGTCTTCTCGATGACTTTGGCAGGAAACGGGAGGAGCGAGATGGGGCGGTAGTTTTTGAGTTCGGGTGGGTCCGCTGTTGGTTTCTTTAGTAGAGCGCTGAGTTCAGCGTGCTTACAGCTCTCAGGGAATGTGGCGGTGTCGAAGGAGGTGTTGATGATGTCACGCAGGTGGGGTGCGATGACAGCGTCGGCCTTGTTGAAGACGTGGTGAGGGCAGGGGTCGGTCGGAGATCCGGAGTGGATGGAGTTCATCGTTCGGATGGTGTCTTCGGTGCTGATCAGGGTCCAGGCGCTGAGGGTGGTGGTGGGGGGCATTGGTGCGGTTTTGGGGAGCATTGTTTGTGTGCTGAAGCTGTTGTGTATGTCAGCGATCTTGTTGTGGAAGTAGGAGGCGAGGGAGTTGTAGAGGTCTTGCGATGGGGTGATGTCGTTGTTTCCGGCGTTGGGGTTGGAGAGCTCTTTCACGATGTTGAAGAGTTCCTTGCTGTTGTGTGCGTTGTTGTCCAGCGGCTCCTTGAATGCTGTTTTCTTGGTGGCGTGGATCCGTTGATGGTGCTTTCGGGTGGCGAGCTTGAGGGTGGTCATGTTGTCCTGTGTTGGGTCTCTTCTCCAGGCTCTCTCGAGGGCTCGGCAGTTCTTCTTGGAGCTCTTGAGTTTGTCGGTGAACCATGGGGCCTTCTTGCTGCCGGGTCTGCTGGGCGGGGTCCTCAGTGGGGCGAGGTCGTCTGCGCAGTTGCTTCGTGAGGTTGTCGGCGGCCTGGCTGGGGTTCGCTGAGCTGGCCGGAGGGTGCTGGCTCAGGGATGTGGCGAGTTGGTCGGCCGTGATCTTGTTCCAGCTTCTTCGTGCAATCTGTTGCTGGTGGTGGTGGATCGTAGTCCTTCTGAAGCTGAAGTGGACGCAGCTGTGGTCCGTCCAGTGGAGTCCGGTGGCGTGGCTGACGGCGATGTCCTTGCTGGATGAGAAGACGGGGTTGAGTGTGTGTCCGGCGTAGTGGGTGGCGGTGGTCACTAGCTGCATTAGTCCGAGGATGGCGAGGTTGTCAAGCAGGGTGGTGGTGTTGCGGTCGTTGTTGTTCTCCAGGTGGAAGTTGAGGTCCCCGAGGAGGATGTAGTCGGCAGAGGGGAGGGCGTGCGGGCTGATGAAGTCGGCGATGTCTTCGCTGAATTGTGTGCGTGGTCCCGGGGGTCGGTAGATCAGGGTGCCTCTGAGGGTGGTCTTGGGGTCGGTGGGGATCTGGAAGTGCAGGTGTTCGGCGGTTGCCAGGGTGTCGTCGGTGTTGGTCGTGATGCGGATGGTGTTCCTGTGGATGATGGCGATGCCTCCTCCCGTCTGGTTGGTGCGGTCTCTCCGGGTGATCTTGTAGCCCTCTGGGATGGCGATGGCGATGTCGGGCGCTGAGGAGGCGTTCATCCATGTATCCGTGAGGAAGGCAACGTCTGGAGATGTGGTGTCGAGGAGGTTCCAGGGTTGGACGGCGTGTCTGTGGACGGAGCGGGTGTTGAGCAGGATGCACTTGAGGTGGTTGCTGCTGGTGTTCGGCTTGGTGGGCGCTGGTGCAGTGCAGGTCCGGATGCAGGCGAACTTGCAGGAGTGGCAGCTGAAGGGTCCGTGGGTGCGTCTTGGGGTGGCTCGGTAGCATCCCGGGATTCGGCCGGTGTTGAGTGCGTTGAGGGTGGCGGCGTCGTACGTCCGGCGGGTGGGCTGGGGTCTGTGGGGGCCAGGGGTCCTGGTGCTGGGAGCGGTCCAGGCGCGGACGGGCGTAGACGGGCTTACCTTTGGCGCACCTTCGGTGCTCAGTCGGTGCTCCCGCTGCGCGCGTCCGCTGCGCGGTCGCCCTGGGGGAGTCATAAGAAGGAGCCGGGAGGGCGGGTCAGCTGGGTGGCGGGAGTGGGCGGTCAATGGGCAGGAGGGGGCGGGGTCGACGGAGGTCTGTGGCGGGAAGGGGGACTGGGGCGGCTCCGCGGCAGGGAGCGAAACCCAAGGTAGGGGGAGGGAAGCAGAGGGGGGTAGCAGGGGGCAGTGGAGGCAAGGGTAATACAGAGGGCAAAAGACGACACAAAAGGTAAAGGCAGCACAGGAGGCAAGGCTAATCACAAGGACAACAAGGCTAACACGGCGAAAAAACACAAAGGCGGCACTGGAGCCAGCTACGAGGCAGCAGAGGGGAGAAGTACCAGGAGGCGGCAGCGAGACAGCAGAGCAGCGGGCAGGAGCAGCGGAGTGGGGGTGACCTCGCCTGGGACAGGCTCAGCGGTCTAAACCTAAACCTATGTTTTTTTCAGTGAATTTCTAAGGTTTTTTAAATGCTAATTTCTAACTATAATGTGCCTGAAACCTATGGCTTTTGTAGTGAAAAAAATATATATATATATATATATATATATATATATATATATATATATATATATATATATATATATATATATATATATATATATATATACACATACAGACACACGCACATATGTATATCTATATATATTCACTGAAAAAACAAAGGTTAGAGGGACGTTGTAGTTAGGCTCAAATTTCAGTTGTACAAAACCAGTGATATTCAGCTGTTACAGTTACCTGAGCTAACTATAACTTGTGCCCCTGCAATGCACTGCTTATGACCTCAAATATTATATCACTCATGACATGGTCAGTGACATCACTCATGACATCTCTAATGACATTACTGATGACATCATCCATAGACCCATTCACCCAAGAACTCACACATCTACTCATTCACCTACTCACACACCCATAAAGCCGCTCACAAACCCACTCACTCATCTAGAGAGCCACTCACACACCCATTCACTCACCCATACAACCACTCTTACCCATACACCTCCTCATTCAATCACTCACTCACCCATATAGTCACTCACACAGCCACTCACTCATCCATACAGCTACTTGCACATCCACTTGTTCACCTATACAGTCACTAACACCCCCACTCACTTACCAATATAGTCTGGCCTCAAATTCGTACCTAGCAAGTTACATGACTTTGCCCGAACTATCACCCAATGACAGGATTTGGCAAGGCAATTCCAAGTAAAAAAAAACACGTGCTGCAGCCACATATAACAGGAGCACACACATACTACAGTCTGAGCAGCAGCCTCGAGAGATCCATAATATCTCTGTCACTTTCTCGCTCCCCACTCTCATGAGACCTGCCACTTCCAGAGAACACGCGATGCCTGAAAAATCCCGGGCGGGATCTCTCACTGGGCTCCTGTGTAGATGTGTCGAGTTTCCAGGTCAGTGCACGAGACAAGCTCGCATCAGAGTGCACAGTACTCCTTCCGGTTGACTGTCTTTTCCCTCAAGCACTGGGGACAGATGGCAGCTAGCGTGCCTTTCAAGCAGGCAGCCATGCGCACACCTTTTCTTGGCACAACAGCAGTTCCTGAAGGCATGTGCCTACCCCTCTTAAAAGTAGCCATCCACCGGGTCTATCCAAGAAGTCAGCTAATGGATTTCGCTACAACACTTAACGCACTACGAAACATCAAGTTTCCCTCCAGAAAGAGCGCTGAATAGAACATTTAAAAATGTACACTGATCGTTACTCTTCCCACCTTTTCACCCTAGCTATGCCTATCACATTGGAAGCTCTGGCTATACATTTGTAAATAGGATGGCCACTCTTTTCAGCATGCCACTATATCATTATACTATCCCATAACAAGGGCTACTGTATTATGCCGCACTGGAGGGCCATATTATGTGGCAGAAGTGACTACATTATGCGGCAGGAAAAGGCAAATTATACGGCATGATGTGGCACATTTTCTGATAGTATTAATTCCTTATTTTGTCATTTTTACACAGGTAAGCACCGTCTGGGCAAAGGTTTCACCTCCCTAATACCAGTTTATGCCTATATACAAAATAAGTAGCAGAAAGGGGCGCCCTCATCTATGGCAATGGCCTTTCCCTGCACAGCAACGTGTGTAGCTTTGCTTTTAGCAATCTTTGAGGAGTTTGAGCTAGAAACTCTTTTTTTGTTCAAATCTGCAGATTAGCTACCAGATGATGGATTATATGACAAATGCGGCAAATCGATACTTATGCTGAAAACGAGATGGCTGCAAAATTGCATACTTTCAGTGGCCCTGCCTATAAGATACCTTATAAATGACAGACAAACCCCCTGAAAATCCTGTCTCTTAATGCCAAGGGATTTCATCATCAAATATCTAAACGAGAAACGTTTGCAAAAAGCATAATATAAACGAGATCTGGTGATTATTCAACCCAATGGGAACTGCTTACACTTGTTTTCACTTCCTCATAACTTTCCATTTCAGTAAACTCTAAAACAGAACTTTATATCCGATCATGCATGCATCTCCATCGAATTAAAATAAACCATGCGCCTGGCAGAACAAGATGTGGTGGATAAATAAAGAGACCTTAATTCATCCTGTTGCAAAGGAGCAAGTCTTAAAATCTACCATGAACTGCTTCAATGATAGCCAACATGACAACCTCAACACAGAACTTACTTGGGAAGCAATGAAGGTGACAATCCAGGAAACAATGATTAGCATAATAACCCCAAAAAGAAATCAAAAAATGAAATCCATCGAACGCACTTTAGCTCACACAAAAGGATTGGACACACTCAGCAAAATAACATCTTTAAAATGCTAATGAATGCCCGTTCGATTACGCCCTATGAGCGGTGGCTGGTAACCCGGACCTCGGATGCCAAGCTTATCACCGACTTGTATAAGTTTCTCCAACCCCCACCGTTTCATTACCATAACCCTGGGAGGGAGCGCTGGCACAGGGAATTGGGCAGGACCTTGAGCCACAAGGAATGGGACAGGATCGCGTATCGGGCGAGGCACTCTGCGTACCACACTGGGCTGACGGAGACCTTTACTAAGGTGTCCACCTATTGGTATTACACCCCGGAGAGGCTCTACGAGATGCGCAAAATCGGCGATAAAGGTTGCTGGCGCGGCTGCGGACAGGAAGGCACCCTCACGCACATTCTCTGGGAGTGCCCGGTGCTATCGGCCTATTGGAAGGAGGTCTTGGATGAGGTGGATAGGCATTTTGAGATCGAGCTCCCGCGCTTCCCTGCGTATGTCTTGCTAGGCCTCCCCAATGACCTGATGTACCCGCTGAAGTCCCGCAGGGGTAGACAGATTGCGATTGCGCTAGGCTCAGCGGTTCAAAACATCCTTGTACTCTGGCGTACCCCCACTGCCCCCTCTATCACTGGCTGGCTACACCGGCTCTGGCAGGTACTGGGTATGGAGAAGATGTCGCTAACAGTAGCTGGGAATGTAGACCAGTTTGAAGAGCTCTGGCACCCCTTTTTAGCACTGCTGTCCACGGAATTTCGCGAGCTCACATGTCCACGGTACCTGCGACTCCTTAGGCTGACGCCGCCGGCGGCTCCAACGGAGTGAATGTGGCGGGATCGGGGGGTTTGGGCTGGGGGTGGGGGGCGGGGTTACATGCTTCTAAATGCTGACTTTCGGACGGGGATGTTGGGGTATTGTTTTTTTCTTTTTTCTCCTTTGCTTTTCTTTCTTCTATTTTTCCGGGGACGGGGGATTGGAGGGATGGTGTGTTTTTTCACTGTGTTGCGGGACGCTACTCCAGCTCGGCCTTGCTCGGGGAATGGGGGTCTACTGGAGGGTCATTCGCACTGCCTTATTGCCTTATGACTTATGCCCTGTTACCCTCCGGGGCTTCCTGCCTCCCTACTTTCCTTCTGAATCGCTGCAACGTTTCGCGTCTTGTACTGTATGTTCGCTTGACCTCCTATTCCCTTCCCCATGTTTTTTGTACCTTAATAAAAATACTTTAAACTTAAAATGCTAATGAAATAAAATAAAGTGATAGAGCACACTTATGGTCGATAAAGTTGAAAGGGAAAAAACATTGTAAAAATAGTAGGGCTGGTCGAATGATATCCAACCAGCTTAAATTCAGTGAAAAAAAATCCATCACTACTGGAATCAAAGATATGATAGGTCAGAAAAACAGACACAAAAGAGATTTTGGCGAGCTCTCATACATTTTACACCAGACTACATAACTCTAATGATCACTCATCCTTTGAGTAATTGATAGGTTAACCATATCTACCATTGATGACTCAATGAAAATTGAATTTAACAAACATTAATAAAACAGAGATCACTATTGAGATTACCTCCGTTAAAAAAAGGAAGGCTCCTGGTCCTGATGGGGTACCAGTAACCTTTTATAAACCATGCCACAATTAATTAATAGTCCATCTAGAATCATTATTCAATTGTTTTGCCAAAACTGGATTAATTAAGTGCTCAGAAGCTGAAGTTCCAATATTAGTTACAAATGGTAATAGCCTATCAAAAAAAAGAACTACAGACCAATCTGATTAAATATTGTAGATTGTAAATTCTATGCTAAAATCCTATCCAAGAGATTGGAAAAAGTTTTCAGAAGGAGAGGAAAGCGAGCGACAACTGTTTGCACATGTATTGGTAAAAGCGAAATTCCTAGACTCCCTGACCATGGCATTTGGCGCTGGATGGAGAAAAAGCCTTCATAAAGTTTTTGGACCTTCCTGCTTTTATTGCTCTGAACCCACGCCCTGCGCCACCCATGTGAACAAATGGTGTTTGCCTTATACGTCCAACCTGAAGCCCCATTAGAATCAATGGGCTCTTATCAGACAAATTCAATTATCTCAAGACACTAGACGGGACTAGCCGTTATCCCCCCACCTTCTATTCCTACCTGCGAAAGAACCCCTACACATTGATATTCACTCAAATCCCAAAATCACAGGCATTTCATTCTCCTCTAGAAGTCAGAAGCTCACCGCATATGCAGATGATATTCTGATTTCTTTCATAAGAAGTGGAAATGGCCAAACCAGAAATCCTCAAAACAAATAATATTTATGCAGACATTTCATGATACACCCTAAGTTATGAAAAAACAGGGGTCTTTCCCTAATTAACCTCTACTATGCTGCAATACTAAGGAACACAAACCTAAAATAGCCAGACATTTACATTATGTATCTCACTATCTAGACATACAATGTAAAGACACTCCATACAAGAATAAAATCAGTGACTGAAGCTTGGACAACTACTTTTATAACAGTGTAGGGGAGACTGAAGACCGTCAAAATGTTGTTGGTCCCATAAATAAACTTCATCACCTGCATGTACCCTCTACAACTGTCCATAAACCTTTTGAAATCACTTGTTAAACTGATTTTATCTGGAAAGGCAAAGAAAATATTTCTCCAAAATCTCAAAACAAATAATCATAAGGTGGGGTCACTTTACCCAATTTCCATAAATGTCAAATGTCATTCTTAGCAAGACAGAGAAGATAATGGCTCTCATTAGGCGAAATACCCTGAGTTTTATCACTATTTTCACAACACAAAACTTCAAAATAACAAACATCTACAACACAGTGAGGGATACCATCTGTGCCCTAAAATAATAAAATCCATACTTCTAATTTGTTGACCATATGGGACAATCCAAACATTAAAATCGATACAATAATGCTCTTCCGAAAGTCTTGGTGGAAAAAGGATTCATTTATATGTATATAAACAACTTATGGTCACCCCAAAAACCCTTTATCTTTTGCTATACCGCAAGATAGAATGTTCTGACCACACATTGACTTTTAATCATTCCTTAAACTTAAAGCAGTACTCACAAAGTGAATGCTTTAAACTGACATACCCCTCTTTATTGCACAAGGTATTGGTAAGTGGCCACATAGCAGAGAGAAATCGTTAAACTAATCACAAATACTAAACCTGAAATCATAACTAAAACAGAATTTAAATGGGACAAGGTCAGAGCAAAACAGAACCCTTTTTTCAGCACTGCCAGATAAATATTCGGAAATCAATACTACTAAGATTGCCCCATCCTTATCCCAATGTACATTTTGGCTAATGCACGCCTCTTTCTGGATTCCTAGTAAACTGTTCAATTTGGATCTGATCACTAGGAAACATAATTGGAATTGCAATGAAGCAAATGGAGATACAGAACACATTCTTTCATTGTATAATAACATTGGGGGTGATTACGATGGCGGAGGGTTCGCCACCGCCAGCCATGCTGTGGCGGGCCCTCTGCCATCAGACAGAAATTTTGCCCTGTCAATAAGGATTGTGAGGGGAATCGGACCACGACTGTGGTGGGAGCAACAACTGCCCGCCACAGATTCGCTACAGGTAATCGTTCCGATTGCCTGGCAGAGCGGTCTGCAGCTGTAAAATGGTAGCGGTGCTTAGCAGGCACCGTGCAGCAAATTATGATGCTGGCCTCAGCCAGCCTTTCCATGACAGTTGAACCGCCATGAAAAGGCTGACGGGAATTGGTTTTGGGGGCCCATTGCAGGCCCCCCTTGTGTTGGGGGGAGGTGGTGGTGCACTGGGGTTTTTTTGAAGGGGTCTCTCTCAATCTTTCTAAAAGCACTGGGGGGATACCCATGGTACCCCCCTATATTTCCCTGCACTAAGTAGCAGGCACCGTGTGGTGCCTGCCACGTAGTGCAGGGAAATGCACGGCATGCCAGCAGCACGCACCGCAATGTTAATTTGCCTAGATGTGACTGCCATGGTGGCGGGCGCATGTTATTGTGGAGTGCGGGATCAGCACCTTACAGGCGGGCGGTCCCTTGCACCGCTACGATGGCGGGTGGACTCTAGTCCGTCCGCCATCGTAATCACCCTCATTGTTTTAATGCATATGTTAATTTTATATTGTTTGTTTGAATTTGAAACGTGTATATGTAATTTTAAATATTTGTTAAAATAATTACTTTTTTTTGTTTACAGTGTTGGGTATTGTAGGAGATTATAGTGGGAAGTGTATTTATAATTATATATATATGACTTTCAAAAAATATTTGACTTTTTTTAGTTGTTTTAATTGTTTAATATTTATTTTTGTTATTATTCAGGTTTAGGGCATTTTGGGCTGTGGGGTGTGTGGAGGGATGGGTGGATTTAAGGTTTTCAAGAATTGGTTGTTTTGTTTTTCCAGAACTTGTTTTTATTCTTTTCCCTACAAAAAATTATTCTGTTCAGTGTCCTTGGAAAAAAAAGTTGTTCTCCACAGAATTACTGCCATTCTTGTAGTTACTGCTCGTTTTAATTACTCTCTTTCGTCATCTCTAGGATCTTCGTGGTCTCGCCACTGACATCCCTCGAGAAATTGAAAAGAGTTGCCTGGGTAAGTAAATGTTTTATTAGATATGTTCTTCTCTTGTCTGCCTCTATCCAAAAGTCTTCTGCCCTATTTACCTAATTTCCATATTCTTGTGAGTTCAAACCACCAACTCTTACAAGAGGAGCTTTAGAACTTAGGTTCTGGAGGTGTGGCTATCGAGAGGCTGAGGCAACCATGTGGGCAACTTCTAAAGTAGCCTCCTGGGTGCATGCCACATCACCCTGACACAAGATTTGTGCCAGGGATGAGGAGGCAGGTGTTTGATAGCAAACATGAAATATTTAGGGAATAACATAATGGAGCTGCCAACCTCGGGTTTGGAAGGGTGCCAGCTTATGTTATTCTATGGACTATCACATATAGCATCCTTTATTAGTAAAGGGAACTATTGGGTCATATTAGCTTGCACTTGCATGGTCACACCTTTGATATAATGAACCCTGCCTCCTCGGTTTTATGAGGCCTTCCTTAGGGATAACTGGCATATATCAAAGATAGTGCATTGATTTTGCCACTCATGGTGAGGATAAAGTAGAGTTTGAATAATTTGCACTTCTTCTGCAGTCTTCAATAGCAGGCCTGCACTCAGTAGTTTATTTGGGTCACTCAGGATGGTGCTAATAGTGCTGCAAGCCCTGAGGACCCCTAAACCACCCATGCCTTGGGTACCACCAGTACCATTTAATAGGGACTTATGAGGGGATAAAGTTCTTGTCGATTGGGATTGTCAATTTATACAAAACAATTTTAGGGAGCGAGCACTGGCACTTGGTCCTGGGCAGGAAGCTCCAGTGCACTATCAAAGTCATAAACATTGGTGCAAAAAGAAGCCACATAAAAGCTTGGCTTGTAATGGGCTCGAGATTCCAACGGCAGCCTAGTTCAAGCTTTCAGTGGGGCGCACATCAGTATTTGCACTGCTGTTTCGAGGACACCTCTAGAATTCTACTCAGGAGCATAGTTATGTGTTTGTGTTTTAGAAAACCACTCCCAGAAGTGGAATGTGTGTGGAATTTTTAGTAGTCAGTATTGCTTAATTTGTAAAAATAAGTAAATGTAGGGATCCTATGTTTTTCTTAAACCCATCATGGCGCTGCAGAATGCTGAAATTGACTAATACCAAGGCTGAGTACTTTTGATTCCCCTCAAAGCCTCTCTTTTCCACCACCCTACACTCCCTGTCTCTCTCCCACTCTTGTAGCTTCTTTATCATCTCTGCTTTCTCCCTCCCAGTTCTACTGCTTCCCCATCGTTCTCTCCCCTCTCACCTCTCCCTTTTCTGCCTCTTGATTCCTTCCACATATGGTGTAGGAATAGTGAGAAATGGGGGGTTTATTCCTCTCAGATTCTGGAATTGAGGTGGGGATGCATGGGACATAATAGGGGAGGAAAGCGGAAGTTAAACAGTGGCAGACGCAGCTCGACTCCCTGAAGCCCGGAAGTTAAACAGTGGCAGACGCAGCTCGACTCCCTGAAGCCATGCCGCACATCATCTAAGTCTCCTCGAAGGGCTGTGACTTGAGGAGCAAACTATGTGGGTTTTCTCTCACCTCTTTGTTTTGTTAATTATTTTATTGCAGTCACTGAGGTGTTGAACTCTTCTAAAATCCTTCTGTTTGTAAAGCCAGAGGAGCCTGCAGAGTAAGGGAAGGCAGGAAATGCTATTTTATGTTAATGTTACTTCTCTCTACTTCTCTCTAGAGAAAAAGACTGATTTTAGGGGAGTCTCAACACCTCAATGAAGTAACAATTAGCAACAAGCATTGCAATGTAATAGGTATCACATTTGCGAGAGGCTGAGCTTTTGGCTTTGTAAATAATTATGCCTTTCATTTATATGTTTTGAAAAGTAGCAAGCAATTTTAAACACGCACTTTGTACTTATAGTCCTTGCTTACAAGAAGCAAGGATGGCAGTCAAAAAGACCAACTTTGCTTCTCCTAAGCAATGACTATAAGTACAAAGTGGGTGTTTACGCACCACTTGAAGGTTTTGAAAATACAAATAAAAGGCATTGTTATTTACAATGACAATAGTTCAAACTGTGAGATCTATTGCTTTGCAAATGCTTGTTAAATACTATGGACCCTGCCCTGTATGCCTACTGGGCATACTTTAGGATTACTAATATGCATTAAAAAAATTAGGTCTAAGGCTTACAAAGGGTTTATTGTGCCAGGTTGAAATGTCAGTTTAAAAATGCACGAAATGCTGCAGGAGCAGGCCTGAGTCATAGCTACTTTAGTGGGTAAGTACTGCAAGACATGGGTAAAGGTAGGACCACTTTTCTAGGGACTTAAAAGTAATTAAATCTGCTAATTCAGTGTAAGGCAATGCTGCCATGTTTGAAGGAGAGAGCAATACGCACTTTAGTAGTGGTTAGCATTGGTAAAGTGTGCACAGTCCTAAAGCCAACAAAAAACAAATTCAGCAAAACAGGTGGTATGAAGGCAAAATATTTGGGGAAATACCAGCCCACGGATGTCAGATCTAATTGCCTGTGGCTTTTAATAGTCCACTGCGCGCCATGTGATCCATTGCAGGAATACGGACAGTTTTAGCCTCCTGCTTTTAAAGCTTTCCTGACAATAAAACGGAAATGTTTGTTAGAATCCTGATGTAGAGAGTGTTGCTATAAGGTTCAAGATGCCAAAATGTGTTCATACCTCCTGTCAGGAATTTAAAAACAGATTGCCTTGAGTACACACCTAATAAAGGGAGAGGGACAAAGATGCAATGGTTTTAGAATTATAACGTGGCATGCAGAACTGGTGCAAACTGAAAGGTACGTACACACTAGTGAAACTGTCACCCGACATCACCAGCCTGGATCAGAAAAACAGTTGATTCCAAATTTGGATTATGTAAATTGCTTGCTAGCAAAACATGGTCATGCGTGAAATATGCCTACGGGGTATAGTATGCGCATAAGGTGACATTCCCTCCTCCCCAAATTCCGTCACCTTACCGCCCGCTACGCCCAAGAACTCTCAGAATCAAGTATGTTGTCCACAGCATAGCCTTTTTATTTACATCGGACCATTACCAAAGAAAGTATCCTTCTTGGATACATAAGAATTATTCACAGCATCACACTTTAGCTGAATCAACATGTCAATGGCAGTAAGGGAAATAAGCACGACATTACACTTTAATTTTAATTCAGCCATACACTGGAACAACTTGGCCGTACATTTGAACTTTATACGTTAATTTCTTAACTCTGTCGTACACTAGAACTTGGCCGTACATTTGAACTTGGCTGTCTCGGCCATCAATGTTCCACTCTGCTGCGCACATTGTGCCGGTGGGCCCCAACGCACTACAGCCAACAGTTGCAGTACTTGACATCCAGGGCACCGCATACTGCACCGGCCCACTGTGGTACCTGTACACAGGCAGCCTCCTCAAGATTGTACTCAGTCCATACATTGTGGGTTAGGGCAGTAGAGTCCAGGACTACCGGCAGGTCAGTCCCTACTGGCCTCCGACCCACTGTACACGTGGAATCTACCCCCTCCTGGGGTCCATCGAATGGCTGCACCTCCATTGTTGTGCATCCCTGTTTGTTGTTAACTGTCAGCGCTTCGCCTCCAAGCAGCCTTGCTCTTCTGCTGGGTGGGTGGGTGGTCAACAATGCTGCAGTGGCAAGGCTGTAGTCCGAGGGGACAAAGAGAATGAAACCCCCCAGGGCACAGCCTTAATCACCCGCTAAGTTTCGTTTCTGCCAGGTTTCATTTCTCCGTGCCTCCTAATGACACCACTTCCAGCAGCCAACCCCTTCCTTGTCCAGGGGACCCCGGAGGAGGCTCGGCCCGTGGCGCTACTAAAGGCGCCCCTCCCCTAGGTGCGGGGGACGCCTGTTCAAAACTGAACAACTATTTCTGTTTCTTAATTTCTCCGTATAATATACATCCACACTTGCCCAGTTTTCTGCCACGTATCCCCTCTAAGATCGATGGCAGGCAATTTACATGGCTACACTAAAAGAGACTTTGTTAGTTTCTTTCTTGAATGTTTGAACTAACACCTACCCTGCAGTAAATCATTTGGAGCTGAAGACTAAAGCAAGCACTGGTTTATTTTAAATAATTGCACAGCTTTATTATGACTCATCATTAACAACACTGAAAGAGTCTTGAGTTATGCAGCTGAGAAAACTGAAAACCCTAAGATGGAGGTCAGGGTTTCTATGGTTTGTTTAGCTTTATCTATCCTTAACATGACCATTTCCATCTGTGCCATTTGTAGTTGTGAAGTTAACTTATGAGATCTAAGTAACAAATTACGAGAAGCAAATAATATTTCAGCCTTACTTTTGAATCAAAGCTCTGAAATATTGCAATTGTTTTATTACAATCAAGGAACATGAAAATCTCTTAAGCGGAGACGGGGGCGTGGCTACCGGCCAAGCATGGAGGACGTGAGCTAAGATTGCTCCGTCCAACACCCTGTACACTAGCCTGATATCCTGAAGTACCTGGCCCCTGGCCCCACGGAACCCCCACCTCTGCTCCGACGCCGCGGGACAAGACTGGCGAGTGAGTGGCCGACTTTGGAGGCGGAAGAAGCTGCCTGGCAGAATTGCCGTGCACACACGCGGCCCTGAGGCTTACCCTGTGAGAAGCCGCAGCCCACAGTAGAGGCGGGGCTGAGCGGAAGGCTGCGGAGGAGAGCGACAGACGGCGCATCGTTAGCTGGATACAGACGGCGGACTGCGGAGCTTGCTGGCGCCGGGTATGTAATCCCCCCACCCCCTCACGGACAATCCCTGGGCGGTGGTGCGGTCAGCAGTGTGAACGTGCCCGCTGGGAACCGGAGACCCGCACACACGAGGGAGGAGCGGCCTAAGTGCGTCGCGACAGAGCAGGCAGCAGCGGGATGAGAGAGAGCGCTATCCCGGAGACCGAAGCTAGTGGAAGACCGCCTCATCACAACGCGAGCACAGGTACCCACCGATTGCTGCATGGGAGTCACTCCTGACCTGTGGACGCTAAACTCCCTGCGGGACGTCATTATAGCGCTGGCGAGAGCCGTGTGAGGGCGACATGGCGACATAAGGCTCAAAGGCCTGCATCAACCTTAAGAGGGGGCACAGTCGCGGGGTGCTACAAAACGGCAAATAAAGAGGTACCCACTACTCGCCTAGAGGGAGTCCCCTTCCCCCATAACTGCTGACCTCTCTGCGGACCGCTACCGGAGGCCTGCGTGCCCACGAGAGCAACAAAATGGCGATATGAGCACAGGCAGGATATCGCAGCGGCAGGAAAGGCACCACCAACCCATGATGGCTATAGGGTTGCGGCCTAGCGTGCGACACGAAAGGGCTAGGCAAGTGGGCGAAGGAGTCCAGACCACACACAGAGAAATACTGCACACTAACATACCACCGCGCCCTGGAAGTGCACGAGAGTGCAGACAGGAGCCCCCCAGCACCAAGCGGAAGCTTCGGCTGGCGCACTAGAGAGGGCGGACTGTGTACGACCTGCGAAGCGGGGAGACTGCTGAGAGACATGCACAGGTATCCACTAGCCGAGCAATGACTGCGACCTACCAAGACCCTAACTGTGGGCCTACAGTGCCACGTCCATTGCATCCTAACATCAAGAAGAGGGAGTACATCGCTGATAACTTATATTATCAGAGAGTAAGCGGAGGGCAGCGGCAAGGACGGAACATGGGGCGCAATTCCGGAACGCAGTGAGAGGACAAACCCCACGCAGTTTGTGGAGGACTGGCTCAAGAATGCAGTGGCGCCAACGGGCCTCACCCCGCTCTATAGTGTGGAAAATGCGCACAGGGTGCCTCCGCGACCGCCCAGACCAGGTGCACCCCGCGCCCCCTGATTGCGCGTCTGCTTCATTATAAGGACAGAGACACGATACTCAAGGCCGCCAGGAAGAACGCCCCGGTAAAATATGAAAACAGGACAATATCACTATACCCAGACTTCACCCCTGCAGTCCAGAAAGCTAGATCTATACAAAAGGGGATGATGGACGGAGCGTTTGAGCAAATCAAACACTCACCCTAGTCAACTGATCTGGGTTTAATCCATCACCATTCTTTAGCTCATTCAGCCACCCCAGTTCAGACATGGCCATATGCAAATCAGTCTGACCCTGTGCCTCATGGGAACAGTCCAGCCCGAACTGCCAAGCCATGTCTTCCCTGGACCAGAAACAAGCATCCTGGTACCGGTTTCGGATTCATAATCCTCATCAGCCAGGCTATCTTGAATCCAGTGGCCAAGTGAGCAAGGGACTCAAGTCTGAGCATACCCTGCCAACTTAGGGCGAACAAATCGATACAAAAGGGGATGATGGACGGAGCGTTTGAGCAATTCAAACACTCACCCCCAGTCAACTGATCTGGGTTTAATCCATCACCATTCTTTAGCTCACTCAGCCACCCCAGTTCAGACATGGCCGTATGCAAATCAGTCTGACCCTGTGCCTCATGGGAACAGTCCAGCCCGAACTGCCAAGCCATATCTTCCCTGGACCGGAAACAAGCATCCTGGGACCGGTTTCGGATTCATAATCCTCATCAGCCAGGCTATCTTGAATCCAGTGGCCAAGTGAGCAAGGGACTCACGTCTGAGCATACCCTGCCAACTTAGGGCGAACAAAGCGATACAAAAGGGGATGATGGACGGAGCCTTTGAGCAAATCAAAAGCTCACCCCCAGTCAACTGATCTGGGTTTAATCCATCACCATTCTTTAGCTCACTCAGCCACCCCAGTTCAGACATGGCCATATGCAAATCAGTCTGACCCTGTGCCTCATGGGAACAGTCTAGCCCGAACTGCCAAGCCATGTCTTCCCTGGACCGGAAACAAGCATCCTGGGACCAGTTTCGGATTCATAATCCCCATCAGCCAGGCTATCTTGAATCCAGGGACTCACGTCTGAGCATACCCTGCCAATTTAGGGGGAACAAAGCGATACAAAAGGGGATGATGGACGGAGCGTTTGAGCAAACCAAACACTCACCCCCAGTCAGCTGATCTGGGTTTAATCCATCACCATTCTTTAGCTCACTCAGCCACCCCAGTTCAGATATGGCCATATGCAAATCAGTCTGACCCTGTGCCTCATGGGAACAGTCCAGCCCGAACTGCCAAGCCATGTCTTCCCTGGACCGGAAACAAGCATCCTGGGACCGGTTTCGGATTCATAATCCTCATCAGCCAGGCTATCTTGAATCCAGTGGCCAAGTGAGCAAGGGACTCACGTCTGAGAATACCCTGCCAACTTAGGGCGAACAAAGCGATACAAAAGGGGAAAGCTAGATCGACCTTCCTGGGAGTGAAACGCAAGCTGCGGGACCGCAACCTAAAATATGCACTCCTATTCCCGGCGAGCCTAAAAGTCATGCATGGACAGAAGACTTATTTTTTCGACTCCCCGGAGGAAGCGTCGAAATGGATGGAGGTGGCACTCATGCCGGACCCCAGACAGGGCCCCAGACAGGACCCCAGACAGGACCGCCACTCTCACCACTCGGAACCACCCACGGAACAAACGGACTGAATGAGGGACACGACCAACACAACCTCGGTCCAGGCATTGACCACGAAGGAGACAGTAACAGAGCCAGTGCTCCTGACAACATCTGCCTTGGCGGCTCATGACGCCCGGGGCCAGCCGGACACAGACCGCCAGTCGGACACACGCACAGAAGTTTCGGAATCGGACACTAGGATACAATTGTTCCCGCATATTACAGCGCAAATGGCGAACGAGTTTTGAATGACTGTAACGAAGATACAGATTGGTAATGTATGCAACTGTATAATATGTTATGCGCAGGTGGGTGCACGTGACACAAGGTACATGTAGCTAACAGGGTAAATGCAGGAACTTTAAGTGAGCAATCACCGGGTGAGTGTATCCGGACCCACCCCCCCCCAGGCGAAGGCACAGTTAGGTTTTTTCTGTTTCCACCCACTTTAGTGACAGATGTTTGGACCCCAGCTATTGTTAGATGAGGGCCTTAAAGTTGGGAAGTTTAGCACAGTTAAGGCACTTGACCTGAAACTCAATATGAATGGCACACCTCTTGTACTGGTTATAACACACACCACATGTCCTCCATACTAGGACGACTCCTAACACATACAAGCTCTGCACCTGGAATGTGCGCGGCATGGGATCTGTGCACAAGCAACAAAGAATAATGGCGCAATTAAACAGAAGGCAGATCAAAATAGCTTATCTGCAAGAAACCTATTTAAATGGGGCAGAATGCTCCAAATTACTCCGAAAATGGAAGGGCCAGCTGTATGCCACTACCTATTCGTCCTTCTCCCGGGGGGGGCCATATGGATTAAAAACTCCGTCCCCTTTAAACTGGTAGAACAGCGGGTAGATAAGGATAGTAGGTATGTCCTTGTTAAAGGGATCTTAGATGGTTCCCTTGTGGTACTGGGATGCGTCTACGCCCCCAATATGGACCAGGCGAAATTCCTTGCCACTATTAGCAGGGTATTGTCTGACTGGTCGGAACACGACTGGGTAATAGGCGGGGACTACAATGCGGTCCTAGATCTTTCTCTTGACAGGTCCCACCCCCACTTCACTCGGCAGATATCAGAAAACAAGCAGATGCGTGAAGAATCAAACACACAAACCACATGGGGTACACGTTCTACGCACCGCCACACAAATTGCATACCAGAATAGATCGTATTTTTTGCTCTAACACGCTGCTGGGAGCCATAGAGTCCGCTACACATATGGGGAAGACACTCTCCGACCACAACCCGGTAGAGCTGAATCTGCATCTGCAACCCCGATACTGACATGGCGCCTATCGCCGGGGGTACTAGAGGATCCGGTGATTTAAGTCCACACTATTGGACGCTATCATCAAATACTTTAGTGAAAACACGAACACAGCTAGCTCCAGACAAATAGAATGGGACGCCTTTAAGGTGACCATCCGTGGGATGGCATTGGCCACGAGGATCAGCATTAGACAGACTGTGGTGGACAAGCTGAAAGAGGTGGAGGGCAGGCTAGCAATGCTGGAGGGTGAAGCGGTGGGCACGAGCGACCAACTCACACAACTGCAGGAGGCTCATATCCAACATGCAGAATTGCTTGAGGAATTAAGGGTACTCGACTATAGGGAATACACGTCGAGACAACACACTCAGGCCGATAGATCGGGGCCCTTACTAGCACGACTGGTACGTAATGCACCGCTGAGTGCCCCTATAGTGGAGGTCAACGATCAGACTGGGACGACAATACGGACACAATTTGATATTAATACCACCTTTAAAGTATATTACACGCAGCTCTATGGACCACACTCGCCGATGCTGGATACGAATTTCGAGTCCTTCATGTCGGACTTCCCATCCCACAGCTTATGAACGAGCAGCGTGATGACTTAGCACGTCCCATCACGACCGCCAAAATTAGACAGGCAATTAAAGCACTACCACGGAAAAAAAAACCTGGGACAGATGGCCTACCGGCCGAGTTCTATGTGGCATATATTGACTTACTAGCTCCGCAATTACACCTCCTATATCAAGAATCGTTGAAGTCTAGTGCCCTACCACCCACGACTTTACAGGCTCTGATAATTTCCCTTCTAAAACCTGGCAGAGATGGTTTAGAGCTAGCAAACTATAGACCGCTGTCCCTACTGAACACGGACTATAAAATTCTCAGCAAGATCTTAGCTGCAAGACTGAACCAATACATTCCAGGGCTCATACATGCGGACCAATGTGGTTTTGTGCCAGGTCGGAGTACGGACCTCAATTTGCGGAGGCTAAATCAGATCATGCTGCATGAGGCCTCGAGGGGTAGCACGGAGGGATGTATCTCCATGGACTTAAAACAGGCCTTTGATTCCTTACGATGGGATTATATGTTCGCAGCCCTGGCTAGTTTTGGTATACCACCCGAATACATAGCATGGGTGCATCTTTTATATCTACACCCGTCGGCCCGGGTCCGCACAAATAAATGTATATCCGAACAGTTCCTGATAGCTAGGGACACACGGCAGGGTTGTCCATTATCGCCTCTGCTATTCATACTGGCCCTGGAACCCTTATTGCCTAAACTACGTGCTTTAGCCGCGCCTCGGGGGATAACACGTAATTTAGTGCCCCACGTAGTTTCGGCTTACGCAGACAATATAATATTGTATGTTAGGGACATGACGGGCTGTCTTGACCCTATACCTGAAATATTTTATACTTTCCGGGAAAATATCGGGCCTTGCGATCAATGAAACTAAATCGTACGGTTACTGCTTTGATGTCACCCCCAGGGACATCCAGTTACACTTCCCACCGCACAGGTTCCAGATGGAGTTCTCGACATTTAAATACTTGGGAATACAAATCTACCGCAATGTGCATGACCTCTTAAACGGCAATTTGGGAAAGGCGCTCAATACCCTTAAAACACAAGTATGATTCTGGAACACCCTACCACTGTCTGTAGCAGGAAGGGTGGCAATCTCGAAAATGGTGGTCCCCCCACGCATGGTGTACTTCTTTAAGAACCTACCGCTCCTAGTGCCGATGGCCACATTTAAATTACTGAACACATTACTAATTGAATTGATATGGGGGTCGGGAAGACGGCGTATAAGCCTCGCTAAATTACAGCTGCCGACCGATCGAGGTGGTAAGGGGGGTCTCGGATATGACTGCGTATAGCTACGCCTGCCAACTTCAATGGCTAGCCTACTGGCTGGCGGGCCGTAATCTTCATGAGCTGGGTATGACCACAGCCGATAGGGATCGAGGTGTCATTCACCGATTACTGCTACCGTCTGTTAAGATACCTGGTCCGACACCACACCTATTGCGTCTTGCAATCAGGTGCTGGAAGAAGGCTGTCAAATACACGACTGCGGCGACCTTATATGCGCTCACAATACCCTTATTGGGACTCCCCCTTGGAGAAACCACCCTGTCAGAACACGGGCTCCGGCCATGGCACGACGCAGGTGTGATGCATATTGGGGACTTTTTTGTGGATGGCAACCTCATGACACATGCAGACTTCACACGTACGCACCAGACCCCTGACGCACTGTTTTTACTACATACATGGGTGTCGCACTACATCACTACAACATGGGCACAGAACGGTACGGAGCCACTTACGAACCCACTACTCACCATGCAATATTTAATGGTGACCTGCAGCCACTTAACAAAATGGCAGACATGTGGCATTCGAACTGGCAGGGCGATCTCATTACAACCCATTCGTGAGCGATGGGAACAAGATATAGGAAGGGCATTCAGATGAAGGATTCCAATTTCTTAAAGTCGGACTATACTTACCAATAGTCCACGAATATATATATCTATGTATTCACAATTAAGGAATAACCAAGCAGTCAGCAATGGAGAAGGTTGAATCGTTTATTGAATTAAAATACAAGCCCTGACAGGGCAGCCTCTGTCTACACAACCCACGGAGGTGCGCAGAGGAGACTAACTAATACACATTACACAAAGTATATATACGTTTTGCAGATTCTGGTTAACACCAAAAATGGAAATACACAAGCTGTCCGTTAGTCCACCAGAACACCCATTTAAGGTTCTTACACATGTATCAATAGCTAAGCTAAAAGCTATTCCTAGAGTAGGTCAGTGAGGTGCCCTTCTTGTCTATCTTGGACCCGTGGAGTACAGAAACAGACCCTGCTACAATGTATACGTCCTACAAGAAGAACAAGTCTGACCTTGGATTTCCTTGAACCATGTTCCATAAAAGAGAAGCAGACTTAAACGGTTTAACCTGTCTTTCGTATTCTGTGTTATACCGTGAAGTATCAACACTCTTAAAGATAAACGAAGGGATATGACACTTAGGAGTCCTAACTTCATCAATAGGATGGAACGACATTCTATAACCTACCATTAGGTTATCTTACAATAATGTTTTATTCTCGATTCATAGATATTAGTATGTGGTTATATATGGTACATAGTGGGACAATCATATTTATATATTTTATATTCCAACAGACGGCCCTTTTGGCCCACTATGGCCAATATAACAAAGTTACATTACTCTACAAATACCCCTTCATCTATCTTCATGAGATCCGCTACTTCCTTCTGAATCATTTGTTTTTCTATCTTCTTTTGTTGGGCCTGGGTCAAAGAAGACGTTATTTTAGTTGCACAAAAAGTACAACACGCTGGACCACAATGAAGGCATATGCAACAAGTGAAAATTATTCCAAATATTCCCACTACCATCATAAATACCTTCCATCCCCATGTAGCTAAAAGATTCCACAACCACCCACTAAGGGTTCAGGTACCATTTTCCTCATGTAATTCATTAGCTAACAGGTGCAATTTTTTTAAGGGCAAGATGTATAGTAGGGGCCGAATCAGGTATGTACACACAACATGAGCTGCCGATCACACGACAGGCTCCGCCCCGATCTGCCAGGATGACGTCGAGCACCATCCGATTTTGAAGGGAAACAAGTCTCGTAGCCTGAAGCTCTACAGTAATATTAGCTAATATTTCAGTCGTTGTTTGGACTACATTTTCCACAATTCTAGATAGTCATCTTATATTACGACTGTTGAAAATTGGTCCCCAAAATGGAACCAGTCCCTTTGAGATATCCTCAAACTGTTGTAGTGAGGTATCCGTCTGGTCAGTCTTACCAGTATCATAGCTTCTTATAGTTCTATTAGTTTCTAAATCTCTTTTTATTAACTGATGAGTCTTATGGTAATTTGAAGGGGCAACATATACAGGAGGGTAAAGGAATGACAGATAACACCGTCCTGCCCATCCCCAGGGAAGCCAAGTATAAGCATTTTCCCCACAAACAAAATACACGTTAGGGGGAGTGATCATTGGAGGAGTACTATCAGTTTGCAACGTGTAGGTATAATTACAGGTACCACTCCCTACCTTAATGTGACCCCGCCCCTAATACAAAACGAGGAAGTGGAATTTATAATGGGGACTGGCAGTGCTCTATCATTTGTCACATTACGTTCCTTAAAATGTTGAAAATACAAAGTGGAATTGAAAAGCTCGAAATCTTGCATCTCTTCCTGTAACAAAGTATCATTTTTGGAATCTGTATATACATTCATGCAAGCATTTGGATCTAAGGAACCCTGACCTTTATCTCCCTCTGCATCAAATCCCTGGTGTCTCTCTATATATTCATCTTTGTCAGGGAGAGGTAATAACGTAGCAGGATTCAAAGTGGTGCATTTCTTAATTGTCCGGGAATCACCATCTTCTCTTCTCATGCTATTTCGGTCAATGTTTCCCCAGCCCCGGCCCCGTCCCCTACTGGGAACATTTCTGGCCATTATCAATGGGCAATCTGCTCTCCAATGCCCCTCCTCTCTACAATGTGAGCATTGATTTAGACCCAGAACCGGGGGGCCTCCTTGTCCTCTGCCGATCCTTCTGGGGAAGGAACCACGCCCACTTCGCCCTGAATTCTGCCCTCTACTGACTTGTTGCAACAAAACCCTAGTCTTCAAATCTTTCGTCTTCTTCTCCGATCTTTCCTTGTTTTCATTTTCTCGATGTTCATAGTACTGAGACATGCTAAGAATCACAGATGGGGTGGAAGTAGTCCATGTACTTTCGGCCGCCTGAAGGCGCGTCATAATCTCTGGTAACAGATTTGTCACATATCTATTTACAAATAATCGTATTCCCCCATCTGTGGATAAATCCTGTCCACTAAAATCTATGAATGTTTTCTCGAATCTAGTGAAGAAATCCGAGACACTCTCGTCCTTCTTTTGTTTACACACAGCCAACTTATCTCAATCTATCTTTTTAGGGGGCAGGAGTGTTTGCATATAAGTAATTATTTTAGCTGGTAATGTCAATATTTCATCTCTGGGTTTCTCTCCAGGTTTCCGTTCTTTATCCCAATCTTTTAATTGATCCCATGCTGCTCCTAACTCAACAATATGATCTGTATCATGTATCTGTCTCCAAATATCGATCGGAATCAAAAGGCCAAAGAACAGCTCAATATCTGCTATACTCATGATCGCAGAATTAGCAGCCTCGCTCAGTTCTTTGTAGTAAGCGGTGGGATTTTTACGCGGGTCAGGGAGCTGAGCTTTTAATGCAAGGACCTCGCTTCTTTTCCAAGGGATAAAAACCCATTGTTCCTGAAGTTTAGCGTCCTCCCTAGCTCTAGTGATATTGCCCCCGTTATCCCTAATCTCAGGTAATTCTTTGAAGAGAAGGGGGTGTACCTCTCTCATTGGGTTCTGTGTTCCCCAATCAGCACATCTCCGATGCATTCGCTCACGATACTGCAGGAGAGTTGCTACGTTCTGATATACTTCATTGGCCTGTAGATGGAATTTATGGGCTCGGTCTCTAATATATTTTATTATCTGTGGTGAATATCCTTCCTCAAAACACTGTTCCCACAGCGAAATCAACCGAATCGCCATATTTTCTTGAGCTAATTGTTGAGCCACCGGCTGATAATCCTTCATAGTGCTCCAAATATCTTCTAACGTATAAATAGTATTCCGCATCCATTGGGATGCTTGATTTACTATAGTTTGTCGTTCTTCCATTCCCATTGCAGACCTAGTATAAACTCGTGGATCACTCAGGTCCGATCTTAAACGTTTAGGGGTCGTGTCTATGGTAGCCAAAGCTCGAGGATCTATAACACTGCGAGCCGGACTTGACATGGACGGTACAACCGAATCTGGTTGTAACGTAACCAGGGGAGAAGTAGAGGGTCGGAGCGAAGGAGGAGGAAGCAACACATCCCGTACAGACCCATCTAGTGGGGCCGTAGCCGTTGCACATACAGGATTTCGTATGGGAAATACTGGGGGTAGTGGGGGCGCCGGTGGAGGTGCAGGCGCGGGTGCAGGGCACAGGACCTTGCTGAGCCAATGGCACTGCCGGATATAGCCTCTGTGGGGCATAAGGAGGAGGCGGACGGGCTTCTAATAACCCGTCTAACTCATCACCCGTATCGGGTCGAGTTAAATAGCTTTTGTCTGTTTCTAAACGGTACTGCCTATCCATTTGAGCAATATTTTCCTCTAATTTCCCCCTATCATAAGCTACTGCTTTTGAGTTATAGTTTGTCCAGCTTTAATTCTTCCTAATTTCTCTTCCCTTATTCGCCGTCGTTTAGCCTCCTTTAACCATAGGTTCAAGGAATCAAACATAGACTGGCGACTTTTCTTCATGAACATTTTATTCTGCAAATACGTTATTTTATTTTCATCAAATGACCCTGTAAGGGGCCATTGCAATTCGGTATTATCCTTAGTATACCTATTCCATAATGTATTAAATAAAATTGGAGTAACGCCATGTTTAACATACATATCAAAACTGGGGCTTCCTTCGGGAGGGGCAGGCTGTCTTTCTTCCAGCCGAGTACCTCTCCCACAGCAGCACCCAAAACATAGTTTACTAAAAGAAGGCATGTTAACAATAATGTTCCAAATGTTTACAATGTTATCAACTTGCTTCTTTCACACGGGCGCGCCCACTTCACCATTCACTCTCTTCTACTCTTACGATCGTTTTCATACAAAAATACCACAATAGGTCGCAGGGTTTCAGAAATTAGCTCTTATACAAATTACAATTCCAATGGCATGTCTTACATTACGAACAGAGCCCGTCGCACTCTGGTTGGGCTGGTGTTTCGGAGCCCAAGGCTTCCAAAATCCTGGCTTACCCAGCTGCCCCGAGGGATTCCCTAAGTGAGTTTGGCCGAGCGAACACCCTGTGCTTGGCAAGGCACCAAGTGCAATTTCACAACGCAAATACAAATCCTAAAGGCATCTGCCCGTGCAGCCCCTGCAACGCCATGTCAGACCCTTTTTTCCTGATTCCCTCGTGGTCCGGCTTCCCCGGCCACCGTTTCCAACATAGACACTTCCTTCAAGTGTCTGATTCCTTTCAGAAGATTCACTCACCTGGTGCACTCAGGCCGATCCCTACTTCTCCACTGCCGATTCCTAGACAGACCGACACAGTCTGTATCTCTCTCGGGTTAAGCCCGTAGGACTCCGGCGTAGGGTCTTCAGCCTCCGGGAGGGATACTGGATCAGAGGGCGGACTTTCTACTAGCGGGGTCTTTAAATAAAAACTTCTTCTCCACCCACTCAGCCAGAACTCCTCCCTGTCCCTTCTGCTCCTGATTACAGGAGGGGACGACCCTAACGCGGAGTCCCAGCGGAGTCGCCAACTGAAGGATTCCAATTTCTTAAAGTCGGACTATTCTTACCAATAGTCCACGAATATATATATCTATGTATTCACAATTAAGGAATAACCAAGCAGTCGGCAATGGAGAAGGTCGAAACGTTTTATTGAACCAAAATACAAGCCCTGACAGGGGAGCCTCTGTCTACACAACCCACGGAGGTGCACAGAGGAGACTAACTAATACACATTACACAAAGTATATATACGTTTTGCAGATTCTGGTTAACACCAAGAATGGAAATACACAAGCTGTCCGTTAGTCCACCGGAACACCCATTTAAGGTTCTTACACATGTATCAATAGCTAAGCTAAAAGCTATTCCTAGAGTAGGTCAGTGAGGTGCCCTTCTTGTCTATCTTGGACCCGTGGAGTACAGAAACAGACCCTGCTACAATGTATACGTCCTACAAGAAGAGCAAGTCTGACCTTGGATTTCCCTGAACCATGTTCCATAAAAGAGAAGCAGACCTAAACGGTTTAACCTGTCTTTCGTATTCTGTGTTATACCGTGAAGTATCAACACTCTTAAAGATATACGAAGGGATATGACACTTAGTAGTCCTAACTTCATCAATAGGACGGAACGACATTCTATAACCTACCATTAGGTTATCTTACAATAATGTTTTATTCTCGATTCATAGATATGAGTATGTGGTTATATATGGTACATAGTGGGACAATCATATTTATATATTTTATATTCCAACACAGAGATAAGGAATGGGAGAAAGTACTGAAGTTTCCTAAGAAGGTGTCACAAAACCCCAAATTAAAATTTATTCAATTAATGGTTATACATAGAGCATACCTTACACCCCACCAACTGCATGCCATGTTCCCGGAAGCAGCAGATGCGTGCCCCCGCTGTATGACTGCAGATGCTGGCCTTCTACACATGTTATGGGACTGCCCAAAATTAGGTCACTACTGGGGAACGATACACAAGACCCTGACGGCGATCGCCCCCGCCAGACCCTACTCATCCCAGACATATAGTATACTAGGCCTGGGCCCCACCGAGAAGGCAAGAAGACCTACCTCACGTTTTGTAGATTTAGCCCTCCTCTTGGCCAAAAGGTCAATAACAATGAGGTGGAAATCCGTCAGACCGCCTGACCCTGGTGACAGGCGTAGGGAGGTTATACGCTGGGGGAAAGCAGAAGGGACAGAACTGCAGAGGGAGGAACGTAGGGGCCTCCGTAAAACTCACATTTCCATGGAATGGCACGCTATGCTTATAGCATTTGAAACATGTGAGGTCACTGAAGAGGTATAGACGTTCGATGTTGGTGTGGGAGTACTGCTATGTTAAGGTTCTGTGACCAGGAACTGCTCTTTCCCTCCCCCCCCTCATCCCCCCACACATTTTTCCCTCTTACGGGCCCCTCCTTATTTGATAGAATGGTACGCGCACGGACGGGTGCAACAGGAGACCGATCAGACGAGTGTATTAATAAAAGCAGGAGTGTTGGAAGTGGGAGGCACAGCGGATATTACCGTAATGACTAGAGAATACCGGTACAATGTGTAATAAAAATGTGATCCAGACAAGTGCTAGGGAAGTTGCGGGTGGGGGGTTTATATATTGTGCAGGGACTTATGTAACAGAAAACGGCAATGTCATACGCACCTCTTGATACCTATGGATAATGTACAAATGTTTTGCAAATTACAATGGATACGATGCTGTAAAGCTGAGCTTAATGTTGCAGAAAATACAAATATATATATTTTTTTAAATCTCTTAAGCGGAGACAAGGGGCCACAGACGGCAAGTTTAAATTAACGGAAAATATATTTTGCACACAAAAGAGGGAGTGGGAGACTAAACAGAGGTATGTGGCTGACATTTTTAAAGAAGAGTGCACCATTCAAAAATGTTCACGCTGTGGTGGGCATGGTTTAATCTCGAGCCAGCACACGCGAGGGAAACACTTTCCTTTAAACGCCGATGCCAGTCTCTGGTGATGCTGAAAAGAAGCTACAAATCGTTGGCATGTTGCAAATCACATATTTCCATTTACGCTTTATGTATGCTACAAGACAGCTGCCAGAATTCCCTGAGCGCGTAGTGGAAGCTGTTATTCAAAATAGAGCTGGATACCAAAGTGACACAGCATGTGTTGGGCCTCTCTGCAAACAGAGAGATGCTGCGTTTGTGTGGAAGGCACATCAACGGGCTAAAATAACAAGCATTTGCAATGCAATAGGTCTTGTAGTTACGCAAGTTTCAGCTATTTGCATTGTAAATAACAATGCCTTTTATTTATGTTTTTAAAACAAAAACAAAAATAAAAGGCATTATTATTTGTAATGTCAATAGGTCAAACTTGCGTAAATGTGAGACCTATTGCATTGCAAATGCTTGTGTTTTTCGGGGAGTTCCTTTCTAAGTCCAATTGTCAGTATTCTAGCTTAATCAACAGCCATTCTCTCTCCCACACTAAGTTGGGTTTTTCGTAGGGAGGGACAGTGGCTCTGTGGAATTACCTCTCTCTAAAGAGGCGTGTCCAATTTGGAGTCCGCGGTCTCATTTGCTCACCCCAGAGCTTCGTTGCAAAGCAACAGGCTCAGCTTTAGTGGGGGCGTTGCTCTCTGGGAAAATGGTGCATTGGAGTTTTCCTCTGGAAGCCTCCTCTGGGGGCTGCAAAATCTGACCTCACGCCACACCGGCATTGTAAAGTTTGGTGGCTTAGTTGAGGCTGTAAGAAACATTTATAAGCGAAGGATGCCTTAATTGATTAATTATTGGAGTTCGCTCTGGTTGGGCTGCCCCTTGACACCAGAAGTCTGCCCTGTTCGCTCAGCGTCACGCTACATCGCAGGAGTATTGGCACTTGAGTATAGGGTTTTTGGTGTGGGCTTCAAGGGAGTTCCTGGAAAAACACAAATGGCTTTTCTTTAGGATCCCCTCGGGTAAGTTTGCCTACCTGTGATCAGCGATCTCACTTTCTCTCCTGCAGCGTCACTGCACCACAACAACCCACAGACATTGACAAGGAGTCTTGGGTTGCGAAGAATAAAAGTCAAGAAGGCTTCTATCGGCAGTCACAAAATGAGGGGGACGCACTAACAACAGCCTAAGAGGGGACAGTTCTGAGAGGTTTTTCAGCAAATCACTGGGATCATGGTCTAAATATGCAATTCCCCCGTACCTTGGTTGACCTGCAAAACCAAAGGAACGGACCCTCACCAGGGCCGGGGGAGCCTGGAGATATGGAAACTGAAGAGGCTGTAAAATTGCGGTCTGATTGGGAGCCCTGAGAATGCGGTAGAAAGCAAGAGGGAGAACGGGGGAAGGGAGCGCACTTCCGAGATGATCTGGAGCCGACACGGGAGGGAGGGAAAGTGAAAACGCCCCATGCGCGTGTTCTGCTAAGACGCTGTAATTACACGTGCACATCGCCTGTCCGGGCGCGCACATCTCCTGTCCCTCTTCGCAAGCTAAATCAAATTAAACATGCACATCGCCTGTCCAGGCGTGTGCACATCTCCTGTCCCCCTTCGCAAGCTAAATCGACAACAACACATTTCGCCAAAGCAAGCAGCGCATGCGCTACATCGCTAGGTCAGACCTAAAAAACGACTGCTGCAGGGGCTGTGTGTGCTCGAATGGTGGGAGGAGGGCTTATAATGAAGCCGAAAGAGAATCAAAATGGCCAGCAATGGGCCAAAAGCATAAACATACTTGCATCAGGATGCAAGACACTCGCCCTGGAGAGGCAAACTCTCCAGAGGAAACTACTGCGCGGCACTCGTGGGTCAGAGGAGGAAACCCAGGCACACTTACAGGAGGAGACAAGGCACACATGTGAGTCTCTCAGTGAGCAGCAGCAAGGAAAAGTAAACATTTTTAAAAAGAGTTCTTCGGGGGGCGTGGCTAGCAGCCAACGAAAATGGTCACAGCCTGAGAGAGCTCCGCGATCGATGGTGCTCTCCCCACATAATCCTGCAACTAACCCGGCGGCTATCCCAAAGTGTCGGAGGCTGCTCCGGAAAGACCGGGGCACGGATGCTCTGATTTTCAACCTACTGCGAGCAAACGGCAGCGACCGACACAGAGGGGCAGTGCTGTGGCCCAAGAAGAGAAAGTAAGCCGGGGCCTTAGGTAAATCGGGCACCGCCCGCCGCGAGGGGGTGAGCAGCCCAACACCCAACAGATAGTATTGAGCTCCGGAAGCGTACAAGAATACACAGCTCACAGCGAGACAATCCCCGCTGGGCACCACACGGGTCGACGGTCTACCTACCCAAGAAAAAGGTGTAATATGGGTGCTGCGATCGCTGGAGGGACTCAGCAGAGCACGACCACCGCTCTAATGCCCGGACCGAGACCTCTCATAGCGGCCCAAGCCGCTGCCACAGCACAATCATGGTTGAAGTTCCCGGAGTGACTACCCGACCGGCAGGGGACCCTCACATCACTGTTGCTCCCCGGGTTGTCTGCCACACACTGGGGACGCCAATCCCGGGTGTTTCATGTCTGCTGCGGCGGCGGCGGTGCAGACCTGTGGTCAGGAGGGGTCCGCCCGTGCAGGCGCTGCTGCAAATGGATTTTTGGGGCTGATTTCACCAGCGGCTCAGTCGTGTCCTCTTGGCTGGACCATCCTATGGTGGTACAGGATGCTCTGTCGGCCAGGGTTTTGCACCTGTTTGTAACCCCCACTTTCCATTGGACCACGGATAATTGCCTCCGCAACACCTGAGGGGGATATAGACTGACTTGCTTGCCCAGTGAAAGACCAGGAAGGCGCTGATACAACTGCAGTGCCCAATAAACTCTTGCGCACTTTCTGCCTTATTGATGATACCAACGAGACACGAAGACATAGCACACACCAAGCAACAAGGTCGGGATGAAGCAAGTGCACCAGTAACAGCTGGTGGAGAGGTGTGGATGGGACACAGGAAACCAGAAAGGCCGAGCTTCGAAGATACTTCGTTGGCAGGCTTCGGCGATTACTGTCACCTTCCCCCTGTGACCTACTGCGACGCCCAGTGATCAAGACGTCATGGGTGGCTGAGGCCAACGCACAGTGCAAAGTAACAAACTAGATAAATATGCATTCCACAGGGAACAGCCAGGCACCCCAGCCATGCTTGCAGACAGTGGTGGCGGCCCTCAGCTTGAAAACCCTAAAGATATCACTCTGCAGGACATAATGACCTCCCTGACCCAGGTACAATCCTCTATCGGTAAGATCTCAACAGACATTACACTGCTCTGCGCTGAATGTATTGAAAATTAACTCAAGGATCACGGAGGTGGAAAATACCACAGCAGCTCTCTCCACAGATACAGCGGATTTGCAGAGGCAGGTGCGACAGCTGGAACTGGCAACTAAACAAATGGCGGACAAGCTTGACGACCAGGAAGGCAGGTCCAGGTGCAACAATATACACCTGGTCGGGGTACCGGAGAGCGTCAGGGGGCCGGCCGTGGATCTCTTTGTGGAAGACCTCGTCAAAAATCAACTGCAGCCACGTGAACTGTCCAGCTTCTTCTCTGTGGAAAGGGCCCACCGGGTACCGGGGGACGGGCCCGACCGGGGTCCCCTCTAGAACCTGACTGGTATGTATATTCAACTTCCGGGATCGGGATACAATTTTGCAGGCAGCGCGAGTTGCCCCCCCACTATATGTGGATAACTGTACAGTGATCCTCTACCCGGACTACACAGCTGTAGTGACCAAGCAGCGCCGTAATTTTCTAGACGTAAAGAAGGAGCTGCACAATCTAGAACTTAAGTACGCAAAGCTATTTCCGACGAAGCTGAGGGTGGAGGCATGGGAAAAAGCTGGTTCTTCACGGCCCCGGAGGAAGGCCACGACTGCCTTGACGGAGGGCGCCCTGCAACAGGACCCAGAAGGCAAGGACCGAAACAGAAGCACCAACCCACAAAATCGGCGACGTCAACATCAAGACAGACAGAAACCTTGGGCGGCTCACAATTAAACGCAGATGAGAACTCAGACTAATATCACGCCTAACGAACAATGGGACTTAATGAGAGACACGCTAAATGGCAATGCCGCAAGGAATCGACAACAATGTGCTGCGCGGCTGGGACTTTGATGGTACAGAATACGCTGAACGTCCTGCACAGCGATATCACAGTCGCTGCCGGAGCAAAGACATTCTGATGGGAACATTCAGCAGCTGCAGACGGAGGAGATATTTAAGGGGGATGCTCGCGAAGATCGCTATGTAGCTCTCCCCCCTTACGCAAGTATAAAGTTATGGGATATAACCCCTCTGCTAAATTGGGGGGTGGGTAGTTCTAAGTCCGCTGTGTAGGGAGGCAAGGAGGGGGGACGGGGTGGGGATTCAGTTTAATAGGTTATTGTTTGTTATTGTACAGAACCGTGGTGTGATAATTGATGGCATACTGGGTAGAAACATGACATACATATCGCAGGGCGCTCCTGACTCCTACCCGTAGGATGGCGCATGAGAAACAAACAGATGCACTGGTGGACGACCAAACTACACAGTTACCGACCCCTGAGATGTCACACCTTCCTTTCACTGTGATATCATGGAATGTAAATTGTCTGGGTGACAAAATAAAAAGGGGCCTAGTTCGGACTTCACCTCTGGCTCTAGGGGTGTGGGGATTTTCATTAATAAATGCTTAACACTGATACTGAAGGGATCCTGGACAGATGACATGGGACGATTTCCGGCGATAGCTTGTCGATGGGAGGGGCAATCTTATAACCTATTATCTATCTACATCCCACCGACACTGCACCAGACATCCTTCCAGACCCTCAGAAAATTCCTACTATCACTCCCGCAGGACAAACTCATTATAGGGGGTGACTTCAATGCTATGATGGACGCATCCATAGATAGACAACCCCCTAGGGACTCCAGTAGCGCAAACCTCAAATTAATAGAATTTGAGGAGGACCTTGGCCTCATTGATGTATGGCGCACCAGACACCCACAAGAGCGACAATACACCTTTCACTCGGGCGTACATAACAGCCTTTCAAGGATCGACTACATACTTACATTGGCAATGGGGTTAGAATGGATAACAGAGATCTCACACTTACCTGGGGGCATTTCAGACCACTCACCGCTATTCATCACATACACATCATGCACCCCGGGACGATGCCGTATTTTACCTATCTACCCAGCTATCTTAAAAACCACCAGATTGGGAAAGGTCTACTCAAGGCAACAGAGCAATATTTCACGGAAAATCAATACAGAGTTTCGTCTCTGACGACTTTGTGGGAGGCATATAAAACGGTACAACTGGGACAGGCCATCTCTCTAATTGCAGGGCATAAAAAGTTCAAATGGCAACAGATTGAGACTCTGGAACAGGGAGTATCCCAGGCAGAAATTGACTATGCTACATACACCAATGAAAATACGGCACATAAACTGCATTTAATGCAACAGGAATACAGGGCATATGCTTGGGGAGAGGCAAAATCCAAACATACCAGTACGCAACACACTATTTATGAGCTAGATGACAAAGCAGGCAAGCTTCTAGCTTGGCTAGATAGAAAGCGAGCAGGTGGGCGCACAGCTTCGGTTGGAGACTGGGATTATAACCACAGACCCGCAGCAAATAGTAGACACATTAGCGACACATTACAAACAGGTATATATATCTCTGGCCACAACCACAATAGAAAAAAATCTAGCCTTCCTTAAAGACATAAAGATGGCCGAGTTAACACAGGAGGCAGCACAAGCTCTAGAGGATGATCTGACTATCGACGAACTCACGCTTGCTGTAGGGGCATTGCATAGGGGCAAGGCGCTAGGGCCCAAGGGCACACCTGTAGAACTCTACAAGAGGGCAGCGCCACAGCTTATACCACACCTGCTCAATATGTACGAAGATAGTTTGGAGAAGGGGGAACTGCCAAGGGAACAGCGCCGAGCGACGATAGTCGCAATACACAAGCCGGGCAAACCACCGCAGGAATGTGTGTCTTACAGGCCGATCTCCTTGATAAATGCGGAAACCAAAATACTCGCCAAAGCACTTGCCATGAGGCTACAACCGTATCTCACAACAGTAATCCACCCGGACCAATCCGGATTTATGCCGAACCGCAACACAGCGCTTAATCTAAGAAGACTACATAGTGTAATGGCGCGCAGGGATACTATTGAGGAGGATGCGATCATACTGTCCCTAGACGCCCGTATGGCGTTCAGCTACCTTTTTGTGGTACTCCGCCATCTGGGATTCGGCCCAAAATTCTGCGCGTGGGTGCAGCTGTTTTACACGACACCCCGGGTACAGGTTGTAGTGAATGATCGCATCTTGGCGGACTTCCCCCTGGGTAGAGGGACAAGACAGGGTAGCCCCCTGTCATCACTCCTCTTTGCATTGGTATTGGAGCCATTGGCGGCATGGATACGACAGGACCAGGTCATCATTTAAAATGGGCAGTGGGCTGGGAAAACTGTATTTCGCTATATGCGGATGATATATTATTATATCTAGCATCCCCTGCACGCTCTATTAATAGCCTACTGGATATATGCGTGGCATATGGATGATTCTCCAGTTACACAATAAATTGGGCAAAATCATTCCTCTATATACTTGATGGTCTGCCGCCGAGGTTCCCACGTCACTGCGAAATACAGATTGCAGCTGATGGATTCAAATATCTAGGCATAAATATAACGCATCACAACATGCGCTTTATCACTGAGAATCTCACACAGCCTCTGGTGCGATTCAGCCGGGACGTTAAACACTGGCGATCACTACCACTCACGTTATTGGGGAGGGCAGATCTCTTTAAGATGATGGCGCTTCCCAGATTTGTATATGCCCTACACAATACACCGTTCCAGGTCTCCCCTCCCTCATACTTTGCAGCGATAAACGCCAAAGTTACCAATCTGCTAAGGGACGGAAGGTCTGCCCTTATAACCAAGCACAAACTATTGCGAAGCTGGTACGATGGTGGTATGGCCCTCCCCAATATAAAAACATATTACTGGGCATCACGGCTCACTGTGATAAATCAGTGGCTACACGCACCGCAAGACGAACCAGCGTTCCAAATGGATAGACACCTCCTAGAAGCAGAGGGTATTTTGGGGACACTATACAATAAAACTAGAAGGATCCACAGGTCCAACAGCACACACCGTCCGAGTCTGGTTTGAGGCACAACGAACAATGGGATGGGAAAGAGTCATAACGCAGGCTATGCCATTAAGGGAAACCCGACGACTGGGTAAACTACGAAATACCAAGAGGTTCAGACAGTGGGATCTGATAGGCATCTCAAGGGTGGGAGATATATGGAAGAAAGGGGAGGTTGTCCCATTTGTCCAACTGCATGCCACTTTTGGTCTGGCACAGAGGGAAAGCTTCCTATACATGCAGGTCAGACATGCACTCATGGGAGTAATTCGATCAGGCACACAATTACCAGAGGCCTCGCCGCTAGAGGATAGGTTCCTGACAGAGCACTTAAGCAAAAAAGCCAATTCCTAAACCTATCGCAAAATAATAAACAATCAACCGGACCCCACAGCAGCCCTTAAGGAGCGATGGGAGACAGAGCTGGGTACACTGGACGAAACGGACTAGCAGGAGGAAATAACGTCCCCCAAAGAGATAGCGATTCCGTCGAGATGAAACTAATACAATTGAAAAATTTGCCCCACACTTACGAGACTCGCACACTTTTGCATACATTGGGCACTGGGGACACACCGCTCTGCCTGCGTGTAACGACCGGATTTTCGGACCAAATAGAATCAGCTCATCAGAGCACCACCAACCCAGCCGAAACGCAACCACCTCCCTCCTCAGGACCCATCTATCCAGGCACCTGGGTACCTACCTGAGGAAGGGAATTTGCAATATACAAGCTCATATCATCAAAAACACCACTAAATCTATAGGGATTACTAGGAATACTCATTGATTACTAAGGACGTCCATGCCCTACACCACACTCATACAATATAGTCTCGCGACCACATGGGCCCAGACTAATCTACCCTGGGGCAGTTCTAATTACTTACCATTACACACTGACCGCAACCAGTGCTCTCATTAAACAAGCCACAATCTTGTGGGTATAAATACCAGTATCCCCCCTTGTACTCTCTCTATTTCATACATACACAAGCCACAATCCTGTGGGTATACACACTGACCACAATCAGTGCTCTCACTAACGCCACTTTCCCTAGAGGCGATCTCATTACACACCAGTTTCCCCCCTGGTGCTCTCTCAAGCCACAATCTTGTGGGTATAGACACTGACCATAATCATTGCTCTCACTAACGCCGCTACACAACGACGATCACTTTCCTATGAATACCTTCAGCTTTCTCTCTCTATGTTGGGAAGTTTCTCTCACTATTCACTAGAGGTACAATAATATTATGGAATGGCCGAATTACACGGTGTACAACTTATTCTCTAGTTCAAGGGCTCCTCTCTCCCTAATTATTCAGGTACCACTTACCTGATCGGGGGTTGCTTCCGTTCGTGCAATGACACCTGACTAGAAGAAAAGGTTACCTTTACTGTATAAAAACAAGAGGTACACACTATATGCAAAAGTTATTCCCTGATTTAAGCGCTCCTCCTTCCTTTTGATCCATCAGTTACCATACAGCATCTGGTTAGAAGAAAGGTTAGCTTTATCATATGAATAACACATGCACACTGGTTCACTAAGAGCTGGGGTTCCTTTATTACAATAACAATAACAATATAACACTATACTATAACACATAGCCTGAAAAGTAAAAGGCGAATAGACACATACACAGATCTGCGGGGTCTCTGTAACACATCCACATGTAATTGACTGTAAATAGCTAAAGAGGGAATGGATTATACGGCACACCGCTGAAAGAAAAAGGATTAGCAATACAATAGGGACAAGGTTAATGTTTAAATGTAAAGCAAACTGATTACAGGACAAATATTACCTGATTAGTATGAAGTCTTGCTCTAGCTGTCATCTGGGTTCCTCTCTCGTCTGTGCCTTAGCTCGTCTTAGATCCTCCCCTGCACTCTTGGACACGCATCTGTGCTGATCACTCTGCACTGGATTCCTCTCCCCCACGAACTCTCTCCACCTTCCAGCTTCAGCCTAATAGTTTCTGCCGCTCTGATAACCGTTCGCTCCACTAGCGTCTTCACTCTGTCTGATTATCTCAGTTCCAATGTCCAATTCACTCCAGCTGCTCCCACAGACTAATCCACGATATAACTTCAGTCTCTTCCAAAAGGCATTACTTCAGACTCCAGCTGATCACAACTCCTTCTGAAAAGTAACTGCTTCTGACTGCTTCCTTCAGTTCCAAACATCATCTCACTTCTGTCTGTTCAAAACACCATCTGCTCACAACTGCTTCTGACTTATTCCAGCTCACTGACTATCTGTCTGTCTTCTCTCTGTTCCAAGCATCTTCTTCTTTCTCTGGCTCCAACTGTCTCACTGGCAAACTGACTAACTGACTTCTCTCTGTTCCAAGCATCGACTGTCTTCTTCTCTCCTCTGCTCCAACTCAACTCACTGACTCCGCCTCTGCACTTCACTAATATGGAATGCTCTCTCCTCATGGAAAGTTCCAGCCATCAGCCTGCCGCCCATCAGATCTCTGCACCACTCCGCGTCAAGGACACACACCCAGCCGGCCGGCCTTTTGTGGTATCTTCGACACAAAGAATAATACAGCCTACCGATAAGGGCTGGCCCAGACCGGTTCTCTCCAAGTGAACAACACCTCATAACTAAAACATCACCTTTACCCTGCAAGCATCTCAGTCTGCAGGGACAGAAAGCAAAATGGAGTCTCTCTAGTTCTGGGCCTTGTAGGCCTGAGAAGGATGAAATAACACTTAGCTCTGTCAGAATACATACACAAACCATAATATAAAGTCAGGACTACAGGATCCACCCTCTACTATAGGTAGGATGATGAAAGGACACATAATTATGTCAAAGCCAATAGGCAATAGATGGATTAGAGTCAAGAATAAGGGATCTATCATCATATAAAGCAGCTATCCTCTAGTTTATGCTTCTAGGTTCTTAAAAAGGCCTGAAAAGGACCAACACAAGGCAAGAATAAAGATTCAGGATGGTAGCAAGCTTAAAGTCACCATCACTCAGAAATAGAACTAAAAATACGGTCACAACACTCCACCCTTGAATTTAACTTGCTAACATCCGTAAACAACAACAAACAAATAAACAAACATCAACATAATCTATCAACAAAACCAAAAACCAAAAGACTCCCTAAAATAAATGACAACAAAGAAGAATACCACCTAAAACTTGATGCAGGGAATGTAAATCTGACAACCAACTGAAAACAAATCAAAGCACCTTTGAACTAAATGTGCCTCAACTTCTAGTGATAATTCATGAAATCTATTGATGTAGGGACATGTTTGTGGAATGAAAACAACAAAGGGCCTAAATGAGGCCTACCTACTTCGGTCAACTTAAGAAAGGATTTGGTAAAATCTGACAAATAAACATGACAAAGGGTCTTCAAAGTCTGGGCAACTATTACTAATAGATGTAGGACATAACCTGACTAAAAGACACACCTCCCAGGACAACTTAAAGTCTAGGGTGACCACCCTTGGAACTAATCCCACTGTTCTAAATAAGAGTTGATGGATCAAAGTGAAAGTGTAATAACAGGAAAACAAGGACAACCCCATCTCTACAAAATAGCTGGTGTAGCACTATGCATATCAAGCAATACATCAAAGAAAGTTATCTAAGTGTGGTGTATATATTCTTCTAAAAGATCATAGACTTAAACTTGGGAAATTGAGTAATAGTAGACCATGCCAAAGGCAATAGGTAAAGGTCACAAGTCATTTAACTCAGGAAACAGTTTGCACCTAATCCCTCTGTATCAATCTGTGGAACACATGTGTGCACCATCATTTAAAACATTGCTTTCCCTGCATTAACAGAACTGTTTTAGAGAAAACAGGAAAACTATGAAATAGGTGAAAGATAAACAAGTGTAAAATCAATCTGTATCAATAATGAAATAGCGTAGCATACTAAGATCAAAATATCATGTATCACAGGGCATCAGATTATTAAAGCAGCTCATTAATCACCCTATGACATTCAAATAATATCATTTGCATCATTGCATTAATGTGGCACTGCATCTTTTAAACTGGAAAATCAAAACCATGAACAGGACTGAGAAATTATTTTTTTTTAAGTGAGGCCTGTGTATGGTAACTGCAAAAGTGGCATAATGTCCATCTGAAATAGAAACATGGGAAAAATGCAAGACTCAAGAATGCAGGCCAAGGAATTACATTTCAGGTCAATTACATTTTTTATCAAAAATAGAACTATTGGCTTTGTCAAGAAATGTTTTTTTCCTTTGTGGAATTCAAGAATAGTATATGGGGTTTGAACCTGACTGCTGAGGCAGCCAACTGCAGAATTGTAATGTAAATTGAAAAGTTCAGTCACTATAAAAAGTTCTCTTCTGTAGTTGGTTTCTTCTTAGGAAAACAGTTAATTCGTATAGGCCATGATCCTCCATCTTCATCTGTATCCTGTGCCAAGGAAGCACATCCTCCACTCTGGTCCTCCTGGTACGTCTGCTTCTGGTCTGGGTCCAGGCTCGGGGGTTTTTGGGGGCAGGGGCACTCACTCCGAAAATAACAAAAATACATCACTCCAAAATAAGAAAGTCACACTCATACAGGGCCCCCACACGTCAGCCATCTGAAACGAGAAACACACATCATCAATCTTGCAAAAACACATTTTCCATTCAAAAAGCACCCCAAGTGCTTTTTATTTCCGTAAGAAACCTCCTAATTCATAAAAAGAACTCTTCTAAATCCAAGGAATGATTTAAACATTCTACTTATACCATATTCTTTAAATTTGTTTGGGCAAAATCTAATTTTGTAATACACAGCCAGAAGGGCTGGGGCCTAGCTACTCCTCACTCCTCTGAGAAACAGCCCCTCCCTCCAGAAAGATGTCCGCGCTCAGAGTTTTGAATCAGCTCCAACCATAATAAGCAGGAGCCGGGCTACACTGCGATGTAATATTGAATCACTGCCAAATGCTGATCTCATTGCAGGAGCAAAGCTCCTGCCAATTATTCTGTTCAGGCATCCCATATCTCTAGTCAGAGAAGCTTTCTGTGCCTACTGTATTTATCTAACTCCAAGGGCCAAGCATCTGCCAATTATTCTGCATTTGCAAACATCCTTTATCTGAAGTCAATGAAGCTTTCTGGGCCGACTGTAAGGAAGAGCAACTTGACCCCCCTTATATAAACATTTCTCTGCGGAAAGAACTAAATCATAGCCAAGAATAACAAACTGGGTGTCTCTGCTCTCATAAGTCACCCACGGGGCTCCACCCTTTCAAAACTCTGAGCCGCTGAGAACTGCTGAATATTTGCCAAAAATAAAAAAAACAAGGACAGGCAAGTCTGCTTCAGAGGGACGCTCCAAAGAAAAAAAAAAACCTCTCCTTTCAAAACACTTATGGGAGCCTGGCTCATATCAGTCAAGGTCAAAGCAAATTCTTTCTAACTTAAAACATACTCGTTCCCAGACTAGAAACACTGCACCATTACTTCTAACTAATTTAAGCAGATTTAGACGTGGTAAAATGCATCCTAAAAACAGGAATTAATAAAGACATATTTTTTTTTTGTAACCTAGAATAATTCTGTATAATCTGAAACAAACCATATATCATAATGTACTGCTACGCGCTGAAAAGGAAAATATTAAAACAACATTTCATGCAGCAACATAGGAAATCACGACACATTTCTTAAAATAACATATGAAACACCATCAATTTAAACAAGGGGATACATGTAATTTTGTACTGCATAACCAAGAATTCATAATTTAATGCGCAAGCATTTCTGTTCTACTTAGTAAAAGGGCCAGATTTATTTTTTCAGATAGCCTCTTTTTTTTCAACTGAGTGGGTTTACTTTCATGCTGGTCTGCTGCATATCAGCGCAAAATACAGAAACATTTGCATTTGAACTTTAAACAAAAGGGCAGCTTGCTTTGTAGGGAAAATAATCACTTAGATTTTCTAGATGTGCAAAATACACTACAGAGCATTTGTTTAAAAGCACACGGTTGCATTTCACTAATTAAAGCACATTCTATGATGGGTCTGTTTTATTTTTTTCAACTGGTAAACACTAATTCTAAAACACAGAGATGTATCTCCCTTTGCAGCATCCACCCTTTTCTCAATCCGACTGGTTGATTTACAACTTTCCGACCTCCGAGTCAGACACATTAAATCATGTGTTCAAAGGCAAACCCACACAAACTCGTGGACACATTTCAAACAGAATGTTAAATGAACACTGCTTTTTGTTTCTCCGTGCAAGATGTTACCCATCCGTCAGCTAGCTGACAAAGCACATAGGCGAACCCTGCAACTAATTAAAAAGTCAAATCAAACCATCATTAATCCAAACAGTCACTGACTTTTAGCATCAGCTTTTGTAACAATGCATGTTAAAAAGCATGTTGGAATAAATACTGCCGTCTCAATTCAAGATATTAACCCTTTGGCAGCTCAAACACAATCATTCCCCAATGTCTGCAGATACATGGGAAAGTCATGAACTCATCTCTCCACGTTTTCATATAACACGTGCGCACATCTTCAAAACATTTTCTCCAAGCACTTGAAAGAGATCCAGATCTCTCCTGCCTAACGTAATGATAGCATGCTCTGTACAAGCCATATTCACATGGCGCTATTCACAAGCCATATTTACAAGAAACCCAACAAGTCATAATAATGACATGCTCTTCACAAGGCATATGTACAAGGCGCAATTCACAAGGAACTCAGCAAGTCAAAATGAGAACATGCTCTTCACAAGCCATATTTACAAGGAGCTATTTACAAGGAACTCCACAAGTCATATTACACTGAATACATTTCACATTGCACAGCATAAGCAAATGCAGCAAGCCCTTTAATGGGCAATTTACAAGCATTTTTCACACACATATGTACAACTGCATGAACACCAAGATGTAATTGGCTCCCTCACGTACAGTTACCCTTCAAGCCTGTCAGTTCAAACACCAAGATGAAAAGCATTTCTTCCACCCTGCAGAAGTCAAATGCCATGAAGTACTGCAATCTCCTTACACTCCAACTGTTCAAGCGCATAGGTCAATTTTGTGCCGAGTGCAAACCAACAAGATAAAAACAATACAGCGCACACAGGCTTCATAAACGATTTGTGACGCCAGATGTAACGACCGGATTTTTGGACCAGATAGAATCAGCTCATCAGAGCACCACCAACCCAGCCGAAATGCAACCACCTCCCTCCTCAGGACCCATCTATCCAGGCACCTGGGTACCTACCTGAGGATGGGGAATTAGCAATATACAAGCTCATATCATCAAAAACACCACTAAATCTATAGGGATTACTAGGAATACTCACTGATTACTAAGGACGTCCATGCCCTACACCACACTCATACAATATAGTCTCGCGACCACATGGGCCCAGACTAATCTACCCTGGGGCAGTTCTGATTACTTACCATTACACACTGACCGCAACCAGTGCTCTCATTAAACAAGCCACAATCTTGTGGGTATAAATACCAGTATACCCCCTGGTACTCTCTCTATTTCATACATACACAAGCCACAATCCTGTGGGTATACACACTAACCACAATCAGTGCTCTCACTAACGGCACTTTCCCTAGAGGCGATCTCATTACACACCAGTTTCCCCCCTGGTGCTCTCTCAAGCCACAATCTTGTGGGTATACACACTGACCATAATCAGTGCTCTCACTAATGCCGCTACACAACGACGATCACTTTCCCATGAATACCTTAAGCTCTCTCTCTCTATGTTGGAAAGTTTCTCTCACTATTCACTAGAGGTACAATAATATTATGGAATGGCCGAATTACACGGTGTACAACTTATTCCCTAGTTCAAGGGCTCCTCTCTCCCTAATTATTCAGGTACCACTTACCTGATCGGGGGTAGCTTCCGTTCGTGCAATGACACCTGACTAGAAGAAAAGGTTACCTTTACTGTATAAAAACAAGAGGTACACACTATATGCAAAAATTATTCCCTGATTTAAGCGCTCCTCCTTCCTTTTGATCCATCAGTTACCATACAGCATCTGGTTAGAAGAAAGGTTAGCTTTATCATAAGAATAACACATGCACACTGGTTCACTAAGAGCTGGGGTTCCTTTATTACAATAACAATAACAATATAACACTATACTATAACACATAGCCTGAAAAGTAAAAGGCGAATAGAAACATACACAGATCTGCGGGGTCTCTGTAACACATCCACATGTAATTGACTGTAAATAGCTAAAGAGGGAATGGATTATACGGCACACCGCTGAAAGAAAAAGGATTAGCAATACAATAGGGACAAGGTTAATGTTTAAATGTAAAGCAAACTGATTACAGGACAAATATCACCTGATTAGTATGAAGTCTTGCTCTAGCTGTCATCTGGGTTCCTCTCTCGTCTGTGCCTTAGCTCGTCTTAGATCCTCCCCTGCAGTCTTGGACACGCATCTGCACTGATCACTCTGCACTGGATTCCTCTCCCCCACGAACTCTCTCCACCTTCCAGCTTCAGCCTAATAGTTTCTGCCACTCTGATAACCGTTCGCTCCACTAGCTTCTTCACTCTGTCTGATTATCTCAGTTCCAATGTCCAATTCACTCCAGCTGCTCCCACAGACTAATCCACGATATAACTTCAGTCTCTTCCAAAAGGCATCACTTCAGACTCCAGCTGATCACAACTCCTTCTGATAAGTAACTGCTTCTGACTGCTTCCTTCAGTTCCAAACATCATCTTACTTCTCTCTGTTCAAAACACCATCTGCTCACAACTGCTTCTGACTTATTCCAGCTCACTGACTAGCTGTCTGTCTTCTCTCTGTTCCAAGCATCTTCTTCTTTCTCTGGCTCCAACTGTCTCACTGACAAACTGACTAACTGACTTCTCTCTGTTCCAAGCATCGACTGTCTTCTTCTCTCCTCTGCTCCAACTCAACTCACTGACTCCGCCTCTGCACTTCACTAATATGGAATGCTCTCTCCTCATGGAAAGTTCCAGCCATCAGCCTGCCGCCCATCAGATCTCTGCACCACTCCGCGTCAAGGACACACACCCAGCCGGCCGGCCTTTTGTGGTGTCTTCGACACAAAGAATAATACAGCCTACCGATAAGGGCTGGCCCAGACCGGTTCTCTCCAAGTGAACAACACCTCATAACTAAAACATCACCTTTACCCTGCAATCATCTCAGTCTGCAGGGACAGAAAGCAAAATGGAGTCTCTCTAGTTCTGGGCCTTGTAGGCCTGAGAAGGATGAAATAACACTTAGCTCTGTCAGAATACATACACAAACCATAATATAAAGTCAGGACTACAGGATCCACCCTCTACTATAGGTAGGATGATGAAAGGACACATAATTATGTCAAAGCCAATAGGCAATAGATGGATTAGAGTCAAGAATAAGGGATCTATCATCATATAAAGCAGCTATCCTCTAGTTTATGCTTCTAGGTTCTGAAAAAGGCCTGAAAAGGACCAACACAAGGCAAGAATAGAGATTCAGGATGGTAGCAAGCTTAAAGTCACCATCACTCAGAAATAGAACCAAAAAAAATGGTCACAACACTGCGACAATGTGGCGCATCAGGCAAGTTTTTCCACACGATCCGGGCCTGCCAAAAAATTACACCATATGCTTTCCGAGGTAATATTTGTGAGCCTCCACAAGAGGAAACATTGTCACATGTCAGTAACTGAAAGACCAAAGAGAGGGTAACATGTGAACCCGTACAGAAATATCGACAAAGGCATACGAAGCAAACCTTCTTGACTGACGTGACAGATAAACTACTCCTGTATAAACATTTGATACACCATGTATGCTCCCTGCCATAATGATGCACTGTACCATTTATTGTTCATTGTAAAATGCCAATAATTTTTTTTTTATGTTTTAAACAAAAGAAGAGTTCGCCCACACAACAGCTGAAGAATCAAAGCGAAAGGAAACTGTACTATACAGGTGCGCCTCTGCCTTGAACAGAAGTGATGTACCAGCAAAATCAGGGAACCAATAGTAAGTTGGAGGCAGGAAAAACGTTGTTTAATTCATTACAGCAGGTCTTGCAGACAACGCATAAGGGCTGTAGCTCGACCTAAAAATGAAGAGGTTGCGAAGTCACCACAGTTCGCTCCTTAGTTTACTTCTTCTTAGGAGATGCTTTGCGTAGATCAGCATGTTTACAGTGTCACAATGTGCCCCCACGTAGCGAAACAGACAGGGAAGGAGAGGAGGAAGCTGATACTTTGCCCCCCTTCGAGAGGCAGCTCAAACAGAGCCGGCTGCCCACCTGACCAGGACTCCGCTGCTGCAGGAAAGACCTCGAAGCGGTGCTGGCCCTTTAGGAGCAACCCCTTAAGAAGAAGGAGACGGAACACCAACACCTGAGAAGGAAGACGCGAGGGACGCAGAAGACTGGAGACGAGAGGAGAAGGTGGTGCTGCTCTGCGGGACGCCCAAGCCAGAGACGGAAAGAGACACCCGCTGGAGAGAAGGCCAGGTCCGTAATTGGTTCCGGGCTGTTCGTGGAAGTGAACTGAGTTAGTGTGGAGGTTGGGAATAGGGTAAGGAGGGGAAGGAAATCCAAAGAGAAACACTTGCGCACTGGTGATAGTTGGGTCATAGAGAAAACTCCTCACACCCCCCTACAGCACTACCTAAAGTAAACAAAATGTATTACATAGAAAATAAAGCTAACACTTACCTGGGCCCAGAGCATTCCAGAAGCAAACCGAAAAACCTGAAAAGAGAACAGAGAAAGAGGACTGTAAAAGGAAACTGATAGTCTATATTTACAGAGAAAGAGAGACTGCAATAATTTATCTAGACTAAAAGAAATAGAGGGAAAACCAGACTCACGTGAAACACGCTTACCTCTCCATTTATTAACCTAATTAAAAGTATCACCCAAAAGTGTCACATACAGCTAGGCATGCTGCATATATATTACCTATTGGCGGTCGCCAGTAGGTAGTTATAGTTAGGATTTTTTTCAATGCAAAAATCTCAACATTCTATTGGGAATAACTTTGGCGCCGGTTGAGGAATCTGCCTGAAAAGTTCCTCAAATTTGCCTCGCGGCGCTTTGGTCCTTCCCTGAAAGTTTGGGGGGGATTCGTCAAGCGGGGGCCAAGATAAAAGGGGGGTCCCAAAACGTGTTTTCCCCATGTCAATTTCCATAGGGCGGTCGACCTCACTTTTAGCCCGAACGGCTGAATGGATTTCCACCAAACTTGGCAAAATTGTAGGGACTGGTAGCCCGATGTGCCTTTGCTATGTCTCAAGATATGTGCTCCAGTGGATTTTGAGTAATTTAGGTTCAAAAAAATATATATATCTATGGCCGCGCTCCGGTACGCGCACCGGGGAGCGCTCCGGGCACGCTACGCGACTTGCGCGCGGAAAGCTGATTGGTTCCTGGGTGTCTGTAAACATTCGAAACAGTCCGGAGCGGCCGCCATCTTGTGTCTCGGTAAGATCGAGACAAAAGAGGAGGCAAAAACAAAGGGGGAAATGACCATAAGGGGGCAGAGTAGACCCCCCCTGATCCCCTAGGTTTGATGTGGGGGCCATAAAAGGGCCCCGCGGGGCAAAAAAAAATAATATTTTTTTTTCGATTTGCGCGGGGGGAGCCGACCGGGGAGCGTACCATAAGGAAAAAAGAATGACAGAGTTTTAAAAAAATTTAGCCTTTTTTTATAAATTGGAGGTAGTTCTAAAAAGAACTGTTTTTTTTCTTCTTTTTGTTGTTTTATATTTTTTTATGTTTTTTGAACATTTTGTACTTTTTTTGGCTTTTATGAACTATTTTATATTTTTTTGTTATTTTTATGGGGAGAAACAAAAAACAGGGAATTCAAAATGGCTCAACTGGAGCAAAAAAAAAATCTGGAAAAAATGAGGGTTTTTTGGGGCAATTGTGGTTGTCACCAGCAAGGAGGATGAGCTTTATGCACTGTTCACCATAGGAGATGGTCTTACCACAAAAAATACATGTAATTCTGAATTCCCCAAACCGTGGTTGTATGCAAGGGATCGTCTCCCTTGTCTCTGGTCTCGATGGAGTGGGTTTCTTTTTTTGGAGGTGGTGGTTGAAGATTGGGGAGGGTTACTGGCCAGTTCTCTCATCTCTGCAGCAGAATAGTTGTTCGGATGCTTGCGCTGCATGTGTCTAATCATGGTATTATTACCAAAAGAATATTTTTTGTTAGGGTCCCCCCTTGAAAGTTCCATGCCACAGATTAGGCAAGTCACCTTGGGCGCATTGACTTTCTTCTTGCCCTCTGGTATAGAAAAAAACTCCCATACAATGTGCTGCCTTGGCTTGTATGGGGTATTGTCTTCTTGCAGCCACCTTCTCCCCTCCTCCTCCTCCTCTTCCTCCTCCTCCTCTTCTTGACCACCAATGTAATGTTGTGGTGGTCCTCTTGGTAGTGGTGGTGGTGGTGGTGGTGGTGCAGATGCTCCAGCTGCTGCTGCTACTGTAGCCATTTTAAAGTACAAAGTAGTTCTCAAAGATGTTCAAACAGGTCTTCCTCAGTCAAAGGACAAAGTCAGAATAAGGAAAAAAAGGTGGGGTCATTTTGAAAAAAAAACTGTCCTGAACCAATGAAAAGTGTTATTTTCAGGTCACATGACCCGGGCTTTCATCATTTGGAAACCAAAACTGTTCTGCACCAATAAAAAGTGTTATTTTCAGGTCACATGACCCGACGCACTTACGCGACGCGCCCCCGGGTGCGCCCGGGGGCGCGCCCAGGGGCGCGTTGCGTCAGCGCGTCAGATGTTTACTTTGCACGATCGCATTCGCTCGAGTGCTTCCGAGAGCGCTTACGCCGTGCGTATCACGCGGACGCGGCTACGCGATACGTCACGATGATGTTTTCGTTCGCGGCAATAGCGCTAACGGGACGCTAACCGGTGCACGCCCCGAAAAACTGTACTTTCCGGTGCGCACCAAGGCAAAAAAAAAAATTATTATATGAGTATACAATATAGGATTCATTATAAAAAAATAATACATTTCAGAGGTTTGAGGCCCTATATATAGTTAGGAGTTAGCATTTAAAAAACCTATGATATTCACTGAAAAAACCATAGGTTTCACACCAGTTATAGTTAGGAATTAGCTTTTTAAAAACCTATTAAATTCACTGAAAAAAACCATAGGTTTCAGACCAGTTATAGTTAGGAATTAGCATTTAAAAAACCTATGAAATTCACTGAAAAAACCATAGGTTTCACACCAGTTACAGTTAGGAATTAGCATTTAAAAAACCTATTAAATTCACTGAAAAAACCATAGGTTTCACACCAGTTATAGTTAGCATGAAGTTTTACTCGCAAAAAACCATTGAAATTCCCATGTTATAGTTAGTTGGACTCACTATAACTTGCGTGTGCAATGCACTGCTAATGACAACACATATTATATCACTCATGACATGGTCAGTGACATCACTCATGATATCACTGATGACACCATCCTTGTGACAGACTGAGAGACCTCCTTTCAGTGTAATGTAACCCTTGAAACACATATTCAAAAATAGAAACTAACATTTTCAAAAAATGGAGATACCCATACCAGTTACAACAACCAATTCAGTAATTCCACCATCTAAATACACACCCTCTCATTCAGCAACAGTTCTATATAGTCACTCATACATATACTCACTCATCATATGTAGTGATACGCATATACATCCTGTTACACACCGATAGTCATCCAAAAGTTACTCACACAAATACTCACACTTGCAAATAAACTATTGAACATCGATTTATTTGCATATACAGCTATACACACACTAGCACATTACTTCTAAGGAAACTTACACATACTTACTCTCTTAAACAATCACTTATAGAAACACATACTTATTTAAACAGGAACTCTTTCAATCTCTCACTTTCACATATACTCACTTATATACATCAATACTCACATATACTAGATTAAAACATATGTAGTTACTCATAAAGACACTAGTGAGGCAGGCATTCACTTACTAACACACACATATACACACTCATCCACCCATACAGTCCTACACATATGCTGTCTTCAAAACACATACAAACAGTGAGTCAGTGAGGAGGAAGCGTCAAGGTGGTAGCTCTTTTCAGTTCTTGGCCGCCTCTTTGTGGAACTCTCTGCCTTCCTCCTTGAGACAAAGCGATAGTCTCCTCAATTTTAGACACGCCTTTAAGACCTGGCTTTTCAGACAGGCATATCCTTAGATTAGTTTTCTGACTCTCATATTGTCGTGCTGTTGTGTTGCTGTTCCCAAAAGTTTCGATAGCGCCATGAAGCCCATGGGCGTACGTGCGCTGTATAAATTAAATTTAACATAACATAACATAACAGTCACCAACCCATGCAGCCACTTATACACAAAGTGAAACACTGATACATATATTTAAATATTTAAAAATTACTCGCTAATATATGTATTCACTAAGATACACTTTATAAGCCAATTAACCAATCAATATTTTATTAAAAAAACATCCATTTACACACTTATTTAAACATTTATTCTTCCATCGACCTTCACAAATACAAATATAAAACATATTTATTTTTCAGAAAGACACACATTCACTGGATGGTGTCATCAGCGATGTCATGAGTGATGTCACTGACCATGTCATGAGTGATGTAATATGTGACGTCATCAGCAGTGCATTGCACGCGCAAGTTATAGTGAGTCCAACTAACTATAACGTAGGAATTTCAATGGTTTTATGCGAGTAAAACTTCATGCTAACTATAACTGGTGTGAAACCTATGGTTTTTTCAGTGAATATTACCTACTGGCGGTCGCCAGTAGGTATATATAGTTAGGATTTTTTTCCTACGGGATTTCTGAAAATTTTATGTCGAATAACTTTGGCGTTTGTGGACGGAATTGGCTGAAATTTTCAGGAAAATGGCACATTTTGTTTCTGAGCAGCTCCCGAAAATTTGGGGGGGTTTCGTCAAGGGGGGCCGAGAAAAAAGGGGGTCCCAAAACGCGTTTTTCCCATTCATTTTTACATAGGGCGGTTGGACTCACTTTTAGCTCGAACGGCTGAATGGATTTACACGAAACTTGGCAAAATTGTAGATATGGTTTGCCCAACGTGCCTTTGCTATGTCTCAATATATGTGCTCCAGTGGATTTTGAGAAATTAACGTTTTAAAAAATAGATATATCTGTGACAGCGCTCCGGTTAGCGCCCCGGTTCGCGTACCTGACGCGTAACGGAACTTCGCAAAGTGAAGCTGATTGGCACTCCGGTGTCTGTCAACATTCTAAACAGTCCGGAGCGGCCGCCATCTTGTCTCTCGGTAGGATCGAGAGACAAGAGGTGGAGAAAAACGAAGGGGGAAATTAATGAAAGGGGGCAAGGTAGACCCCTCCTGACCCCCTAGGAATGATGTGGGGGCTATTAAAGGGTCCCGTGGGGCAAAAAATAAAAAAATAGAAAAATTTGATTTTTCGCGGTGGAAGCGCTACCCGGTACGCGAACTGGGTAGCTCACCGGTAGCGTAACTGGAGTTCGCCATTTTGTGTTTCGGTCGAATTTAATCACAAGATGGAGGAAAAACAATGTGGGAAATGGGTATAAGGGGGCACGGGAGACGTATCCTGACCCCCTAGGTTTTCTGAGGGTGGCTGAGGAGGCTCATATATGTCGGAAAAAAAAAATGAATTTTTCGTGCGGTTAGCTGCCGGTACGCGAACCGGGTAGCGAACCGGGAAGCGAACATAAGTGAAAATTAGTGAAAAAAGGTACATTCGAAATTTTTAAAGAGTAATTATAGTTAAGGTAGCTCTGAAAAGAGCTTTTGGGTTCTGTGTAAGTTCTAGGTACTTATAAGTAGGTACCAATACACAGTCTTAAATTTTGTATGAAAACTCTGTTTCCCTCATCTGAGAAGTGCACACCATCTTCTCTGTAGATATCTTGCATGTAGTAACGCAAGTTATTGTTGTAGATGGAGCCCATTCTCTATTATTCTTCTACACTCTTTTTAGGGCTCGGGCCTCGCGTCCACGAAGTGGAGGCGGAGCTTCCGAGATCCTAATGTTAAAGAAAAAAAAAGCATATCTAGGGCTCTGGCCAGACAAATTCCTTACATTCCTTAGTGTTTTATGGCATCTGCCTAGTGATTCGTCTTCGCTGTGCTGTCTATGTAGTAGCCTTGACGTGATAGGCTATATTTACTTTTCGTCCCTCATTGATGTTAGTTTCATGGCATTTTCTGTGCGCGAACGAGCACGGAGAGTGATTAATCTTAATTAGGAGCTGTCACAGTGGGCGTGTAATGTAATCCAGATGGTGCGAGCGTGTTCACATTGCATGCTTGGGCATACGACCGTATAAACCAAGCCACACGGGGAGTTACCGTTCGGGTGTACTGTCTTTTTGTTTGGATCCCAAATGCTGTTTATAAGGCCACCATTATTCACGCGGGGTCTGTCCTTCTCTGCTTAGTTTATACTCGGAATAAGAAGCGCACGCTGCCCTGGACTCAGCAGCTTTGCAACCAGTGCGCGCATTGATGGTGGGGAAGTGCGCTCCCGTGTGTGCATTGACTGCCGCGCTCCCGTGGGCTCGTCTATGTTTACGAGATGAGTCATTTGACTCTATTTAGAACCGAGCGAGACGATAAAAAAAGAACTTGTAAAAACCACGTTTCCCCATACAAAGCACTTTGTCTCCTTCAGCGGAAGCGTACATGTGTTACTTACATCGGCAGGGAAGGATGTTTCTTTGGAGGAGTACTGAAAATGCAACGTTCTGGTATTTGCAAATGTTTAACGGGACACGGATATTATTAGGTAGTTAGGAGTAGTGATAATGGACACATTAAACCCCTCCCCCGCACCCCACAGCCTGAGTCTCGCGGAGTCCCCACACATCTAAGCAGCAGGCGCGCTGACCCGCTGCGCTGGCTGGCAGGACTGCCTTGCTTGTTTTTTCTTTCTTTCACTTCGTTTTCTATTTTCTTTTTCTCAATTTTTCCCTCTTACAACGTTTATTTGTATAATTATCTATTATACAGTATCTCTGTGTTACTCCCTCTAGCTGTCTTTCTTTTAACATTATTCTCTCTGTCTCCTTCCCTTATATACACTATTTTTTTTTTCATTTTTTTTTTGGTTCGCTTCCGGTTCGCGTACAGGGGCGCGAACCAGGAAGCGAATAAAAAAAAAAGAGAATGCAAGAGTGCTAAACATTTTAGCAATTTTTTATAAATGGGAGGTAGTTCTGAAAATAACTTTTTTTATTGTTTTTGTTGTTTTATATTTTTTTATTATTTTTCTGAACATTTTTAATTTTTGGGGGATTTTTTGAACAATTTAAAAACAATTTTGGTTTTTTTGAGGGGGAAGAACGAAAAACAGGCATAAGAAACGGCTCAACAAGAGCAAAAAAAAAATTTCACTTTTTGGGGCGTTTTGAGCACTTGTGATTTTCAAATGCTCTGTTCATTAAGTTTACACTCATCTCGCCGTAATAAAGCAATCCCCCACAATAAATACACACCAGCTTGATGTGTGCAAAATTGGTTTGGATAGTGGGGACCGTCTCCCTCGCCTCTGGTCCCGAAAGACTTTCCTGTGTTGAGGTGGTGGCCACAGGAGTTGGTGAGTTTTCACGTAGGTTACGCACCTCAGCCACACTGTAATTTATTGGATGCCACCTTTGCATGTGGCGATGCATAGTATAGTTCCCAAAGCTATACTTTTTATCTGTGCCTCAGGACAGAACTTCTTTACAGATCAGGCATGTAACATGACGGGCATTCACCTTTTTTTGGACTTGAGGAAATGTAAAAAACTGCCAAATGAAATTGGCCTTGCGGTGGGATTTCCGGGGCTGTTCAGGCAAAAATACTCTGTCATGTACATCCTGTTCCTCTTCTTCCTCCTCTTCCTCAGGGTTGGGAATGAACTGGGGAGGTGGTCCTTCCTTCCTAGGAGGTGGTGGTGGTGGTGGGGGTCCACCAGCTGCAGCTACTATTGAAGCCATCTTTCAATAATCAAAATAGGTCTTCCTCTCACAAAGTTGAAAGTCAGAGTGAGAAAAAAAGGAGGGGGCTTTCATCATTTGGGAAAAAAAAATGTTCTAAACCAATGAAAAGTGTTATTTTAAGTCACATGACCTAGCCTTACATCATTAGGAAACCAAAAGTGAAATGAACCAATAAAAAGTGTTATTTTCAAGTCACGTGACCTGTTACGCTTACGTTACGCGTCCCGCTACGCACCCGGAGCGCTTCCGGGGTGCTGCGCTTCGCGCCTCGGTTTGCGTTCCAGAACGCTTCCGGGTGCGCTAACGCGGCGCATCATAAGACGCATTACGCGGCAACGGGATACGTCGCGCTTACGCGACGCGTCACAATGTTGTTTTCTAACGCAGCAGTTGCGCTAACGGAACGTTTACCGGTTTGCGGACCGGGTCGCGGCAACAAATTGAGCTAATGGGAAGCTACCCGGTACGCGGACCGGTAGCGAAACAAAAAAATAATAATTTAAAAAAATATATACATAAAAATATTATATAAAAAACATATAAAATATATTTTTCGATTAAAAGAAGAATACATTTAACAGCTTTTGATATTTGCAAATAAAAAACCATTGAAATTCAATGACAAAACCATAGGTTATAGACCATATATAGTTAGGAATTAGCATTTACAAAACCTTGAAAATTCAATGAAAAAACCATAGATTATAGGCCATATATAGTTAGGGATTAGCATTTACAAAACCTTATTTTACTCACACAAAACCATTGAAATTCGCATATATAGTTAGTTGCACTAACTATATATCGCGCACCCGCAATCCACTGCTGATGATGTCACATATTACATCATTCATGACATGGTCAGTGACATCACTGATGACATCACTGATGACATATTTATCAAAAAGAGGGAGGAAGGTTGATCTTCTGATCAGTGGACACAGATTACCACCAAGGATGGTGGAAGGTCCAGTCACAGCTTGTGTCCGGTACAGAGGATACAAAGGGGAGGTTGCTGTACTGTTCCTATGTAGAAAGGAGGGAAGGTTTAACTGGCATGACCAAAGGTGTTTGACTAACACCCTGGGGCATCCATTATGTTGGATGTATTTGCCTCACACACCCCGAAGGATGTCATGCTTCATCATCGGCGTTTGCTCCTCGTCGGGGAGGCGGTGCAATCCCCGACGGGCTCACCTCAAGAGGGGCTCTTTGGCGGAGATCTTTTATCCAACAGCCTTATGGTGAAGTGGGGGTGTGTGGGCAAGAGGGTATGAAATGATTGGATGATTGCTAAAATGTAGCTAGGGGTACCGGAATTAACTTTATTCTGAGGGTCCCCTGGCTGCAATTAAAACGTGGGACTAGCTTACTAGATGTCAACAAATTAGGTTGAGTGATACTAGGAAAGACTAGGAGTCAAAGTGGTCAACATGTTTCTCGCTAGGGGTCGAGTCACCCGCGATTCATCAGGACCTTTACAAACAGTGAGAAAAAGGGGGGGAACATGCTCGTGTCATGTATGCGGTGCGTGTTACCTCTATGGGGTCTCCTATGCCCAGGGGTCAAGGACTAGACACCACATGAGGGTCGGCGGGATTGGATAGCAGGGGCGAGCCCATTGGTTGAGGCTCTGCAAGCCCGTATCCTGGCCGTGAGACCTACCCGTCGCCGCCGAGCTCGAGTAGAATCAGTAGAAAGTGATGACATCACTGATGACATCTCAAATGACATCACTGATGACATCTCATTTGACATTACTGATCACATCACTGATGATATCATTCATGTGATAATACGATGAACCTCTTTAGACTCTAATATAACCTTAGATACACTCAGTGTAAACAGACACTCACAGACTGTCACTCATCCATGGAGTTACTCACACACCTAGTCAGTCATGCAAAGAATCAATCACACCTCCATTTCCTCAACTATAGAGTTATACACACCTTACTTATTCAAACATATACTAACACATATTTATTCTTTTATACAATCCCTGATTCAAGTTCACAATGATCCATACAGCCACTCACACATTCACTGGCTCTTATGCACAGTTATTTATATATGTCAACTCTCACATGTACTGTGTTTTACATATGTACTTACTTTGACATGTAGCACTGAGATATCCATTCACTCACCAATACACTCATGCACACAGTGAACTGCCCATGCAGCTGTTTCCACATGCACTTTTGAACCCATACATTTAGTGAATCAACTGCTCACACATCTATGCACAGAGTCATACACCTCCCAGCCACCCACACACATACTCAGTCTCCCATACAAATACTTGGGCAACCAATCAATAACCCATATAGTTACTCATATAGCTACTGATTAACACATGCAGCAGTTTACAGAACAACAGACATAATGATGCACAAATTAAGACAGTTTAGTCACTTACCCATGCACTCAGTGAGACACATTTAATCACTCACTCATACAGTCAGTCATGCACCTACTATATCCTTCATCCAGACACTTATACATCCACTCATTCTTCAATATGTAAGACATATTTTAACTTTACAGAAACATACAGTCACTGGATGTTGTTATCAGTGATGTCATCAGTGATGTCATTTGAGATGTCATCAGTGATGTCATCAGTGATGTCACTGACCATGTCATGAATGATGTAATATATGACATCATCAGCAGTGGATTGCGGGTGCGCGATATATAGTTAGTGCAACTAACTATATATGCGAATTTCAATGGTTTTGTGTGAGTAAAATAAGGTTTTGTAAATGCTAATCCCTAACTATATATGATCTATAACCTATGGTTTTTTCATTGAATATATATATATATATATATATATATATATATATATATATATATATATATATATATATATATATATATCAAGCAAATACTCCGACCACTTCCACCAAAGCCTCGGCGGCGAAGAAGGAGAAGCGAACCTCTTTTTATCAGGCAAGATGTTCTTTAATCAACCATAAATATCCAAGTCAGCAATCATCAGATGACGCGTTTCGGGCTCGAGAGCCCTTGATCACATAGAGACTGGTTCGGTTGTAGCCATTTTTAAATGATATGCCCCATCCTACTCTAGTCACGTGGTCAGTAAGTTAACATGGAACTGGAAAACAGACTCAGGAAATAACAGCTATTGCAGATAGGTAATTTCACATGATATTATGCAATAATAAAATCGCTATCTACAATAATTTCAAATGTATGTATTTCACATTCAAAACGGGCTCAATTTCGATTAGCAAATTTTATAAAAATTCATAACATAATCTTTACTACCCGATAGAAATGACATCGTTCCTTTTATCTGTACAAATATATAAACGAAAAAAAGGGGATTTATTTTATACAGATGCCATATCACTTTTATATGAATGTAGAGTCCTATTAAGTCGTTGACATATTTCCAAACATGATTTACCATAAAATCTTGATAGACTAAAAACATTCCTGGATAAATCCATATACAATGCCTTGTATACAAAACACTTTCTGCTTAAATGCAAAAAACTTACTCCATCCATGAAAATGATTTAAAGGATGTACAAAATTGAACATAGCAGCAATTATTATTATGTGCAAAGAATAGTGCAGGATAAGATCTCAAAAAAGAGATAAAGTTGAAATACCAAGGCAGACAAATAGATTATAACACGAGATTACAGATATAGTATCGAACCAAGAAACATATCCTCAGTACCAAAATCATCCACATCTCTATATATAAACTATTGTACACATCCCTGGCATTAGTGCAAATAAGCAAGGTGTAATAATACCAACTATCCCTATATATTGAACAAAAAGAAACCCAAAATACATAAAAGGCAAATTTTAAAATACATATAGTAAACAGAATTGTCAAAATCAGATCGTCATTTAAGCTTTTGATACATACAATATTTATATATATATATATATATATATATATATATATATTTATATATATATATATATATATATATATATATTTATATATATATATATATATATATATAGCGACAGTTGGTTGCGAAACGCGTTGGTTCTTACTTTGCATTGCTGGAGTAATGATAACGAAATAAAAAGGATTGGGAAAGGAACTTTTGTGAGTGCTGACTTTTTCCCTTCATGGTAGAAGGGAGTTGTGGAATATATTGAAGCGGGGCTCTGCTTGGTAGTCAAAGCACCGGTGATAAGAGCGCCATTGGACCACAGAATGGAGCCAAGACTGTGGATATATATATATATATATATATATATATATTACCTACTGGCGGTCGCAAGTAGGTAGTTATAGTTAGGACCTAGTTTCCATAGGAAATCCGCAACATTCTATTGAGAATAACTTTGGCGCCGGTGGACGAATCTTTGCGAATTTCTCAAAGGAGATGGCCTGCTCCGCTCTGCTCCTTCCCTGAAAGTTTGGGGGGGATTCGTCAAGTGGGGGCTGAGATAAAAGGGGGGTCCCAAAACGTGTATTCCCCATGTTATTGTCCATAGGACGTTTAGACACGGCTACAGCTCGACCGGCTGAATGGATTTATAACAAAGTTGGTAGAAAGGTAGAGTCCGGCTGGCAGATTACGCTTTTCTTTGAATGGTGTAAATCTGTTCAGTAGTGGCTGAGAAAATTAACTTTGAAAAAATATATATTGGGCTACATTGGGCTATATATATGTTAGAGCCCAAATGTAGTCCAATATAGCCCAATGTAGCCCAAAGATGGCCACCAGAGACAAAAAAAACAAATGTAGCCCAAATATCAGCCAGATGTAGCCCAACTATAGCCCAATGACAGAATGTCCCAGAGTGTTCTAAAGAACAACTAGAGTGCTAACAGTCTTACTTATGACAAAAGTATGGCACACCTGAAGTCATCTTGATTGGAATAAAGTGTTAACACTTAAAACATTTAATTTGCAAAGGAACAAAATGAGGGGGTTCATTTTGCCATAGAAATTATGATTAGTGCTGAAGAAAGAAAAATTATGGCACATTTTGAGTGACTTCTCAAATCCTCTTATATTTCATTAAAAAATTCTGATATGCAGTCTCCCAAGATGGCCACCAGAGACAAAAGAGCCCAAATGTAGCCCAAATATCAGCTAGATGTAGCCCAACTATAGCCCAAAGACAGTAGTTCGGACCTAGTTTCCATAGGAAATCCGCAACATTCTATTGAGAATAACTTTGGCGCCGGTGGACAAATCTTTGCGAATTTCTCAAAGAAGATGGCCTGCTCCGCTCCGCTCCTTCCCTGAAAGTTTGGGGGGGATTTGTCAAGTGGGGGCTGAGATAAAAGGGGGGTCCCAAAACGTGTTTTCCCCATGTTATTTTCCATAGGACGTTTAGACACTGCTACAGCTCGAACGGCTGAATGGATTTATAAGAAAGTTGGTAGAAAGGTAGAGTCCGGCTCGCATATTACGCTTTTCTTTGAATGGTGTAAATCTGTTCAGTAGTTGCTGAGAAAATTAACTTTGAAAAAATATATATTGGGCTACATTGGGCTATATATATGTTAGAGCCCAAATGTAGCCCAATGTAGCCCAATGTAGCCCAAAGATGGCCACCAGAGACAAAAAAAAACAAATGTAGCCCAAATATCAGCCAGATGTAGCCCAACTATAGCCCAATGACAGAATGTCCCAGAGTGTTCTAAAGAACAACTAGAGCGCTAACAGTCTTACTTATGACAAAAGTATGGCACACCTGAAGTCATCTTGATTGGAATAAAGTGTTGACACTTAAAAGATTTAATTTGCAAAGGAACAAAATGAGGGGGTTCATTTTGCCATAGAAATTATGATTAGTGCCGAAGAAAGAAAAATTAGGGCACATTTTGAGTGACTTCTCAAATCCTCTTACATTTCATTAAAAAAATTCTGATATGCAGTCTCCCAAGATGGCCACCAGAGACAAAAGAGCCCAAATGTAGCCCAAATATCAGCCAGATGTAGCCCAACTATAGCCCAATGACAGAATGTCCCAGAGTGTTCTAAAGAACAACTAGAACGCTAACAGTCTTACAAAAGTAATGTAATATGTGACGTCATCAGCAGTGCATTGCGGGCGCGCAAGTTATTGTTAGCTGAAGTAACTATAACGGGGGAATTTCATTGGTTTTATATGAGTAAAATGTCCAGTTAACTATAACATGTGTCAGACCTATAGTTTTTTCAGTGAATATATATATGGAAGGAAAAAGTTGCCACTAGGTGGGGATGCACTTACAGGTAGGAATTGATGCCAGCGCAAGGGCGCGAGCTGCGAACAGAGTCCCTTTCCTGCCAGACGCGTTTTGGGCCAACGCCCTCTTCAGTGGCAGCACATGTGACATGACGGCAAGCTGCAGGGACCAGTAAATACCCTCAGTAATTATGCACAGGTGTAAAACCTGAAGCAATGCTCTCTGGGACTGGTGGTCCCGTAAAACCAAAGTGGGTCGCCGCCGCTATTCGCATGCAAAAAAAGTGTTAAAGGGATTGCCAATGTCCCCGCAAGCACCCCGCAAGTAAAGGCACCTCCTGTACCACAGAAAGCTGCCCAAGTAAGGCAGCTAGCGCAAAACAGCCAGAGTATATGGAGAGGGAGGTAGACCGGGCAGGGCACTGGCTGAGAAAATATGCTCAGGTCGAGCGCCTCAGCATATTACCACGCTTAAAACTAGGGAGGGGACAATCACTAAGCATGGGCGAATTTTGCGAATTCGCGAATTTGCGGATTTTGCGGATTATGTGGGTAAAGGCCGGGCGGGAAAACAGTGCACATCGCTAGTGTGAGGGGCAGGGCCAAACGGGCGAGGCTTATATGCGAGTTCACATGCCTCTTGTGTGCATAAAAGGACAGGCACGGATCAGAGAAGCTCGTGGTCACAGGAACTGCACAGGGATTGAGCTCGTGAAAGTCAATAATGCAAAGGCCTCCATCAAGCATCAAAGCTAATTTTCGACGATAGATATGGGGAGAACGCACACATACCCAGCCTCGACAAAACACACATTTTTGGGGGGGCTGATTAACTTTGGCATCACACCAAAGAGCGCCGGGGTCCCTCGAGTGAGCTGTCCATCAAGTGGGTAAAGGGCACGAAGACGGTGCACACCACTAGTGTGTGGGGAAGGGCCAAACGGACGGGGCTTATATGCGAGTTCACATGCCTCTTGTGTGCATAAAAGGACAGGCACGGATCAGAAAGCTCGTGGTCACAGGAACTGCACAGGGATTGAGCTTGTGAAAGTCAATAATGCAAAGGCCTACATCAAGCATCAAAGCTAATTTTCGACGATAGATATGGGGAGAACGCACACCTACCCAGCCTCGACAAAACACACATTTTGGGGGGGGGGGGCTGATTAACTTTGGCATCACACCAAAGAGCGCCGGGGTCCCTCTAGTGAGCTGTCCATCAAGTGGGTAAAGGGCGCGAAGACTGTGCACACCACTAGTGTGTGGGGAGGGGCCAAATGGACGGGGCTTATATGCGAGTTCACATGCCTCTTGTGTGCATAAAAGGACAGGCACGGATCAGAGAAGCTCGTGGTCACAGGAACTGCACAGGGATTGAGCTCGTGAAAGTCAATAATGCAAAGGCCTCCATCAAGCATCAAAGCTAATTTTCGACGATAGATATGGGGAGAACGCACACCTGCCCAGCCTTGACAAAACACACATTTTGGGGGGGCTGATTAACTTTGCCATCACACCGAAGAGCGCAGGGGTCCCTTGAGTGAGCTGCCTGCCAGTGCCCATCATCCTGTAACTATTTTAGGATGGCACCGGCAAGCTGCCAGCGCCATCCTAAAATAGTTGCTAAATTAGCTTCATCAGGAAGCACTAATAGATAAAATAAAGCAGGTGCTCGAGCACCTGCTTTATTTTATCTATTAGTGCTTCCTGTTGAAGCTAACTTAGTAACTATTTTAGGATGGCGCTGGCAGCTTGCCGGCGCCATCCTAAAATAGTTACAAGTTCAACAGGCTTGAACTTTTGCCCCCCAAATCCGCCTCTCGCGGATTTCGCGGATTTTCGGTAAATTCGCGGGAGTTCGCGGATTGCGGATTTACCAAAAATCCGCGAAATCCGCGAGCGGAACTGATTTTGCGCACACCCTTAACAATCACACGTGACGTTAAAGTCATCATGGGTGAATTCATGGCCACTTATGGTCAACTATATGAAGCACGTCCCTCGATGCCACAGGAGGAAATGTTGACATATATGGCAGATGTAGAAATTGCGTGGCTATCGAACAATCATAGGGAATATCTGGACCGCCCTATAACAGTGGAAGAAGTTGTAGACACAATTAAACATCTGCCGAATGGCAAAGCACCAGCGCCAGATGGTTTCTCGATAGAGTTCTACAAGGCTTTTGCAGACCTATTGGCTCCGCACCTGGTGAGGCTTTATGGTATGGCGCACGAGGCACAAACTCTCCCGGCATCGATGAGGGAAGCCATGCTGATAGCATTACTAAAACCAGGGAAAGATGAGGAACAGTGTGACTCTTACCGCCCCTTATCCCTTATAAACGTGGACACGAAAATAATAGCGAGCCTCTTAGCGGAAAGGCTCAAACCACTAATGCCATTACTGGTGAGGCCTGACCAATCCGGCTTCATCCCGGACATATCGACAACGCTTAACACACGCACGCTTTTTGCACTAGCTCATTATCTAGCTCCAGAGATCAAAGCTGTGGCGGTACTTTTAGACGCTGCCAAAGCGTTTGACACAATAGACTGGAATTTTTTACACACAGTATTGATAAGAATGGGTTTTCCTCCTATATTTACACAGAACCCAGAGCAGCACCTAAACCCTCTATTACGTGAATACATAAAATTCGGACAATACTCAGGACTGCAGATAAACTGGACAAAATCTCTCATCCTGGCGTTGACTGACGGCACTGTCCCATCCAACCTGGATTACCCACTAGAGTGGCAGGATGAACCGACTAAGTACTTGGGAGTGTGGTTTCATAGGGACCCAGAACTAGTTATCAGGACCAACTATGGTAGAGTGATATCATCTCTAGACGATAAAATCAAACGGAGGAATACATTACCACTATCACTAGCGGACAGAGCTGCTATCGTGTAGATGGTGCTACTGCCCAAGTTCCTATATTTGTTTGCTAACATCCCCATTTAACCTCCGGCAGAGGTGTTCCGTAACATTAACAAATTAGTACTGAGTCTGCTCTGGGTGGGCAAGCATGCTAGAATAGAGTTGCAAACGATGACGCTGCCATATGCAAGGGGAGCTTTCAAGGTCCCGGACATGTATCTCTATTATCTCTGTGCCCAGGCGCAATTTGCGCACTATTGGTTCCACAAGATCCCCTTTCTAACGCATGTAGCGGTGGAAACGGGTCATGCTGACCCAATCCCATTAGTCAACATATTGCCGCATAAGCGACATAGACAACATGAACGGGGCATAAACCCAGTGAACACCACCATAGAAGTGTGGAGACTAATGGGTAAGAAGGCCGGACGATTACCGCTTTATGCACCAACGCTCCCATTAGCAAATCACCCAGTAATATCGGTCACTAAAGAACAGGTGGGGATGGACTTGCTGCGACATGCAGGTATCGACACAATGGGGGATTTGTACAAAGACGGGGTTTTTCAATCACTAGACAAGTTGAGCTACATTAGTCATCCAACATTGTTATTTAGCTTAACTACTACAGGCTGCAGAGAGAAATGAGAAAACATTTTCCCACTTTCCCGGAGGAACCTCAGACTCTGGCCCCACGGCAACTGATCCTGGCGGCTCATACCGCCACACACCTAGTATCAAGATTATACACGAGCCTACAAGGGGACATTGGGGGTAACACTGAAAGGATGAGAGACAAATGGTGCACACTGTTGGACGATACACTGTCTGAGGAAGAATGGGAAACAACATGTTTACTCACTAGTATGCTAACGCCCAATGGAAACCTCAGGATAATTCATTATAAATACATACACCAAATGTACTACACACCTGAGAGGCTCAATAGGTATGGGTTACGCAAAGACTCAAGATGTGTAAGATGTAAGCAAGAAAATGCGGACTTCATACATCTGGCCTGGCACTGTCAATCGGTAGCACGGTTCTGGGTGTGGGTGGTGCAGGCTGTCGGCGAAATGCTAGGTGTGAGGCTCGACTGTACGATCAAACTTTGTTTGTTGAGCCTTGTCCCGCAGCTCAGAGCGAAGAAGCGAATGTTTTGTGTGGTTGCACTATTAATGGCCAAGAGAAGGGTATCAATGCATTGGAACGGGAAAATGGGGCCAAAGTTGCAAAACTGGCTAGAAGACTTAACATATTGCCGTGATACACTGGCAACATATGAGGAGGAATTGCCGGCCAGATCACGCCCTAAAGACTACTGGATGTATTTGAGGGATTATCTACAGGCGCAGTCACTTGCCTGAGACGAATAATACAGATAGGCTGAATTGACATATGGATACTTCAGGGGTGCAACGTTTGCCATCCTTAATATGAGGGGGGAGAATGCTGTGACACAGTGATTAAAAGTTGTAATAGTTCTTACCTTTCGTTGTTCTTAAGGTTTCAGGAACAGATAAAATATAAAATGTAATAGTATAGATATGCTATAATGTATGCGATGCACTGTACTGTCACGCAAATGCTGTTTATCGAAACGCCGCCGGTCCTATGGATGTCGGCTGATGGGCTGTGTACACCTAACACCATCATGCATTTCCTATACACGAATGTAGCCGGCCTGTTGTGGTTGTAGGCGTGAATTTGTAACTCCACCTGTGTAATGTGCAATAAACGTCTTACACCAAAAAAAAAAACAAAAAAAAAAGTAAGGCAGCTGTGGACCCGCAGTTGTGAGCGGTAGTGCAACCTGAAGCAATGCTCTCTGGGACTGGTGGTTCCGTAAAACCCAAGTAGGTCGCCGCCGCCATTCGCATGCAAAAAAAGTGTTAAAGGGATTGCAAGCACCCCGCAAGTAAAGGCACCTCCTGTACCACAGAAAGCTGCCTAAGTAAGGCAGCTGTGGACCCGCAGTTGTAAGCGGTAGTGCAACCCCGCGACCGGGCTGGCCGCAAAAAATGGAAAGAAAAAGTTGCCGCTAGGTGGGGATGCACTTATAGGTAGGAATTGATGCCAGCGCAAGGGCGCGAGCTGCGAACAGAGTCCCTTTCCTGACAGACGCGTTTCGAGCCAACGCCCTCTTCAGTGGCAGCACATGTGACATGACGGCAAGCTGCAGGCACCAGTAAATACCCTCAGTAATTATGCACAGGTGTAAAACCTGAAGCAATGCTCTCTGGGACTGGTGGTTCGGTAAAACCCAAGTGGGTCGCCGCCGCCATTCGCATGCAAAAAAAGTGTTAAAGAGATTGCCAATGTCCCCGCAAGCACCCCGCAAGTAAAGGCACCTCCTGTACCACAGAAAGCTGCCCTAGCGGCAACCTTTTCTATATATATATATATATATATATATATATATATATATATATATATATATATATATATATATATATATATATTACATATATTATATATATATGTTTGTGTGTGCGTATAGCAAGAGTTTGTTCTAAGGTGTTATAAGTGGCCCTACCAGGTACGTCGCTCCCCCTCCGCACAGCACCGCCTGTGTGTCCCTGCCCCAACTGTCGCTGCTGAGGACATTCAATGTCGTCCACCACCCACAGAATACCACCTGCGCCTCATCCCTGGTGGCTAGTGGTAGGCCGTAGGTAGGTTTGTTCATCCTTCGCTTTATTGCTTTTATTGTATTGCCTGTATTTTCATTGTTGTGTCTGTGACTGCTGTTGTCTGTCTTCCCCTGCTGCCTGTACGTGGTCCGTGCCCCTTTTTCTTCCCTCTGTTCCCCTCGCTGTCCCCGTGCTCTCTCTGCCCAGTCTGTCCTTCTGTACCCCTCGCTGCCCCCGTGTCCCTGCCCGGTTTTCCCTTCTGTTCCCCTCGCTGCCCCCGTGCCTCTCTGCCCGTTCTGCCTTCTGTTCTCAGCTGCCCCTGTATTTATGTATTCTGTATTTTGCCTCAGTGCCACTCGTTTTTCCGGTATTTCTGTGCCCTTTTTGCCTTCTGTGCCACTCGTTTTTCCCTCGTTTTTGTGCCCCTTTTGCCTTCTGTTCTACTTGTTTTTGTGCCCGTCTGCCTTCTGTGCCACTCGTTTTTCCCTAATTTTTGTGACTCTTTGGCCTTCTATTCCCTCGTTTTTTGTGCCCTTCTACCCTCTGTTCCACTCGTTTTTTCTGTGCCCTTCTGCCCTCTGTGCCACTTGTTTTCCCTTGTTTTTGTGACCCTTTTGCCTTCTGTTCCACTCATTTTTGTGCCTTTCTACCCTCCGTTTCACTCGTTTTTCTGTGCCCTTCTGCCCTCTGTGCCACTCGTTTTTCCCTAGTTTTTTGTGCCCTTCGGCCTTCTGTTCCACTCGTTTTTTGTGCCCTTCTGCCCTCTGTTCCACTCGTTTGTTTTTGCACTTCTGCCCTCTGTGCCACTCGTTTTTCCCTCATTTTTTGTGCCCTTCGGCCTTCTGTTCCACTCATTTTTTGTGCCCTTCTGCCCTCTGTGCCACTCGTTTTTCCCTCGTTTCTGTGCCCCTTTTTCCTTCTGTTACCTTTGTTGTCCCTCACCTCCCTCGCCGCTACGTCCCCTGTGGCCCCGCCAACCTGACTGCACACTGCCCATTCACTGCCCCCACCTCCCGCCTCCCAGCTGCTCCTCCCTCCCACCTACCCATATATGTCGGCAGCTGCGCGGCCGCTTGTAGCGGGCGCGCCTAAGGCAACCCAGTCTGTGCTCATCCGCGCTTGGACTGCACCCAGAGCCAGAACCCCTGGCCCCCGCACCCGCCACAACGACCGCCGCCACAACGACCGCCGCCACGACGACGCCAGCACACTGCACGCTCTCAACTCCGGACGGAGCAACACCTGCTTCAAGGCCACCCCGAAACGCACACCGGCCCCTTCACCTGCCGGAACTGCAGCTACACCAGCCTCAGAGCCGACGAACCACCCTCCAAGAAAGACCCCAACCACCTCTGATGCATACTACTGAACACCCGCTCCGCACGCAAGCATGCCGTCGAGCTCTGGGGCCTGCTCAACACAACATCCCCGGACGTCGCCTTCCTGACACGACTCCTCCGCACCCGACATTGCCACAGCCATCCCAGACGGCTATAAGATCACCCGCAGAGACCACACCAACGGAGTCAGAGGAGGAATCGCCATCGGTCACAAGAACAGCATCAGGGTCTCAACTGGCACCGATGACGCGCTCAGCACCGCTAAACACATGCATTTCCAGATCCACACAGACCCTAACTCCACCCTCAGAGGCACCCTCGTCTACCGACCCACCGGACCCCGCCCCCAGTTTAGCGACTCCATTGCCGACTTGATCAGCACGCACGCCCTGACCTCCACCGACTACATCCTCCTCGGAGACCTGAACTTTCACCTTGAGAACAACAACAACAACAACTCCACAACCCTGATCGATATTCTCGCCAACCTCGGACTGAAGCAACTCGTCACAACGCCCACCCACTCCGCCGGCCACATGCTCGACCCCGTCTTCTCCTCAGGCCTGCACGTCTCCGTCAGCCACACCACCGAACTCCTCTGGACCGACCACCGCTGCATCCACTTCTCCTTCCAGAAACCCACCACACACCATCGAACCCAACATTTCACCCGCTGCTGCTGGAGCAAAATCACCGAAGACCAACTACCCGCAAACCTCGCTCTCAGCCCACCAACCGAACTCTCCAACACCGACGGCGCAGCCCACAGCCTCAGACGCTGGATCGAGGACTGCGCCAACACCCTCGCCCCCCTGAAGAAACCCCCCCACAGAGACACCTGCAAGAGGGCCAGCTGGTTCACCCCCGAACTCCTAGCCCCCAAGCAAGCCTGCCGGAAACTAGAGAAGAAATGGCACAGTGAACAAACTCCGGACAGCCACACAGCACACAAGGACGCCATCCGCAACCACCACCACCTCATCAGGGCGGCCAAGAGGACCACCTTCAAAGACCGCCTCGACAACAATGCACACAATAGCAAGGAGCTCTTCAACATCGTGAAGGAACTCTCCAACCCTAGCTCCAACACCAACGACACCCCGCCATCGCAAGCCATGTGTGACTCCCTCACCACCTTCTTCCATCGCAAGATAGCAAACATCCACGACAGCGTCAACATCCAGACAGCCCCAACAGACAACAACACAACAGACCCTCCGTACACCATTGACCATGACTTCCTGCTAGCCTGGGCCAGCGTGAGCATCGATGACACCATCAGGACCATGGGCACAATCCACTCCGGCTCTCTGTTATGTTATGTTATGTTATGTTATGTTATGTTATGTTATGTTATGTTATGTTATGTTATTATATTTATTAAGCGCAACAGCTGCCCCAGCAAAGGGGTGTCCCGGCGCTGCCAAATCATGAAACAGACGAGGAGGCCATCCAGAGAATTTAAGGAAGGAGACTATGGTGATGGAACTAGAAAGGTTTTAATGGCCTTCCGGAATTGCAGCAGATTCTCAATGCCACGGATGTAATTTGGCAGAGAGTTCCATAATTTAGCTGCCAGCACCCGGAAGGAGCGGCCACCCATGCGGCATAGTTTAAAACGCGGCACCTTCGCCAAATGTTGCCCCAGCGAGCGCAAACTGCGTTGCGGGACATACCTGGTCAGCAAAGGGCGTAGTAAGGCCGGGCTCTCAGTTTTAAGAATCTTGAAGGCCATCACCAGGGCTTTAAACTGGATCCGAGATGAAATCGGTAACCAGTGAAGTTTTTTCATTATGGCTCTCACTGAGCACCAATGAGGAAGCCCTATCAGTGTTCTCGCGGCCATATTTTGAGCTCTTTGTAATCGGAGGATCTCAGATTTATTAGCACCCAAAAGCAACACGCTGGCATAATGCAAGCGTGAGGATATCAAGGCTTGTATGATGATTTGCCGCACGGTCGGTTCAAAATATTTAAGGATGGGCTTGAGACCTCTCAACAGACCCACGCAAGTAGCTGCCACTCTCTTAGTATGGGTCTGGAAGGTAAGTGAAGAGTCCATCCAGACTCCCAGATTCTTAACAAGGGTCGTTGGTATTGGCATTTCGCCCAACGATGCCGGCCACCGGTGCTCATTCCAGAGGGCAGTGTTCTTCCCTGCCAGTAAGACCTCCGTTTTACTGGCATTCAGCTGCAAGTAGTTATCCGTCATCCATTGGGCAACAGCTGTCATTCCATCTCTGAACCTGGAGGCCGAGTCAGATGGCCCTTCGGATAAGGTGATGACCAGCTGGGTATCGTCTGCATACGATACCAGCGTAAGGCCCCACTTTTTTGCTACATCGGCCAGGGGTTGCACATAAAGATTGAAAAGTGATGGACTAAGTGCAGAGCCCTGCGGGACCCCCTGACCGATGTAGTGGGATTTAGAAATGAATGGTGGGGCTGAGACCCGAAACGATCTCTCCTCAAGGAATGATCGGAACCACTCTAAGGCGCCTCCCGCGATCCCTATCGCTTCCAGCCGAAACAAAAGGATGTCATGGGATACCGTGTCGAAGGTAGCACTGAGGTCTAATAAAATCAGCGCTGCACTTCGACCGGCGTCAAGGATCATCCTAAGGTGTTCAGCAGTAGCAAGTAGGGCAGACTCGGTGCTGTGACCCGGCCTGAACCCGTTTTGAGACGGATCCAGGATATCGTTATTCAGATATTGGGACAGCACTTCACTCACATGGGCTTCCGCGATCTTTGCGGCCCATGGAAGGAGAGATATGGGCCTGTAGTTTGCCGACATAGAAGGATCTAAAGATGGCTTCTTGAGAATGGGAGAGACCCAAGCTTGTTTCCAGGCTCTAGGTACTCTAGCAGAGGAAAAAGATAAATTAATGATATCACCAAGCGGCTGTTGGAAGTGCGCCAATGATTCTAGGAATTGTGTTGGCCTCATAGGATCTGCCGGGGAGCCAGATTTCACCTTCCTACAAAGTTTACCTAGCTCCGCCTCCGAAATTTTGGGTATGGCCTCCAAGATGGGACCATCCACCTTAACTTCACCAGACCCATTCCCGCACCACGTCTTCAACAGAGCAAGCAGCTCCATCGCACCCCACCTGCGCAATGTCATCAATCTCTCCCTCGAGACCGCGACCTTCCCAGAGATATGGAAACACGCCGAGATCAACGCCCTACTCAAAAAAACTAAGGCAGACCCAAGAGACCTCAAGAACTTCCGGCCCATCTCTCTGCTCCCCTTCCCAGACAAGGTCATCGAGAAAACCGTCAACAGACAGCTAACCCGATACCTCAAAAAAACAGAATCCTGGACCCTTCCCAGTCCGGGTTCTGCAGCTACCACAGCACCGAGACTGCCTTCATCGCCGCCACCGTCGACATCAAGACCCTGCTGGACAACAGTGAGACTGCAGCACTCATCCTCCTAGACCTCTCTGCCGCCTTCGACAACGTCTGCCACCGCACACTACGCGCATGCCTCCACGCCACAGGGATCCGAGACAAGGCTCTGGATTGGATCACCTCCTTCCTCTCCGGCAGAACCCAGAGCATCCCCCTCCCCTATTCCGTTCCAAAGCCTCCGAGATCATCTGCAGCATACCCCAGGGATCCTCCCTCAGCCCAACGCTGTTCAACATGTACATGACCCAGCTTGCACACGTAGCCCGACAGCAAGACCTCAACATTATCTCCTATGCCGACGACACTCAGCTGATCCTCTCCCTCATCAAGGACCCCATCACCGCCAAAACCAACCTCCACGAAGGAATGAAGGCCGTCGCTGACTGGATGAAGTCCAGCCGTCTGAAACTGAACTCGGACAAGATGGAGGTCCTCATCCTCGGCTCCAACCCTTCAGCCTGGGACGACTCCTGGTGGCCGACGGCACTGGGGGCAGCCCCGACACGCACGCAACCTGGGAATCATCCTCGACTCAACGCTCTCAATGACCAAGCAAGTCAACACCGTCTCCTCCTCCTGCTTCAACACCCTCCGCCTGCTCCGCAAGATCTACAGATGGATCCCGACAAATACAACAAAGACAGTCAACCAGGCCCTCGTCAGCAGCAGACTCGACTATGGAAACGCCCTCTACGCGGGAGCCCCGACCAATCTCATCAAACGACTACAACGCATCCAAAACGCCACGGCACAACTGATCCTCGATGTACCATGCCACGGCCACATCACCCCCCACCTGAGAAACCTGCACTGGCTCCCCGTCAACAAGAGGATATCCTTCAAGCTCCTTTCCCACGCTCACAAGGCACTCCACAAGACCGGCCCAGCCTACCTCAACAGATGGCTCTCCTTCTACATCCCCAACCGCCAGCTATGCTCTGCCGACCTCTCACTCACCACCGTCCCGCGCATCCGAAGAACAACCACCGGTGGGAGATCCTTCTCCCACCTCGCCGCCAAGACATGGAAAACCCTCCCACTGAGCCTACGACAGACCCAATACCTGCTGACCTTCAGGAGGATACTCATGGCCTGGCTGTTTGATCAGTAGCCCCTCCCCCCCCCCACCCAGCGCCTTGAGACCCTCGCGGGTATGTAGTGCGCTTTACAAATGATTGATTGATTGATTGATATTAATTAAATTACTTATAGTAACTTTCATTGATTAACAGTAATTGAATAAATGAACTCAAAGAGCTGACCAATGGTATTAAACAAAAGAGAGAAGGATGTAATATTTCAGTTTATAAATTGCACGGTGCGAACAAGGGATCCTGGACTCCAATTTCAGCTTCCCCAGTTGACCAAATTCTGTGATCCATGGCCCATCACCTTACTTCACCGTGTATCATTTTCCTTAGCCCTCCAATTTCAGAGCATTACATGTAATGGGGTGACCCTGTAACCCTCAGAACCTGGGTGGGTAATAAACTGAATAATAATGGTTCTGTCAGAACCATTATTATTCAGTTTATCCAATTTCAGAGGACATTGAAGGAATAAATGCCAGAATCTGCGCTCTACAAAAATCTCACATATACGGTTCTCATAAAATAATCTTGCTTAACATTTAATAACAATATAAGATACATGAATAGAGACCATGAAAAACGGATCCTTTCTGAGTAAACAGATTGGTAGAAGCTGACGTGTTTTGAAATACTGTGAGATTAGTCTGTCTTCATTTCCCCAAAGCAAACCTGCTGATCGGATGTAAGAACCTTACACGTTATGCAGATTGAAAGAGCCAGCTGTTAGGGGATGCTGGGAGGTAGCTTGATACTTCACAAATATAAAAAACACAAGTAAATTATCCCAGTACCTACATTCTGATCCGCAATGGTATAATCCCTGGCGCGCGCTGTAATCTCATTACAGCACACTCTGATCTCCCCATTTTCCAGGGACGAGAAGACAGGGGAGCTTTGCTCTGCTCTTAGCCTCGGATTTCTCCATTTCTTTCTCGGCACCATGCAAATCTCCTAAACGCAAGGGCACCCAACTAAGCCCCCGGCCACCTGTTGGGCGGGCCTCCACACTTCCGGTCTTCAGGACGAGAATACCAGTTTCTGCTTGATTGTTTTCAGGTTTTAATCCCTGTACACTCGTTTATTACTCCCAAGTGTGCAGAGGCTGCCAGAGGTTTTGGCCTGGAAATGCAATCCAATGGGTTATTAGGCGGTTTTAGATTCAGAGATTTGTGTTTCCTAATGGGATTGTACCGGGTTTTACAATACATACTAACAAACCTATGGATTGATATCCTTTAGCCAGTACTATTTATTCACTAAAAATTCTCTTCCGAAGCATTCAATTCCAGCTTTCATTTGACCAATTTTACCATTTATATTTTATATGCAATATGTGCAAACCTAGGTTTTGTAAAGCCCCTTAGGGGCACATCTACTATTATTTCATGCAGCACGGGGCAGCAAGGGAACTAGCTGTGAATGGCTTTATTGCGTAGGATTATTAAAAACCCTTGCAACTTAGTGCAATTAAGAATCTAAAAGACAAGAAATCAATCAATATTGCAGCAACAGACAGCAAAAACGTTAAAACCAGTTATTTGAAAAATAAATACTAATTGATGCAGTAAAACAATAACCACTTTAAAGCACACCAACAAACACTTGGCTAAAATGAAATAAACTAGTCACAGTCGCGTTAGTGTGCTTTAGTCGACTATGTTGCCAAATTGGTGACTGGCCTTCACTAATCTGTTCTCAACCAGCATCAAAAACGTTGTTGGGCTGCAATGAGTGAAAAGGACAGCGCAGAAATGCTAAATATTTGCCAAGATGAGGAGCATTTCTGCTCCCTACTTGCGTTGGAGCACTGTGTGCTGCCTAGCGCCAGTGCAGACACCCTTACACCAAAGTGCAAGGGTGCCTGATTTAAGGGCAGGGATGTTTTTGTAGAGGAAGGGGCGCTTTCCTGCACAGAAACAATTCTTAGAGGCATTTTCCTCTTTTTATGTGTGCTGCGGAATGCATAATATCCAGGTAACTCCTGGGAACAAAACAAATCCAAGGAATTCAACTGTTCTCACGCTAAATGCATATTTCTCCAGTTTTACGTACAGATCATTTTTACGTAGTCGGTCTAAAACTGTTCTTACATGTGCTGTATGTTCTGGAGGATCTTTAGAGAATATCAGGATGTCATCAAAACAGAACACTCCAATCTTATCAATTAGCTCTTCCATTAATTCATAGATAAAATGCTGAAACATGCATAAAAACTAATAAGTACAGAATGACATGCTAAATTCTTGACAGATTGTATAAATGCTAACATTATTCCGGTAGGCCTTCTGGTCCGGAACATTCTAATCATTTTGTATAAAGGATGAGGATTTCAAGACAGGGTTTAGTTTCCTATCCAACAAGTGTTTGCGAAGTTGGATGGTTTTAAGAATCGAGACAGCTGAGCCATATTGAGAAAATAAAACAAGAGATTGCTGAGTTGGAAAATAATTTGTTAGAAGATCAGAGCATTACAGATGCTAAAGAATTTTTTTTAAACTTGGAGGGGACAATAGCTGAGTTTCAAAGAAACAGCATCTTAAAGAAAACGGCTAAACTACAAAAAGATATTAGAAGGTACAGTAGAGAATGCACAGATCCTTACAAAAAGATTTTTATCTACAAAGCCCTAATAATACAGGGGTATTCTAAAAATGACTTACTTTTTCTGATACTGCCTCTTCTGGCTCAGATAGTGACACTACTGCAGGTGGGGTAACTTATTCTTGGTGTGGACCAGGTCCATCAACCTCTAACCAATCTTTTTTTACAATGGGGCCAAAGACCCCTGCAATGCTGAGTAAGGAACTTCAGGCAAGGATGGGTCAGGAGCCGATACATACCAGGGTTCAGACAAACCGGGAATTAGTATTACAAGTGGTAAACCGTGATACCATCACTAATAACTTGGATATACTCCTAATTTTCAATCTGTCTTTACATGAGTTCAGCACACTAGAAATTGAAGTAATAAGTGCTGGATTATCTTTTGTACCTACATGTGGAAATTACCCCTTTTTAATATAGATTGAGCTTTATAAGTTCTTTCAAACTTTAAGACTTCAATATTTTGTTTGCAACAACACAGACCATCATAAGCACGCGGATACTACAGGCCTACACAGCCCTTCCACATTTTTCCACTGGTTAATTTGATGCCTAAGGAGCTATTAACGTTTGAAAATGTGATCTTAACTGAGGTGGAACAGATTTTTAAATACGAAAATGTATCAAATTCAAATTCAGCTTTACAAAAACACAGAATGAAGCTTTGACCCCCCTGGGAAACAAAATGGAAATAATAAAGCAGCAAACAAAGGGGGCAGTATTATTGTACAGGACAAAACAGATTATGACCCATAGGTGCTGAGACAGTCGCAGAATCCACACTTCTATTTGAGACTCTCGAAAGATCCCAGTACTTCCATCCAAAAGGAGATTGTCAATGTGACTAGACTGGGCCTTAATGGGCTTTGGCTTAGCAAAAAAGAATGTGATTATCTAGTTGAAAAAGATATCGCCACCCCAGCGTTTTATATGCTTCCCAAAATCCCATAGTTGCAGGATGTCAATCCATATTACAAGCTTTGGCAGAGTACATACATTTTTTCATAAAACCGTTTGTTCCACATACCAGGTTGTATGCCAGAGATAGCCTTGCGGTAATCACACAAGTAGAGGGGTTAGACTTTGATGCCAATTGCGAAATTATTTTAACAATTGACATCGAAAGTCTTAATACTAACACTCCTCAATCAGAGGCATTGTTAGTGACTGAAAAAACATTATAGTCTAGATTACGACCACACAAGGTACCGACTAGTTTTGTGGTAGATTGTGCGATGACTGCTCTTGAACTGAACTATTTCATCCTCAATGGAGAATTTTACGCCCATGTTGGACTTGGCCCTTTTTTCCTAAATTTTTTTGTTTTTCCCCCTAGTCGTTGACCAAGTGTGAGAAAATACCTGCTGCGCAATGGCATGGACAGATTTATTTGTGCTGTTCTGAAGAAATGCTACTTTTAAAATGGATGCCCTGGCTGTGTGTTTGTGCCGCCAGACTGAGGTGGGTTACCAGTCTAGTTGTTTGTTTCTCAGCAATCCCAGCTTTTGGAGGGAAACCTGACAGACAGGGTGCTGGACACCTCCCCCTAGACTAGTTAGGACCAGTTTCCCCAGACGCTTCTAGAAGCTTCTGGCACTGTCTGGTAGGTGGGGTGAGGGGCATATAAATAGAGGAGCTGGGATGCCATGTGTTCAGTCTGAGCGTGGACTTGAATGTGAGGGGACACTCTACCAGGAGGCCCCGCCGCATGGGCCTGTGTGCTGGCCCCTGTGCCCAACTGTAACCCCTCTGCTGTCCCCAGGGCTAGTGGGAGCCCCGCTGCCGGAGTAAAGACTGCTGTACCAGGAAGAGTGCCACATTACAGAGGATGACAGTTCCTAGGAATTTCGGCCCTGTTCTGTTGAGTGCCCACTGACTGCTGATCTTGCCCAGTAGTGCCTGCTGCTCTCCTGCCTAGCGCCTATAGAGTGCTACAACCCTGCTTCCTGGGACCTAGTGCCATGGGAGTGCTATATAGTGGACTGGCCTGTACTCCCAGGAGGTGAGGAATGCTATCTTTTGTTCCTGAGGCTGCTGGTGGGACGTTGCGCCTCGTGAGCGCTACATCTAAAGTGCCAGGAGAAGAGGAGTGTCTGTCCTCTGCAGCGCTGGGCTGTGAAAGCACTATATTTCTATGGATTGTGCCTTCCAACACATGGTGAGCGCTATGTCTTACTCCTCCAAGAAAAAGGTGTGGAGCGTGTGACGCCTGCGGCGCGGTGAGGCCGGGGAGAACTGCTTAGAAAAACAAAGCAGGAGCCTACCCCGCGTTTGTGCTGCTTTTGCCTGCCCTTTAAACATTGAGGGAGTCTATCCCACACTTTACTGCCTTTCGCTGGTGCCCACCGCGCATTATTGCTGCCTTGACGTTTAGCTGGAAAGCAGCCGCCCACCCTGCGTGATTGCCGCCAAAAATTAAATCACTGCTGCGGCCCGAGTGCAAGCGCGTCTGAGGCTCTTTGAAATTAATCCCTGCCGCAACCCGGGTGCAGAGAAAATCCCGGGCCGCTGCGCTGCTCGCAGCGACCCGGAAGCCAGGCAGGAGCGTGCCTGGTTGGGGGCGTGGCCTGCTGGCCAGAAGGAGGATGCCAGAAGGAAGTGGAGGTGTGGCGGGGCTCCCTTGGTGACAAGGGAGCCCCGTGTGTGGAGAGAGACAGGAGCAGAAGCCCACCCCGCCGGTCAGTGCCCCCGCGAGTGAAGCAGCACCGGAGGCGAGAGGAGGGAGGCCCCAGAACCCGTCTAGAGCCTCGCGCCAACCCTATTAAAGTCCCAGGTCTCAGGAAGTGGCCCGGGTGAAGACGGGAGGAAGCAGCGCGACGCCTGCAGCGCTCCGTGTGGAGAGAGAGCCCTGCAGCCATCAAAGAGACCATCGGGGGCCATAAGAGGAGCCAGGTGAGTGGGGCTCAGGCTTTACTAGTGGGGGGGTGGAGTCAGGGCACATTGTCGGTGCCCGCCCCCCTGTGGCAATACCGTGGTGCCCAGTGCTCATTACCTTCTACAGCTGAACCGCAGCACCCAATTGTATTTAGGGTCCCCAGCTGGGGCTCTGGAGGCACGGTAGAGCCGGTACTGAAGGTGCTTTACACAACTGCCCCGCTGGACAGTGGGCAGTTGCACCGTTGGGCAGGATAATGTTCCAAACTTCCAGTGGTGGGGACACTTATCGGGAGCTCAGTTTTGCCCTAGGTGTAGCCATGTTGGTTCCCTGCCTAACCCTGTGTATACTTCATGCCCAGGATTTATGCCTAACATGCCTGTCTGATAACAGGCTGTGGTAATCTTGGTTGCCGCTGGATCTAGTGTTGCCTCATGAGTGTAGGTCCAGGGTGACATATGCTGATATACTGCTTTTAGGCTAATGATGTTGCATTGAGCTCATGATGAGGCTTCAAGGAGATGGGCTGTGGATTCCCCCGTGGCCGTCACCTACCCAGCCGGACCTGGGGCTGACTTTCCCTTCATCTCTCCTTCGAATCCATGGCGTACCCCCCTTTTCCTTTTTCAGTCCATTTTACTTGCCCTCTATGTTCTTTAAATGTTTTTAATGTTATGGTTTTTTTTTTGTTGCTATTTGTGACTGATGTAATTTTGCAACTATGAGGAACCTTATGTAAAGCGTTCTGATACCTAGCCAGCGCTATATAAAACTCTTAAAATAAAATAAAAATAAATAAAATAAAATGCCTAATGTTTAGCTGGACTGTGCCTGTCCGAATACATTTATGTTAATATTGTTCATGCCCAGGGGCTCATGCCTCATGCATAAGACTTTCGGCTAACAACATGCAAAGATGTTCTCATTTCATGTTTAGGGTATATGGCTATGCTTCATACCAAGAAGGTTTATGCCTAGGGAGGAGCCTCATGATCTATGTCTAAGGTAATCTACACTAATGAGAGGCTGCATGCTCCTAGGTTGATGCGTATGCTAATTTTGTGTTATGGCCCTGCTAAGGCTGTTTAGGCTGTATACTGTATGTCATGCATCATTGGAGTTCTGCTTAATTTTGCATCAATCCTCATGATTATATCAATGCTGATGTGCATGTTTAATGTGATGTTCACAGGTCTATACCTACTGCAGATGTCCTGGCCTAATGCTCTACGTTAATGATAGTATTTCTTCCCCAAGGCCTGACGACGGGCCCGATTCACAGAACTAACTTAAGGAGTCCTAACATGAGCAGATATGCCCCTATAATGACTAGTTCCATTACTATATATTGCAAGTGATCAGGGAAGTAATCTTAAATGTAGGTACCCGAAACTGGTCATTACGAGTTACCCAGCCTCATGGTGTCTTCACAGTCATCGCGGAACTGATGAGATTCACAGAAGAAAACGCCACCCTCAACCCGTCTCAATCCGGATTCCGAAGAAACCACGGCACCAAGACCGCCCTACTCGCCGCCACAGACGACATCTGCACCCTCCTTGAACAAGGCTACACCACAGCCCTGATTCACCTATCAGCAGCTTTTGACACCGTCTCCCACACTTGTAGCAAGACTACATGACGCCAGCATACAAGAAACCGCCCTACACTGGATCCTATCATTCCTCAATGGCAGAAGCCAAAGGATCAGACTACCGCCCTTCCTCTCCGATCCCACAGAAATCACCTGCGGTGTCCCAGAGGGGTCATCACTCAGCCCGACCCGCTTTAACATCTACATGGCCCCCCTCGCCGCCATAGTCTGAAAACACTGCCTCAACATCGTATTTTACATCAACAACACCCAGCTCAACCTCTCCCTCATCCAGGACCCCACCACCACCAGACTCAACTTCCAGAAGGGAATGCAGGACGTCGTAGTCTGGATGACTAACAGCTGCCCAAAGCTCAACGCTGAGAAAACAGAAGTCCTCATCCTCAGAAACACCCCTTCAGCATGGGACAACACTTGGTGGTCCACCGCCCTCGGCAGCCCACCGACCCCCAGAAACCTCGGCATCATACTCGATTCATCCCGCTCCATGAACCGACAGGTCAACGGAGTCACCTCCAGCTGCTTCAACACCCACTGCATCCTCTGTAAGACGTTCAAATGGATTCCCCTCACTCACACACTCATCACTAGCAGGCTGGGCTATGGCAATGCACTCTACTTGGGCATAAACAAGTCCCTACTCCGCAAACTCCAGATGATACAGAACACCGCCGCCAGACTCATCCTCAGCACCCCTCGACACGAGCACACCATCCAACACCTTCAGAAGCTCCACTGGCTCCCCGTGTAGAAGAGAGTCACTTTCAAAATCCTCACCCATGCCTACAAATGCCTACAGAACACCAGACCCAAATACCTCAACAACAGAGTCACCCTCCACATACTCAAAAGAAACCTCCGATCAGCCAATCTCGTACTTGCCGAAATCGCACATCCACAGAGCCAAAGCAGGTGGGAGAACCTTCTCCATAAAAAATGGAAGAGGGTCCTTGGGTTTCAAAATGTAGGGAGCGGAAGGCAGGGAAAATCACAGAACAAGAACAACAAACCTCCCACTAGCAATTAATTAATATATGGGTGATACATCCTACAATAAAAATAACATCATTGTCCCACAGAAAGATTATCTTCTTAATTTATTTTATCAAAACACTTTTTTTGAAGTTATATATATAAATTCAGTCATAACAAATTTTAATCATTCCTATACACAAAATCTCTGAACCACCCCCACCATGACATGGTACAAGATCATCACACACATAGCAGACCATATATCACAAACACACCAAACAAACCAGGTATACCTCAATAAGGAAACAACAATACATCCAACAGACCATCATTACAACATCACTGTTTGTTTGTTGTTCTATGAGGATGTTTTGAAATATTTATTGTATGATTTTTATAATGATGGTCTGTTGGAACAACTTCAGGAAGACTCTCAAGACCTGGCTCTTCGGCTGAACAGCACTGCTGACACCCCCCACCCCCAGCGCCTTGAGACCCTCACGGGTGAGTAGCGTGCGTACAATTCCCTGATTGATTGATTGATTGACTGAAACCTGTGGTGTTTGGTGTCAAACATCTTCTCTTGATAAATCGGTACTGATGCCAGTATTGCATTTATGAAGACATTCACGCAGAGGAAACATTAGAGGTATTGCCTAAACCTACTAGTCTTCTAGTGTGCTGTCTAACTCTTATCGTTCACTCTGCCACCAAAGACTGACCTCCTGGAGTTGAGCCTGCACTCCCAGAGCCCAGAAACAATGACTGCTCTGGAGGAAGGTGTCCACACCTCCTCCAGCAGGATGGCTGGAGATTTCACATATCAGGGCCAGAGGCTTCAAAGCCACTGCTCCTTTGATATGCACCCCTGGCTTGCCTCAGTCCTGGTGAATGCCATTCCCTGCCTGGAGGTTTATTTGGCAGCAGAGCAAGCAGGAATATTAGCTAGTCAGAAGGTGTGTCACACCTGTAGGCTGGGCGCACGCCTAAGGTGAGCTACCTGTAGTGCACGGTCAAGGAAGGGTTTCACCATCTTGTTTTTGGTGAAACTAGGAATTCTGGGTCAGGATTTTTTCCAGTCTCCACTGGAAGTGGTCATATAGGAGTTGTGGTCACCCAAAAGGTAAGTAGCCTATTGGCTACTACCCTATCCTTCCCTATAGAGCCCCTAAAACAGTATTTAGGGGTCTCCCTGACACCGTAAACTCAGAGTAGTCTACCTGGGAACAGTAGAAGAACAAAGAGCCAACAAAGCAAGGGTCAGAACTGTATCAGGTGCCAGACTCTGCCTGGCTGCTGCTTTACCGACAATTGTAATAAAATATGTACCCTGGCCCTGAACAGCCTCCTCAAACCCTTGGAAGATTATACAGCACTTTGCCAACCAAGCAGTATCTCCCTTGAGGTGGAGGAGCCATCTCCCTACATCTGCAGGTACCAATTGCATCTGCCTGGTATACCGCTTTGCTTACCATCAGGTCCAACTAGGGAGCAACTCGCCAGAAGGAGGTCATTGAGAGTCCAGGTGTCAGTCCTGTCACTTATCCAAGTTTTGAGATGATGAACCTTTCTGGAGCCTCCCTGCACTAATACCTCGGGTACAGGAGCCCTTTCAAGCACCAAGGCTTGTTGTGTGTCGAGCCCTGACACCACAGATGCCAACATCGATCTGCCGACGAAGGATGTCAGGTTCTCCAAGGTCATCACTGAGAGTGGCCCTACTGTCTTGTTTTCTCCCCGCTCCAGGTTACCAAAACCATGTGATAGCCTCTGAATCGAGCGACCTACCGGATAAAACATCCCGGCACCCAAGCACCCCCAGCCTGGGCTCACATAAACCCACTCTGTCTTTGTGCTCCAGAGTTCCTCAGAAGAACAGCACCATGAAGGTTCGCCAAATGTGTCCCCCTAGACTTGCAGCCTTTCTTTTTGCAGGTACTTCTCCATTGACGTTACTGCATAGCGCTCAAGGGTTCCAACATGACCAGCAACTCTGCACCAGACATACCAGGCAGGTAAGTCCAAACTGCTAGTGGTTTTGTGGACCTTGGCCCCTAAACTCCTTAAGTTCAGAAGAAGAACCCTGAAAACTGTTTGCAAGTCTTTCAATGCAGAGTATGTTTCTCCCATAGGATAACATTACCACATGTAAGGCTTGTACTTCAAAACCATTATTTAGCATTTTACTGTTTTGCTGTACAAATATTATCTTCGAAAGTACTAACTTGATCCTAATGATTTTGGTTTCAAAATTATATGAAAATCTGCCAGTTTTCTAAATTGGTCTTGGATTTCTTTTTTAGTGTCTCTTTTTGCATGTTTACACCTTCTCTTGTTGCCTGATTTTAATGTGGTTTCAATTGTAGTGTACAGGGTCACTGCCAACCAGGTTCCCTGTGCCAGTGCTTCTGCCCAAAAACAAATCCACAATTGGTACTTCTCCCCCTGTGTGTTAGTAAATGGTACCCTGGGTACCTATAGCCAGGGAGCTGAAGTAGGTCCCCTGGTACTCCCCTCACTGGGACCATGTCACTGCTCTTGCAGCTTGCATGCCCCTGTGCGGTATAAAATAACAAACTCGACATGGGTGCTATGCCATAAAACATTGCCTGAAGGTATAGGTAAGTTACCCCTCCAGCAGGTCTTAAGGCAAGGTGCACTATACCACAGGTGAGGGCCTATCTGCAGGAGCAGATTTGCCCCTAAAATATTTGGGTCCATTTCTTAATACTGTAAGTGCCAGGGAAGCCATAGAGAGTACAAAGACTGAAAACTCAACAACTCGAGTTCCACAGCACCACAATGGTTCAACTGAATACAGAAGTGTTGGGTACCATACAACCCCTTTCAATAAATCCACACTGATGCCAGTGTGGGATTTTTTGTACCATGTACCAGGAGGGCACTTCAGAGGTGCCCCCTGAAAACCTACCAACCCTGGTGTGGTCTCTGACCGGCTGTAGGCAGCCAGCCACCACAAGACCTGTTTTTTACCCCTGGGTAGAGAACCCCTGTGCTCTGGGACCAGAAATAATAATGCACATCCTGAGCAGATATCCTCCCTCATGATGGGCCAGATCTCAATGAGGGAAGCTACCAAGGCCTGCCACCTTTGTAATGCGACCCCCAGCCTCTGCCGTTAGCAGCAGATGGCACCCCTGGTTTATACTCTCACTTTGGGCAGGAAAACCAGTTGGAAAAATCAGAAGAATTGGTGTGCCCACTTCTGTCAACTCCACCCCTACGGTGGGGGAGGTGAAACACATCTTTTAGTCCCCGCTAGCTTGAAGATGGGGAGACCCCTCCAATCAGGACTAAGTCTACGCCCCCTCCCACAGAATGGTGCATAATAGGGGTGTAGTCACCCCAGGTAAAGTGTCCATTGGCCCTACCTACTACTTCCATAAAACACCTCCTAAATTTGGCAATTAGGTGGCTCCCCAGATCTAGAAACTAGATCTGCAATAACCTAAGAAGCAAGAAGACAACCCTGCAGAGAATACTGAAGACAACAACTGCTTTGGCCCTAGCCCTACTGGTTTGTCTCTAGCTTCTGCAAACCTGTGACCAGTCTTGCAGCCAGGGACCTCTGAAAACCCTGGGTGGGCTGCCTTTGAAAAAGACTCCAATCTCCCATGTACAGCAGACCTGTTCAAGAAGAAACAAGTTCCAAGGACTCCGTATCCAGATGGATCCGCGCCTCTTGCAGGCTCTGTACTCGACGCCCCTGGCTCGAGTCGGAGCGGCTCACCTGTGCAGTAAAACACACAAGATGATGGATGGAATGTTGCACAATGGCAAAACATTCACCCCCGTCACAGATCTGGGTTTAATCCATTGTTATTTTGCTCACCAAGCCACCCCAGTTCAGACATGGCCATATGCAAATCAGTCTTGACCCTGTGCCTCATGGGCACAGTCCAGACCAAAATGCCAAGCGATGTCTTCCCTGGACCAGAATCAAGCATCCTAGGACTGGTTTCTGGCTATCAGCCGTCTTCAGCCATGACCTGAATACTGTAAAGGAAGGGCTAAATGAAGTAAAGTCAACCAATGTTCAATTGTCCTGCCTTGCTAGTGAATAACTTACTTTGTATCTTCTGCATACATGATTTTGAAGTTGAACACCACTTGTGAGCACCATACCATATAATCCAGGCCTGGATCCATTGATGTTGCTGTTTGTGTGCTCTTCCTCACTATGTAAAATATACCCCATAGATACCAGTGGTATAAGGTATACATATATGTGCTTTGGAGGTCTTGATTATACAATGCTTGCTAGACTTCTCCCACATGGTTTCGATTGTACCCTAGGGGCATAAACAGTATAATGTGCACATTCAAACTGCTATGTTGAATAATTCCATGTTATTTTGTATAAAGGTGCTCACAGGTTTCAATAATGTGGTTACTTTATACCACAATGTCAACCTTGTTAGCACATTCCAGCTGTTTCCTTCATGAGATTTGTTACAATGCATCGGCTCCCTGACTTATTAAACTAGGATATGTCATGTTTTTATCACCCACTGAAAAAATGTTTTCCTACAAACACGTTGTAACTTCTAAGTGTTTTTCATTACCTGCAAACGATCACATGAGTTGTTACATTTACCTTTTTTTTGTCAATATTTACCTTTTTTGTTCAGTAGAAAATGTAGCTCCATCTACAAGCATGGTTGGTCCCCCACTAATCATTCCCTTTGAAGTGCAGGATTATGTTTAATGTTTCTGTGTAATGAGCGAAATTCCGTACTCAACGAATTAGTTGTGCAATGTGCTTATTACTCATTCAAAGTATTTTCTTACAGGTACAGCACAACCGCAAGGTATCATTCACAGCTATTCATATTCATACCTAAGCGGTTTTTGAGTTCCCTGGTTTAATAGAACACGTAGCTCCGACAACATGATTTGTTTTTTTCCCACTAGTATGGACTGGAATTAAATTTCTGAATTTGGATCTAATGACAACATCCTGCCGGGTGTTGATCTATCTACGTTGATCATTAACAACAAGTTCCCTTAGTCTCAGCCAGTGCCGGGCTGGCCATGAGGGCACCGGGAAATCCCCTGGTGCGCCGCACAGGTGGGGGCCGGTTTTGGCCCCCTGGGGAGCGTTTTTGTTATAGGGCCCTGTGCCAAACTCAGCCGAAAACCTGCCCTGGCAAAGAGCTTGGCTACAACTCCAACCCCCCCCCACCCTCCAGTGGGGAGGGGGAGCAGCCGAGCATTTGTCAGGGCCAGTTGTGGTTCCCAGTCTGGCCCTGGTCTCAGACAGTTTTATTATGACTGCATCCAGCACGTACCCGTGATGTGTCCTCTGCGTGCACGGCTAGCCTTGAATGCTATAAATCACAGCGTTTGCCGAGCGCATCTGTCAGTGTCTGGAGGCGCACCCACGTAGCACGGCCAGGTAAGCAACAGCTCTTAGCAGCCTGTAGATTCTTATGCTTAACAATTCTATGATCCCTCTCACAGAACATTGGCCCTAATAGTCCTTTTTTCCACCTCTGCCCAACAGGTTGATATATTCTTCGACCGAGAAGGTTTTGACAAGGTATGTCACGTTTCTCATTTTCTAACGTCCATTTCTACCATTGCACCCAAGCACAAGGGTTTTTGACAAGCACTTCTCATGTTATGTCTTTATACAACTTAAATGTCATGTCTCAGAGTACGAACCATGGGGCATTTGGAGCCATAAATATCACTGAGTACGTTCACTTGTAGATGGCATGTTACCTTTTACATGGTAATTTAATACTTTCCAACACTATAATCTTCTACGGTCATCCTGTTTTTTCAGGCGAATGACCGAGACAACCCATGATGAACAATATCCTTAAAGCTGGACCATGATGACACAGCGTTTATTTTGACTGCCACAAGAACCAATTGATTCAGTGAATGGATCATGACTTTTTAGACATTTCTGCTCGAACTTACTGGTGCTTACACAGGTTTTTTTCAATTACAGCTTATCCGTTGTCCTTTTATGCCTCGTTGACGTTGAAGCCTACGGGCCTATCTTTTTGAGAACGACCTCCTGATTCTTCCAGTTGACCTTGAATGATAATACATTGATTGTCCTTTCCCCAATCATTATTATCTTTTCGAATGTCCATCACCAGTATAATGAGACTACATTATCCATTTATTGTTGGTGTCTCCTCCCCCCTGTTCTGATGAAGACCCTGTTGTAAGGATTAATCTACCTACACAAGTTAGGGGGTCGAAACATCTACGTCTTTGCTTGAGTGAATGAGTACAGACTACAGAAATTAATTATCTATGTTGAATGTTACTATGTCCATGTGTCAATTTCGCCTTCATGTTGCTGGATAGGTTTCTATAACTCCTCTGATGTAATTATTTGTACATTGCCTTTCCTTCCCTACACCCCTCGCAAATGCACACCTCCTTTCGAGCACCTTCTTCTCACCTCCTTCTGGAGCACCTGAGTTTTAAATGAAAATGTATATACTCTTCATGCTGTTTCACTGAATAAATCAGCATATTCTGAAATATGACAGATTGTAAGATTTGATTCTGTTGTGATATTGCAGTTTGTTTATTGAATTGTGCACTGCTGTGACCTACTTTTTCTTGTACTGTATATTTGTATGCAGCACACGTGATTCTGCAGGGGGTGTGTCAGTATGGAGACATGCTTCTCGACTTGCAAGCACAGCTGAGCGATAGCTGAGATTTGTACTGGACGCTGCACAACGGAGTCTAAGTAAGTGTTTGGCTCCGGACGGCTGTAGAAACATAGAAACTGACATTGGTAGGTCGAGGGCAGCAATTTCTGGCTTTTATTTATGTTTTCTAGATGGAATAACCTCTGTTAAAGTCGTACTTGGGTAAGACCGCTGAGTATCTTCTTGGTGACTTCCCTGTGATTGTTAGAGTTTATTGCTTCATACCTAATGGACAGTATGCTTTTGATTTACACAGTGTATCTGATGTATTAGATTGGGCATCCTTTGTGGAGTCATTACTGTAGAAGCAAGGTACTGTTGTAGAGGTTGTGTACTTTTGTAAATGGGCTTAAAGTCAGACACTGGATATGGTGTACCTCAGATTGACTTCTCCCTTTGTATTTTTCATTTTACATCCTTCACTTTAGGTTTGTTGTGTTATAGGTCAAGTTAAAACACTGTGATTTTCACTTGGTGGATGTGTGATCACTTTTTTGGTGCTTTCATCGTGAAAATGTGATGCACAGATTAATGGCGTATTGATTTGATATCATTTAGTGTTATGTTTCATTGATATGTTTTTTTTTCAGTACTTACAGGTGTAAACCCCTTTTCAACGCTGAGTCCTGAGGATGGTCTTGTGGACCTAAATGGCCACTTGAGACCGAAACGTCAACCATACATCCATCTTAATGTCATATGTCATATTTTGCATTGAAGTTCCAGTGCATTATTTTGAATGTTAATAATTTAGTTAATGGAACCTTGGTTTACTGAAACCATTTTTTATTAACAGGATTGATTGCACTTCTCCAGATGCCTGGAATGAATTGATACTAGTGTAACAGCGGAATTCCGGAATTGTGCCAGTGTTAACATACTGACAAATGTATGTACTGATTTGTGTTGTGATATATGTGATATAATATTTGTGTGTATAATAGATATGATAGAACATTGATGGAACTGAAGCAATAAATCTGTTAAAGTATAAATAATATATTATTTTTTTGCTTCAATACACCTGGTCTTGATTATATATCAGGATCACGTCTGTGATCATTTGAATAATGTGGAAACTATTCCTTAAGAAGCATTATTGTGATTAGAAACCAACTGGAGCATTCCAAAGTCTGAAAATCATTACCTGGTATTTGAATAAGCCATATTTTGTTCGAAAAGCAGTTTTCCATTCATGTTCTACTTTTACTCTGATGAGGTGCTAGGCATCTCGTAAATCCAGCTTTGTATAAATATGGACTTCTTTTACTTGGTTGAGTCACACAGAAATCAAGAGCAAAGGATAACGTTTTTTAATGTACCTGATTTAGAGCTCTGTAATCAATGCAGGTTCTCAAGGTGCCTTCTTTCTTTGGGATGATAAATAACCAAGAAGATACCGGGGATTGAGAAGGTCTAATAAACCTATTGAATAGATATTTGCCGAGATACTCCTTTAATATTTGTTTTCTGCTTCTGTTAAAGCATAAATTCAACTGCATGTAAGAACTGCTCCCAGTTCAAAATCAATTGTACTCTCATACGGGCGATGTGGTGGAAGTTTCTGTAGTTCTGTTTCACTGAAAACTTCTTGGAAGTCCTCATATTCTGGGGGTATTTCCGTCATATTATTTATACAATTTGACTCTTCGCAAAATGATAATAAAGATGCCTGAGATGGACATGGGCTCTGTTCTAACTTCTGGTAGCAGTGTTCTAAACAGTAACTGATCTCATCTGCGCAGTTTGGTTCTCCCAGTCTATGATCAGGTTGTGCTCAGAGATCAAAGGTGAGCCCAAAATACCCTGGAATTGTGGGTCATCACTGATATTGGATGATTTCTCGATATCCATCAGAACTGATTAATTCCATGGGCTCGGTATGACTTGTGATCGGGCTGGATGACAAATTGGTCCATCTACTGCCTGCACTGGTTCACTCCTTTCGATTAGAATAACTTTTACTCCGATTTTCTGGGTATACTTTGTATCATAAAAGTTACCAGTGGCTCCTGAGTCGATCATTATTGCAACCCCTGAAATTTCTTTATCTCGAAACTTGATGGTCATATGCAGGGCTAGAAGGGGGAGACAGTCTGTAGAGTGTTCATAGCGCAATCAGAATCTGGAGTCATCTTTGTATCCTCCACCACCAGAGTAACTCTTTCTACTGATGGCTCTTCTCATTTCCTTTCAACACACTTTTTTTTTAAACGAAATTTCTTGGCAAAATGTTCTGAGCCTCCACAGTAAAGGCACAGATTCTTCTGTCTTCTTTTGTCTTTTTCTTCTTTCACTTAGGGGACCCTGAACCGTTCCAATGGGCATTGGTTTCACCTCAGAGTATGCTTCTGAACTCTTTACCAACTCTGATTTTATTCTGTTAAACCTGGGAGGATTCTGCCGAAAATCTCTTTTCTTGTCTCCCTTATGCTCTGACCATCGGAAGTCCATTTCTAACACCAAGGCTACTAGAGCAGATTGGTCTTTGGGCCAATTAGGGATCTGGGCTGAGGTGTCTTTTAATCATCATGCAGCCCTCTATAAAGGAAAGTCCTGCTCTCTTGTCTTCTGGAAAATTTGTTTAAACTATTAACTTGTTGAAATCATCTAGAGAGGCCTCTAGCTCTCTATTCCCCTGACAGAGTTCCAATAATTCATTATATGTTGCCTGACATACTTTGGCTGCCTTAAAACATTCAAAATCATCCAAACAAAATGTGTTCCTAGCCACTAAAGGCAATTGACCAGTTTGCTGCATCCCCACTCAAGTAGGACAGAATAAAGGCCACCGTGGTCTGAGCATTCCGAAACAGTGTCAAAGACACATTAAATGTAAAGAACATTGCGTGTCAAAAGACTGGGCTTTCGGTGGACCCCCACGGAACCTTTTTGGAAGGGCAAGTGGAATATGAGAAGATACTGTGTGCACGACTTGTGTAACTGCTTGTTGATGTTGCTCATGAGAGGAAGTGGAAGGTTCCAACTGGGACAAAGGAGTGGACCCTCTAACCAACCCATTTACTTTAAGGGTTAACATATTTGTTTCTTGACAGAGGGGATAATATCCTGTCTCAAATCCTTAAAATCCTCTCTTACCACTACCAATTCTCTCCAAATAAGCTCCAACATCTCACCCAGAGATTTTAAACTAAAACCTTCTGCAATTCTGCTCAGGTGGAGGAGAAAATGGGCACTTCAATCTGTCAGGTGCCTTGTTTCTCCACAGGAACAGAACCGACGTTCGCTCCCAATGCCTTCTCACCGGTACCACACACCTATGTTTCTGGCCGGGCTTCACCAACAATGGGAAAAGGGGATTGGGATAAAGAAGAGAAGAGAGAATATAGTGAATAGTTCTTGATTCATTTAACGTTATACTTAATCTCCTACTGGTTAAGCTGGAATCTACACAGTTTAGTTCCTGTTTGGCAGTAGCTGAAAATATCAAGATCACCAGTTCTAGTACAAAGTGTCCTTACAAGTCCATATACAGTAAGCACAGCGATGATAGGGCCAGGGAAGGGAAAAGAGAGGAAAGGGAAGGTAAGGAGAAAACGCCACAGACGGAAACTTAAGGGGGCAGATGAAATCACTGAAATTTCACACACGAACAGGGCAATAGGCTTACTGACTTGGTAGCTGCTGAATATGTCAGTGGAATCACTCTCCTCGGAGTGTTATCATCCTTCTCTGAATGACTGCAAGCTGCACACCTTCAAGATTCAGTCAGGAAACACTGCTCTATTTTTGCCATAGGTGCTGGCTAACAAGACAAGAGATATGCCGAAGAGAGATACCTTTCCCTCACTCTGTCCAATGACAAGGGGACTAGCTGCTCCTCCCACAACCAGGAAGTTTCAGAATGGAGACTGTCGGAAAGACTCTAGTCTCCTCAGTCACAGATTGAAGTACGCAGAGAGGAGCTTGCACTACAACCAACACAAGTTGAATCTCGTAAAAGTATTTCTAAAGGGGTATTAGACCTTCAAACCAAAATGGCGGCCATCTTGTAGTGTTTCATGAAACCACTTTTACTATATACAGTTTTCCAATGATTGCTCAGTGGACATCCCATAAACATCTTGTATCTCAACCTATGACAACACTTTATTCTATGGCTTATTGAGGAAACGTGAGCCTGATTCCTGACAAGTCTGTATTGATTGATTTATTTTTACCTAATGAGTACATCTATATGATGTATGTGATTATGTAACTAGATTCGTTAAGAAAGCTAAGACGGATCGATTTACTATAAAAACCCTCTGAAATCACCCTCAAAGTAGATAGGGCTTGGCACCAGCCTATAGCACCAGATGCTGTCTGAGATTCTCCAGACAGATCCTGCCAGATATATACGTGCTGCCTCAGCCTCCAGTCCTGTGCTAAATAGTAATGTGCCCAAAGGAGAAAAGCTGAGCCCAGCTGTTGTGTGTTTTCTTTCGTGAGAAAAATCACTTCCTACCCTCTGGATAACCACAGCACTTTGCTGTAAACATGTATGCAGTATATCAGTTTACAGGGAACTCTAGATGCAAGTTAATCAACTCCATACTTTCAAGGTGTAGCACATAGAAGTTGGTGTTAGGTTGAAAAATGAATTTCCTACTATGTTAGAAATGTTCATATTGTACTCATCTTTGGTCATGTTTCTATAGTGCTGTATTAATCACATTCTGTGTTGTTACTTTTCATGTGCTGAGTATCAGAATTAGAATATTGAAAAAAATACTTTTTACCCTTAAAGTGTCTCTTACTTGGTATTGTGCTTGTGTGTGATATTGAGAGTTGAGTAGGCTTGCGTGGGGCCTCAACAACCTAGACTTTCACGTTCAAGCATTGGTGCATTGAACTAAGTTCAGGCATCCATTGGTTGGAAAGTCAGACATTGTGGAGATAAGCTCCTAGACTTAGTTTAAGCAACAATGTAGCATCACAATTGCTCTGCACCTCGAAGTACAAACCTCACATTAATTTATGCAAAGTGGTCATGTCTGATGTGGACTGATGCACGCACCCCTTGAATTTGATGCAATGCCAGATCAAATAAAATAGCCTAACCTGGCTTTGCACATGTCCTTATGCCAGGCAAAACTAAGGATATGTTGTGCAGTATACTGTGTGATGTATTGCATGTTACATGGCTTATACTTTGTGGGTGCCACACATAAGAATTTGTACTGGAAATGTACAAATCCCACCATGCTAGATACAACAAGTCTTTACACCATATTGCGATCCTAAGGCTTTGCATCTGCACCATTATCACATGGCCCTTGCAAAATTTGATGTGTACAAGTTTTTATTTTTTGTGCAACACAGCACAACAATTTTTCACACAGTGCCCTGTTACATAAAGAATAGTATATTTAGGCCTCTTTTACTTGAATGCAGTACATATTTTTTACAGTTAAGTAGTGCACCTTTTATGAATTACTTGGACTCACAGAACTTTGGGACAAATTTTGTAGCACTTTGTGCTGGGTTTGCATTATAAAAGAGACTCAAACCTGCACAAAGTGTTGCATTAGGATTTACTTTCCAGCACAAAACTTGTTTTGCACCAGAAAGTAGCTCTAAAGTAATGCAAAGTAGCACTATATATATGAGCTACTTTGAATCAAGGAGGCGCACCAATGATGGTACTTAGGCATTCCCATTCAACCACTCATGGTTTTTCACGCAGGGGACTATATACTAAAAACGGTCGTCAGGAATTTGCGCCAATAATATATGCCTCCTCAATGAAGGCTTAAGTTTGGAGAAAACTTTTTTCTCCAAACGTTTTCAACTGTTCATGTGTTCAGTAATGTTCTACACACATACATATTTAAAAATGTTTAAAACTAAGTCTAAGCACAACATTCCCATGAAGTTTACTGCTCACTGTTACATCTACATGTTTGGATGGTGTGTGTTGCTAGTGAGAAGCATTGAGTTGATCTCCATAGTGATGAGCATGAGGTAAGCAGTGAATATTCAGTAATGGATACGCGGAAGGAAGGACTTGTGCCACTGGAAAACTTCAAGTGAGGACACAGTAAGGTTGAAATAAGTGTTCGTTTGACATTCCATACTGTTTTCAGTCCTGCCCGTTTTAAGGAGCTTAGAGAGTTTTGTAATAACATGAGGCCGAGAAAACATCAATGACTCCTTTCTACCCAATTCATTTTCAAAGAGTGACTTTCATTGACGTCCTGGACTACTGATTGAAGGAGGTGGGAGGAGAAAATGTTCAAAGACTCAACTCTCCCAGTCAGCATTCAGTAAAATAGAAGATAGTTTATTCTTCGTTAACGACCCACAGCCGCAAACTTCCGAGCAGCTCTCAAGTCCCTCACTAACTGCCTTCAGAGCAGAAACACTCTAGAACGTTACAAGCATTCTAGGAATAGAATATATAATACACAACAAGAATTGGCAAATGCAAATAACAATCATGTCAAAGCACATATACCCTCCTTTCATTAAAACAAATATATATATATATACATATATATATATATATATATATCGATATATATATATACATATATAGATATATATATATATATATCTATATATGTATATATATATATATCTATATATGTATATATATATATATATATATATATATACATATATATATATATATATGTATATAGATATATATACATATATATATATATATATATATATATATGTATATATAGATATATATACATATATATATATATATATATATGTATATATATATATATGTATATATATATATACATATATATATATATATATATATATATATATACATATATATATATATATATATATATATATATATATATATATATAAACATTTAATACTTTGACAGGTGGTTTGACCACACTCTCTAGTGAACACTCCCTGAAATAGTCCTGAAATATAACACAACCATCCTGAGAGTCCTTTTCGGAAGATAGGATGTTGTTGTCAAGTGTAGGAGTTTGAGCTGAGGATTCAACATCTTCATTACCTAACTCAGAAACTTGCCTTTTACATAAGCTTTGAACATCTGCTGTTAACATGGACCCAGAATCATCCAAATTAGAATGGGTTTGCAAGTAAATCTCTGCTTGTTCCATACAGATGTGAACCACACTACCTTTGCTTCACATGCCTTTACCTTGAAGAAGACCAGAAGCTCACCTTGTTTGTATGACATTCACAAGTACCTAATAACTTTACTCTCCCTTCATTACTCTGAAAGGTTTCTTAATCAACACCCAATCCCCAGCCATGGTACTCTAGTTTTTCACATTTTTCCTGTTATCAAAGTTTCTCTTTTGCACTTCTTATCTATGCACAACTCTTTCCATTATTTCTCTATTTCACATTCGTGTCCTAGTAATTGGCTCTTTCATAGACTTTTTCTCCTTAAGGCAAACCAGAATGAGTTTAGTTCTAGCCTGCCATCCTCTCAATAATTTGAACAGAGAAACACCTGTAAACCGGGAGGGGTTAAATAAGCCCACATTTTATTTTTAGGAAAATTGACAACATCCAAACTTGCCTATAGGCAGCTTGTACTCCTTCCTCTAAAAAATGATTGCTCGTTCAGCAACACCATTTGAAGAGAGCAACCTCTAAATGTTCAATCTCATGGACTCTCTAGAAGTCGTTCATCTCCCTGGAGATAAAATGTTTCCTATTCTCAGTGACTATATTTCTTTTGGAGATTCCTCCAGAAGGAAAACACCTTCTAGCTATTCAGTGACATTCTTAGTGTTAGGTATATCCAAAAATAAAAAATACAACTATTTTGAAAAATAATCAGTGAAAACAATAAAGTACTTTTTGTCCTTAAGAAGGAGATGCAATAATTCGTATGCAATCTTTTTCCATGGGGTATTAGAAAGAGGCAAGGGGCCATATGTATCAAGCCAAATTGACTTCGCAAACGCCGCAATTCGCAGAATTTCGGCGTTTGCGAATGCAATTTGGACTAACGGTATGTATCAAGGAAATCTGCTTTAAAAATAAGGAATCGCAAAATTTGCGATTCCTTATTTTGCGATTGCATTTAAGGAATCACAAATTTTTCGATTCCTTAAATGCAATGTAAGAAGCCAAAAAAAATGCTAATTGGCCTTAAGGAATCGCAAATTACCACCAACTTCTAGTTGGTGGTAAGTTGCGAATTCCTTGAAAAATGCATATTTTTGCATTTTTCAAAGTGCCATGTGACACACATACATGCCCTGAGGGCATGTATGTGCGCCACATGTGCACCCATGGATATTTCAGGGGTATAACAGGGTGTCCTTTGGACACCCCTGCACCCTTGAAAATATTCTCAATTTACGATTAGCAAATTGTGAATCGCAAATTTCCCATTCATTCCTCTGGGCCTCCTGGCCCATAGAAATGTATGGGAAAGTATACCTTAATTGCGAATTCGCAATTTGCAAATTCGCAATTAAGGAATATCAAGAACTCGCTAAAAAATTGCAATGTTCTTGATACATAGCAATTAGCGATTCTGAAATAGAGATTTCTTAAAAATCGATATTACAGAATCGCTAATTGCTACCTTCATACATATGGCCCTTATTAGCTGCCTTCCAGTGTTTATCAAAACCAATATATTGTGGACATTCCCCAATAAGAGAAGAAACCTGCTTGTCAATCTTAGCCCACCAAAAGACAAAACGCATCATCTTACAAGGCGCTGTAATGCCTAATTGTCCTTTATGAGCAACACTAACAAGACTTTCTTGCAACACTTCAGGATCAGTAAAAAAAACTTTTCTCAAACATATTTGATTTTTGCATGTTAGCTCCGAGGACTCTAGGCTAAAACACCTCAGATCACTTGACAGAGTCCATACAAGGGAGCCAACCTTCTCTCAAATTTTTTTTATTGGTTACGGGATGTTGCACACCACTATTCATCTCCAGAAAGAGTTCTTTTACATCCTGAAATAGCAGCAAGAAGAGGCGCAAACACACTCATACACATGATCATCATAAGGCTACTCCTGTGAAGGTGTGTGGTAGATGAAAAATGTAATCTGTCCTGACATTATTACTCCACACACATATCAAACTCTTGTAGTTTGCAAAACACCCTCACCAATAGTGCCGAAGCGATACCTAAACCTTTACCGCTCAAAGATAAACCAAAGGTTTGTGATAAGTATACACATCAAATGACCTTACCCAAATGTATGCTTTATATTGCTCACCGCCCACACACAAGCCAGTCCTTCACGTTCAGTTGTGCTACAGTTCCCTTCTGCATCTTTGAGCGACCTTGTTTCAAAAGCAACTGTGATCGTTTTTTTCCCATCCACTATTTGCCCAAAAACTATCCCTATACCTTTCAATCTGGATTCAACCGAAATGAAAGTCTTTCCACTGGGTGCATAAGGAATTAAAGTAGGGGCATCCGCTCCTAATTCCTTTATGTTTTCACCTGTACAGACAAATCAAACTTAGTTCCCTTTTTGAGTTGTGACCCTAATGTTTATTCAGTCAAATGGAACATACCTGTTATAATACTTGCATAACCCCAGGAATGAGCATAACAAGTCTTCATCGCTGGAGGTGCTGCTCCTTACATAGCTTACACATTAAAAACGTTTTGTTTTTTACACTCTTTGGAAATGGTAGGACCCCAAAAATCTATTTGCAGAACAAGTAAGTCGTTCTTTGCCAGTGTTACCATCATACCTCTCTCAACTATAATGATGTTTCTCTTTATTTTTTGTGATAATGTTTTGAAAGGTTTGTACATTGTCTATATGCCCAAACAAGATGTCCATCATTCTCTGAAAAACACTAGCTGCCGATGCCAACACGAATAATAGCAAATGCAATGATTTGTAGATGCCATGGAGTGCAACAAAAGTAGTCAAGTCCTCTGAATCTTTGCTTGATGGAATTTGATCTTAAGCCAAGTGCATGTCTATGGTTTAAAAATATTTAGCTCCATCCAAAGGGGCGAAGGATGGCAACCATTAAAAAATATTCCAATTCAGTGAACGCATATCCACACATAAATGAAAATCACCACAACGTTTTTCTCATTGAAACAAATAGAGAAACCCATTCTAATGTTTCAGAGGTAGTTATAAACCGTTCCAAGCAGGCCCTATCTAAAATAATCTATAAATCTTTTTTTCATACTCAAAGGTATGGGTCTAACTTTATGTATGATTGCCACAGCATTTTCCTTAAGTTTAATACCATGCTTGAAACCTTTTACCATACCAATTTCATCCTTGAACACCATTGGATACTTGGCCACCATATACTGCATAAGATCAACACAACTGTATTCTCATGGCCTGGTGTCACAATAATGTCTAATTTAGCTAGATCTTTCCAACCGCAATATCACGTCCTTTAATCACCACATACACTTTTGTCCAAATTTGCTGCACCATGCACTCTAAAGTTGTCATAAAGTACTCCACCTTGTCAACATCATAGCCCGCATAGGGCTTACGGTTAACATCAGTTGCAATGGGGCGTGACTTAGGCCAAAACGTATAATAAGTTGTGTCAACCAAAAGGGTGATCAGAACACCTGAATCTTCCATAACTATTAATTTTATCCCATCAATCCTTGCCTGACCCAATGGCACTTTGATTTTCCTGTATTTACCAGATTCTTTTAATGTGTCAGCGGCCCAAAGAACATTGCTAAATGTATCCACATACTCTTGTGCACAAGCTTCGTCACAACCCCATTACTGGCCTTGACCTTATTGGCAACATTCAATGATGTTCTGCACACAGATTGGAAATGGCTTATCCTTCTACCACCATTGCATTTTCTTCCATGAGCAAGACATGAAGTACCATTGCCCAAATGTCACTGACTCCTGCTAGTTACTCCACTATATACCTTTTGTTTACCCTGAGCAGAGGCTGCATGAGAGGGCTTTACAGTCTGAACACAAACATTTGATCACGCTCCATCAGTGGGCTTCCTTGCTGGGCAGTAGCCCCAAAAATAATATGTTGAGGACTAGTCAAAAAAGAAATATATTGAGGGTCCCCAGCACCTTGCAAAAATGTGGCTCCTACTCTGACTGTTCCTCGCACTATATTGCATTTCACTGGGCCTGGGATCCAGCAATGCATCAAGTTGACCAGCAATGGACCCTGGTGATGATAGTCAGTTTAACCAAAATATTCATGTAACCTCGTCAGTGAACATAGCACAATGCCTTCTGTTAAGGAACCAAAATCTGCATCACCTTGTGAATTGAGTTGGCTCATCATTTCCTCTATTGGTACCCTCCCATTATTTACAAGAGCTCCAAAGACTATTCAGAGGAGCAACTCGTTTATTACACTGAGAAACTAGAAACAGAAATCTCATCCCTTTTGAGATGATAAAAGTCACAGAAGTAAAACATGAATATACTGTTTATGAATAATAGAAACTGAACTGGAATGGTATTGGAATGTCCTGGTTTGTCCTGGAGCTTGTCTCGGTCCCCGGACTCAAGTGGAGAGGGTTGTGGAGAGGGATCCCTGGGGCCACCATTTACTCGAAGCCGAGGATGATGGGTGCCTGACACTAACATGGCCACCAGTTGTGACTTTTTTTCCCCCCAACTCTTCCTTACATAATCCTGACAGGACTGTGCCTGACCTCAAGATGGCATCTGGAATTAATTTGGACCATGGTTTCTCCCACCCCCACACAAATCTGACAATCTCTGAGTACTCCTGATCTCCATCCTGACAGCGGAGTCCGAGCACTATGTCCGACGCCCTGTGGAGCTGCTCTGTTCAGTTATTTAGAAGATCGGCCTTGGTTCATCCCCTGACCGTCACCTACCCAGCCGAACTTTGGGCACAGTTTTTCTCCCCGTCTCCCTGTCTCGCCCACCCTGTCATCATATTTCTGTATCTCTGCTTTTTCCTTGTCTCCTATCTATCTGTTCCCATTTAGCACTCTTTCTTTCTTTGTCTACTTCCTTTGCTTCTTTCCCCTTGCACGCTACACCGCCTAGCCCTCTGTTCTTTTGTGCCCTTTGACTAAGCACTCCTTCTCCCCTTGTTGGGGAAAGATCCAATTTATATGCTCTGGAGTCTCAGCGAACCCACTGAGAGAGTCCACAGCACCAAGGGAGCCACTCACAGTTGTGGTATGGTATGGCGCCCCTTGTCAGAACACTCCCTCTCCCCTTTTTGGGGAAGGATCCAGTATGTAGGCCTTGAAGCTCCCAGAGACCCCTCAGAGAGTCCACTGCATATAGGGAGCCTCTCACAACAGAGATGGGGAAATTATACCACTTTCCCAGGGATCACAGCTTACTGGACTTTGAACGCAGCTTTGACTCGTCTACCGGTTTGTTTCCCCGTCACCCCCCTCCTCTTTCCTTGCTGTGTCTCTCACCTGCCCCTCCTCTTTCACTCCTCCATTCTTTGTCTACTTCCCCTGCTCTTACCCCCCTCCCCGTAATCTCTTCCCTTGCTTGCTTTTTCTGTTATGTATATGTCTTTTTTGTTTGTCTCGACCTTACTTGTAACTATGTTGCCAGGCTCTAATAACTGTGTAACCTTTGTAACGATGTAACCTGCAATTATGGTCTGATACTCAGTGTGGCTCAATGATTAGAGTGGCAGACCCTGATGCAGAGGTCTAGCCTGGGACCAGGGTTCAATTCCCCGCCTCGGCGGGTCTTGGGCTCAAAATTCCATGGACCTGATAATTCTCGCCTCAGTGCCTATTCCAATCATGGAGTCCCGCTCTGCAACTCTGGGCAATAGCTTGCTTGATCTCCACAACGGCCCCCACAACGCTAAGGATGCCTGGCCTCCACCTTGGGGGTGCCCAGGAGTGGACGCCTCACAGGGAAAGCCAGGATGGGTTCCACAGCGGTATTCGTACAAGCGCCTTGAGACCCTTGCGGGCGAGTAGTGCGCTATACAAGTATCAATTTACATTTACATTTTACAGCGCTCTGATACCTCCGGGACTAGCCCGCGCCATATAAAATCTTTAAAATAAAATAAATAAATTAAATAAAATAGCACTAAAACTAATAAAAGCCAGCTGCTTGCTTAAGCTGTTGAGCATCTGCCTCAGTCCATGTGTTTGCTTTACCTCCCGAATAAAATAATTAGCACTGACAGTCCACAGAGTAAAAGAAAAGTGTGTATACCTGGATATTTTACAGTAGACAAGAAACCTGGAGCAAATAAAAGTCAATGATATATAAATCTAGCTATTAGTGTGGTTTTTTAAACTCCACTTTTTAAAATCCTTTTTATTCACATTTCACCACAAAACATTACCACTACATTTTCTTCAAAGAGATTTATTGTATTTTACCTAGCTCTGTCAGAGGTAAAGGGATAACATGAATCAATCGAGCATACAGGGGTTGTGATGATCCGGATACGTTATTCATTCTTTCGTGTATAGCACTATTTATAGTAAGTACATTGCCGCCATTCACTCTCTTATATTCCACAGTCGTGCACAAGGGTGGCTCCTCCATTAGGGCGGTGGAGCGCCGCCCCACTGCTCTCTTGCAGTGCGAGAAGCAGAAACATAAAATGGTATTTTAAATACCATTTTATGTTTCTGCTGCTCGTGCTGCAAGAAAGCAGAAGGCAGGGGTATGCCTGGTTGGGGGCGGGCGGCAGGGTATACCTGATTGGGGGATGGCGTGTGGGCGGGTTGGGAGGAGTGGCTTGCACCACTCTGAGTACCCTGACTGTTTGGTCGGTTCTCTGGGGCCGACCAAAGCAATCATGTGCACTCTACATTTTCTCTATGTAGGATGCATGCAGCCTACATTGAGAAAATGGCCTCCCTACAGGTACCCGGCTGGGCGCTGTCCGCACCAATCACAACGCTGCCATTGCAGCATTGTGATTGGCTTACAGGATGGGAGTGAGCATGCCTGTTCCTGTTCAGGAGCAGGAAAACGCGGGACCCGGCCCAGGAGGGTTGTATGTCAGTACAACGCATGCTTTTACCCCGCATGCCATTACAACGCCGGGATTACAACGCAAGTCTTTACAACGACTTTCGTTGGGGGGTGCTGGATAGTGGAATAGTTTAATTTTCTATTCCAACTCCAGTCCCCGTGGATAGTAGGGAAGGTGTTGGATAGAAAATTAAACTATTCCCTATCCAACAGCGCCCTCCAGCGAAAGTCGTTGGAATAACTTTCGTTGTAATCCCGCGTTGTAATGGTAGTGCGGGGTAATAGTTGCGTCGTAAAGGATGTTTCCCGCCCAGGAGCAGAGGCGGTGCGGGACCCGGTCAGGTAACTTTTCTCTTTGTTTTTCTTTTAACCCCTCCTAATCCCAGAGGAAACCCCCACGCAAACCCCCGTGCGAACCGCCAAGTGACACCCCCGCGAGTATTGCGAACCACGACTGGTCGTGCATCGTTTTCCCATTTAACAAAAATTGTCATTACCTATAAGTACGCCTTCCCACTCCAGACCAGCTGGAACCATGTGAGTCCTGAGATTGTCCTGGAACCCTGTGTTTAACAGCCCATGTGCGGGGGGCCGGGACACGGGCCCTCTTGCTCTCACTGGGCAGCTAAGGAGTCTCCTAAGGAAGGACTGCTTCTCAAGACAAAGCAATATGGATTTCGGTTAGGCAGCACTGCCGCAGACCTTGCAGTGTTTCGGGGAACTGTGTTGTACTGATTATGGAGGATGGTCACCTTCTTCACTGTAGCATTTGAGGTCTTGCACTAACTAATTTGACTGATCTGTGATTAGATGCCGTCCTAGGCCCCTACTTTCCTCCCTGTGGAGTGCACTTGTCTCTGCCTCTGCCCAGAACATGACATCGCCCTGGAAAGGGGGTGAGCAAACTTCCATCTCATTGTAATGCACTGTTTGGCCAGCAGGAGTAGATGATCCCTGAACCTCATAGTAACTTTGCGTAGGGAGGAGGATCTTGTGCATGTGCCAATTAGGCAGGCCTTCACAGATGGCAGTTTTGGTCTACCCACAACAGCTTCTATTGTGTTCTGGAATGACTCCCAGTAGTGTTGTAGCGATGGGCAACCCCATTGGACGAATACAGAATGTTAATGCGCATGCTATTACATCTGGTTGTTAGAACGCAATACCTTTACATCGCAAGTCGTTAGATTTACTTAATGTACAGGGCACGCTGAACCTAGGAATAGTACAATTTACTATTCCAACTCCAGCGGGACACCGAGTTGCTTCAGCGCCATAGTCGTTCACACGGGGACTGGACCCGCGCCGGAGTGCGGAGAGTCTGTGCGGGAGTGTGCCGCCCGGCCCCAAGACCCTGCTGCGGCGCCGGCGCTTCACTCGAGCGCCCGGCTTCAACTGCGCCGCTGGGCCTACCCCTCTCACTGGGGCCCGCGCTGCCAGCGAGGACGCCTGTTGCTGCGGACCTTCCTCCTGGGACGGTGAGCCATCGGAGACACTCCGGGGAGAGGCGGCATAGGCAGATGCCGGGAGAGCTACAACTGTTTCCCCCACTAGGCCTCGGCAGTGTGTTGCGGCCTGGCAGCGTGGCCCAAGGGAGCATTAACAAAGTGTGGGAAGGACAACCTTGGTTCGGATCCTCAGCCTCTCCCCCCCCCTCCCTCTCAAACACCGGATCGGAGCGCTACTGTGGGAGTGCTGACTACACATAGGGGGACTGCGAACTGGCTCACTTAGACGCTTTCCCCGCTACGCCATTTTGTGATGCGGGACGTGAACACTGGGGTAAAGAATAATCCCCCACGCTGACCGCAGCTAGGACGGCCCTGTTGGTGGAACTATATAGGCCCCTTCCGTGCTACACAAACAATACATTGGTAGACGCTGCTGGTGCAGGCCTTGTGGTTGGAGAGTGTTCGGACTGACGGGGACAGGCGAGTCCCTGCTCTGAAGGCCATCTACGGTCCGGGGATTTTAGCGAACACGTCCAGGAATGACGTTTAAGCCACTTCGGTAGGCCTTGGAATATCAGAACTGCATAGAAAGTATATCTCCCCGATACTATAACTAGCCATAGGGACTTTGAGTAACGTGGCCCGAGTGCAACTAGAGGTGGTGCGGCTCCAGGGAATCGAGATGGGTCGCCCCGACAGAACGCAACCCAAAATATCATTTGACTCCAGCAAGAAGCCAAAGCCCACTGATACCCCGGCCCGCGAGGAGGACGCTGGACAAGGGAATGCGACAGGGGGTGAAGATACTGAGCCAGACCTATGCCACATACTGCTCGCTATGGAAAAGAACTTACAGGGCGGCATCGCGTCTTTGGGGACCAAAATGGACGCCTTAACGTACCACATGGACCGCATGGCGGAGCGGCTCGACAAGCACGCCAAACGCCTGGACATGTCAAAGCGACGCATTGGAGAGGTGGAGGAAGCACAAACGACCCTGGACTCAGAGCATAAACAGCTAGGAAAAGTGATCCAATTACTCCAGGATAAGGCCGAGGATTTAGAAGTGAGGTCACGTGGATGTAATATACGTATCACTGGCCTACCGGAAAGAACCCCAACCAGCAATATGGAACTCTTTGTGGAGGCCCTCCTAAAGAAACTGTTGGGTGAATCTGCATTCTCCGGGATGTTTGTGGTGGAGAGAGCACATCGTACGTTAGGCCCGAGACCAAAGCCGGGGGCCCCACCTCGCCCAATTGTGGCCAACTTTTGAAATAATGGGACCGTGACATTGCTCTGAAGCTGGCCAGAGAGAAGCAAACTCTGCCCTATGATGGGAGCACGATTTCCCTGTTTCCGGACTTCGTGGCCAGAGTACAGGAGGCACGACGCCAATTTGTCCCCATGAAGCGCCAACTGAGAGAGCTCGGGGTCGACTATGCAATGCTTTATACAGCTAAACTGCGGATCAACAGGCAGGGGATGTCTACAATCTTCACTGATCCAAAAACACTACAGAAAGTCATGAAAGACTGGCGGAAGGATCGGCAACGCTTCACGGACGACGAACTATCGGAAAGGCCTCGGCAGGGCCCATGGATGAGCAAGACTGACTCTGAGACCCGCTCACACTTGTGCAATTTAGCCGCAGTGACGGTATGTAGTGATCTTTTCATGTAGCTTCGGGTGTTGCCTCACAGCAGCGGGACAGTACCTTGGCTGCATTGATGTTTCATCGCGGATTGCTAAGAAAACGCAGGGCAACAGTGAGTCGGGAGTGGAATGGGGGAGGGGTACATTTTCATTTTCACTTTTTGGGTAAGTGATTGTGATTTTGATGTGTTAACTATATGCCTTCTATTGCGCCAGATATAGGCGGTAAACGACAATACAGTAGATAGGAACTGGGAGGTTAGTCATCCACGGTGAAGATATTTGCTTACTATAAACGATGTGCGCAGGGGGGGGGATCGAATGGTACAATATGACTGCCACGGCAAATAAGTAGAACCCCTAGTGGACACAGAATACACATTGAACATTTCAGAGGGCTCCGATTGTCACCTAATACTGAATATGTTTGGGTGGGGGGGCGGGACGGGGCGGAGCGTTCCTACATCATGTCACTGTAGACTAATTGAGAGCTGGCTACCTACGCCCTCGAGTGTGAAACACTTCCCCTGCCTGCCTTCCCTGTTGAGGACATTTTTCTTTCTTGTTTTGTTCAGAGTGTTTGCTTTTGAATTTGGTTCAGGGATGCGGGTAGCAGGGTGGGGGGAGTTGGGGGGACTTAATGGTTATTTGAGAGCGGGGAGGAGGGAAGGGGAGGTGGGGACTTGGGGCGCGGCCATGTTGGGGTTAGGCATGCGTGGGTGGGGGGAAGGGCACTGCTGCAGGATTTTCTCTTGTTGTTTATGCAAATGGTCAAAAGTATATTTGTTAAGAATGTACTAGGGACTTCTATTGGCGGAGTCATTGACAGACGTGCGCGTTGCTTATTGGCAAGCTGTGATCGCTTGATGACATACACCCACACTGCCCCCACAATGGCCAGACACTTGTGCGGCATGACATGGTCCTTCCTTGCCCCCGTCCCCTGTCATGACACAACACCGCAGGACAATGACACTATCAATTTGTTGACCTGGAACGTTAGGGAACTAAACGACCATAGGAAGGTCTGGAAGGTTCTTCAGTACCTTTCGAGACATGCGATCGACATTGCACTATTGCAGGAGACCCATTTGAGATCGGACAGTCCGACACTACACTACAGGGGCTACATAATCGCGTTCCTGCTGCTGGCTTCACCTCGAGCGCCAGGGGAGTGCTGACTTGGGTGAATCCGAGGTTCCCTTTGACACTTCAGCCGATTGATACGGACCCTGAGGGACGCTACGTGATTGCAAAATGTACTGTTAAAGGCATGATATTCCACGTGATCAACACATATGGCCCAAACTTTGACTGCCCCTCGTTTTATGTGACGCTTGCTAGTAAAATTAGAGATTTGGATGAGGGACAGGTCCGGTGGGGCGGCGATCTAAATTTGACGCGGCACCCAGCCCGGGACCGATCGGACGGACCTAGCAGTCGCCCTTCGGCCTCCTTTCGCGTACTTGATGCTGAGATGACCTGAATGGGATTACAGGACGTTTGGAGGACCAAACACCCTTTGCAAGGAGTGTACACACACTACTCATCACAATATGACATACACACCCGCATTGATTATTGGCTCCTCTCCGCGCATCTCCTCTCCAGGGTACAGGCGTGTGTAACACTACTGCGTACTTACTCTGACAACTCCCCGGTGCTAGTTACTCTCGGCGCCCCGGCACGTCGCCCACCACCTTTTTCATGGCGACTACCTCCATATGCATTGCTCGATGACACTTTTCACGAAGAGGTGGCTACCGCCATTGAGGAATTTTTTGACAGAAACGAAAGCACGGTAGGCTCCTTCCTTACGGTGTGGGAGACCTTTAAGGCGTACATGCGAGGCATCATAATTTCCAAACACGCTGTAGTCCTCAAATCCATCCGAGATCGACTGACGCTCTTAGAGAACAGGCTGAAAGATATAGAGGCACGTCGTATCCGGGAACTGAGTGTAGACCTGACGCAGGAGCTAGCGCAAACGATTCGTGAATGCCACGATGAGGCTGATGCTGAGGTAAAGCATCTTGGGAAGTACGCTACTGCCAGATGGTATGGCGAAAGTGAACGCCCCGGGTGCGGTTTTGGCCAAGATGGCTAAACAACGCAGACAAAATGTGACTATGCCTGCTCTGAGTTCCCCCCTCACTGGTGAAGAGCTAGACGACACTCAGGTGGCGGCCCGCTTTCGTGAATATCATGCTGCGCTGTACGCCTCTAGAGGAACGATGTCGGAAGATCGTATCATGGATTATCTAACATATATTCAATTGCCTTGGCTCACCAACACCCATCGTGAGTTCCTGGCGCGCCCGTTTGAGAGGGAGGAGATTGTCTGGGCGTTGTCATCTATGAGGGCAGGCAGTGCACCGGGTAGTGACGGTTTTCCAGCCTCGTTTAATAAGACGTTCTCCGAACTGTTGATTCCAAAGCTGTTAAGGCTTATTGAGCAGATCGCAGAAGGTGGACGGATGCCCCCAACAATGCGTGAAGCAGTTATCATAGCTCTCCTAAAACCTGGTAAGCCCCCGGAGGATTGTGCCTCCTATCTCAAGATCTTCGCAAAAATGATTGCTAATCGTCTTAGCCCACTGATACCGACTCTTGTGGCCCCCGAACAGGCGGGATTTGTTCCCAGCCGTACTCTGACCTATAATTTGCATACAGTATTCGCAGCATTCCAGCACACGCGACAGGAAGTGCCGGCAGTAGCGGTATTCCTGGATATGGAAAAGGCGTTCTGATCCTGTCGAATGGCCTTTCCTTCGAGCGGAGTTACAACGCATGGGTGTTGGGGAACTTTTCATACAATTACTGAACACGCTATATACATCACCAACAGCGCGTGTCCGTATAGGATCATTTACGACGGAACCCTTCAATATTGGACGCGGCACCGGGCAGGGCTGCCCCCTCTCCCCCCTCCTTTACACCCTGGTAGCGGAGCCCCTTGCGTGCACTTTGCGTGAGTACCATGGGCATCGTGGTATTCGTTTTCCTGGGTAAAATTTGATAGTGTCCACATACACGGACGACACCTTACTTTATGTGCGAGACCCGGAGACTAATCTCTCGAGAGTGTTGAGGGAAGTGGTCTTGTTCGGATCACTATCTGGGATTCACATGAACTGGAATAAAACCGCAATGTTCCCACTCACCCCAGCCACGAGAAGGGTAGACTCGGACTACCCTATACAATGGACCACTGATTCGGTCAGATACCTGGGCATACGGCTCCACACGGACGCGGACGTGGTTTTAAGAGAAAATTATGGTGTGGCTGTCTCCAAATTGGAAGACGATGTAGAAAAATGGATCGGCCTTCCTCTTTCATTGATGGGCCGCATATCACTTTTGAAAATGATTGTACTCCCATGTTTCTTATTTCTTTTTAGCAATATCCCCATTGTGTTGTCTAATACGTTTTTTAGACAACTGCATACCCTGGTATTGCGGCTTGTTTGGGCTGGTAAGCAGCCCAGAGTGGCATGGGATATCCTTATACATCCTTATGAGGGCGGGGGCCTGCAGGCTCCTGATCTGGAATTATATTATCATGCCGCTCAGGGCACCCACGCTTATGGCTGGATGCATGGTCCTGCTAACGCTCCCCACATACTTATTGAAGGTATAGTAGCTGACCCAACTCCGTTACCGGCACTCATGGCTCGCCCTCGAGACAGTCGTACGGGCCTATTAGATTCTCTTAATGCTGTTACGCACGCCTGGCACCATCTTATGGATGCACAAACGTGTTCACTACTGTATGCTCTGGGGGCCAGACTGGCTTGGTGCTCGTGGCTAGGTCCATGTAAAGACAGATGTGTTTTATCAGCACTTGCAAAATTAGACTTAACCACCATGGGAGATCTTTTCTTTAATGGCACGGCTCGCACGTGGGAAGAGGTGGACACAGGAGATGGCCCAAGCCCTCAGCCTCTGGCTCGGTTCCAGTTCCACAGGGTGAGGATTGCACTCAGAGAATTACTTGGGGAGGATATGGAAGAACCACCGACAGTACTAACGTACAACTATGTAGTCACGGCTAAGTCTCCGGCTCGTCTAATATCACGACTCTATCGTGACACATTGACGGAGAAAACAGCACATTACGCTAAATTCAGATTAGCGTGGCAGACAGATCTAGAGATCGATCTCCCTGAAGACAAGTGGAGATATTGTTGCGCCAACGTCAGGAGAGTATCCCTTAATGGCCGCCACCAGCTCTTGCATTTTAAATTCCTTAATAGGGTGTACTACTCCCCTGAGCGCTTGTTCCGATATGGGCTACGAGATGTTCCCAACTGCAAAAGGTGCACAGCGCAATCTGCAGATTTCTTACACCTCGACTGGCTCTGCCCGAAGGTTGCAGATTTTTGGCAAGCGGTTTACACCGAGGTGAACAGGGTCACTGACTTATCGCTGTCCCCCTCACCGCTGCTTGCGCTGCTGGGATATTCCAAAGATATAGCACCCGAACTACGCCGCCTGGTGGATATTGCTTTCCTAGTGGCCAAGCGCTGCGTAGCGCTCACCTGGATGAGAGGGCCCGTCCCGCCACTAACCAGATGGTCTAGGGATATGTTATACTGCTGCACACAAACGGGATTGTACAGTGAGTTATTACCCCCTCGTAATCGGCCAAAGAACTACTGGGCACTGTACCTGGAGAGGAGACCTGTAGCGGACGATGGTGACTCTGACGATACACGCTCAGACTTGGAGACGGGGAGGGCGCGGGAGCACACACCGCAGCGCGACGGGGAGGCCACACAAATATACACTGAACTTACTGACACTGACGATGTAGGAGTGTGACTGGGTGTCGACTGCATTCGGTGACTTCCACTATCGACTGTAGTGTCATAGTACCTGTTATTGATTGCACTTGTTTTGTGACAACGGTCTGATGGGCTGGGTGCGGGTGGGAAAGCGGGAGGGCTTCGCACTGATAATATGTATATTACATTCCACATGAAGACTTGATATGTGGGGGATTACTACGTACGTCAGTAGGGCGATAATGGTATTGCTGCCAGTGATGCACACATGCTACAATGTATAGTACTATCCGTATGAGTATACTATTCCTTAGTTTGGAGCCCCCCCTAAAGCAAGTAGATGTAATGACATGCGATGTAAAGGTATCGCGTACTAAAAACGACTACCACGTTGTAAAAGCACCGCGATTTAATGGCAGAATTGTAAACGCTGTTTCCTCCATAGGACATCTCTAAAGTTTGCGGGGGAGTGGTGGCAACAGATGTAGTTGGTAGATGCCCCCAGAACAGGTAACCAATTTTCGGTGGCGTCAAGTAAGCACTTTATAAAATATTTAACTGAAAAAGGGAAATCTCATGTTTCTGGAGACTTTGGGGGGGAATTCCAAGGCCCTCTGCCATTCCTTCTCATGTAATGCTCTCCCTGGGAGTTCTGCCCATGTCTCCTTGAGGGGTATGAGAGAGATGTTGGTGTGGCCTCTGATTGCACTGTACAACCATGTTATCATTCCCCATAGTGTGTAGTGTTTGTAGTAGGGCATCGGGTGGGGGTATTTTGGGGGCCCTTTACCAGCACCTCCTAAGGGATCCTTTAATCATCCCATATTGGAGCAACTGGCCTTGCGGGAGAGTAAGATGGTCATGTAGCGTGTGAAAATCCATTAGCTCACCCTCTGGTATAGATCCTCCAGGGTGTGGAAATCCGCCTCCTCCCACACCTCCAGCTCAAGGACTGAAAGGTGCCCTGACTCAGTTTAGAGCCTGTGTATGGGAAGCTCTTTTTGCACAGTGTTATAGTGTTGGCCATCAAAAGTGGGGTCCCCTGTACATTTCCCGCACTCCAGCTTGGGCCTGGACAATCGAGCATCAGGATTCGTGTAGACTGGTTCTCACCAACCATCTGGCTGGCCACTAGTGCTGGGCTGGCAGGTAGTGCCTGTATATGTTGGGAGCCCCCATCCTCCCTTATCCGGTGGAAGTCTCTGCCTCCCCATTCCCCATACGAGAGTTGTCTGTAGGGAGTCTAACTGACTTAAATATGTCTTCGTTATCATGAGGCGAAGGCCAAGTAGGTGGTGCTGTATAATTGACCATTCCATTTGCACCTTGGTCTACCACCCTCCTCATGCGTCAGGTGGGTCTCCTGTAGGAACATAATTTAGGCACCCTGTCATCTCAGCTGTGCATGGACTCTGCAGCGATTGTGCAGGCTGCCAAACCCCTGCACATTCCACATGAGTGCTGCGTATTTACCCGGGCTTGTATCATGATTAGGGGAAAGATGAAGGGTGTGCCTCTGCCATGGTCCGTGGCCGGTTATGTGTGCTTTCTGTGGCCTTGGTTTCTTGGGTGTGCGGTTTAAGGGCCCTAATAGGCCACAACATCCAGATAGAAACAAACTCCTATCCAACAATGACTCCCGGTCTGGCAAGGAAACATTGCCAGACCAAAACGAAAACTGGGAAACTGCCCGAACCGCAAAGAACTGCTTTGTGGTATCAAACATTAATCAAGTGCGTAACACTGTTTGAGTGGGGCGTGGGTCTAAGAAACAGGCACTGTTGGCTGGATGGCCGCCCCAATGTAGTCGGAGGATCAACTGTCACTGCCTAGAGGTTGTGCCAGGGTCTATTACCAGTTCATCCACTGTTTGTGCAGTCACATTGGGTAGAATGTTGGGAGTTTCATTTAATTTAGAGCTCGACATGTCTCAACTGGACCCCACAGATTCTGGTGGTGATTTCCTGGTCCAGATTGCTGCCGCTGAGGCAACCACTGAGGGCTAGATGTAGGTAATTGCAATTTACTCACTCAAAAATACCGAATTTTACCGATTCGGTATTTCAGAATCTGTAAATGCAATGCAGGTAAAAATTCGGCATTTTTCAACGATTCGGTAAAATTCGGATCCTGCCATTCAGAATTTACCGAATCGGTATTTACCGATTTGGAATTTACCGAATCGGTATTTACCAAATCGGTATTTCCCATTCATTCCTATGGGCCAGCCCATAAAAATGAATGGGAAATACCGATTCGGTAAATACCAGGGAGACGGAAGGCACGGCACCATAGAGGGATGACAGCCAGGAGGCAGCCACAAGTGCAGAGAATGTCACAGAGGACACAGGTGCACCAACAACACAGCCACCATCCCAAGACCTTGAAATGTCTCCACATCTGCAGGCATCCCCAGAATGTTCAGGATCCTTTCTGCCACTGTCCTCACCTGAACTGCCGGCGTCACTGCCTCTAACAACACCTGCATCACAAAAGAGCAAGAGGCATGTAGTTGCCGAACTAGTCCCAATGGAGTCATAAGCAGGTGACATGGAGGGGGATGACACTCAAACCTTGGCTGGGGAAGGAAGCACTGCCACACAGCAGTCCAGTGCACAGGGTGCACGTACAGGTAGCAGACGCCGCATGGCCAGAGATAGCAGTGTTGCAGCACATGTGGAGGGTCCCAGTGTCTTCCGTGGGCTGGAGGGTAGCATCAAGAATCAATGGATGCAGGGGAAGGCCATCCAGTCTGTGCAACGCCAGATGAGGAACCTGAACACAAATATGGAAGACATAGGGAAGGGCATCAGAGAACTGGTTGATGTGAACAAGGAGATGTCTGCAGGGATGCGGGACATGACACAATCGGTGCAGCTTCTGTGCAGTAAACTGTACCAGGACATGTTAGCAAGGCGCAAGGAGAGGCAGCATGCGCAGCAACAAAGTAAGGCAATGAACCGCCTGGCCACTTCCCTGCTATGCTGACGATGCATCAACATGCAGGAGGGACTCACACACAACAGCAATGAGGTGTCATGGGGCATTGCTAGGATGACCAGTGCTGTAGAGGTGCTGATTAATGCAGAGACAGCACAAACTGCTGCTCTGGATGTACCGTAAAGTGAGGAAAGCACCAGTAGGAGCAGCATGACAAGCCCCCTTGTTGTTGAGACACGGAGGAGCAGCAGGCGCCATGGTGAACCAACAGCCCAAACACACAGTGAAGAAAGCCAGCCACTTACATCTGGCACTGGTAGGCATGGGCGGAAATGACTTGTACAGTAAATGGGGAAGTGACTCAGGACACCATTATTAAAAGGACTACATTTGTGCTTTTCAGTACCTGCGTAGTGCCAAATATTAAACTACGTTGGGTGAATACGCCACCTGTCTGTGTCTCTTCACTTACTTAAAAGTAGTTGCGTGTAATCTCTGCCCGTCTGTGTCTGCCATCTGTTGGTGTCGCAACTCCTGCTGTGTTGGGTTCAGGCAGTGCATGTTCATCATCATGGTCCTCATAGTCCACCTCGGTGCCCTCCTTAGTAGCAAGGTTGTGCAACACTGCACAAGTTTCAATCATCTTATAGCAGATGATTGGTGAGTACTGCTGTGCCCCTCCACTTTTGTGGAGGCAGCGGAACCTGCTTTTTAACAGCCCAAAGGTGCGCTCCACAATGTTCCCAGTAGATTTGTGTGCCACGTTGTATCGTCTCTGGCTGGGGGTTGAAGGGTTGAGGTAGGGTGTCAGGATGAAAGACCGGACGGCATATGCACTATCCCCTATTTGGAAATGAGAAAGCCATTACTCACATGCACACATACACATACATCTGCAATATGTATCAAGGGAGTGTCACAAAGTGTTTTACCTAGCAGGTATCCTTCGCCAAATTCCCCCGTGTCAGGCGTGTGTAGATCCCACTGTTCTGAAAGATGTAGGAGTCGTGGGTACTTCCTGGGAACTTGGCCACTATGTCCGTGACAATGTACTTGGCATCACAGATTACCTGTACATTGATTGTGTGGGTTGACTTTCTGTTTCTGTATATGTACTCTGTGGTAGCAGGTGGGCATATCGGGATGTGGGGGACCTCGAAACAGCCGATGACATGTGGGAAATGTGCAATTTGATAAAAGTCAGTCTTGGTCTTGAGCAGTTCGGCGTGAGTTTCAGGGAAGCTGATGTAATTATGCATTCTCTGCATCATGGCCTCTAGGAACTTCCTGAAGAAATGGGACAGGCAGCTCTGGGACACCCCACCTACCGCAGCAATCACACTCTGGTAACTCCCAGATGCAAGCAGGTGTAGGCTACACAGCACCTGCACATGGGGTGGGATGGCATGCGCCCTTGGGGTTGGGTGCTCCAAAAGTGGGTGCAGGTCCCTGATCAAGTCCAGGATGTTGTGGGGGTGTAGCCTGTACCTTTGCAATATCTCTGGCTCAGTTAGTTGAAATAGAGTTATCCTCTGCCTGTATACTTGCTCCTCCCTTCTCCAGACCCTCTCTCCTGCTGCCTGTAGCCGTAGCCGCCTTGCTATCACGTAGAATGCCGCCATTCTGGTCACACTGTTGCATTTTGGGCCCTTTTTTATGTCCTGCACCTGGTTACCACCTGCTTTCAATCCATGGTAAATACAGACTCTTAAATACCGAATTTCTTGAAATTCTGTATTTTAGAAGTTACCTACATCTCAAAACTAATTTTTTAGCATTTCTTATTTACCGATTCTTTAAAATTACCGAATCTGTAAAATTACCGATTCGGTAAATTTACCGATTCGGTTAAATTACCGACTCGTATTTACCGAATCGGTATTTTTTGTGACCCTACATCTCAATATCCAAATACCGGTCGGTAACGGCCGAAATTCAGTATTTTCGGCCGTTACCGACCGGTATTTGGCTACCTACATCTGGCCCTGACTTCTGATCATCGCGGACCTGTTGCGAGGGTCGCTGTATGAGCTCTAGCTCTCCTTCTTCTGGGTTCACCTGGTCGTAGCTAACACAGGCACCTAGTCTAATTGTTCTGCCGCAGGGGTGTCCGACCTTTTCTGTAACAAGAGCTGCTTAAGTTCAATAACAATTTTCCCAAGATACTAATATTATTAGAGTTACAATATAGAGCACGCCTGACAAGATTACATTAGTGGCACTTAATGCATGTATACTAGCAGTTATCCCCTCAGGTATGGCTGCCAGGAGTAACATACAACATTCTTTATCAAGGTAGAATGCCTCTCTGAGTTACGTAGCAGCCACAGATGCAATGCCCTTGGCACCAAGTAGATAATAGTAATAAGTCTCTACAATGTTGATTTATCAGCTTTAAATATATTTTAGGAAGTCAACCATTTCCCTCCAAACACCAGTTCATTAGTTCTAAAAATACACACATTTTCATCTTGAATAGACATCTTTCAAGTTAGGTATGCATATCTTAGTATAAATATATATTAATTCAACAAAGCTTCATATTTAGTAGTCTGGAGTGCACACAGGAGAGCTACTTACAGGTAGCTGGAGAGCTACCAGTATCTCACGAGCTACTCGTTGGGCAAGCCTGTTCTGCAGGCTCCCTAGATCAATGTGTAGCTGATTGATCCAAGATCAGGCGTCTTCTGGCAACTGTTTTTTGGTCCGTTATCACCTTGAATTTTGCAGGAATAGTAGAGGGCATGGCAGGCCTACTTCACATAGGAACTTCTTGACTGCAAGGAAAGAGGCCCTCTGGCATTGTACCACCAGAATGAAGTCTGAGAATATCATTACAGTGGAATTCTCCACCAACCCTTCTTCCTAGCAGTACTGAGGATGAGGTCTCTGTATCAGAAGTTCAGGGTTCTTGCTACAATCGGTCTCCGGTGCTCTCAGCAGTGGGGAGGTCGGCACCCAATGTGCCCTCTTTACTGTAAACATGTGGGAGAGGCTGTGAGGATACAATTGCTGGTGAAGCCATTGTTCAATAAACAGGGTAGTGTAAGGGCCCTCAATTTTTCAGGTAGGCCTACTATGCGTAGATAATTGTGCCTCAGGGTCGTCAGCGCGGTTTTCAAGAATATGCACTCACTCCATTAAGGAGTGTAGTTCCTTAGAGATGGCCTTCGACTGGGGGTTCGAGTTTGGTCAGCATGGTTTCAGCTTGACGTATTCTGTAACTCTGCTTTTTGTGGTCTTCCCTCAGTATATTTATGTTGACGGCCAACTTGTACACTTTGGCCTCCAGAGCTGCTCAAAACTCTCCAATTGCCATTAGGATCTGTTCTGTGTCACTTGATCATGTTGGTGTACCTGAAGGCATCAACGCTTTCCCCATCGTGGGGCATGGGTGTGCTACGGGGAAAAATGAGTGGGAACCCCGGTGTGCTCAAGGTTTGTCTTTCTGGTCCGTCAGGCCTCTGGGGAGCAGCACTCACTCTATGGCATGCTCTAGGTGCAATCTGTAGGTTTGCCTGACCACTGTGGGATAACACTCACCCCAGGGTGGCACGAGCAGCCCTCGATGTACAACTGCCTTTCTTTGTGAAGTAGTGGGTCAACGGCTATGGGTGGGAGTTCAAGGGGGGGAGGAGAGGGGAGTACTCTCTTTACTGTCTGATTATGGCATGCCGGTCCCCCAGGGTTCTGAGGTGACATGAGCAGCCAGGATGAGATCTCTTAAAGTCGTGGGGCCAGAGTCCATGTCTTGACGCAGTTTTTCCAGCCCTGGTCTCCTTGGGGCCCACCAGTGCAGGTCCCAGCCTCCCAAACTGGTCCCTGTGCACCCAGGTTACTCCTCGGGGGTTCTTCTTCCACCTGTTGTGGGGTTGGCTGTGAGCCCTTCTCTTCTCCAGTGGACGACTGGCTGGCCGATCTGGCAGCCTTGTGACCTCCCTCCGGTCCATGGGCCTTCCTCGGCGATACCCTCAGGGACCTGCAGGATCCGGTGGGCACCCCTCAATCCCTTCTACTGGTGGTAGGGTAGGTGTACATCCCTATCCCGGGGCCCAGGCTCCTCACTGTGATGTCATCGGGCCCCAGTCCGGCCTCTGCACTCCCTCCAGCTCTTCACGCGGCAAGTTGCCTCCTGGGCCCACAGAGCTTGGCACCTCGAATCACAGCTATGCTGTGGGGCTCCAACACTTCTCCTCTTCTGGTGCAGGGACCACAGTGATCTTAGCAACTCGAAATGCCGCAGATTAATTCAGCCGACTATCGAGCTCATTAACTGTGCGTCTGCCATGTTGGACGGTTGGCCATGCCCAGGCCCACATAACAACTACATTACCAACAAAAACCTAAAAAGCTTCCCTTTACGCATTTGTTTTGCATTGGGGAAAGGTTGTGCTTGAGGTGCTCTTCCTTCTCATTTCTCTACGGAGTTTCTGGCAAGCAAGTACTGTTTTCAATAATAATCTCTAACTTGCAGCTGTAGTTGCCCACTGTCTTGGTGCACGGTTCTAAGGTGAGGCGTATCTTTCTACACATGTCAAATTAACCATACCCTGCTGGTAAAACGATACAGCAGTCCCACTCCCTGATTCCCAAGATGGATTCCCACATACTTTTGGGATTAAGCTTTGCTGCTCTGAGTAACAACTATGCAAGTTCTGGATCATATTAGTACCCCATCGCTGTTACCAGTTATTTTAAGAAACACTGTCCATAACTCCAAATTGAGGTCTCTCTGTAAGGCAACATCTCCACAAGATGAAAGAGAGTAGCAGAGACACGAATATGTGTGTCAGAAGATCAGATTCGTAAGAATCAGGATCACGTCGCCCAGCTACTAGAAGTCATAAACCACCTAGAAGAAAGAGCTGAGGACAGGGAGCAGGGATTCCTGGAGGAATATTATCTGAATAGTGGTATTGCCTGAGGGACTGGAAAGCGCAAACGTACAGTACACTCCTATGGATTACTAAAAGTCATGGGTCTTCTTTGGAGACGTGCCCTGCTGCTTTGTAGTGGAATATGCACATTGCACTCTGACGGGGAAGCCACCTCAACACACATATAGCGACAGAGACGTTATATTTAGAACAGCGGGAAAACAATTATCCATTAACCCACAAAATGATACTCTTCCAATATTAAACACGAGCAATGCAATAACAGCGGTAATCATTTCTTGTAGCCAAATAGAAAATTGGCACAATGCCGTTGGTGTGTGTGCTGATGTAAATAGACAAATTCAGGGTTCTCGTCTGTGGTAAATAATTTTTCTTTGACAAGCCTAAGGCTGCATGGGACTGGGTTGAGGAGAGGAAGATGTTAAGGGGGCTGCCAAACAATTCAGAGGTGGAGCCAGGAGTAGCTGGATTAGGGAGACATTGTAGACTACACCTCAAAAAATCACAGTGACCCGGTGGCCGGCACAATGGGAGCCCTGCACCATAGAGTGCTGAGATCATGCCTGATTCTGCCAATGAGATGTACAGATGGAGGTGCTGACACCCCCTCCCTACCTCCATTGCCGAATGATTCGGGGAATCCCAGCCTCTATGATGGCGTAGCACCCTTTTGAACAAAGACACCTCAATTAAGATTATACTTTCCCTAATGAGGAGGGCCTTTCTTTTTAAAATTATGACCCTCCCACGCATGTTATTTGTGCTTCAAAATACCCCATTCAGGGTTCCAGACGCCTACTTCAGCAAAGCCAACACCACACTGAGGGAGCTACTGTGGGACGGGGAGCGGAGCGCATATCCTTAGTAAAACTGCAGCAGGAGTCTATGACGGAGGTATAGCAGTACCGGACATCCGAGCTTACTACTGGGTGGCCCAACTCACAGTGATAAATGAATGGATGTTTGTTGGGAGAGACAATCCGGCCTACAGGGTGGACCAATTGGCCATGGTCAGGCGAGTTTACTCACCTCTTCTCAACAGAAGGGCAAAGAAAGAAACACTCCCGCCTCAAACCCAAACAATAATACAAGCCTGGAAAGCAGCCAACGGGCACTTGGGCTGGGATAACAAACTCACAGCTGAAACCCCATTATGGGACAGTGATTGTCTGGGAGAGATGAAGAAGTTGCGTAGTCACACACGTTGGCCTTTGAAAGGCATAGATAAGCTGGGAGACGTCTGGAGAGGAGGATCGCTATTGACATCAAGGGCCTGATTCCGATGTGGTTAAAAAGGCCTCTTAATGGCATTTGCTCCGTCCAAATCGGATCGGGATGTGTCTTTCTGACTGACTTGGAAAGGTTTCCGAACTACCAAGTGATACAAATTAGGCGTTAGGAATATCCCACTCCGAACTCAATGGCATTTGGAATGGTCGAGCCATACGAAGCAGAGTCGTACGTCTCTACGGCCGCATTTCCGAACGACCGAGTACAATGCTTGATTTGGACAGCCTTTCCGAATCATGCCACCCAACTCGAATCAGCAGTTGGAATCAGACTTTGGGGGCCTGTTGTGGGCCCCCCTGCACCCGGAACCTTCCCAATCGAGCCAGTGGGGGTACCCATGGGTCCCGCCTTACCAGCCATGCACAGTGTTGCAGGCACCAGGGGGTGCCCACCACAGGGTGCCTAATTTTCCCCAGCCACCCCTTTCTTCAGTGGGAGCTCATGCATTCGGTTGGAACAAAGAATTCCAATGAAGTCAATGATAATAATAATAATCCACATTTGTAAAGCGCACCATTACCCGTAAGGGTCTCTAGGCGCTGGGGGCCGTCGGGAGGATTAAGCAAGCTATTGCCCAGAGTCACATGGTGCTGGGATGATCTGCTGCCGGTGCCCGGTATCGATCTGATTCGGTCAGAACCCATTCCCAAACCCATTCTGTCTGGAAGCTTTCCAAACCGCATCAGAATCGGGCTCTTGGTGTGCTACAGGTAGAATGACCTAGATTGTAGTGAGGAATTTAGATATGTGCAACTAAAGCATGCACTAACGCATGCACTTCATTGCCACCTACCAGAGGGTGAACAGGTCCCGTATTGTTCCCCAATGGAGGATCAACTGCTCTTAGACCCTATGCCCATCAAGGCAATCTCATTAACATATAAAAAAATTATGAACAACTCACCAGACACCCTCACCCAATTGAGAAAGGCTTGGTCAGAAAACCTGGGCTCCCTAGATGATGAGGAAAGGGGGAAGCTATCCAGAGCCCAGGGAGATAGCCATCCAAGATCAGTTTCGCCTGGTACAGCTCTGAATACTACACAGATCATTCCTCTATAGATCCAGAATACACAAGTTGGGTCGAAGTGAGTCAGCTGAGTGTATATGGGGCTGTGGGGCACTTGGCACATTTTACCACATGATGTGTGAGTGCGCCGAAGCGCAACGTTTCTGGAGTAGGGTAATAGAGGCTATGCAGGAAGCTACAGGGTTAACAATAAAGAAGAGAAGTGGCCCAAGCTTATTAGCAAATGGTTATTTCTAGCGGCAGGGGTGGCAAAACACAACGTAGCCAGACTATGTGGAGCGCCTAGATCCCTGGCGATTAGAGAGTGGACAGACGATATTGACTGGTGCCAGTTGGCAGACCGAGAAACATACTGAGCCTGTGGATGCCCCCGCAAATTTGAGAAAGTCTAGGGACCATAGATGCGATACAGAGTGGTCCAACGAAGAAAGACGAGAAGGGAGAGATTGAGGGGGAGGGGCAACTCAACCCCGTACTGGGACTGTTGATCATTCCTCATAAGCAATAGTAGACACCTCAGGAGAAAGACGGGAGTGAGGGAGGTACAGGGAAGCTAGAAGCAAAGCCCCCCTGCAAGCTGTTGTGTTTTTAGTTAGCACTTTTTGCCTTCTCTTCCCTTCTCTCTCTCCCCTGCTTGACCCCTCCTTTACATAATGTCACCAGCTGGAATGTTGACAGCTGAAAGTTCCATAGTGACAGTTGAGTAGTGTGCCAACTGTCTTATGTCATTTTGCTCTTAGCCTACCACACTGTTATAGTGTGTTGTCCATATAACTTAAATAAAAGATATATGTTCATACTCACTGCTTCCTGAAGCGCATCTTTGTAATAATGGCAACGAGGTAGCGGGACAACACACCGGAGAACCCCATAATAAGGAAGAAAAAAAACAAAGAAGAAATCTATTTTGGAAGCAGATTTTCAAGAAATAAGAGTATATCGTCATCATCAGAACACAGGCAAGATACTAGGGAAATAATTAAAAGCAAGTCGTTTGCCTGTGGAGATGAAGGAAAAGGAAATGTGAAAGGATTTTGGTGAAGGAGTGTTAAATGTTAACCCCTTCGATGCTGCCGCGATTCCCCTGGTGTGCTGTAAACAGCACGAACAGGGGCGGGCCGTGACGAACCCCAGCCGTCATCAGCACACGAGCACCGTAGTGCATGACGGCTGGGGTTCGTCATCAGCATGGAAGGGGTTAATAGTACGACTGACAGGAGAAAGTGAAGTAAATTGAAAAATTGAGAAGTGTGAAGGCGCAAAGAAGCAATCTGGTTAAAGAAACTATAATCGTATCACATGGAGTAATTGAGCGTGTGAAAGCGTTTAAAAGAGATTAAAGGAAATAGTGTTTCCAACGCCTTTGTCTGACAGAAAAGCATCCACAGAGAACTGCGTTTCATTAGAAGAATAAGCTGAGCCTGTCGCGGGCGTGACAAATGAGGTGTTAGTTGTGAACTGTGGCGGACGAAAAAGGAAAAGAAACTGTGATGTGGTGAGAAAACACAAGCGCTACGGAAAGCGATATTAATTGAATACTGAGAGGAATTTAAGTGACTGTACCATTAAAATGAGGTAATACACTACAGAGCAGGCCGACACACGCTAAGCACATTTTACTGAAAATCTCTTCAAGATTGTGGCGCAGTGGAAATCGACGTAGTGACGTCACACGCATCGGCGCTATATTGACGGTCTAGTTTTTACGCACAGGAAGCGTGCGTGAGGCCATTTCACGTAAAAGGAAAGGAAACTGTTTATTGTAGAACGAGTCAAAAAAGAGACTTTCATACCAACAGCTTAAAAAAAAGTGGCGATTTTGTTCAGAAAGCAAATAAGAATAAGAGGAATTTATTTTGAACATCTATATACGAAAGTAAGCCCAGTCCTACAGGTGGGAGGATTAATAAGCCACATTCTTTTACAGGTTTAAACGAAGCACAGCATTTTAGTAGAAGGATATTAACTGCTAAGAAACATTAACATAATTTAAAAAAAATAAAGGAAGTATGGCATCAGGGAATATATACAATCTACAGCCACCAGAAGCATTTTTGAAGGGTGCAGGACCACCATTAGTAAAATGGGAGGAATGGAAGGAGTATTTTTGTAATTACATTTCGACATTTGATAAAGGTGAAGAACCACTTAAACCAGAGGAGAAAAAATAGATACTATTACATTGTTTGGGTGCAGGTGGTTTAAAAGTGTACAATAATATTACGAAAAAGTTAAGAGAAGGAGAGGGAAGACATTTTTTCAGTGATGCCATAGAGGATTTGGATAATTATTATAAGCCCACGGTGTGTGTTGCTGTGCACAGATACAAGTTTTACAGAAGGAAATAAGGTAAGGAGGAAAGTACAAAGGACTATGTGTCAGAATTAAAAAAATGTGCGCTATCATGCAAATTTGAAAACATGCATGATGATCTTATTAGGGATCAAATTGTAATGTGTGCTGCAAATCCTAACAATACGCACTATGGGCAAAGGGTGAGAGACCACTCCAAGTCATTGAGATTGTAAAGAAAGCAGAATTGACTGGGCGATGCACTAAGGAGGCCATCAGTGGAAATAAAAACAAAACAAATGACGCAAGTGTAGTGGCAAAAATTAGTGGAAAAAAAATGAGGTAACGGATTAGAAGTACAAAGAAAGGGAAAGCCAAAAATACAGAGGAAAAACAAAAACAACTGAACAATTAACATGTTACCGGTGTGATAGCAACAAGCATTTTGCAAGCGACTGGAAGTGTCCGGCAAGGGATAACAAATGTACTAAATGTGGTTTAATTGGGCATTTTCAAAAAGCTTGTAAAAGAAAACAATGGGCGAATGTAAGGTATGTAGAGGACGAAGAAGAGGAGGAACAAGAATCTTCAGATGACTCGGATTACAACCTATGTGTATTAAACGTAACTGAACGTAAGTGAAGGTGAGGAAACTGTGAAGGGCAAAAAGAAGAAACCCATGTGCATGGTGGATATTGGAGGTGTGAACATTGAAATAGTAGCACACTCCGGTTCACCCTGCACCATAGTCAACCGTGAAGTGTGGAAAGATAAATTCAAAAGGAAATTAGGAGGGCACATGGAAAAACCTGATATAACTCTAAAAACTTTCACGGGTGAACCTATTGATCTGGTGGGTTTTAGGGAACTGGAATTTACTTTCAAGGATAGAGTAACAAGCAGTAAGAGATATGTAGCTGTCACTGGCCCTTCAGTGCTTGGATGGAAAGACCAGGGTAAACTTGGCATCACCCTTAACCCCAACAGTGCAGAACTGGTACTAGTATTACTTCAGGACAAGATTGGGGGTGGTGATTTAATTAGAAAGTTCCCTAAAGTTTTCAATGGCAAAATAGGTAAATTAAAGGGATGTCAGCACAGAATTAAACTTAAGGAAGATGCTGTTCCCTGTCTACACAAGGTAAGACACATTCCTTTGACACTTAGGGAAGAAGTTAGAACAGAAATTGACAAGTTACTTGAAGCAGAAATAATAGAACAAACAGAATCTTCCGAATGGGTGGCACCACTGGTGGTCGCTAGAAAACCAAATGGCAATGTTAGATTATGCATGGACATGCGCGACCTCAATAAAAATATACTAATTGACCAATACCCTCTACCGAGAATTAATGAGATGCTATTGCTAACAAAAGGCATGACAGTATTTTCAACCATTGACCTAGCCGCTGCATACCACCAGGTACCTTTGCATCCCGAAAACAGACACCTCACAACATTTATTTCACCATTTAGGTGTTTTAGGTTCAAAAGAGTACCTTTTGGTTTAGCGGCGGCGGCGTTATTCCAAAGACTGATGCAAGATATTTTTAAAGGAGTTAAGAAATTACTCGTCTTCCAAGATGATATACTGGTTATGGGGAAAGATCAGTTTGACCATGACAAGAGACTGGAACAAGTACTGAGAATACTGGAAAAATGTGGCATGACAGCAGAGTACAAGAAATGCAGGTTCAGTAACAAAACAGTCAAGTACCTGGGTCATGAGATAACCCACCAAGGAATAAAACCAAAAAAAAAATTACTCAGGGCAATTGAGGATGCTCCAGTCCCACAAAACAAGGAAGAACTTAGAGCATTCCTTGGACTGGTGGAGTACTACTCAAAGTTTGTAAGGAACTTTTCTACAAAAACCTACAACATAAGAACTCTTCTAAAGAACAAAAACAAATGTGAATGGACACATTGTTGCGAAGCAAGTTTCAAAGAACTAAAAAAAGAAATATGTGAGGCTGCTCCCCTGCAAGGGTTCGATAACAATCTGGACTGTGTGGTGACTACGGATGCAAGCGGAAAAGGTATCGGAGCTGTCCTCACCCAAATGGAAAGCAATGGAAAAGAAGTCACCATCGCATTTGCATCTCGATCTTTAACTAGCACTGAGGATAAGTACTCAGTTATTGAGAGGGAGGCATTAGATTGCGTGTGGGGACTAGAACATTTCCGATAGTACATTTGGGGAAAAAGGTCATTTTACAATGCGACCATGAACCATTGACGAAAGTACTCACAGTGAAAGGGTTATACAATGCATCTCCGAGACTGGCACGATTAACTATGAGACTGCTGGATTACAATTATGATATACAATACTTACCAGGAGCAAAAAACGTTGTAGCGGATTTCCTAAGTAGGCTACCTTTAAAATTTGAGCAAAAAGGAATGTCAGAAGAGGAACTCTATGTGGCAAGCATAAATGAAGAATTTCCAAGCATACAGAAAGAAGAATGGAACAGGGAATATCTCAAAGATAAAGTGTTACAAGAAATCAGTAAAATGATTGTAGAGGGATGGCCAAAGAAAAAACATCTAAAGAATTAGTTGAAACCTTTTTGGGAACTACTCAGTGAATTATCTGTGGAGGAGAACGTCATTTTAAGACAAGGAAAAGTTATACCACCTGAAAAACTAAGAGAAAGAGTAATCAATCTTTGCCATGAAGGACATATTGGCATTAATAAAACAAAACAGAGAATTAAAAATTGTATTGGTGGCCAGGATGTGATATTGAAATTGAAAGAGCGGTAAGGAACTGTATACCTTGTGAGAATTCAGACAAAACTCAGGTAACTCTAAAACCACCTTTGCAACCTTTGAAATGCCCAAACATGCCATGGGAGAGAGTAGGGATTGATATAATGGGACCCATACAATTTAATGAGGAACATGTAAACATATTGGTCCTAATAGATCACTTCTCAAAGTGGCCTGAAATAAAGGTTTGTAGGAGGGTGGATGCAACTGACGTGGTCAGCTTCATGGACGGGGTATTTACTAGAGAAGGTATACCAAAAACTATAGAAAGTGATAACGGAGGTCAATTCACTTCAGAGATTTTTAGAAAGTTCATTGAGAGAAACGGTATTACCCACAAAACAACATCTGCTTATCACCGGGCTGGCAATGGTGCCGTGGAACGATTTAATAGGGTAGCAAAGGGAATCATTCAATTAGCTAAAAAAATGGTCAATGTTGGAGATAGGAAGTGAACAAAATGATTTGGGGATACAGAATAACATCGGGGGAGAATACTAAGATAAGCCCATTCGAAATGATGAGAGGAAGGACTCCTATTTCAAAGGACAATATTGGATGGCTCAAGACAGGTAGAAGAACAGGATGGTCAACTGAAACGGTCAGAAAAAGAATTCAAGAGGCACAAAGTTTGTACAAAGAGAAATATGACAGTAAACACAAGTGCAAAGAAATCAAAATAAAGGAAGGAGACAGAGTGAGAGTCAAAAAAAGCAGACACATTGGAAAGGGACAGAATAGATTCACTGATCCGCTAATAGTAGAAAAACTATTTTGTAACTCGGCACTCCTTAGCGATGGAAAAGTCTGGCATGCATCCTCCATTGCGGTGTGTAGAAATACAGATGTGATACCACAGAACACCAATGAGAGAAAACGCGTGAAGGAGAAGGAAAATGACAATGACTTAGACAACTACGGCTGGTTGTGCGAAGAAACGGAGGATTCAGACGGGGAAGAAGATTTCACATCCAGGCCAACAAGTAGCAATGCTAGCAGAGAGGAAACTGACAATGAACGTATTGAGTCCATCAGTGAATATAGAGACCTTAGCTCTTCTGACTCGGAGAGGTCACCTGCCTGTAGTGAATTTACCAGTATTAAAGAGAAAGAAGATGGTGAGGAAAGAATGAGTGAAAATAGTGATTACATCAATACAGAAGCAGGTAGCCCTGCAATCTCGGAAGATAGTCAAGTGGCAGAAGAGGACAATGTGTTGGAGAGAGACATTACGGAAGAAGGAGCATGCACCAGCAAATGCGGACGCAAGTTGGTCAAACCTAGCAAGTACAAAGACTTTTTGTGCGACTAGGCAGTCTGTGTTTTTTTCTTACTTTGCTTACTGTAGTCATTCCTTTTTTGTAAAGTTCCTTACGGAAGGAGATGTGTTGTGTTGTTAGTCAGCCCTTTTTGCCTTCTCTTCCCTTCTCCCTCTCCCCTCCTTTACATGATGTCACCAGCTGGAATGTTGACAGCTGGAAGTTCCATAGTGACAGTTGAGTAGTGTGCCAACTGTCTTATGTCATTTTGCTCTTAGCCTTCCACACTGTGTACTCCTGTTATGGTGTGTTGTCCATATAACTTAAATAAAAGATATATGTTCATACTCACTGCTTCCTGAAGCGCATCTTTGCAATACAAGCGTCCAACACTGTCCTCAACTAATGTTGTGTAGTGTTTTTGTTGATCTTGAACAACAGGTCAATAAAAAAGATTTGTTAAAAAAAATGAAGATTATACACTGATGTGGCAAAAGTTCGCTGACCATCCAGGTGCAGAAATGCAGCACTGGGGACAAATGGCAGCAAGAGAGCAACTTTAAATACTGGATGTTGTGGGGGTGCACTACCATTCACCGATTGTGCACACCCTTAGAGTTTGGTTTCAGTGTTAATTGGTCCGTGTTTTTAAATTAGGCTACAGATGCTTCTGGGGTGGAAGTGTGGGAGGAGGGACTTAGAGGGAGTGGGAATGTTGGAGATGTGGTAGAGCTGCCTTGCTTGTTCAGAGTTTAAGTTATATTGTTTTGCAACAGGTATGATTGCAGTAGCGGCTCTTGGAGAGAGTGCTGCGGGGCGGTGGGGCATGGCGGGGGAGGGGCAGGGTGGGAGGTTGTAAACTCTGGCATAAGGACGAACGGGGGTAAGTAAATAAATAAATAAAATAAATTATATATTGCGTGCACTGCAAAGCCAAATTGTGATGCAGCGCGCTTAATATAATTTGTTTTATTTATTTATGTATGTACTTACCTCTGTTTGGCTATATGCCGGAGTTTACTACCCCCCACCCAGCCCCTCCTCCGCCCCCACCGCCCCGCAGCACTCCCTCCAGGAGCCACTACTGGGTATGAGGTATTATGTAGGAATGCTGCTGCTGGGGTCCTTAAACACAAAAGTTTTTCAAATTGTAGGAGCAGGCCGTGGTTGATGCAAGAACATGGCATATTCACAAGAGGCCTAGCAGACCCAGGAGATAGGCCCACCCCCGCTTTAGGAGACTCTAGTAGTGTGGAGGCCCTTCCTTGAGGATGCACTGGGCCACCAATTCCAACAATCTCTTGGAATGTAAATGGTTTGAACAGTAACATTAAGAAGGGAGCCATGGTGGTTTACACTAGGAAACGTACTCCTGACTCACTGACCCGCTTGCTGGGCACCAGGTGTGATATTCTTAGTAGTTACAGCTGCACTAGAATGCTTCACTCTCGTTTCTCACAGGATTCCAGGGGGATTGCCATCCTATTGGGTAGAAATTCAACTTCCCCCTGTAGGACACACAGCAGCACCTCTGGGCTATTAAAGGGCTTGTTGATGGATAGCTTTGTGTGTTTATTAGCAGATATCAGAAACAGATTTCTAAGCTCCAGCCGCCAGGGATGACGATCACAGATAGAGAGTTCACTCGGTGATGCGCCCCACATTGGATGTGCACAGCACCTCCTCTGAGAGAGCGCAGGAGCCCTGTGTGGGGCTGCTTGACAGACGGCACTGAAGGCAGACAAACAAGCATCAATTCCCTTATTACTCAAAAGCACACAATTCCCGGTCGCTCGTCGGCTGCATCTGTATTCCTGCGGCAGAGACCGCCGCCTTCACGCAGTCGCATATTCCACTCAGGGGACTCTCAGACCACGCACCCGTGGAGCCGTGTGTGCGAGGCATATGGACTCTTTGTGAAAGAAGCAGCTGGCTGAGGGGCCTGGAGACATTACAGAGGAATCCTTTGAATATAATGAGGGCAAGGTTTCCTCTCGGGCGTTCGAACCGGTAGTGAGAGTGTGTGTGGAATGTACCATTGTAAAGGCAGGGATAGCGAGACGGAGCGGGGCATGAGGGATTGAAGGAGCAGATCAGAATCCCAGAGGCACCCCCCAACCCCACACGCCCCCCACTGCATGCAAACAGAGGAAAAACTTCAGCACTCAGCACTTAGAAATACCTAAGAACACGAATAGGGCCAAGCTACTAGACTCAGCCTGGCCGCACTCAATACAGAGCAGGGTTCTCCAAAGTCGGTCCTGGAGGGCCGGATCCATGCCAGATTTTTAGCAAAACCCCATTTAGATACATGTAGTTATGGTAAATTTGAGAACCCTGGCATAGAGCATATCATTGGGGAGCCAATGATATAGACGAGGCAGACAAGCTGCTCTACTGATTCACCGACAGTCATTAACCAGGGACCCTACTTAATGACTCTGGTTGTTCCACAACTGATCCTTTTGAATTTGCTGACACTTTTGCCAACTACTATAAGACGCAATTTACTATACGAGACCCCCACAAATAGAAAGTGAATTCTCCATAGCTCATGCTCTCCCCATTACAATGCTCTCGGAGGCGTATCGGTGCAAATTGGACCTCCTGATCACAGCAGACAAGATCCACTGTGCTGTTATGCACATGGCCTTTGGTAAGGTCCCTGGGCATAATGGATTCCCCTAGGAAGTCCTTGAGAAATAGGCCTCACATCTGCTACTGCACGAACCTGGAACTGCTGTCTGAGGAGGTGCTGCCCTTAGACTCACTTCCATGCGCCACGCAGGGTGAGATTATAGAAATAATTCTGAAGCCAGGAAGAACCCCGCTCAGAATGAAAAAAGTGCTGGGATCTTAATATTGACCCACTATGGCAGAAAAACAAGCGCACACTGACAGGATGACCGGCTCTGCCCCTATCCATCATGGAGTGGGGAGTCCTCTTTAAGATGGTTATGCTTTATTTTGTATTTAATTTTTATTTCGGTAAACGTCATTGGGTTTTGAAACATACAGCCAACAGAGAACATTAGAGACAGCATATGACACACACAATACATGATTGTAGGGTGGATAAGATGGTAGAAAACATGGTATGCATGATGCATTTGCATATGGGGATCTACAGGATGATAGGATGATATATAAGAAGTATGATGATCAATATGATGCACTTCTGGGACCGTTTGAGGTATCGAAATATGGCTCCCGATGATGTGTCTGATGAACGGCAGAGAGCTAGTAAACCCTGTGAGGGCAGCGAGATGTGTCTTATGGTGGGTGAGTTAGGGTTCTGGATATATATCCTAAGTAAGGTCGAATTTTAAGATGTGTTAAACAAGGAGGTGAATCCCTTTAGGACCTGAGGCTGTATCTATATTGTCTCGTTGAAGGTGTGTCTGTATAATGTTTGTCATGGATGTGTACCATTGTTAGAAAACATCAAACAACTACGGGTAAAAATGTGGTGTGCCTAGTGAGATTACAAGGAAATAGGTGTTTTTGTGATGTCTTACATAGTGGTCCCAGTGTTTAGCCAAGAGGCAGGGGGTATTGTTATTGTGGTCCATGTATCTATCTAGTGTACTCCTGCCTTCATTCAATATCTTAGGATTGTTTGGGGAATCGTCCTGGGATTTGTGGGTTACCCTTAGGTAGGTAATCCATGCCCACCATGTGTGGTGTGATATGTTGGAGAAATATTTCCATTCTGATAAGATGAATTTCACCGCAAAAATTAATTGGTGATCCACTAGGGCCAAGTCATTGGGCCTAAGATTTAAAAGGACCAGGGTCCAAGGGCAATCATTGGGACATTTAGTGAGATTGTTGTGTTAAATAATGATGCTAAAAAGTTTTAGATCGAAGTCCAATATGGCTTCAGAAGTTGGCAGCTAAAGAACATGTGTTCATGGGACCCTGTCGTCAAGTTACAGTTCCAAAAGGTGTCACTTTTGAGAAGTTTTAGTTTGAATAGCCTGGCTAGATCTACTGAAGAAAGTTCATTGTAAAACGTTTTGATTGTAAAAGGTAGGGTGTGATTTTGTTTTATAATGCCATCTTGCCTATTTTTGACCATTTATCATCTATGATGTATTCAATACTTTTTAGGATCTAGCAGCTAGATTCATAAAGCATTTTTGCGAGCGCAAACAGTGCGAATCGCAAAATTCGTCCGTTTGCGCCCGCAAAAATGGCATTTGGAATTCATCAATGGGTCATGAACTTGCAATTTGAAAAATCGCAAATAATTGCGATTTCTCAAATTGCGATCGCATTTAAGTAATTTTAATTTGAGATTCCTTAAATGCTATTCATGAACCTTTGAAAAATTGCGAATTCGCTATTTTTGGCCGCTATTTACCGCGAAGTCTGACTTCGTGGTAAATAGCGAAAACTTAGAAAAATGCACTTTTGTGCATTTTTCTAAGTTGTATGTTACACACATACGTCCTTTGGACATGTGTGTGCGCAACATCAGTCTACATTTTCATTTCAGGGGTGCTACAGGGTGTCCTTTGGACACCCCTGGCACCCTTAAAATCGCATCCTTATTTGCGATTAGCAAATTGCTAATCGCAAATAAGGAATAACTCCCCATTCATTCCTATGGGCCTAAAGGCCTAAAGGCCAATAGGAATGAATGGTGAGTTATTCCTTATTTGCGATTAGAAATTTGCTAATTGCAAATAAGGAAGCTGTAGGAATTGCAATTTATTTTGCGATTCCTACATGAATCCCGTTTTGCAAGTCCGTATTAGCGATTCCTTAATAATCGCTATTAAGGACTCGCAAAAAAGAACAATGATGAATCTGGCTGTAGGTGTCTGGACCAGTTCGTTTTGAGTGTTGATTTTAGTGCTAGTCGAGGGCTAAAAATGGTTTTACATATATCAGAAGCCATGTGTCCTGAGGAGTGCCAAGTACGTTGTCAGGAGAGGGTGGTTAGGTCTTCATCATGTTTAACTTCAGACAATTTTACTTTTAGTTTTAGAAAGCTATAAAAATTGAGGTTAGAGATATTGTGTATCCTTTGAAGCTCAGCAAAGGAACGTGGACTATTATATGTGTAGTATAGGTCTCTGATTATAATTATGCCTTTTGAAGCCCAAGAGGTGTCAAAGTTCTTAATAGCCTCAGCCTAAATAACGAATGATGCCATAGTGATGGTAACAAGGAGTTATGAATTGAATTTAGAACATGTTTGTCTAATAAATTGAGTGCAATCGCAGTATCAGTGAATATTTGTTGTACGTGTGTGTTTTAATCTTCGTCATAGTTATAATGGAGGTGGTACTGAGGGGGAATGCAATGAGCGTTCCATTTCAGTCCAGTGAGGGCGATTGCCAGTGTCAGGAAGCATCCCTTATTGCCCCTGTGATGCTAGGAAGGCAGACTGATTGCGATTCCAATCCGGGAGATTTCAGCCCCCATCTGCAAAACTTAGTCTAAATTTTGCATAGGAAAGCCTCGATCTTTTTCCACTCCAAAGGAAATTCAATGTATTTGTTTAACGATTTGAAGAAGGTTGGGAAGAGCTTCAGCAGAAGCATTAGATGATAGGAAGTTTACTACTGGGGTAATCAAGATTTTAAGTGTTTGGAGTCTGCACCACCTTGAAATGTGTTTAAGAGACAAGGAAGAGAGGAGGTTTTGGAATTTAGAGATGGTTTGTGATCTGTTGTACCTTACTGTTTCAGTTAATTTGCTGGTGAATCAAATCCCGAAGTAGTTGAGGAATTTGGCTTGCCACTTGAGTCCTGAATCTCCCAGATGTGGGGGCAGACAGTATTGGTTGAGAGGTAAACCCACAGTTTTGTCTTTGTTCAGAGGGTAGCCAGAGACCTTGGAAAAAGCGTGGAAGATATTTGTGGTCGCTGGAATTGTTCTCTCTATGTCATCGGCAAAAATGAGGATATCGTCCACATGTGCAGCCGTTTTGTATGTCTTAGTGCCGAATTGAACTTCAGTGACTTCAGGAGAGGGGTTGACTTTTTGGAGGAAGGGGTCAATAACTAGTAAGAAAAGAGGGGGCAGCCTTGTCATGTACCTTGGCGCAGATCAAAGAAGGGGGACAGTGCGCCGTTTACTCTGACATTTGCTTGAGGACTGAAAAATAGAGCCATGGCCATGTTAGTAAATGGATCCCCGAGGTTATGTGATTCAAGGACTGCATGAAGAAAGGTCTTTTTTGCGTCCAGAACACTGGCCGCGGCAGGTATGGTGGATTGGCGGGCCTTTTCTATTATATGGAAGAATGTATGCATATTGTATCTTGCTAGGCTCCCTTTAACAAATCCGGTTTGGGAATTATAAATACATCAAGGGATGCATGGTTCTAATCTTTTAGCTAGTATTTTTGCGAATATTATGGCTTCCATATTTAAGAGTGAAATTGGTCAACATTTTTGGAGTCCGAATGTTCTTTGCCCTCTTTAGGGTAAAGACGATCATGGCCTCGGCTGCAGTGCCAGAGACTTTCCTTTGGAGGACCAAGTAAATAAGTGTATTTTTAGTGGTTTAATCATAGACTTCAATAATTTTTTAGAGAAGATGATGGGAGAGCCATCAGAGCCCGGAGCTTTCCCAGAGCAAATACATTTTAATGCATTTATATTTTATTCGATTTCTATTGGTTTGTTCAGACGGGCTCTGCCCGCATCGGAGGCTGACTTAATTGGAAGATATCGGAGAAACGCTATACTCTCTTCTTTATGTCTCATGCATTGAGGGCTATATAGGTCTGGGTAGAAGTCTTTAAGTATTTCAAAAATGTATTTATTTTTTAATTTGGGAGATCCGTCCTGTGGTTTAGGATTAAGTTATTTTTTATTGACAATGCACATAATAGAAGCAATACAAAGCAAGCCGCCTACAACCCTATTGGGCCGCGATGGTGGTACCAACAAACTCAGTGCAATCAGCAAGTCTTTAAGTGTCGCAGATTGAATAGAGGTTACACATCAAGCCGCCTACAACCCATCATGGGCCGGCCGCGTCTTCCAGAGAACAGAGGAAGCGGACATATCACCTAGATACTTCCAATATCAGGCAAAATCAAAAGTCACTGAGGTACATCCCACAAAAATCGTCCTCATACATGAGTGGCTGCTGGACTGATTAGATTGACATTTCCAAACCTAAAACAACAAAAGAACCCGCCCCCCCCCCAAAAAAAACTTTCACTAAAACCCCCTGCCCCACCAACCAACCCCAACGAGGGAGCCAAGAACCTTAGGATTAGTGCACTCAGGGTGAGAAACCAAGCCATAGCAATCAGCAGGTGACGCTAGTAACTTCTTCCTCCTCCCGGTCAGCTGTGATCAACCTCAGTAAGCACAAATATTTCAGGCAAGTCTATTCCCGGAACTCACAGGAGAGGATGTAAATAAAGGGGGGCCAAATGCTAGTGTAATCTGATTTATCCCCTAGGGTTGTCATCGGCAGTCATTCCATACCTAATAAAATCCACAACTGTTGAAGCCACTGCTGGAACCCGATCGGAGTTCCAGTTGGACAATAGTACTCGGTGGGCAGCGTTGAGAGCCAAAACGTTAATGCATTAAGCAGACCTAGGAGTGTAAATGTTGGGAATTTGGGGATGGCAGTGTCAAAGGCCCTCAACCTCATCCAAAATCCACTCCCAGTATCTAGTCAGCTTTGGGTAGTGCCAGAGGAGATGAAGTAATGTGCCAGGACCGCCACAACCCCGCCAGCACAGGACCTCACACTGAGGGTTCCATTTCTGTATCTGGGAGGGAGTATAATACCAATAGGAAATGATTTTATAAGAAGTCTCTGTATTCCCCTTGGTGTATGCTGTGTGGTGTGCTCTATAAAAATGTCATTCCATTCCTTATCTGACAATGCTCGGCCCAGCTCCTCCTCCCACGGTATCTGGCCCTGGGATCTACCTTTGTGCAACTGCATCGTCAGATGAGAGTAAACTTCTGAGATGATTTTTTATCCTCTTTCTTGAGGAACAACTATTTTTTAAATGGAAACATAGGTCTACTTGCCTGGGGCCTTGTTGACGCGCCAAGCAACCAATGCAACATTTGCGAATGGAGAAATTGGTCCACATCTAACAAACTGTAATCGTCCTTAAGTTGGGCGAAAAGAATAGGACCGTTGTCCTATTCAAAGAGACAGCCCAGCCGTTTACACTCGCCCTCCGCCTATCGCCTGTCTGCACCTCTTGCCCTGCCAGGATGGAAGTCTGGATTCGAGAATTAGGGGGCAAGGTAGATGGTAACGTGGTAAGGTCCCAGACATTGCTACCTTATCCCAGACCTGGAGTGTTGGGCGAGTTACGGGTGAAAAATAAAGCCCCCATGCTCAAGAAGACCTAGGTAGCCATGTCTCTCTCCAGAGACGGCGTCCCACAACCGTCTGGTCCATGAAGACCCAATGTTTCTCCGTGAGTGGGCGATTCAACTCCACCAAATAGCGCAGCAGCGCAGGTTGATAGTAGCGAGTCACACTGGGTATCGCAAGTCCACCGTCGCGCTTCAGATGTTGCAAAAGTTGTTTCTGCAACCTAGGTTTTACGGTCCGCCAGATGAACGTCCTGTGGTTTACTGTGTGTAACCTGGTTATTAACAATTTTTAATTTGAGAGTGGCCGCTAGGGCCTTGCCAGTCCTGTTAAGAAAGAGTAGTCTTTTGGATTTGTGAGCATGCACCCATAAGTATGCCCTTTTGCTGACTATAGAGTTATAGTTGTATTTTAGTTGCGTTATGTCTCTTGGTAGCTTATTATCTTTGGAGTGTCTAAATAAAGCCTCCTTTTTGATTTCATCTCAGAGTTTTTTGTAAAGTTTCTTAAATACCTCGGTGGCTTTTTTGGTCGTACGTTTAAGCAGTTGTCCTCTCATGGTGCATTTGATCGCATCCCATACCACTGAGGAAGTGACTGCGCGTTTATTTTCTTTAAAAAATGTCCCAATTTCGTACTGTAGATTCAATGTGTCACATTCCTTTTCTAGGGTTTCTGTATTTAAACGCCAGATAGAGCGTTCTTTTTTTGTTGGGGAGATTTGAAATCGACATTGAGATAGCTACACGGTCTGAAACGAGGATAGGGTGTATCGTGCCATTGGAGGTGGCTTGGAGGAGGGAGGCATCTATTGCACGATAATTATTACACGAAAAACTCAAGTGAGGTGGTGAGAAAAAGGGAAATCAATGACTTTAGGATTATACATCTTCCATACAGCTAGGAATCGGTGTGTGTTGCATAGGTTAAGCATTTGCTTGTGTGTCTTGGGAGGTCTGAGCATGAAAGCTGAATGACGGTCTAAAATAGGATCCATTGGGAGGTTAAAATCGCCTCCCATGATCATTTTTAGGTCTCGTGGGATGTCTGTTAGTTTCTTGTTAAGCGTGCGCCATCTACTTTTTGTGCATAGATGTTTATAACATAAAGGTCTTGTTTCCCAGTATTCAGACTTGTGATTAGCCGTCTACCGTTCATGTCATGTTCTGAGGAAATAATTGTAAGGCCAGATCTTTTAAAGAGTAAGATAAATACCCCATTCTTTTTCTGCATGAATCGGAGCAGGCCACCTCCGTAACCCACCCTTTCTTTATTGACAGGGCTACTTTATATCTGATATTTGTTTCCTGAAGAAGGATTATATAACCAGACAGATCTTTGCAGTAATCTAGTATTATAGTTCTTTTAACTGGATGGTTCAACCCCTTGATGTTCAAAGAAATTATGTTTAGCTATGGCATTGCTCGTCATTGGGGTTGGTGGTTAGTATTTTGGGTTGAGGGGGCCTGGGTTAAGCCTTTGGCTTTTTTGATACCGACATCTTTGTAAACAGTATCTCCCTTGTACAGTGGCGGGGGGGGGCGGGGTGGAGGAGAGGTGAGTGCTAGGGGATGCTAACAACGAACTTTGGGAACTTATGTGAGTTTTAGGATCATGGATTGGTGATCTTGACCCACCTCTGTGTCTGTGATAGACGGCGTGCAGTGGGGAGTGTGTAGTGACGAGTGGCCGAAGGTGGCTGTGTCCAGCGTAAAAGGAAAGTTGATCTAGCAATCTAGTGTTGGAGAATGTGTCTTGTTTGTGACATGTGCAGAGTGAAACAACAAACTACAATTTGGAAACAGCTAACTCAATCTATGAGATGGATGTAAATATAGACAAACATAGAGTAAAATTACCAGTAAATCTTAGTAAATCTCAGAGTTAACCACTTGATAAAGAAGATCTTAATCAAAGCAAATTATAAAATGCAATATTATATATATGAACAAGAAATAGAGGATGTGAAGGAACCAAGAACCAATATGTACAGGTAAGATGGGGTCTCTATGACAGAGTAAGGATAGGTAATTTAAGCCAAGCCTTAAATGTCTATGTCAATTTGGTACTCATATGCAGGAGACAGTATAGATGCCTTGTAAGTAAGTGGTTGGCACAGCCATATGTGAGTGAAAATTTGATAACTTTGAAGGAAACAACAAGAACCTAAACCTGTTTAGGTCTCCCGGAGGGGGGGGGGGGGGGGGGGGGGGGGGCTGTGGTTCACATCAGTCAGACCTTGAGCATCATGAATGATCATATTTTGCTGAAGTAACATGAGAGATGTCAGCATCCATCTGTGTTTCAGATTTGCTGTCTAGGAAGGCACATAACTCAGCTGGGCCTAAAAAAAATCTTTGTTTGTCCTTGCAATGTGATTTGAAACTCGTATGGTGCAGAGATCTCCAACTTCAACAGTCTCCACAAGATTTTTTGTAGTGCTAAAAAACCCTTCCAGCGGAAGCCAGTATCTTTTGCATAGTCCAGAGACATGGAAATGTTGTGGTCTCATCAGTTTATCACTTTAATTTTCCTCATGTGAGCTAATATCTGCTCTGAGTGTTGGTATCTTAGCGGTTTGAAAATCAAAGGTCTTGTGGATGACATATTCTTTGGTTTGAAGGTTTGAACCCTGTGGCTCTCTCAATCTCAAAGTCTTAGTTGAAAAACATGTGAAGCACTTTGGGGATCCATGCAATTAGGAAGTTAGCCACGGAGTTGAGATCCATTTTTGATTCCTTCTGGTAGCCCAAAGACAAAAAGGTTGCAACTGCAATTTCTGTCTTCGAGACCTGTAATTTCACGTTTAAGGGTGGTCACTGAATACTCTAACTCATGTAGTCATTTGGATTGGACATTGTTGTAGTCTTCGATAAAGCTTATTCTATTTTCAGCATTAGACATTTTTATCGTTAACTCTCGTATGTCCTTGCGAATGCAAGCAACCTTGATCTGAAGCAAATCAGTGTTTGTTTTGGTCCTTTTTGCTACCTCATTCACCATGTTTAGTTTTTGTAGGATGACATCTAGCGTGAGGAAGAGTCTGCTCTTTGCTTCACCAGGGTTTCTGGAACCTGAGAAGTTAGTTTTGATCTTTCAGCCTGGCTTTGCTTTTTCTCTCCTTCACGTTAGTTTCTGAGGTCAGCCCTGGTTTCGAGTAGCAAGCAAGGTATATGCTTCCAGATAGGTGGTTGCCAATGTCAATATCTGTTTGATTGGTAATTATCGGAGTAGCTGTCACAGTATCTATTGAGATGAGAGTCGCCAGGTATCACTTCTGAGAGCACAGTACCAATATTCAACTTGCGGTTCTCAACAAAAGGGTGCTTATGCTTTAAAGCCTGCTTTGTGTTGCTCAAAACTACCACTATGTACTCCTGACACAATTCTTCCAAGCCCTGAGATCAATGCTTAGTAATTTTTTATGGGCTGGTAGCATACCACAAGTCTACTTTTGAGAAATATATACACTTCATCTTTGAGGGTGGGCTGGGCATACCTGATATACAGCAATATTACTGAGCTACACAGATAGTTATACTTATCAACAGGCTTTATTGTGTTGATTGGACTTAGCAGTGGGACTAGAGCTAAGATTGCTAGGACTGCACAACTCACATACTTTATTATATGGGCTTTCCCACCTGTCACGAGCGCCCCACTAATATACGGGAATGCAGCCCTGAAACGGGCCCAGTGGCAAGGGAAACTAACCAATGAAGCCTCACAGTGGCATGGGACATTGCTCTCCCTCAGGTGATGGCCCAAGAGGGTTTACAAGTATGGGAACATATTGGAATTTTCAGGTTGGGAGATGTGTGGGCGCAGAGCCATATTAAAGCATTTGAGCAAGTGTTGTGAGACTCTGAGCTTAGCAACACCCAATTTGTTAGATATCTTTACCTTCTTCAAGCTCTGGAGCGTCATGGTGAAAAACTTAAGGCAGACTGGAATTCAACTCTTTGGAAATTAAAGCAGCAGTGGGACAGCGGGGTAAAAAAAGGTATATATATTGGATTTAATAATCCCTGCTTCTTAACACGATGCCCCATCGCCTTCACTGGAAAAGAAATGGGAAAGAGACCTGGGTCACCAAGGATGAGGAATAGGTGGAGGCTAGGATGGCCTCATTCAATTTGGCCATCGCCTCTCGCTTGAGGCTAATGCAATTTAAATACATCCACAATGTAAACTACCACCCGGTTAGAATGCGGCAAATGGGGAGGGACCCCTCACTGTATTGTCCACGATGTACAAATAAACAAGGCATATTCCTGCTGAATTATTGGTCATGCCCCGAAATTGTGACATGCTGGCAACACATGAGAAGCGTGGCTCAATGGTTAGAGCGGCAGACCCTGATGCAGAGGTCTGGCCCGGGACCAGGGTTCAATTCCCGCCTCGGCAGGTCTTGGACTTGACTCGCGCTGTTATTTATTTATTTAATTTGACTTGCGCTGTTATTTAATTATTTAATTTGACTCGCGCTGTTATTTATTTATTTAATTTGCATCACGCTGGGAACTGGTTTGTGCCCCCGGTGCCGTGGTGCATCTGCTGCCCCTGCCTTACTCTCCCTTTGACCCTCCATCTTGTTTACGTGTTCCTTGGCCCGCCCCTCCTCCCTGCTACCGCCTCCCAGCTGCTGCCCCTCCCACGCTCCGCCCCCTCCTCTCTCCATTTATGACAGATGTCCGCACGCGCAGCGTCCACGCGCTACGGCCACGCCGAAGGTGCGCCAAAGGTAAGCCCGTCTACGCCCGTCCGCGCCTGGACCGCGCCCAGCGCCAGTCCCCCTAGCCCCCTTCCCACTCACCCACCCCACATTACTTACGATGCCACCACCCTCCTAGCCCTTAACCCCGGCCGACTCTCCAACTGCGCCCAAGCCGCCCCTGGCCAAACCCATGGACCCTTCTCTTGCAATTCCTGCAAGTTCGACTGCACCAAGACCAACTCCTCATCCACGAACACCAAACATAGCTCCGACACCAACCACCTTAAATGCATCCTGCTCAACACCCGATCGGTCCACAGGCACGCCATCGACCTCTGGAATCTACTAGACACCATTTCTCCCGACGTCGCCTTCCTAACAGAAACATGGATGAACGCCTCATCAGCCCCAGACATCACCATTGCCATCCCGGAAGGATTCAAGATCATCCGTAAGGACCGCATCGACCAAACAGGAGGAGGCATCGCCATCGTCCATAAGAACTCCATCCGCATCTCAACCAGCTCAGACGTCAACCTTACCAGCGCCGAACACCTTCACTTCCAGATCCACACCGACCCCAAGACCACACTCAGAGGCACACTCCTCTACCGACCTCCAGGACCCAGCGCACAATTTAGCGACGTTATCACGGACTTTATCACCCCACACGCCCTCCCCTCCGAGGAATACATTCTGCTGGGAGACCTCAACTTTCACCTGGAAAAGAGCAATGACAGCAACGCCACCTCCCTCTTGGACAATCTCGCCAACCTCGGACTCAAACAACTTGTCTCTACGCCCACCCACACCGCAGGTCACACACTCGACCCTATCTTCCCCTCCAGCAAACATGTTTCCTTCAGTCACACCACTACTCTCCACTGGATGGACCACAGCTGCGTACACTTTTTCTACAACAAGACCACAACTCACAACCATCCTCAACCTACTCTGCGAAGAAATTGGAACAAAATCACTATCGACCAGATCTCCTCATCCCTTCTTCAAAACCCCCCTACCCACTCCTCAAACCCCGACCAAGCAGCCATTAACCTCACCCAATGGCTATCCAGCAGCGCCGACATCCTAGCACCACTGAAAAAACGTCAAATCAAACTAGGCAGCAAAAACGCCTCCTGGTTCAACGATGATCTTAAGAAATCGAAGAAACTCTGTCGCTCCCTCGAGAAGGCCTGGAAAAAAGACCCAAACACCAGCACTAGGGACGCCTTCAAAAACGCCACCCGCATACACCACCAATTAATCCGATCTGCCAAGAAAACCGCATTCAAAGACCGACTAGACAACAACGCCCACAACAGCAAGGAATTATTCAACATCGTCAAAGAATTTACCAACCCCTCAGCCAACTCCAACGACATCACCCCCTCTCAAGCCCTCTGCGACTCCCTAGCTTCGTTCTTCCACAACAAAATCGCAGACATCCACAACAGCTTCGACAACCGACCCGGAGACCAACCCACCCAACCTTCTGCAGGACCTTCACCCCCCTTGAACATCCTTAATGACTGGAACCCAATCTCCACTGAGGACACCATCCACCTGATGAACTCTATCCACTCAGGATCCCCCACAGACCCATGCCCTCACCACATCTTCAACAAAGCAGACTACATCATAGCACCACACCTCCGAGACGTCATCAACTGCTCCCTCAACTCTGCCTCCTTCCCGGATAGCTGGAAACACGCCGAACTCAGCGCCCTTCTGAAAAAACCCACAGCTGACCCCACCGAACTCAAAAACTACCGCCCCATCTCACTCCTTCCATTCCCGGCCAAAGTCATCGAGAAATCCGTCAACAACCAGCTCGCCGCCTTCCTCGAAACCAACAAATCCCTCGACTCCTCACAGTCCGGCTTCCGAGCCAAACACAGCACCGAAACCGCCCTCATCGCTGCAACAGACGACATTCGAACTCTACTGGACAATGGAGACACAGTCGCCCTCATCCTCCTCGGTCTCTCCGCGGCCTTCGACACAGTCTGCCATAGCACCCTTCTACAGCGCCTCAGTAACATCGGAATCCAAGGAAAAGCACTGGAATGGATCACCTCGTTCCTCACCGGAAGAACCCAGAGAGTCCGCCTCCCACCATTCAAGTCAGAGGCCACTGAAGTCATCTGCGGCGTACCCCAAGGGTCCTCTCTCAGTCCCACCCTCTTCAACGTATACATGAGCCCCCTCGCGGCCATCGCTCGCCAACACAACCTCAACATCATCTCCTACGCGGATGACACTCAACTGATCCTATCACTCACCAAAGACCCTAACACCGCCAAAACCAACCTACATGAAGGAATGAAAGAAGTAGCCGAGTGGATGAAGCACAGCCGTCTGAAACTGAACTCAGACAAAACAGAAGTCCTTATCTTAGGTACCTCCCCCTCCGCATGGGACGACTCTTGGTGGCCAGAGGCCCTTGGAAAAGCACCCATCCCGACGGACCACGCACGGAACCTGGGCGTCATCCTGGACTCCTCACTCTCTATGAACAGACAAGTCAACGCCGTTTCATCATCTTGCTTCAACATTCTTCGCATGCTCAAAAAAACATTTCGCTGGATCCCCACCGACACCAGAAAAATGGTCACCCATGCTCTGGTTACCAGCCGCCTGGACTACGGAAACACCCTATACGCCGGTATCACCGCAAAACTCCAGAAAAAACTCCAACGCATCCAGAACGCATCAGCTAGAATCATACTAGACATCCCGCGTAAAGACCACATCTCTAACCACCTGAAAAACCTCCACTGGCTCCCCGTCAATAAGAGGAATACTTTCCGCCTCCTAACCCACGCACACAAAGCACTCTACGAACTTGGACCCGAATGCCTCAACACACGGCTTTCCTTCTACACCCCCTCCCGCCAGCTACGATCCTCCAACCAAGCCTTTGCTACCATACCTCGCATCAATAAAACCACCATGGGAGGTAGATCCTTCTCCTACCTCGCAGCTAAAACCTGGAACTCACTCCCCACTCACCTTCGTCTCACTAAGAACCACCTAGCATTCAGAAAGCAACTTAAAACTTGGATATTCGACAAGTAACTCCCCACCCTTCTTCAAGCGCCTTGAGACCCTCCGGGTATGTAGCGCGCTATATAAATTCTTTGACTTGACTTGACTTGACTTGACTCAATCTCCCCGGACCTGATAATTCCCACCTCGGTGCCTAGTCTAATCATGGGTCCCACTCTGTGACTCTGGGCAATAGCTTGCTTAATCTTCACAACGGCCCCCACAACGCTTGGATGCCTGGCTTCACCTTGGGGGTGCCCAGGAGTGGACATCTCACAGGAAAGCCAGGAAAGGTTCCACACCGGTATGAATACAGCACTACGAGACCTCTGGGTAGAAGGTGCTATATAAATACAAACACATTTACATCCGTAGAGAACTGGTGCCTTTAGAAGCCATCCACTGCAAACAGACTCCAAAGTAGTTATGTTGAGAATCATGGATGGTGAGAGGGGACTCCTGGCACTACGACCCTAGTGGGGAGTGGCAGCTGGTGAAGTTTGAGAGTGGTGACGCTGGAGTTGGGCAGGGGGGTTCATGTTAGGGGGCATGGCGTTTTTGGGAGGCCAGTTACAATTCCCCATGCAAATCCTTTGTTTTAATAAAAAAGGTGTTTTTTTCATTTAAGTTGTTCCCAACTTAATCAAAAGCCATTAATTTATTAGATTTTTGCACTACAGAGTAAAAATGTCATAGGGGATCAGCAAGGATAATAGTGGTGAGGAACAGAAGCAAACAAACTCTGTTGAAGTAAAATGCTTTTGAGAGACAAGGTTTAATTAGGTGGCTGTACAAACAGCCAGGTACCATGCTGCTGAGAAACCATGGCTGTGCAAAACACAAACTATCATGCTCGCTTGGCAGTTTATTCAGCAAGGGCAAAAGCTTCAACAGAGGATGCGTAAATTATTTTCATGGTTAATCAAAGTATATCATGGAGAAATCAAACAAAACAGTTATTTGCTCAAAAAGAGGAGACTCTGCAAAGCTAATTCATTAAGAGCTGGCCTTCTCGTGTATACATCTACTTGAATAACCCAAAATCTGTTGATAAGTACTAGATGGATGTGTCCTATGAAAAATGAACAGTAAATGCACTTTGAATAAAGTTACCTCCCACCAGCGAGACCTAGACCCACAAACAATGGGCAGATTGTGCCTTATATTTGCATTATATGAGCTGTTGTGGAGTTGGCAAACGCATGAAATATGTTAATCTGAAGGACACAGTACAGCAAAAAGAAAGCAATTCACATCCGAATTACGACTTTAATATCAAAATAAGAGAAAGCGTAGAAAGACTCTTACACTGCTTATACACGCCAAGTGTGCAGCTTTGGGACAGCTTTACAGAGAGCTACTACCACAACTTACTGACAGCTCCATGCACAGCCTATACGGATAACTCTTCAACTCCAGGTAGATTAATAGCAATGAGCATATGCAGGGAAAGCTGTTTATATTATTAACAAACACACAAAAACAGAAATCTAAAATCCGTTCTCTCGGAGTGTCCATTTATTCCATTTTTGAAATGGGTGCACTGTGCTTAACCAGAGAGTGTTTACTCAACAGTCTTGCGAAGTGCTAGAAAGCACATTACCCACCAGCTATGGGATGCTTATCTCAGAAATAATTATAGCTATATGATTTCAAAAGGCTTCAGCAATGACAGAACTCTTCCTTCTGCAGAAGCGTGTTGCACTCTAAAAGTAGCAACAGTTAAGTTATCATGGCCATCCACTCTCAAGTTGTTGGCATTTGGCTTATGAACGGGGTTCTGCTGTAAAATGCAGTCATGATATCTGTAAAATAAACATTGTTTGTTTTAATCCCCACCTTTTGATTCCAACAGGGAAAGAGCGGCGCTGTAAAAAGAGAGGGGTGCCAAGATGTCAGATTTGACAGAGTATTGAAGCTCTAACCCACTTGCCTTTTTAACCAGAAGTTCTTTGAAAATTAGAAGTAAACAGATTTCATGGACAGTGAGTGCTAATAGAATTAGTAAAGGCGACTGCACTAAGACACAACATGCATCTTAATGTTTTCACCACCAAAGGCGTGACGACGCACAGAAAATGCGATGTTTCATAAAATAATAAATTTAGACTTCTATTAATGTCACTGCCAGAAATCGTAATTGTCCCAGTAAATTGCCGTGTCAGAGGATGACCTGAAATCTGGAATACTAAAGTATTAGTGAACCCCGAAATGACCAGTCTGCGGGGTTTCAGCAATTATATTGGTGCATGAGAATTAGTGCCTGTGTTCGCATACTGAGCACTACAGAGGCCTCTCGTTACCAAATGACACTGCACTTTTAACTTTGCATGAGCAGCTGTGAGGAAAACGAGGGAGTAAGGGAGTTGCACATAAAGAATAAACATATTAATTGCAGTCGCCATGAAAGAAAGACCCCTCCCGTTCCCAAATTGTCACAGGAAGAGATCCACCTGCCTGTGACGAGTTGAGAAAGGGTGGGTTGATCATTGGCCAAAGGGGAGTGCAGCACACACCACAAAACGCTCTATAGGTGTGAAAAGGGCCAGGACCGGACTGGGAACCAAAACCGGCCCTGGCAAAGTGCTCGGCCGGCCCCCTCCTCCCTGGGGGATGGGACGTTGGGGGTGCGACCGAGCTCTTTGCCGGGGCCGTTTTTTGGCCGATTTTGTTACAGGGACGATTTTGCAGCTATGCTGCAAAAACGGCCCTGTAACAAAAATGGCCCCCAGGGGCCCAAAACTGCCCCCCACCCGTGTGGCCCACCGGGGGATTGCCCGGTGCCCACTACGGCCAGTCCGGCCCTGAAAAGGGCCTCTCTATTGAAGACGGGTGCACTTCATAAACATGTTCCTTGGCCTTTGTCGTACAAAACTAAACCTCGCTATACATTTGTTCAGCTACCTTGCCTCCTGCCCCACCCCTAAGGTTTCCCCTCTTCAGTTTCCTTGCTACTATTTATAAACCCCCACAACCTCCTTAACTGTTGAACTTTAACCCTGTGACCTCTTACCTACTTCCCAAAATATCTACTTAACAAAGCCTTTCCTATGCTAACTTCCCCTTATTGCCTGCTCCTGGAGTAACTTGTTCTCAACCATAAATTTAACCTGTAAACATATAAAAACTATTTACCAAACGCCACTTACAAAAATCCTTACCTGCGTCTGACCTCTCTGACCCCCATAACCTAGGGCTTCTTAGGATACCTCGTATGTTCAAAACCCTACCTCTATAATCTCCTTATTCTGTACCAGGCATAGCTCCATCCCGAAGCAAGCCAATAGCACCCCATTCCCCCCTGCAAAAATCTACTGCAGTGTCCCTTGACTCTGAAGTTCAACACTCCCAGTACCCTCCTTATCGCAAAACCCTCTTGTCCCGGATACATTTTTCTCATGTTTTGTCTATTGCTGGAGGTCTCTCGGTCCCCCCATTGTTTCCTGGGAAAGAAAACCCCCCGACCAGATGATACACCACCGCCCTCACTGGTGATTACCTGCCTAATTGACCCTTACCAATCCCTACCAAGACAGGGGAAAGCCGTCAGCTCTCCCTCGCCCCAGTCACATAAACCTGCCCTTTACCCAGCCCTCATTTCCTGCATCCATTGATACCCTGATCCGAAGTGGATGAACACCAAGATCGCCCCGGGCCTCCCTAAAATTAATGATGCTCTACGCTTAGCCCACCATAGCTGTGCTGTAAACATCTTGTTGTCCTAAAACCTGCAGAAAAAACTCCCCCTTTTGTCCGGCCCCGTCTTCCGATGGACAGCCCCATATCACCGGGCATGCTTCTCCAGCCGCTGCCTGATCCCCTCCATCCCATCATTCACCTGGCTGTCCCTTCCTACCCAGACAATTCCAGAATCCAGGAAAGCCCCAGAGAACCTACAGGGCACCATGGTGGAAAACCATACAGTATCCCCATGAATCCTGAGACTCATCCGAATGCGTGAACAGGCTTACCTAAGGCCTTGGCCACCTGTTTCCTCACTCGTGGTCCAGTCCCCTTCTCTCTGACCGACCCTCTAACCTGCGCCTGCCCAGTTTACCCACTGTGGGGGCATACCCCAACTACGACTTCCCAATGAAAGCCATCCCTGTCACCTTGCCTGTAGTAGTGCCCTCCAATGACCTCTGTCAATCCGTGACACATACACTGTACAGCAACTATCTCTCTTTCCCCCCTCTAATGTCTTCTGAGCCAGCCCCCCTCTAAAAATTCCCCTATGGTTATCCCTCCGCTCCGAATACTACCACCCCAGACCCTACCTTGCTTGACACAAGATATTGTGTTTCAGACAACTTAATACCGGCCCTCACATTGGCTCGAGTACCTGTGCAAACCTCATGTATTGCATATCGACCACTTGTACCACTGCCATGTTGCCCTTCTAATTTTAACCCCCTTGTGCGCCCCCTGCCCTCGCAACTGTTTCACCACCTGTGTAAATTCTCCTTCGTCTTAGCTGACCGGCGCATATCATGTTGTTTCAATGTAAAACCCACTACTGACCTTCCCCTTCACCTACATAATGTCCTTCCTATCCATACTACCCTACCTGCGAATTTAACTGTCCTATAGGCACCTGTACCTTTCTACCTCTCACTTACCGTCAAGCCAGCATGTCGCCTATCACCATCACCATATGCCGCTTCTTCTCTATTGGTAGGCGTGCCTTCATCACCTCCAAGTCAAAATCACCACCCAGAAATAACAACACCGTACTCGGACCTTGTGTCTCCTCTGGTGCCAAGTGGGCCCCCAATGCTCTCTTGTAAACTTGTCAGCTGTTGCTGACAGTCCGTCTAACGGGTTGGACCCCCCCGGAAGAAATCGTCAAGGTAATGTGTCACCGTCTCTTTTCCCATCTTCACAAAAAGCCCAGTGCAAAAAGAAGCTGAGACGCTCAAAAACGTGCACAAGATACAGAGCAGCCCTTTGCTAGCCCTTTGTCCACACTTATGTAAACCCTCACCATATGCAACTTCTTCTCCATTGGCAGGTGTGGCTCCCTCACCTCCGAAGTTAAATCAATACCCAGAAATGACAACAACATACTTGGAACTTGTGTCTTCTCCGGGGCCAAGGGGTCCCCATTGCCCCATGAGCTCTTGTAAACTTGTCAGCTGTTGCTGCCTGTCCGTTGAACCGGGTTGGTCCACCAGAAAGACGTCATCAAGGTAGTGTGTCACTGTCTCTTTTCCTGTCTGATACGGAAAGCCCATTGCCAAAGAAGTTGAAACGCTCAAAACATGCACCGTATACTGAGCAGCCCATTGTTAGCGCTTTGTCTGCACTTGTTTACCCTTTACCATATGCAGCTTCTTTTTTTATTAATCTTTTTTTATTGTTTCAATTCCAAACTAAATACATCTAGTTACAGTCTTACTCCCCAACAAATATCCCCCTCCACCCGATCCGACTATCGCGAACAACCATCAGTCATTTGGCATTATAACATCAGTATTGTCAGTAAGATACACAGCCAGTTAGCCAACAACCCTTACAGAGGGCAGGCGGAGTTTCTCCTCAGTCTTGTGTCTTATGGTTGGTATCAGGCAATGTAACAGACTCATTACTGTAGTTTTCTAACGAGTGCTAGGCCAGTATCACCCCTTCTAGACATAATTCTATCCCTCGCCCTGTGGGGATGACCATATGCAGCTTCTTCTCCATCTGTAGGTGTGCCTCCATCACCTCTGAGTCCAAATCAATAACCAAAAATGACAACACTGTACTCTGACCTTGTGTCTTCTCTGGTGCCAAGGGGATCCTTAATTGCCCCAAGAGCTCTTTTAAACTTGTCAGCTGTTTCTGATGGTCCGTAGAACCGGGTTGGTCCACCAGGAAGAAGTTGTCAAGGTAGTGTGTCACTGTCTCTTTTCTCGTCTGTCCGAAAGGCCCATTGCAAAAGAAGCTGAAACGGTGCCACTGGAAACTCCTCAGGGTGTACCGTAGCAAAAGGCCAGCAGACCTCCCCCAGTCCTCTGGCTTTGTCTACTGACAACGATGATCATGATGTCATTTCTTCAGCTATAAAACCTTTACTGTCGCCCCCTCCTTCCATAAACTATTGTTGACTCCATCAAACTTGCCCCTGTTCCTTCTTGGGCCCAACTCCTTTTGGCAAGATTATCTGAAACATGTATGCCCCTCCATGTCTGGGCCTCTTTACGCCCCTCCCCCCTTCCATACGCCATTCGTCCCACACTACTGTCTTGCGTGTACTCACTGATTCCAAGCCGTCTACCCCATCATACCGAGGCCCCTTGTACCCAGCCGGACAGCTTCTTTAACCCGACGCCTACTGAGGCAGCATCTTCCTGTTAGGGATAGTATGCCAGCCATTGCTCTATGCATGGCTGTTTGATGGGTGTACGAGCCTTACCCCATAGCGCCCTGTGCTCCTCTTCCCCCGCTACCCCCTGTTTTATGCTGAGTCCCTTGTACTCCCTTATGCACAATCCCTATATTAAAATCGCCAAAGGCCCCCTGGAGTTTGTCTGTATACCATCCCCTTACCCCTCTGGAGGGTGCTTCTGAAAAACAAAAAGGGGACGGTATACCAACAGGAAACCACTGGCCGTGTATTAGGTCTTCCCCTACTTGAATGCCCTTCGCTGTTGTGATCCTCTGCGTTTGTTCCGTCCTGTCTCCCTCCCCTCATCCTGTAGATGTTCTACCACCTCCTTTTGTTCCCTCGCCATCCAAATTTACATCCAAATTTGCATCCCGGTACCTACCCCTGTATCCTTTACAACTCTCCAGCCGACGTACCTCCCCCTCCCTGTCATCCTTGTACGCTTCCGCCTCGGCTGACCTTTGTCGTTGCAAGATCTTAGCATCTTAGATCTTAGCATAACATCCCCTTTTTCACCCTTACTTGGTGTCAAGGTAGGCGTCCACCCTGGATCGCGCCGCCTAACCAGTCATCCATGGGTTCCATCACGCTGTCCAGGGCTGACCGCTTTCTTTTCTTTTCATCCTGCAATGGACTATGCACAATATTACACAATGTTACTATGCCCCCCTCTTTCCTTTCCCCTTTCTCCTACTGCTAAATCGCTCCTCCCAGTTTTAACCTCTATACCTCTGGGCAAACCGCCCTTCTGGCCCCTCCTGGGCTCTTGTCCTGCATCTCTTGCTGCTGTCCCCATGGTCGCATCGACCCGTTGGAGTTGTTGTACCACCGCTAACCCTCTGCTTGCCATTTCATTTCATCCTGCCCATTCCTCGATGCTCCGGCTATCTGCTTTTGATATTGCCATCTCTTCCTCTCGGTCACATGGAGCCGCTTGCGACTCACCTCAGAACGTTACCTCCCGCGCCTGCTGCCCTGTAATTTGAAAGTAAGGTCTGGCAAACCGGAGTTAATGACCCCACCCCTTTCTACGCCAGGCCCTTTCCTGTGCCTCATTCTACAAAGCTACCCTATACATTCTTCAAAACTACCCTGCCTACCCCGAACTACAACCGGCTGCTGTGTCACCTTACAAAAATGGTGACACGGCAAACAAAATGTCCGGTCTTAAACCCCCACTCCACCAGCCCAAAAAGGTAACCAAATGAGGCCAATTGGGCTCTGAGCTGCACCACTGGCCCAAAAAACCCAGGGGGCAAGCCTCCCTGCCATCCGACACCCCTCTAAAGCCCCATTCTCTCCACTTTCTGGTTGATGAGAAGCCCCAGCACTATAGAGCTTCTGTCTAAGCTGCCAGGGGCTAATTCTACACTCACGTCCTCAGGAGGTTGAGACTGCTCTACAAAGCTCTGTCTTTGCTAAGCTGATGACCTCAAAGGCCTCAAGGCTGTGAGATCGGCAGCCTGGCAAATACTCTCGAGTCAGGGTCCGCCCACTAGGGGCAGCATGTTTAACGCAGCAAAGCAAGATGCACCTGAGTCGCAGAGTGCAACAGCCCCTCAGCCAGCAAGAAGCACTGCATGTAAGTGTTTTATTTGGGATAAGTAAAACTAATTTAGTGTGGACAAATTACTTCCATTGTAGCTTGGTTGGGGGTAAAATTAAAGGGGGCGGAGCCCTAACGACCTCAAGCAGAAACCACCGCTGCTAGTGGGAATTGGATTCCTGATGGCCAAGGGTGATACTGAATGTAAATAGAGAAGTGGTGATTGGCCCCCACACACCATTTGTGGGAGATTGGTGCAGGGGTATGGACAGGTGTAGAAAAATTGTTTAAAAAATGCATGGATGCATGTAGAAATACTGAGTTTGCAGCACAGGGTGCCAAGAGAGGGGCCTTGTAAGGCAATACTGAATGCTGAATGATGCAGACACACACCTGATCTTGCTGTAGGATATTTCAGTTGGAGAGATAATTGGACGGGGAGGGTTTGTGATCCCTATTCCATGTATTTCATGGGTGCCACTATTGTTATCGTAATTTGTATATAATGAGAATATTACCTTTATTGTTCTTGCAATAACAATAAAAGAGTAAGAAAAAAAACAGTAGCAACACAAAACAAGCATTGGAAATGCAATAGGTCTCGCCTTTGTTTAAGTTAAAGCTATTTGCTTTGCTAATGGTATTGTATTTTACCTATGTCTTATTGAGTGTATGCATGTGATATGTTGTGGCTTTATATTGTTAAGAATTGCAATTGTTAGCTGTGTAGTAGTTTAAAGCATAGTGTTAGGAGGAGAAGAGCGATGCAATAGGTCTTGCAATTGCGAGATTTAGAGCTATTGGCATTGTAAATGACAAGTCCTTTTATTTATGTTTTAGAAACCAAAACATAAATAAAAGTAATTGTCATTTACAATGGCAATAGCTCAAACTCCCGTAAATGCGAGACCTATTGCATTGCAAATGTTTTTTTCAATATGATGTCATTCGGAAATCTTTTGAATTATAGCTTTTGATTTTTTTGGTTGGAAATGTATACAGGGTGTTTCCTTTCATTTTTGCATTTCACAAGCCTACTGCGCCCCGCATAAAAATAAAAATGTATAAAATCAGATGGGCTAGGGATTAATGGCCTGTTGTCCTGTCACCAGGGCCTTCCAGATGTTCACTCATGTGATGCCCGCCAGGTGTGCCATGCACCCGAGGTTGCCCTCTCATTTTGCCAACTACACGTGACAGTACATCAGGATGGGGGTATATCCCACGTTTACAGGGCACCACTTGGCACACCACGCCCAGAGTCTGGGAGGAACTGCAACCCCCGCGACCGCCGCAAGGACCGTGAGGTTACCGAACACATGTTTCCCCATCTCGGCTTCGATTTGTAGTAATCAGAAAACGGCACACATTCCCAGCTCTGGACTATATGAACAGGCGTACAGTAATATTACGCGCCAATAACATACAATATAAACGGCAGTTACCTCAGGCGCATTGTAGCTCTATTGAGGCCACTTTACACCAAAATACACATTAGCTGGGTGGTTGATTTAGCGATCCCTAAGTATCAGAACTACCATATCCAAAAGTATATAGAAAACAAAAATAAGTGTGCGGATGGTATACTGTGGTGACTAAAATTGCACAGTTAATATTAAACCATTAAGGATTGTCACAGAAAGAAAGACAACCACCTCTCTCCTCTTTATTCGGGCATTAATGTCAGTCATTCTCTTCGTGCCAAGATTTTGGCTTCTAGGAGTGCACGGGGTGTTGTGTCGCTAACAAAGTGCACATTATATGCCCATCAGCTTGCACTGGACTAAAGATATTTTTATAGCAAAATAACAATGGAAAAAGTTGGAAAATAAATTGTTTGGGTAGAACAGAATCAGCCTCTTTAGTAAAAGAGTGGAGTGGTAGTGCTGTGCGGGTGTGTGGGTTTGTGTAGGGGAGGGGCATGCATAACTTTTGCAGAGGGTATGTAACCACTTACTTGTCAGTGCAAGGAGCAAAGGCACGTCTGTGCGAACTCCCTCTGCTCAGGCTTGAACCGCAGCCTCCCCCACCTCAGCACTGTGCGCACATCCCCTGCTTAAGGGACCGCCACAAACTCCCAGAGCCTGCGCAGGAGCAGAGAAGCCTCTGTGCATCCGCTCCTTAGGAAACTGCAAATGTGCTCTGCTCCCTCTCACAGAGGGCAGGCCCTTCCCGAGGAGGATGGCGGACCCACGAAAACGACGAAAACAGTGGAAAAATACAATTGTAAATGCCACAATGCATTTTTTTCTGGTCTTCCAGCGGGATAATGTTTCTCTGTGTAACTTTCCAGCAAATGCTTGAGGCATTGATAAAAGTAAAGAAAAAGCGACATTAGCTCCAATTAAACTTACGGTGCGGCTAACTTTGCCCTCCGCCTCAGGAAGCCCATGAAAAAATGAAGAACGCAACTCTGGGAAGGGAGGAGCGGGAAGGATTTCCAATGAGGAACCAGTAAACAAGCTACCAGCACACCTCCCTACGTCACGCCAAACAAAGATGGCCACAGCCTGTCCACATGGGCCGTCCTAAAAGTGGACAAGGCAGTAACCCAAAAGCCTGAGTTTCAATCACGGGCCAACATTTAACATAAATGGCAATTGAAAACAAGAGCGTGGCTTAAAGTTCGCTTCCAAACTCTATTGCAGAGGTATTCAAACTTTTCCAGGTTGAGCCCCCCCAGCTGAATTCCCCCAGATGTTGGGCCCCATACCACCCGACCGAAACCTCGGAATCCAGCACACCACATGATCGACTGCAACGCGCACACCACAGGCCATATCCGGCAAACAATGCTCAACACAACAAGAGTGCCTAGCAAACTGCAGGCCTGTGAGTGGTGTGGCGAAACGACAGAGGCGTACCACACAGCTCAAAACACAATCCTCCAAGGCAAAGGAAGTCATCACAACCCTCCCCATCCATCATGTACACCTTGTCATCCACCAACTCCCCCACCATTCATTCCGTCCCTCCATCTGTGCCCCATCCACATCCAAACCCCTTCAAACACTTGCAAACCCATCCACCATCCATCCCTCCATCCATCATCTCACCCATCCATCCCTCCATCCACCCCCTCACCCATCCATCCATCATCCATCCATCCCTTCACCCAATCCATCCCCTCACCAATCCATCCACTCTTCCACCCATCCATCCACCCACTCATCCATCCAACCACTCACCCCTTCACCCAAGCTATCCTCCCACTCATCCATCCACTCCTTCATTCATCCATCCACTCTTCCACCCATCCATCCACTCCTCCACCCATCCATCCACTCACTCATCCATCCAACCACTCACCCTCTCAACCATCCAGCCATCCCCCCACCCACTCATCCATCCACCCAGTCACTCATCCGTCCACCCACTCAACCCCCACTCATCCATCCACCCACCCATCCATCCCTCCCGCTCTCCACCCTCCCCCCACTCATGCATGCACTCTCTGACCCATCCATCTCCATGCTCCTCTCCTCACCCATCCATGCACACACCTGACCATCCACTCTGCCAATCATTCATCCATGTCCCCACTCATCCATCCACCCACCCATCCATCCCTCCCACTCTCCACCCTCTCCCCACTCATGCCTGCACTCTCTGACCCGTCCATCTCCATGCTCCTCTCCTCACCCATCCATGCACACACCTGCCCATCCACTCTGCCAATCATTCTTCCATGTTCTCACTCATCCATCCATCCATCCTCCCCCTCTCTCTCCATTCCCCCCTCACCCAGCCACCCATCCCTCCATCCACCCTTCACCCATCCACCCACTCATCCATCCACTCATCCACTCATGAATCGATCAATTGACCTCTCACCCCCCCTTCACTCCTCCAACCTTCCCCCCATCCATCCACCCTCCTCAATCACCCATCCATCCCCACATCCACCCATTTACTCATCCATCCATCCATTCATTCATTCACCCCTTCACCCATCAATACATCAATCCATCCATCACCTCTTTCATCCATCCACCCACTGACTCGTCCACCATCCACCCCCCATCGATCCATCCATTTCACTGATCCATCCATCCCTCCACCCATCCATCTACCCTTCCAACCATACACACATCCATCCACTCCCATCCATCCCTCCACTCATGCATCCATCCTCTCTCCCACCATCCATCCACCCCTTCACCCATCCATCCATCCCCTCACTCATCCATCCACCCCCCCACCGATACATCCACCATGTCACCCGCACATCCACCATTCCACCCATCACTCCACCCATACATCCACCTCTCCACCTATACATCTATTCACCCACATGGCAACATAACGGACGTCTGGTGGCCGGCTCCACCCGACATCCCTCACACATTTGATGATTCAAATTCGAATCTGCAGACGAACCTCCCTGAACACAGACACTTCGGTGCCCCACACAAAGATCCTCATGAGTTGATGACCGCAGACCAGAGCCCACCGTCCTGATTCATGGCCCAAACCCGAATTGCAACCTCTCCCTCCCTTCCCAAAATAACTGAAGGACTCCCGCCCCCCCTCCTCCTCACTCCCACCCTCCTTGAAAGGCTGGGGCCCTGGGCCAGAGCCCACCCCGCCCGTGCCTCAAACCCTCTCCGGAAACCTTCTCTCCCTTCTGGGAAGAGCTAGCTCTCCCAGGAGGGGGCCAATTCATGGAGTCGACAGCTTCGGCTGCAGTGCAGGCAAGGGGTCTCCTCTGCTAAAGCTGAAAGTGTGTCTGTTTGTTTGCTTTCGTTTTTAGGAGAGGAGAGTCCTTGCCTGCACTGCAGCCGAAGCTGTCGACTCCATGAATTGGCCCCCTCCTGGGCGAATCTCCCAGACATAGGAACGGGCATAAAGGGAAGATCGGAGTGGAGCGCGCGCCCCCCCCCCTGGGATGGTGCCGCGCCCCCCAGTGGGGCGCACCCCACAGTTTGAAGAACCCTGCTCTATTGATTCCAAAAGGCCCTCCAAGAGCCAGCAAGGCATGCGCGCGGCAACACCAGGCCAGACCTAAAGATGATGGACGAAATGCTGAACATTGTCAAACATTCACCCCCGGTCATAGATCTGGGCTAAAGCCATCATTTTTTGTTCACCATGCCACCACAGTTTGGACCAAACAGGTCCTCCCTGTGACCGTTTTTGGGGGATCCCCCCTCACCAGCTGGGCTAACTTAAATACAGTGGCATAGTGAGAACGGGAAGCACGTCTGGGCATACCCATCCCACTTAGGGCACCTATAGCAACATAAAAAGATGATGGACGGATGCTGGAAATTGTCAAACATTCACTTCCAAGTCATAGATCTGGGTTAAGTCCATTGTAGTTTTGCTCACCATGTCACCCCAGTTGTTTTTTTGCTTTTGTAGCCCTCAGTGGAAAGGGTATGCTCAGATGTGGGTCCTGTGCTCACGGTGCCACTAGATTCAGGCTAGCCTAGCTGATGAGGTGTGATACGCAGAAACTGGTCCCTCTGATGCTTGTTTCCGGTCCATGGAAGACCTGGCTTGGCAGTTCGGGCTGGACTGTTCCCATGGGAAGCAGGGTCAAAACTGGTTTGTATAGGCTGGGTCCAAACTGGGGTGGTGTGATGAGCAGAAAAACGATTAATTAAACCCAGATCTGTGACTGGGATGAATGTTTGCATTGTTCAGCATTCCATCCATCTTCTGTTCTTTTTGCGTAAGAAAAAAACAGTACCTGAGAGTGGATGGCTTGGTCCTTTTTCAGACCCATCCCTACAAGCAGAATACGACTCTATCTGCTCAATGAATGGCTCCATTTGAAACTGAAGGTTTGTCTCAATACATCAAAGCACCACTCGAGAGATCACACAACACCAACAGTTTTCTCACACAGGCCACATTAGCAAAGCACCCTGTTTCAACCTAGCACAATGTACTGAGTAGCCTCTTACTTGTTCACCCAGAACAACTTCGGGGTTTGAGGTGTGCGACGTTTCTATGACTCAAGCAAAGTCTTGTCTAGCTCCCAATTACTGACCTCCCCTCAGCCCTCCGCCTTTCCTGCTTTTTCAGCCTCACTTTTGTCCTCAAAAGCGGGCAATATTTCCTTGTGAGTGTTGGTTGGCGCAGAAACAGGATGAGCACATTTATCACGTTAACTTTAAAACCACTTTCCTCACGATTTTGAAACTGAATGTATTTTCTCTATAATGTTTTCTCCAAAGAACTTGGACAGAGGGTAAAAGTCATGAGTTTAATGCGAAAAGGCTCATGCAGAAAACTTAGTAAACTATGGGTTGTAATAACCGTATTCATGTAACTTCCAAGAAGTTTGCAAGAGAAATACTTTATAATTACTCATTTGCTTACTTGGGGCGTTGAGTACTACAAAAATGAAAGAATTCAATGCAATTCTCCCTAGGCCCTCCAACCATGTCTCTGCCAGAAGCGTGGGTCACATAACTGAGCTGGCAAGAGCTGGCTAAAAGGTCAGGACTACAAGAGATACTATGGTGAATGAGATACACCTGCCTATTTGTACCTTCACAGCCTCTTCAGATGAACTCCAGGTTAGGATCACAAGCATGAACTAGAAGTTGAGGCTGAATTACAGTGTCCTGTAGTTATCAAGTTAAACATGCTGTCATTCTGCACTGCTGACGTAGTCTCCTCTGAGGCTATTGCTTAAGTTAGGGCGCTCTACTTTATGTTAAGAAGAAAAGGGAGACTCTAAAAAATAAAATGTATGCAGAAGATCCAGCAATTTCGTGGAGCGGGGACGCCTGGATTGGTCACGGGTGTTCTAGTTTCACATTGTGTAATTCGCCCACTAGATGGCGTCCTCTTTCTCTCCTTTTGAACCCCAAATATTTATGCATGGATTTTATTTTCTGGAGCATGATGGAAGCGGGTGGGGGAAGGTAAAATCCAGGGAGAAGCTCGGTTTGTTTTAGGCTCGGAGGTCCATGAGGGTCTTCAGAACTATGCCTTTGGCGCGAGCTTAAAGTTGCTGTCACGCCGCTAAATGCTCACAATGAGCGATATGAACACGGACAGTGAAGCCCTAACCCAACAGGGGGCGGGCTATATTGCCATACTCCGTCAGCGTTCAGTCGACCAAGAAAGGAAATAACCTTGTTCTGATATGGCGCCATTAAAGGGAACCTAATTTTTCAGCAGGCTGCAGAACAGTGAGTTCTGCTGCTATAGGTTTAAAATAAACTTTCACGAATGGCAAGGCTTCAATCATGTGGTAACACTGCCCTCTCGTGGAGAAATGTTCAGTTGCGGCAGAGCCGAATCTTCTGATTTTTATTTGAGTGGAGAAATCAAAACCTGTGATTCCACTCAAATAAAGATCTTTAACAAGCATTTACAATGCAATGGTTTTGCCTTTGTTAAAGTTAGAGCTATTGGCATTGCTCTTGACATATTTTTTATTTATGTTTTTTTAACATAAATAAATGGCATTGTCATTTACAATGCCAATAGCTTAATCTCTCGCAAATGCCACACACAAACACCCACAGAGAGCCCCCCCACACACACACAGCGCCCCCCCACACACACCCACACAGAGCCCTCCACACATACACTCACACAGAGCCCCCCCACACACACACCCACACAGAGAAGAAGTATGCTACATTTAATGCGAGTCACAGGGCTTTCTACAACATCGTTGATGAGCCGTGAGACAGTAGTGACATTATAACACTCTGGCTTTAGATCTCATCCATAGAGGATACCAGACCCTTCTGGTGTGCATTAGTTATCATTTTAACTGCTCCACTCTGCTATAATGTGAACAACAAAAACCTATATTTTGTAAGCTGTAGCGCTGACATAAAGTGTTATTTTGACTGATTTGTACAGATTCTAAATTCTTAATCCAGCACCATCTCTAGACTGAGACTAACTTTCCGACCATGCTACACCGGGGAAACCAAGACCCAAAAAGTGTACCTACTGCATTTTTTAACATGTCAATCATACCAAAGGCCTTAGGACACCAATGGTGAACAAGTTTCTTGCTTAAGAACCGCTGAGTCACCACTGACTGCCTAAGGGCACAGCGAGAAGACCTGGTTGTTCCATCGCATTGAAATCAGCACTTAATCTTTCCTGTTGCCTCGACCATAAACTCCATATTTAGGCCACCAGCAAACCCTAACCACTAGAGAAGTAACATATTGTCAGATTTCCTCTGCCAGGTATAATAACACTTTGCCGATCTCCATGTTGCAGACACACTTTGCCTTACATGTCTTTTTGTCTTTCAACGGAGAGGGCTTCACTTTAACTAAATCTATTCATTCCTTGCACCCATCACAACTTGCGACTAGCCCATGCACTAGGAGGAAAAGGCGTCTGATATGACGTGTTGAATGCCCATGCACCCAGGCTTTAAAACCGGCTCCATGCCAAAAACGCAGATTGCAAAATAATAAAACGTCACTCATTCCACACCAGTTTACACGTCAATGCCAGGACTTCTCAAAAAGCAAAGGTGATGCAGGGGCGCTGGTGGGGCGAGTTCTGCTGGTCAGAGATTGGCCCCAGGGACATTGAACTTTGGTACGTTTTGTAATTAGCAAACAATTCGGAGTTTCAAAGCAGCAGTTTACAAAATAAAACACCGAGATAATCCCAATCAGAAGGTTGAAGCTTGTTAATGGACTTTCCCCCATAAAAAAGAAAACATTCACCAGAATGACATGAAAAAACCGGCCCAGCTTGATTGCCCTTTAGGCCGGTCCGACACTGACAGGACCATATAGCAAATCCTGCCGGGTGACGTTGCCCCCTTTGACAACTTTATTCCGGTGGTCCTTCGTGTAGGCAGGTTTTAAGTTTATTTATGTTTTTAATGGGTTATGAACCACGATAAGCAGTCAAACAACATCATATAAAATGGTCTATAGGAAAGGCTCGAGGCACAAGCAGGCAACAGGGGCACACGGAGGCACAAGCAGGCAACAGGGGCACACGGAGGCACAAGCAGGCAACAGGGGCACACTGAGGCACAAGCGGGCAACAGGGGCACACGGAGGCACAAGCAGGCAACAGGGGCACACGGAGGCACAAGCAGGCAACAGGGGCACACGGAGGCACAAGCAGGCAACAGGGGCACACGGAGGCACAAGCAGGCAACAGGGGCACGAAAATCACGAAAACGGAGGCACAAGCATTTGAGAAATGGGGAGGCAGCGGGGTTTTGAGGTGCAGCGGTCCCGAAAGCTGAAAACCCCCGCTGCACACACTTGACATCTCCGGCTGGGCTTAGCGCGAGTGCTGCCCCTGCGCTGCGTGGAGGGCCTTATCGTACAGGGCAGAAGGGCCCGCCATCCCAGAAGGAGGTGAGAGTCCTGGGCAGCGTTGGAGGGGGCTTTAAAGCGATTTACTCCCCCTCCTAGACTCAGACAAAGTTCCTTTGCACCTGGGCCATTATGAAGCGGCGGGATCATCCCCCCAAAGGAGCAGGGGACATTGAAATGTACAAGAGCAGATTAGGGGGTTCAGTCGCCCCAGGATCAGGCAGGCTTAAAAGATAGAAGCAGAGGGAAACCCTATCTGCACTCTTCCTTTCAAAGGAGCATGAAAGGCCCCCGGGATCACAAAGAGGCGGTCTTGTGTATTGAAAGTGCTAATTCAGAGCTCCTTTCTCCAATGCTCTCATGAACCGCTCTAATTGTCTGACTTTGCATAGAAAAGCTCTGTTTGAAACTCTTAATTGCAGCCAGCTCTGAACAAACAGTTGCAAAGGGTGACTTGTGGGAGCTGTTCACACAATGAGGATGTGCATTACTCTCAGGGTGCAACTGCCTTTGCCTGTCATTAACGCGCGAGAAGAGCTCAAATTGCTGGAATGTACTCTACACTTTACCCATTCTGGGTCTCGCGAGAGGATCGGCCGGTATAACTTAAGGAAAAATGCTGTTACCGCACAGTCGCGAATCGCGATATTTACCCAGGACTCGGCTATGCTAGCTTATTTCGATGGTTACTCGGTGCAATGGTCGATAATAGCTACGCAAAACAACACATAGTCTGCTTGCAAATTCCTTGGGTGACAGAGCAATTTATGATGAGAGAAAAAAGACAAATATATATATACATTACCTAGTGGCGGTCGCCAATAGGTAGTTATAGTTACGTCAACTTTTCCATAGGAAAATCCGTTTTTTGTGGCAAAACACTTTGGAAGCTTTGAAAAAACTTCTGCGGGGGCGAGCTCTTTGATTGTTTGCCAGCAACACGAGAAGAATGTTGCTAGCGGTCATTACAGGATGCCCCACCCCCTTAACGATGCGGCGGAATAGCCGCCGCAGCGAAGGGGTTAAAGACAGGCATATGTTGACATTTATTTGTAGTATAACACTAATATGTACCTGTGAGTGTAGTGTTTTCATATAAGTGAATGCTTAATTTGCTAAAACAGGACACATTCATATATGAGTGCGTGTCCAAGAGTTAAACAGATGTGGAAATATACTATTTTACAGCTCCATTTTTTCTCAAAACACAAAAGAAATATGGATAAATACCAATAAGGTGGCCAAACAATAAATATGGGTAAATACAGATGGAACAGTAAATAAAAAGAAATACCATAAAACCGGGATCCCTTCTCAGGATTAAACTTGCTTGGGCAGCTAAGCAGCCTCTGGTCAATTGGGAAACTATTTACTTTGCTATACAAACAAGGCAGTCCGGCAGCGCCAGAGTTTGAGTTGTACTATCTCTTCGGGTAAGCAGAATATGCATATTATTGGCTGCACCTTATATGGCACATACATATTGAACACGATGTGGCCATCCATCCCAGCTCACCACGCTCATAGGGCAAGTGCCAAAGCGTAAGCATGTGAAAATCCACACAGTGGCAAACATGCAAATGGCATGAGAAGCTATATGCAAGTGCTTTGAGAGAGATAGGTTATAGTCTCCACACCAGACCCTTACACACTTCCTCCTTTGGCTTGAACAACCCGGCCTGACTGACTATATCAGAAGTGAAGTCCTAGGGGGACCTGTTCCTAGATGGTGAGTTTCCACTGTGTTCTAATGCGACAGACCGGGTGGGGACCACAGATTTATTTCTATATCTGCAGATACGTTCACAATGTAAAGAGCACTACCCCGCCATCCATCGAGTGCCCCCTGAATGTCAGGCATTGACGGCCCTGCTGCGTGTGGAATCTTACAGGCACCTGGGTACTCGTTTATGTACGAGAACACAGGCTACAGCCCCAAGTTAGCAACACCAGGAGTGAGGGAGGCATGGGAGGTGGACTTGGGTGAAACAATAACCCCCAAGAGATGGGCTTTCTGCTGTACACCCTGGCCCAAAATGGGCGCCTTCGGCTAATTCATTCTAAGTTTCTACACCGGGTTTACCCCACCGAGCTCAAACTCAGTGCTTGGGGACTATGACCAGACTCCAGATGTGGCAACGCCAAGGCAGACTTTATCCATTGGGCCTGGCTGTGCCTACCTATAGCCACCTATTGGTCCCAGATATTCCAGAATCTTTCTGAAATGATTGGTATAATGGCGACACCCTCACCCAAACTGGCCTTGATGGGCTGCACTGTAAATATTTCACAGGAGGACCGCTGATATGTATCCATAGCCTTGTTGCTGGCAAAGAGGCGAGTGGCTTACCATTGGAGGAGGGTTTAACCCGCCTGAAGTGAAAACATGGCTTCATGATTTTTTGTACTATTGATCCCATCTAAGAGCAGACTTAAAGACATATGGGACCTACTGCATTATTATCTACATATGTAGGTGCTATTGACCGTGGTGGGCACACTGTGCAACAGTAAGGGCTGGAACTTCCTGTCTCAAACCGACTGCACCTTCGACTATGATGATGACTGGACCCTGCGAGTTGGACTTACTCACTGGTGGACCTAGATGCTAGATGTATGATTGCTGTGTCTGGTGCTGTGCTCTTAGGGTGAATGGTTCTCTTAGATGTAACCCTGTTAGATTATAAATGTCACTACTTAGCCTGATTCACTGCCTACATCCTACCTGACTTATATTCCGTGCTGTGATCCAATGCATTGTCCTGGGGAATGTTTATAGCGCTGTTGTTTACTCCATTTTGTTATGTTTGCTGTTACAACCAATCAATGAGACTAACAACAAAAAAGTATGCCCTTGCCAAAATAACTGCTGAAGGCATTCCTAGAAGGGACTTGCAACTTCAAAAACAAGAATATAGTGATATCAGGACGAAAATAATGAGGGCTCTTTGGGTCAGTTCCATTACATCTCAGTGAAGAAAGTGACAGAGATACAGAAGGACCTGGCAGTGAAGAGGAACATAAAGGCAATACTATTCTAGATTGAAACACTAGAGAGAATAATCCTCCCATTTGCTCATGGTGATTTCCACGTATCCTTGACTCATGGATGCCCATTTCAATTAGCCGGATCTTCAAGGAAGTACGGGGAGCTCATTTTCAGTTTTCCCTAATCACTTTAAGTTTAACAGGGTGCCCCAGGCCTTCTAGTGGAAGCAATGGCCTGTGCAATGGAGGATGGTTTTCCAGCTCTTCACAACTAAAGGTTCCTGATCAAAATCGGAATGAGTGCCAGCATTCATTGGAGAAAGGATTTGCAAATACCTGAGATTTTTATTGTAATAAGAAACAGGCTGATCAAGGAGCGAGAACTGCTAAGACTGCTATTTTAGAAGCATCATCAAGGGAGTGTCATCAGGTCCAAAGGCAGACAGTTGCATGTTTATCTGTGGTACTCTGGATCGAGTTGCAATTACACCCACTAATGGCACACCTGCATGCATTTCCACCTCCAAGTTTGCAGAAGTTAAGAGATTCAAGTGATTCAGAGGTTCACAGACACAATTCTGTGGTGTTTAGTCCCTCCTACCTATCTATCAGAATTCTATATAATCCACCTTTGTAGTGGTGATTACAACATTCGTCAGCAGCCTTTGGGGAGGTGAGATTCAAGCTTCTGAGGTGGCCCAGAGTCACAGATCCATTTAGATGGAAGTGAAACCCCTATTTATACGCATTGCTTCTTCTGGTAGCGGACTGAGCAGGCGTGTCTTAGTCAGGATAACCAATTTGGTGACACAGGCATATTTGCATGGTACCCAATCACAGCATTTGCCAGAAAAGGCTTTCTTGGAGAAGAGGGCCGAGGACTACCTCTTGTGCCTGTGTGGCATGAACATCAATGTCCTAAGAGGACAGGATCAACAGGATATTACTGTTCTGAATTTATTTGTGCGATAGGATCTGTGCTGCCTTCACAACTCTGCATGTGCTTTCAAGATCACATAGCCTGGAGGTTGATTGTGTTTGTATTTATCTTTACCAAATTACTTTCTCTCTTTGCCTTGATTTCTTTTCCTCTCGAGTTCCTGGTCCTTTTAAAGAAAAGAAAGGAGACTACGGAGGTCATCTCATTGCGCTAGTCCTGTACGTATTCATGTAGGTACCTGATATTTCTGTAACGCAAGCCTAGCTAAAAGGAAACAAAGCTTTTTACGAGGTAAAATATGAGCATAAAGTCAACGAGTAATAGGAGCAGAAGCTGGGTTGTGGATGGTTAATTCATTCTGAAGTATTGTTCTTTAAAAAAGTGAGTCTTCAACTGAATTTGAGCAGTGTTGGAGCGGACCTCGTGTTTACGGGGATGTTGTTTAAGACCTTGGGTGCATAGATCGAAAAGGCCTGCTCTCTTGGTTTTTTTCTTTTTTACACTTCTTAGTCTGAAGCCTGCTGGTGCTCTAGCTGCGAGTGTGTTGCAAACCACCACAGATGGTGATCTAGTCTGCAAGATATGCAGGGGTGCTAGACGTGATGGCTTTTGTAAATAATACAGCCGGTTTTAAAGATGGTGCAGATCAGCAAGAGGGGCCTATAGAGTTCCAACAGGATGGGGGTAATGTGATCGTATTTCAGCAGATCCTGGATGACATATGTTGCAGCATGTCGGATGCCCAATAGGGGTGCTAGTGTGGAGTCTAGGAGGCCATTGCATAGGCCGTTACCATCATCCATGTGCTAAAGTACGAGCACTTGAACATTAGATCTGAAGTTCTTTTCTGGAAGAAACGGTTTTACTTTCTTTAAAAGAGAGATTGTTCAAGCCCGTCTGTTTGTTTTTTGGGGGTTTTTTGCAACATGATCCTTGAGGGTGAGGTTACTGTCCAGGATGAATCAAAGTGATCTGTAATTCGATGAAAGATGGGATCTGAATCTGCTCTGGAAGTTCCCTCTCATCCATCCCTGTGTATCCACAGAAGTTGGGCGCTAAGAGAGATTACAGAGACAGACAACCTCCTATCAGTAATTTGGCTAGTTGTTGCATCACCTAAGGAGGGAGTCCATTAATGATGCATATTGGTGGTATATGAAGAACTTTCATGGTGTTGTTTGACATAAGGACTGCACCCTGCATCATGCAAGGTTCCTTTGTACTGCAATTCTTAGTGGGTAGGCAGTTTGTTGTATCTCCTCTTCTCCAGTGGGTGGAAATCCAAAAAGGTAATACCCCCTTGAGTGGTTGGCCAAATGGGGAAGATCCTTTGTCAAGATTGTTGTGCAACCTTTCATCTCTCTGAACATGCTCAGAGCTTCCATTTGAACCACTACATGTAGTACATCTGGGTCATGGTTTGCTTTTAGGACAAAATGGCCACTAATTCAGAGCTCCAGGCAGTCCGGGTTCAATCCTGGGAAAATTGCTTGTAAATGCAACTACCTGCAGTAAATAGTGGAATTAGAAAGTGGAAGACAGTCCAGCAATCATCCCAGGCAGCGCACTTGGTAGTTGCGTTGAAGGGAGCAGCTGTGAGGGGATCTCCCACATGCACCACTTAATCCCAAAACCCTGAGAATTTCAGCCAAATTGAAGAAGCATTGAACAGTGAAACCTTCTAGGTCTCTAGAGACAGAATACAACTGATTTCAAGAAGTCTCACTGAAGGCGGTTCCTTCACCTTAGTTTGATACAGGGGTGGGATATTGTGCCTGCCTATGCGGGTGATTCACAGACCACAAGGCTTGCCTTTGGGGAATGAACAAGGGAGGTCAAAGTGAAGTAAAGCCCCTAAGGTTCGACTCCACTTTATGTAGGCCCAGACTCCATCTTAGTTAATGGAGGTCAACGTCTTCCCTATCTTAGACAATGGAAGTCACAATATTCCCTGATTTAGGATATACAGACATTTAGCGGAAATAGTGTAATCTGAATTGACATCTTTGTGTGCTTTTAATCTTACCTGCTGCCACCGTCTGGATTCCTCTTCTTTGCCTGACTAAGGGTGCTTTCTGAGCCAGAGGGAGACCGCGGTAACGAGCGCGGCTCCAGTAGGGCTCGAGGACTACAACTCCCAGCCTCCCTGTGGGCGCAGGTCCATTGCGTCAGGGGGAGCGCCGTGAGGTGCTCAAAAGCACCGGAGCCCTCACATGGCGCGGGACGTCCCTTTGTGTGCTTTTAATCTTACCTGCTGCCACCGTCTGGATTCCTCTTCTTTGCCTGACTAAGGGTGCTTTCTGAGCCAGAGGGAGACCGCGGTGACGAGCCCGGCTCCGGTAGGGCTCGAGGACTTCAACTCCCAGCCTCCCTGTGGGCGCAGGTCCATCGTGTCAGGGGGGGGGGGGGGGGGGCGGACACCGACAATGTGTCCCAGCGCCCCTCCCTCTCCTTCTGCCCCACTCACCGGGTGTCTCGCGGCGGCTCTGCTCCTTCTCCCGGGGCTCTCCCTTCGCTCGGGAGCCTTGGCAGGGCACGGCAGGCTGCTTCCCAGCAGCCAATCACCGCGCAGGTCGCCCGGCGAGCCTCCCGCTGCCTAAACCAATGGCAGCGCGGCTCCCGGGTGACGTCAGCGGTTGCTCATTCGGCGTCTCCTCTGACCTGGGGCTGAGGCGGTGATGCGGGACTGAAGAGGGGTGGGCTCCCTCGATTAAATTAAATAAAATACCCAAACGGAGTCTGCACACGCAACCACACGAAAAATTAAATTAAATTAAATACCCAAACGGAGTCGGCACACAAATAAACGAAGCAGGAAGGCGGGTGCCGGCTCAATGCCGGACCAGATTCGGGGGCGTTCCCGGCTTTTGGCTGACGTCGCGTGACGTCGGCAAAAGCCAAAGAATCTCGGGAACGCCCCCGAATCTGGTCCGGCATTGACGGACAGGCCCCTCGTCCAATGGCTAGCCTCCATTTATGGAGCTAGCCAATCGGAGGAGGGGGCGTATCCCGACCCACACACACAACTCAAGAGGTTTTCTGGCACATGCGCAAAGCGCATGGCCAGTCAAAACCTAAAAAGGATAAAGAAGTGCAGCAGGCAGCGCCTCCATAGAGATCACACACCAATGACCTTATGCCTAAAACAAGACTGGCCTACTACCTTTGCCCATGCTTGTTACCAATATCAAATAAACGGGGAAAAAGTTATTGTGAATATTTAGAATTTCAAGTGTTTCAATTCTGAAATATATAATTAAATTAAACATTACTAAGGAAGGTCTGTGGAAGGGGAAGGGTTTTACAAAGTGTCCGTTCTTTCCTTCACACCATTTTGCCTCACATATGCAGGCTTCAGGCTAACAACCTTTTTTTCCTCTCTGCAACTTCCTGAAGTCACAGCATTTTCTTTTCCTTCGCTGCTGTCTCAATATTTTAACAGCTGTGTCAGTGGCTTAACGAAACTTTAGGGGCCCCCCCTGCAAAGTACATGGAGCCCCCCCCCCCTACACTCTGCACCCAGTCAGAGGCTCTCAAGCCTTTATTTATTTTATTTATTTATTTCACTTATATAGCGCAACAGCTACCCAACAAAGGGTTTCCCGGCGCTAGTGATTCAGTGGTATGTTACAGGACAAGGCATTTTCAGATGTTGAACAGCCAGGTTTTTAAGGCTTTTCTGAATTTCATATAACTCACCTCATTAGGGGCCGTACACAGTGACAGAGGGGGCCCTGGGACTCAGGGCCACCTGCACCGCGGAGACTGTGGGGGCCATTGTTATGCTACTACCCCACTGTCACAGATTCGCCCTCCAGTGGCTCCACTCAGCCGTTCATCATTTTGAGGTTGATAAAAATTAGTACCATTGAGACTTCAGAAGCAGTACACGTCTGCTACACTGCCCCAAGAAACGCCAGAACATGTGCTTTAAAATACACGTTAGATTATATTTTAAGAGCAACAAGCCCTAGATTTCAGTGGGCATTCCTCTCAAAGTTCCAAAAATCAGGTATGGATGAAAAAACAACCGAAATAGCATGCAGTTCCTGTGACAGTCTGTTTATCAGAGCCAACACAAGGACTGGGCCCACTCTAGAAGGGTGAAGAGATATTCTAGCTCCTTCCAAAAGTGTGGACAGGTCTGCTCTTGTAGCCACAATAGCACTCCATGATGTTGGCGCAGTGAGCAGTCACCGAGCGTGACCCACATATGGAGCAGGCTGTGCTAGGTGTATGAGAATGATCATGTGGTTCGTAAGATTGTCTTATGTGTCACTCTACAAGAGTATGAAGATGAGCACAAAAATACATACTAGAGTGATAGACTTAAAGTGAGGACAATCATGACTCTTTCTTAAACAAAGCATCACTGGCAAGGTAGTTCACTTGGAGGGTACCAAAGCAACAACTAGCAGAAGGTATTCAAATGCCAAGGGTCTCGTACAGTCTGGAGTTAACTGGTCGCCCTACAAGGGAAGACAAAATACCTCTTTGATAGCTTGCATTCGAAGAAGGTCAGAGACATCTTGGATGTTGCTTGGTGACTTCAATGGCAGGATGTTCGTGAGTGTGCTGCAAGTAGGACTTTCACGAGTTGTGGACAACTCTTCTCCTTTGAAACCATCTCAAGAGGAAAGCAACCCAGAAGCTTCCAACCTTCAGAAGGACTGCCAGGAGTATTCCGGGTTAATCAGGATCTAGGCAGGGTAAAACCACATGGGCAAGACGGCAGAGATCCAGGCAACTTAGGAAGTTAGACTGTTTGGGTACTGACTGGACAGAGGGTCTTTTACAGGCTACCTCGCATATCTTGTAGACCAGACCCAGGACAAAACATGAAGGGCATGAGGAAAATATGGAATCTACTATACGTCTTTGATATGAACCATAGTACTTATAAACAGCTGTAGCTGACACCAGAAAAGGGCCAATGACCTTGTTTTGCATGTGCTCTTTCAAAGCAAGCAACTCATGCACTTCTGATTCATCATGGTGAAAGAGGAAGTCATGATATGCCAGACGTATCCACCAGATTACGACACCGCTTCTGTTGGTCCATCATAGACGATCAACCATCTTCAGAAAGAACAAGAAATCCTTGCAGTACAGATGATGGATCTTCAGGTCAATTTTGTCATTGACCATAAATGGTGGAAGCACAGTTAATGGACGGGCAGCAACAGTGTCAGATCCATCCATCATGAGTGCATAAGAAGCAAGGGAGGGATACCTACGGGGAATGCTGACGATGAGGATCGGTCCAGGGTGACAGACACAGTAGGCACAAGTGGTGGCTCCTCCGCTAAGGCAGAGTAGTGTCGCCTCACTGCTGAAATAAAGGTAAAATAAAATGATAACCCAACGTTCTTATAATTTTATTTGTTCCTGGTACGGCAGCTTTGCGGGGCAGGGCTTCTCCAATGACAGAGGAGCAGGAGGTGGAGTGGTTTGCCCACTCCAAGTGCGCATGAATGTTTGGCTGGCCGTCTTGGACCGACCATACAATCATGCGCACTTGGCATGTTCTACAGCCGGGCTGCACTACAGCCTGGGTGGAGAACATGCCCCGGCTCCCATTTTCTGGCTGAGTGTCGAACCATGGCGCTCAGACCAATCACAATGCTGCATTGCAGCATTATGATTGGTCAGGGGAGCCTGGGTGCTTCCTGTTCCGTTCCCGACACAAGGAGAGATGTGGCATAAGGTAAGTGTTTTTGTCTTTATTATTTTAGACTCTCCCCACCACTCCCCTGCCTCCCGCCCAGCACTCAAGGTCTGTGCAGGCCGCCACTGGTAGCCACACTGAGTACACTCAAGACAGTCAAGAGAAGTCCTGCACACAAGGGGATGTAAGGCTGGTTGTACCCAGATCCCTGGTGGTAGGACTTTTGGAACCACCATGTATGGATCTTTGGGGATAGTACAAACAAGAGTCAGACTATCACTAAGTGCATTGGTTCCAACGATGAGCAGTATGAGTGATGGCTACAGCGGCATCACATTTTATGTGTCGAACTCCAGAAGCAGCAGAAAAAACAAACCTTTTCATGACAGGGACTCCCATTGGTGATGTTGTGTGTTCACTGACAGCGGGTCAGAGTACCTGGTTATTCTGGGTGCGGAGTGTGGATTTTTCACGAAGAGTAGGATGGAGAATGGTCTTCACCTTTGTTGAGTAGAGAGTGGGAGCATCCAGAAAAGGAAAGCTTCTTGGTTGGATATTCTGTGGTTTGGTGGTTGAGGGCTTTGAAAGGGAGACAGGCAATCCTTATGGTGCAGCGTGCCCCTATCTCTGCTCTTGGAATCAAGCCATTCTGCCCATGCTCATCCTTGCCTGGTGATTGACATCTGCCAGCAGGGTCGGTTCCCCCATTGGAGCGGAGGAGCGTCAACACACTTAAATGCACCGAGATGAAAAATAAAATGGTAATTCATCATTACCATTTTATTTTTCATCCTGACATCCTTCTGTACTGAACTAGCGGCAGGACGAGGGCGAGGCCGCTTCTGAATGACAGCAACAGGGATTGGGAGGAGCTGGGTTGTTTTTGTCCGTCCGTCTTGCGACGGCCAGGCAGACATGCGCACTTTGAAACATCTAACCCTGCTGTCTTAAGACAGGTGGGTTTAAGTGGGATGAAAAAACTGGGGGGTATCAAGGGGGCATGGCCTATGTAATTAAGGGTGTGGCTTAAAATATGTAAGCTAAAAATCTGCGCTTAGCGTAGTGTGCCGCCCAACTTGTATTTTGCTGTTTCTGTCATTGCATCCAGATATATGACACCACAAGTAACATCATACATACAACAAGTCGGGACTATTGGCTTTGTCAAGGGTTGTTAGCTGCATAAGATAAATAAGCACCAACTATGGCTTGTATATAATATTGAAAAAGCTTTGACTTAAAGCCCTAGTGACATCACGACAATGTTGCTGCTCTACTGTAAAATACAATGGTGAAGGTAACTCTTAGAAAGGATCGCATTTGGCTCTCTGGGTCGGATTAAACATATGGCTGAAAGGGAGGATATTTTGAAACCCTGCTACTTCAATGTAGAAGGACCCAGCTCTCCAGCTTGCCCTGTCTGGCCCGCGTCCTGCTGAGGGCCCCCATCCTTGTTGGCTCTGACTGAAGAGAAACAATGCAACCTGTTAATATGTTTCTCTTCAGTCAGCGCGAGGAGCTCAGCAGGCTGCAGACTGCAGCTGCTGCTTTAGAGCCCGTCTCTCTCACAACTGCAGATGAGCTGAGGGGGCACCCGTCATGTACAGGACACTGGGGGGCCCCCGCACCACGGGGGCTGCGGTGTGTTTGTTACGCCCCTGAGGTTTGTATACAGCATTACACACTTTCATGTAAAATGAGAATTACAATTGGAACACATATTACCAGCATTGTCCAGAGAAGTCAAGGATTTGTTGTCCGGTTCATACTTTATCAGTAAGACTGTGCGTTCGGACAAATTAAATGTCAAAAGACTGAGTCCATGCACACCATCAGGATATGTTGGCCTTAGTCCTTAGCCTTGGTTAGCTCATAGTGCACCCTCTGGACCTCTAAACCTCACAAGGTACCAGAGGGTACATACAACCTCAGAACATGACAGCTCTGACTCACCAAGGAAATCTCGGAAAAAGACCATTCACTTGTGTTAGTAACTCATGCATGCCCAAAGGGAGACACAACAAATACCCTGTTAGCATTTCAATTATTTATTGAAGCAGTGTGATTCTTGTGTAAAATACATGTGCAGCAATGGTTAATAGTAGGAAACAGAACAGAGTCATCAGCATTACCAGAATGGTAAAGAGAAACAATTCAACCATTGTGCTGTTACATTGATTATAAGTATACATGTATAATCATATCAGTACACCAACCTAGTGCTTCCTAACCTAGGGGCTTAGGGGGTACGAATCTGTCAGTATACCGGAAGGCAGTGGTCTTCAATCTTATCAATGCTGTGCCCGCACATCTAAAATAAGAAATCACTAGGTCCCCTCCCAAAATGATTCCCATTATTCTATTAAACTAGCTATGTTTAGTAAAAAGTATACACTCCTAGATGGTCGGGGGGAAAGATGGCCGCTGACAGACTGTAGGGAGAGGACGTGTTCTCCCTTCTCTCCCTGAGGCTGTTTATCGAGTGAAAGGTGATGCGGGTTTGATAACTGGCGGACAGCGTTTTTTACAAGCATTGGATGTACGAGAGAGGAAATGAAGATATGGTACACAGTTCGAAGGTTATTTCCTCAACTTTATCTGTAACGGAATACAGGCTGTATGCAAAGGCTCTAACCTCCCTAAAGGTGGGATCAGCGCTGGCGTGGACATTGGCTCACACGAGTCAGCTGATGGTGAAGGTTTCTGTTTGGAGGCAACAGCGTTACCAGAGGGTGGTAGACGCCGCATCCAGTTTGTGGCGATTGATGGCTCCGAAGACCGCTAAGAGCCTGAGGGAAGAGAAAGAGAAAGCTGCCTGGAGCGAGTCGGATGCTCCGGCAGCTAATCTTCGAGCAAAGAAGCTGCTGCGGACGCAGGAAGAGCGGGAGGAATTGCGCGCTGCCGAACAGGGGAAGAGCGCCGGCAGGAATAATGAAACTGACAACACGATGGGGGAAAAAAAGAAGAAGAAGGAGAAGAGCAAGGCGGCATCCAGTAAAAAAGGAAAACCTTCAGAGCAGGCAAATATGAGGCAGCCTTCAGTGTATGAGGCGTTCCTACCTGCTGTCACTGCTATTTTACGTGGGATATCAGCTGCCGAGTCGTCCCTAGTAGACCCTGCTGCGAGTTTATCAAGCGGCGGTGCTCCCGCAGCTCAGAATTTGGTCCAAGACGGGCTCACAACAACGGATCCAGAAATGGAAGGCTTCAAGGCAAACGTTGAGGTAACTGGTGTTGTGAATGAGCAAAGGGCGGGTCATGTGGCTGCTGAGCTGTTAGGAGGGGTAACGATACAGGAGCAGGAGCATGCGGAGGATGTAGAACAAGGGAAAGTCAGGAGAGAGACTGACGCTCGAGTGGAGCAAACAAATAATATAACTTGTGTTGAAGAAGTGCTGGCTCCACAGGAAAAGGAAAAGGAAAAGGAAGCGGCAGTTAATGTTGGCAGCGATAGCCGCCAGGCTGAGGAAAGTACTATGCCTACAGGCGCCGATAAGATCTCTGCGTTAACAGAGGTATTGTCAGAGGTATTAATAGAGGGACATAGAGCTGATATCCCGGATGAAGTAACCACCCGAAACCTGGTAGTTATTGAAGGAGAGACGAACTTCGGACTTAATATGAACAGCTCGGGGACAGTAGGGTATAATATGGCTACTACAATTACTGATGGCTCACTGGTAATACCAGGTTCTCCAACTGATGAATGTTTCTTTTCTGTAAATGAGGGAGAGGGCGAGGAGGACGAGGATGAGGTGGTGGTTGGAGAGGGGGAGGGGGAGTCAGAGGACTCTTCTAGCGCTGAGGAGACGGAGAGTGACCAAACAATGTCGGGGTTAGTAACAGAAACAGTAGCCACATCAGAGTCTGGAGAGGCTTCAGCTCAAGAGTTATCTGCAAAGCGTAAATCTAAAATTTTGACCAAAAAACGAAGGAAATCAAAAGCCATTGTGAGCCCTATAACTATCGACGTCGCAAAGAGACTTGACAGGGATTATTCGGCCACGTCACAGATGTACCAAGAGACTGTTGGGGGGTCAGCAGATAAAAATATGGGCACTTTAGGGATATTTGAGCAAAGTATGGAACAAAGATCTAGACAGAGCCAAAGCCAGAACCAGAGTCAGAGTCAAAGCCAATCCCAGGGGCAAACATCACCAAAAGGGTTTGAAATGATGTTTTCAATGTTGAAGCAAATACAAACTGAGGCGAGAGTGGAAAGTCGTAGAGCCAGGCAGGAAAGTAAAAAGATACAAGGATCTCTCCGCAAAGTAAATAAATTATATGCAGATCTGGCAGGGAGAGTCACGGAGGTAGAAGAAAGAACTGGGGTGTTGGAAGACGAAATGAAGGGTTGGAAGGAATTCAGGCAGGAGCAAGAGAAGACTACCACCGATATGTTATGGAAGTTGGAAGATTTTGAGAACAGGCAACGCAGAAACAACATTAGACTTTTGGGTATTGCGGAAGGCAGATAGGGGCAAGATGTGAGATCCTATGTTATAGAGCTTCTCAAGGGTGCACTTCCCGACATAAAAGGTTGGGATTGGGAGTCAGAGATTCAGCGTGCACATAGATTCCCATTCACACAGATAAAGGGGGATGTCTCAAACAAGCCTAGAGCAATACTTATATATGTTGGAAATTACTTGTTGAGAGAGGAGATAATGGCGAAGGCGAAACCACAGGCTAAGTGTAGATACAAAGATGTTGAGTTCTTTGCTAGGCCTGACTTCTGCCATACAACGGTAGAACGGAGGTGGAGATTGCGGGAATTGATATCACCATTTCAAAAAATGGGATGTGAGGCATACTTGATGTTTCCTAGCAGACTGAAAGTGGTAAGGGATGGTCAGTTTAAAATCTTTTACTCTGAAATTAAAGCATATGAGTTTCTGACATGGCTAAAAGAGAATAACCCACAGTCTCAGTCACAGGCTGATAGAGAACGAGCAGTAGCTTTGGTTGCCAAAGGAAAATAAAAGTCAGAATATATATATGTATAAAAATAGATAAGAACTACAAAGAATAGAGTAAGGTATTGTATGAAACTTGTATATATATATGTTATAGGATGGTATCACCTTGTTTGTACAGGTTGTTAATAAGAAAGGGGGAGGGGGGGCACGGTGGTCCCGCACAGTCACAGCTGTCACATATAGGTCTTATGGACCTATTTGCCTGTAGGGGGGGTGGGACAGTCAGGGTGGGGACTCGGGGGGGGAAAGGGGGGGTGAGGAACAACAAAAAAGTTGGTATTATTGCAGAGGGAAGAAGGAAGCAACCTGGAACATAAGGATCAGTAAAATAGAGAAAACATATGAGTTGTATATGGCTGTTGGTCCACTATGTATAAGTAATGAGCTGTGCATTTGTATAATTAATGATGACTTACCTGAAAATCCAGGATGAATACTCGAATAATGACGTGGAATGTCTGCGGACTAAATGATAAATTAAAGAGGCAGAAGGTTGCTATTTTGATTAAAAGTCTTAGACTAGATTTTCTAATACTGCAAGAGACACACATACAGGCATCTGAAATTCAACTACTTGATCAACTAGGTCTTACTGTGATAGCGTATTCTAGACAGGGGGCTAGGAATAGGGGGTGGCTGTAATGGCAAGACAAAGAGACATCACTACTAGGAAAAAATGGGAGGATGCCTGGGGGAGATGGGCTTTAATAGAATGTCTGGTAGGAGAACAATGGGTAACCCTTGGCTCTATCTATGGGTCTACAGGAGATGATGCGGAAATCTTTGAACAGATCGATATTGAGCTGGCGACCTGGGCCCCATATGTAGTAATATTAGGGGATTTTAATATTAATGGTGCAGGTGGATTGGGTTTGGGGTTAGGACCTCCAGTTAAATATAAAGGAAGGAAGAAAAGAGTGTTTCAAGCAGTTTGCTCCTTAGCTAGGAATAATGGGCTACTGGATGTCTGGGATACTCTTAAGTCAGGAGAAGATGGGTATACGTATTATTCAGCACCACACAGAGTAAGTGCAAGACTAGACTATTTTTTAATCAGCAGTCAAGGTATTGATGGTGCATGTATTGAGAGACTACCAAGACTACTGGCGGATCATAATCCTTTAATTGTCACTTTAAAGGGATTGGTAGTGGCAAGGGGGGTCTCAGTGTGGACCTTTGAAAGAGCACTGCTGGAAGACGAGGCATATATCCAACATATGAAGAGCTGGATAACTGAATTCATGACAATAAATAGAGATACAGCATCTGTAGGGATGGTATGGGACTGTTTTAAGGCAGGGGTGAGGGGAGAGACTATTAGTTTTGGAGTTAGGAGAAGGAAACAGGAGAAAGAGAGAAGTGATGCCTTAAAGAGGGAAATACTCTTAGCTGAGGAAGAAGTAAGTAATAGCTCAGATCCTTCTAACAGTAATGGAGGTGTACTAGATCCTGCCTGTATGAAGCTAGCAAAATTGCGAATGGAAGCAGAAGAATATATAGCAGCGAAGGCAGCAAAACAGTATGTGGTTAATAGGGAAAACTGCTATGAGATGAGTGAACGAGTTGGTAAAATGCTAGCAATCAGAGCAAGGCAAAAAGTATCACTTGGAGAGATAAAAGCAATAAAAGATAGTTCAGGAGAAGTTGTAACAAGTGTGCAACAAATCAGAGAAGTTTTTAGGAATTTCTATACGAATTTATATCACGAAAACGATGTAAAAGATCCTGAAGAGATAGCGGATTATTTGAATTATTATGAAGGGGCTGAGCTGGATGAAACAGAGAAAAAGAGGATAGACAACCCATTAGATCAAGCGGAGATAAGAGGTGCCTTGAAGAATCTTCCATCTGGGAAAGCGGCCGGGCCAGATAAGATCCCGCTAGAGTTCTATAAGGTGTTCTAGGAGGAGATTGGGGAAGATATGGTACGCACTATGAAACAAGCACAGCTGGGATTGTCAATACCAAACTCTTGGTCCGGGGCAGAAATAGTTGTTATTTTAAAGAAAGGAAAGATACCTATAGATCCGGGGTCATATAGACCAATCACGCTTATGAAAACTGACACAAAGATCTATTCAAAAGCACTGGCAATAAGATTCGCCATCGTAATAACACCATTAGTCACTATTAGTCAGCACGGATTTATACCTGGACGAGGAACTACGCACCACACACGAAAATTAATAACCCTTATGGATAAAATGGAGGTTACTGGGGAACCATTTTCGGTCTTATTGTTAGATGCTGAGAAAGCATTCGACCGTGTATCTTGGGTATATTTGTGGAGTGTTCTAGAAAGAATGGGGTTTGGAAATGGTTTCCTCACAGCAATAAAAACTTTGTATAGAGACCCAGTAGCTACGATTAGAATAAATTTGGGAACGACTGAACAAGTGAAAATTAATAGGGGTACTAGGCAGGGATGCCCGTGTTACCCGCTACTTTTTGCAATATACTTGGACCCACTAATACGCAGAATGGAAGCAAATGAGAGTATACCTCCAGTTGTCACACCTAGGGGAGATTGTAAGATACTTGCTTATGCCGATGACGTGGCTGTCGTAACACCAATACCCACAGAGGCTATTAGACATGTGGAGCTGGAGGCCATAAAATTTGGAAAAGTGTCAGGATATTCCTTGAATACTGGGAAAACACAAATTATAAAAAATAGTAAGGCTGTATGTCAGGACCCACGAGTGGTACAGACAGGAACTTATCTGGGCATAACTATAACTGCAGAATTAGAAAAACTAGTAGAGTTAAATATAGACCCCATTATACGAAAGGTGGGGAAAGATTTAGACAGACTTAATAATTTACACCTTACAATAGTTGGCAGAGTAAACATCATAAAAATGCTAATATTGCCGAAATTTTTATATTTGTTTAGGACAATCCCGTTATGGTTTGACAACCTTTGGTTTAAAAAAATCGAAGGAATGATTAATAGATTTATCTGGTCTAAAGGTAAAACTAGGAGAGCAGCAAGATATATGGTACTCCCACGGGAGAGAGGAGGATGGGCACTACCGGATCTGAAATTTTACTATTGGGCTGCAGCCTTACAATATATGGTCGGATTAATAGGTGGAGCAGAAGTGGAAGGAGAAGATGATCTGGGTTCACTAGCGATATATGGTATATTGATGGGAGAAGAAGTTAAAAATATATTTTTGAAACATTTTGACACAGCTTATTTTAAAAGAACACGATTTAAGACTATTTGGGGTGCACACAATATTTGGAAGGTCTTTAGTAAGAAATTTGGACTGGGGAAAATTAATAGATATACGAGAATAAAAGATGATACAGTATTTCCTGAAGATATATTTTCTGATTTAGTGTTTATAGAATGGTACCGGAAGGGGATAACAAAAGTGGGGGATCTGATGGCCCCACAGGGGATGAAACAATTTGCAAAATTACAGGAGAAATATGATTTAGCAACAAGGCACTTTTTCAAATATTTACAAGTAAGAAGTTTTTTGCAAACTAAAAGGGGGGGACTGAGAGGATTTGAGAAAAATTGTATACTAGAGGCAATACATAATGGAGTAGATTGTACAATCAAAAGGTTTTATGCAGAGCTAATTGAATCAAAACCGGACGATATGGTTAAGTGGGGGGAAAGCTGGTCGGCAAAGCTGGATATAGAGCAGGAATGTTTTAGTACATCAGTAGAATTAGGAAAGAACATTTTGTGCTCTGCGTCTTTGCAGGCTCAGCATTATAAAACCATTTATCGGTTATACTACACTCCAGCAAAACTTGCACAATGGGGGGCGACTACTGGCATAAATTGCCCTAGATGTAGAAGTCTAGAGGCAGATGTGATTCATATTTTTGCAACATGCCCATGCCTATCGACAATATTGAACGAAATAGAAACGTTTCTTCAATGGGCATTGAAATTAACTATCAATTTAACACCTGCGATTGTATTATTGGGTGTAGATTTGGGCAATGAGTATGGAGAGGGTAACTATTTTATTTTTGTTGCTATGGCGGTTTTTAGATTATGTATTGCCTCAGCCTGGCTAGAACAGTCTGCACCAGTATTTCAGCAATGGTTAGCTAAGGTCTTAAGTATATATAATTTGGAAAAAGCAATATATTCAAGAAGAGGAAAGAATGGGAGGAAGCTAGGATTGAAAATATGGGAGACAATAATGAAATGGAAGGAAGAAACATAATGTATATAATGTATAAAAGGCTGTAAAGATTACTGGGATATAAGGGAGTGTCATTAGCATTAATACGAAATAAAGTGATGTATGATTTGTTGATATGTAAATATGTAAATAGTAGAAGTATAATGTATATATTGTATTTGCGTTAAATATGGTTTGTGAAAATACTAAGGTAGGAGGGAGGAGCTTCAGGTGTTATATAAGTATTAATGTGTCATATGTTGTTTATACTTTAAGATTATATATTGTCTCTACATTTCCAGGGTGGAAATATGATTGAATTGATTTAGTAAACTGTTCCTCACCCCCTCCCGGCTTAGGGGGGGGGGAAAATAAATTGTAAAAAGCTGTTAATAAAAAGAATTAAAAAAATAAAAAAAAAAAAATAAATAAAAAAAAACTGCAAACACGTGCAAACGATAAACTAGCTATGTTTAAAAAAGATTGCAGGTACGTTCTGTTGCCATGTTAAAAATGCAATCAAATATACATGATTGCCAAACATACTAATATGGTCAGACAGGCCTTATTAACCTATAAAAGTATCCTCAGGGTGATTATTAGAAATGGGGTGAGGCTTTAAAAAATATTTGGAGTCCCTTCCCTTTTGACACCCTCTCCCAGCCAGGATAGAAGTGACAAAAGAAGTTAATGATGACCCATTACAGATCGGCTTACTGCCGTTCATTATTTTCTGCTGAAAACAAAGCACTGTTATCAGAATAATGCATCTTTTGGCCAGCGCCTGGTGCCTCTGTTTCCCCCCTCCCCGGGATGATTTGAGGCCCTCCTTGGGGGGCCCGACCCCAGTTTGAAGATCCGTGCCTTAGGGTGATCTAACTCCCCAGTTACCCGTGGGTATGTTTTATCTGAGGAGCTTGTGTTGTGCAGAGTAGACCATTGTCCTTCTCAGTAAGGTAAACAAGATCCAGCTGGGCTTGAATTTGGGTATGGGCCAACCGCGGAATGCTCCTCTGTATAAACAAAGAATTGGTGTCATTTATATAATAAACTTCACCCGTGTTACCATGCCTGAGCTCTAGTCAGGTCATCAATTTTGATTTCTCCCTTTCAGAGCAGTCACAGAGCAGACAACAACAAACATCAAAAACACTTTGCACAGTGAACTTAAGCCTGGTACAGAATGTAAATGTATGCAAATCCATTTCAAAGAATATTATCCCATATGGGTGTGTAAGCAAATGTGTGTCAAGAGTCAGTGTTTACGAAAGATGTCAACTTTAAACATCAACATGTAAAATAGTGGTGTTTCTAATCCGAGGTCTATGTAACCAAATAACACACACTCCTTTGATGTAAGGGGACTCAAAGCTTCCTAAAAGATATACTAAAATATAAGTTCATATATGTCATTAAGCCTAAAATCTTAAAATAAATGTACTCTCTAATATTAAAAGTATAAAAAATCTAAAACTTATTTAAAAGGGAATATACAAAAGTGCATAAAAAGAATAAATTAAAATGAATTTTGCAAGCAAAGGCATTTCCGAATTTACAAAAAATCTTCACTGCTCAAAACTGCCAGTTTGTTTAAATGTTCTGAGAAGTGGACAAAAAAATTCTATTCCCAGCTGCTGCAGACGATGTTTTTGTTGACACTCCTCTTACAAGTTCCAATGAACAAACATGGTCAAATCCACTCCCCTCAGCAGCCAGGACGAGCCAGGATCCAGAAATCGAGGAGCTGAGTCATTCCGGGAAGGCTCATAATATGTGTTTTGTAAATTAATTTTTAATGGGCCCACAATCAGTTTTATGCCCATCAATTGGACAGGTTGCATTTCAAGGCATATATCCAGGACACACTCTAAAGTGCAACGCAGGCAGTGGAAAACAGGTTGCAAACAGTGTAACCAGATTTGGCTGAAAGAGTAAACGGCAGTTCCTGAAGCAAGGGTGCACCAAAATACTGCATCATCCTTTCACGACACCGGAGCACATGTGGCTGTGCCATCCACATTTGCCCACATGACAGAACATCCATTGTCTATGGCTAGCTCTTATTCCTTTAGCAGGTCAAAATATTCCAAAGTGGTCTTTGCTAAAAAGACTCTTTTGGTGTTTCAAAGCCGCTTCTTTGGCCTCTTCCAACTTCCTTGTGACAGATGATTTGAGAAGTCCATGTAAAGGAGCGCTGAAATTGGGCAGGTTTTTTTATGAACCAGCCACAATTGTTGAACATTCCAAGGAAACATTCCAAGGAAACACTGTACTCATGTCCTTCGCTTTGGAAGGGCCGGGGCCGTTCCCTCTCTAGACAAGTGGCACCCGAAGAATGTCAATTGTCTCTGGAGAAATGTGCACTTTCTCTGAGGAAATGTCAGGCCTTTGGAGTACCTTTCTAAGGCAGGTATGAAGTTCATTCAAGGTCTTGGCATAGACTAACAGGTTGATACCGATACCGATGACACCTATCAGTATCGAGAGTACCTCCTGTATGGAATTCTGAAATACCTCAGTGGCACTCGATATAACAAAATTGTGCCTTTTGCGCAGCTTAGTCCGACGTGGTTAGAAAAAATTGTGATACAACAGGATGCAGGATCCATTTGGAGGTCCATTTTTAAGAACTCGCCGATGGTCTGATAGCCAAGTTGGAGAAGTACATGTTTACCCATAACCTCACTTCACCTGGCTGTTTTTGCTTTCTCATGACCTACTGCAATGTGATTGTGCAGCTGCGGAGATTTTCGTGTTAATATAGATTTGCCACATAATCCATCATCCACTGCATAATCGAGAGTACCTCCTGTATGGAATTCTGAAATACCTCAGTGGCACTCGATATAACAAAATTGTGCCTTTTGCGCAGCTTAGTCCGACGTGGTTAGAAAAAATTGTGATACAACAGGATGCAGGATCCATTTGGAGGTCCATTTTTAAGAACTCGCCGATGGTCTGATAGCCAAGTTGGAGAAGTACATGTTTACCCATAACCTCACTTCACCTGGCTGTTTTTGCTTTCTCATGACCTACTGCAATGTGATTGTGCAGCTGCGGAGATTTTCGTGTTAATATAGATTTGCCACATAATCCATCATCCACTGCATAATCTGTAGATTTTAACCAAAAAATGTTGTTTCTATCTGAAACGGTAAAAAAATTACTAAGAATGCATCAACACCTGTTGCAGCGCAGTGTAAGACCCTTTGCAAAGCTGGACTGGTCACCTTTCTGTGGCTTATTGCTATATTTGAGAATTAAATTGGTACCAATGAGGTGTAACTTATGTCCAGACAGTATTGCCAAGTTTAACAAGCATTTGCAATGCAATAGGTCTCGCATTAGGAAAGTGTGAGCTATTGGTATTGTAAATGACACACTTTTTTAATATGTGTTGGCTATGAAAATATATAAATTAATAGCATTGTTATTGTTGGAACCGGAGGTCTATGGTTGGCACAGGTTTGCACTTGTGACAAGCAAGGACCCTCAGCTCTACGTCAGGGCAAGGGAACTACTCCTTCGAATAACCCCTGCTCACCCTCTAGGTAGTGTGGCGCGAGAAGACACGGCTAATCCTCAGGGCGATAGTAAGTTAAGCATTCATGATCACACACAATAAACCCACTGACCCACCACAAATGGACACCAGTCGTATGGTTGTATCAAAAATACGTATACTTTATATAAAAGATAGATTCAAGCAGGATTATCACAAGACCAAATAACGTTTAGTAAATTGAGGTCACCAGATTACAATAGGCAAACTTAGTCTTTCAATGTTCGTTGTTTAGCAAGGTACGATGACAGGGAAATAAGAACGTTGCGGACCCTGGATCCGATATGAACTCGAGACGGAGTTCAAGTGTACCTTGCTGGTGTAAGTCCGAGGCGTTTCAGGCGCGGCTACTTGTGAGGGCGGACCTCGAACGAGGCCGACGGTTCTCCAGAGGATCTCTCTGGCCCCATCCCCCTCGAGGAGCGAGGTGAAGGAGCTAGACTGTGGAGGGTTGCGGCGATCCGGGATCGATGCAGCTCACGGGGCGAGGCGCCGTTCAGGCCTGCGGGAAGCGAGACAGTCGGGTACGTTACGACGTACGGACCGTCCGAGGCTATGAAATGCTCTCCGTACAGATTCCGGCTGGAGAAGATTAGAGGTGCACAGCGCGCTCCGTAAGCGGCGAGGTGACAGGAGAGCAGGCGGCCCGGCACTGAAGCGGAGAGCGGCTCAGGGATGAGCGGGGCTCTCTACGGCGGGGCGACCAAGCTCCGAGCTGTCATGACCTGGGAGGGGGCAAAGGCACCTGAGTCACAACTCTGGTGAGGGAATAAGAACTGAGGCCCAACAGCAGACGGGCACAAGCAGATAGAACCCAATGGTCCTGGGGTTCCGTTCAGGGGGTAAGCTCTCGATCAAGCCCTTGGAGATCGTTTCAGGCACAAGTCTACAAAGTCCTTTCTGGTCCTTTCTTCTCCGTTCTCAGCAAGGCACCACTGCAGGCCAGTCCAACAGGATACAGACTGGTTTCCGTCCTTCAGCTTCTCTTGGTCCTTCTAGTCAGGCAGAGGTTCGTCGTGGTCAAAACTGGACCTGATTTGTAAGGAGCGGAGCTCCTATATTTATACTGCATTTCTTTTGTCTTTGCAGGCCAGGGGGCCTGAGCCTGGTTCAACCCGTTCTGAAGTACTTTGTTGACAGGACGTTGCCGTCTTCTTTCAAGGTGCAGGGCAGAGACATCAGACGCTCCGCAGGAGGTGGAGCCAGCATTGTGGTGGTGGAGCACAACCCTATTCAGAGTCAAGGACTACTCCGCCCACCCATCCTGGTGTAAGCACCCCATTCACCACCTGGAGCACCCGACTATCCCCGGGAATCTCCCAGCCCTGTCACTCAAACAAACCCAGACAGCAGATACACATCCTGGCAGAGGTGGGCTGAACAGTTAGGCGAGCAAAGGCTAACTTTCTAAAAGTAGCATTTGCAAACACAGGATATTAAAATAAACCTTACTAAAGGAAGTATTTTATTATTCTGAGTTCAGGCTAAACTCGACGTGCTACCGTGTTCCCTGAGCCTGCCGGGACTATAGCGTGTAATAACTCCGACAGCTAGTCTGGCCTAAGAGAACAGGTAGCCCTTCAATAGTGAAGAACGAGAAAGGGCGGTAATATACTACCAGGACATGCCACACTCTATGCTTGTCCTAGCTTACGCTTACAACGCACCCTGCCCGGAGGCCTACCAGAGGGGTGACTGATATGAAGGTAAGGGAAGGTTCTGGGACTGGTAAGCGTGGACACTTGCACAGTCAGCGTGACAGTACGAGACCGTACGCGGGGTCAGCGATGGCGGACCCGAGACATATCTTACGAGGCCGCTTCTGTGGGTGGCGCAACCAGCGCTGCAGGCCCACCAGCAGCATTTATATCTACGAGCCCTGGCACGCCTCGTGCACTTTACTGGGGACTAACAGTAAACCAAATAATCCAATCGTGGAAATCAATTACACATATACTTTACATTGGGAGCACTTGCACTGCGGCACGGATTGGCCGTGGCGCAGTGCCCTGAGTATCGAACACCAGCAAAACATCTGAGGCACATCAGCAAAAAGTGGAAGGGAAACTCACGCCAAGGTGCCAGGTCTAACACGTGTCCCCTCCAGCTGAAAGGTGAGGAGAACTACCCTACCCCAGTGAGTTCCTCATCACTAAGGCAGAAAAATCTCGACAGACCGTCAGCATTGACGTGGTCTATGCCAGGGTGGTGTTCCACCGTAAAGTCCATACTCTGTAGAGAAATGGACCACCTCAATGGTTTCGGGTTCTCACCCCTCATTTGCATCAACCATCTGAGGGGCCTGTGGTCCGTCTGAACTCCGAAGTGAGACCCAAACAAGTAGGGTCTTAGCTTCTTCAGCGCCCAGACCACAGCAAAAGCTTCTCACTCAATCGCACTCCAATTCTGTTCCCGTGGAAGTAACCTTCAGCTGATGAAGGCCACAGGGTAATCCCAGCCCTCCTCAGTCGTCTGTGAAAGGACTGCCCCTATCCCATGCTCTGAAGCGTCTTTCTGCACTAAGAACTCTTTGGAGAAATCAGGAGCCGGGAGCACGGGCGCCGTGCACATGGCCTTCTTCAGGGTGTCGAATGCTTCCTGACAGGCGTCGGTCCAGATCACTTTCCGGGGCTGCTTCTTCGAAGTCAGCTCCGTCAAGGGGGCAACGATGGTGCTGTATCCCTTGATGACCCTCCTGTAGTCCCCGGTGAGTCCGTGGAAGGCCCTCACCTCCGCTTGGGTCTTGGGGGCGTCCCAAGCCAGGATGGTCTGAATTTTGGGTTGAAGGGGCGCCACCTGGCCGCTCCCAACTTGGTATTCCAAAAACACCACTGAACCCTGCCTGATCTGGCACTTGCTTGCCTTGATCGTGAAGCCTGCCTTGCGCAGAGCCGCCAACACTTCCCAAAGGTGCCGCAAGTGTTCCTTCCACGTTCCGCTGAACACTGCGATGTCGTCCAGGTAGGTGGCACTGAACGCGTCCAGTCCGACCAACACCTGGTTGACCAACCTCTGGAAGGTGGCAGGGGCGTTTTTCATCCCGAAGGGCATGACCCGGAATTGGTAGTGCCCATCTGGGGTTGAAAACGCTGACCTCTCTTCGGCCCCTTCAGTTAAGGCAATCTGCCAGTACCCAGACGTTAAGTCAAACGTACTGAGGTACCGAGCAGCTCCCAACCAATCGATGAGCTCATCAGCTCTGGGGATGGGGTGCGCGTCAGTCTTCGTGACCGAACTGAGTCCTCGATAGTCCACACAGAACCGGAGTTCGGGTGTGGCTCCCGGCGTTGCAGCCTTCGGGACCAAGACCACTGGGCTGGCCCAAGGACTGCTGGAGGACTCAATCACCCCAAGAGCAAACATCTTCGAGACTTCCTCCTTGATGCAGGCTCGTACCCTGTCAGTCACGCGGTAAACCTTATGCTTAACCGGTAAGCTGTCTCCCGTGTCCACATCATGGATGCACCAATCTGTGCTACCAGGAACCAGGGAGAACAAGTCAGAGAATTGCCCCAGCAGCTGGCGGCAATCACTCTGCTGCTCAGGGGTCAGGGAGGGTGAGAGGTTAACTCCATCCACTGACCCATCTCGCTCGGAGGCCACCAAGAAGTCCGGAAGAGGTTCGGTCTCCTCCTCCATTCCGTCATTAGTTGCCAACAGCATGCCCACTTGGGACCTCTCCAAGAGGGGCTTAAGGCGGTTAACGTGTAGGACCCTCAAAGGGTTCCTGGGAGTTTGCAAGTTCACCAGGTAGGTGACAGGACTCTTGCGTTCCACAACCTCAAATGGACCCGTCCACTTATCCTGAAGTGCACAGGGCTCCATTGGGGCCAAGACCCACACCTTTTGTCCAGGCTGAAGCTCTACCAGAGTGGCATTCTGGTCGTACCACCGCTTCATCTCCTCCTGGCTGGCTTCCAGGTTTGCCTCAGCAAGTTGCCTGAATCGCCTGGTCTGGTTTCGAAAGGCCAGTATGTAGCTATATACATTCTGGGGAGGTTTCCTTGGAGATTGCTCCCAGCCTTCCCTAACCAGATTCAGAGGTCCTCGGACCGGGTGACCGTACAGAAGCTCGAAGGGACTGAACCTGAGCGACTTCTGTGGCACCTCTCGGTACGCAAACAGTAGACATGGTAAGAGGACGTCCCACTTACGCCTCATTGGTCCTTCTAGGCCCATGATCATGCCTTTCAGGGTCGGGTTGAATCTCTCAACCAACCCGTTTCCTTGGGGGTGGTAAGGGGTGGTGAGCTTGTACGTTACGCCACACTCTTGCCAAAGGGACTTCATATATTTCGATATGAAGTTGGTGCCCCTGTCAGACACCACCTCTAGAGGGAATCCTACTCGAGAGAAAATTCCCATCAGTGCTAGTCCCACCACGGGGGCCGTCACTGTCCTCAGAGGGATGGCTTCAGGGTACCGGGTGGCATGGTCCACCAAGACCAGGATGAACCTGTTGCCCATGGCTGTATTGGGGTCCAGAGGCCCCACAATGTCAATTCCCACTCGCTGGAATGGGGTACTGACGACGGGGAATGGTTGGAGGGGAGCCTTGTTCTTCCCTCCACACTTACCACTTGCCTGGCAAGTCTGGCAAGTCCTGCAGTGAGCGTCTGAGCTCCGGTGCATCTGGGGCCAGTAAAAGTGGGTGACAAGCCTGTCATAGGTCTTGCCCATCCCCAGATGTCCTGCTAAAGGCACATCGTGAGCCAAACCCAGTAGGAAGGCTCTGAACTTCTGGGGTACCACCAGCACACGGGCTGACCCAGGTTCAGCAGCCTTAGGCTCTGAATACAGGAGATCGTTCTCCCAGTAGACCAAGTGTTTTCCGGGCCGAACGCCATTGGCCTGGTCTGCAGCCTGCTGCCGCATACCTGCGAGAGAAGGGCACGTTTTCTGCTCCTCACAGAATTCCTCCCTGGAGGGACCTCCTTCTTGCTGCCAAAAGGTCAGCTCAGGCAAGTCTCCCTGTTCGGCGATCTGTTCCCCGGTAGGCTCCAGGGCATCCCCCTTGAGGTCTGCTTCCTCCTGGGCCGTGGGAACTTCGGGGACCGGCTGTCCGCGCCCCCTGTGCCTCCTCTCTAAGGCCGGTTCCTGGGCCTCTCCCTCAGGCTCCAGGACCTCTACAACACCCCTACTGATTGCCAGGGACCACGTGGTCACGCAGGCCCAGTCGGGTAGACCCACCATCCGCAGATGGGCTGTTTTCTCCACCTTTTCCCAAGGGGAGTTCTCCAAATCGTTCCCTAGCAGACAATCTACAGGCATGGAGGTCCTCACAACAACTTGAAGAGTATCTGAGACCCCCCCCCCCCTCAAAGGGAACTTGAGCCATCTGACACTGGCTCTCAGAATTGTCAGCGTTGACAACCTTACAGTAGGCGTGTGGTACTACCTGCTCTTGAGACACCAGGTGCTGCCTCACTGCAGTCACACTGGCTCCTGTATCTCGAAGAGCCTCCGCCTTCTTACCGTTGATGGTTACTACCTGCCCATATTTCTTAGTGTTACTGGGTAGGTAGTTTTCAGGAACCATCTCACTATCTCCTAGCAAGACTAGGGTCATCTGAACGGCATCCCCACCCATTGGGACGGCTACTTCCTCCCCAAAGTTAACATTAGCTAGTTGCCGGGGTGGAGCACCAGTGGGTGCGGGTTTTGCAAACAAGCGACACTTAGGGTTAGAGGCAACGTGACCCATGTCGCCACACCTAAAGCAGGTGATGGGCCCCTTTGGAACAGGTTTACCTGTCGGGCCCTGGTTGATTTCGGGGTTGGAGGAGGCTGAGAACCTTTCCCTTGGTTCCCTTGGGGATTACTTTGGGGACTTTTGTGAAATCCTTTCTGTTTTCCCCTGTCCCCCCCACTCTTCTGCTGGGGACCCTGCCCACCTTTGGCTGAGTCTCCCACTGGACCCTTGTGGACCCTGGTGCTGATCCAGCGGTCCGCTTCCTCAGCAAGCTTCCTCGGGTTGGACAGATTGCTATCGATCAGGTGCTGGCGTAACTCAGGAAAACAATTATCCGACAAGTGCTCCCATGCCATCAAATCAAGCAGCCCTTGAAAATCCTTTACCTTACTGCCAGTGTTCCCAGCAACGTGCTCGCCGCGCGCGCGCCCACGGTTGTTTCTCCGAGCGCACAGTCTGCTTGTGGAGCGCGCACCCTCAGCACATCCCGGGAGATCATTCGGGCCGCCGCTTTTATAATGCGAGCGGCGCGAAAAATGATCTTTTCCTGGTTGCTGTGACTCCTGCACTTGCTGCATTTCCTTCTTAATGAAGCACAGCTGGGGGCTGTTGGTGGTCCTTTGTGAAAATATTTGTTCATCGCAGCACCGTAATGCGCTGCAATTAACAAATATTTTCACAATGGCCCACAATCAGCCCCCAGCCATGCTCCTTTAAGAAATGCAGCAAGTCAGTGTTTGGCACAAACGTATGTCAAAGGCGCTTTTCAGGAATATTTGGAGCAAAAGTATGTCAGAGGCGGTTTTTTAGGAATGTGGGGTCGGTGGCTGCAATCAAAATGATGCGGACGAAGTTCACATCTCTTTTACTCCGAGGCTGCAAAATGTGTCTGCCTTGCAAAATGTTTCCTGTTACAAAGACCCTGCCAATAGAAATGTTTTCTGCAGGAGGATTTCTTTCCAAAACGTTTTCCTGCAGGAGAACTTTCCGGCTTGAAGTTGGCTTCATGGTTTGCCAATTTTGTACAAAAATCTAAAATTTAAAGAAAGTGTAACATCCACAGCCCCGCTGAAATCCAAGTTGCCCGGATCCACTACTCTTCCTTAGTACATGCGTAACAGAATAAATAATATTCAGCATCCGTGAGCACAGCGACAGGTCTCGTGAATATTTCACATCTAGTTCATCTCCGGACACTCCGAGGCCGGTGATGCAGCTGGGATCAAAGGGGAGGGGGGAAGAGATCTATGTCCAGGTCTCTTTGCAACAATTAGTCGCATTGTGTTATTGGTTGTGTGTTTGGAGTAGAATTTGCTTGCTTGGTTTGAGGTTTTAGCAAGTCCATATGGATTTACCTAAATGGGTTTGGCACTCTGTGTTTTGACTTTGCAGATTCAACTTTGTATCGGATGGTGAGCCTGGTCCTGTCCTAAATGTTGAGCCTGGTTCTTTTCTAATTTTTGATATACACAATTTCCATTTGTTTCTTTTAATGTCAAGGGGACACTCCCCGTTCTTTTTTCCTGATTTTTCTTCTTTTTATCCACTTGGACACACCCTCCTAATCTGATTGTTTGTATATTTTGTATTTTCTTTCATTCCTTTACCCTGAAACAGGCCCTTGATCGCTGCAACTGCAGTACCCCCTTCTATCTGATCGCAAATAACATTGTCGTCACTTATCTCTCCTTCCTACTAACTATCCCACTTACCTTCATTCTGCTTCTACTCTCTGCATCTCCAGATACCTGCCATGTTCTACATTCCTTGTTGTGGAGGTGCTTCCGCTGTGGTGCTGTAGGACTGTCAATTAGTTGTATTATTTACCTATCTCATTTCTCTGGAGGTTGTTTGCACCAGTGTTCCAGTGGTGGGGCTGTGTGCTTCTTAATTTAGGTTACAGTGAATAACAGTCGAACTGCCTGCATGTGTATGGTATGTGGGCATTATATGCTTAGGGGCTGGTAGTCTCACACAAGACGTGCATGGGGCACGAGAGATTAACCATACGATGGTTTTCAAGATGTCATCATTTGTTTCAGTCAGGGTGCACTGTATTAGTGTCATCATTGGGTAAGTATTTTTAGTGTTCTTTTCAGGAGATACTGTAGTTTGCCATTAAAGAAACCACAGACTTCATTCTACAGGTCCCTCCTCAGACATGCTCACTCTTGGCAGCTGCTTCCTGACTCATATTGAAGTTTCGCACCTCCGTAGCTCTGACTAGCCTAGAAGACAATAAGTGGAACCTTCAACTCCAAACACTTAGGCCCATTTGCATCCTTGCCATCCCTTGTTTCCTGCGCCTGGTCCAAATTCGAAATCTGTTTGCATCTAATTCAGGGATAGTGACGTGCTTATTTCAATATTTTAATGCAGCAGCAGCTTGCTAATATTATTGCAAATCATATTTGTGATCTCCCCCTATTTCTTATATGTGAGTTCCTGTTTTAATCTAAAATATGCCTTTTATGAATATTGCACGGTCATATCACTCACATTGAAAATAAATTAAAACTGTATTTACAACAATTTGTCTAATATCTGTTCAAGATCATCAGGGCAAGACTCTCTACAGAACAGAGATGTCTCTATCAGGGGGCTCCCTGAATGACTGCGGCTTTTTTTAAAAATATATCAAAGTACTGCCGGGGTCTAGCTTGTTATCAATTCACTGACTTTGGTCTGTTTCAGGATTAAATCCGGCAATTAAAAAAAAGTCTTCTCTTCATACCTGGCACGAAAATACACCGCAACAAGGGCCCCACTTAACGGTAAGACGCCCAGCGGTTCTGTAACAAGCTAGACCCCGGCAGCACTTTGATATATTTTTTTTTAAAAACATCGACAATGACTGGTGTTTCCCTCGTTTCCTTTCACAGGACACTTGACGGATACAACCACCTTGTCCTAAATCAAGCCAACAAACAAGTAAGCTCTTTACCGTTTCTAGTTTGGGATTCTGGTATCTATCAAGATAGTCACCGCATTAAGACTATTTTAAAATTCTTTTTGTAGATTCATAAAAAGGACATTACATTGGGATCAGAACTCTTCAATTCAATTCGTTTTGCTTTTCGAGTTTTGTGCGGATGTACCAGAATTGAAGGTAAATCCACCACTTTGTATTCCACCCATGCAGCTCGTGGCAGCCTTTAATTACGATTTAATAACTGATCACAACAATCTCGCTCTCCTGCAGGTTGACATCTACGGTTGTTGATGACATTCCAATAAAGAGACTATAAGACCAAAAATTATTGGTCATACAAGGTATGCTGCATCCTCGGATGCGTTGATTTGAAAAAGCTATTTCACTTTTCATGAGAGGTGGACTCTCTCTAAATAATTCCCCTTCTTTTTCTTTAAACAGTACCTGCGTATAAAATTCCCCGCCCTGATGAGAATCCGATGATTAAGACATTGGGATTCGAAACGCGTCGGCATTAAGTCATTTCGCTTGTGCAAAAAATCGGCTTTTATTCCATTCCTGTGGTCAAATAACATGAACTTTAGTAACATTGTGACAGGAATGTGGGGTGGTAGTGAATAAGGTTTACCCCCTGGAATTCAATATATGACTTGATGACAGTGTTTTTTTGTACTGTTTTTGTGGTAACTGTTCAATCACAACTGAAAATATTTTTAAATGCACATTCGTATTGTATGTTTATTTGTTTCTACACATTAATTGTACATATTGTTTGTTCGCTTTTTCCTTTCAAATGATCATGGTTGGCTCAATGTGAAGTTGATAATGTACTTTCCTTGTCTTTAAATGTCAAACACATAATCCAAAAAAAGTAAATGACATAAATTAAATGTCTGGGTGAACTAATTAATAGTGTTTTTCCCTCTTTTCAGCATTAAGTGTTGTTTCATAATTGGTAACAGAGGCATAGGTAAAATTCCCCCTTTTGGTACTTTAACAGGCCTTACCTACCCTCTTACCCACAGGGCCAAACCCCTCCTTTCTTTGATTATCTAGTGGGTGAGCACTGTTTTCTTTAATGATCTTCTCTATTCCACAAACGACAGCGCAGCAGGCAGCCAACCTTTATATCATGTCATTTACTCATGTATTTTTTAATTTTCAGAGCAGTCCGCTTTACCTACAGCGGCCGCGCTTATTTATTTAATTTACTGTGCAGTTAGCTTTCACTTGTGCAGCTGCACTTATATATTTATTTATTTCCCAGCTGGACCGTTTTCACTTTAGTGGCTGCGCTACAAAAGCTTTCTTCGTTTCTTTATTTTTATTACACTTTATGAAAAAGCACTCCATAGGCGCTTTCACTTTAATGTTGTCCGCTCCCTTTCTTCAGAGGCTGTACCCACATGCGCGGTCTGGTTCCTGGTGCACATAATCTTGGCTGCAGCGCACGGAGACCTTACACTGCCGCACACAGAGGAAAAAAATTAGAGGGAACATTGCTTACTGCCCTTCACCCAACCATCCAGCGCTCTGCAGAAAAAGATCACATACTCCACATACGTACCCCCTTGAATCTTCACACACTTTCTAAACCGCTGTTGGTACATTTCAGGCGTTAAACCAAATCGATTCATCAGGGCATCTTTCATGTGGGGATAGGATATGGATTCTTCAGAAGGAAGCTCTAGCAGGGTATCCCGCCCCTTGGTCAGGAACCGTCCCCACAACCCCGCTCCCCAGTCTTTCTCAGGGACCCGGTGGGAAGACATGGCTACCTCGTAGGCTCGGAACCACTGCCCTATATCATCTCCCTTAAAATACTCCTTCACCACATCTTTCGGTGCGTAGACCCTTGGCTCTACCTGGGCTGGCGTTGTGCTGCCACCAGGAGCTGCGTCCAAGCTCTTTGCTTTCAGCTCCAACTCTTTCAGGCGTATCTAGTGCTCCAGCTGGAGCCTTTTCTCCTCCATGGCCATCTGACCTTTCAATCTGGCCATCTCCACTTCATGCGCTCTGGTTGCGGCCCTGTCTGCCAGCTCTTCTGCCGACGGGCCTCCCTGCACTTCGATGAGGCTATCGGGTGGATCAAGTACCACCTGATTTTCGGGCTCTCTGGACTTTTTACAGGCTCTCAGTGCCGTGATGCGCTGGGTTCGGGTTTTGCAGTTTGCTTGAGAAACTCTGAACTTTTCGCATAGGGCTTTCAAGTGCTCGGCTTTGCACTTTTCCAGCCCTTCCCAGTCAACATCGTCGATTCCAGAGATAACAGAGAGTACTCTTGAGGGAAGTGAACCAGGCATGGTTTTGGAGATTGGAAATCTCTCGGCAATAATGTAATCTGGTTGCGTTATTGGTCTGCTCTCACTATGTGGTGATCAGTAATTCACTGTATATGAATCATAAATGCAAATCCGAAATCCTCACCGCTGGTACCAATGTTGGAACCGGAGGTCTATGGTTGGCACAGGTATGCCCTTGTGACAAGCAAGGACCCTCAGCTCCACGTCAGGGCAAGGGAACTACTCCTTCGAATAACCCCTGCTCACTCTCTAGGTAGTGTGGCGCGAGCAGACATGGCTAATCCTCAGGGCGATAGTAAGTTAAGCATTCATGATCACACACAGTAAACCCACTGACCCACCACAAATGGACACCAGTCGTATGGTTGTATCAAAAATACGTATACTTTATATAAAAGATAGATTCAAGCAGGATTATCACAAGACCAAATAACGTTTAGTAAATTGAGGTCACCAGATTACAATAGGCAAACTTAGTCTTTCAATGTTCGTTGTTTAGCAAGGTACGATGACAGGGAAATAAGAACGTTGCGGACCCTGGATCTGATATGAACTCGAGTCGGAGTTCAAGTGTACCTTGCTGGTGGAAGTCCGAGGCGTTTCAGGCGCGGCTACTTGTGAGGGCGGACCCCGAACGAGGCCGACGGTTCTCCAGAGGATCTCTCCGGTCCAATCCCCCTCGAGGAGTGAGGTGAAGGAGCTAGACTGTGGAGGGTTGTGGCGATCCGGGATCGATGCAGCTCACGGGGTGAGGCGGCGTTCAGGCCTGCGGGACGTACTACTTCCTAGCACGCCGGGTCGTACTCATGGATCTGTGAGGGGCGTCGAGTTCTCGGGCAGACGGGTACCGCACCAGGCTTCCGGTACCACGGTACAGGGAGGCCTTTCTTGAGGTGCGGCAGGAGCCTTGGTATGCAGGAGCGCAAAGCGAGACAGTCGGGTACGTTACGACGTACGGACCGGACCGTCCGAGGCTATGAAATGCTCTCCGTACAGATTCCGTCTGGAGAAGATGAGAGGTGCACAGCGCGCTCCATAAGCGGCGAGGTGACAGGAGAGCAGGCGGCCCGGCACTGAAGCGGAGAGCGGCTCAGGGATGAGCAGGGCTCTCTACGGCGGGGCGACCAAGCTCCGAGCTGTCACGACCTGGGAGGGGGCGAAGGCACCCGAGTCACAACTCTGCCGAGGGAATAAGAACTGAGGCCCAACAGCAGACGGGCACAAGCAGATAGAACCCAATGGTCCTGGGGTTTCGTTCAGGGGGCAAGCTCTCGATCAAGCCCTTGGAGATCGTTTCAGGCACAAGTCTACAAAGTCCTTTCTGGTCCTTTCCTCTCCGTTCTCAGCAAGGCACCACTGCAGGCCAGTCCAACAGGATACAGACTGGTTCCGTCCTTCACCTTCTCTTGGTCCTTCTAGTCAGGCAGAGGTTCGTCGTGGTCAAAACTGGATCTGATTTGTAAGGAGTGGAGCTCCTATATTTATACTGCATTTCTTTTGTCTTTGCAGGCCAGGGGGCCTGAGCTTGGTTCAACCCGGTTCTGAAGTACTTTGTTGACAGGACGTTGCCGTCTTCTTTCAGGGTGCAGGGCAGAGACATCAGACGCTCCGCAGGAGGTGAAGCCAGCATTGTGGTGGTGGAGCACAACCCTATTCAGAGTTAAGGACTACTCTGCCAACCCATCCTGGTGTAAGCACCCCATTCACCACCTGGAGCACCCGACTATCCCCGGGAATCTCTCAGCCCTGTCACTCACACAAACCCAGACAGCAGATACACATCCTGGCAGAGGCGGGCTGAACAGTTAGGCGAGCAAAGGCTAACTTTCTAAAAGTAGCATTTGCAAACACAGGATATTAAAATAAACCTTACTAAAGGAAGTATTTTATTATTCTGAGTTCAGGCATACTAAACTCGACGTGCTACCGTGTTCCCTGAGCCTGCCAGGACTATAGTGTGTAATAGCTCCGACAGCTCATCTGGCCTAAGAGAACAGGTAGCCCTTCAATAGTGAAGAACGAGAAAGGGCGGTAATTCACTACCAGGACATGCCACACTCTAGGCTTGTCCTACCTTACGCTTACAACGCACCCTGCCCGGAGGCCTACCAGAGGGATGACTGATATGAAGGTTAGGGAAGGTTCTGGAACTGGTAAGTGTGGACACTTGCACAGTCAGCGTGACAGTACGAGACCGTACGCGGGGTCAGTGATGGCGGACCCGAGACATATCTTACAAGGCCGCTTCTGTGGGTGGCGCAACCAGCGCTGCAGGCCCACCAGCAGCATTTGTATCTACGAGCCCCGGCACGCCTCGTGCACTTTACTGGGGACTAACAGTAAACCAAATAATCCAATCGTGGAAATCAATTACACATATACTTTACATTGGGAGCACATGCGCTGCGGCACGGATTGGCCATGGCGCAGTGCCCTGAGCATCGAACACCAGCAAAACATCTGAGGCACATCAGCAAAAAGTGGAAGGGAAACTCACGCAAAGGTGCCAGGTCTAACAGTTATTCACAAAGCCAATAGCTTACACTTTCTTAATGTGAGTCCTATTGGCTATGGCAAAGCTTATTGGTAGCAAGCAAGGACAGTGCTGTTGTGGTGCTGAGTGATGTTGTGGTTGGGCTGAGTGATGTGGTGGTGTATTAGAGTGATGTGGTGGTGTATTAGAGTGATGTGGTGGTGTCCCAGAATGATGTGGTGGTGTCCCTGAGTGATGTGGCGGTGTCCCCGAGTGATGTGGCGGTGTCCCCGAGTGATGTGGTGGTGTCCCTGAGTGATGTGGTGGTGTCCCTGAGTGATGTGGTGGTGTCCCTGAGTGATGTGGTGGCGACCCTGAGTGATGTGGTGGTGTCCCCGAGTGGTGTGGTGGTGTCCATGAATGATGTGGTGTTGTCCCCGAGTGATGTGGTGGTGTCCCCGAGTGATGTGGTGGTGTCCCCGAGTGATGTGGTGGTGTCCCTGAGTAATGTGGTAGTGTTCCTGAGTGATGTGGTGGTGTCCCTGAGTGATGTGGTGGTGCCCCTGAGTGATGTAGTGGTGTTCCTGAGTGATGTGGTGGTGTCCCTGAGTGATGTGGTGGTGCACCTGAGTGATGTGGTGGTGTCCCTGAGTGTTGTGGTGGTGCCCCTAAGTGGTGCCCCTGAGTGATGTGGTGTTGTCCCCGACTGATGTGGTGGTGTCCGCGAGGAGTGATGTGGTGGTGTCCCTGAGTGATGTGGTGGTGCCCCTGAGTGATGTGGTGGTGTTCCTGAGTGATGTGGTGGTGTTCCTGAGTGATGTGGTGGTATTCCTGAGTGATGTGGTGGTGTGCATGAGTGATGTGGTGGTGTCCCCGAGTGATGTGGTGGTGTCCCCGAGTGATGTGGTGGTGTCCCCGAGTGATGTGGTGGTGTCCCCGAGTGATGTGGTGGTATCCCTGAGTGATGTGGTGGTATCCCTGAGTGATGTGGTGGTGTCCCTGAGTGATGTGGTGATGTTCCTAAGTGATGTGGTGGTGTCCCTGAGTGATGGTGTCCCTGAGTGATGTGATGGTGCCTCTGAGTGGTGCACCTGAGTGATGTGGTGGTGCCCCTGATTGATGTGGTGGTGTCCCCAAGTGATGTGGTGGTGTGCCCGAGTGATGTGGTGGTGTCCCCGAGTGATGTGGAAGTGTCCCCGAGTGATGTGGTGGTGTCCCCGAGTGATGTGGTGGTGTCCCTGAGTGATGTGGTGGTGTTCGATGTGGTGGTGTCCCTGAGTGATGTGGTGGTGTCCCCGAGTGATGTGGTGGTGTCCCCGAGTGATGTGGTGGTGTCCCTGAGTGATGTGGTGGTGCCCCCAAGTGATGTGGTGGTGCCCCTGAGTGATGAGGTGGTGTCCCTGAGTGATGAGGTGGTGTCCCTGAGTGATGCCCCTGAGTGATGTGGTGGTGTCCCTGAGTGCTGTGGTGGTGTCCCCGAGTGATGTGATGGTGTCCTTGAGTGATGTGGTGGTGTTCCTGAGTGATGTGGTGGTGTTCCTGAGTGATGTGGTAGTGTTCCTTAGTGATGTGGTGGTGTCCCTGAGTGATGTGATGGTGTCCTTGAGTGATGTGGTGGTGTTCCTGAGTGATGTGGTGGTGTTCCTGAGTGATGTGGTGGTGTTCCTGAGTGATGTGGTGGTGTTTCTGAGTGATGTGGTAGTGTTCCTGAGTGATGTGGTGGTGCCCCTGAGTGATGTGGTGGTGCCTCTGAGTGATGTGGCGGTGCCCCTGAGTGATGTGGCGGTGTCCCCGAGTGATGTGGTGGTGTCGCCGAGGTATGTGGTGGTGTCCCCGAGTGATGTGGTGGTGTCCCTGAGTGATGTGGTGGTGTTCGATGTGGTGGTGTCCCTGAGTGATGTGGTGGTGTCCCCGAGTGATGTGGTGGTGTCCCCGAATGATGTGGTGGTGTTCCTGAGTAATGTGGTGGTGCCCCTGAGTGCTGTGGTGGTGTCCCCGAGTGATGTGGAGGTGTCCCCGAGTGATGTGGTGGTGTCCCCGAGTGATGTGGTGGTGTCCCTGAGTGATGTGGTGGTGTCCCTGAGTGATGGGGTGCAGCAGCACAGAGACTGAAGCTAAGAACACGCAGGGTTGAGTGCTACAAAGCGCGTTCAGTTTATCAAAACACAGAATGATGGAGCCGGGAAAAAGCAAGGGGAAACAGGAAAACACAGGGAGAGTGTATAATGATAGAGGCAGCGAGGGCTGGGGCTTGGACAGCAATCAAGTACGGGGTCGAGAAGGCACTGAATGGGAGAACACGGAAAACACCCAGGGCCAATGAAGGAAGATGCAAGCACACGGGAGAGCAGGCGGATGGGGCTTGGACAGCAATCAAGTATGGGGTCGAGAAGGCACTGAATGGGAGAACACAGAAAACACCCAGGGCCAAGGAAGGAAGATGCAAGCACACAGGAGAGCAGGTGGAGACAAGCTCTCGGCATTGATGTGGCGGGGTGGTGGGGGAGCGGGAGCGCATTCCTTTGAAGTCTGATGCAGGGCGGGGGAGCGGCAGCCTTTGAAGTCTGGTTGGGGGGAACGGCAGCCTTTGAAGTCTGATGCGAGGCACAGACAAATGGTGGTGTGTGACGTGGCCGGCGTTGTGCACGCGCATAGATCACATGAACTGTGTCTAATCCGCCGTTTTGGTAGACTGTTCTTTTCCCCTTACTATAATCTCGCCAGAGCAATGCGCAAGCGCATTGGCTCAGGCGAGACCTAAAAATGATGAAATCATGAAGTACTACTTTTACAAAATGTGCTGCATTATGCTGCATAAATTGCCTTTTTGTGCTGCATAATCTACTTAACTCTGCTGCATAATTTGGCCTTTTCCTGCTGCATAATTCCAGTTGGCCCCGAGTATAGGTGGCACCCAGGGGGTGGGTCCATCAACAGTTCGATAATGTCTGCCTACTCTAGGTTGTGTAGCTCTTCTTTCATCTTCGCAGGAGGTTGAGTGCTAGCCTGCAGTGTCTCAGGGCCACTGGTTGTACAGATTTGTCAATATGAAGCCACTCTTCCTTTTCTTCCAGTAATCCAATGCCCTGAAAAAGGTTGCTGAATTCTTCCAGGAGACTGTCAAGTTTGTTGTTGTCCTAGCTGGATAAGCTATAGGTGTCTGGCAGCAATGGCATTTCTATCCCACACAAAAGAGGTAGGCCAGGGTGGGAATTGGCGTTCTAGTTGAAAGACACCGACCATGACTCTTGACGTAAGAGTAACTGTAGAGCTGTTCAAACCCTGTACCCTATGAGGCAAATGCATACCTCTTTTGGGATGGTCAATGTGGCAAACTAATGTATGTAAGTTTGCATGACTGTGTGCATGTTTGAAAATAGATCGAGACATTCGAATTTAAGATTTGTTGGAATCCTGGAGAATCACGAGGCAGGACAGGATGTCGCGGACTTGATCTTCAAGAATGTATTCCCGGATAAGGCAAATCAAGAAGTCGACTTAACCATTACTCGCGCACATAGGGTTCCAGCTGTTCGATCTGCTAACGCCAAGTATCCTCAAACTATTCTTGACAATTTCAGAATAAAAGAGCTAATTTTGTCCAGAGCATTTAAGAGCAAATCTTTCTCCACCTCCGATAATGTCTATTTTTTTCAGATGAGTTGTCAAATGTAGCCGCACAACTGCATAAAGAGTTTGTGGGACTAAATGAGTTTAAACGCCATGGTGTCCCAGCTGGTATTGTGCAGCAATGCAAACTTAAGGTCTTGTTTATGGGTTGAGTGCATTTTTTTTAATCAATTGAACAGGCTAGATATTTGCTCTGCATAATTAAGAAGAAGACACAGATTGGAGAGCTCAGAAGCATGCTTTCTTGAAAGTGCATGTTGTAAGAGCTTCTTTGTTTGAACAGAAAGGGTGGCTGGTCTAGGGTGGGGGGGGGGTTCCTTCCTTAGCATATTCGTGTTGTACACGTTATCAATCTTGGTAAGAGAAAATGAGACTTAACTTTTTTCTTTTTTTTCTTTACACTTGTGGTGTTGGGAGGGCTCGGGATAGAAACAGTTGCATGTCTGCACTGTATTTCCCAATAGTGGGTTCCCAGAGGGCCATTCCAAAATGGCATGGGGGTTGAGGTGAATGTGGTGGTCTCAGGGAAGAAGGCCCAGTGGAGTCAGGCTCCAGGATGGGGAGGCGGGATGGGTGGCAAAAGGGAAAATCTAAAGGTAGTCAGGTCAGTACGAGGCTGTTGGCCTAATCGAGGAGGCCCCTGGTCTTTTCAGACAGGCGAGGCTCAAAGTCAATGGGGCCAAAATGGAAGAATGGCAGAAGTAGATAAGCTAGCAGAAACAGGGCATGCTAAAGGGGCTAAAGCATTAAAGCATTATTTGTTACTTTCCAATGATTAGGAGGTTTGTAAAAATTGCCTTGTGCAACATTAATGGGGCCGACAATCAGGTCAAGTTTAAATCTGCACTTCAATGGCTTGTGACAGCCTAAATTAAAATTATTATGTTCCAGGAACCTTCTGGTTAAGCTGTTTAATGAATAAGTTTTGAGGGGTGAAAATTCCCTAGTTCATTTAAGGGTTAGCTTTTTGAAAAAGGGTAAACCACCCAATAAACCTGGTTCACATAGGCCTATCAGTCTTTTGAACAATGATTTATACATTATTTACAAAGATTATTGCTGCTAGAATAACACCGTTGCCTCAAGAAGTGGTCCACAGAGACCAATCTTGTTTTCTACCAGGGAGAACTATCTCGACGAACACCAACTTCTTATTGCAGGCCATTGATTTATTTTCAAATAACAAGGTTAAAGTGGCTATCATTATGGTGGATGCCAAGAAAGCTTTTGACCTGGTCCAGTGGGAGATTCTCTTTGCTATTTTATCTAAGTGTGGATTTCCTTCAGAGCTAGTACAGCTTTTAGGAAACCTGTTTCGAGGAGCTCAAGCCAAAATTGTGGCCAATTCACATTCTGTAGGGACAATTTCAGTCAGTCGTGGAACTCGATGGGGCTGCCCCATGTCCCCGGTGTTATTTGCCCTCTTCTTGAGCCTCTGGCCTCAGTACTCCAGCAGGACCCTTTCATAAAAGCACCACTCCAGGGTGCACCCAAACTGAAATAATTTGCATTATTTGATCCTCCACTTGATCGCAGAGGAGTAGAATATCTCTAGAACGTTTGACAAAATCAACTCTTTATCTGTATTGGGGGCGATAGAATAAATCATTCTTAGTCAGAAGCTCTTTTGTTTAATTGTTCTGAACTAATACTACAAACTGAAATGCAACCTCAATTTCAACATTCAAAAACACCATTAGTAACTTGGGTATTTGTGTTTCCCACGATTTCTCTGAACTTTAGCAGCTCAATTATCTTCCCACCCAGGCTAAAGCTCAACATCTGCTACATCAGTGGCAGTCGTATCTGCTAATTATCAATGGAAGAGTAGAATTAATCAAGATGATGATTCTGCCCCTTTTTCTCTTCATCTTCTCAAACATCATAATCTAGGTGCCCCAGAGATTTTTTAGTGAGATTGATCAGACGCAGCACCATTTTATATGGTTTGGGTAAAAGCCCTGTACCAAATTCGAAAATCTGCAATCACCTATTGAAGCTGGTGGGTTAGCCATTCCTAACTTTAAAAAATACCACTAGGCCTCCTTTTTAAATTGGAACCTTTGTGCTGCATATCCCCTGAATCACTGCAACTACTTTTATCTTGAGCAACTGCTTTGGGAAACTGGAATGCAGCTTCACCCTTTTTACATTTCCCCGGCTTCCGAAACATTTTCGTTATAAGTTTCCTTTTAGAGTGCTTTTAAATCACGCTCAATTGAAGGAAGAGTAGCTTTTTCTCGAATTTCATTCAGATATGTGACTGAATGAGTGCGATCTTTTAGGTCTCCGGGTAGAAAAGGGGCACATTCGAGATATGGAAAAAGCTGGGATCCTTCGTTTTAAGGATTTTGGAGCTTTGAAATCCTGGAGCCAGGTGCAAATGAGTGATCCCGCAGTTTGTCGTTTCTTGTTTTTCTCATATCTTAAGCTCAGTCATCTCCTACAAAAAAATTCAACCTCCAAGTGACTCTTTAATTTCTGCTATTGGTTACGCTTACTATGTTAGCAAACAGATTGGAGTGAGCAACTGGCATCATATTTTAGTGCAACAACTGTAGGTCAAACTGGTACCGATTGCTCTGAATAAGATTGGGATCTCCACAGGGTGTAGGATAGAACCTTCTACATGGAAACAATACAATTTATGGGCTCACAAAGCAATTAGAAAGAATGGCCTTTCTCTTCAAATGGATGCTCTACTATGCGCCGGGCTGCCTAAATAAAATGTCTTCTTCGGCATGATGACGCGGATATTCATGATACTAAATGCCTTTGCTTTGAGGCCTGTAATTTTCTTTAATCTACTTAAAATGGACACCAGCGAGAATGCACAAAATGGTCACACGTTCCATTTTGTGTCAGCCAGCTGCAAACGTGCACAGCAACGCAAGGCTTTCCGAGAAATACACGTGACAGCTTCCAGCTAGCTATTGCAAAATCTTACATTTCCTATCAGTGTCAGCATGACCTGACCGGTCACGTCCGTGCCATGCCCACATATACCAGAAGCACATATTTCACCTCTATGGAAATACCCCAAATCTGCTTTTGCCGATGACACGTGGGCAGCAACACCAGATCATAGACGTATTTCGGGCCTTAGAAGGTATCACACCAGGATTAGCCTTCACTGATTGGTCCAGCAGGGCATAGTCTGATCTGTGTTACGTATATTGTGATGCCCATCCTCTAGGGCTTGCATCTATAAAATGTCTCTGCACTGTCATACCAATTGGGCACTCAGTAAGCTTTGTTGAGGTGTCCGTGTTGCACGTTTATTTTGCATTCTGATTGGGTTCCCAATAAATCTTGCAAACTTGTGTGCTGAGAGAGAATTGTTTGTGTCTCTTTATTATCCTTTTTCATTTCAGCTTCAACATTTGGTGAAGAATGCGGACCCATCTCAACTGACTGGCTCCATTGACGGACACTGGTGATTGGACTCTTCGGCACCCTTTTGAGGGAGGGTATTTGAGGTGATAACGTTCCGTTTGTTTATCTCTCCCCGATATCTCTGGTTGCTGGAAGGGTCGGACCCGGTGGATGGTCTGTTTGTTGCCTCTCTGTTGTCTTTGGGGTGATCCTGCTCTTTTCACTCAGCACACTTGTGTTGTTTCTGCCTCTTCTGTCTCTTGTTCTTGGCTTTCTATGTCTGGGCCAGTGTTCTTGTGTAGGGGGATATTTACACTGCCTGTCCGGACTCCATGTCTTTCATGGTCCCTTTTCTGATCACTTTCTTCCTTCTCCTGTTATTGGCTCTGATGGTTTATTTTTGTTTCTGTCATCACGCTGCCCAGGAGGAAACTCCTGTTTAGTCATTTCTCTCGCTCTCTGCGCTATTGACTTTTCTTCGTTTCTGTGCCACGGGCGTGTGTTCACCTCTGTCATTGCTACCTGGAGTTTGCTGCCTTTTCTTACGTACACTTTTGTCCTGTAGGGTCTGGCCTTGGTCTCCTACATTCCCTGGCTGGTGACAGCAAGTTTCTGCAAGATTCCTGGCCGGCAGTAACTCTTTGGTGATTTCGGTATCGGAAGGCCCTTGGCCTACCATTGAGGGCGAAGCTCTGCACCCTTTCCCCGCCAGCAGAGAGTCACCGGCTGCTGGGAGTGGAGGACACCCTTGCCAGACCGTTCCCCTTGATTGCAGCGGACGTCGGTATGCTCTGACAGACTGGACGGAGCCTGGTGAGTACACTTGGGGGGTATTTACATCCAGTGTTTGGTTGTAGCAGTTGGCCCCTCATTTTTGGAGTGTGGCAGGTTTTCGCTCCCCTGTGGGTGGTAGCAGGTAGCCATTTTAGGGCGTGGCAGTTTTGCTGCCCAGATTGGCACATAATGTTTGTGCCTGTTAGGTGTCGCGATACGGGTGGCCGGGTTGGCTGCCAGATTTTGTTTCCTACTGTGTATTTGTCGATTATAGTTTTGTTTGTTCTCATGAGCTCTGATCTGGGTCCAGCACTATCGCCTACGTACCGCTGGCCTCATATCTGGGCATTTATGAGGAACGCTCCAGGCGCTTCTGGCTCTTTGGCTAACGCCCGTCACCCTGCCTGGGTTCCACCTCCTCCCTCCCCCTGAAAACATCCTTCTAGGCGCCAAAGCGGTTCTCGTTTCGTGCCTCGGGATTCTTCTCGGCACGAAGAGGGGGGTGTGACGCTTGGGGCACCGGTGTTTCTTTTGTCAATCATTAAAGGTTTCATTGCATTCTTTTATTGTGTTCTGGTGATGTGCTTGGCTTATTTAGCGGCTAAATACTGTTAGGTATGTGGAGTGTTTTCACTTGGTGCCAGGTTCTAAATTTCCTTTGCCAGCTTTTTCATTTATTCTGGGTATTAGAACGTTACTTGACGGTGATCTGATAAACGACATTTACCTCACACACCCATTTACCAACGTTGCCAAATAAGTACTTCCGTCCATAATACTCTCTGGCCGCTAAAAGGGACTGGCTGTAAAGATTTATTAATGTGCATTTCTCTAAATTTCCAAAAACTAAAAAGAATTTCTGTTATTCCCCTTACTCCTTTGGGATTAAGTACAGCAGACCCACACACATTCTTAGCACAGAGGTTTTTTTCTACAGTGCTGACGCGTAGGATCCCGAGAATTTGTCCTAGATGTTTTATGTGATTGTCTGAACTGTACAAAGCAATTCACCACTCTTGCTCTATTGTTGGATGTCGGGACCCTGTGGCACAGCCACAGACAGGGTCTCTTTTCCTATCTTACTTATTTCACAGGCCATCAAGGCTCAACAAACAACCGGGATCTGGCTTCTTTTTTACTTGTGAATAAGCTTTGGTGGATTGGCGCAACGTGACCTGTTGGGGTGCTTGATGGATGGCTTTCTTGTTGCTCTCTGGCAAATACTGTGTGGCTGAAATATATATGGAGTATTTCTGTCAACCTATTGTATCACATGTTACCGTTTTCAAGTCCACTCTGCAACCCATCTGTCTGGTATATTTGAACAGTTATTTGTGAAGTGTTTAGGAATTGCTGCTGCACTATACACAACTCAACCATGGGGAACAGCAATAGTAAAAAGAATTTAAATACTGCTCAGCCGGCCCCACCCAAGAACTCACCTGCCTATATCGTGGGTTTAAAAAGAGGCTTAAGCTCAATTATGTACACCCACAAATGGCACGATCTCACATCTAAAAAACCCGGACCTGCAGTTCCCATGTAATGGCACATATGACATGGCAAGATTATCATATTTGCGCCAGATGTTGAATTCAAAGGGAAAGAAGGTTAGAGGAATCGAGTGGGAGGCTTTTTATAACTGGGATTGTGTGTTGAGTGATATGCATTCAACCAACGCAGTCAAGTCAAAAATCCACAGTGAAATAATGGAGATTAAGAAGAGGGTATTACAGGCAAAACTGGAGGGCAAATGGAGAAAACATCAGCTAGACGTAGTGGGTGTGTTCCTTATGCGTTCCAGTTAAAGAGGAAAAGAAGGTAGAGGGTGAGGCAGGCGTAGAGGACCAACTACTAGAAGATATTCTCTTGGGGTGCTTGGGATGTGAAACACCGCTGCCTACACCTGAGCCATAACACACTGAGCTAACTCCCGAGGAGCGGGAGGCAGCAGTAACCTTTGTACACAGAGCACTGAAAGATAAGGTTGCGAGATTGGAGTTGGACGCTGTCCAAGACCTGGGTTCTCTGAAACTAATGAGGGACACAGCTGTCCAAGCAGCCACAGAATACAGCAATAAGAAATGTAACATTCTGAAGGTATATGTTTAGAAAAATATTAAAATTCCTAAATTAATTTGCAGGCAGTGGCAGCAATTATTTGAAGATAAATCACAGGATGACTCACTCAGACAGTCACAGTGGCATTCACTAATATGGGATGCATTTTAAATATGTCCACTGCACAGAACATGACATTTCGACTTTAGGTTTAAAGCTTTTTATTAAGGCAAAAACATAGGAGGTAAGGGAACAAAAGCGGTAAGGGTACATACATTTCAAATGAAAATGGCAGAGTAAAGATCAAAGAGCGCGATGGTGGACAGGGCTACTGCAAAGAAAAAGTCAATGAGCAAAATAGTAACGGCTAAACATGGTTGCCACCATCAAGCGGGCTAAAAAGTTAAAGGCAGAAAAGCAAGAAACCAACTCCACTACCCCCCGAACCCCTCCCTCCAAACACCCCAACTCACCCCAACACCCTCCCACCCCCCCCCTGGTCCAGTGCTCAGCAATAATGCATCCTGCCATCCCACCCCATCCCCCGCCCCATGAGCCCCCATCCCATGTGTTCTTAGTCAGTTGGGACCACCGGCGGTGTGAGTCTCAAGAGTCTAAGGTACCTTGGACAAGTGAGTTCTCTGAATTCTGTGGTTAAGAGCGCGTGAAAGGGTTGCCACAACTCGTCAAATTGCTCCACGTCCCCCGCCACCATAAGTGATAATTTCTCCATGCCTAAAACGTGCCAGAGCCTGTGTAGCCAGCCCGTGATGGAGGGGACCGTGGTAGTGCGCCAATGAATCAGGATGTTCTGAATCGCTGACCCCAGCGCTATTGCTATTTGCCTGCCTTTGCGGGACTTCAGCTGGTACATCAGTCCATTCGGGAGACCCAGCAGAACATACGCCGGGAAGCGTGGCAATTCAATCTCAAAATGAGCATCTATCTCATCAGTGATCTCCATCCAGTAATCCTGCAACAAGGGGCAGTCCCAAAGCACATGTGTGAGAGTCCCCACCTGTCCACACCCCCTCCAACACTCCTTCCCAATATTCCTATTCATTTCGTGTTGCCTCTCCGGGGTATAATACCAATACGTGGACACCTTGGTGAGTGTTTCTGTGAGACCTGTGTGATATGCAGAGTGTCTCGCCCGATGTGCAATCTGATCCCACTCCTTATGACTAAGCGTCCGTCCCAGTTCTTTATTCCAGCGTTCCCTACCCGGGTTATAAAAATGAAACGGGGGGGGTTGCAGGAATTTGTAAAGGTCCGTGATCAGCTTAGCATCAGAGGTGCGGGTTACCAACCACCGCTCATACGGTGTTATCTGGCGATCGGCAGTACCCCGCACCTGAGGCTGAAGCGCCCAGTGCCTGATCTGCATGTATCGTAACCTATCCGTCTCAGTCAGGTGGAACTCCTGCTTCAAGTGCTGAAAGGGGACCACTCCCTCAGAGTCATACACCTGGAAGAGCGCTCGGCAACCCGCTTCCCTCCAGTGTGAGAAGGCGCCTGGTTACAAACCCGGGGAGAAATCAGGGTTGTCTACTATCGGCGTGAAAGGCGAGGGGAATGTGGTGAGTTCGTGAGCTTCACTGACCGTATCCAACACCCTCAAGGGGACTCGCGTGACAAAGGAAGCATATAGGTTGGGAGGGCGGTGAATCCGTCGCAAGAATGGCACCTCCTGAAGGGGGCGCCCCGCTACTGTCTGATCTTGAAAGAGCCAATGCTTGTCAGATTCCCACTTGCTCCACTCTACCAGGTAGCGCAGCTGCGCCGCCTGGAAGTATTTCCGGAGGTCCGGGATGCCAAGGCCTCCCGCCTCAGAGGCCAGTGTGGAGATAACCCTCTTCATTCTCGGCTTGCGGCCTTGCCAGATGAAGCGCGCGATGTCGGCTTGCGTCTGTCTGATCCATCCCGCAGGTGGCTGGAGAGGTAAAGCTCGAAAGAGATACAAGATCTGGGGCAGGACCGTCATCTTGACCGCAGCAATCCTGCCAAGCCAGGACAACATGCCTTTACTCCAGCGGCCCAGCTCTTCCTTGATTTTCCTACTAAGGGAGGCATAATTGGCCGTTACCATCGCTGGCAACGTCGGTGCTAGCAGAATCCCCAGGTAAGACACCAGCCACCATACGAAAGCACTAAGGGATAACCTCCCTTTTGGTCAGTTCCTAAGAATCCGCAGGAACTGCACGAGTACCAGTGATTACCAACGAGAAGCCGACATCCTCCAAAATAAACTACAGGAGAGGGGCTACCCTACAAAATTACTCCACCGCTCAGCGAAGAGAGCCCTGAATAACAACAGAGAATCCCTGTTGGAAACTCAGACCAGGGAGAAGGAGGACATTATCACGTGCGTAACAGCCTACACCAAGAACTCTTCCTTTATCAAAAAAACCGTTAACTCTCATTGGGGTATACTGAACTCTGTCAATCTAGATATTCCACGCCCTCGTTTTGCGTTTAAAAGAACTTGCAATCTGAAAGATCAACTGGTCCACACCCGTCCGAAAAAGAACAGCACGCGCCCACAGAACACTCTGTGGGACCTGCCACCAGTAACTGGGCACTACCGCTGTGGTAACTGTGTTGTTTGCCCACAAGTCATCCAATCCAAAACTGTCCAACTTTCACATGACTTCACGTGGCACCTGAACAGACATACGAACTGCAACACCAGCAAATGTATATACATGTTGACGTGCCCGTGCGATCTGAAATATATCGGAATGACAACACGCACAGTAAAAACACGCATCATGGAACACAATAGCAACGTTCGGTGCCACAAGACCCAAACTCGCCTTTATGAACACTGCCATCTACAGAATCATGCGGCAGAAGACATGCGCTGGGTAGTTTTGGAATGGCATCCCTCATTAAACCAACAGGCATTGTTCAAAATTGAACAGAGATGGGTCCACCGCCTACGTCTAGACACTGAAGGGCTCAACGACTCTGTCCCATGGAACTCACTGACAAGATAACCATCCACCGGACCGAGTGTCTCCTTTTAGTCCTGTTCTCACCAATGGGGCGAGTAGCTGCACCACATAGCCAACACAAGTGCTATTTATCATCAAAAGTATAGTGTAAGGATCAAGAACCCACAACCAAATCAATGTTTCTGCTGAGATGGATACAATAGCACCTGGAGGGTCTGGGACAATACCTAATAGACCCATAATGGTAACCCAATGTTAATTTCACATAACACCTCAACAAGCAAACCTTAGACTGCTGTGATATCCTCAAACACAATATAGAGTTTAAAGATTAAGAACCTCAGACCTAATCAATTATTCTGTTGAGATGGATACAGCAAAAATTACTAGCTACAGTAGCACTGGGACAATGCCTGATAGACCAATAATAATAACCGAATGTCAACGTCACATTACACCCTTATAAGCAAACCATAGACTGCTGTAATAATAAAATAGGGTTCATTATCACTAAATAGCGTCTGTTCTACTAAGGTCTACTGCAAAACTGAGCAGTCTAGCCTTCCCTCCGTGGATTATTCCATTGGTGCCCTATAACGCAATGCTGTCACGACCCCATTCCAAGATGTCGCCTGCTGTAGTACAAACATAGGCCCACTCCGCCTTCCATGTAGACTTTCTGCTTCTCTTTGCGCATGCCCGAGAACAGGTAAACAACCGTAGTCCTTTTTCTCTTTCTACCACCCCTACGGTAGATTCAAAGAGCTCCCGATAACGCGGCATATGCCACCGGCTGCCTGCTCTACCGAGACCGCAGGTCGGATGGACGTAGGTTGGAGGGCTCTTACACGCCACTCTAAAGGTAAGCGGCTCTTTGAGCCCGTCGCTGTCTGGATGTTACCGCGGGAGCGCTGTGGGCTCCGGGTTTCGTCCCGTTTGCGCACTGCCTCCTGAGGGGTCCGCGCTGCCAGGTGACCTCCTGGGTGTGTTGCGATCGCGGCGGCGGGGAATTCTACAATTTGATTACTTGGGAGCCTTGCCCCTGTGCCTGCACCCCTCCAATTCCGTATCGGACTGGCAGCCGCTGCCCACACTAATGAGGCTCCGTGAGTAAGACGTGTGGAAGGTCCGGCGAGCTTGGGCGTGCCCACCCTTTGGCACTACGGTATTGACTCGTGTATACCCCCATGGGGACGGCGGCATATAGTTAATGGCGATCCACAGATGGGTGTTCCCGCCGCTGCGCTGCAGCGCTAGTTGGATGGCGCTCGAGCGCGGGTCCCTCTGACCATAGTGCTACTGCACTTGATTGGGCAGGGCTGATTGTTGAACCTTGATTTGGAAACATGATCCAAGCCTTTCTTTACACTTTACCAATTTTTCCCGCACTCCCACAGGCGGAAATTTGACCACATAAGTCCTACCCAGGCAGCCCGGGGAGAACTCTCTACAACAACTGTGGGTAAGTCTAGAGCTTTCCCAAGTCCCCCATGATGGTGCCTTTTAGAATGTGCTTAAGCCGTTATGAGATCGCCCACGGCACATATACTTCCCTTGATCTGATTGGTGACAATTCCCTTCATTGTGTTTGGGAGATTGAATGGGAGACAACACGCTCGTTTTTTGCTGTATGTGGTATACATTTCCTAACACAATGTACTTCAACTCTTAGTCTATAATTGAGAGATTGATTAATTTAGTGGAAATACAGACAACGCTGTTCTGTAAGCATTGTTTCTTATACAAAAAATTTTCTCTCCCCTTTCCTCACAGGGCGGAGAACATTTCAGGAACTCTTCCTGCTCCAGTTTCCGACCCCCCAGGTTGTATCTATCCAACTTCGCAGCCCACTATGGGCGCTGCTTTGAGTTTATGAGCACTTTTTTGGTCCTGAGGAATTGCCTTGATGGCACGAAACATGTCGACCAGATCACTTATTGAGGGTTGAAACGGGCTTCCCACACATCGGCTGGGTGAAATCCCATACCCCTCTTAGTTTTAATAAAGTAGGCGGCTACAGGAATAAAGTACCCAGAGTAGACTGTACTAACTTTTTTTAGCATCACCACACTAACACGCTCACTACTTCACGATTAGGGCCCCTCACACCCACTCAAACATCGGCTTTTGGAATAAAAGATCTCCGTTAAAGTGCGGCACCAAGTGCTGCCCGTCAGGCATTGCAGTGCCGGCTTGACGCAGGAGCAGGAAGCCGATGATGATACGAAGCGGCCGGTTGGGAATGCGACAGTAGTCGTAGAACCAGCCTGTTGTGTGAGGTTTCCCTAATTCCGACAAGGGACGACCGCCCCTGCCTTACAGATACAACCACACCCCCAGAGAGAAAGAACTATCCCACTCTCTCTCGCATAGACATTACCCCCAGGGGAACTTTGTGCAATTATTTGATTATCAGTTTGTTGGGACATGCACACTGGACCCCATTAAATATTGTCCCCCTTTTTAGTCCCCCCTTGTTGTTAACCAGGGATGACGACCACTGCATGGGGAAAAGCCTTTGCAAATCTCGTCTTGTATCCGCAGCCAGGGACACATCCAGGGCCACTGACTTGCCCATGTTCATCTTAAAGCCCGCCACCTTCGAAAAAGCGTCTAGTTCCTGAATGCACGCCGGGAGGGCCCATCTTGGATCATCCAGGGTCAAGAGGACATCGTCCGCATAGAGACTGATCGTATGGACATATGGCCCCATCTTGACCCCAATCGCATCTGGGTTCTGGCGAATTCTCTGGGCAAACGGCTCCATATAGAGAGCAAAAAGGAGGGGGGAAAGCGGGCATCCCTGCCTGGTACCCCTTTCAATCTCGAAGCTGCGGGAGCTGCACCCATTAACTCTAACTGTAGCCGAAGGGGACTTGTAACAGTTAAAGATCATCGAGCAGAATTTTTCACCAATACCCATCTTCTGGAGTACCTGCTCGAGATAGGGCCAATGAACGCGATCAAATGCTTTCTCAGCGTCTACTGCCAGCAACATCCTCTCACCTGGGATCCGTGAGGCTTTCTCTAAGATGTGCGCCACCCTCTTGGTGTTGTCGACTGTTTGTCGGCCCGGGACAAAACCAGCCTGATCAGCCTCAACTAGGCCCGGTAGATGCAGGGCCAATCTAGACGCCAGAATCCCTTTGTATAATTTAAGGTCAACATTCAGGAGGGATATAGGCCTGTACGAGCCGCAGAGGGCCCGATCCTTCCCAGGTTTCGGGATCACTGAGACCGTTGCCCTCAACAGGTCCGGCGGTATGGCCCCTGGCGCGGAGAAGGAGTTAAACAGGCAGGTAAGAATAGGAGCAACAATCGAGCAAAAGGTTTTATAAAACAGGGACGTATAGCCGTCCGGGCCCGGGGCTTTCCCATGTTTGAGCCTGGATATAGCGGATATCACCTCCTCCACATGAATACTGCGTTCTACATGTTCTGCCTGTGCTGGGTCCAGGGCCGGAAGGGCCACGGACTCCAAGTAGTCCGCAGTATCCTGCAGCAAAGGGGGTTCCCCCGTGTAAAGCTCTTCATAGAATCTACGGAACGTCTCCGCCACAGCCGCGTCGTCAGAGACTGCCACCCCATCAGAACCGAGCAGTTCCTTTACTACGTTACGCTGATGCGCTATACGGAGTCTATTCGCCAAGAGTTTGCCACACCTATCCCCACCCGTGTAAAACGGGTGTTTTAGACGCAGCGCCGCGTATTCCGCCCTATCCATGTCTAACGCCGACCAGAGCTTCCTGGCGGCCTTTAGTTGTTTCCACACCCTAGGAGCTCCGGTACGGCGATGGACCTGCTCCAATTCTCGGACCTTGGAAGTCAGCTCCTCCCTCTTACGTTGTCTCTCCCTATTCTCGGCCGAGGAGATGGAAATGAATTCCCCCCTCAGAACCGCCTTCAACGCCGCCCACTGCGTCGCTAGTGAGGTGTCTGTATTATCGTTGTGTGCCTGATACTCCCGGATCGCTTCCTCAATGTGTTTAACAACAGTTTTTTTATGTAAGAGGGTGTCTCTAAGTCGCCATACCCCACGAGAGGGGGGGGCCGGCGGAAGCGCAAATGTGCCTATGACCGGTGCATGATCAGACAACGACAGGACCCCAATGTCCGCCGCCGTAGCGGAGGCACACATCGGTCCACAGACCAATAAGTGGTCCAACCGTGCATAAGTCCGGTGTGCATGTGAATAGTAAGAATAGTCCCTACTCGTGGGGTGAAGGGTGCGCCAAAGATCATGTAGGTCCATGTCAGCGATTCGAGCCTTCCCTGCTTGTGAGAGTTCCCCAGTTTGCGGGTATCGCTGCGCAGACCTATCGAGTGTGGAGTCAAAAACTATATTCAAATCACCCCCTAGAATGATATGTCTGTCTGGGGAGGCAGTCACGTCCACCAGCGCTGAGTCAAGAAAGCGCTCCTGGCGGTCGTTCGGGCTATATAAAGAGCCGAAAGTGAACGTCGTGTCCCCCAGCTTGAGGGGATACGCTAACAGCCTCCCCTTTTGTTCTGCAAATTTGTACAGCATCTCCCCCCTGAAGGAACTTGCTATCAAAATGGCCACCCCCGCGGTCTTAGATGCAGCAGAGGAGAAGAACTGTGTGGGAAACTTATTAGAGCGCATCCTGTGACAATCCTGTGGTAGTAAATGGGTCTCCTGCAGGAGACATATATCTGCTTGTGTCCCCTCCAGCAAAGACAAGATTGTTCTCCACTTTACCAGATTGTTCAGTCCCTTAACATTAAGGGTCACTACCTTCAGTGTCGACATACCCCTAAAGGACCGTGCGCGCTAGGCCGCGGGTGCCCAATCAGCGGGGGAGGGGCACGGGACAGCAGTGCAGGAGAAGCAAAATAAGACAAAGCAATAACATGTAAGACACTGGACGGTGCCCCCTCTACCCCTAAACAACCCCCAACTTCCCTCAAATCAAACCCGTGGCAACTGTCCAACTTCCTACCCAAACCCGAACAACCCATTGTCCCAGTCATGTCCCAAAACGGACAAGTCCGTGGAAAGTACAAAAAGTGGACGTCCGGCCACTCGTTCTTCCCGCCTCTAGCCCCGACACTCCCTCCATCCCCCAAACCTGTTGTTGCAGAAGCTATGTCCATCCCCCCCCCGGAGCGATCCTACGCCGTCATGGCGACACCGTTCGTGGCAGCCGAGTCCCTGGCCGCTTCTCTCAGAGCATTGGCCATTTCTGCTCTAATGGTGGGTGAGTCCGGCCTCCCAGCACTAGCCGTCGACCTCCGCCTCGCCGATCGCCGTCGTCCTCCTCGATCAGGGCGCCTCCGGCCCGGCGTCGCTTCACTCTCCTCCGTGGCCGTGAGGCCCAGGACTCCACAGACATCCTGCAAGGAGCGCAGTTGGTGCAGTACGCCATTCCAGCGGAAAATAAGGCGAAAGGGGTGTCCCCAAGAGTACGGTGTTTCATTCTCTCTTAGGAAGTCCGTCGCGATTTTGAAGGCCCTGCGCTTCTGCAGAGTGATTGCAGACAGGTCCTGAAATAACGCTACTGGCCGTTCACGGAAGGTCAGCGGCTGTTTCTTACGGGCCTCCGCCATTATGCGTTCCTTCACTGGGAAGTCCGGGAGGTAGGCCAGAATGTCCGGAGGAGGCGCCGCCGACTGCCGCTGTCGGCCGACTCTATGGGCCCTATCAATCCGTATCGGGAAGTCCGCGGGCTCACCCAGGATCTCCCTGAACATGTCCCTCAGGTAGCCAGCCAAATCAGATCCCTCTTCTGCGGACGGAACACCCCGGACCCGAATGTTATTTCGTCTCGACCTGTTCTCCAGGTCTTCATTGTGTGCCTGGAGGTCGACATGCTGTTCCCTGAGGCGTAGGACGTCTTGCTGTAGATGGACAATCTCCTCGTCCCTCCGCTGAGCCGCTGCCTCCACCGTTTCCATCCGTTCACCAAGGCCCTCCACCTCTCTGCGGACCTCTCGCACCTCGCTGGCTACCTCCTGTTTTAGCGTTTGGAAGTCAGCCTTGAGTGAACTGAACAGGTCTTCCATGAAGGATCTTGTGACTGGGGGCTCACCCCCCGCCGGTTCACCCGTGGTTCTGGAAGAGCTCGGGGATGGTTGCGCCCTGTAGCATTGCTGCTGGGCCCTGCTGAGCATGTCCGGGAGGGTGCGGTCACCCCTCTTCGCGCTCCGGTTCCCCGACATTTGTGCACTATGGACCACAGCACTCCACTCAACCAAAGAGACGATCCCGAGCCACTGGTAGTAGGTCTCGGCGTCGTTGAGTCTCCACTGACGGGCAAGGCACCACCGAGGGTAGAGTCCGATGCAGCAGGGCTGCTACGCGTTCCGTGCTTCTGAGAACAAAATGGTGGCCAGGCTCCGCCGCGGAGGCCGACCCACACTTCCAGTTAAAGTTCAAGCCACTGACCACTATAAAGACCTCCCGGTCCGTGGAATCTCCTAGGACGGGAGTTCTGCTCAGGGCCGGGGGCGCAGGAAATGTTCCAGGACGGCACTGTAGGAGATCTTCGTCACCACCGTCGTGGACATAAGATGGCGGCCGGGCGTTGCCGGGCCGACCCTCCGAGTCCGATGGTCACTGCCGGAGCCGTGTAGATAGTCCGGGTCCCAGAAATGGGTCTCCTCTGGGCCCGTCGAGTCGTAGTAAGGCCAAATGACGTGACCCTCTTTCCGGAGCTCCGTCCCAAACTGGCTACTGGGCCGATGCACACGCAGCGTATCAGGCTACTGCCGCAGACTCAAGCGCCTCCATGCTCAGACAACAGGCGTCCCTCCTCTCGGCACCCCGCTGTGGCAAGTCATCCGGCGCCTCAGCTCCCGAGGCACAAGCCGATGCGAATAGGCAAGCAAACTCCGCACCAAGCAGCCAGATACTGGCGCCGGGGCCCGCCCAGGCCTCCCGGCCGGCGATCCGCTCTGCTTCGTGTCAATGGCGCTCCGCAGCCAGCTTGGCGGCCCCCGAGTGTGCTCCTGCCGAAGCGTTCGGGGCCAAAGTTTAGCACCGGTGTACGCACCAAGGCCTCCGCTACCCGTCCCGCGGCCGCTGAACCCCAGCGGGGGGAGGAAAGCTGTCTAAAAAGGGCTCGGGCCTAGTCGGGCCGGAGGAGCTATGGGAAGAAGCGTCCGCTCACCCCGCCATCTTGGTCACGCCCCCGACATTTCGACTTTAGAGCAATGTTTGGCAGATATAGAGACAGCTCCAGAAAGCAAAAGACGAGGCAGCATAGGGGGAGGGGTGGGAGACGCTTCCGCATCTACTCCAAATTCACCAAAACTGATGCTAAAGAGCGATTCTTCAAATTGTCAAGCACTACCACAACGGCTCATTGAGGGCTCACTAACAGTGGACTCCTTTATACAAACACAGAGTAGGAAGTATATAGAAAAAACATTGTCCTTAGCACGAGCAGAGTTAATGAACAAAGCACCCCAAGCTTATTTGGCATTTGCTAAACAAACTAACACCCAGACATCCACAGGTAGCAATATCCCATTACCAGCACAATATGATTGGGAAGTAGGGAAGTTTGGATTTACAGACTCAGATTTAGTAGCATGGGGGAATCTAAGCTGCAGGACACGCTTAAATATGAGGTAGACAAATTGCAACAATGGAAATAGTTAATACACACATATGCATTGATCAGTGTAGTCCAAACCCTGGCTCATTGCACCACCGCAGCCAACACAACAGAAGTTCCATTGCTTATCATGCACTTACGGGAAATACCGCCACCACCTGGCAGTGCGCCAAATGATTTAGCATATGTTTATGTCCCATGGTCCAGGCAGGATATTCATTGTTTTACTAGAGACTTTCCCAAGCTTAGAGATGAACCACGGAAATGGTATGAAGAATTACAAAGAATGGCTGCCCTGGGAGGATTACTATGGAGAGATTTGGATACATTGTTAAATATAATTGTCCCAAAGGACCTTTGGGAAGAATGTAAACGGAAGGTCGGGTGGCCAGATGTGGAGCCAAAGAGGGGCAAGGGCGGGATGCCAGGTCCAGAAATAGATGATTTATACACGAGTGGTAGAATATTTGAAGGAGAAGGTACCGGAAGATAGGGTTGATTGGAGTAAGATTACGAGTACTAAACAAGAGAAGGATGAAAGTGTGAATACATTCTTTGACCGCCTCCTACAAGTATATAGGCAGAACAGTGGATTGAAAAACCCAATGGGGGATGTGATGCCGGCCCTGGTAACAACATTTGTACAAGGTCTCACACCACCTATCAAAACACACTTGCAAACTTCTTTTGTCTGCTGGCAGCAAGAGCCGATAGAGAAAGTGTTGGCGGCAGCTAAGTACTGCTCAGATTTTCAGTCTAGTACGCTGGCAATGGAGACAGAAAAATTAAAGAAAGAAAAAGTGAGGGTAATGGTAGCAGAAGAACGATTTTACAGTAATAACAGAGGGAAGGAAAGGAGAAGAGGGGGGTACGAGGTGCAGGAAGACAACAAAACAGTAGGACACCTGCCTTGCCCCGCAGATCAGCCTCCCTGCCACCACAAGGAACAGCATGTTTCTATTGTAAGGACCCCAACCATTGGAAAGCAGAGTGCCCAATATTGAAGAAAAGAAATGACGACAATAGGTACACACAGAACAGCGGGCAGGAGGGCGGACACCAGCAGATCAATTACAATAGGCACACAGGGTACTGGAACAATGCGCCACAGGAAAATGAGCCTCAACAACAGCAGCAATGGACAGGAGGGGAGGGGTGGACACCAGTAGGCAATGACTGGCCCCAACCACCACCTCCAATTTCATTCTAGGGATGCCTTAAAGTGGGAAACTGCGTAATAGCCCCAGCAATAACAGTGGATCAATCCGGACCTTATGTAGAGGAAGAAGTCTTGGGGAGGATTGTTCCATTCCTATTTGATACTGGGGCTCAAAGATCAATGCTGAAGGCACTTACAATGCCTGAGGCTCCACTTTCTAGGATTACGGTAACCACAGTAGGCATGACCGGACAACCCATTACAGAATTCCTTACTGAACCACTACAGTTTGTAGTAGGTACAATAACAGTGCACCATCAGTTTATCCTTAGCAGGTTTTGCCCCGTGAATTTTCTGGGTAGAGATTTGTTATGCAAATTGCAATGCACCATACACTGTTCACCAACAGGGGTCTTCCTGAAGAGCAAAACCAATGGCCTCATTTTACAAGCCTTTATAACATGCACTGACCCTACAATACCGCCAGAACTATGCCACTGTGTGCCGCAGAGAGTCTGGGCCACCAGTGCCAATGACGTAGGGCGGGTATTAAACTACCCACCAGTCCAGATAAAATTAAAACCAGGAGCAATTCTCCCAAGATTTCAAAAGAGGGGGAGGAAGGCATCGCACCAGTCATACAGGACCTCTTGAAGCTAGGAATACTAAAGGAGATTCAATACAGTCAATGTAACACACCATACTTGGTGAAAAAAGCAACAAGGGGATCGAATGGTGCTCCTGTCTATAGATTCACACAGGATCTGAGAGAATTGAACAAAATAGTGTTGCCTTCTTTCCCGGTGGTCCCAAACCCAGCAACAATATTATCCAACATCCCAGTGACAGCCACCACCTTCACAGTGATGGATCTTAGCTCCGCCTTCTTTACCATCCCCTTGCACCCTGACAGCCAACATTTCTTCTCCTTTAGTTTCAGACACAAGAGATTTTGTTGGACAAGGCGTGTGCAGGCCTATACAGAGTCGCCTTCTATTTTCACACATGCCTTGAAAACAGATTTAGACTCCCTGGTACTTAAGAAGGGATCCACACTTATAGAGTATATTGATGATCTATTATTGGCCTCGCCTTCAAGGGAGGCTTGCGTAAAATACACCATCGCTGTCCTGTGCCACTTAGCACTTAAGGGTTACAAAGTCTCCCCCAAGTAGCTACAGTTTTGCCTCACCTCTGTGAAGTATCTAGGCCACGAACTAACAGAAGGCACCCGGAAGCTGCTGCCTGACAGAATATCGACCATCATCCATTTTCCCAGACCCCACACTCAGAAGGAGGTTAGAGCATTCTTAGGGGTAGCAGGCTACTGTCGTCACTGGATACCTAATTTCTGTCTTATTGCGAAACCCTCGCAGGCACTCACACACAAAGACATACCTGACATTGTACCTTGGTCACAGGAATGTGAGAAAGCTTTCAATGAGCTGAAAAGGGGGTTACGTGAAGCACCAGCATTAGGCATCCCTGATTATAGCAAGGATTTTCACATGTTCTGTCATGAGAAGGGAGGTTGCTCAATGGGGGTCCTGGCTCAGAAACATGGAGCCTTCTACCGCTCAGTGGCATATTACTCTGCCACGCAAGACCCAGTGGCCTCAGGACTCCCGCTGTGCCTGAAAGCTGTGGCAGCTGCGGCACTTGCCGTGGAACAGTCAGACAACCTAGCGTTAGGACACACACTAGTCTTACACGTTCCACATGCCGTGGACACACTTCTCACATCCACTAAGACACAGCATCTCACAAATGCACACCTCACCAGGTATGAGTTGGTACTGTTGACACCACACATTGTCATCAAGAGATGTACCACCCTGAACCCTGCGTGTTTGCTACCAACTGAACACGAGCTGGAGGATTTTGATTCAGATGATTCCTTTCATGATTGTGCCATGGCCATAGATAGGCATTCAAAGGTACACCCAGACCTTAAATATACACCACTCACAGATGCTCAAGGAGATTTGTTTGTAGATGGGTCGTGCCTGAGGGATGACAGAGGGCATGTGCGTGGGCTGAAGGGAAGAAAGTGAATATATACACAGACAGTCAGTACGCTTTTGGGGTGGTTCATGACTTCAGCCAGCTGTGGTCAATGAGGGGATTTCTCACATCAGCTGGCCAGCAGATACAGCATGCACAATTGATTTGTGACCTTCTCCGAGCACTGCTACTTCCTTCCAAAGTGGCATTAATAAAATGTGCCGCCCACACCTCATCAAAAGACCCCGTTTCCAGAGGCAATACTTTCATTGATCAAGAAGCAAAGAGGATAGCGCTTACAGTCTGCCAGCTAACGATGATACAATTAGCGGACAATAAAACAGACACCAGGGATGACAATGATTCCTTGCACTTTGGCCCAATACAGATTCAGATGAGGGCGGCTCACCAGGAAAAAGAGGAATGGGCCCAAAATGGCTGCGTACAATCCAAGGAGGGGTTATTGGCGGGGCCTAATGGAAGGATATGTTTGCCCTCTATCATGCTCCCTTCAATGGCCAGACTCTTTCATGGGCCTTCATATGTAGGGCGAGATGGTATGATTAGGCTGTTTTCCCAGTGTTAGTATAACTCCAAATTTCGTCAGACAGCAGAAAGACTTTGTAAGCAATGTTCTGTCTGTGACCAATATAACACAGGAAAAGGTACACCAACTGACTGCCCCTGGCCACTCCTCCCCCCCCCCCGCCCCCCCATGGACCATTTGAAAGCCTTCAACTTGATTTTATCGACATGCCCCCCACCCAGAAATACAAGTATGTTTTGGTAGTGGTATGCATGTTTAGTAAATGGACAGAGGCTTACCCCACAATACATTGTGATGCACAGAGTGTGGCCAAGTGCCTGCTGCAAGAACTACTGCCAAGATTTGGGGTACCCTCTCTCCTTGCGTCCGACTATGGGCCTGCATTCATTTCCCATGTAATAAAAGGACTATGTAAAGGGCTTGCGATAACGCAGAAACTGCACTGTGCCTATCACCCACCAGCTGCAGGCGCGTTGAGAGAAAGAATGGGGGGGTGAAAAATAAAATAGCAAAGATTTGTGCGTCACCAGACCTCTCCTGGGTAGATGCATTGCCCTTAGCACTACTAGCAATGAGAAGCACACCAGATAGGTTGACCAAGCTAAGCCCACACGACATCGTGTTTGGCAGACCAATGCATATTCCAGGACACATGTCAACTGCCCCCCTGTCAATAACTGATGAACTTTTGCTTTGTTATTGTAAGAAATTAACAGACATTTTACGTTACCTCCATTGTCAGGTGCTGAACTACGTCCCAGAAGCAGCCACTCCACCAGCCCATGATCACGCAACACACACAAAGAAGGCAACGCCACCTGAGAGCAAAGGACAGATTCCACCAACATCAGTACCGACATCAGAAGTGCATCGCGGATATAACCTTCGCTCCAACAAACAGAAAGCTGAAGAAGTGGATTGATGATTTACTAACCGCTGCCTAATGCAAGGACTCAGAACTTCCAGATTTCGATCTGCGTCAATACAGGCCAGCGGTCAACGGTCCAGAATTGAAGTAACCCTTTTGTGCCCAGGAACAGAGATAAGTGCAACACTGACATTACTTGTGCAGAGTCCTCTGTTGCTCAGTGAGCTAATAAGATTGATTTTTCGTGACATTTCCTTTCCAACGGGTTCGACGCTAGTACCTGAGCAAGAATTAAAAAATGTACGTTTTGACTTTTAAATTGTGCCATTTTTGCGATAGAGGACACTGGTTTTAGCCTTATCCAAGACCTGGAACATTCCCCATTGTGCCGTTTTTGCAATAGAGAACACTGGTCCTAGACCTATTCGAGACATTAAATCGAAAAGGAAACCAGTGGTTAAATACTTGGCTCTAAGGGTTAGTTAGCATAGCGCCAAGAGGAAGAAGAATAAAATTAGGGCCTATTCACCAGCCCGAGTGGACCAAGAATAAACTTAGGGCCCATTCACAAGAAGATTGAAAGCATAGAGAAGGGACAGGTTTTTTCTGGAGCCATGCCATCCACTGAACAACACACATGTAACTGGAAAGCAGTGATCCTTGCAATATTATTACCGGCACCAGCAATACTAGTGACAATAATGATTATAGTATATTCTGTTGATCTTTAGATACTGCATCTTAATGGAAGAGTGGGGGATAGGAGTGATGGAAGAACCAACAAAATCCCCAAAGGACTATGAACTAAATATGACCACAAGCAATGTTGAAATGGGGGTGGATGTGAATTTAGGGGATTAAGGAGAATTGTGGGAAACATATGAAGGAAATCAATATATTGAAATGTTAATCAATTTTTAATGTATCCAATTGCTATGTTTGTTCACACCTGCCCACAGATGCAACACATAGTCTAAAGTACAACATACTGCCAGTGTCCAAGTATGTAGGCTGTGTTTTAATGCGAGACATGCTACTGAGCCAACACAGCATATCTGTGTCGGTGTCAGTAGGTATGACTATACCTGAAGTACAGGCCAATCCCAGCTATAGCTACAGCTATAACACACAAACAACAGGCCCTCCTCTCATTCCAAAAAAGGTCCCTTGCATGAATATGCAGCCAACTAAGGGATACCTAGAGATGTTAAAGGGATTTGACAGGACGTCAAGGAATAATGATTGGAGAGGCCGAGCAGGCTGAGATGACATAGGGACAGAGCAGAAAGGCAACATGAAAGTGACAAAGTTCAGGGTAGAGGCAGTGTCTGCCCCCTCCTGCATCCTTAATGATCAAAGGATAGCACCCAAACGAATACCAGCTTTGCCGAAAAAAGGAAGAGCATGTAGCTTTTCAGAATTACTGGACAAAGACTTCTGGAAAGAATGCATCTCATTTACATGCACCTTAGCAGAACTGGCTCAGGGTCAGCAGGGATTGTTAGACTGTGAAGACAGGATAAACAGAATGAAAGCAAAACAAGTCCAACACATATATGTGGGCACCTGCAGCTGTCACCACACTACAAGACTGACACGACTCAGGAGCCGTGACGAGTCGTCACCAGGTCTGATAGGTTACATGGGCCTTTTCTTTGTCTGTGGCCCATGGGCATTCTTCTATTTGCCCCCAGGATGGTATGGAAATTGCTACCTAGCATCCTTCATTCCACGGATGACCCACTTCACCAAATTAGTGCCAGCAGAAGAGAAAGTGTTGGCCCCGGTTAGGGCCAAAAGAACAGCAGCATGGATAGACAACGTGTTAACAGGTTTTGGGGCAATGGACCCAGTAGTAGGGAGTGTCTATACCTCAGTCAGGGTACACCAGTTATCCAGAATGATTGAGGATCTAGCAGACTCTACCACTGACGCCCTGGGTAATATAACGGAAGAACTCAACTCCGAGAGGGCCATCGTAATCCAAAATAGGATTGCTCTAGACATCATTCTGGCCAAAGAAGGAGGAGTTTGTAACGCCATTCATCAATTACCTTCTCAGTGCTGTGTTTTCATACCAGATAACAGTGGGAATATAAATAAAGCAATAAATAAGATCAAGGACATTAGAGATGAGGCCTATGGTATACACACAGGAGGCTTGTGGGAAGACATGATGAACTGGTTTGCAGACTGGGGTTTGTGGATACTAAAGGCGATCATAATAGTGGTGGCAGTCCTTTTGACACTATCCAACTCCTGTGCCCGCTGCATATCCAGGGATGGGATTACACCACACCACACCCATGAGGTTGAGGGGCAAGACATGATGTACAAAGCTGATTTCTGATTAGCATATGATTTAGTATCAAATGGGGCGATGATGACACGTATTTTCATGATACTAAATGCCTTTGCTTTGAGGCCTGTAGTTTTCTTTAATCTACTTAAAATGGACCCAGCAAGAAAGCACAAAATGGTCACACATTCCATTTTGTGTCAGCCAGCTGCAAACGTTCAAAGCAACGCAAGGCTTTCCGAGAAATACGCGTGCCAGCTTCCAGCTAGCTATTGCAAAATCTTACATTTCCTATCAGTGTCAGCATGACCTGACCGGCCACGTCCGTGCCATGCCCACATATACCAGAAGCACATTTCACCTCTATGAAAATACCCCAAATCTGCTTTTGCCGATGACACATGGGCAGCAACACCAGATCATAGACGTATTTCGGGCCTTAGAAGTTATCACACCAGGATTAGCCTTCACTGATTGGTCCAGCAGTGCATAGTCTGATCTGTGTTCCGTATATTGTGATGCCCATCCTCTAGGGCTTGCATCTATAAAATGTCTCTGCACTGTCATACGAATTGGGCACTCAGTAAGCTTTCCTGAGGGGATGTATGTTGTTACAACGCATGCTTTTTCCACGCATGCCTTTACAACGTAGGTTTTACAACGACTTGCGTTGGGTGGCGTTGGATTGTGAATAGTTTAATTTACTATTCCAACTCCAGTCCCCGTGGATAGTAGGGAAGGTTTTGGATAGTAAATTAAACTATTCCCTATCCTACAGCGCCCTCCAGCGCAAGTCGTTGTAACGACTTGCGTTGTAAATCCTACGATGTAAAGGTACTGCGTGAAAAAAGTTTTGTTGTAAAGGATGTTTCCCTTGCTGAGGTCTCCGTGTTGCATGTTTATTTTGCATTCTGATTGGGTTCCCAATAAATCTTGCAAACTTGTGTGATGAGAGAGAATTGCTTGTGTCTCTTTATTATCCTTTTTCATTTCAGCTTCAACAGGCATCAGGCGGGTGTTTTAGATGTGGGCTTGATATAGGCGATTGGCTTTGCATTTGCTTTACTTACACAGCACTAGCTGAATTTTAGATTAAGTTCTTCCAGTGGCTCACCATAACCCTCCAGCGTTTTTTTTACACCCAATCCTTCCGGAAGCCTTCTTTGGGATTTGCAATTCTTCTAACCTTTCCGTATACGGCAAAGGCAGCTGCTCTTTATAGCATCCTGGGTGGTAAAATCACTTATTCTTCATAAACGGAAGTCAAGGGAAGCTCCTTTCTATGACTCTTGGGTTTTTAAGATGCCACAGATGAAAGAAAGGGAAAAACTGTATGCTTTAGGGGTAGGGGCAGTATGGAAATTCCTAAAACTATGGGAGGATAGGAAAAGTATCATATGGTATCTTTCTAGCATGAATGCATTTGTGTTTTTAAAGTTACTTTTCGTTGATGGAACCCCGATCCCTAATTTAAAGCCGTGGATTAGCTTTGTCCTTCAAATAAAATGTATTGTATCTATTTATCAACCTGTACTACTGCATACAAATTATTTACAAAAAGACTATGTGCATTTTTTTGTTTCGTGTTAATTAGCATGGGTTCACTAGTTGATTCCTACCACATTGGTTAGGGACTTCTGCGCTCCTAACGTAGACCAAATATCCTGGAGTGGCAATCCAGACCGTAACATGTAGGCCACATCTAAGAAGGTGGAGACCTTTGTGATTCTCAGACGTCCAACCATAGTACCATGTTATGTTATGTTAATATGTATTTATAAAGCACCAAATCACCAACGGTCTCCAAGCGTTAACACATTGACTCAGAACCCAAATGCCCCCACTGCCAGCTGATCAAAGTAAAGCTTATCCAAATGCCTCAGTAAACAGGATGGTCTTCAACTTCCTCCTAAAAGGAAGTGACATAGATTCTCCACGTAGGCTCTCCGGAAGCTGATTCCAGAGCTGGGGAATTACCATAGAGAAAGACCGCCCTCCCAACGTAGTTCTACTGAAGCGCGGACAAGTCAGCAGATTTCTCCCAGATGAGCAGAGACACCGACTTGGAGTATACGGCTTCATGCGCTCTTTTATATAACCGAGAGGTGCTCCATACTGAGCTTTGTGTGCAATACACAGGCCCTTAAACCTGACCCTCTGCTTAATCGGGAGCCAATGTAATTGTTGTAGCAGGGGTGTGGCACTAGATCTTCTTGACAGCTTGAAAATCAGTCTTGCTGCATCATTTAGTGTCACCTGAAGTTTCCTCAGGAGTTTCTCTGGGAGCCCAATGTAAACTGTGTTGCCATAATCCAAACGGGATAAGATTTGCATGGACACAATGGTGCGCATGGTGGAAAATGACAGCAGAGGAACCAATTTCCTAAGTTGTCTTATCAGATTTGCGCATCTCCCCACAGCCGCCGCTACCTGATTGTTCATTGTCAACTTGGTGTCTAACCTGATTCCCAGGCTCTTCACAACCGGCACTGGTATCGGAGTAGTGCCGAGCTCTTGTGGCCAGAAAAGACTGGACCATGGGTTAGTCCTTGTACCACGGGCCAACACCTCAGTCTTATCTGGATTTTCCCTAAGCGAGTTGTGAGTCATCCAGTTCATAGTGAACCAGAGGATATTCTGTACATTTAACTGCGCCTGGGCAGAGTCATCTATGCACACAATTAGCTGGGTGTCATCAGCCTAGTTAAACACCTGACAGTCCAGTTTTGCCAGGACTTCTACCAATGGCTGAAGGTGGATGTTGAAAAGCAGCGGTGACAATGCCGAACCTTGCGGCATCCCACAAGGCAGTGCGCTATACCTGGATGTACAATCACCCAATTGGACTTTTTGGGACCGATCCTCCAGGAAGGAGATAATCCACTGAGGACTGTCCCGGTCACTCCCAGCCATCGAACACGGTTTACCAGTAATGCGTGCTTCACCGTGTTGAATACGGCTGAGAGGTCCAATAGGATCAATGCAGCGGGGATTTTCTTGTCCGTAGTGAGCCATCTGAGTACAATGTGTTTTTAACCTCTTCCGGGTGACCCCTATCAACTTTGCTACACCTTAGATCAGGGGTCCTCAAACTAAGTGGCGGTGCCCCTAGGGGGTCCAAAAGTGATCGCAGAAAAGGGTAGGGGGCTCCTGACTCTGACCAAAAGAAGCATTATGCTGATTGCAGTGCTTTGTTTAAAGTTGAAAAAAACATGAGCGACAGTAAGCCTCTCTGTAACAAGCCATCACTAACATGTTTTGTCATTTATATCCTTGCGGGGAGTATATGTCAAAAGGGAAGGGACTCCAAATATTCTTCAAAACCCCTGATTCTAATAGTCACACTGTGAATACTTGAACATGCCAGTAAGCACTGCCTGACCAGAACAGTATGTTTGCAAAATCATATATTTGATTGCATTTTTAAAACGGTAATATAACTCAACTTCAAAGTTTAAATACACCTAGATATATTTAAACATTGCCAATTTAATAGAACAGGTGTGAAAAATAGTGAGGGGGCCCCTTTGTTTTTGTTTTTTTTTTACCACTGGGTGGGGTAGGATTACAAGGTTTGAAGACCACTGCCCTACATACTTTTACCCCCTATTTTGTCCCTACCGTATCAAAGAATTTCCTGTTCTTCTGGTTCGGCCCACCCAAATGCACTACTATTCGTGGTGAGGTGGGGTCCAATGATGAAGCATGCCACAAGAATTTTGTGGGTGAGGACACCCTAAAAAAACTCAATAGGTTGTTCCAAGCAGGTATAGCCAACAGGAATAATTTTCCTGCTTGGGTTTCCTTTCTTCTTTTTTTAATTGAGTTGTCAAAACAAAATTTCGCCTCAGAGAGAAACAGTGGTACACCGGTAGGTAGCATTGGTATATTTTATAGCAGCTGAGCCGTCATTTGGCATGTGCGAGCTGAGCCCAGGCACAGGGCGCCAGTCTTCAGAGGGGCAGCGGAGCTTTAATGGCATGCACTCAGCAGCATCTGTCTGACTTGGCTCCAGTGATTCCGTTTGAACTGCGTTTAATCATTTGTTTAACCTGTAGCAGGTGATGTTTTAACACCCCATCAGCCCTCTTCCCTGTCCTTCCATCTCCCTTTCACATCCTGCCGCCACCCCCAACAAACAGCTTGGTACCAATGCGAAGAAAGCTGAGCTGTGAGTGATTCGTGTGAACTGGAGGAGGTGCAGAGGTGTTTGTGTTTAGAGGCTAGACACCACTGTGATCCCATCAGTTAGGAGCTAACCTGTGAATATTGCGAGGATGATGACATGGGTCTCTCTGTATGGCCGGCTCTGCATAGCAGGCTAGGAAACACCAGGTATTCCCATAACTGTGACTGCTCGAGCACAACAGACAACCATGACTCACATGAACAAGAGCAAGCAACATGATGAGAACAGCGCTCACTTGGGGTTGGACGGTATCTGCTGAGTGATTCCATCGTATGTGACATCATCAGCCAAACCTATCTTTTCAGCCAGGTAGCTCAGTGAGCTAAGCGCTCTCTGCTCACGCCCTTTGCAATGTCCAGGTAGGGCGTTTGGATCATGGCAGGGCTAACTCAGCGTGTTATTATTCAGATCCTAGAAAAGTGGGTAATATAGTGCCCGTGATACACGAAACTGCAACATGGTGAATGGAATCCAGCACTATAAAAATAAGTTATTATTTGTCCTTATTGTTGGCATACTGTGCTCCCAAAAAGATCTCATCCACCATCTCTCTAAAGACATAAAAAGGGGAAGTTACAACAACACCTCCAGAAGTAAACACGCGCAGGGGAATCAACGACATGTTCATGAGCAGGATATCAAAAATACTTAGATACAGATATGAGGCAGGCCCGCGTGGCGCTCAGGGGATCTCCGAGGCTGCGCTGGCTGGGGAGTGCAGTGCACGCGCCGCCGCTGCCCCCTCTCACGGGCTCTTCCTGGTTGTGAGTTTCACTATCACATGACCTGTCGGGGAGGAAGTGAGAGCCCAGCAGCAGCCCTGCGAGTGCGACGCCGAGCCGGGGGAGGAGGGGACTCCGGACCGAAGTTTGTGCGGAGCTTTAACAGCGACCTCCGCGCCGCCGGCCAGGTGAGCTCCCCCGGGCACCTATCGGCATTCCGCAGGGACCCCTGACTTCAGTTCGCAAAAGGCACAAGTGTGGGTCCTGGGTAGCCGACGGGATGACCTTTTCAGCTTCCAGGTCGTCCTTCCTTCGGCCCACGGGGCCTTTACATCAGTCCCTCTTCGCCCTGGTCGTAGCCGATGAACCCACTTCAGTCCGCAGTCACCTGGGACCCGCTCCAGGGATTGTTCCGAGCTGCAGGGGGGTGGGGTGGGTCGACAGGCCCCAGGGGCACTGCAGTCCACGTGTGTCATTTCTGCAGTCCATGGATGCTAGAACTTAGCTTCAGTGCGCGGGGTGTCCTGCTTTTTCCCCTGCGGGGTGTTCCTAATGTCCTGACTGTACTCCACAGTATCCCGAAATCACACCGCAGGGTGTCCCGACTTGAACTCTGTAATGTGACTGACTGCATAGCACTGAGTGGCTGCCTGGGGATTCATGTCCACTTTCTATCTTTTGGGAGGGGTCCTGACTGCACTTCTGCACTTTTCATGGGGTGCTGATTGCTGTCTGCTGGGGGGGGGGGGGGTCGCATTAACTGTACCCTACGGGGGAGGGGTCCACTACTACTGCAGCGCACACAGAGAGGTTTACCACAGTCCCGGGACTGACTGCAGCTCTCAGGGGCCCTGACCACAGTCCATGTGAGGGGGGCGGTGTTTGCCACAATCCGCAGTCCAGAGTATTTATTTATAAAGTTTTGCGGGCAGTCGCATTGGTGCCGGCCTGGTATTAGACAGTGTGTGTCCGGAAGAGTAGGATGGAGGTAGGGGCGTAGCTTGGTCAAATGTATTAGGGGGTGCTAGTCTGAACTTTTTCAACTAGCAACATCCAGGACCCAACTGAAAAGAGTAGTGACTGGCAGAGGTCACTGAACGGCAATAATGGACGAGATCAGGGGCATTAGTTTTAAGTTATTTAGTAAAGCAAGGCCATTCTTGGTAGCTGTAATATAATTTTAACCCACAACTCAAGTGAGCGTAAAACTGAAAATGTCTACTATGTATTTGCAAACTGCAGTATAATATGAATCATTTTTTATCATGTGCTTAAAAGGCACAATAGAACACTTATAGTTGGAAACAAACAGCTCTTACCTGAAAATTTTATTTTATTGATTCCTTTTCACAAGTCTGCAACTATCAAAACCTTTGTACACTGTTTATTAGGATTCAATTCGTCTGTTGTCGTTCTATATTAGTTTGTGTCCTTTGGAAGCATTCTGTGGATCAGTTTCTCTTTGATGGTCCAGGCCAACCTTTTGTTATGGTTTCAATCTATGTGGTAATACAGGAGGTATGAGGGGGCTGGGGACTATTTATAGTCCTCACTTGACAAATCATGTGGGTATGGGTGTCTGGTGAGGCAGGGATGCCTCAATTTCGTAAGTAAGGGAAGCGAGGGAGTAGGACTCGGAGTAATGCAATTACCGGTAAGTAATTGAAGCATTCATTATCACTGTTCTCTTGTCCAACTGAAGGTGGGCAGACAGAACATGCAAAACAAAAATACAGCATCAACTTTCTAATTATATTCGCAATAGGGATACTCTCCAACCATTGTGCACTGACAGTGTTCTGTTTCTTTGGATCTATTTCTGAATTTTTGGAGTAATGCTGTTTACGTGGCTGATGAGGTCCATTTTCAATGAAGAACAAACTTTGCCTTTCATTCAGCTTGGTGTTTTCTGATCTGCTGGATCCCAGCTTACAGTGGCATCCACTGGTTTATCCAATACAATTGTATGCAATACCAATCAGTTGCACAAATTCAAAAGCTTGTGTGCCTTTTCCTGTATCTGTGTAGCAAATCGTTTTACTTCTGCGCAAAAATTGTCAGTAGAGTATTGGGTTTTTACCACACTAGATCCTGCTTCAGTTCCTTGTTCCACTGTGCCCGTACTTGCTTTCTTGCCCAGACTTGGTTTTATTCCCCTGTGCCTGTGCTTGTTTTCTTGCCTAAACTTGTTTTTTCTTCCTGTGCCCAGTTTTCTTTCGGCCCGCCCGTTTTTCCCACTGCTGCCTCCCTGCGGCCCGCGCCCTGCAATCCCATTCGCCACTCTGCTCCTGCCTCCCACATCCCCTCATATGGAGGCTGAGCCGCTGGCGTGCCGAAGGCGCATCTAAGGCGGCCCGACCGCACCCAGCGCCAGGACCCCTGGACCTCACGATGCCCGACACCGCTAGGATGCCAGAACCCTCCACGCACTCAACACCGGACGATCACACACCTGCTTCCTGGCCGCCCGAAGCACACCCACGGAGCTTTCACCTGCCGGAACTGCAGCTTCACAAGTATCCGCCCCACCATGCTGCCGACCAGGAAAAAACCCAACCACCTCAGATGCATCCTTCTCAACACCTGCTCTGCCCGCAAACACGCCGTTGAACTCTGGGACCTACTCGACTCAACCTCCCCAGACGTTGCCTTCCTGACGGAGACCTGGCTGTACCTCGCCTCGGCACCCGACATAGCCATAGCCGTCCTGGAAGGCTACAAGATCACCTGCAGGGACAGCACCAGCTGAGCAGGAGGAGAAATCACCATCATCCACAGGAACACTCTGTGTCTCGACCAACACCGCCGACACCCTCAGCACCGCCGAACACCTGCACTTCCAGATCCACACCGACCCCAATACCACCCTCAGAGGAACCCTCATCTACAGACCCCCCCGGACCCTGACCACAGTTCAGTGACTTCATCGCCGACTTCATCAGCACACACGCCCTCGCCTCCACGGACTAGATCCTACTCGGGGACTTGAACTTCCACCTCGAGAACAACAACAACACCAACTCCACCACCCTCATCGACAACCTAGCCAACCTCGGACTCCGACAACTCATCACAAACACCCACCCACTCTGCTGGTCACACGCTTGACCCCATCTTCTCCGCAAGCCCCCACGTCTCCTTCAACCACACCACCAAACTCCACTGGACCAACCATCGCTCCATTCACTTCACCTTCAAGAAACCCACCACGCACCACCGCACCCAACAGATGCCTCACCGCTGCTGGAGCAAAGTCACCGAATATCAGCTAACCACCACCCTCCGACCCCCAACACCGCCGCCCACAACCTCAGACAGTGGATCAACGACTGCGCCAACACCCTCGCCCCGATTAAGAAACTCTCCAACAGTCACACCAACAAGAAAGTCAGCTGGTTCACTGAAGACCTTCGAGCCTCCAAGCAAACCTGCCAAAAGCTGGAGAAGATCTGGCTCCGTGAACGAACACCGGACAGCCACGCAGCCCACAAGAACGCCACCCGCAAACACCATCACCTCATCAGATCCGACAAAAGGGCCTCCTTCAAAAACCGCCTACACAACAACGCGCACAACAGCAAAGAGCTCTTCAACATGGTGAAGGAACTCTCCAAACCCAGCTCCAACACCAACTACGTCCCACCCTCGCAAGACCTGTGCGACTCGCTGGCCGCCCCCTTCCACCGCAAGATCGCAGACATCCACGACAGCTTCAACGCCATGACCGCCCGACAACCACTGAGACCTCCGCCCCCACGACCACCATCCGCACCAACTGCCTGCTCTCCTGGACCAACATCAATGACGATTACACCATCAAGATCATGATCACCATCCACTCTGGATCTCTGTCAGACCTATGCCCACACCACATCTTCAACAAAGCCAGCACATCCATCGCACCCCATCTCCGGAAAGTCATCAACACCTTCGTCGAGACAGCAACCTTCCCGGAGAGCTGGAAGCACGCCGAGATCAATGCTATACTCGAGAAACCCAAGGCGGACCCCAAGGACCTCAAGAACTTCTGGCCCATGTCCCTGCTCCCGTTCCCGGCAAAGGTCATCGAGAAGACTGTCAACCAACAACTGACCCGCTACCTCGAGGAGAACAACATCCTGGACCCTCCCCAGGCCGGGTTCGGCACCAACCACAGCACCGAGACTGCCCTCATCGCCGCCACCGATGACATCAAGTCCCTGCTGGACAACGGAGAAATGGCAGCCCTTATCCTCCTGGACCTGTCAGCAGCCTTCGACACGGTCTGCCATCAGACACTATGAACACGCCTCCAGAACGCCGGGATCCAAGAGAAGGCCCTGGACTGGACCACCTCCGTCCTCTCTGGCAGAACACAAATTTTCCGCCTTCCCCCTTTCTGCTCCAAAGCCACCAAGATCATCTGCGGCGTACCCCAGGGCTCATCCCTCAGTCCAACTCTGTTTAACATCTACATGGCACCGCTCGCCTAAGTCACCCATCAGCACGACCTCAACATCATCTCCTACGCTGATGACACCCAGCTGATCCTCTCCCTCACCAAGGACCCCCACACTGCCAAAACCAACCTTCACGAAGAAATGAAGGCCGTCGCTGAATGGATGAGGAACAGTCGACTGAAGCTGAACTCGGACAAGACGGAGTTCCTCATCCTGGGATCCACCCCTTCAGCCTGGGGCAACTCCTGGTGGCCGATCGCACTGGGGACCGCTCTAACACCCACCGACCACGCACGCAACCTAGGTGTCCTCCTTGACTCCATCCTCTCCATGACTAAACAGGTCAACGCCGTCTCCTTCTCTTGCTCCAACACCCTCAGCGCATGCTCCGCAGGATCTACAAGTGGATCCCCACTGAAACGAGAAGAACGGTCACCCAGGCCCTCGTCGGCAGCAGGTTGGACTACAGAAACATCCTCTACGCAGGAGCCTCGGCCAAACTCCTGAGATGGCTCCAACGCATCCAGAACGCCTCTGCACGCCTGATTCTCGACATCCCTCGCTTCAGCCACATCATACCCCACCTGAGAGACCTGCACTGGCTCCCGGTCAACAAGAGGATAACCTTCAAAGCTCCTCACCCATGCACACAAGGCACTACACAACACCGGACCAACGTACCTCAACAGACGACTCAGCTTCTACACCGGCAAACCGCCAGCTCCGCTCCACCGACCTCGCCACAGTCATTCCGCTTCCAAAGAGCGACCTCCGGTGGCAGATCGTTCTCCACCTTGCAGCCAAGACCTGGAACACCCTCCTCATCCTCATTACCAGCCTCGGTGATTGTACAGAAGTGTTTTTCATTTAGAAAATTAGTTTGGAAGTTTCTATATTTTGCCTCAGAAAAAATAACTTTTGTTTGTGGACTTAGCTTACCTCATATGGATTAGCTGGAGCTCCAAGAACTCCCTATTGTATTGTAATTGCAATTATGTAGCGCTTGCTACCCCTGACGAGGCTTCTAAGCGCTTTTTCATCGCTACTCTGGAACCCATAAAGGATTAGTGGTGAATTAGTATAGTGAAATATGAAAGTAATTTGAGGGGTGGATATGTTGGTCCGTTATTTGTACTGGAGAGGATAGTGACATTTTTCATTGTGCCGATTCCGGTACTCATTGTGCCGATTCTGGTACTCTTTGTCAAAAAGGGAGTTGCAGAGTAAACACTGAATTTTAAATCTTTTTGGGGTTTTGGCATTTTTTTTTTTGCAGTACAGGTGGTTTTTTTTGTTTTTTTTTAGAAATGCATAAAGTCTATCTTAGGCCTAGTTAACACTGTCTGCAAATAATGATAATGCTGATTCTATGTATTATTAACAATGCCAATAATAAGAACAATACAAAAAAATAACATTTTGTTTCTTTAGCCTAGAACTTTATATTCCACTTCTCCTGTTTTCTAAGCACCTTAAATACCAAACATGTCATCCGATTTAATATTACTCAGTACACCAACCTCAAAAGGAAGGAGCATCGAAGTTTACAACAAATAATTACTAGACAATGGGAAAGGTGAATCATATGGCAACGTGTTGCATTTACAAAGTAGCATAATGCAAGCAAAATTCACATGTTATACCCTGTATGTGCTAATAAGAGGCTTTGCATTTTGCCACTTCTACACCAACTCACTCGTTTGGCTGAGTCAACAAACTATGCGTTTTTTAAGTGGATTTTTTTAAGTTGTCCCCAAATTGAAAAAAATGGCCACTACATAGCCACCTACAACACAAGTTTCCAGGTCATTGATGGGCCAAGATGTGCAACAGGAGAAAGTTTAAAAAATGCAACAAAGAGCAAACAGCATCCCATCTCTGAAACCCTTCTCTTCACCCCAACAAGACTACCACCCTTCGACATTCAGCCTTGCCTGAGATTAGCCAGTTATGTTTTAGCAGACTGGGGAGTGAGTTCTTATCTTGTCTGGTCTAGATCTGTTGTTGAGCTGATCACCTCCAAGGTCCTAGTATGGTGACAGTCTAGTCAGACAGTGCGAGGAGCAGTGAAATGGTCTGTAAATGTTGGCCACTGTAGTCCAGTTTATATGCAAAGCGACATAGGGCAGGAAGGCCAATAAAAGTAGGCACAGCGCTAGCACAGATCTAACGTCAGGCTAAGGGAGGGCAGCAAGAACAGGCCTTATAGTAGTAGCACATGCCCGGTAGGAAACCATGCTTCGCAGCTTGGAAAGAAAACAAGCATTTACAATGCAACGGTTTCGCCTTTGTAAAAGTTAGAGCTATTGTCATTGTAAATGACAATTTTTTTTATTTATGTGTTGGTTTTGAAAACAGATAAATAAATGGCATTGTCATTTACAATGCCAATAGCTTAATCTTTCGCAAATGTGAGACCTATTGCATTTGCACCCACACGCACACACACACACACACAGAGCCACCCACACACACACAGAGCCACCCACACAGGAGTGAGGGCGGAGGGATGGAGGGAGAGAGCAGCGTGAATCTCTCCGAATCTAATGAAAGCCCTTCCTAAGCCTGATGTATTGCACCTGGCAGTCACTTGGTCTGCTCTAGCTATTGAATAATTGAAAGGGTCTGATCGGGGGGAGGGGGGACCTTCCCGAGGAAGTGTCTCTACACATGTACATTTCCAGGCGGACCTGCTCGGCTCCCCCTCTCTGGAGCAGCTTTAAGTGTTCCACTCTTGGTTGTGTGTCTTTCCTTCCCTTGTTTATTCGTTTCCTGTCCCTTGCGCTCTTTCTATGGCGGGCGTTTTTGCGGCGGTGGGAGGCGCTGTCTCTTCTGGTGACCAGAGAGAGCAGACACGAGGGGCACAGATTGAGCGAGGAAAGAGGAGGGGTGAGAGGAAAAGAGATGGCAGGAGGGGAGAGAGAGTGAGAGAACGAGAGAAACCGAAACTGTAAGAGGGAAGAAAGAAAGCTGAGAGGGAAAGATGTGGAGAAAGCACAAGAGAGAGGGAGAGAGAGAGAGAGAGAGAGAGAGAGAGGGAAAGGGGACGGAGTAAAGGGGTAGCGGCGGGTCATGGAATGAGCCGAGAGGGCAAGAGGTACATTTGGAAGAGGAAAGCAAAAGAAAGATAGGGCGAGTACAATGTATCAATGGAGGATGTGAGAGGATGGGAGGGAGAAAGGAAAGGAGGGGGCATCCGAAGTGGAGAGGAGTGTGTGAGGACAACGGTGAGCGGGCAGGAGGGACGGCGAATGGAGGAGGTTGAGCTGTGTAGGGTGCGAGGAGAAGAAAGAGAGGGAAAGGCAGAGCGGGGAACCAACAAGGAAATATAGGGGAAACGCGAGAGGGGACGGCTGGGGCAGAGGGGTGAGTGAGGGCAGAAGAGAGGGAAGGTAGGGGGACATTTAAAAAAGTGTGAACGGGACTGATGAATTGGGAGGAGCTGGGGAGGGAGTCTTATGGGTGAAAAAGTTGCGAGGGACAGATAGGAAAGAGGACGAGAGAAGAGAGCCAACGGCGGGCAGAGGATGGGGATGGAGTGAAGACAGGCAGGAAAGGATCACCAGGGAAAGAAGAGAGGACCTCGTGACCCGTGATCATTTCCTTATTTCCCCGCACCAGAATTACCATGACCTGCCTGGGATCCTGGTTATTAGGGGACATGAAAGTAACAGCAATTCGGAGTTTTGGAGAAACAACATACGGAAATCGGATTTACTGTGCCGATTTTACGCTTTTGCCCAGGTGCTGCATTGAGACTCTGCGCGCGAGCAGGAGGTGAAACACCGTGGAACTCCAGTGTTGCCTCACACTTCTAACATTTGTATATATTTTCCATATGATGAGCGAGGCAACACATATCTCATTAAAAGTGTCTCGAATCGCTGCACCCATCATATTTAGGAATATTTTCTTGCAGGACAATTTGTGCAAATAGTAATAGAATAAAATAGCCGCTATTTGTCCACAGTAATACAAAATGCTCTATACTGGAAAACAGAAAAATATGATACGATATGGTATAGCCGAAGAGTTTTATTTGTTTTTTAGGTTCGGAAAATACACTTAAATCGGTTGACTAATACATCAATTTATCGGCAATTTTTTTGTGTCAGACTAATGGTTTCAGTCCCTGTTTGTCTTTTGGCTTTGATGGTGGCTATTTTTCTCACCCAGCCCGATTTGTGACGCAGGGGTGAAATAAGCTTCTGGATTTTTTTTTGTATAGAAGGCCGCAAAAAGAAAAACGTTTAAATACTTTATTCTGCTACTAAAAATGGGGAAAATTATAGGAAGCTGCTCTGGAGATTTCGACGTTAATTTTAACGTTGTAATAGCAAAGTAATGACCTTATTGATTTGTTTGTATATGTATGTACTCACGTTTGCCTTGTTTGTGTGTGTCTACTGCCTCAGTTATATACGTTTCATAATACAGTTTTGCAGCCTGTCCGTTCCTGTGATTAACAGGTGTTATTACTCAATTTAAGAATACGCTGAGAGCTGAAAGAACGGCTTTTCAGATACTGCATATTCTCCGAAACTGCATATTACATTTGAAGTTGGGATGTAACCATTTCATAAATGCAAGAAAATCAGTAAAACAACATCTTCTTAAAACTGCACTTTATGTACCAACCTCGGAAGAATGGAAGGTTGAGTTGGCCTTGCTGGGATATCAGCCCGTGACCTGCAGGTCGCAGCAGATGTCAGTGCCAGTTTGACTCAATGAGCCCTCTTGAGAACTCTATGTGGGGGGTGTACTGTGGTGTATACAGTTTGCTTGATCAAGAATCTCACCTAACCTGGATAACTTGCCCTCTCTCTTCCTCGATAATATAGATGGATATATAGTTGAAAATGAAGAGCCATGCTGTTTATTTTGGAGATGTCATGAGCCCTGGGAGGCCCTGCAGCTGCCTCAGAGCGCATGGTTGCCCCTCTCATTAAATGCATCAGAGCTTTGCTTATGTTTATATGTTTAGAACCCGGGTAGACACAGTGACCCGGTCCTGCACTCCACGACCATCCTTGCATGACCCCTGGTTAGGAGTCTTGCAGCAGGGGGGAGGGGGATCGGCTCTGCAGAGACGAGGCCTGTGTTCCCAGGGTCCGGCCTCCGTGGATTTGTGGTTGAAAAGTTCCTTGGTGGCTGGGTTGGTGCTGGTGTAAAAAGTGATTTACACGGGTCCTGGACACTATAGCAACGAGGCACTGAGAGCAAGATCTCCTACATGCACAGTGTCATGTTTACCTGTGTGATTGTACATGTTTTAAATCACTCGCCTCAGATCCTAAAGGTGGTATTGACCTTTTCTTTACAGAAAAAGTACTCATTTGCACCAAAACTCATTTTTTCACTCGCCCGCTTCTTTGTACCCTAGCTAGTTATATTGTTCGTCTAGACTAAATACAAATAAATTAGGATAAACTAAATATGTATTTACTATATTCATTAATATGTAGAAGTTCATTCAGAATGAATGGTCTTTAATACATCTAGGTGCCTTACATTAGTTTTAATAAAATACACAGAGTTGAACTGGGTCACGGAGGCGGCAGCAGACACGATAGATGTCCCCTTTATTTAGCTCTCTGTGTGGGGGTGGTGGTGCCCCTGCGCCCCCTCCACAGGCAGGCTCGTGTGCCCCTTCTGGCTTCTGCCCCTGTTCCCCGGCAGCCCCCTCCACAGGCAGGCTCGTACGCCCCTTCTCCTGGCCATGCCTGAACCGACTCCGCTCCCGGGAAAGTGGCCAGTGATTTATTTGGTTGCATTTTCGATTTCTCTGGTCGGCTCTCCTTTCTCCTCCTTTCAGCAGAGATGTCAGCTGTTATTACTCGGCATCGATCTCTTTGCAAAGTGAGAAGTGAACTAAAATTAATGTCAATTCCACGCCATCTTCTGAACAGTGCATTTGATGTTGGTCATGAAAGCCGACCGTGTTTCACATCCTTAAAGCACAGAGCTAGTTCCACTTTGGAAGAGAGTATACATTAGAAAGCAGTATGATTGGGGGAAATGGCTGCGAGATGCAGCATTTAGCCAGCCTTGTTTTAAAACATAAATCGTCTGGAGGAGGGGCGCGCTTCCCAAATTCCCATGAGGTGTTTGAGGCTCTCTCAGAGCTCGTTACAGTTCGGGACTCATATTACACACGTGGTTCTCAATTCGGAGCTGTGAAGTAGAGATGGGGAAAAAGGTGGCTTGAGGTGGAGAAACGGAGAGGTGGAGGGAGCATGGAGTTAGTAAAACACTATGAAAAGTGAGACTTGGAGATCGGGCGAGCCAGTTGAACAGGAGGAGGAAAATATAAGGTGACATATAAAAAAAGCAGAAAGGGAATTCACAGAAACTAGAACCAGAGGTCAGGGGCAAGATGCAGAGAAAAGGCGGGGGAGGAGCTATAGGTAACCTAGTTTGGAGGGGGGAGTGGAGAAGATAGGATGTATTCTCAGAGAGTCATGTCTGAGTTTGGTTAAGGAACACATTGATTGGAAAATACACTTTATTTCAGTGCTGTTATTTTTCACCTTTTAACGACGTTTAAACTGCAGGAAAGCAAGGCTGAGGAAGGAGAGGGGGGTCGAGGGTTTTTATAAAGTTAATGGCTGTGACTCATGGCTCGGAAATCTGCGCGAGGCTGCCAACTGCAATACACGGGCTTATGTGGTCAGTCTGACAGATGGAGCCCGGCCTGCCCTGCGAGGCTGAGCCCCATCCATATCCCGAGTTAAAAAGGCAGCCTGCCTCTCTCAGGGCGCGCAGACCTATCTTGAAAGATAAAAAAGAAAAGTTTCCCTACCATTAATAAAGCGAGCGGGCGAAGGGAGCTTTAAAGCCCGTAATCTTCAAAGAAGGTAATGACACATCAGCGGCTCGCGCTGAATAAACATGCGGCGGGAATCAAAAAGCCCAGTTCTGTCAGTGATGGAGGGAAGATGGCGACTTCCGTGTGGAAACAATGGAGAGGACGGTAGGGGGGGGGGGGGGGGGGGGGAGACAATGCTTCAATCTCCACTGAGGGAAATGGAAGAGAGGCGAAGCACAGCAACGCAACAACTTCACAAACGGAGACAGCAGTCCCGCCGGGCTGGTGCCAGTGCGGACCGATGAATGTAAACTCAGCATCCATGCCCCCCTCCCCCACTCTTCTTGGAGCCAAAAGCAGCAACTGAACATATTGATCGTGCTAGCCATTACAGAGGGCTAGCTAGCCGCCCTAAATACATGTTTGTGGGATACCAACACCACTCATTAACAAGTCAGGTCCCGGGCCGCGCTGTAATTCGCTGACGTCACGGGGGTGTCCCGGGCCGGCAGCCAATCGCAGCGCGGCCCGGGACAAAGGGGCGGGGCTTAAAAAAAGCACCAGAAACGCCCCCGAATCGCGTTTTCGTGAGAAAGCGCGATTGACAGCCTCTGTCTCCCAATGGCTAGTCTCCATTTATGGAGCTAGCCAATGAGAGGCAGAGGCGGGGCCGGCATCCATACTGAAGACAATAGTTTTCAAACTGGGAGGGGCACTTCGTGCCCCTCGCCAGGTTCGAAACCTAAAAAACCCATAGAAGGCAAGTAGGTGAAATAACTGAAACAGACAAAAATGTTGCAGAATATTTAGCAGTGTTTAATGATAAAGGCCCCCCTAAGTCCAGGACTACAAAAGTTTGAAACTGACCATAACTCCCTTGCACACCGTGGTCATCTACACAACATAGAACCAGTGACCCCTCAATTTTTTAATATAAAATATAAAAATATCACAAATTGAAAAATATGTGCATGGATTTCTGCGGTCAAAAACATTGAACTGTGTTTCATTCTCCTGGGATATACGGATGTCCTTAGCACAGCTTTTACTGGTGCTAAGATTTAAGGTATCTGTACTAATTATGTAGATTTAATGCCACTGCATGTGGTTGTGGGAGTGATGGGCTTCATTTTACTGCTTTAGGACAAGACAGCCGGCTCTGGCCCCTGCCCTGTGGAACTGCATTCCACTTGCCGCCCGGAGCACACAAGATCACTGGGCATTCAGGAAATTGATTAAACCTGGCTTTTTTTCTTCCATCTAGCCCTTCTCTCTGGCCACCTGTCTGCTAGCGCTGGGACGCCCTATTGTTGGGGCAGCCATGCACTTTATAAATGTACATAACATAACTAACATAACAAATACTTATCCTACCTAAGGCATGGAGCTGTATTGTACATATGATTGTGTCGGGAATAGGGTTACTGTGTGGTGATGGGTGAGTATGTGTTGATATTTTTGTGCTGTTGAGGAAGCAAATACTTGGCCAACAGTATCGTTTGGAGCCATTTTGTGTGCATGATGGTGCTGGAAGTTATGAGCAATGTATACTGATATTGTAGGGCTATTTTCATGTATGACCTGATCTAAATAGCTAGAAAACACCGAGCAGTTGGATATCTTGGATCTAATTTGTGTGCATGATAGCCCCAAGAGATGTCTCTTCACCCTCAGGCATTGATGCAAGCATATGACACCACAAGCCTGGCGTGAACAGAATAACAATAGGGAGGGTACTTCAAAATAACCCGAAGCAGGAACAGAATGGGAAACATTGAGTCCCCTTCAACCCCCACACTCCCCCACTTCCCTGCAGCAGATGATAAATGGCCTTTAGGTAAATGCAAAAGGAGGGCAAGTGGGACATAATTCAGCTTGACGGAAATGGTACGTGGCTCGAGATCCATCACTGTGACCCACTCCAACTAGATAAAGTATTGGAAATAAGTAATGACCACCGAACCACACCCCACCCATTTGAACAAAGACAGCTAAACATGGGGCCAGACACAGCATGGAAGGCAACAGCAATGCGATCAGATGTCCTATCTCTCCACCGGCGCAGATGAGATCAGACAGAAAGAAATGTGAAATAGGTAGGTCATGCAAGGAACCCGACCCACAGCACAAACAAAAACATTGTGCCTGTTATTACACGAATAATAACTAATTATATTTCTCTGTATAAACAAACTTTTTCCACTTCATAGTATTTATAGCTTCACCGTTCAACCAATTTTAGAAGTCCTAGAAGAATATATCTTTGAGTTTAAACCTGCTCCCCAAAGTTTTGCGTTGTTTGAGGCGTTTTTCAGAAATGACAGGCTAGACACGGGTGCATGGGCGCATCTTCAAATGCTAGCCACTTCTGTGAAGCTCGATTGTAGTGACAGGGAGATATCTTTTAATTTTCATCCTACACTCGGGTCAAAAAAAGGACAAAAAGATAAAATGTAAAAAGTACACTTGAAAAGGGGTGTTTTTTTTAGGGGGGGATTTTGAATTTTTTTCCCTTTAAATTATACTTTTTTTTAAAATTGTCTCTTGTTTATGCAACTCATTCCGATGGCAGGGCCGGCTTTAGCACTGGTGTCGCCTGGTGCGACAATCTTTTCGGTGCCTTCTGCCCCAGTGACCTCCTTCTCCACGGATATCCTCAACCATCCAACCTTGCCCTTTATCTCTCCATAGCCATTCTAGCAAATGCATTTTAATTGTTGTATAGAACTATTCATGCCAGTGTGGGTAGTAGGAGCACTTTGCATCACACACAAACTATGCAGAGACAATGAATCATTGATGTGTAAATCAGTCAGTAGGAAATGTTACATAAAACAATGAGGATAACAAGGTGCAGGAATCGGGCCATCCATGCTAAGCCAGTATGTTTAAGAGTGATTGGGCTTAAACACAAATTTAGGATTTAAAACATATATTTAGCATTGGCTTTACTAATAAAAAATGTAGCTATATCCAAACCAACCATTTTTAGCAGCATTAGGATAATGAAAGGCTGGGAAAAATCATAATGTTCTAACTTATACCATGCAGTTTTGCTTGCAGCTCTTTGATGACGGTTCATAGGTCACTGTTATATATTACTTAGGATTGGAACAGCAAGTAACAAAAGGATCTCAGTGACAAAAACAGAAATCCACTGAGCTATCCACATAAATACAGTTCTGTGATCTGCATGGTACACATTCTTTGCAGAAGGCACATTAACCCTCTGTGCTACAGTCAGAACTGACACTACACAAAGCTTGATCCCTCTCCAGCAGTAATATAACTTTTAATCACCAGCCTTATCTTGACCTTTTTATTATTATCTAAATCTTGCTGAAACACACAAGGAACTCTGCTGCAGCAGAGGCTTTTCAAACAAGTTATTTTCTAACACAGTGCCCCCCCCCGCCCCCCCAACTCAGAGATCCCGAACTCAGCGCCAGGTGCTCACCGCCCTGCCCAGCTGTTGGTCACTCAAAACAACATGACCATTTTAAACTTCAAATGCACGTTACCAGATTCATGTAAAAATTCTGTTTTTATTGCCTGACGAGCACTTGTTGGCAGGACAATACATACAAACATGAAACTCGTACATCAGAGTTTCCAAACAAGGCAGTTAAGTACATAAACATGGCAGGTGCACATTCATCCTGTGTTAGACATAAATGTAAAAAAAAAAATACACATCTGAAGAGCGTCTTCAGTCTCTCCCATCTGCCTCTCCCACCTGCCTTCTCACAAGCGAGTGCAGCACTCCTGAGTTCCAGAACACATTTGAGTTAAATTCCAACTGTAGATGAAGTAAGCATGCATATACAGCGTTTGTTACGTTGCTGCTCAAGCACCTTTCCCTGAATGTGGCGCCACACCCTGACAAAGGTGCGAAGGAACGAGTTAGGTCACTGAGGGGTCACCTCAGCGCCAGCATCACAGTGGAGTGAGCGACAGAGAGAGAGAGGCCTATTCAGGATTCGAAAAATCCACTCGCCCACTCGCAATTGCTAGTCAGATTCAATAAGTACAAGCTATTTTTAGGTCCTACTCGCCCTTTCTGGCAAAACAAACTGACACTTGACCTCTGCCTCTGAAAGCAGAGCTAATGTGACAAGATAGCAAGATTTCAAGGCATCTTTATTGCTCACAAAGTGCATGAGCAATAAAACTGCCTTTAAATCTTGTTACTTGTCCTATTTGCTCAGCTTTCAGAGTCAGAGGTCAAGTGCATTTCAGTTAGGTCGAGTAGATGTTTCATGTTACTAGACCTGCACGTCTAGTGCACTTTTTATCATTTTTCGAGCTTCCTATTGCTCTGGTTCGAGTTTGCCAATTTCATTTGGAAGTGTGCTTTGAGCTCGGGGCCCTCCCTTCCTGTGCTCTTATCGTACTGTCCTTCCCCCTCCAGCATTCTTAGTAAAATAAACACATGATTCCGGACAACAGCATGATTATGCTGCCCCGTAACCAAAAGAGCAATTATTTGGGGTTGAGGGGGGTTCCACTCCGTACACCCCCCTCAACCTGCGTGCCTGCATAGAGGCCTCTGTCATTGGTATGTGCTAGTGGAAGGTTGCTTTAACAGTATGATCAGAGGGGCACGTATTGCCTTAGCTTGGTTGTTTTCAATATTTCTTAGTATATTCCGTAGAAATCATTACCCACTATTAGAAGGATACCGATTGTTTGGGGGTGATGAGTCTACGTGCTGTGTGAAAGTATTAAGGCCCAGGTAGCGTCAGGCCTTTGTCTGTCCCAGGGCTATTGACTGTCTTTTCCTTCGAGTAACACATTTAGAGGAAGAAGAGTTGATACTGAGTTACATCCTTTAACTGCAGTAAATCCAAGAATAGAGCATGCTCTCTTGGATATAGTACATGATACTAGTTCTGTTGGTGTAATCTATTTATTTCTATTCAAAAGCGGAAGAGTATGGAGATTACAGTTGTCTGTGTAAGTGTGCTTCTAGATGCTGCTGCACACGAGCTCACTCTTGCTTGCACATTTCCGGCTTAGCTTGCCTTAAAATTTGTATGCACATCTGTAGTGCCAGGGCAGTGTTCCCTGCACCAAGGAAGTGACTCCCAGGCCAGGCAGAAGTCAGAACACTATACCCCCTAAACTTAAATAGAAACCAATCATTCCATGACAGTAATAAGCCTTCCAGGCTGAGGCAAGAGAGGAGCTGTCCGATAAGGAGGAATGATAGTGGCGTGAGACAGAGAATGAATAGGAGTCAGTGACGCCACAGGCAAAAGAAGAACACCGCTCGCAGTCGCGATCAAACATGGCATCACACCCATTAGCTTCATTGATGTTCCACAAGTAAACCGCAGGCTCCACTTCCTCCGAGTGCTCATCAATGAGCAGCAAGTCACAGAGTTCACTCGGAAAAGGTGGAAAATGTGAGGAGCCTTGAGTGCCGGCATGTCCATGGAGCCTTGCAGTTATCAAGGAGTTCTTAGTGTTTGTGACAACATAAGGCCTGGGGTCAAGTTATGGTCATCTTTGTGAGTCCCTTGTAGTTTCAAAACTGTTCTAAATGGTTTTTCCCTGTCACCCGCCTGTAATCTAGCCCTTCATTAATTAGTTAAAAACATTTGGCATAGAGGATTGAAAGATTACCCCTCTAGAACCTAGAGCTGGGAAGTGTGAACATGTAAAATCTGGCTGAATCTTGGCTCTCTGTTTCACCACATGAAGTGATCCTAGGCAAATACTGTCATTCAATGAGACTCCTTTTCAGCATGCAGGCTTCAAGCTGAGTTGGACTCTGATCCCTCTTTAGACCTTCCTCATTGCCGTGCAGGGCTCATCTTCAAAGTTGTAGGTGGGGGTATGGCCGAGAAATCCGGATAAAATTACAAAAAACAATTTGATGGACAGAATGTAGATCAATGTCTTACATTCACCCCAGTACAAGGATCTGGGCCTAAATCCATCGTTTTTTGCACTCCACACCACCCTGGGTCAGATAATGGCTTTATGCAAATCAGCTCTGACCCTGTGCCCCATGGGAACAGTCCAGTCCGAACTACAACAGCCATATCTTTCCCAGACCGGAATCAAGCATCCGAGGACCGGACCGGTTTCGAGGTACCACCTCCCATCAGCCCGGCTAGCTTGACTCCAGTGGTGTGGAGGCTCTGAGACCCACGTCTGAGCTACCCCAGTACACTCGGGGAGAAAATTACAAAAAACAATTTGATGGACAGAATGTAGATCAATGTCTTACATTCACCCCAGTACAAGGATCTGGGCCTAAATCCATCGTTTTTTGCACTCCACACCACCCTGGGTCAGATAATGGCTTTATGCAAATCAGCTCTGACCCTGTGCCCCATGGGAACAGTCCAGTCCGAACTACAACAGCCATATCTTTCCCAGACCGGAATCAAGCATCCGAGGACCGGACCGGTTTCGAGGTAACACCTCTCATCAGCCCGGCTAGCTTGACTCCAGTGGTGTGGAGGCTCTGGGACCCAAGTCTGAGCTACCCCAGTACACTCAGGGAGAAAATTACAAAAAACAATTTGATGGACAGAATGTAGATCAATGTCTTACATTCACCCCAGTACAAGGATCTGGGCCTAAATCCATCGTTTTTTGCACTCCACACCACCCTGGGTCAGATAATGGCTTTATGCAAATCAGCTCTGACCCTGTGCCCCATGGGAACAGTCCAGTCCGAACTACAACAGCCATATCTTTCCCAGACCGGAATCAAGCATCCGAGGACCGGACCGGTTTCGAGGTAACACCTCTCATCAGCCCGGCTAGCTTGACTCCAGTGGTGTGGAGGCTCTGGGACCCACGTCTGAGCTACCCCAGTACACTCAGGGAGAAAATTACAAAAAACAATTTGATGGACAGAATGTAGATCAATGCTTTACATTCACCCCAGTACAAGGATCTGGGCCTAAATCCATCGTTTTTTGCACTCCACACCACCCTGGGTCAGATAATGGCTTTATGCAAATCAGCTCTGACCCTGTGCCCCAGGGGAACAGTCCAGTCCGAACTACAACAGCCATATCTTTCCCAGACCGGAACCAAGCATCCGAGGACCGGACCGGTTTCGAGGTAACACCTCATCAGCCCGGCTAGCTTGACTCCAGTGGTGTGGAGGCTCTGGGACCCACGTCTGAGCTACCCCAGTACACTCAGGGAGAAAATTACAAAAAACAATTTGATGGACAGAATGTAGATCAATGTCTTACATTCACCCCAGTACAAGGATCTGGGCCTAAATCCATCGTTTTTTGCACTCCACACCACCCTGGGTCAGATAATGGCTTTATGCAAATCAGCTCTGACCCTGTGCCCCATGGGAACTGTCCAGTCCGAACTACAACAGCCATATCTTTCCCAGACCGGAATCAAGCATCCGAGGACCGGTTTCGAGGTAACACCTCTCATCAGCCCGGCTAGCTTGACTCCAGTGGTGTGGAGGCTCTGGGACCCACGTCTGAGCTACCCCAGTACACTCAGGGAGAAAATTACAAAAAACAATTTGATGGACAGAATGTAGATCAATGTCTTACATTCACCCCAGTACAAGGATCTGGGCCTAAATCCATCGTTTTTTGCACTCCACACCACCCTGGGTCAGATAATGGCTTTATGCAAATCAGCTCTGACCCTGTGCCCCATGGGAACAGTCCAGTCCGAACTACAACAGCCATATCTTTCCCAGACCGGAATCAAGCATCCGAGGACCGGACTGGTTTCGAGGTAACACCTCTCATCAGCCCGGCTAGCTTGACTCCAGTGGTGTGGAGGCTCTGGGACCCACGTCTGAGCTACCCAAGCCATTATCTGACCCAGGGTGGTGTGGAGTGCAAAAAACGATGGATTTAGGCCCAGATCCTTGTACTGGGGTGAATGTAAGACATTGATCTACATTCTGTCCATCAAATTGTTTTTTGTAATTTTCTCCCTGAGTGTACTGGGGTAGCTCAGACGTGGGTCCCAGAGCCTCCACACCACTGGAGTCAAGCTAGCCGGGCTGATGAGAGGTGTTACCTCGAAACCGGTCCGGTCCTCGGATGCTTGATTCCGGTCTGGGAAAGATATGGCTGTTGTAGTTCGGACTGGACTGTTCCCATGGGGCACAGGGTCAGAGCTGATTTGCATAAAGCCATTATCTGACCCAGGGTGGTGTGGAGTGCAAAAAACGATGGATTTAGGCCCAGATCCTTGTACTGGGGTGAATGTAAGACATTGATCTACATTCTGTCCATCAAATTGTTTTTTGTAATTTTCTCCCTGAGTGTACTGGGGTAGCTCAGACGTGGGTCCCAGAGCCTCCACACCACTGGAGTCAAGCTAGCCGGGCTGATGAGGTGTTACCTCGAAACCGGTCCGGTCCTCGGATGCTTGATTCCGGTCTGGGAAAGATATGGCTGTTGTAGTTCGGACTGGACTGTTCCCATGGGGCACAGGGTCAGAGCTGATTTGCATAAAGCCATTATCTGACCCAGGGTGGTGTGGAGTGCAAAAAACGATGGATTTAGGCCCAGATCCTTGTACTGGGGAGAATGTAAGACATTGATCTACATTCTGTCCATCAAATTGTTTTTTGTAATTTTCTCCCTGAGCAATCCGGATACACTGCTTTCTCCTCCTCGCTACTTTTGTCCGCAGGCATGCAGAATGCGGGCAGCAGTAAATCACAAGCAAAAGGGCAGAGAGCGTAGGTGGCCTCCTGACTCACCTTCATTCTGTGACCATCAGATTGGTCACAGATATCTGAAAGCGGGTCATCAGTTCAAGTACAGGGTCATTATAGATGGCGCTTTTGCATGCTAATGGCCCTGCGAATCATGGAAGTGAGGGGTTAAATTATTTTATCCCCTCATACCCCCACCCTTGTCCCCCGTGTCCCCCACTCCAAAATCTGAGGGGATACATTCTCTGCGTCCCTCACACTTCCTACGCCCATGATCTTGGCTGCATCTTAGACACATGTGCTCTCCTCCTCTTGTTGGATACTGTGTCACTGGGTCCTGATTTGAAGTGTTTTGGGTTTGCGCTTCCGGATCTAGATGGTGTCAAAGTTTGGCGGAACATTGTGGGATTTTGGCCCTTAGTTGCCTCCCAAACATCAGCTCTGCTACTTGCAGCACCTTCTTAATTGTAGCGATACATCTTGCAACAATGCAATTTGTCTGTATCCTCCTGGGTGTTATTTTCCGCTGAAAATCCAAATAGCAAATTCCTTGAACTCCTTTCCTTTGAAGTGAGCCCCATTGTTCGATTAGACTATGGAAGGAATGCCAAGTGTTGCAAATATTTTGTTGAGTGCTGGGATGACGGTATCCCTCGCTGTACTAGGAATGACCACGGCCTCTGGAAACCGAAACATTCATCCATAGCCACAATTAGATACTCTAGTGACAATGGTTCCAACGAAGTCTGATATTTGCAATCATTCTGAAGCCAGGTCTTTCTCAATAGCGAGGCAGACATACCACTCCCCTTAGTCATCTCCACAAGGAATCAAGGCCTGGAAAACCGACTTTCTGTATCAGAAGGTATTTCATGGCATCTACACCTCTGACTCTCATAACACAAATCAACCACGTTTCTGCACGTTGTCACAAGACTAGTGCCTGTGGGCACCAGTTCAATGTGATGCACGGGCAGTTCATGAGGAATGTTTCAAAATGCTTTGAGATCTGCAAGCCGGCTGTTTTAAAAATTGTTTGTGAGCACATTCAAGGTTTCTCCGTATTCAAGAGGTCGACAATAGCCTGGCAAGTTAGCTCTTCACGTGTCGCTTGTGGAATCGATTCTTTTTTTAGAGCACACGGACAATTTAGCATAGTGACATAGAACACACATTTTTCAGTAGTTGAAGGTCTTGTTTTAGGTCATGTGAACAGATACCTGGCAATAAAATGTACTGGGTTTTTATCTTTCCCTTGACTGTGTACATGTTAAATTTGTAATCCTGGCAAATACCCCACTTCTTATTCCATGGGGCATTTTTTTTTCTCGGATTGTTAAATATGTAAACAAGCACCCGATGATTAGTGTTGATGGTAAATAGTTTACAATTTACAATTTTTACCTTATACAAACAGATGAAAGTGCTCACAAGCCCACACAGCAGTCTGACTTTTCTTATTCACCTTTGAGTAGGCTTGTTCTGGGTTTGTGAGACTCCTACTGGGATAGACGGAGCTGCGACCTGGGCAGTGGGGTCACCGCCCCTCTACGCAGTATGCCTTCCAGACCTATCAACTGGATCTACCAGTATTTCTGTGCAGAATCAAATGGTAACTTATCGGCACTTGCAGGTCTGTAGCAAATTGATTTAAATGAATTTGACATTCTTGTGACCATTGAAAAGGGGCCCCATTTGTGTTAAGTCTCTTAAAGGAGCGCAGACCATGATAGAATCTGAATGTATTATGCACAATAACTGAAAAGACACAGGAAAAAGCATGAGTGCTGCAGTTTGTTCGGGATCAGGGCGCATGCATGCCCTTGTACTTAAAGATGCAAACCATAAAATATAATGCAAGTCTTAGAAAAACAGCATTTGTCTTTGTTTATATAGTATGCTTGGCATCTCTTAGTGCACGGCAGAGCCTTGATGAGGCTCTCTCAATGCTCTCTTTTGGATGTTCTGAAGCAAGTATGTCGTCACTGTAATTTAAACAGCTGGGAGTGCTCTGAATCACCTAGTGGATTTCCTCCTGAAATACCCGAGCCACCGGTGACTCCTCAAAAGTGAGGCACTTGTATCAGTTCAAAGAGTGGTGCATGGAAACACAGTGATGTATCTGGAGCTCTCCAGCGCTATTTTGTTGTATCCTTTGTTAAGTATAGGTCAAAAATGAAACTTGCCAGCTTTCAGTTGGTGTATCATGTCTTGATTACAAAGTGCTAGATATCTTTCCTTTGAATTGAAATGTTGGAGAGGCATATAGCACACACGATTATACTTTTATCTGCAGTGTGACATTCTGGCATAGGAGCCATGCGGGACACCAAGGATCTACGGCCACTGACTGACTCAATGTTGTCTTGCTCAACATATTATTGAATTCACCCTCCTTTTGAATATTGAAAGATATCCCACGAAACTCCTGTCCTACTGGCTCCACACACTCCTAAATATGCATGCAGATCTTGCAATCGTTGTATTTGCCATACATCGGAAGGGTTCTGTGAATAGTTGTGCAACATCCACAGTCATCTACTTTTCTTCAGCCTGTGCTGTGATCTGGCAAAGCACTTGAAGTAGACCCATTTATACTGATGATTCCATGCCCAGTAGACACCCAGTACCAACTGTGGCCTGTACCACACATACATCACCGTCAGTGGAGTAAGAGTGGGTTGAAATTAGGCGAAACAAACCCAAGTACCGGGGAAGCTTCTGTGAACCATTTGCCTTGATGCCCATATTCGCGGGTATCAATGAGGGTCTAATCAACAAGTCTGAAATGCAGTGTCAGTCCTCACATTTACTGTGGGCAGTTGTCCATTGAGTAGGTGTTCCCCCTGAATTTCAACATTAGTACAAATTCAGATAGTTCATCATCGTTCAAAGTCAGCATGCTGATCTAATAGAGAAAACTTTAGCTGTCTTTCTGTATCAGTTTTGTCTGCCGAAACCACCACATGAGCTGCCACTTTTCTAACGATGTGGTGTTCCCTCAATAAGTTTTGGACCGGGCTACAAGTAGTTTAGGTTTCGTGGGCGGCGAGAAGCATTGGGAATGTTTCTTTGTGTTCTGTTTGATTCTTGAAGACTGTTTGAAAATGGCCCATCTTCCCACCCTTGTGCTGGTGCATAGTGTGGCAGGCCATGGACCTGGGTGGGGCAGACGGTAGCCACAGAAGTTGCAGAAATGTCTCACTCTGCTGTCCTGGTGTTTGACATTGTTAATTGTGTCCTCCGCTTACGTCGACTCGTTATTTTGCCCTGACATTCAGTAGTGTATGAGGCACGAGCCAACAATTAAAATATCTTTTAGCTTGCAAGACGTTTACCAAAGGCCAGTCCCAAGAATAATTCGTCCAAAACAAAATCCTCCAACATGAAAGAAACCAAACTGGAACGTGAACATCTTCTTAACGAGAAGTACTGCTACTCCATCTTCTTCTCAGAACCTGGAAGGAAGGAGATACAAGAAGCCAGTAATTTCTGCTTAAAATAGAATATTCAATACATACGGGTGGGTAAACATTACAATTTCTTGTAATATAACCAGGTGGGATAATCCTTGCCTCCGTGTCCTTAATAGAATTGGCAATTCTTGGCGCAATGCTAGCTAATTTTTTATTCTATTAGAGGACCGGACGCTTTGGATTATGGTAGTTTAACGCTTATCAGATACAACTGAAGCTATATCACCCACCGATTTATAGTAAAACTGTTAAAAAGTTGATTCAGAAGACCAGTCTGCAGATCGCATGATATCCTGAACAGTAGAACCCAACATGAAGGTATTGGAGGCCATAGCCCCACGCACAGAATACGTTCCATACACTTGAGTATCAATACCCGCTTTTTTCATGACCTATTTTAATCATCTGGCTAAAGTAGCTGTAGAGACTGGTTTATAAGGCTTTTGCAGAGCAATTAGCAGTGGAACCACACCAACAGGTCGTATAGATCTAGTACATTCTTCATAAGCCTTTAGACATTGAACTACATAAAGCTTTGCATTGCCAGGAAAAGCATGGTACTCAACACTTCTTGACAAAGTCTTAGTTCTGGCTGGCATGTTAATGGAAACTCCTTTCGGAGTAAATACTCTACCTGTAAGATCAAGGACTTTCACATCAGAGGACCGCCGACAGGCAGTTAGTCATAAAAGCATAGCTAACTTACACCATAGTTGTTTCCGCGTCAACATGTCATTATGTGGCCAGTTGTCCAATAAGGAAAGAACTAGAGAAACATCCCACAGAGAGGAATATTTGGTTTAGGTGGATTCGCTACTCTAATACCTTTTAATAACATACAAATTACCGGATGCATACCTACTGGTTTACCATCTATCTGAGAATGGCCTGCTGAAATGGCCGAACGAAAATTGTTAACCGAACGGTACGCCAGACTCTCCGATGTTTTTTCAGACAGAAAATTTACAACATGGGGTAGCTCAGTCCCCACGGGATCCAAGCATTGTTCCACGCACCAACGAACTCAGCCTTTCTAGGCTGAAAATTATAGTTTCCTGGTGGAGGGAGCCCAGGCTTGGTTGATGAAAGACACAGCTGCGTTTGAAAGTCCCGGCATTTGCCATCTTTGTCTGAAAGTCTCCAGGCCATCAGAGACAACTGTCCCGCTACCATAATCTGGTGCATTTCTCCATGAGGGCCATGGAGCGTTGTCGAGAATGACAGAATCATCCTGGGGGAGTCGCAGCTCATCTCCAAAAATATTGGGAACCAAGGCTGTGACTTCCACATGTGGGTTACCAAAATCACTTATGCCAGGTGGCGAGACACTTGGGTAGTCACCCTGGGAATCAATATGAACAGGGGAAAGGCATAATTCAGGCCCTTTGACCAGTCCTGAGAAAACTCATCCGTCGCCAGAGCTAACGGATCGGGTCTCCAGCTGAAGAACTTCTCCAACTGTTGATTCAGTCTGGACGCAAAATTGGTCGATCTCGCAACTGCCCCAGATCACTTGCAACCACCTGACTATCTGGGGTAATCCTTGAGGTCCCAGGAATTCCAGTCCACTACTATGTTCGACTGCCCTGGGATATATTCGGCAATCACCAATCTGATGACAGTAATGCCAGAAGTCCTTCGCTATTTCTGCAAGCAAAGAGGACCTCATGCTTCCCAATTTGTTAATGAACCTCACCGCTGAGATGTTGTCCATCCGAAGTAGGATGCAACATGAGAGTCGTCTGGGTGACAGTGTCTGGATTGCGAACGATCCCCCTAAGAGGTCCAGGCAGTGAAGATCGAGTTCGCGCAGGGACCATCGCCTGCCTGTGGAGAGATCTCCGCAACGCGCACCCAGCCCCAATGGCTGCTTGTCGGTTTCTATAACTACCTCTGGCTGAGAGCCGAAAATGGCTCTGCCATTCCACGCCTCCATGTGACTTAACCACCACTGTATCTCTTCCCGCGCTTTTGGAGAGAGAGGGACAACGTCTGTGTAAGAAAGACCTTTCTGAAGGTGTAGTATCTTTAACCTCTGAAGGGCCCGATAATGAAGAGGACCCGGGAAGATTGCTTGTATGGACAATGCCAGAAGACCCACAATCCTGTCAATTACTCTGAGTGAGACTGTCTGCTTGGATAACAGCGTGGTGAGCTCCTTTCTGATGAGTTTCAGTTTGGAGCGGGAGAGAGACAACTGTGTCGTCCGAGAATCTATGTCAAACCCTAGAAAATCCACCGACTGCGAGGAGGCAAGAGCTCGTTTGGATTTGTTGATCACGAACCCTAGGTTTTTCAAAGTAGCTATGGTCAGTTGTAAATGATGAACAACTATTGTTGGAGATTGCGCCATGATGAGTATGTCGTCTAGATAAACTATCATGCAAATACCTTGCTCTCGTAGGTGAGCTATCACTGGTTTCATCACCTTGGTGAAGCATCATGGTGCTGAGGAGAGCCCGAAAGGAAGGACCAAGTACTCGAACCACTGGTTCTGCCATTGAAATTGGAGGAAACGGCGGTGAGGAGGAAAGATAGGTATTGACAGATAGCCGTCCTTCAGGTCCAGCCGGACCATCCAGTCTCCTTCTTTGAGCAGATCTGCCAAAAGATGGATGCCCCCATCTTGAAGTGCTTGTGGGTCATAAACTGATTGAACTCCTCCAAATTCAAAACTAACATGTGACCTCCGCCCTTCTTCTGCACAAAGAAAATATTTCTGCAAAAACCACGAGGGCCCTCATTGCAAGGCGCTATCTCGCGTTTCCGCGGCAATTCGCCTAGCTCGGAAACGATAAAATAATATTTTATTAGGGAAAAAGAAATTTGTCTGGGTCGATTGACCTGATAAGGAGTCTGATAAAAATCTAAATGGAACCCCTGCATTCTCTGCAAAATCCATGCATCCTGAGAAATTTGAACACCAATTGTGATAGAAAAACTGAGTGGGACCCCCCAACGGTATTAGAAAATTGTCGGGAGCACTTACCTGCTGAGTCTGGGGCTTGGAAGCCCCATCGATGGCCACCTCTGCGGAAACGCCTCTGGTTGAAGCGCTGTCTGGTGGGGTAGAATGTTCCTCCGCGAGTGGAATCCCACTCTCTGCGGCCCCTTCAGTAGTCTCCCCATTGAGGACCTTGGGAGAATTGGCGGCCTGGCGAGCGTCCTCGCCCGGCCCGCCGAAAAAGGCCAGCTTGAAAGACTTGTTTAATGCCAGACTGGGCCTTATCCAGCGTCGTGAATGTGCCCGCGTACTTGGAAGCATCCTTGACAAAGTGTTCTCCGAAGAGACTTCCCTCTGCTAGGGGTCCTGGTTCCGCTGTCACCAATCCAGTGAGGTTCGAGTCCATCCGCATGAGAAGCGACTTGTGTCGTTCTGTAGACAGAGTGCAATTTGCGTTACCTGAGAGGCATATGGCTCTCTGGGTCCATCCTGACAGTACATCTGGATCCACCGCCGTGCCAGACTCTTGCGCCTGCAAGGCCATTTCTAGGATCTTAGCAAGAGGGCCTGCCACATCCAAGAGTTTGTCCTGACACCCTCACTAGGCCAAATTAATACCTTTCTGTGGGTCCTTTGCGAACTTCTTGAGGAATATGCGTCGGTAGCTGGGGTTTCTGCCACCTTGTCCGAAATGTCTGGCCTGGGGTATTCTGAGCGTAATCTATTACGCACCTCCTTATCAAAACTCCGTCGGAGATTATCATGCAGATACGCCGCAACTTCTGGCGCTGGAGCCCAGTCCGAAGACCTAAGATGGACTATGTCGGCAGGATTGAAGGTGAACGGGGTAGACATAGTTTGGGATAGGTCTTGCTCCACGTGTTTTGTCTTCCTACTTTTCTTCTTCGGGGGAGCCTCATCAGGAGTATCAGTCCCTGTGGTATCAGTGTCCGTGTCTGTATCAGTGTCTGGACGCTTAGCCTTACCAGAAAGGTGTAGTGAAGAGAGAGCGTCAGCTTGGGACCAAGACTTGGCCTGGGGCCCACTGGCCGTGGTATCCTTAGCCGGTACAGCAGGGGTAGTAAAGCTGTGACGTTTGGCAAAAGGCTCCTGTTGTTTAGGTATTGGCTTCAACGCAGCAGCCAACGCTTGCTGCACAGTCCCAGGGACTGTGTTCTCCACGGCCTTATTCACGGACTCTTGGACAGTAGCGTCGAGAGCCTCCACAATAATATCTTCCAAGGAAGGGGTAGTCACTTCCTCCTCATATAGGTTATCATCCTCATAACTGACCCAATCCTCCATGGCAGGGTAGAATTAAATTGTTGGACAGAAAAGAGGAGTAAAGAGGGAGCCAACCCAAAGCATACACCAAGTAAATGCCTAGCTCCTCAGCAAAGCTGTAAAAAAAAGTTCTTGCAGCCCACATGGCGTAGGGAGAGCAAAGATTTTAAAGTAGTTTGTGCACACCCCAAGGCCTGAGAATTGTTACAGCCACCTCAGGCGAAATAGGATGTCTCATTCAAAAGATCTCCAATCAAAGTGAGCTCTGGAGCAGTTCAGGGGTGAAAAAGTCGTGCTTAGCCCAATCCTACCAAAAACAAGACCAATTGGGCTATGCACGAGGAATCGGTCGGAAAAGCTCTCGGGGACGCACTGGCAATTAGGGAAGCCTGCTGCGTCAAGTATGAGGGAATATTCGCTGCCGACGGCAGCGAGGCACTGAAAAGACAAAAGTGGGATCTCAATACAGCCTGACCGGGCCACTCGCATGAACATGCACTCCTGCTGCTTCGCGGGGTAGTGGCAGAGCGCTAGAGCGCTAGGAAAACTGCAGGATGCATGCGCTTCATTTACAGAGCTGAAAACTGCAGCGCAAGTCGCGCATATCTTATCTGAGCCGCAACATAGCAAATGAGAATATAAATAACAGCGCGATGAATTCGTACATAAACCGCATAAATTAAATCCTTTTCTTTATCAGTAAATGCATTTAAATAAGCAATTAATCGCAGTAAGCATGAATAGAACTTTAGCACTTAACTTCCTGCATGAGCAGCAAAGAAAGAGGCTCACATAATAGTTATGGTGGCTATTATACGGTCATACAGGAAGTGATGTATACTAAGCATCATGGTATGTGTAGTGTTTTTGCATACAAAAGTTTTTTTGATTGGCTGCTGTGAGTGGCAATAAATAGAAAGAGAAAGCATAATCTGAAGCCTCCGATCCTGCAATAGAATCTCTCCAATGTTGAAACGGCTCCATCGCTTTCAGGCAGTGAGGCTGCGTTTAGGTGGGAGGGGAAAAGGCGAGACTGCCCGCCCATCCAACGATGGGCAAGGCCACCTTAAAGGTACAGACATCAACAAGCCGGGGAGAGACACCACAAAAATTATACGTTTATCCGCTTTAAGACTAGATTACTGGGGCGGCAGCAACTGAGTTTGGTGCCGGGAAGTGAAAGTACTCTGCTTATTCTCTCGATCACACCATGGGAAAGCATTGAAAGCGGTTAACGACCTCACATAGCGCCACGACTTGAGTAAGCAATCAATGAAGGAAGCTGGTATACAGCAACGCAACCTGGTTCATATTTCCAGCGGCACAGTAGCAGCCGGTGGGGGCTGCCTACAGAGGGGGAGTGAGTTGGGGACCGCCGACTGAGGCGAATTGACCAGGCTCACAAGCTTCAGCTACAAGAGACTATGGTCAGAAGAGCTGGGGACCGCTCACCACAAGCAACGTGACCCAGGCCCTAGCCAGTACACTTACCCTCCCCCTGCTTTGATCCATGAACTACGCGCTAGCCATCATAAAGGGCATGGGAACAGCCACAAGGCGATATGACCCAACCCAGCAGCAAAAGTAAGGACCATGAAGACCCAAGGAGCAGTTGGGCAGCCAGGCAAGGTGGAGGAGCGGCAGCGTCCTCTACATACAGCATCAGAAAAGCACAAAAAAGATTGTCTGTGCCTCCAGCTGGGCGAAGACCCGGGCGAGGGATCCAGCAGCCAACAGGACAGTGGTTCATCCGGCATCATGGGTGACCGAGAGGACGTGAGCATCGAACCGGAGGCAGTGCAAAGACCCAAGAAACGCCAGAGAACCACAGCCACGGCAACAAAGAGAGCAGATGCGAGAAAAGGTCTCTGGCATGCGGACTTGCCACCTGCAGCCAGTCCAGCGACGGTGAGAACCAGGAGAAAGAGCAACAGCAAAGCGGCAAGTAGTGAGCATATCAGTGCAAGTGTGCATGAAAGTTTGAAGTCATTTGCACCCTTGTTGTTTAACGTCATAGGTGTGGTGCAAGGCCAGGCCATAACCGGTACACCGGCACAAGGGGAGGTGTGTTGGGACTCCCACTGCACCTAATGGTACCAGTGCACACATTTCAGGCCCACGCATAGGGATAGCAGGGTCTCCCATAGGGGAACAACACCATGGCAGTCTCCTCAAATATTCTCGCCCTAGATGAAGCCTGCCACTACACGGCCCCCCTTGACATGGTATTTCACAGCGCTCACTGTAGTGTCATCAACCCTGCTTTTGGTACTCGCCACGATGTTGCACGCTGGGAACTGTAGTCTCAGACATGACTGCAGCTGTTCCCAATCAAGCAGGGTCAGCTGATCTCCCAGCAAAGGGAGCACTACAGGAAATTCAAGGAGGGGAACGGCATCATTTAGTTGTGAGCGGTGTCTGAGGAAGGCTGGATAAGCTGAAATACATAATGCTTCACAACGTTCTGTAAATAAAGGGCTTTCAATGATCCCCGCTGTGTCCTTGGGTCACTTTCAACAGAGTGGTCTTTTTTTGACACAAACCCGCCCTCTCAAGAGTCCTGGTAGTCACTGACAACTCTCTTGATTTGCTTTTAAAATATATGTTTGATCATTTTGTAAATAAAGGAGGAGATATCTTTTTTACCAAAAATAAGGCCTATAGTCTGTATGTAGTGTATGAATGAGTGGATATAATATATGTGAGTGGCAGTTAATCCAGGAAAAACAACACAGGGAACAATCTTTGTATTACCCAGTAACACCCAGAGATAGTGTGGCAGAAAATAAAGGAGACAGAATTGGGGAGAATAAAGGGATCTCATCACCCCCATTCCCCAAGGGTTGGTCATCTCCCTGGGGTTGTGCCTAAAAAAGAGGTGGGGCAGTTCAGGGTCATCCACCACTTTCTTTCCCAGAGGGAGCATCAAAATGATGGGATCAGCCAAGATGCATGCTCAATAGGGTACTCTAAAGTGAAATATGCAATTGATTTGGTAAGTGCAACAGGTCCATCAATGCAGAGGTGGACGTTGAGTCCACTTTCTGACTCCTCTCAGTACACACAGATAGCTTTCACCTGCTAAGCTTTCAGTGCGACGGAGGGGTGTACTTTGACAAGGCAGTGCCAATGGGTTGCTCAGTGTCTTGTTTATACTTTGAGCGTTTCAGTACATTCTTAGATTGGGCCCTACACAGCAGAAACCCACAGGGAGCCAAGCTGCACTACCTTGATGATTTCTTGTTTGTGGGACGAGCAGGAACAGGGAGGGCAAGGATACACTGAGGGCTTTCCAAGGGCTAGCCAAAGAGCTGGGTGTGCTACTTGCATTAGATAAAACTGTGGGCCCAGTAACAAAGCTAGTATTCCTCAGGATAGAGCTAGACTAGACTAGTAGTGGGGACATCCAGAGGACAACTACTTGAGGTAAGGGATGAGATATTGTCAATGTGCAGGAAATGAAATGAAATATGTATTTATAAAGCGCGGTTGCTGCCCTGGGGCGTCCAAGCGCTGATAGAAGGTGTATTTGCTGAACAGAAGAGGTTCTGCTAGGAGAATTAATGGTGGGCATTGAACAGGAGGGTTTTCAGCTGTGTCCGTAACGAGAGGAGGTTGGGGTTGGACCTGAGTTGGAGGGGAAGGGAGTTCCATTGTTTGGCGGCATTGAGGGAGAACATCCTGCCACCAGCTCTTGCTCTTTTTATTCTGGGCACTGAGGCCAGAAAAGATTGACTTGATCTAAGATTTCTGGTGGGGTGGTACTGGGTTATTAGTTGGCGGCCAATTGCTGGACCTTTGCGCCAAAATGCCTGGTGGGAGATGCACATCGCCTTGAAGGCGATTCTTTGTCGTACGGGTAACCAGTGCAGCTTGATCAGCCCAGGTTTGGCTGATTGTCTGCGGGGCAGCTGGAGCAGTGTTCGGGCACTGCAGTTCTGCACTATCTGCAGCTTTCGTAATGTGTATTCCGGAGCACCGAGATACAAGGCATTATTGAAGTCCAGCAGAGATTGAATCAGGCCCTGGACGGCTACCTGTTTGGCCTCCATAGGCAGGAGAGGGAGGACTTTCCTCAACTTCCGGAGAAGACCAAAACAGGTTGCGGACAGTTTCGTGGCCTGAGTGTTGAAGGAGAGAGCCTTATCCAGCCACACCCCCAGGCTCTTTATGTTGTCTTTGGGGGCTGGGGGGTTGCCTAGGCAGGGAGGCCAGAGAGAGTTGAAGTTTACCGGAGATGTGGGTCCCAGGAGCATCAGCTCCGTTTTATCCCCATTGAGTTTAAGGGAGGATGATGTCATACATCCCTTAACTTCCTCCAAGCATTTCAATAGTCCTGATGAAGATGATTGGCCGTCCTCCTGCGCCAGAGAAACCACTAGCGAAGTGTCATCCGCGTATGAGATGATTTTAATGCCAAACGGACGAACAACCTCAGCCAGTGGTTTCATAAAGATATTAAAAAAGCTTAGGGAGGAGCCCTGCGGGACTCCACAGTTCCATGGCCTGCTTGTTGACAGTATCTCCATCAAAAATCTGGAAAGACCTAGAGCTCAAGAATAATTCGAGCCACTGCAGTGCCCCGCCTACTATTCCTACGTCCGAGAAGCGGCTCAGCAAGGTGACATGGCTGACCGTGTCGAAAGCAGTGCTCAGGTCAAGGAGGACCACTGCCACTGATCCCCCTTGGTCTAAGATCTTTCGAGTTTCCTCAGTGACTGCTAGCAGAGCGGTTTCTGTTCCGTGCTTCGGTCGGAAGCCTGTTTGAGTGGCGTCTAACAGCTGGTTATTCTCGAGAAAGTCCGTTAGGTGGATGTTGACATGTTTCTCGAGAATTTTTCTCACCCATGGGAGCAGGGAGATCGGACGGTAGCTGCCGGGATCCTCAGGATCGAGGTTAGGTTTTTTGAGCAGAGCCCGGACCTTGACCTTTTTCCATGCAGGCAGTACAGTGCAGGAGGTGATGGAGGCATTTAAGAGGTTCATTATGGTGGGAAGCACGACTTGGCTAGCTAACAACATTATCTCTGGCGGGGCTGGATCGCATGGTGATCCTGATTTTACTTGACGAGCTAGTCGGTCCAAGGATTCAGGATCTAGCAGAGGGAAATGATCTAATGTTACCAGAGGTTGGTAACAGGTGAAGGTGAAGGTGAAGGTGAAAGTGATGCCCAGCGAGATGCAAAGATTGATTAGCAAACTCCAATTTGCTGCGAGAGGCATACCAGCAGTGCGAGTTTTTGAGAGGCGCCTGACCCCGCTGATGGCAGGTTTGCAGGAAAAGCACCATCACGCTAGGCCTGGGACAGGATGGGGGAGTGGTCACGTGGGACTCATTTCTGACAGACTTTAATGGGCTCCTACTACGGAGAGAAGATCGGGTGATGGCCAGACAGATAGCCCTCTTCATGGACGCAGCAGGCAGCCAGGGGTTTAGGGCAACACTAGAAAGGGAGTGGTGTGCAAGGCTATGGCCCTGGAGATGGCAAGAGTTTGGCATCACCAAGAACATCCCCTTCCTCGAGCTATTCCCCATAGTGGTGGCCCTGGCAGTTTGGAAAGTTAGACTGAGGGAATTGAAACTCACACTATGATCAGACAACCAGGGGGTGGTTCAGGCCATTGATAATGGTACAATGAGATGGCTAGACGTATTGAGGCCAATGAAGCCCTTGTTAAAATTGTAGCAGGAGGAAACCCTAGACATAAAACCATGGCACGTCCCCGGGGTGGACAACTCACTGGAAGATGTGCTCTCTCTTTGTCAGATGAGTAAGTTCAGAAGGCTAGTGCCAGAGGCAGAGCAGAGGATGACCCCATTCTCAGAGGATGTGTGGGAGCTGGCGGAACAGACCTGTCAGTTCTAATGCAGCATGCACTCACGCCTGGCGCAGCAAGATGTTATGAAAAAAGTGAGCACCATGATGCAGTTGTGGGGGCTACTGACACTGGGGGACCCAGCAGCCACAGCCAAGGCAGTGGAGAGCTTCATTGAATGAGCGTACCTACATGAGAAATCAATATAAATTGTGGGCACAGGCCCACCTAGCAGCAGTAGCCCACTTCTCAAATTCAAGCAAAGGAAAGGTCCCCACAGCCTCACATATCAGGGCAGCCAGGAAGGCCTGGAAGCGCGGAAATGGGACCCACAGCAACCCATAGACTTTGGGAATCTGACTCAGGGGGAGTTTGCAAGTGGCCTTTTCGAGATTTACTGATTCAATGCAACCTTTTCAGTAGCATTCTTTAGGGTGTTCAGAGTAAGGAAGCTTGTGGTCCCAACAAAAAAAGGTGCAAGCGCAGCATACCTGCTGGCAGCAGATGTCAAGCCAGGGGGGCAGGGTGTAGATGCTTGTGAGAAGGTCTAGAACGGACCAGGCAGGCAAGGGGTCCTGGGTGCAGCTGAACTGCATAGAGGATCCCAGATACTCTCCAGTGTGCTGCCTGTTCACGTACATGGTAGTAAGACCCAGAGGGAAGTGTATAGTTTTCAAGCACAGAAACGGGGATCGCTGGGCAAATTTCAGTTTACAGCAGTCATGCGCAAAGCCCTGGGCAAGGCAGGCATCCCATCCACCTCATTTATGTCCCAGTCTTTTGGGATAGGGGCAGCAACTGGACTCAAGATGGTGGGCAGATAGCACTCCACTGCTTATGCGACCTACATGATGCTTCATAAGGCTTGAAACGCCCAAGGGACCGCGCACCGATACAAACGGACACTGTGATTGTTGCCTTGTCAGGGGCCCAGCCCAGATTCTTTTGGGTGGTTGGCCCTCTTTCATCCACCGGATGCAGCCATGGTGGATGTGTGACAGCCAGGTGCAGGCCAGAAGTCACATGCATTAGGTGGTGGGGCTACTTGGGAATGAGATGGGAACAAATATCAGCAACCTTGGGCAAACTACAGGCGACAGTCACCTGATACCTCTACGTCTTTGTAATTCAGCTGGGTGGCAACTACCTCGTGCAACTAGGGAGGGAGGACCTCTTCCACGACATCTGGCTAGGGTTAGCAGAAGCAGCAAGGTTGTTTGGCAGCACCAACATCATATGGCCATAAGTCATCCCCAAGTTGTCATGGCTGGGGCCATGTTAAATGAGGCAGTCGATAACTCCAGAAGGAAATTAAACATTGCAGTCAGCATGTACTGCTAACGGCTTTGAGAGTATTAGGCATGCCCTGATCAACCCAAGACACCCGGAATTATACGCAACTGATGGGGAACACCTGTCAGAAGAAGAAATGAATGTGTTGTGGGCCAACTTATGAGTAGTCATGGCAATGGCAATCTGCACCTAAAAAGGAGCCAAAAACCCAAAGAAAGAGAAAAGGGAGCTGCCTGGAGACGTGAGCCTCACATGTCGGCAGTCCAGGCCCTTGTGATTTCTAGATTAGATTAATGCAACGCCCTGTACCTGGGGGAATCCAGGAAGAGCATACACAGGTTACAGCAGGTACAAAAAGCAGCAGCTCGTATGCTGCTGAACACCCCTAAGTTTGCCACCACAGGGCAGGCCCTGGAAAAACTCCACTGGCTCCCGGTAGAGGAAAGGATATCCTTGAAAGCCCTATTACCAGTAACTTTAATGACTGTGCGATTACTTAAAATCTTTACAGTATAAAACACATAAACATCCCCCCTGGGATGCCCTTCTCCCAATAAAACCCTATGTATAACTTTAAGATAACATAACAAATGTTTTCACTACTTTTTGATCATTAAGACTTCTGTTAAAAAGAAACATTTTTTGTTTGTTCCTTATCTTCCCACCTTCGAGAGTCTAAAGATGGTGTGGGAATTCAGCATGGTTGTTCGCATCACAATGCCAATTGTCAGTAAGAAAGTTCTTCATTAGTCCCTTGAGCAACCCTGCTTTGATTTCTAGGTCCGGTAATTCCACTTACTTTGCAAGCTAAATTAACTATCACCTTCTATGGTTGGGGTAACAGATGGATCACCTTGCGTAATGACAGGACCCTTGGGATCTGTGACCTTTTGGTGGAGATCAAGTGCCATTCTGACTTGGTGGATGAACTTGCCGACCCTAGCTAGTAGGCAGGTCGTAGTTTCCGAAAAGCACCAGTCCGAGGCCTCTCTGCAGGTTCTGTAGCCTAGGTTCCGTAGGGCCGGGCGCAGCAGACGATGTCGATCGCTGTCCAACTTAGAGCAGCAGCACCGAAGATGCAACCAAGATTCTCTGCGGTAGTTGCATAACCGGCAGGCGATGGCACAATCCGTACAATCCTGAGGGCCAAGAGGCGCAGATACAGAATTTTCTTCCTCGCTTAAATTGATAGCGAGTCTTGCAAGTATGGTTGAGGTTTGCCGGAAATATAAGACTGATCCAGGGCCAGAGTTAGTGAATTGTGCCGAAGTGATGAGCAGTCGAGCTCGAACGAGATGGTCTGGACTTGCCGCTTTACGGCCTGGGCCCAGGCTGAATAGGGAATTTCATGAAGAGGTAAGATCATGCCCTCTATTTTCAGTGAGGCAATACCTTTTTCCACCTTAGCGTGCCATGGGGTGCCTGCTTGACCAAATATAATTTTTAGAAAATGTTTAAGGTTGTTTTCGGGCGCTTTCAGCACTCTGATGTAATATTTTAGCAGGTCCCCCTGTAGTGCCAGCTCTGGGCGTTTCAAGCCTATTTCTAGCCTTAGCCTTCATACTGGAGAGTGCCCAAGACCAGCTTCCCCAGTCTTGGAGGTACTAAGTTTGCATCTTTCAAGGCTTGCCCCATGTCTGCTGTGTACAAGTTGAAGAGTAGGGGGGCCAGTACGCACCCCTGCTTTAGACCTGTTTTGTTGTTTTATAGACTATTCTACCGCCTTCGATCGAGTAAACAGAAGTCCGTTATGGGCAAAGCTAGAGACCTGGGGGCTCCCTCAAGTTCTGCTCAAAGCCATAAAAGCTCTTTATGAGGGGACATGGGTCCAGGTGAAATTAAGCCCAATATTCACAACAGCAAGAATCTACACCAACTGTGTCTCCGAAAATGTTACTTAGCCCTGCTATAGTACACAAGATAATGGTAAGCTTACGGTCTTGACCCCTGGGTGGATATAAGTGTGCACTATTTCCATGGGTGTATATTTGGTTAGGGACACTGTCTCCGTGTGTCCTCCGTATAGTCCAGTCCTTGCTGAAGCCGCTGCACTCTCCGCTGCATGTCTTTGTGCAGGATGTTAATTTTTAGCGGGGTTCTTGGCCTCTCTATTTTCGTCCCCCCGTCTAGGCTTATGGGCCTTGTTCCTTTAAGGACTGAGTAAGATTCTGGCTGACCATGATTAGGTATGAGGACATGTGGATATTTTGGCACCCTAAGGACAGTGATTTCAATGCCCCATTCTGCGAGTTGTGTAGCTTCCTTGAGGACCGCATGTTGGACCTGCTGTTGTACAAATCCAACTAAGGTGGAGTCGCCATGGGTGTCCGTCTCCAGACTTTTAAACTTTACCCACTCAATCTTATCTGAGGTAATTTGTGCCAAGGATGCGATAGAGCCAAAGAGGCGAACAATATTAGACCTGTTTAGAATATCATAGGAGCCTTTGGCTGTGTATCTAGGAGTCAGCAGCACCTCGTGTGTGGCCGGTTGGTTTTTATGTTGAAGGGGGCGCAAGATCTGCCCTTCTCCCAGGATGATGTGCCTCTGGCAGTTTGTGATCAAGGGATTTTTGTAGGTGACTCCTGGCTGCTGTCTGCCTGGCGCCTCATTTGGTAGGCCTTCCTCTCTTTGGACTCCTTGCAGCTCACCCTGGTTTGAGTTAGAGTTTATTACAGACTTGTATTGATGCGCCAAGCCAGGGGGGCTGGGGGTGCTGAGTTGTGCACCAAGTTCCTCCTGTGCCATCCTCAGCTGAACCTCCTCGTCGTGTGGACCCTCCCGATGGGTGATCGGATGCCTTTGGGCCTTATCTGGGACGGAAGGTGCTTCTCTTGGCTTTGTGGACTTAATTTCCTGTTTGAAGTAAAAAATTGGAAAAAGTGGTTTTGGACTGCTTTTATTTACCGTGTCACCAAAAGTTTGAGTTACCGCTAATATTTGTCTGCTTTTAGCTTTGGATTTCTTCGATTGTTTCTTTAATCTTTTTTTAGCCCTCCTTGACAGCGGAGCTTTAATTCCTGCCGATGCACCTTCGGCCTTCGCCGCAGGAGGAGCATCGTCAAATGAATCGTCACTTGTGGTGTCGAGTGCCAAGACCTCAAGGTCCCCATTCCCTTGTGCTACCGAAGGAATGTTATTACTTGGCCCAGCCAGTGGCTCCTTTGATGGGCTGCTAACCACAGTGCAATGGTTAGACGTTTCGGAATGCACCGTCTTCAGGGCAGATGACTGTTGAATGGCTTGTTCTGGGGGGGCGTCTCACTTTGTCCTTTGGCTAGTGCCAACATGTCCTTTAGAACTTCTGGTAAACTTGCCCATTTTTCTATAATGGCAGCATTAGCGTCAGTGTTGACGACGTTGGCGTGTTGGGCTTCAAGTAGGACCTCTAATTTGGCCAACTTATAGTCTTGACGCGCCAGGTGCTGAGAAATTGAGTACAGCAGATCGATTTGTACTTCCATCTTTGTGGACTTCCAAAGCAGCGCCCTAGCCATTGTGTCCTGAACTTCTCTTATTGCTGACAGGTTTAACTCTTTGTAAATTGCATCTTCCGTTGCGTCTTGCTGGTGTGCTAGGCCCAGCGGGCTCCATCCATCTATTTGTGACGTTCTTGGAGCGTCAGTTCTGCCTGGGTTTATTGGTGTTGCTTCCACTGTTCGTTCGATTGACTGTTGTAGTTTTTGCAGGAATGATGTTGTTAGTGCGTCCATTCCCGGTGGGGTTGTCTTCTGTTTTTCCCGGGGTGTCTCCGTTGAGTTCGGCCGTTTGTTTGTACTCTTTGGAGAAATAGCTGCAACTGCCTCCTTGTGCTCTTTCTCCACACTCTCCCCCGCTATAGGTCTCACATGAATGTCAGCTGTTATCCTTATCGGGCTCTTCGCGGAGCCCGATAAGGATCACTCAGAGGAAACCGCGGGCTGAGAGACCTAGTCAGGCAGCCCCTCGGTTCTGCCCCCGGGCTCTTACTTCGCAGCCGCATCTATCGGCGGCCGCGCTCGCCTCCACCACTTACCTCCCGCGTAGTGTAGCGCTGAACAGCCTCTGACGCCAAAAGCGGGAGCCGGAGAGCTGGAGCCCCCCCCGGACCGCTCCATTCTCTCTTGCTTCTTGATAAGCTCCGGACCACTGCTCCGGGAAAGCCTTGGGAGAGACGGGAGAGATGAGGGAGGCTTGTAAAACACCAGAACGCCAAAAAGACGCGGGCTTCTCCCTTACTCCCCCTACGGCTACTCTTGTATAGTCCCGGCTTGCAGCTGGCGGTGGTATTCCTCCTACTCCGCGGCTTTTCCTTGCGCTGGCGGTAGTAATCTCAGGGGTTGCGGCTTGCTGCAGCGTTGTTCTCTCAGCGCTAGCTCAGCGCTCACGCTCGCAGCCTGTCTCCTCAGTCATTCACTCTGTGTCACGCGATTCCCCAAATGGCAGAGGTTTGAAGGCTGTAGGGCTGTACCTCACACTGTGATATCACAGCAGAATCACAAGCTGTAGATCTGTGGAGCCGTCGCCCCCACTCCTCCTCTCCGCACCGTCCCGGCCCTGGCGCTCAACGTTCAGGCACTCAGGCGCTGGGGGGCCAGGTGGGGGCCAGACCCGTCCACGTTGCCCCAGCTTTTGTACGGCGCTCGATGCTCTAGCGCAGGCGGCAGCTCACTCTCGCTCTCCCCACTCTGTGCTCCTCACGAAATGCGGCAATGGAGTTTTGTCCGCGGGCTGCTCCAAGCCGCAAGCCGCTAAAAACACGGAAAATGCAGAGTAGGTCCGTGAGAGATCGGACCACACTGTAGCTTTCTGTAGCTTTCTGCCGCCCGGCCCCCGGGCAGCGCTACACTCCCAGCAGTCCGTGTCTCTTTCCAGACGCGGTGTGGCGATTTTACGGCGATTTCGGCGTCTTCGTGTCCGGGCCCGGGATCACCGTGCTTCAGCTCCCTCGCCTCCTTCGCCTCGCCTCGCCACACTGTTGCTCTCTGCTCTCTGCTGCCGTAGCTCTCTGCTGCTCTCTGGCCCTATTACGCTCACAGAATAGTACAGGGCAAAGGCCCGCAATACCTGCTCCCGATGATCCAACCTTACCATCCTAGGCACTGCCAGAGATCTACTGGTACTGGATTGGTTAGGGTCCCCTCATGCAACAGAAAACGCTTTGGCTGCCAGGAATCTGAAGGAAGCGCGCCAAACAATGGAACTCTCTCCCTCTGCATCTCAGATTAGAGCCTTCTGAACTGGCCTTCCAAAAACTTCTCAAAACTTGCCTGTTTCAGAAACAATTTAACCAACAGTAGGTCTTGCCCAATCTCTCTTTCTCTGGCTTAGTCCTTTTCCATCATGGGGACACTTCGAATTGGAGCAACCAGGTGCTTTACAAGCTGCAAATAAATAAATTTGGCGTAGCAGACAAAGGGGTACATTTGTTGGTAAAGGAGTCACACCGGCAAGGAGGTATGCTTGAGGAAGGCCACTTCTAGGGATACCTTACAGCAGGGTGAGTAGGCTGTCTGGTAGGAGGGGGGCAAGCAGAGCATGGCACTCACAGCCCAGACCCTCAGGATGGCAGGGCACAAAATGGACAGATAAGGTAGCGAGTTGAGCCTAGCATCTGTAAGAGGCTACCCCTCTTGTGATTGGAGAAAAGCCAACAAGAAACTTTATGACCGCAAAAAAAGGGGCGTATTTGGTTGCCTCAACAACTAAAAGGTGTCATAAATATGACAAGCAAATTACAGGACTGGAATGATATAAAGCAGAAGTGATTTATGGTCTGTCGCCCATTTATGATTTATGGGCAGTCACTCATTAATAATCCTGTCGGAATGATTTTTGGCCACATTATACTGATTTATGGCTGGCCACTGTGATTTATGATGGCAAGATGCAAAATAGATTATACATGTTAAATGAAATTGCGGAAAATATTTCCCACAAGAAAACAAAGACGCACATCTGGTGTAATTTTAGTCACAAAAATGTATGCAGGATAATGCATGTACAGGTTGAAGTGGGCCAAGTGCGGGGGTTATGAAGTTTTGAAAGCAACAACTGCAGCCTGCAATGATTTGCATACAAAGTGCCCCTCACAGTTAAAATTCTTAACATCCAGTGCTGAATCATGTGAGGAATGAGTCATTCGTGTCCCCTGGTTTATGCATGGTAGAATGGAAAATGTACCTTTTGTAGTGGGCTTTCTTTTTTGGCAGAAAGTACTTCACCAGTCTCCTTGAGCTTGACAAAGGAATCTCTTATTTTAATGCAGTTGAAGATGATGTGTCTAGTATCAGGGCCTATATTGTGTGTTAGAAAGGAGAGCACTCTTGTGGTGTTTTCGATTCCAAGGGCACCCACATAAATGTCAAACTCTCTCCTCAATCTGCACCATTTTGGATCAATGCCCTGTTACTTACCGGCAACCTTCATTACTCCAAATCCTGGTCTACTTTGATGCAGTCCCGAGTCCCACCCTCCTACCCTGGGACTGGCAGTTGATTATTTCCATTTCAGTGTGTATCTTCCATGTGTCGTTTGCGTGGTATAATACAGGATGTGCATCATTAGTTCCTCCTTTTGTGGTGGCTCACATCCCTCATGCTTGGGCACACTACCAATTAAACACCTGTCTTATGCTGACGACATTGTGCTCCTAAGTTACAGGCGAATTGGCCTGCAAAGAGCAATTAATGAATTGGAGAACTTTGCCAAGTCTAACTCGTTAGAGATAAACGTAACACAAATTAGAAGCCATGATTAGAAGCTGTTGCGTCCATAATCGATCACGAATGTAGAACTGGAAGTGGTTAGTAGTTATATATACCTAGGGATACATTTGTATAAAAAAATTTACTTTTCATAAGGAGAACGAAGTCATACTAAAAAAGGAAAATGCCCTAACATTTGCATTCTGTACTATGTCAAAGAGTCTAAAAGAGCCAGTGTTCACTCCATTATTAGCGATCATTAAAGCAAAACGTTTACCAACTGTAGCTTATGGAAGTGAAGTACAGCATGGGAAAGACGCAATAATCCTGGACAGCCTCAAAAATACAGAACAATATTTTCTTTACCACGCAACTCCTCACCGGTGCAGATCCGGTTGGAATTTGGGCTGCAACAGCAACTAACATACAGAAGAAATGCAACAATAAAAACCTGGTATAAAATCTGGAGCATCTGAGGAAAGGAGATTAATAATGCACTCTGGAATGCATTACAAGGTGACCCTCAGTCCACCTATACCGAGTTCCTACAATCATCTTTAAAACTTACCAACATGGCAGACCTTTGGTAGCGGAACCTACCATTCACTTCTTTTCAACAAATACTAAAGAAGGTGGCAAAAAAGCATTTACTAATGGAGGACAAAGCCAGGCTAAGCAAGCGAGCCATGTATGGATGGTACTGCAATCGTATTAAAAATCTCAACCAGCTCCCTACCTTGGTCTGTCCTTTTCTCCTTACTTAAAGAATAGGTTTTTAGCAGTACGACTAGGAATGTTACCGTCTTATGCAGCCCAGCCCCGCTGGAAATATCAGGGCCCAAAGTCATGTAGTGTTTGTGGATCGCCAACTCAGGATTTTATTGGGAAGAGGTGTGGCGCCGCGGCCAGGGCGACTGACTCCGGAATCTGGGGATCACGGTTCGGTCCCCGGGCCGGTGGCAGATTAACCCAGCACCATGTGACTCTGGGCAATAGCTTGCTTAATCTTCCCGACGGACCCCAGCGCCTAGAGACCCTTACGGGTGATTGTTCTCGCTTTACAAATGTGGATTATTATTATTTATTATTATTAATTTGATATGTATCTGTCCAGCCCTAAGTCTACATCATCGTAAATTACTGAAGGATCTATTCAACATAAGAGGCATTCTTTCTTGTAGAACTGCAATACTAAAATGTCTCGCTCCAAATGACCCACAGCTCAACTGTAATTTCATAAAACTTTTAATTAATTGTGCGAAAGCATTAAGCACGGCCAGTGGGCACACACAATGGCACTTTAGAGACTAAGGCCTGTCTCCATTCAAATATCCAATATCAAATGTAGATTACCTATCCTGTATACTCTGTGTATTTATGACCCATAGATGGGGGTGCCGCTCACGGTGTTTTGGTCCCAGGGAAGGACGACGTGGGATTTCCTGCGCTGTGATAGCGCTCGTGACTCTGTGTGGGGCGTACTTAGGGGCAAGGACCTGGAGTGCTGCAGGCGCCGAGGGACTGCGAGGACCAGCAGGCTCTCTGCTCCCCAGCTGCTGCCTCTTCCCTCGGCGTTCCCGCCCCCCGCCTGCAGTGCTTAAATCTCGCGCCTAATCCCGCGGCGCGGGACATAGCCCGGGGCGAAGCCCAGGCAAAAGGCGGGCCCTCTACGGCCCTCAAAGGTCGGATAAGGACGGGACGGGCCACCCCCTTTGGCTGGCACACTGAAGGCCTATTATATAGAAGGTAAAGACCCCCTCTAACTGATCTGTTTCCATTTGTGGACTTTTTTACGCTCCACTGCCCTATATCCTCTTACCACTATGACCTCTAAGGGGGATCATCCAATTAGTGTAGCAGGTACTGGGCAAACGTTCTCCCTGTTAGATGAGTTAAACCTTCTATGTAAAACCAAATATGCTATTTTGGAAACTCCCCCTCTGCCCAAAAGTGTTAGTATACTTCCGGATAAGGCTACTCTCTTAGATCCCCCTATATCATTATACAAATATTGCAGCCCGAACAGACAAACTACTGAACTCCCTCAGGTCCCATCTGTGAAAAGGAAACATAATGATATCAATCAAGGTGGAAACAACCCCAAAACACAAAAACTGTGTCTAAGCCCATCCACTGCTAACTCCCCAATGATCCCACCGATCGCCGAGTTTCCAGAGGTCATAACACCCCATGCCCTTTTGCTCACACTACCCCTTATCGAACAATTGGTTAGCTCTATGATAGCTCCGCTGTTAGAAAAAATTAATATGTTAGGGGATAGGCTTTCTAGAATAGAGAAAGCCATCAAGTCAAACTCGCTGGCTGACAAATGCAGTAACACATCCAATCGCCCTAAGTCACCTCCTACTCACCTAGGCTCTATACCTCCTGTGCAGGATAAAAGGCATCAAACACATCCTGCTGGCCCTAGTGCTTCAGGCCAAAAAAACGCTAAATACCCCGCAAAAGTTTCCCTTCCCCAGCCGACCGCACCTAGAGTAGGTCATAATAAACCTAATTCTATTCATTTACCACTGGAAGCGGCCCCATACGTGTGCATCCTTGCAGGTGTACCTGCTCTTCCACCTGGTAAAACTGAGAGTCAATATGACTTAGCTAATAAAACCAAATTCTGGCTGTCAAAAAATAGGCCACTGCCTCGTAACTTATACGGAGCAATAAGGAGCGTCAGAAGGGTGGGTTGGTTGGGCTCCCTTCCTAAAGATGTTACAGGGGATCTGGTACTAGTGAGATTTAGAGACCGAAATATTGTCCCTTACTTGAAAACTTGGCCACCTCAAGTAAGCGACGGCCCAATATCTATATGGGACTTACATGATTTCTACCCCATAATCCCGTGTTTTCCTCCCCTCCCGAAATCATACCCCATGTGGCAGGATCCTTTAAATGCATTATGATTTTCTGGGAAACATCTGGATATGTAACAATGACCAACCATGAACTCCTACGTCCAACCACTAACTCCTCTGATTATGTCTTAATCTTGGAGTGGAAAAGAATTTTTTACGATTGGGACCCTATCTTACAGTATCCTGGTCTCTTAAAATGATTTTATTATTATCTGGATTGTATATTGTATTTATTATGAACTTTTATGGTTTTGTATCACAAAAACCGAATAAAGTATATTTGAGTTGAGTTGAGACCTATAGATGCAGTTAATTCATTGTGATTTGTATGCTCCCCAACTGAATATTTACGGTATAACTGCAACAAGAATTTTTTTAATTGCAATCTTTTTAAGCTATATTTGAATGTTTTTTGTATGGAGATTATTGGCATATTGTTATGGTTATAACTAACTAAACAAAATATATTCTGACTGGTGGCTTCCGGGTAATGGGGGTCATTTTGGATGAACTTTTTTTCTTCATCTAGGGACAGTGCTTAATTTGAGCTGGTGTTTTTCAGTTCTGGCATGTAAGTAATTGGTTTTCTGTGCTCGGCACCATCACTTTATTGATATCACCACACTTATGACCGTCTGCCACATGGTGGTGCTGCTCATCTAATTGAGAGATCAGCAGAACAACGCTTGTTTATGAATACGATATACATAGAAAAAAATACTAATACCTGGCTTCCCTAGTTATTGCTTTAGCTATACTGCAATGGGTGGTGCAAGCTGCAGTGCCCCCCTGGTCAGTCCCTGGCGCTTATTATTTTACAAATTAAGCAATGGCTGGGGATTTAATTCTGCCAGAGAGGAGAGGTGTTTCAAGTGTAAGGACTGCTTTCAGGAAGACGGACGAGGAGGTAATGACGCCGTGGCAGACGACATGTACATGGGGTGGGGCGGGGGGTTCACTCACTCATTCACAGCTGCTGCGCCGTTGGGTTCAGCTTTCACCACAGGCTTCCGATCAGAGGACATCACAACACGTTTAGGAGTTCACCAGCAGGGGGCATCAGCAGCGCCTTGTGCATAACGGGTAGAGGTCAAGCAGCGTTTAGCTAGTGATCGGAGTGGACGGAGTGTTTGATTGATTCAGATGCTCCGTCCATCACCACCCCCTTTTGTACCGCTTTTGGCCGCCATTAGTGTGGCAGGGTATGCTCAGACGTGAGTCCCTTGCTCATTTTGCCACTGGATTCAAGCAAGCTGGGCTGAAGACGGCTGGAATGCCAGAAACCGGTCCTCGGAAGCTTGTTTCCGGTCCAGGGAAGACCTGGCTTGGCAGTTCGGGCTGGACTGTTCCCATGAGGCACAGGGTCAGACTGATTTGCATATAGTTATGTCTGAACTGGGGTGGCAGAGTGGGGTAAAGAACGGAGATGGATCAAACCCAGATCTTTTGACTGGGTGTGAGTGTTTGATTGGTTCAGATGCTCCGTCCATCACCACCCCCATTTGTACCGGTGTCAGAATATGACACCAGGACAAAATAAATCAGTTTCCCTAAGATCCACCCCAGAATAGTTTCCAGAACAGAGATCCGGTTGGATCCCCCTGCTTTGCACCACCGATTCTAGGAGAGGCGGGATGTATTTGGATGAGGTGAGAATGCTCAAGTTTGTTCAGTCCGAATGTACTGACTGCTGCCAGGACACTGTTATAGGGAAGCCCCGGGCCCTCAAGTGGTGGGCAACCAGCACAGAGGGAGGCCTGCTGGAGGGCCCCTGCTTGGGACTTACAGTCGCAAGTGTAACCGGCCAAACCCATGTTGAATCCAAAACTAGTTGCCAGCAATGCACTGGCCCTGATCCAATGATAGAAAGTTTTCCCGAGACCTTTCCCCATGCCACCACCCTGCAGTCCAGATGGCCCTTCAAATGTGGGGTTAAACAATACAATGAAGACCAGCAAAATGAAAATGAAAATAACACTGAACTGCAAGGAATTTTTGTATAAAAACAATCAAGATGTTTTAATAATTTTCACATACACATTGTTAAAAAATACATAAAAAACTATTTATATATTTTGGTAACACATTACATTATAGTCAAAATACATAAAGTACACAAATAAAAAGATTGTAAAGTTGAGGTAGTGAAACCGTCAATACCTCAACTTTACAATCTTTTTATTTGTGTTTTTATGTATTTTTTAACAATGTGTATGTGAAAATTATTAAAATATCTTGATTGTTTTTATACAAAAATTCCTTGCAGTTCAGTGTTAATTTCATTTTCATTTTGCTGGTCTTCATTGTATTGTTTAACTTTGGTTGTTTGCCTGGGTGTGTTATCTGTCATTATACTTTTTGCCCTGACCCAGGAAATTGATCCGTCTCTGAGGGGGTCCTTGTTGTTCACAATAATTCCTTTAAATGTGGGGAGCATGCAGGGAACCGGTCCACCTGCTTCTGAACTGCATTCCCGGGAGTGAGAAGGGCACAGTGTGCAGAGTTTTTCCAGGAGCGCTGGAATAGCATTGGATCTGCGTCTAGCCCAATGATCACTGCTAAAACAAGAACTACGGCTCCCCAGCTGGATGAACCTGGATATAGTCATGTCCCAAACAGTGGTTTTACCCTACCATCATAGGAAAAGACATGGGGTTAGAGTCACTTAATTACTTTAGTGTATATGATTGTAACATTCAAGTCAGGCTTAAATACAATCCCAACACTTAACCAGGAAGAGGAAGAAGCAACTTGTTTTCTGGACCACACGTCTTAGAAACTATTCTTGAATCTTTTCTCAGATCGCCAACCGTTCCTTCAGAGTCTATCACAGATTTTAGCCCCCTCAGTTATCTTAAAGGGCAGTCTACTTCTTACCAGTTTGGTATATTCCACCATCTTTACTGTCACAATTTTCCTTGTTGCCCGTTTCTTTGAAGGCACAGTTTTTAAAAATAATTTGAATTTTAACTCTCATTGGCTCCACCCCTCATGACTGCGCCCCTTTTGGCTACACCAAATCTATGCGATCCCAGAGTAATTTTCTCCATTTCCAGAAGTGCTGCAAGCACTTTCCAGTCAAGCGGTTTGGCTTTACAGGCGACTGGCGTACCCAAAGGAGACGTGGTTGGGTCTCCCTCAGCCCACCATCTCTCAGAGCCTGTCATCTGCTCGCTTGATAATCTGGCACATAGTGCAAGGCATGTAGGATCCCATAAGGAATCCATCTTTGAATCCTAGAGGTGACCAAGGACAAGTTGGTGTTTAAGGGCACATCATAGGTATGCATTACCTCGTTATTGGAGCGAGTGGAGGTCCTTAGAGCCTGATGCAGGTGGCTGTTCCGCTGTAGTAATCGAGAAAGTTCTCAATGCCTGTGCATCAGGGAGAGTTAGTTTCAATAAAGAAAGGGTTCAAAGCAACCAGGGTTATTTTAGAGTTTTTTTTATATTGGAGGATGGGTCGTGAGCCATGGAACACTAGGTGTGTGTGTATGTACTCTATGGGTTAGAAAGTACATTTGACTGCAGTGTATCCCCTCACACACATAAAGCCTGCTCCAGGGGTCCAGAAAGATGCAGTGTTTGAAATAACCATGCCTTTTCATTTACCCTTGCTTTGAGCTAGTGTCCCAAGCATGGGATAAATATTGGCCCCTATGAACCATTATTTTGCTCTTTGGATTTCATGGAAAATCTGTGCGAAAGTCTAGATGGGCCTCTTACCATAGAAAGGACCTGCTTACCATTGTCCTTCACCTGGCACCGGTGACCTCTTTGGCCTTCCCAGCAAGAGGAGAGTACCTGATCATGGACCAGAAAGACCGCCTGCAGGCCCAGATGACTGTCACCACATGGAAGACGCCTCAAGGAAGAGAGCTGTCCTTGAAGCGCCCGGATCCGGCTGGCCAGAACTGATCCAAGAAACATCTGAGTGGCTGAGAACCTCTTACACTTATGTTTTTACTTGACAGATTTGAGGACTGCTAGTATGGTGAGCTTCCGTCACTGGTTGCCGAGTCAAACCCCAGGGAAGCCTCTGTCTCCCTGTTTACATCCCATGGAAAAACTAAGACTTTTCGTGTTCGCTCCACCTGAAGATAATGGCTCTTCGACGGGAGCATTCCAAATTGGTGCTTTCATGCCTGGATGCTTTGCTGGATGAACAAATACAATAGCACTCACCCTGATTACGGAAAAATGTAAGTGGTCTCTCTGAACCTTCCTGTTCCAGAGTTACACCTATTTGAATTTGTGGCTGACTCTAGTCCCCAATCTAGGCTGATGAGAAGTTATATGAAATGAAATTTTAATTTATAAAGCGCACTATACCCGAAGGTGTCTGGGCACTAGTGCTCTAACAATGAGGGAAAAGGGAGAGGAAAAGAAGACTGAGAAGGGGAAAGAGACCTATGGTATTGTTCTTGCAGCATAGAATTACATAGCCTGGCTGTGTCCAATACAAAACGTCTGCTACCCCAGGTGGCTGTTTTAGGTTTGTGAATCACAAGATTAAATGCTGATGAAACCCCCAAATGTCTGTTTGGGACATACCATTGAAATCTGTGTTTAAAGTATTCAGGTCCTGAGCCATGCAGTGCTTTAAAGGAAATGCATTGAGATTGGAATTCATTCCGTTTTTTCTTTTTTAACAGGAAGCCATTGCAGCAAAGGCAAGGAAGGCAATAGATACTGACTGATGTTTTGGGATGACCAGTAACAAATGAGCAGCTGCATTTTTAAGAACTTGCAGTTTGTTTATAAATCTTTTCTGGATATTGAAAAAGAGTGCACTCCAATAGTCATTTTTTGTCAATATAAGGGCGGAAATCACCACTTTCTGCAGGTCCTGTGGATAAAAGAAAAGATTTCCTGAGACTTTTTAACATGAAAAAACAAGACCACGTAATGGAGTTTATTTGGCCTTCGAAGGATAGTTTATCATCAAAATAAACTACTAGATGTTTTACCTTAGTAACTGGGGTGGGGAGCTTTCCCATTTCCTGAGCCCACCAATTGGGAGACTAAAAAGAGGTATTCCTCCCTAACAGCAGGACCTCTGTATTCCCAGAGTTTAACTTCAGACAGTTGCTTGACATCCAGGTCCCAATTTCACGCTTACAGTCATGAAATCTGGAACCCGTGTCCTCTGGGCTGCTGGCCAGTGATACCACGATTTGAGTGTCATTGGTGTATGACTGTACTGTGAAACCATAAGACTTTATAAGGTTGGCCAAAGGAATTACATTAATATTAAAAAGGATTGGACGTCAATTGGTCTTTGGCATACTCACTACTTTTCTCAGTCGCTGGTGGTACCTTTGTCCCAGTTTGGTAGTGAACTTTTGGGAGCACTGTTTTTGGGCTCTTTTGACAGAAACTCCCCCATACTGGCTCAAAGCACCTGAACTTCTGGGTACAGTGCCACAGAAGCATTATAATGTATGCCAGATGATTTGGTATACATTTTACCTGTCTGTACATAAATACATAATAGTAACATATTTATGGCGATATCTATTAACCAAACAGTTATTGAGATAACGTAATCTGAAGAAATGATGAACTATCATGATTAAATAAATTCAGCAATAAGAAAACTTCAAGCAAAATCAAGAATTGTTTTGTTACTACCACCTTTCCCGTCAAGGATTCAGTGAGAGAGCTTCTATAGGCTGGGCTATTCTAGTTAAGATGCCCCATTGTGTTCTTTAATGTAAATAAATACCTGTTAAGACAAACCATATAAGGACATCAAGGTAATCCAGCTTCATTGCTTGGGTCCTACCGTACCTGGGTTTCAAAGCATCTGTGACCTCTTGGAGTCAGCCTTGACCTCTCCCTCCTCAACTTACCCCTCCCACTCTAACTTGTGCTTTCTTTTTCAAATATTTTCTTTTGTTATTATATGAAATGGTCATCAAGGATACAAATGTGAATAATAATTAGGGCCCAGTTGCGGAAACATTGACCACAAAGGCAGATGTCATCTTTTACACAGGAAAATGGGCTAATGTTTCACCGATGGGCAATCCAGCATTACATTGTTTCTATTTAAGCCTCTTGTTTTTTTTCAAATTCCAAGTAGAAGACCAGTTACAAATAAAACATAAAATAAGACACAAGTTATTTAGCCTGATTCTCTTCCTACTCTCGATGTTCCCTTGTAGTTTTTCATGTTTTCTTCCTGGTTTCAACACGTAACGCAGGCATGTGAAAATAAACCTATTTTCCTCTCAGAAAGCTGCTATCTTCTCGCTTTTATTTAGTAAGATCAAAGAACTAGTTGTGGCTTTCTACACCTTGAATAGAAGAAGAGAAGACCTACTCTTGAACCAAGCAGATATTTGGTAAGTGAAATCCATGAGCGTAAGATGTGTGCAACACATCACTCTTCAAACCATGAACTGGAGGAGATGTGCTCAAGTGGACATGTTGATTCTCTTTAGGACCGGACTTTTGTTCCACTTATATTCGAGGATCTTCTGATACAAAAATGTTATTTGTTGAGCTATCGAATAGCAAAAATAAAGTTGTTTAAGGTTAGTCCAAAGGGCATGAAAAAGCATTGGATTTGCTAGATTGAGGTGCACTGGCAGAGCTGTGTGTGTCCCCACTGCTCAGTAGCATCCAGTACTGCAGAGCTGTGTGTTGTTCCCAGTACTGGATTAGCAGGTCAGGTTCGGGGTCTGTTTGAGGAGCAGGGTAGAGGTACCGAAAAGCAGGAGTGGTGTCCAACACAAAAGTTTTACTGGAGCATCACACTGTGCCAGATTTCTTCATCACTCCAAGCCTCTCTTCTTTCTTGTCCAAGAATGTCAAACCCGTTTTGCCTCTCTGTAATCTCCCTGCTTTTATTTTCTAGCTGGATCCATGAGCGTGCAGTAAATGGCCTGAAGCATCTGGCTGCAGCGAAATGTCCCAAAGAATGCGAGAAGCTCGTAAGCTCTACATCGCCACCCAAGACAACCATGGCAGCGACAAAACTGAAGGCAACGTGAAGATCCCAAGAGGCAGCCTGCTGGCCGAGGATGCCCGGTCCAATGGCAGTAATCGAAACAAGCCAACTGGCATGTGGGCCAAGGTACTGGACACTGACCGTCTGCTGCAGGTGGAGCAGCGGGGCCTAGTGGAAGTGAGCGAGCGCATGGCTGGGCTGCTGGAGGCTGTCACAGACTGTGATGAGCGACTGGCGCTACTGGCCACACCCCGTCATCTTCAGAGGCTCAGTGAGATACAAAAGGGGGACTGGGTGCGTGTCCAGACATCCTCTTCTTCACGTGAGAAGGTCCTTGGAGTGGTGCGCTACTGTGGGCCAATGGGCAAGTCCAGAGGCAATTCAGGGATTGTATTTGGTGTCGAGCTCATGGTAAGTAGCCTTTGTTTTTACTCAAATTCTGGAAAAAATGTTTTAAGCATGATCATAAATGAAATGCAGAGTGAGGTGAATCCTTTCCTTCCAGTGGACAAAGGCAATGTGTTGGACGATGAGTACTTTAATCTAGGATATTCCCTTTACTCTGATTTTAGACATGAATCACTTTAACATAATCTGTTGGAAAGGGAGAAGTAGTCACAGGATTCCCTCAGTTTAATTGGTCAGAGATCCATCCAGGCAAAACAGAAAAAAACCTTCAGGCCCAAAAGCTCAATCAATTTTTCAATCTTTTAATAGATATGTAGGATTTGCACCTGCTAAATTGCAGGTAAGTAGATCAAATGTTTTACATTGATGGTAGGTATAGTCAGGTTTTTTTAGTGCCTATACTTCGCAGTCAGATCCAGCACAAGTTTCTCTGAAATGGAGGGCAACCAACCCTGCCAGGGCGACCTCAGCAACACAGGCACGGAGCAACCTGCAGCGACATCAAGAAAATAAATTAACCGAGGACTTTGGAGGGAGCAAGTGTTTTGTTGGTGAAAGAGCGGCCGTTCATAATTATTCTCAGACGCTTTTCGGCTGTTCAATCAGGCTTAATCATTGGCGAGCAGTCTTTGATGACACAATGAAGGTTGCCTGCTTCGTATCATTGTAGTCTCTCATTCCTTCATTTCCCAACATGCCCCATGGAAACAGATTGCAGGTAAGTTTGAACTGCATTGATATATGTGAGCTGGCATTGCACTCGCACACAGGGAGCTGCTGGGAATGCAGCTTCATGCATGTGAGAGCAAAAGTTTAATCTCTTTTCCTGCCTGCATGTCTGTGGGCAGGGAAAGAGAGGTAAACTTTGGGAAGGTGGTGGTCCTGAGGCCGTATATGGCCCGGTAAGGGGGGCGCGCGGCCCTCCTCCCTTTTCTTCAGAAATACAATTGGCCCCAGGGAGGTGGTGGTCCCTAAGGCATGGGGTACCCGCGGACCCCCTCTTTAATATTTACTTAGGCCAAGAAAGGTGTGGCCTCCGATGGAGGGCAGTAAGGCTCCCCCGCTATTTTTTTTTTTTTTTTACTCATAGCCCCGGGGAGGTGGTGAACCTAGGGGTGGTGTGGGGTCTCTGAGGCCTCCCCATATATAATTAACATGAGCCCCAGGAAGGTTGTGGTCCCCAGAGGGCAGCCATGGCGTTCCATGAAGAGCCCCTATTATAATAAACATGAGCCCTGGGAGGTGGTGGTCCCTTGGCAGGGCATAAGTATCTATCAATCAATCAATCAATCAATCAATCGGGGGCTTATAAAGTGCTCTACTCACCCGTGAGAGTCCCAAGGTGCGCGGGGGTGCGGGCGCAGCTCCGGTTCAGTTGAAGAGCCAGGACTTGAGGTTCTTCCTGAAGGTGTGCAGGTTCGGAGAGCGTCTGATGTTTGCTGGGAGCCCCTTCCAGGTCTTGGCTGTGATGTAGGAGACGGCTCATCCACCAGCTCTGTTTTTGCGGATGCGGGGGGTCTCTGTGAGGGTGCGGTAGGCGGAGCGGAGGTTCCTTTAGGGTACATGGAAGGAGACTCTCTCGTTGAGGTATTTGGGTCCGATGTTGTGGAGGGATTTGTAGGCATGGGTGAGAAGTTTGAAGGTCAATCTCTTCTCGACAGAGAGCCAGTGGAGGTCTCGTAGGTGTTGGGTCATGTGTTCGTGTCGTGGTGTCCCTAGGATGAGTCTTGCTGCTGTGTTCTGGATGGTTTTGAGATTCTGTAGCAGAGTTCTGTTGATTCTGGCTTAGAGGGCGTTGCCTTAGTCCAGTCTGCTGGTTATGAGTGCGTTGGTGACGGTCTTCCTGCATTTGGGGGGTATACATTTGAAGGTCTTCCGGAGGATGCGAGGCAGTTGAAGCTGGTGGAGGCGACGGAGTTGATCTGGCGGGTCTTGGTGAGGGAGGAGTCCAGGATGATGCAGAGGTTCCTTCCGTGGTCTGTAGGGGTGGGTGTTGTCCCAGGCAGAGAGTTGGTGGGTCCTAGGATGAGGACCTCTGTCATCTGTCTTCTCCGAGTTGAGCTTCAGGCAGCTGTCTTTCATCCAGCACACAACGTCCTTCATTCTTTCTGAAGAACTGAAATCTTCATTCTCAGGGAATACTTACTAATAGAACAAAGAACTTGGCACAGAAGCTGAAATATGAAAAGACATCTTTATTATAAGTGAGGCCACGTCACACAGAAGCCGTAGCAACTGAATGAGGTAGTCTGAGGAATACAGAAAACAGAGGCCTTATATATGCTCAGGGTTACAAAACTCAGCATAAAAGTAAAGGGCAGTCCTTGCATTTGCAAGCCCATAATCAATCATTGAACAAACCCAACATTCCTTCTTACACAAGCCGGACAAACCCATAATAAAAGGACCACAACCCACATCATAAACAGACCATAAAAGAAGGAGCAAAAACAGATGAGAAGTAGGATAAGGGGTGTGTATGTGCATACCAAACTTTACAATCTCCTGTGCTCTGATCCTTAATCTTGATCAGCTACTGGGCAAGGAACTGGCCTAACAAGGTCAGCTTCAGGCAACAGGGTCAGTTCACTCAGGTCATCTAAAAGTCAGCTAAAGTCATCGGCCTATGTGAGGGAAACCACAAAATGGCTGCCATGCACAAAATGGAACCCAAGGGTTTAGAATTCACGGACTCTCAGACCCTCCTTTTGCCCTTACATAGGCAATAACCTAAACTCCCTTCAATCTGAATCCCGGTCTATATTCATCAGATCATCAAGATGTTGCTGGAGCATAATCCTGTTACTTAGCTACTCTCTTGGGACAGGTCTCCTTACACAGTAGTAGCACAAAGGCCATATATCACAGGACCAAATAGTGAATACCTCTATCTGTAGTATGTGGCATAAGACCACACACCCAACAATTAGTGATGTTCACTACTAACTGGTGTTGATGTAGAAGCTGTACAAAAGGAATTATTAGTAAACTCTGACCTCCTAACCAGTTCATGTTCAGGTAAAATATGGAAAGAATGCAAAGGAGTAATAGTAGGAAGAGACATAGGTTGGGAGGTGGGTACAGATGTCAATTGGGTAGCAAAAAGAATTCAACCCACAAAAGACTACGTCATGCTTAAAAAAACACTAGAAGACATGTTGTTAAGAACATATAGACAACAGGAGAAAGTAATGACCACTATTACAAAGAAAATTATAATTTTCACAACCCTAAGCAGAAAGCAAATCCTAGAATTATCTAGTAACATTTTCATGACTCCTGTGCATTTCAGTAACTTATTATATGTTCAGGTGAAACAGTGGTGATCCTCATCAATGCTCTGAGGTGAAAAGGGGATACCTTTCTACAGAGAATGGACTTTATTCTGCTTTTACTAAACAGAATACTACTTTAAAACCATGTCAGCAAAACAATAAGAATCAGTCTCCTAACACCCATTCTATGCAATCACACGGAAACCCCTTGTACAACCAACTATGCCCAGAGTCCGTTCACAAAGCCTCTCTGGCAGGCTTCTATTGTCCATCAAATCTTCTTTTGTTGTTTTCTTCCGCATGGGCCTCTTCATTCAGGCCTTTCATGAAAATGGTGCTTCTCAGTATCCGTTGGAGTGCCCTCCTGGCAAACACTCATAGCTCATTCGAAAGTCTCAATGTTTCAAGGCAGTGCACCAATATCTCTCCTCTGCGGCATGCACTACAGATAGTGTGCTCTCCATTGATCAAGGGCACAGGTCATTTTATGCAGATCCGGGCCTACATTTTCAGGCTCCAACACTCATTACTCCGTGTCAGAGAACGCTCAGGCTGCTCTTTCATGGGCACCATAATGTAATGCCTTTTGCCAATCTCGAATCCTCCGGTGCACTGCACTTCTGTTGGAGCAAAGGAAAGGGGCTGTGTGGCCAAAACTCAGGCCTAGGGCTCAAGGGACTGCACACTGTCAGAGGTTACCAGCACATTACAGGTGAAAAACTGAATCCTCAATTCTTTCGCGCTTTTGCACTGAAACTCTTGTTCTGTGATGTCCAATGCCGTCTGATGGAGCAAGTTCGATGCTTTGAAGATACCATGGATGGCGTACTGGCGATCACTATCCAACCTTGCTACTTTCTGGGTGCTGAGTCTTTTTATCTGTTAGCTGTCACTAATGGGATTGTGGGTGAGTTCCGCAGGTTATTATGACTTAATCCCGCAGAACCTAGTGACGTAGGAAATGTGACACAACTGTTAGTTTCCTTCAATTAAGTACAAAAACAGTTCATTTAACAAAGGGACTCCAAACAGGTGGCCTGCAATCTTCAAAGAAGTGGCTATACGTCATGGGGCTATTGTGATCTAAAATACGCTGTCATTCTCAAAGGCAAAGGCAGTAAGCAAAACAGTACCTCTAGCCTCTTTAATTGGGTTTACATGTGAGAGCATATCCTCTACCATCTAAGGGTAGATAATGTGGAAACAAAAGACAAGAACTAGAGAGTCCTGGTATTTCCATGATTTGGAACACATCTAATCCACCAAAAATTAAAGCAGCAGAAAAAAAAGGAACTAAAAACCAAATTAGAATAGGCATTGAATTTGTCATATTAAAAAAAAAACGTAGGTGTCTCCTATTGAGGTAAAACTTATCTTACTATAGTATTGAGTCAGTTAACCAATCCATCACTACCCTGACAGTCAGACTGGAAAACATCAAAGTAGGCCTGAAGAAAATTCTTAAAAAACAGTCTGGTCATACAAAAGGGAATTATACATAATATGGGGGTCTCTGGTACATTACTGCAATCTGGAAGTGTGAACCTGAACAATACAAAAATAATAAAAGGGCTAACTGGTGAAAGAAATATGGAAAAGAGAAATGGAACTAGGACACAGCTAAAATCCCCAATAACTAGGCATGATGCAACATCGGTCAGGGGAGAAGTGACAAAAGAAAAATCTATAGGACGAACAAGAAATTACTTGGGTGATAGTCAAGCATTTGACACAATACCAAGAGTATGGATGATACACAAAAAGTCAAAATAGTTCCCAAATTTAACTCTACCGCTGGACGCTACACCATACACGGTAATCTCCGCTAATGTTCCAGTTCCTTTCTTCAGGGAAAAATGAAACCTTGTTTCCTTTATGGTACAAAGCCATACACTACTTAGGAAGCAGAACAAAACTGACTAATGTAATATAGAAATTAGGTCACCATGTACAAGAGTCACATCTATAATTTATCCTTACGTCCAATCAGGATACATAAATTTAGGGCTGCCTGTTCCTTAAGGGAAGGTGGCAGTAAGTGACTAACAGCTGGTGACACACTTTGATCCTGTATATCTTTTATTTTTCTTAAATACTATTATAGCCAAATTTGACATACACTGGTGAAGTGTTGTCTGTGTCGTGTTCACAAAATGAAAATATCATATCTGTGGAATTTAGCAAATCAACCCAACTGTTGTGGAGCGATACGCATCGTCATGTATATCCCTTCACAACACAGGTAAACTTGTAATAGTATCAGAAGCAGTAACATAAAACAAAAACATGCAAAAATAAAAACGTACAAAACGCACATGTCAAGCCATCGGAAATACTTGCTGTATGTCAAGCACAAAAAGCATAGACAAAGCAATAGCATATATAGATGAGCGAATATTCGGGCCTGCTTAATTTGTCAGGTTTAAAATCCTCACCCTCCTTTAGACAGCAAATCACCATTTTAGTGGACATTTGGCTGTCAAATACAACCCACTATGTTTCTCTGACACACAGGACCAGCAGGAACAATTCATGATAGGACCAAATACACAAACATTAAAAAAAAAACACATGAACATTTCTTTCCAAAGGCGTTATGTAAAAACACATCTCTTTTCAACCAACCAACTCACGTGTCTTGTCAGCCTTTAAATCGCCCAGAACAATCCATGAATGATCTGTGAGCAGAAGCAAAAAGAGAAAAAAAAAAAGAAAAATACACAACACACAAAAGAGAGACATTTCTCATAACAAACAAATATCCTTAATAACTTGTAATCAGAAGACAAAACATGATACACATAAACAGACACAAAAATAAATTTCCATTACTTAACTGTTACCATCTTGTCAGTCAGCTTGCAACATTAAGCCATTTTAACTTTCCAAAAGTAAAATTCTTTCACTGACACTCCATGTTATCTTTGCGCCACAATTCGTTCTCACTTAGGCATGTAGCCTTCAAAATTTCAATAAAAGACTTCGTCTTATTTTCTGTCTAAGACTTAATGCAATACTTCCTTTTCTGTCAAATAAAAGCAACTAGCAGACATTATTTTTTCAGAGCAGAGATACAAATGTATCAGTTCTGCAGAGCATTTAGCATGATGTTGGGACTTTCAAAGAAACCCTTTTTTTATATTTTCCCTTTGGAATGAAGTTCTTTAATTTTATTGATGTTCTTATTTAGAAACAAGAAGCCCCACCTTTTAGAGGCCTGTTTAGCAAGATCATTCTGCATTCCACAGAGACAAGGCCTTAATTTAAAAGGTCACAAATGTCAACATGACCGCCTCTTCCATTGTTTACAGGGAAACTGAAGATAGCATCTCAGCGTGACTTGAGCTAGCCTCTTCAGCTTCTCCTAGCCCCCACCCTCAGCTCATTCTGAGGCTGCCAAAGACAAAAGGCCCTCCTAATTCCTCCTAACCTGCAATAATTCACTCTATTTTGAAAAATATTTTTTCCTTTTCAGGTGCTAAAAATTATCTCTATTCCCAGATTATTAAACAACATTTACTGTGAATAATTCACAGAACCTAATAACACACACATACCAGTTTTTAGATCAAATGCTTGTTGCAATGGTACTCATTTCATCAACCTTAAATGGATCTCACTGGGTCATTTAAAAGCAAACCCCAAATGGGGACAGCCTGCAAATTTGTATTATACCCAAATGTATGCATTTACTGAAGCCTAAAGCACTTTAAAGCTATTATAAATGGCAAGAATGCTGTTTTAAATGGTCTATTTTACCCAAATTCGACTTTGATATTAGGGGCACATAAAAATAAATATCCTATAATTGTGTTACATATTAATCATCCTCGGAATGTTCTTTACGAATTGCAGAGATTGGACATTGGACATATCTCATGTAAATCCTTTGAAAAATGAGTTTTGTACGTCTGCGCTAAGTAAATTTCCATATGCTAATGTCCTCATTATGTAGTCCAACACAACTTAAATTAAATTAAAATGCTAGGAGGCCATAATGTGAGCATTAAGCTTCATGAATAGTAAAAAACGAATTTTGTAGCACTTATTTTTAATAATTATTTTTCATAATTAATCATTATTTTTAATAAACCCAATCATTTTTGATATTTCCACATATAAGAGCAAGCTGCATCTCTTACCTATCATTTTTAGACGCATTCATTTATAAGCCCACGCACTGACGCCTAACTTGAAACATGACAAAATGTTTGCGCCATTTTTTTCTTTCTAAAAAGGACAATTTTATTTAGCAACAGACCCAAGAATATGCTTACAAAATTTTGCTTAAAGAGAGGAAACCCTTAATTGAAATGCCTTCCTGTAATACAAAATAATGAACCTTAGTTTTGGAATCTTTTGAAAACAACATTCTGAAATGCAAAGATTCACCCGGTCAACTAAGGACAAAGTCCTGGCTGAATAAATATTCCTGTTTATTTAACTTGTCTCTCAATGTTTGTAACAGAAGCACGTTGGGTGTCTATTTAAAACTAAAACTAAGACATTTCAAGTTTCAAAATGCGTGCAATACAGCAAGGTCCAATGTATTCAGATATTGTATTTGCCTGTTAATATCTAATACAATGTATCTAAGGAAAATGCTGTAAGTTTATTTTTCTACATAACACAAATTTTTTGTTTTTGAGGCTTTATTCATTCCTAGTGAATGTGAATTTTAATTTTATGTTTTTAAGCTTTTAGATATTTTGCTCAATAGACTGAAAACATCAAGAAAAACCACGAACAGACATTGAGCTCATTTCAGACATAAACAGAAAGGGATCATACACTCAGGACACACAATACGGCGCGCCATGCATTTCGTGAATAGCGCCATCGCTATTCACTTACAGAAGTTGCACTAATGAGAAAACCACATAGACATTTAAACACACATTCAACCCACATATCAATACTCAGGACAGAAGGACAGCCCGCAGACTGTACTTAAACCAAACCATTTGGAAATACTAGTTGTAAGTCATATTTACAAGAAACGCTTCTCAATAGTGTTCCAAAAGACTGCAAAAACAGCTCAACAGACTGATGTATGTCCAAGAAGCGAAAATACACTCAATTCACTAGCTTTGGCTAGCAGAATACCAAAAAATCATTTTGCATATCTTCATTCATAAAATTGCGCAGAACAAAGGATCCTTGTTTTGTATTATGTCATATTTTAATTCCCTTGGGATACAAAATCACCAAGGAAGAAATATGTTTTTAAATCTAAACCTATTTAGATATTGCCTTTAGGGGAAGCCGGCTAATTTACTTCACATCATACTATGGTACCAACACAAATTCCAAAGTTCCAAAGCTACATTCCAAAATTTGCTAAGACCAGGCATCTTATAGCTCACTAATCTAGCTTCAAACTTCAAGGGGTTATCTCTACCAATATACTCGCAAATATACGAGCCCCTCGGCTTTGGTAATTGCAATAACCAAATCAAAAACCAAGAAACCAACCCCTCGGCTTTGGTAATCTCAATAACCAAATCAAAGACCCAAAGAACCAAAAACTAAGGACTCAAAGAACCAAAGAACAAAGGACTGGGAGCGACCCACTTATACTTAACTCTTACTTTTACTAATCAAAATGTTATCCAAATTCTAACTGTCAAGTTCTACATGACCTAACGGTCTTTTTTAGAATACTCACGCCAAAAAGGTTCTCAGTCAGGAATGACCTCATGTGGAGGATCAAAATCAAGAAGATCAAAAATATTCTGGGCTGCAGAAACAAAGAATCTCCAGAATCCCTGTGCACAGAGTACCTTCTTAGTAGAATCCTGTTCTGTCCTCCTCAGTAGATTTCAGTCTCCTGACAAGATCACTCCCACAGATAGCCACTTCTCTGATGAAGCCCCACGTTGGGCGCCATTTGAAGAACTGAAATCTTCATTCTGAGGGAATACTTACTAATAGAACAAAGAACTTGGCACAGAAGCGGAAATATGAAAAGACATCTTTATTATATGTGAGGCCACGTCACACAGAAGCCGTAGCAACTGAATGAGGTAGTCTGAGGAATACAGAAAACAGAGGCCTTATATATGCTCAGGGTTACAAACTCAGCATAAAAGTAAGGGGCAGTCCTTGCTTTTGCAAGCCCATAATCAATCATTGAACAAACCCAACATTCCTTCTTACACAAGCCGGACAAACCCATAATAAAAGGACCACAACCCACATCATAAACAGACCATAAAAGAAGGAGCAGAAACAGATAAGAAGTAGGATAAGGGGTGTGTATGTGCATACCAAACTTTACAATCTCCTGTGCTCTGATCCTTAATCTTGATCAGCTACTGGGCAAGGAACTGGCCTAACAAGTTCAGCTTCAGGCAACAGGGTCAGTTCACTCAGGTCATGTAAAAGTCAGCTAAAGTCATCGGCCTATGTGAGGGCAACCACAAAATGGCTGCCATGCACAAAATGGAACTCAAGGGTTCAGAATTCACGGAACCTCATTTCCTGGAAGCCGAGTCTGGTGTCTTCAGGGTTCTTCATTAGGGAGAGGATGAGCGGGGTGTTGTCGGCGTATGACATTGGTTCCCAATCTGTGCGCCGCGGCACCCCAGTGCGCCGTCAAAGCTAGTCTGGGGCGCAACACACAGTTTGGGAAAGTTAATAAATTTGTTTGTTGATCATGTCTTTCTGAAGCACAGAGCTCTAGTTTCACTCCCTCAGCTGAAAAACATTTCAATCCATAGTTTGCAGTTAAAATGTCAAACCAAGTTATTTACGATGCTCAGGGCTTAATTGTTATCCTTGAAAAAAAGAATGAATTCACAAATACAAGTTTCATGCTAAGTTATAAAAACATACACAGGTTATCTGAAGTGTTCAAAATTCATAAAAGAGAGGCAGGACATCTGCAGTAATCAATGAAAGTTGATGTTCAAGTTCATTGAGATTGCAGAAGAAGAAGTGAATATTTTGATGCTTATTTCTATAAAAATAAATTAACATTTCCATAAGCGACTGTCGCAGATAAGAAGTAGAAGACTGAAAGCAAACGGAATTGGTTAGAAGCAGAAGTTCAAACTCACAGGTTAGAAACTAAAGTGCAAAAACCATAGGCCAAAGGTCCGAACAAATGCCCATAAATAAACTAATGTCACTGATGAAACAGAACATGGAGTTATAAACCAAAAGAATCAAAATCCAAAAATGTGGCCAAACCAAGATGACAGGAAAAACAGTGGGAAAGGCAGTGTGTGGTGGGAGAGGCCTGGGAGGGACGTATCTGGGAGCCCAGGGAGGAGCTGGCACTGCACTGATGTCACGTCATCTTGGAGCTGAGAGAGAGGCGCAAGCAGCAGGCTCCCTTCATCTCAGAGCCCAGAAAGATGCTGTGAGTGCATTACTGGGAACTAGGAGCAGCCTGCGGTGCATCAATGGGAGCCCTCAGCTCTGAGCCCTGAGCTCTCCTGGCAGGTACCAGGCCCTCTCCAGGGGGCATGGGCACACAGTCCGAAGGCATGATGACACACACAGGAGGCCAGAACACATAGTCAGGAGGCAAGGACACACAGGTAGTAGGCAAAAACACACTGAGAGCATGAGGACAGAGACAAGATGCAAGAACACACAGACAGAAGACATGAGACAGACAGCATGCATGAGAACGCAGAGTCTGGAGTTAGGAAGGAGCAGACAGATGATGTCCACAAAACACACTCCTAAAGAGGACAGAGTGAAAAGGGAGCAAGCCAGACAAGGGTTTACCCGGGGTCATCAGACTGGAGGCAATAATGTGCAGAAACAGAAACAAGCATTTTCAATGCAATGGTTTCGCCTTTGGAAAAGTTTGAGCTATTGGCATTGTTAATGACAACATTTTTATTTATGTGTTGGTTTTGAAAACAGATAAATAAATGGCATTGTCACTTACATTGTTATTAGCTTAATCTCTGGAGTCTCTAGAACTCCATAGCACTCCCTAGCACTGTGCACTTCCTAGCTTCCCTAGTCCCTCCGCACCTCTTAGCATTGTGCACTCCCTAGCTTCCCTAGTCCCTCAGCACCTCTTAGCATTGTGCACTCCCTAGCTTCCCTAGTCCCTCCGCGCCTCTTAGCATTGTGCACTCCCTAGCACTCTCTAGTCATTTCCTAGCACTCCTTAGTCACTCCCTAGTCAATCTGCACTCCCTAGTCACTCTGCACTCCCTAGTCACACATGCACACTTAGAGCCACACACCCCCAAAGCCACACACTCCTCCCAGAGCTACACACACCTCCCCCCAGAGCCACACACACACCACCCCAGAGCCACACACACCCCACCCCAGAGCCACACACCACCCCAGAGCCACACACACATACACACTTTGAGCTACACATATATAGCCAGAGCCACACACATACACACTGATTACAAACACACCCAGAGCCACACCCAGATGCACACACAGAGCTACACATACATACCCAGAGTCACACACATATAGAGTTATACATACACCCAGAGTTACACACACATATACACACACATACAGAGCCACACACACATACACACCTAGAGCCACATACACACACCCAGAGCCACACAAAGACATACACACACAGAGCCACACACACACACACACATCCTGAGCCACACACACTCAGATCCACACACACAGAGCTCCACACACACACACACCTAGAGACACACATACACCTAGAGCTACACGCCGCTTGCAAGCTGTCTAGGCTCGACCTAAAAATCCGAGTGGAGAAAATAAGAGTGGCAAAGTGTTTCGTTTCTAATAGATAGATTACTGTTGTGTGGCAAAGTTCGTAAACAAACTGGGGAATTTTCATCTGGGATTTGTATACACTAGGGTACTGCAATCTACAAGTCAATATAAGCGTAATTACTGGCAAATGTAAAACATTGGCTTTATCAGTCATGTGACAGTACCAAAACTTATCCTAGTAGAAACCACCTTTCACAGAATGCAGAGTTAAAATGATTCATTTTGTACAAAACTGGTAGCGACAGAAGTACGATGTTGAGATTCAGCACCGTGTTGGTTGCAGCTACTGGGCACATGCATTAGTCGTAAAGCTAACATTAATTTAGAGGCTTTATACCTGCCAACAATTATGCCGACATCGCCGCAAAAAGCCGCAAAACAATGTCACTGAAGCCAAGCATGCATGCTTAGATAGCTGCAGTACCTTTTTTAGTACAGTAAATTGATCAAACATCCTGGCCATTTACAATTAAGAGTGGAAGTACGGATAGATAGATTTTTTTTTTTTTTTAAACAACGAGATGGAAACAATTACTTTCATATGTAAACCTAAGGAGGCATGCAAGACTTCTTCCCCGTGACCTACGGTTATACTAACGCCCTGTATATACAGTCTAAGAAAGGCTACGAAATCAGAGAAGCTGTCTGAAGAAGAGAACATTTTTTAAAGAAGCAATAACGCTAAGGATAGAAACATGGGTAAAGCAGAAACCTGATAAATAATGAGTCCATGGCAGGCATGTGGTATTGAAAATCGGTAGGGCAAAGTGTAAAATAATTTGACATGGCAAACATTATCTGCCCTAAATTTAACATACGTAATAAAATTTAACTCATTAAATACCTGAAGGAAAAACTAGACCAGTGTAAAAAAAATATTTAGATAACAGAAAGCAAGGTTCCAAGTGAACAATCAGTAAATGGGTGAACCTATGTGGCACAAATTATAAATAAAATTGTTTCAGGAGCACCATTGCATATCTCCTTGGCATCCCTTTTATGTACAACTCCCTTAAACATGCATCTACTCCATACATTTAATCACCTTATTATCTACTTAGACTCCTTTGAAATCTCAACCCTCGTGTCTGATTATCGAAGGCAAAGGTTAAATGGAGGGCAAGGGAATCTACTTTCACTTGCTAGATAGACCTACATCTCATTTGACAAATAGCAGTAGCAAAACCGAGGTAGGGTGGAGGCAAGGAAAGGTGGGTGCAACCCCGGCAGTGTAGGTGGAATCGAGACCACAGCAAAGAAGGGTGGTGAAACCATGTGGGTGGAACCAAGGCAGGAGCAGAGGGAGGGTGATTGTAATCAAGGCAGAGGTGGTGGAACAGAGGACGGGTGGGTGGAACTGAGGTGGGCTGGGGGCACCCCGGAGGCGTGAGGCAATGAAGACGAGGCGGGTCTCGGGAGGAGACGGGCAGTATCAGAGGGTCAGAAGGGAAGACTTGTGGGAACAAGGAGGGCGAGGCAGGATGAATTAAACTAGACGTGCGGAGGCCTTCATGCCAGGCTGCCCTCTGCTGACTGCACTTCGGGGCTTGGGACCGGTCACATTGGAGATGCCAGGGGGGAGGGCGCCGCGCTGTAACCAAGAGGCGGTGTCAGCAGAGCGGGCCTCACCACCACGCCCGGGGCGCCGGGCTATGCGCACAAGCATTTACAAGTACAGCCCCCCCCCCCCCTCTCTTTGAAAGCACCCGCACTCACCGGCTGTCTTCTGGCGGGCGGGGCTAACCTCCTCACACGGGAGCCTTGCTCCCTGCAGCACTCCTCCGGCGGTCGTTTTGGGGCCGCGGGCGGGGTTCCTCTCCTCCTGGGCTCTCCTAGATGCAGCAGGGCTCCCTCGCATCACGGGAGCCCTGCAAACCGGCCGCCAGGCTTCTTCTTTCTTCCCCCCAGGCTGCGGGGGCGGGCACTTCCGGCCAACCACTTCCGGGTCGCTGCGGTCAGCGCAGCGGCCCTTCTCCTTAGGCAGGCAGGCGGGGGCTGATTTTATCGGGCAAATGCCGGGTGGGCACCGGCTCTTTAAAGATAACCATCAATCGAGGTGGGCACTCGATCGGCCCACAAGTCCGCCACAAAACGGTCCAGATGCCGGGTGGGCGAGGGGGGCGTGGTCGAATGACGAAAATAAACCCAGGGGGCGGGAAAGGGGGGAGGAGAGACGCAGAAGTGCCGGCAATGCCGGAACAGACTCGGGGGCGTTCCAGGCTTTCGGCTGACGTCGCGTGACGTCGGCAAAAGCCAAAGATTCTCGGGAACGCCCCCGAGTCTCCTCCGGCCATGACGGACGCCTCTCTGTTCCAATGGCTAGCCTCCATTTATGGAGCTAGCCAATGAAGCAGAGGGGCGTGTTCAAGTCACCCATACTAGAAACTACAGATTTCTCTGGAGGCGGAGCCTAAAGGCTCCGTCCCCCAGCGAAACCTAAAAACTAGACAGCAGATGCACCAAGGGTCTGAAATAACATTCCTGTACCTATCAGGGCCTCACAAACCCTGCTCAGGATTGACCTCTTCAAAGAGCACTACTTAACAATGCAGCAACAGTTCACTTCTCCGACAACCCAGTGTCCCTCCAATTAGTTGTTGATACTGCATGGGGCTCGTAGTGGAGTGGATAGGATTGCATCTGTGATACTAATACCTTCATCGGCTTCATCCCAGTTATTTTCAGGGTGAAAAATGGAAATACTCCTGAGGCCGGGCTTACATCCCCCAACCGCCCCAAAAAATGTAACAGAATGGGGAGCCGCGGCCAATGCCCAAAAGGTCACGGGAGCCGCAGGTTGAAAAAGTTTGGGAACCACTGGCGTATGAGACTATGCTGAGCCCATCCTGTCTGATGATGGCGGCTAGGGGGGCCATGTAGATGTTGAAGAGCGTGGGGCTGAGCGACGATCCTTGGGGTACCCCGCAGTTCATCTCTGTAGGTTCAGAGAGGAAGGGAGGGAATCTGATCCTCTGGGTTCTCCCGGAGAGGAAGGATCAGATCCAGTTGAGGGCGGTTCCTCGTATCCCTGCGTCATGAAGTCTGGCTGCGAGCGTGCGGTACGTTGTCAAAGGCAACGGAGAGGTCTAGTAGGATGAGGGCCATGGTGTGTCCCTGGTCGAGTTGCATGCGGATGTCATCAGTGGCGCGCGAGGAGGGCGTTCTCGGTGCTGTGGTTGCTGCGGATTCCGGACTGGGAGGAGTCTAGGATGGAGTTCTCTTTAATGAAGGTGGTCAGCTGAGCGTTTACGAGTCTCTCTGTGACTTTGGCAGTGAAGGGGAGCAGAGAGATGGGCCAGTAGTTTTTCTGGTCAGTCGGGTCGGCCGTGGGCTTCTTGAGGAGGGGCTTGACTTCCGCCCGCTTCCAGTCATCTGGGAAGATGCCGGACTTGAAAGAGGCGTTGATGGTCCCTCCTAGTTCGGGTGCAATGGCGACGGTTGCCCTGTGGTAGATGTGTGGAGGGCAGGGGTCCATGGAGGCACCAGAGTGGGTGGTGTTCATGGTCGCGGTGACGTGTTCCACCGTGGCGGGATTCCAGGTAGTGACAGTCGGCTGGTTGTCGGTGGTTGGAAGGATGATAGTGACCGGTGTCTGTTCGCTGAAGTTGTCGTAGAGGGCCTTGATTTTCAGATGGAAGTAGGAGCTGAGGTTGCTGCAGATTTCCTGGAATGGTGTGACGTTCGTGGCTTTGCTGGGGGGTTTGGTGAATTGCTGTATGACGTTGAAAAGTTCTTTGGTATTGGTAGGGTTGGCATGGATTTTGTTCTTGATGAAGGTCCGCTTGGTGTCCCTTATTTGTCGGTGGTATTCCTTCTGGGCATTCTTGTGGTTGTTCAGGTCTTCCGTGGTTTTACGGTTCTGCCAGGTTGTCTCGAGGCATCTGCAGGAGCATCTGGCTTCTTGGAGTTCGGTGGTGAACCAGGCGGCCTTCGGTGGGCGTTTTTTGCGGGTTGGCGGAGGGGTGCAAGCTTGTCAGCGCAGCTGGAGATCCAGCGGTGGAGTTCTTTGGCTGTGGAGTTGGAGTCGGTTGTGGCGCTGGGTGGGTCTAGGTGGTGGGTGGTGTTGAGGTGTTCCTCTGTGATCTTGCGCCAGTTCCTTCATGGCGGGGGCTTTGGGTGCGGTGGTGGTGTTGAGGGTGAAATGTACGACTGTGGCGGTCCCTCCAGAGGGGCTGCGTGGTGTGGCTGAAGCGGATATTTGTTCCTCCTGCGAAGATTGGGTTGAGGGTGTGTCCTACTCTGTGCATGGGGGTGTTGGTGAGCTGCTTTAGTTCAAGGTTGTCGAGGTGGGCGGTGGAGTCGGGTCGTTGCGGTTGTTGAGGTGGAAGTTCAGGTCGCCAAGTTGAATATTGTCCGTGGAGGTGATGGAGTAGGGTGCAACGAGGTCGGCGATGGTTGTGGTGGCCTGGGCGAGAGGTCCCGGGGGCCAGTAGGCGAGAGTGCAGCACAGCGTGGTCCTGGGGTTGCTCTGGATCTGGAAGTGGAGGTGTTCCATGTTGGCGTGGGGTTCGCTCGTGCTGGAGATGGAGAGTCAGAGGGAGGTCTTGTGTGCGATGGTGAGGCCTCCTCCTGGGCGGTGGGGGCGGTCCTGTCTCAGGATCTTGTATCAGTCGGGGATGGCGGTGGTGATGTCGGGCCGGAGGTGGCGTTGGTCCAAGTTTCCAAGAAGAAAGCGATGTCTGGCAATAGGGTCCGATCAGGTCCCAGATCTCCGAGGCGTGTCTGTGTTGGGAGCGCACATTGAGGCAAATGCAGGTCAGGGCGTCGGCGGAGCAGTCGTCCAGTGGGCCTTCTGCCGTTTTAAGGGCATCATTGATGAAGGATCGTTGGCAGTGTCTACAGGGTGGTGTTAGGTGTGGCTCTGTGGCAGTCGGCGTGTCTATCTGGGTGGAGTGCGTGGAGGTCGGTGGAGTCAAATCGGCGGGGACTCAGAGTTCCAGGGTTCCTGGCGCTGGTCGGGTCATGGAGGGGTGCAGACTTAACGTACCATTAAGTAGGGGAGGGACGTGCAGCTGGGAGGCGTTAGCGGATTGCGGCGGGAAAAATTAACGGTGGACAAAAAGGAACAGCAGCAGGGAATACGGCGTAATACGGAGCACAGGAATACAAACAGCAGCACACCGTGCACAATAACTACAATACGATAACTACAATAACAGTGATACAGTAAGGTGAACAGCGGAATGCTACGCTGGGGGCATAATCAGCGTGACTCTGACAACAACAGAGGATACAAAATAAAATAAAGGGGGAACAGCGTTATTAGGCTATAGTGGGGGGATGCAGGAAAAAAAGAAAGACCAGTGCGGCAGCGAGGCACCAGCGGGACCCAGCAAGGTGCGGTCTCGAACCCTGCCTGGGTGGGACCGTAGGTAGAGCACAGCAAGGTGGAGCTGCTGGGGAAGAGCTGATCTCTGACCGAGGGTCAGGGGTCTAGCTTGTGCTCGCCGCAGCGGTCGCCGTTAATTAGGGGAGGGGGAGGGACGTGCAGCTTCCTGGTTAGTGTTGGCAGCCAATCAGAGCTCTTCAGATCTCTGCTAGTCATTATTCGCGAAGGCTTCACCATCATAGATTTGGATTTACTTTAATAGCTCTGAAACTACTTAACGGATTTACACCAAATAACAAAGCGAAATCTGCGGGCCATTGGCTACAGTTCTGCCAAATTTGGTGTAATTTGGTTTGGGCTGCAGGCGTGTCTATAGACTCTATGGGAATTAACATGGGAAACGCACTTTTTTATACCCCCCTGTTTTCTCAGCCCCAGCTTGACCGATCACCCTGACATTTTCCATGCACAAATAATATATATATATACACACACACACATATATATACACATATATATATATACTTTAATATCTGTGGCAGCATAATGAGCAAAGTCGCTGTGGAACAATACATTTTACTGAGCACTGCAATTAATTTTGAACTTACCTGCCATCTGTTTCCATGGTGCATGTTGGGAAATTAAGGCATGAGAGACCACAATGGTACAAAATTTCCCTTCTGCATAACCCCAACATATCTATCTTTCAGTTGTAGGCTGCCTCAAATAGCAGAGAGTACAAAGGAAGTGTTTTGACCGCATTGATGCTTGACATTGCGCTCCAATCGCCTTATGAATTGCAGCGTCTCGATGACACTCGATGTTTTGCATTGTAGTACTCTTAGATCGAGTTCCTACAGATTTAGTCAGCCCAAATGCTTTTGAGTGTGAGCAAATATTTTCTCACAACAAAGGTACTGAAGGAGATCAGTTGAAATTGGACTCTGTGCTGCCCATAGTGAGTAAATGGATCCCTTGAGTTCAACACTCTGTGTGGGCAGAACTACCAGTATTTCGATAAATGCAAAGACATTATAAGTATTTTATTAGTAAGTTTGTGGACCTGTAGGGAATGCATTTATAGTGCTAATGACATATGAACAACAATTGCAGAGGTGAATGTGGCGTAAAAAACAGATAGAAGATAGGATAGCAAAATAAAAAGTAAAGTTACACAAGAAATAATTACTACGAATTCCAAGAGGATTATTGCGGGACTATTTGTGTTTCAAGTATTGTAGCATTGGACAGATGGTGAATGATAAAGAGTTCCCTGATTTACAGAGTGAATGTAAGAAGTTTGGACTTGTGCATTTTTCTATGGTCTGCCATTGAAGTGTGTTTAAGGCAAAAGTAAGATTTGAGAATTGTAGGTACAAGCCTGAAAAGGGTACATGATGTGATTTTATTTTTATTTTTGCAGTCACAGATTTAGGTTTTGAAGATGGTGAACCTGCAGAAGAATTTTGTTTGGGTGATATTGAGTTGCGCAATTATATTTTGTTGATAAGTTAAATTAAAGAAAAGGATTGCAGCGAGTTGCTTGATGAAGTATGTGACAATAAAGCACCCCACTATACTTTGATTTTTAGGTCGAACCTGAGCAGCACATGCGCTGCTGTGCGAAGCATGCTGTATTAGAGTATGGACTTGAAGCCCCGCCCACTCTCAGCCCATATTTGTCATTAGCTCATGTCATTGTCCTTTGTAAATGCTGGCTTCTGATTCGTTAATAGGTGCGTTTGTCCCTCCTTAATACCGCCTTAACTACATTTTCAACCTCCCATGAGAACTTGCCCTTTTACTTCTGTTGCTACACAGTATGTCTTATTTAGTTTGTACTACACAAACAAATGATGGACGGAATACTGAATAAATCATACATTGACCCCGGCCAAGAGATCTTGGTTAAATCCATTGTTCTTTTGCTCACTATGGCAATCCAGTTTAGACCCAGCCATATGAAAATCAGCCTTGACCCTGTTCCTTTTGGAAACAGTCCGTCCCGAACTGCCAAGCCAAGTCTTCCCTGGACCGGAAACAAGCATCTTGGGACTGGTTTCGGGGTATTTCCCCTCATCATCCTGGTTAGCTTGTATCCAGTAACTAATAACAACACTGGGTTCGGGCCCCCAACAGTAAGGCCAGGCCACTGACCTATATTTAATCAAACAAAGTGCCAATACTGTTTTTTGTGTTCATAATCCAATCAATATAGCCATGTTGAAAACCTTAACAACATAAGCTAAAGACTACTAGTTCTGTCTGAATTAATCACTTTAAAATTTTTATTATTTTGCAACAGAGAATTTTTTTGAATGTTTACAATGCATTTACATTTGATCAATTACAGCATAAATATCATATTAAAACATACACATAAACAAATCTCCAATTCTATGTCAGGACCGGAGGCTTCAGATTATGCTATATCTTCCTTCGCTTTATTAACATAAAGACTCCACAGCAGCTTAGGAAAAGATATAATAAGAACAAAAAATGCTTTAAACATAAAGCATTGACGTAATGTTCAACAAAAAATAAACAACAACTCCCAAGAGTCTCTTTGCGTAACAATAGTCCACAGTCCTTTCACACTGTCCATTATCACTATATAACCGGACTTCTCATCATCTTCCTCCTCTTTCTTCGCTGCTCCCGCAGCCAGATAAGTGCTTTTCTATATGTTTTCTTTTCATTGTGATTGATTGTCTTGTGTACGATCGTTGGGGGACTCCTTGCATGGTTTATTCCCTTACAGAGTCCCCAGTTGCGGGAACGCTCTTCGTTCCTACGCGACTTTATTCCCACTTGTGTGCGGTGTGTACATAGACCGCAAGGGGGCGGCCTGTCATCTCGCCGACCCCTCCGGCGCGCCTCCGCAGTACAAGGAACCGCGCCGTGGAGTCTGCTTGCGCAGGGGCCGACCCTCGCGTACCCCTCTGACACCATGTGATCCGGGTCTGTACTTTTGCCCACTTTTGACGCCCACTGGGGTCTGTATAGCGGTTCTGACCGCGTGAATCGCCTTCGGGCGAGATCCGTGCACCTCTTTACCCGTGTGTGGCCTAGCGCGCTTGAGGGGTACGTAGACCCGGTCCCGGCGAGGAGGGTCTGCGCGCTTGGGGGTTGGTGCAGCCCACCTGCCACGTCAGCTGGCCCAAAACGTGATCTCAGCCGCTTGGCCTGCCCACATTCGAGAACTTTCTCGGTTGCCGCCCTCTTGGGTGCCCCGCATTTGCCCTTGGTTCCGAGATGGAAGGGGAATACGATGAAGAAGCCTGCCCCTACCTGCAGGATGACGAGTTTTATCAGGCGGTGGACAATTCCATCTACCGTTGCGTGAATGAGGTGGTAGGGCCCATGGAGGACCGCCTTTCCGCCCGCATCGTGGAAGAGTGCGCGAAGCTGGCAGCGGCGCATGTGCCTCCGTCCCCCGAACTCCCGGGGACGTCCGGTGGGTTGCCACCCGCTTCAGCGAAGGAGATGCCCCGGGACGAGTCGGGCATGCTGGACCCGGACGAAATCGTCCACCCCCGATCCGCGGCCTGGGCCTGGGCCCCGGGGGAGACGGTGGCGAAGTTTGTCGCGGGCAGGCTGCGCAAGCCCCTGGAAAAGGAGGCGAGGGGTTGCCTGCGTGGGGAATGCCCTCGGCCTACTCTGGAAGGGAAAGTGGCCATGACACCAGAATTGGACCCCAAGATGGCCACCTTCCTGGCAAAATTTATGAAGGACCCCAGGAAAGGGATCGACCGGTCCTGGCGGGCTTGCTAGGACAAATTGTTGGATGCAGTCGGGCCCGCCACGAAGATCCTCGATATGGCGGAGGAGGCTCTAGCGAATGGCACCGTCATTTCACCGGAGGTGCTCTCCAACTGGGCCCAGAGGGTGATCGTATTCTTGGGCAACGCCAACTGTGCCCTGTCCACGGAGAGGCGGCGTTCGCTCCTGATCAAGCTGGATCCGAAGCTGGGGGACCTGGCCTCGTCGGAGGCAGGTGCTGTGGCTCAGGGTGGCCTCTTCGGCGAGCCTTTCATCCGCGAGCTGGGAAAATTCGTGAATACGTTCACGTCGCTGGACAAGGCTCAGTCCAGCATCAAGAAAGTGTTCCACCAGCGTTTTTCTGGAGGGGCCGGTCGCGGCAGGGGCCGCGCGATCGGCCGGGGTCAGCAGACCAACAACAGAGGACAAGGCTCCGGAAGAGGTCATTACCAGACCTCAGCCAACTACACCAACTTCTACCCCACGAGGGGACAGCGCTATGGTGGCAGAGGGTTCAAGAAGAACCCCGGAAGAGGAAATGCCCCCGGTAAGTGTACTTTGCTTGGATCGGGTTCCGATTGGGGGGCGGCTGGCAAGCTTTTACGGGGAGTGGGAATTGCTCACTGCCGACTCTTGGGTTTTGCAAACTGTAAGAGGTTTCCATATCGAGTTTTACGACCAGCCAACTCAGGCGAGGCCCCCGCGCCCGATGGTTTTTTCAGATTCCGACGCGCGATTGATAGACGGAGAGGTCTCGGACTTGCTGTGCAAGGGAGCCATCCGTCTATCAACGCGCCACCCACATGGGTTCCTCAGCAACGTCTTCTTAGTAGACAAGACGGATGGGGGCAAGAGGCCTGTGATCAATCTCAAAGAGTTCAATGGGTGGTTGGTCTACCGTCACTTCAAGATGGAGGGGATCCACCTCCTTCGAGACGTGCTCCTCCCCCGGGATTGGATGGTGCGACTGGATCTCAAGGATGCCTACTTGGTCGTTCCCATCCACCCCCCTCATCGTCGCTTCCTGCAATTCCTGTGGGACGGCAAGGTGTTCGAATTCACCGCCCTGCCGTTCGGTCTTTCTTCGGCCCCGTGGTGCTTCACGAAGGTCCTCCACCCGGTGGTGGAGTTTCTCAGAAGTCAGGGGGTCCGGATGCTAGTATACTTAGACGACATCCTCCTCATGGGGCAGTGCCCGGAGGTGTTGGCGGGCCAGCTGCGTCAGGCTGTCGGCCTGCTTCAGAGACTAGGGTTCGTCATCAACGGCTCCAAGTCAGTTTTGGTTCCCACTCAGCAGATCACCTTTTTGGGCTTCGTGGTGGACTCGGTGCAGGCGGTCTTGAGCCTGCCGGGTCGGAAGGTCGCGAAGATACGACACCTGCTTCGGCAGACGATCGCAAGGGATCGTACGTCACTGCGTCATATCGCCAAGGTGGTGGGCCTTCTCTCGTCCTCCATCCAGGCGATTTTCCCAGGCCCGCTGCACTACAGGGCTCTTCAACGCTTGAAGGCGCAGCATCTGCGCCGTGGGATGAGTTACGATCAGTGGGTTCCCCTCACGGACGAGGTGAAGGAGGAAATGTTGTGGTGGCTGTCTCACATGGAGGCATGGAATGGTCGAGCGATCTTCGGTTCGGCTCCGGACCTGATCATAGAGTCCGACGCCAGCAGGTCGGGCTGGGGCGCCCGGTGCGGGGATTTTTCCACCGGCGGCGCCTGGTCGTCAGGAGAACAACAATTGCATATCAATTGTTTGGAGCTCCTGGCGGGCTCCTTCGCAGTTCGCTGTTGGACCAAAGATTCGGTCAAGGCTTGTGTCCTGTTACGGATGGACAATATTTCGGAGGTTCGGTATGTGAACCACCTGGGAGGTCCTCGTTCCCGCGCCTTGGCGGACTTAGCGAAGGACTTCTGGGATTATTGCCTGTCTCGTCACATTGCGGTGACGGCGGAGTATCTGCCAGGCCAGTGCAATCAGGTAGCGGATTGGCACTCTCGACATCTCAGGGACGCCAGCCAGTGGAAACTGGATCCGGAAGTCTTCCGGTGGCTACACTCCCTCTGGGGCCCCTTCTCGGTGGACCTCTTTGCGTCCCGTCTCGACCACCAGCTGCCTCGGTTTTACAGCTGGAGGCCGGACCCTCTAGCGGAGGCCACGGACGCGTTCTTGCAGGATTGGAGTCGGGAACAGCCGTTTGCGTTTCCCCCGTTCTCCATGATCATGCGAACGGCGGCTCAAATATGCCGCCAGGGTGCGGAGCTGGTGTTGGTTACACCGCTGTGGAGGTCTCAAGTATGGTTTCCGGTTCTTCTGGAACTTTCTTGGGATTTTCCAATCCTACTCCCCCTGTTTCCTCTGCTCCTGACGAACCCGGATCAGGAACCTCACCCTCTCGTCATGCAGAACACTCTCCGCCTCGTGGCGTGGAGGCTCTCAGGAGACGCTGGGCGCTCCCAGGCCTTTCGGGGTCGGCTGAGCACTTGCTCTCCAAAGCATGGGCCGATAGTACGACGAAGCGTTACAGATCCGCTTGGCTTAAGTGGATGCGTTGGTGTTTACGAAGGGATCTGGATCCCATGGTCGCAGGCCTTGTTCCCGTGCTGAATTTCCTGGCACATTTGGCCGACAAGGGTCTAGCGTATAGGACGATCAATGCTATCCGGTCGGCGATTTCTGCGGGCCATGATAATATCGATGGCCGTCCGGTAGGGGAACATCCTTTTGTGTGCTGGCTTCTGCGAGCTGTTCGCCTCGCACTGCCGCCGGAACCCAGGTACTCCGTCCTTTGGGACGTCAATTTGGTTCTGAATTTGTTCCTGTCGTGGCCAGCCAATTCTTATCTGTCTCTTAAGGAGCTGTCGGCGAAGTTGGCCATGTTGTTATGTCTGGTCTCTTGTAGGCGCGTCTCGGACGTGCGCGCGCTGGATGTCTCTGCACGCATTTTTTCACCGGATGGGGTTACCTTTACCGTGGGCCGACGTACTAAGACGTCGTCGCGTTCCATTTCTTATCCAGCCTTTACTGACACTCCTAAGTTGTGTGTCGTGCAATGCCTCAAAGCATATGAGGACCTGACCTTGGACCTGCGCCCTCCGGGCGAGCGTCAGTTGTTGATTGCCCTGCGGAAGCCACACAAAGCTGTCTCCTCCCCCACTATTGCTCGGTGGGTGCGATGGGTCATGCAAGAAGCGGGCATCAATACTTCTCTCTTTGGAGCACACTCCGCCAGGGGGGCAATGGCCTCTAAGGCATTCTCGGTGGGTGCTCGTCTGGAGGACCTAATGCGAGCGGCGGATTGGTCCTCGGATTCCACCTTCAAGAGGTTTTATTTTAAGCCGGTGGTGGATTTAGCTCAGTTGGTGGTAAGTAAGCTTTAAACTAGCATAATCTGAAGCCTCCGGTCCTGACATAGAATCGAAATTTGCCTAGCTTACGTAACGGTAAGTTTCAATTCTATTAAGGACACGGAGGCGAGGATTATCCCACCCAGGCCACAGTGGTGTCTCTACCCACCCGTATGGCAGTAAGTAAAGCGTTTTCCTTTACATTGTCGGTACTGTGTTGATCACTGAATGCTCCTCGCCTTGTTGTCGCATTCCTGGGCCACCTCGCTGATGCTGTTCCTTTTTTGACAGGCAACGACGGTGCTAAACAGGACCAATGAGGCTCAAGCGTGATCTGCGCGAAGAAAGAGGAGGAAGATGATGAGAAGTCCGGTTATATAGTGATAATGGACAGTGTGAAAGGACTATGGACTATTGTTACGCAAAGAGACTCTTGGGAGTTGTTGTTTATTTTTTGTTGAACATTACGTCAATGCTTTATGTTTAAAGCATTTTTTGTTCTTATTATATCTTTTCCTAAGCTGCTGTGGAGTCTTTATGTTAATAAAGCGAAGGAAGATATAGCATAATCCTCGCCTCCGTGTCCTTAATAGAATTGAAACTTACCGTTACGTAAGCTAGGCAAATTTCGATTCCCCATCCAAACTCTCAATCTCTTTTGCTCAACTTTCAAACTCATCAATAACGTTTTCACACAACTCACACATTCAGGCACTTCATTCTAAATTATCTTTTGCTCTTTACAATACAAATAAAGTTGGATTTTTGAACTGTTTCTTTAGAAAAAAGCCATAGAAGAATCAATAACAGCATTTCATCATTTGAACTTAATTAAAGCTTGGTTTTAACATTCTAATGGCTATACATGGTCTACGCGTTTCGAACTCTTATTGGTATAAGAGTTCTCTTCAGGACCAGAAATCTGCAAAACAAAAAATAAGCAAAATTTGTTTTCTACCTCTTATTAATTTCCAAAATCACTGCTTGACCCTACAAGCCTCTACATCTTACCTTCTCTTGAAATGAACTTGATCAACCCGACGTTAGACACTATATGGAAAGACAAAAGCCAGACAAAAAACCCAAAACTGTGAGTGCACAGGCATCTGAATGTGAAGAATCAACATCTCCTATGTCACTTACATCGATGTTTCTTATGTGTGTATTCCCATTTTGTTTCCTGGATCTGTATGTTGCCTGCAGTCCCTGGGATGAAAAAGCCAACGTTTACGAATGTTCTCGCCGGATTGATAAAAATTCTGAATACTCAATGCAGTGCTCCACTTACTTGTTTAATTGTCCTTGAGCACTCTGCAGGTCTTAACTACTCTTAACGGGAGCTCTGCAATACCTATAGAATAAAATACGGTTATAAATCGGCTGTTACCTGAAGTAAAATCCTTCCTGAGGGACACAACTGATTTTATCAGCAGACTAGCCACAATAAGATTCGAGAGGGACATCCATCACCTCGTGACACTGGATGTGGTGTCATTGTACACCCAGATTCCACAAGATGAAGGGCTATAGGTGATTGAGTCTTTCCGTGAAAGACCTCACAAGGTTTAATTATGAAATTAGCAAGTTTTGCGTTAAAGAAAAATGATTTCAATTTCAAAGGGGACTTCTACGATCAAGTACGTGGTGTTGCCATGGGGTGCCCTTTTGCCCCAGAATTAGCCATATTATTTATGGCTAAGTATGAGGAGACGTACATTTACCACAACAATCCATTCGGTCAATTCATTGGCAATTGGAGTAGTTACATCAACGTCTTTATGGTGTGGACAGGCAATGAAGAGAATCTGATTAAATTCCACGAATGGCTAAATCATCGAACAGAAGAAATTAAGTTTAGCATAAGCCATTCAAGAAGTAGAATGTCATTTCTAGATGTGGCGGTCTATCCTGTAGACAAAGGGTTGGTGACAACCATTTTTAAAAAACAAACAGATCGGAATAAGGCTCTCCATTTTTCAAGTAATCATCCACGGAATCTAAAAGAGAATTTGCTTTGGGGGCAATACCTCTGAATCAGACGAAATTGTCATTTTAAGGATGAATACCAGCTGCACGCCACAAAGTTGACAGATTATTTACAAGAAAGAGGATATCCCAAGACATTACTTAAAAGGGCCATGAAGCGCGCTTGGTGGACACCAAGAGAAAGCTTTCATGAAAAAAGAGCAAAAAAAGAAATGGACAGAATTGCTTGCGTCTCTACATTCTGCCCTAACTCGAACTTGGTGAAAAAGGTGATAACTCAGAATTGGCACCTAGTTAAAAACTTAAATGTGACATTGAATAAGGCACCCCTGTTTGCCTTTAAAAAGGACAGTAGTATTGCAAATCAATTAGTTCGAACAGCACTACCCAAAAAGAATCAGGCATCAGTAAGATGTTTTGTTGGACTACCCCCTATACAAGGGCACCATAAATGTGGCACTTGCATAAGCTGAACCTCCACAGTAGAAGGAAGTTTATTTGAACACAATAACATCTATTGGAAACATGACAGTTTCACTAATTGTAAATCGCGATACGTAATTTACAGAATCAAATGCCCGTGTAACATGCTGTATATAGGGAAAACGAATCAGGAAATATGTGCTCTCATCTCACAACACAAATCAAGAATTAAAAATAACATTCAAACAGCCCTGCTGGTTAACCACTGGAGATTAAACAATCACACGGATAAAGATCTGACCTGGACAATCATCTCAAAAGTAGAAAATGACATAAGAGGTGGCGACCTGGACGTGAAACTGTGTAGAAGAGAAGCAATGTTTATTGTTAAATTCAATACTGCTATAGACGGTCTGAATGAACTCTGATTGAGTTAAATACCCCCATACAGGTAAGATGCCCAGTTCAGTAGTCACCAAACACCAGTAGGTAGTATCCACCAGTGCGAGTCCACACAAGCATGAGGGACCTCATGCTAGAAACCTGATACCGCCTCTTAGGCTAAATAATTATGTCCTTTAAGTTCCATTTTTTAATACAAGAAGAACAATGAAAAACTTCCATCCAACTAACGATTGGACAATCACAATTAGAATGAGTTAGCTCAACCACGAAGCCCCCATCATTCATCTACCCCAGCAAAAAACTGCCCGTCACTTACACCGAGATCACCCCATTAAGGCGCATTCACATACATCGCCGCAAGTTTATGTTCACCACAATACATCCACATTCATCCACAAAATCGGTATTTGGTTTAGACCCAGTTAGTTTGCGCTACAAGTGACGTATCAAATCCCCTTTTCCACATCTAACGTGAAAATCGGAGAACACAAATACAGCTCCCATAATCCTTGGCTACAGGAAGCCGTTATCAACAACGGACGTAATCTGTCGGCAAAGCGAGATCGCTTACGAGGAGAAGCCCGTACAGACTGCCGGCGTGTCTGCCGAATACAAGTAAGAAAAGCACATTGTATAGTGAGTTGCTCAAGCGTTACACGAACAGCCGATTTATAACCGTCTTTTATTCTATAGGTATTGTAGAGCTCCCGTTAAGAGTAGCTAAGACCTGCCGAGTGCTCAAGGGCATTTAAACAAATAAGTGGAGCACTGCATTGAGTATTCAGAATTTTTATCAAACCGGAGAGAATATTCGTAAACGTTGGCTTTTTCATCCCAGGGACTGCAGGAAACATACAGATCCCGGAAACGAAATGGGCTTACACACATAAGAAACATCAATGTACGTTATGTGAGATAGGAGATGTTGATTCTTCACATTCAGATGCCTGTTGACTCACAGTTTTGGGTTTCATGCCTGGCTTTTGTCTTTCCATATAGTGTCTAACGTCGGGTTGTTCAAGTTCATTTCAAGAGAAGGTAAGATGTAGAGGCTTGTAGAGTCAAGCAGTGATTTTGGAATTTAATAAGAGGTAGAAAACAAATTTTGCTTGTTTTTTGTTTTGCTGCTTTCTGGTCCTGAAGAGAACTCTTATACCAATAAGAGTACGAAGCGTGTAGACCATTTATAGCCATAAGAATGTTAAAACCAAGCTTTAATTAAGTTCAAATGATGACATTTTGTTATTTATTCTTTTATGGCTTTTTTCTAAAGAAAAAATTCAAAAATCCAACTTTATTTGTATTGTAAATATCAAAAGATAATTTAGAATGGAGTGCATGAATGTGTGAGTTGTGTGAATTTTATTGATGAGTGAAAGTTTAGCGAAAGAGATTGAGAGTTTGGATGGGGAATTGGAGATTTGTTTATGTGTATGATTTAATATGATATTTATGTTGTAATTGATAAAATGTAAATGCATTGTAAAAATTCAAAAAATGTATCTGTTGCAAAATAATAAAAATGTAAAAGTGATTCATTCAGACAGAACTAGTAGTCTTTAGCTTATGTTGTTTAGGTTTTCAACATGGCTGTATTGATTTGATTATGAATACAAAAAACAGTATTGGCGCTTTGTTTGTTTAAATATAGCTTGTATCCAGTGGCACAGTGAGCAAGGGGACCCACGTCTGGCCTGTTGAGGCAGACCTCCAGTTGCATACATTCAGAATGCTTTTTCAGGTACACCCAAGGTCCGTTCAGCCGGTGCTCTTCCCAGCATGGCCTTCGCCTTGAATATGTTTCACCCTGTAGATGTGGCTATATTTATCTCCTTGCTTGCAGCTACCATGTCAGACTCTCAGCTGGACCACTGCCCTCCCTCGGTACTGGGTAAGCTGGTTCTTCCAGTCATGGAACAATTCACCAAACTTCTGAATGCTTCCTTGACGGAAGGCATCTTTCCCTTAGCATTGTTCCCTTAGCTTTGAAGATGGCCTTGGTCACACCCTTACTAAAAAAGATGCATCTCAATCGTTTTATATGGTCAAATTATAGGCCTATTTCACTTATGCCTACCCTGGTCAAGATGTTGTAGAAACATGTTAACTAGCAGCTCACATTATACATCGAATTAAATACTGCGGCACTGATCCTCTTATCTTTCAGTGCCACATTCAACACAGTAAATCACTCAACTCTGCTTTTTAGGTTAGCCGAAATGGGAGTGCAGGGTATAGCCCTGTCCTGGCTGAGTTCCTTCCTGCTCAACTGCACCTTTCAGGTTTACATATGCCAACATAGGTGTAAATCACACCATCTCTGCTTTAAACCCAATTATGTTGACTCTCTATGTAAGACCTTTAGCAGAGCTTGTTGAATCTTATCGGCTTGCATTGTTTGTATACACAGAGGATACACAAATTGTGGTATCCCTACCATCCAAGGATAACCACATGGCAGAAGCACTTAATATCTTTCTCGCCCAAGTTTCAGTGTCAATGAATATCAACTCATTGAAATTAATGGGACAAGACGGAGGGCTGGTGGACAACCATCCCCACCTATGGGGTCCTCATCTGTTTCCTTCGACCACGGGCACCACTCCCTCCCCAGTACATGTGGTAAAAGATCTGGAGATATGGCTCGATGACAAGCTCTCTATGAGCCATCAGATCAATAAAGTAGCTGCTACCTGTTTCGGCATCCTTAAAAGACTGAGGAAAATGTTGGTCTGCCTCTTCGACCCAGCTCATAGAACTGTAGTCCAGGCCCTGGTTGTTTCCAGACTGGACTATGCTAGCATTCTGTATCTGGGTGCTGCAAAATCCCTGCTCAAACAGCTCCAGGGTGTACAAAATGCAGCTGCATGCCTCCTCCTCCACCCACCCAAATTCACTTTCCTTGTTATAGGTACTCTCACTGGCTGAGAATCGAACATCTCGTCTAATTAAAGGCCTTGTTATATGCATAAGTGGCTGCCCAACACAGGGCCTATGTATCTGAAACCTTGAGTGTCTTGGTATACCCCCCAAAGGCTTGCTCCGCTCAAGCCAACAGGAGCTGGCAGTGGTTCCTCGAGTTAAGAAATCCCGTCAAGGTGGTCGGACGTTCGCGCATCTGGGACCTAAGCTTTGGAAGGCCTTGCCACTGAAACTGAGAGCTTGCAAATCGTTCCCAACCTTTAAAACGTGGATGTTCCCACCTCTTTAACATCTGCTAACAGGTTAATTGGTAACACTCTGGTGATTCTGTTTGAGTGAGGAGGCTAGCGCTGGGAAACCTTTTTTAGGTCACCATATGCTTTACAAATCACATATGATAAAGTATAATTGAGGCTTTGGACCAGCTGAGCCAATTGTTATAGCTCAAAATGGGGATACATTGTTTTAAACATCTGTGGTTATGTAGGTGGGCATCTTGTTCCTAATATTGTTGATGTGTTGTTGATGTTAGGCAAGGCAAAATAGTTTAGTACTGCAGACTTGCCATCAAGATATTTACCAGACCGAGTTGGAGTAGATACCCAAACATATTACTACCTTTATCACTCCATTAGGTGTGTTTTGTTACGCACAGATGATTTTTGGGCTCACACCAAGATCTTCTTTATTTGAGCATGTTTTCGAAAATCTGAGTATCAAAAGAATTCTGTGTTTTCAAAATGGCATACACTCTAAATTTTAAGCTCTAAATAAGAACATGAGCACATAGTTACTACATTATGTTTTAGCTAAAATGAAGAATAGTTTTTTGACTGTCTAAAGATCAAAATATCTGAAATAGGTGAAAGGTTGGATTTCAACTAAAGGACAAACTGGGGAATTCCAAAGTTGCCTCCTCAAACAAACAAGAATGAATTGAAGAAATTGTTAGGACTGCTGGAGTACAATGTAAAAGTTTGGGATAAGCCTTGTACAATGAGAGACTTGCTAAAGAATGGTTTAGAATCAACTATCCAGGACAAATGGGTAAGATTAACCCAATTATCAATACACCAATTTATGGGCACTTTTAATGAAAAGCGTATACCTTTTTTGACAGTTGAATGAAGTTGCAAGGGTGCGGGTGCCAGTCTAACACAAATGCAGAGTGAGATTACGGTTGTTTTTGGGTCATGTTCTTTAAATAATGCAGAGAAAAAGTATTATTTGGTAGCGCGAAAGACAAGTCATCTATGAGGTTCAATTCATTTCAGATTGTTGGGTGGAGTATACTATATGTAATAGTTAATTTCACAAACATTTGGTGAAGTTCTTATCTACCAAAGATCCAGTAGATGCAAAGCTGATCATCACTGTTTTCAGGAGTATCAACTTAGAGTAGAACATGTGGCAGGTTGGGAGAATGTGGTTTAGGAATATTTATAAGCGAATGGGGTGACTAAGAGTAATGAGCAGATATTTGAGGTGGATGGTCCGGAAGATGATGGAGGGTATGAGAATGCGGTTTGTGTATATATTTTTGGAGTTGGATTGGATTGCAGCCATAGATGGTTATGTGGATCTGAAGGAAGTCAAAGTATGCAGTGCAAGGTTGGTCTGGTGATAAAGTTCAAGGTAGGAGCTTTGTTGGTGTGAAGGATGAATTATATGTCAATTCTGTTTGGGTTTGAATGAATGGAAGGGTTACACTCCCATTGGTGTTTAGCAAAAAGGATAGTGTATATAGCTCAATAAGAACACATTGATAACAGTATGATGCGGTGCTGTGCATGGTAAAATGTCTAGTGGTGCGGTATGAATAATCTGTAAAGGAGATTGTTAAACACTGCTGCATGTGCTAGTTGCTACAAGATTTTGAAAGAGTGAATTTGAATCCTGTTAGTATTCCAAATAAGTCTCAACTTAGTTGTTTGTGTGGGCCTCATGGACTCTTTAGGTAGGGATTACTGGTTTTCTCTGGTGGCTTAGTGCCAAATGTTTTAAGAAATGCTTTTGCGATTCTGAAATAGCGAATTTTACCGAATCGCTATTTTGGAATCGCAAAATGCAATTTTAGTAAGAATTGCAAACATGTTTGCAATTCCTTAACAATCCCTAATAGCGAATCGCAAATTCCACAAGGTATAGTTACTTTAGGACTCAAGTTACAGTTACTTGTTTTGTTAGCTTAAGACCATATTTTTTTACTGCCATTTTCACCTTTTTCAGTGGATATATGTATGTACTTATATCGCACACTAGCTCAGCCAGCACCATTTGACTAAATGTAACTTTAATGTAAAGTAAGGTATAATTAAAATTCCTATCTATGAGATCAGTTTAACCATCCAAACTCATGCCACGTATGGCCTTCAACCATGCTCTGCATGGAATTGGCCGCAGGTGGGACTGCAGTTTCTGTTGAAGTTGAGGAAGATTCTAGGCAGAGCCTATTGTTTTGTTTATGCTTGATCACTGTTTCAGAAAGGCATATGACAGGCAGGTGCAGAGATCACACTCTTCATTGTACCCTTGTATGGGATATTCCTCCTACCCGCTCTGAGAACCATCACCTTGCACAAAGACTATGTCTGAGGAATAGCCACAAAGTGACACTTGAAAAAGAACAAACTCAAACCGGTTTCTAACATTTAGACAGTGACTCCACAATCCCTGTCTGTAAAATGTATATAAAAGTGGGATTAATGACCAATAATGAGAGTTCTCTGCATTGCACTTGAAGGACTGCAGCATGACCAAGGCTTGTGTCTCTTTGAAAACCAGTCTCCCAAAGCTGAAGTCTGTACTTTCTGCTGGAGAAGGTGAGGATCTGTGTAGAGCATATATATCTGCCTGCTGAAAGAGGGAAACTGTGCAGGAGAAGACTGTCCAGGACAAGCAGACCAACATTTGCCCGATATGGGGAAAAGACCAGAGAAAATGAGTGACTGAGAGAACAAAGCCAGGAGCTACATGTGCTTTGAGGGGTTAAGGGGTGGGGGGGTCCCCCGGGTTCCCAGAGCAATTTGTGATGTCAATTGCACCAAGACTGTGTATGCATGTGGTATTTGTATAATGTTAGCCTAACCCAAAGGCATTGGAGCTCTGTATGGAGTCAAAGGCGAGCATACAGTCAACAAGTGATGAGAGGTAGATGGATTCTGGGAAAAGTGTACTGTTGCTGCACTGCGATGTAGTGTTTTTAAAGACGTTGAAGCATTCCTGATAGATACATTGAGGACATAGGAAGACAGGTTCAATGAAGGTTATTTCAGGAGAAAGATCCCATCCATCAGGAAGCCAGCATCAGCCTTAACTGACAATTTCACATTCTCAACCTCAGAACCCCATGACCTTCATACAATTCTATTTATCACAACAAAGGCGTGTCATGGAAGGTGGAATACCACACACCCCCCTTCCTCAACAAACTAAAGAACATAAATACAAAAAGCATAAAAATTAACAGCAAACAAATAAATTAAACAAAATCATTAAGATGAGCAGGTCGTCTAGTAACTCTAGATGAACGTCGTGCATTCTGTATTATTTTATCACCACCAATTATGGGAGGTTTCCTTTGACTGCTACAACTCTGTTTAAGTTCCAAATACGATGATCTTGTGTTTGTATCGCATTATTAAATACTTTAATAACACTTATAGGTTTCATAAATTTGGATGATGAACTTCCTAGAAAACCAGGACGCTTTATCATCACCCAATCGCCAACCTTCACAATAGTCTTCTTAACAACTTTCTTTAAATCAATTTTTTTTCCTAAGCCTGGCTTTCTCTTCACCCTTCCTTTGCATCAGTAGCCCATCACACACACCCTCTTTGTCTTTAGCCAATTCTTATCTGTTAACCAAAGATGGCTCCACCTTTGTATTGGGCACTCTCTCTCTGAACATGTGGAGACATTCTATATTCCTTCACCTTCTTTACAACCTCTTTTTTCCAGTCTAATGATTGAGATTTAGCTAAGGCAATAGTCTCCTTAATGACTCTATTAAATCTCTCAATTATGCCATTAGCCTTGGGATGATACAGAGAACAGGTCTTATGTAAAATACCCTTAGAAAGCAGAAAATCTTCAATTTCCTTAGAGATTAATTGCACCCCATTGTCTGTTAACAAAGATTCTGGAAAAACTTCCTCAGCAAATAGATTATTCAAACATTGAATTACATTGTTAGAGTCAATTGTTGATAAAAAGAAAATCACAGGCCACCTTGAATATATGTCGATCACAACCAATATGTAAGATTGCGATTCCTTACTGTGAATCGGCCCAACAATATCCAAAACAATATCCTGCCAAGGTTTATTCGGACGCTTTCTTAAAATCATTGGTTGCTCATGCGTACATTTAGATTTGTCACTTAAGATGCAAGGGATACAGTCTCTTATAACACATTAAACCATCTTGTCCATCCCAGGCCACCAACATGACATGCGTAATCTCTCTTTACTCTTAGAGATACCAGAATGAGATAAGTGAACCAAGTCAATGAGTTCTTTCCTAAGACTACAGGGCGGAATCAATTTAGTACCTCAAAATAATAGTCCTTTATCCACTGATAATTCATCACGTATTAACCAATCTGGTTTAGTGGACTCAGACCCATCCTTACTACTGTTCCACTTCTTTTGAACAAGAGACATTACCTCACACAAAATGGAATCACAAACTATTTCCTCACACCACCTTTCCTCAGAAATAACGTCATGATCTACAGCACAAACCCATTCTTCATCATCATCAAATGTATCTTCTTGTGAGCATTCAGAGGAAACAAGTTGGGGCAATACATCAGCAACACCATTGTCCGTCCCTGGTACATACGTGAGCTCAAAGCTGTACTTGTACACCAATGATCCACTTAGAAGTCCTACTTGAGAGTGAGTCCAAACCCTTTTTATTAAATATTTCTACAAATGGCTTGTGATCAGTATGTACTTCAAAATCAACCCCCTACAGAATTCTTTTTTGTTTTTTTATAGCCCAAACCCCTGCATGGGATTCCCTTTCTACCACAGAATAACAATTTTCAAACTGCGTGACAAGAACATAACAGGCTGTACACCCAAAGGACCATATTGTTGCAAGACAGCTCCTAACCCCTTTTCCCTCGCATCAGTAATGAGAATAGGTCTAGTGGTGGGATCAAAGCTTCTAAGAGAGGGTGCTTCATTTAGTTTTTCTTTGATGTTAAATTCCTCCTCACACAGATTAGACAACCCAAATTCTTCACCTTTGCATAACAAACATCTCATATTTATAGTAGCGGCAGCAAAACCCTTCACGAATTTTGCATAGTATTCAATCATGCCCAAAAATGTCACAAGATCTGTTTCATTCGAGGGAGGACACATATTATTTATAGTGTTGATTAGATCGGCCTTGGGTTTAACCCCATCTCCATTTATATTCTGGCCCAAAAGTTAATTGAATTTGATCTTAACTTACACTTTTCAGCTTTAATAGTAAGATTGTGATCACTCAAACTCTTTAAAACTGATTTGAGTCTTACATCATGCTCACTTATAGCCTTTTCAAAAATCAAAATGTCATCCTAATATACACACACCCCAAGAAGATCTTTAAGCACACTTTCCATGACACGTTGAAACACAGATGAAGCAGATACTAAGCCAAAAGGCATACGTATAAATCTAAAAGGCATACGTATAAATCTAAATGTACCAAAAGGCATAATCAATGAAGTGCAATCTCTGGAAGATTCATCTAATTCAATCTGGCCGTAAGCAGATGTAAGATCTATTGTGCTGAAAACCTTTGCCCCACCAAGAAGAACCAACAGTTCAGTAATATTCGGTAAAGGATATCGATCCACCACTACACTTTTGTTAAGTTGTCTCAAATCAATTCAGAGACTAAGGTACCCATTGGGTTTACGTGCAGCCACAACTGGAGCCAACCATTCAATCCCCTCAACTTCGTCAATAAAGCCCCCTTCTTTCAATTTCAAGATCTCTTTCTGCATATCTTCTCTGACAGAGAGCGGTACATTTCTCACCTTACAACAACATACAGGCGTGGCATTTTTTTCAAAAAGTGATCTTATGGCAGTATACTTTCAAGCATCCCAAGTCCTCTTTGAAAACATTGGGACAGTCCGCCTTTAAATTATGTACAAATTCATCATCACTATTTTTTGTCACAGAATAAACTTCGTCCGAAAGGGAGGATCCGCATTAGGGTCAAGATTAACTCCCAAGTCACCTTGGTGTATCCAGCTCGATTTACTATTTTGTTTGCTTTCAACCTGAACCACTATCTGCCCGCATTCAAACTCTTCTGAGCTTGATCCAGCTTTACAATCATCATAAATTTCCACTTCCTTAACTTCAGGTCTCGGTTTACTTTTGCACAACACCGTGAGATGGCCCTTTTCTCTACATTTTGCACAAGTTTGATTGAGTGCTGGACACATTTTATCATTGGCAAAATGATCTGCCTTTCCGCACCTATAACATTTTCTTTTAATCCAAGATCTCACAGCCTCCTCCTTATCTTTAGTTAATATCTTTTCACTCTTGTCCTGTACAACATGTATCTTTGTATTTTTATCATAATCCTTTTTTATAGGGGGGCGTGGCTTGGGCGCCGATGGCGATGGTCGCCTGAGAGCTCGGCTCCGGGACTGAGCCCGTGATTATCCTGTAAATCGGAGGCTGCGGGGCACCCCAGACCCCGCATTCTGCTGAACGGACCGACGGAGACCTGCCAGGGCCCTTGGCGCGGCCTGAACGAGTGATGATCCGGCGTAAAACCGAAGTTTGCGGAGTTGCGGAGTGCGACCCAACATGGCGCCCGAACTTCATTGTCCCCCTGGCCGGATCCATTGAACTGGAGGAGCGTCACCGGCGGCGGCTCGCCCCCGGCTTTGCCATCCCCCAGTGATCTGTGTTCTGGATATCGGCCAGATCGGACTTTTTACAACGAGAATGCACTCGGTTGGGTGACTGGGCGGATGCCCACGCTATAGTGGATCCCGCACGCGGACGTATGGTGTTCCCGGCGGTGGCCCCACTCACGACACCGCACCTAGCTAAATTTTCCTGGCCAATCCACTTCCATGGGAGGCGCGACCCTCTGGCGCCACAAATCGTCCGGTGGAGTTGGTGACCCTCACCCCGGGACTTTAGCGGCTGTGCGGGCCTGCCCGACCTGGCGGCGGTTGTCTCCGCCTCCTCATCGGTGCCCTCGGACGACGTGGTGGTGGCGCGAGCGGAGGCGAAGAAGGTCCAACAGGCCCTGGAGAAGGAGATCTCCGGTACTCGATTTGAGGTCCAGTAACCGGGATAGTCGTAGCCGGAGCCTACACTCGGAGACGCCTGCTCCTGGACCAGCACGGAGTGCCCCCGGCGACATGGGGAAACCTAGAGGAGCCAAGGGGACTACCCCAGCCGCCTCAGACTCGGAGACCCAAGACAAAGAGGAACGTGGGAACCCAGAGAGTTCTGGTGGTGCATCGATGCAACAGCAATTTGACCGCGTCTTAGAGGCGATAGCGACCACGCGATCGGCCCTCCAGCAGGACATTGCCCAGGTAGCGACGAGCCTAGGTCTCCTTAGAGCGGACCACGGCAAACTTTCGGACCGGGTCAAGGAAGTGGAGAGCTCGGTGAAAACCTTGGAGCCGACGCAGCGAACCTTGGCTGCGACTATGAAGGATGCCTTATCCCGGATTGCGACCCTGGAGCAGAGAGCGGAGGATGCGGATGGCCGCAACAGGAGGAACAACATCCGTGTGGTGGGCCTTCCGGAAAAGATCGAGGATGGCGACATGGTGGCATACTTGGAGGCCTGGCTCCGTGACACGGTGGCCCCGGAGGGGCTATCCTCCTTCTACACCTTGGAGCGTGCCCATAGAGTCCCGGCGAGGCCGCCGCAGCAGGGACGTGCCCCGAGACCAGTGGTGGCGCGGTTATTGCACTTTCGGGACAGAGACTTAATCCTCAATGCCGCCAGACATAATGGTCCATTCAAAGTGGCGAACAGTCAGGTGAACATCTTCCCGGATTACACCTACGAAACTCAACGCAGGCGGTTCTCCTTCCTGGCGGTCAAGCGCGAGCTCAGGAGCGAGGGCATCCAGTACTCGCTCCTCTATCCTGCAAGGCTCCGCATCATTGTCGATGACAAAACTCAATTCTTTGACACCCCGGAGGATGTCTGTGCCTGGCTCGAGCTTTATAGAGCGGGGAAAGATGGCTTCGGCTCCTCATCCCAGCAGGCGGAGGAGCCGGAACAGAGACGGCGATCCAGGAGGATTCGGAGTCGCCGTGGCCGCTCGGGGGGGGGGGCCCTCAACTGCAGAGACGTCGACGGAGCGGAAGGGAGTGCTGGAGGTGTTATCTGCGTTATCTGGCTCACGGGACGATGCCATTGAGGAGGAGGCAGACCCGGGTGACGAGGGGGCACCAACGGACTCCGAGGACTCGGTGACTGATAGCGCCCATACACCGGTGATCACACCGAAATCGGTGGAAGACCTTCTGGATGGACAGGGGTAACGGGGTGAGCTACCTCATTTTGGGAGGGGGCCCGGCAGGGGGGTGGCGGATGCCGTCAATTGGTGCTGACAACTGGGGCAGGGAGGGTGGGGTGCCCTGTTTTTGCCCCGAGGGTTTTCGGCACTGTTTTGGGCTTGCTTTAGTCCTGGTAGCCTGAGCGTCGAGGGCCCACTGCCTCCGCCCGGCCCGCACCTGGCCCTTAAGGCCTTCCTACGGTGGCGACCGCAGGATTAGTAGGGGTTAGTGGGTTGTTGGAGGGTATGGTTTGGATGGGATCTAGATGGTGCTATTTGGGTCCTGTTCTGGGGAGGGTGGATGGGGGTCTAGTTCATTCTTGGGTTGTTCGGTTTTGGTTGGGGAAAATGGCCGCCATCAGTGCTGGGATGATTGATGTCCTTTCTTTGTTGGGACCCAGATGGGGAGACTTTGCGAGAACGATATGGGACAATGGCTGATGTTGCTAACTTGAAATGTGTTACTTGGAACGTGCGGGGGCTTCATACTATGTCCAGGCGCCACAAAGTCCACGCTTATTTAGTGCGTAGGGGAGTGCAAATGGCGCTGCTGCAGGAAACTCATCTGAACAAGGCGGAAGGGGCGGCGCTACAGCGTAGATGGAGGGGGCAGGTCTTTTGCACATCGTACTCCGCGTATGCCAGAGGGGCGCTGATATGGGTTAGAGCTGGGGTCCCCTTCCAGGTCACGAAAACAGTGATAGATCCAGAGGGGCGTTACGTGGCTATCTCGGGCACTCTGGGAGGGAGGGACTTGAACGTTTGCTGTGTGTACGCTCCTAATATAGACCAGACTGCCTTCCTTTCCAGGTTATCGGGCTCGTTGGCCCACTTCTTCTCCGGGCCCCTTCTGCTCGGGGGAGATTTCAACTCAGTAGTGGACGTAGACACTGACCGCTCGCATCCACCCCTTCCCGATTCTCCGGTTCGTCGCATGGCTAAGGGTCGTAAGGACTGGCAGACCCACTGGGGTCTAACGGATATCTGGAGGGCGCACCACCCCACGTCTAGGGACTATTCCTACTTCTCGAGCCTCCATGAGTTGCATGTTAGACTGGATGGATTTCTTGGCTCGCCCGAACTGGTTTCGGCAGCAGTCCGGTCTGAATATTTGTCCAGAACCATTTCAGACCATAACCCCCTCCTGCTGGACCTTCGCTGGTTCCCCGGGGCGCCGGCGGTGCCCACCTGGAAATTACGGCCCGAGATTCTTGAGGACAGTGTTTTCAGGGCGGACCTAGGCGATAAGGTCTCAGAGTACTTTGCGTCCAACGGCGGCACCGCGAGTACGAGAGCGTTAGAGTGGGACGCTTTTAAGGTAGTGGTGAGGGGTTACTGTATTTCTAAAAAGGTAGGCATGAGGCGAGTTATCCTCGCCGACCTAGATGCAGCGGACCGGAAACTCCGCGAGCTGGAAATTCGCCGCCCCGGGCGCCCTGAATTACAGGTACGCACGGCGGAGGCGAGGGAGACGGTGGCGGCGGAGGTCGAACGGCTTCGCTGTTTTGACTACAAGGCCTATACGGTCCGGTCCATCGCGGAGGGGGATAGATCGAGCGCGTTGCTGGCATGCTTGGCCAACCCTACGCGTCAGTCCTCATTGACGACATGTATGCGTAAGGCAGACGGAACCGAGGTGTACACTCAGCCGGAGATTCTCAGCTGCTACCGGCATTATTACGAACGTTTGTACCGCAGTCGCTCAGCCCGAGACCCTGACCTGCTCGATAATTATTTACGGCCACTGGAACTCCGAACAGTAGAGCAAGAAGTGGCGAAAGCCCTGGGGTCCGACATAGAATTGGGAGAGATCCGCAGTGCCATTAAACGGATGGCGAGGAATAAGACCCCGGGCCTGGACGGCCTGCCTGTGGAGTTTTATGCAGCTTATGCTGACCTCCTAGCCCCTAGGTTATTGGTAGTCTACAGAGAGGCGAAGAGGCTCGGGCGGCTCCCGAGCTCGATGTGTGAGGCGTTGGTGGTTCCTCTCCTCAAGCCAGGAAGGGACTCGTCCGACCCGGGGTCTTACCGTCCCTTATCGATGCTGACGGTTGACTATAAAATATTGAGCAGTATCTTGGCCTCGAGGCTGCTGGGACACATGAGCTCCCTGGTGCATGAGGACCAAGCTGGTTTTATCCCTAGGCGTAACACGACTATGAACATTCGCAGGTTGTTCCGCTTGCTAGGGGAGCCGTTTGTGGATGCCCCGTCCCCGGTCGTCTTATCGGTGGACCTAGAGAAGGCTTTTGATAGCCTGGAATGGGACTACCTTTGCACTGTGCTACGGAGATTCGGCCTCGGTGAGGGCTTCGTCAGATGGACCACGGTTCTCTATGCCTCTGCATCGGCCAGGGTTCGGGCGGGACCACTGATTTCCTCACAATATCCGGTGGAACGAGGCACGAGGCAGGGGTGTTCGTTGTCCCCACTTCTCTTTGCGCTGGCGGTGGAGCCACTCCCGCTGCATCTTCGATCGGGAGCCCATTATACGGGCCTGTGGACTCCTTCGGGCCCGCACTACGTTTCGCTGTATGCAGACGACCTGTTGCTCTTCCTAGAGGACCCGCTCGCCGCCCTACATGGAGCGGCGACGGCGCTCACGGAGTTTGGGGAGGTCTCGGGCCTCCGGGTGAATTGGTCTAAGACCTGTCTTTTCCCGGTTCGCAAGGGCGCCCCCGCCCCTACTCTAAGTAGGGAGATCAGATGGGAACCCGACTGCTTTAAGTACCTGGGGGTATACGTCTATCACGACCCATCCGACCTCCTGGATGGGAACATTGCCCGCAGCACTCGAGCACTTCGAGGCTGTATGGACTTCTGGGCCACGCTGCCGCTCTCGGTGGCAGGGCGGATCGCTTTGCTTAAAATGGTGGCGCTTCCCCGGCTGTTATATTACTTCCGGACACTGCCGATCTGGGTCCCTCCGGCCACGTTTCGACTACTAAGATCTATGATAGTCGGATTCCTCTGGGGCTCGGGCCGCCGACGGGTGGCCCTCAGGACCCTGATGAGGCCGAAAGATGAGGGTGGGCTTGCGGTGCCGGACTTTGAAAAGTATTATTTGGCGGCGCAGCTCCAGACCTTCACCCGGGAGATCGCCCAGGAATTCCGGGGCCCGGAAGACAGTAGGGGGACGGGTATGGCCAGGCATGTTCTCTCCTTCATAGCGCTGCGACAACGATTAGCCCTACGGGACTTGTCGCTGGAGGAGCGGACCATTCGCCTGTGTTGGAACCGAGCTCACGCCCGAGGCCATCTGAGAACACCGTATGCGCCCGAAATACCTCTGGGGATGCTGACGGCCCTCCCCCATGGCGACGATTGGTCACGATTGGCGGCCTGGGAGGACGCCGGTTTACAGCTAGTTGGGGATCTGTATGAGGACGGGGCGCTCTTGCCCTTTCAGGAGCTTATTGATCGCTTCGAGATCCCCCGCGGCGACTTTCTGCTGCACTCGGCCATTGTCCGAGCGATCCAGGCGCACTGGAAAAGCGGGCAGGAGGAACCCACTTTATCTCCGGTGTGCCAATACGTGATGATGTCTGCGGGCACGGTGAAGGCGGTCACTTGCCTTTACGGCAGACTGATCAACGAGGGATTGGCTCCTCTCACTACTTTGAGAAACCGCTGGGAGGAGGACATTGGCAGGGAGATCCCGGAGATTACCTGGTCCCAGTTGATGCGGCGAGCCTGGAAGGGCACACGCCACGCCCGCTTTCAGCTGGTCCACTATTACGTGCTCCATAGAGCATATCTGACCCCGGTGAAAATTAGGCGATATTTTGCCACGAATTCGGCGGATTGCCCTAGGTGCCCAGCCCAGGAGGCGGACCTCCTCCACATGCTATGGGCCTGCCCGGGATTGTCATCCTACTGGGTAGAAGTGGGGAAGACCCTGGAGGAGGTGACGGGGAGGTCCTTATCATTTGACGCGGCGGTGGGACTCCTACACTGGTTCCCTCATACCCCCAAGAATAAAATTTCCAGCAAATTTATCGACCTAGGGCTCCTCCTTGCTAAACGAGAGGTGACCAGGAACTGGAAGGCACGAGTTGGTCCGACAGGAAGCCGATGGCACAGCGAGCTCTTGAAGTGGGCGGCGGGGGAGAGCACGCTGAGATACCAGCTAGCTTGGAGGCAGCGTAATGAGAAGGCGCAGGAGGCAGCGTTGGAGTGGGAAACGTTAGTGCAGGCCCTTAGGGATTATTGCGCCCCCAGCGACTCTGAAGGTGAAGAAGCGTCTCGCCCCATGTCCCGATAAACGATTGCACTGTTAGTCCTGTTGCTTTCCCCGTGGGTCCCATAGCAGATCCTGTTGCGGTTGTTACCAGGCGCTGATGGCGGGGTTGGATGGGGTTTTCTTTGGTTAGTAGTGTTTTGTGGGTGGGGTTTTCCTTTTGGGTTTATAGGCTTGTTTGGAAAAGCAGATGACGGACAGTGGATCATCCGGACCAGCTCCGACATCCTTCTGAGCCCCCATTGAATTTCGCCGCCCGACCCCAGGGTTGTGGGCCGGATGGCTGTGTAAGAAACTTACGGCGCGGGGACGGAGGGTTGTATCTCGCTGATATTGCTTGTGATATAATGCTGGTCGATTATGTAACGATTTACTGATTCCTGCAATAAAAATATATTTAAAAAAATAAAAATAAAATAATAATCCTTTTTTATAACAGCAACGCATTTAAGAGAATGTTCTATTCTTTTTGCTACTGTTAAAACCTCCTCTAGTGTAGGCTCATCACGTAGCCAGAGCTTCTTCCTTGACCTTTTCTATATTACAACCAAACTTAAATTGATGATGGATTCGCTCATCAGTAAGATTGTCAAATTTGCATGAAGAAGCAAGCTTCCTTAGACGAATCATATATGCTTCAATAGTTTCTGCTTCTGCTTGCATACATTTGGCAAACTGATACCTTTCCAGTATTGTATTAACCTTGGGAAGATAATGGTTATGAAGTTTTTTAATACAAATTTCATAATCATTCAAGTCTCTGGCTTCCGCGGGAGAGAGACCAGGTAAATGGTCAAAAACATCTTGTCCTTCAGACCCCAAACAATGAAGAAGCAAGGAGGATATTCATTCTGCACTGAGTGAAGTGCCACATACTCTTGCATATCTTTCGAAAACAACTTTTAATTTTTTCCACTTTATAGGTGGACAACCAGGACTAGATAAGAAAAATGGAGCTGCTGTAACATTCTGCATTATGCAAATATATAACAAACAAAAAATTGGTATATTAATATTGCACCAAAAGATGTAATGTGCAGACTAATAAAAGATTACAATGAAACACACTGAATAAAATACAATAAAAGTATTGCTTTCTCGACACGCCGATGTAAACCAACTCTGCTGCAGAGGACACACTAATTATGCAAGTGTGCGTGTCACTGAATTTTAAGAGTGTATCACACTTGCTGTAGAGGACACGCCAATAATGCATTAAAAAGTGAGCGTGTCACTGCAATGTAAAAGACACACATGCCGGTTTTAAATAAAAAGTGTGCGCATCACAGAACTTACGTGTGCATGCCACTGCAATGTGAAAGACGCACACGCTTGTGAAAACGTTCACCATCAATGTGCGTGTCACTGTTCTGCAGGAGACACGCAAGATTCTGAATTCAGGTGTGCGTGTCACTGTCTTATAAGCAACACGCTGGGTTTTAAATTCAAGTGTGCGTGTCACTGCCTTGCAGGAGACGCTGAGATATCTCATATGCACGTACAGAGCCTCCGGGATACAGCGATAATTACGGGTTGCCGAGCAACGAACACTAAAATGGCTACCATGCTTAAGTAGAAGCATGCTGACAGAGCACGCACCAGACGTGTTGACACAGGACGCTGCAACAACACTTGAAGCTGTCTTTAAATTCTACAAGGAATGGCGGCACTCCAGCGCTCTACAATCTAAATGCGGTAAGCCTTCCCAAAAGAGTTTTCTTTTAAATGATGCACACGCTGCTGTTTACTTTCAAAAACAATGTCGCGCTGTGAGTTAAAAACCTCCGGAATATAAGTATTATTTATTTATTTGCAGGTTTGTATAGCGCTAGGAATGAACTCCCGAAGGAGTATCTCTGCGCTTAGGACAGCCGGCAAGCAAGTATCAGAACAGTCACATTGAAATTCTAAAACCATCTAAAACTGTTAGATAATTTTTAAACAAAGGACAGGCTTCAGCTAATTTTGGCTAAACAGAAAAGTTTTCAATTGTTTCCTAAAAAGGAGATGGTCGGGGCATTGTCTCAGGAAAAGTGGAAGCGCATTCCACAAAATAGTTGTACACAATATAGTCTATACACGGACACAGCCAAAAACCTCCGGAATTTAAGTCTATACACGGAGACGCAACAAGTCTTAAATGTCTCAACTTGTTAAACGTTCTCTGCGGGAAGTAGCAATCCAAAGTTGAATACTCCGAATCATAAACCGCCAAAGTGTAAAAGATAATGAACAGACACGCAACAAGATATTTCCAATTGTCTTGTTGAATGTTGTTCGTCAAAAGTCCAGCATAAGCGATTTACTTCCTAGCAGGTGTGACTAATTACTTTAGATTAAATTCACATCACAAGTAGATTGCCCATATTAATAAATAGGTTAAGTTTCAAGTACCAAGTCACAGCATGAAACTTAGCTTACTGCTTCCAGTCCCAGTATGATGGAAGAGAATAAGGGCTTGCCAGTTAATAAGGTAAGATCACAGTTAGGATCTTCTCCATCCTGCCGACTACGCCAGTGAAGCATTCCTGATAGATAAATTGAAGACACATTGGAAGGCTGGTTCAATGAAGTTTATTGCAGGAGAAAGATCCTGAAAAGATCCAATTTTCAGTCAATTTGATGAAAGATAAATTGCTTTATTGGAGAAGGGAATCCAACAAACTATAGCATGTTTCACCCAAGACCTGAAGTAATGTGATCACATCACCCCCATCCTGTTGGTATTCTATTGACTCCTCTTGCCGGCCACATCATCTTCAAGTCACCATGACCAGCAACCCCACTTACCTTGCAGACAAGCTCACCACATTTGGTGGTTCTCAACCCACCTGCAGGCAGAACACCATGAGACTGGAGACTAGGAAGTGTAAAACAGAAAAAATATCAGGCAGCAGGCCTTTTCCAAAGAAAAAAATACAAGGCTGCAGGCCTTTTCTATCTCTGCATCCAGGATATAGAAGAACATTCCTGCATCCATCAGGACAGCCTAAACACTGCTCCAATTTAGGAAAGTGTTGAAGATGCACGTCTGTGGTATTCCACCTTCTATGACATGCCTTTGTTGTGATGAATAGAATTGTAAGTAGGTCATGGGGTTCTGAGGTTGAGAATGTGAAATTGTCAGTTAAGGCTGATGCTGGCTTGCTGATGGATGGGATGTGCAGAGTTGGCACTTCTGCATGTCAACATTAGAATGTTAGTTATGTTGCTAGGATGGAATATTAGCTTTTATTATAGGAGTTGGTTTGTGAACTGTGAAGCTGTGCAGGAGGGCCAATGTGTAGACCGGGAGGCCATGGACTAGGTCATATGATACAAAGCATATGATAAAGTATGAGACCTTAAACACCAGTTTCAACTGCTAAAAGTGCCAAGCAACTTGAGTGACTGGCAGCCTGCCATGGCACTGGCAGGACTGGTGCTGTCAGAGTCTGAATCGCAATTCTTCATCGCTGCCGAGGTTTGAGCCCTGATCAGCCCAGAGGCTACTGTGTGAGACACCACATTGATATCACTGAGTTGTCAAGTTCTGAGCAAAGCCTCTGCACCTTCATCTGGGGATTGGGAGTGCTTCTCTTGCTTGTCCTGCATTACCTGCATTGCCATGAAAAGGACACATAACCATCGGCTTCAAACAGCGACTAGAAGGAGAGTTTGAGGGAGCAGATGGAGGTCTGCTACACAAAATTGACACTTTTACAGTGTGAACCTAACGAGGTGAAAGCAAACTGATCTGTTGTGCTCATCAAAGCTTTGAGATGAGGGGTCTCAATGAACTGGGCATGTGCCTAATTAGTTCCTTGTCTCATGTTACCCACCAGGGATAATGACATAGGGGACCTTCATCAGCCCAGGGACGATACTGAAGGGTGTACTGCCTTGCAGAAGATCGCAAAGAAGATTACAGTTCTGTGTCGGGATTTCCTTAATGCGTTGTGTAGTATTATGTTATGCTGTGAGATTCAAGCGCTTTCTTTTAATCCAAAAGATAAGCACAGGGTTCCACAATACCTTATTGAGCCTATTTGTTGACTTACTGTTGAGTTTTGAGCCCTTGTCCCCCAGAACTACCTCCCTGAGAAGCCTTTGATTGCATGCCCTTGTAACCGGAGAACTAAGCGTGGAAAGGATGTACCTGGTCCAGTTTGTAGAGCCGTAATAAGATGGACCCAAGGTCACCATTGACCTTAGCAACCACAGTTGGGACAAAGTTACCCCTTTCTGCCCTCTACCACCCTCCTCCACGAATGACTGAGTGTTCTTATAAAGCAGGTATCAAGTCTCCCAAGTCCAGATGATCCTTCATGATTAAATATCTTAAGTGTGGCGTCTCTTCCAAACTTCCAAACAAGCATTAGGAATGCATTAGGGCTCGGGTTTGTTTGAGTTAGAGATAATGGCATTGTAAATGGCAATGTGTTTTAGGCATGTATTTTGGAGTGGAAACATGTGGTGTGTGTTGGAGATATGTGTGTTGGATTGGAATGTTATCAATGGTGGCATGCTGCACTTTAACGCAATATCTTTAAAAGGTAAAGTGCAGCATAGTGCGATAGGTACAATATTAATTGGTGGATGCGTTATCAATTGGTGTGTGCATTGATGTGTGGTGGATGTGTGTGCCTGTAGGAATTGTGCAGTGATGGCTGTTGGTGTGTGTGTTTGGTGGAAGCGTGTAGTGGTGGCTTGAGGTGTGTATGACTGGTGGTAGCGTGGAGTAAGAGCTGTTAGTGAGTGTGGTTGTCAAGCGTACAGAGCTGGATGGTAATGCGTGTGGTTGGTGAAAGGGTGCACTGACAGCTGTTGCTGATTGTGCCAATTGAAAGAGTGGCTGGTGCACTGCCAGCTGTTGGTGTGTGTGTGTGTTTAGTGAAAGTTGCACTGACATTGTTTGTTGTGTGCGTGAGTGTTTAGTGGCACTGATGCATGGTCGTGCTGGTTTTTGGTGAAAGCGTACATTGATGGTTGTTTGTGTTTGTGCCTGGTGAAAGGATTCATTGACGACTGGAGGTGTGTTGTTGTGTGTGTTGTTTTCAGTGTAGTGGTGAGTGTGTGGTGGTGAGTCTGTGGGGGTGAGCCTGGGGGTGAGTGTGTGGTGGTGAGTGTGTTGTGGTGAGTGGTGGCGAGTGTGTGGTGTTGAGAGAGTGAGGTGTGTAGTTTGTGTGTGAGTTATGTGTGTGTGGTCGATGTGGTGTTTTTTGCACACTCACACACTGCCCCTACATTCACACACTGCTCACCCGCACACTCCCAATGTCACCCTGCATAGTCACGCACTGTTTATCCTGCACACTCATTCTGCACACTTACACAATGTGCACCCTGCACCCTTACACACTGTCTCTGCAGTCACTCTGCACTCACTGTCACTTTACACGCACTCTGCACTCACTGTCACTTTACACGCACTCTGCACTCACTGTCACTTTACACACACTCTGCACTGACTGTCACTTTACACGCACTCTGCACTCACTGTCACTTTACACGCACTCTGCACTCACTGTCACTTTACACGCACTCTGCACTCTATCTATATAACCTATCTATATAAAATTTGTAACGCGCGCAGTTACCCAGGGGCATCCCGGCGCTGTGAACACAGGAAAGGAAGGCTCTCACTCAGTCCTACACCGGAAACAAGTGTGTTTTCAATAGTTTCCTAAAGTGCAGGATATTGGGCTCAGCGCGGATCTTAAGGGGCAAGGAGTTCCAGTGTGCCGCCACTTGCACCGAAAAACGTCGGCCCCCAGAGCGAGCTCTTTTTATTCTTGTAGTCTGCATCAGATGTCTTTGATCCGAGCGCAATGGGCGTGTGGGCTTGTAGGGGCGTGCCATAGAGGACAGAATAGAAGGGCCCCTACCATGCACAATTTTATGGGCCGTACATAGCGCCTTAAATTTCACCCGCTCCTTAACAGGGAGCCAGGGAAGCGCTTTCAGGGCGGGGGCAGCTGACTGTCTTCGCGGCACTTCCATCAGAACCCTCGCGGCTGCGTTCTGCACCTGCTGAAGGGTTTTAAAAGTCGCTTCGGGTGCGCCCGAAAATAGCGCATTCCCGAAGTCGAGCCGCGACAGAATTAGACCACGGATCAAAAGCTTCCTAGATGGATTAGGGAGCAAAGGTAGCACCTTGCGGGCAGATCGCAGCAAGCCAAAGCATACCCCCGCGGTTTTCCTAGCATGGGTCCTGCAGGATAAATCTTCCTCTAACCAAACCCCCAAGCTCTTGATTTCCTTCTTGGGGTATGGCGGGTCACCCAGGGACCGAGGCCAACAGCTAGTGATGAGAGAGGGACTGGCCTTGCCCAGCACCATCAGCTCAGTCTTGTCACCGTTGAGCTTCAAAGCGGACTGGGACATCCAGCGATGAACATTAGAAAGACAGTCATGAAGGACTTCGGGTTGTTCCTCCAGCTGGGTAAGGCCTACAACCAGCTGAGTATCATCAGCATAGCTGATGATCTTCACTCCTGAAGGGGAGACCACTCTTTCAAGTGGAGCCATATAGGTGTTAAATAAGGTAGGGCTCAAGGATGAGCCCTGCGGGACTCCACATTGAAGAGGGAACAAGGTGGACTGCTCTCCCCCTTCCCATACTTGATAAGACCGGTCTGAGAGGAAAGATTTCAGCCATTTCAGGGCCATCCCTTTAACACCCACCTCTGCCAGCCGTTGGAGGAGCACCTGATGATTAACGGTGTCAAAGGCCGCACTCAAGTCCAGGAGGATCACTGCCACTGACTCCCCTGAATCAAGAATGCTCCTTGCTTCCTCCACCACTGCCAGTAAGGCTGTGTCTGTCCCCTGACCAGGGTGAAAACCCGTCTGGGAGTCCCCTAGCAGATGGTGGTCTTCAAGATGGCGAGAGAGCTGGTAGTTGACCAGCTTCTCTGCGACTTTTGAAAAGCCGGGCAAGAGTGAAATGGGCCTGAAGTTGGCCAGATTTGATGGGTCTAGTCCAGGTTTCTTCAATAGTGCTTTGACAACAGCGGATTTCCACCTTTGAGGCACTGTGCCCTGGGCAAGCGAAAGGTTAATAAGATCCGCAAGCGGAGTGGAGAGAACATTTGCCACCTGTTTAAGGAATTTCATGGGCGCCGGGTCACTTGGAGACCCGCTCTTCATCCTTTTCAGGACTTTTTCAACCTCCTCCTCTGAGAAGGGGCCGAACGAGGGCAGCTCAACGGGGCTTATTGTTGGGTCATAGTCACTTTACACGCACTCTGCACTCAGTCACTTTACACGCACTCTGCACTCAGTCACTTTACACGCACTCTGCACTCACTGTCACTTTACACGCACTCTGCACGCACTCTGCACTCACTGCCACTTTACACACACTCTGCACTCTCAATCTGCACTCTCAATCTGCACTCTTAATCTGCACTTTCAATCTGCACTCTGCACTTTCAATCTGCACTCTGCACTTTCAATCTGCACTCTGCACTTTCAATCTGCACTCTGCACTCTCAATCTGCACTCTGCACTCTCAATCTGCACTCTCAATCTGCACTCTGCACTCTCAATCTGCACTGTGCACTCTCAATCTGCACTCTGCACTCTCAATCTGCACTCTGCACTCTCAATCTGCACTCTCAATCTGCACTCTCAATCTGCACTCTCAATCTGCACTCTGCACTCTGCACTCTCAATCTGCACTCTCAATCTGCACTCTTAATCTGCACTTTCAATCTGCACTCTGCACTTTCAATCTGCACTCTGCACTCTCAATCTGCACTCTGCACTCTCAATCTGCACTCTCAATCTGCACTCTGCACTCTCAATCTGCACTCTGCTCTCTCAATCTGCACTCTCAATCTGCACTCTGCACTCTCAATCTGCACTCTGCACTCTCAATCTGCTCTCTCAATCTGCACTCTCAATCTGCACTCTCAATCTGCACTCTGCACTCTCAATCTGCACTCTGCACTCTCAATCTGCACTCTCAATCTACACTTTCAATCTGCACTCTCAATCTGCACTCTCAATCTGCACTCTCAATCTGCACTCTCAATCTGCACTCTCAATCTGCACTCTCAATCTGCACTCTCAATCTGCACTCTTAATCTGCACTCTCAATCTGCACTCTGCTCTCTCAATCTGCACTCTCAATCTGCACTCTGCTCTCTCAATCTGCACTCTCAATCTGCACTCTGCACTCTCAATCTGCACTCTGCACTCTCAATCTGCACTCTCAATCTGCACTCTCAATCTGCACTCTCAATCTGCACTCCCAATCTGCACTCTCAATCTGCACTCTCAATCTGCACTCTCAATCTGCACTCTCAATCTGCACTCTCAATCTGCACTCTCAATCTGCACTCTCAATCTGCACTCTCAATCTGCACTCGTAATCTGCACTTTCGATCTGCACTCTGCACTTTCAATCTGCACTCTCAAACTGCACTCTGCACTCTCAAACTGCACTCTGCACTCTCAAACTGCACTCTGCACTCTCAATATGCACTCTGCACTCTCAATCTGCACTCTGCACTCTGCACTCTCAATCTGCACTCTGCACTCTGCACTCTCAATCTGCACTCTGCACTCTGCACTCTCAATCTGCACTCCGCACTCTGAACTCTGCACTCACATTCTCCGGATGATGCCATCATTGATATCATCAAGGATGTCACTTGATATGTCATTAGTGATGTCATTAAGGATGTCATTGACGGAGGGGGGGGGGTTGGGGGCATCTTGTTACTAGGTGAAAGATGGCCACCACCTAGTGAGGCTCTGCTGGCTGGATCATCCACCATAAATCAAAACAATTCCTATACACTGTTATGATGTATTTGGTATCTACAGTGCAGTATTGCTCGTGATTATCATAAGGACCATGGGCACCAGTGGCCCACATATACAGTCGTCTCCAATCGAGGAGTGAAATCGGTCTATCTCTTCACAATAATGCTAATTGATGTGTGAGCATATCTATGTATATCAAAGCATGCTTTTAATATGAATTCCAGTGGTGGGGGCTGAAAGGACGAGCAGGCTGGGAGATCCGATGTCAGAGGCTTCTGTGAACTCCCAGCCTGTCGTTTCTAGTGGTGGGGGCTGCAGTGAGGAGCAGGCGGGGAGAGGCGATGTCAGAGGCTTCTGCGCACCGGCACATGGCTTCAATTACCACAGGCCCACAAGTTTTGGCAGGGAGCCAGCATGCACGCACACACGGCTGAAAAAAAAGGAATGGATTCTTGCATCAGGCCAAACTCACTGCAAATGGTGAACGCGCCCCGACCATCTGGATTCCATTACCGCGGCACCCTGACAGCTCCTAATTGAAATTTATGGACTCCCGTGCGCATAACCGCACAGAAAATGCAGGAAGTGCCGAACATGAAATATATATGGCCTATTGTGTCAAGGCTACTACAAACACGGCACTGCGAGGACCAATTGCCATGCAGATGGCAAAAATAACTACTGAAAATCTCGCGCACTGAGGAATTTTTGCTACACTATTCTGAGCCCCTTAACAATACGGCTCGGAGCTCCGCCCCACTGCTGACGCAGTGGTGAGGTAGGCCGAGCCCTAAAAAGAGCTACTCCTGATCTTTCAATTGACCCTCAGCATGGCTGGCAGCATCATGCCAAGTTTCGAATCTTTTCCCTACTTCCTCAGACCAGCCTTTGCAGTACGTGCCATGAACTCTTTCTGCAGTTTCAGCCTTCTTTTCCCCCACTTACTTGAGCATCTTGGGGTGGTGACTTTTATAAAGATTTGTTTTAGATACACCATGCCAGTTGTCTCTTGGGTAACCAGAGTCACTTACTCCTACTTGTATCGGAAGCAGTCCATGGCACATCACCTCTTCCCTCCTCAAATGCCCCCCACAGTCATCCTGTAATCCTATCTCAGTCTGCTGGAAACGAGTCTCTGCCACAAATATTTGCTTAAGCTCCTATTTTGGAATGCTACCTGAGTCAGTTCTGCTCCGATCCAACTATAAATTGTCCTTTTTATCAATTTGAATATGAACCTCACTAACTCTTACACACCAGAGGGTAGCGCTCCAAGGTCTACATATTCCAACCGCGCTCAACATGTACATTCTGGGTGAAAGGCAGCATGCCACTATGGTAGCAACCTTTTAGAGAAAAAAATATGATCTAGCTGAGCTTATTTCAAATTCTAGGGAATTCTTCTGTCATTATTGCAGAATACATTAAACATATTACTAGTGTTAGTTTACATGCTCCATTTCGGCAAGTGGGAAGCACCTTCTGTGTACTCATGTTTGCTATGCGAGGGATGCTACGTTTTTAATCTGTTCAAAAGTTTATTGCTGATTGTAGTGACACCACCGAACTGCTATAGGATGATATTTATCGATGATATGTTCCATGCAGCAAGTAGGGAGACTGAGGATAACTTGATATACATTTAGGAACTGTATCTGTATTTAACATTTTTCACTGATCCTACGGCTGACTTACAAACTGTTCATATGCTTTTTCGCCTTTGATAAAGCTGTTTCTGCAAAATACGTGTTGGCTGATGTGATAAGAAATATATGCCTCCTGTTGATCATTTACTGAACCTTGGGATCGGGCCGGTAGTCACTACGTGATCAAACTGAATTACTAAGAAGAAATTTTTTTAACTTTTAACCTGTAGAAATTCTGTCATTTATGGGAGATACATTTCAGATGAATATAAACATAAGATCACTTAATTAGCAAGCAGGCGTACATAGGAGGTGCTGCTTCCCACCTGTTGGAATTATGTAGGTAAACTCAGCACTAGTAGTACTGGGGTTGGTAACAGGTGTAGGTCAATGCACCAGGTTTACAGCGTTGCACCGTTGTCTATGTACCTAGTCAGTCAGGATAATAAGAGGGCTCCTAGGCTGTTTCTTCATTCCTAAGACGTCCTGTTATTTTATAAGATACTGTGTCTTGGTCCCGCAGGGTTTACTTAATGTACTGTTAGAATATTCCTTTCTAATACCAAAAAGACTGACCTCTTTCATTATATTTACAACCTCATAAAACTGATACCGGTGCTTAAGGAACTTCATGATTCTGTTGAACTCCCTATTACCTTGTGGCATATATAGGCACTGCTTCTATAAGGTTTCATATATAATATTTCTGAATGTAATAATTTAATTCCTGCTACATTGTTTTCTTCTACCGCCATCATCGTTTTCTCCTTGGGTGGGTGGCTGGTTTTGTCTTTCTTGGAAAAATAGCTTGATCTATATTTGCCTCCTTTTAGTTTCTCATCAAAACTAGAGCCTTGTTGGCTCGGGCCCTAGGCCCTCATGCTGATAATAACTGCAGACACAGGGCACACTGGTTACTTACTGGGTGCAACTGGCCCAGAGCACGTGCGCTCGGCCACTTTTAGTATAGCTGTGTCACCTGACTGGTGACATCAGTGGTGGGTGGGTTTTAAGTGTAATTGCATTCAAAACACTAGAATGCTGACTGACGCTGGGTCCTTACAAGCCTCCGGCTGCTCCTAAGTGCCGGGCGAGATGGGCCTCTCCTTGCCTCTTATGGTTTTCCTCATCCGTGGACAGAAGAAAGCCTTGCGCACCCCCTGAAGGGCCTCCTGTAACCAACTCCTGCTTTGTTTCTCAAATCCTTTCCTGCCTAGGCAGTATCCAGCTAACCAGAGGCTGGGAGCTACAGCATGTTGTTCCATGACCACTCAGTCTAGGATGAGCTATATGACAAGAATGTGTTTTTGTCAAAGAGATGGCGGTGCTAGTGTGGCGGGCTACTTGTGTGATTTGTATGTTGAAGTGGAAGAGATTGTGTCATCTGCTCCAGGATACTTGATGTGGATTTTTGTTGGTTGTGGCGTGTGCTCCATGATGCATGGTGTCTGATGTTGGTACTGTGTGCGAGCGCACACACACACATTCATCTTGGTCATTTATCCGTTACCTAGGATACATCTGTGCTGCAGCACCACATTGAGGTTCTATCATCCTTCCTTAACTCCTGTTACAGTGGCGAAGGTTGCAGCCTAAATTCTCCTTGCTGTGAATGGATTCCTAAGCAGCTTGATGCAAAGCGAAATTGTATAGTTAGAGATCCTTTCTGCTATAGGTTCCTGCAGAGTTCATTCATTGTGCTGGTAGATTACTTACGTTACCCTGTAGCCGGGGTTTACTGCATAGTTAAATTAGATCATGACCGCTTTACTCTGCCGGATATTTGGTTAATTTTTCAGAAGACAAATCACTGCCTTGTGGAGAGTGTAGGACCCACGGTGATTTTCTACAGCAGGATTGTGGCATGTCCATCGATGATCAATACCTCTTTTTCTCCTCAGGGTTCAGCTGCCGGTAAAGGATTCACTGATGGCTCCTACCAGGGCCAGAAGCTTTTCAGCTGCCAGGAAAATGGTGGTGTCATTGTGCCCATCAGCCGCATCGAGCCAGCAGACAGTCCTGCTGGTCAGCAAGACATCCCAGGAGAGAGAATGCAACCTCATGCAGCCTCATCCCCAGAGGAGCAAGTGCCAGGCCTGGAACTGGGTACCCGGGTGTACTTTAAGATGGGAGAAGAGAAGCCTCTGGGCACAGTTGTGTTCTGTGACTCACTACCCACCAAGGAGGATCATGGGGTTTACGTCGGTATCTTATTGGTGAGTAATTTGTGGTAATATACAAGTACATCAGATGGTGGGATTGGCTTCTTTCAGTTTGTTTGGTTTGACAACATCCATTCATGAAGTCAGGTAGTTGGTTCCAAGTAGTAACTTTATTTGTAGGTAAGTTACAAGAATCTTAGATAAGCAAGATGGAATAAGCTGTATAGTATGCCCCACCAGGAGCAGGATAACCTTTCTGCTCGGCCTGCTGACATCAACTGCCTAACTCCCTGCACACCACATTCCATGCAGTCATGACATTCTATAGGCATCATAGGCTGAACAAGAGGAATGAGTCAAGGAAGAAGAAGGGCATGTAAATAACATACTACTCAAGCCTGCCGAGATGTCAGAGGCTTTCCGTGGCCCACTGGCGCTGCTATGACTGTCTTCCTGTTAGACCGTCATTTAAGCTGAGGGCAGTTTATTCAGGCCTAGTGTAACTGCTGCTGCCCTTTTCATAGTGATAAAGTGGACTGGAACCAGCAAGCTAGCCCAGTGTATTCTGGTTCAAAGGGTCTTCTGGCCCGATCTTTGAGTGAAGCTGCAGTGCAGTGGAAACGACTGCACGCTCTGAAGTAAGGCATGCTTTCGGTAGGCTGGTTCTACGATTGCAGGTTCATGTTCATACAATAGTGGCTAGCGCTGTAGTCCCCTTTCTGATGCAGGGCTTTTCGTTCTCTTTATTAACTAGAACTCATTTGTTTTAGCCTGAGGTACCTTCAGAGCTCAACATATCTGTGATCACCAGACTGGTAATAAAAAAAATCCTCAGTTGCTGAGGGGAGACGAGGACATGCCTGGTGTTTTGTAGAGTGTTGTGCCTCCGGGTGATCACAAATGTTGCAGTACCAGGCAGTGATTATCTATCTACTGCACTGGCATCCTCAGCCAGCTAGGTTTTGCAGCTACATGATGAAAGTAAGAACTAAACCAGTTTCCAAACAATAAGCATAGTAAAAAATAAAATGTGTACAAGGTCATCATCATCAAATATTCTTTATTCGGTTATTTTCTAGAACCATAAAAGAGTACATTAAACATACATGTAAATTAAACAATAATCGATGTCTACATTAAAAACAGTTCACGGTAATATTACAAATGGTCAAGGAACAAAGTGTGCAAAGGTACATTCATGTAAAAGACACTGAATCGATATAATCCATACCACATGAACAACATAAAATACATAAAAACCCTTTGAGCTTGTCAAAAGTCCTAATAAATCAAAAAAACACCATATAAATTCATATTAAACACATCAAACCCGGCAAATAAAGTGCATTGTGCAAAATATATGTTTTGTCACCGAACAGGAGACTAAGTTCCCTACTAGCTTGGGCAAGCGAACTGCAGAGGAGATAAATTTGGAAAGCATTTGACAAATATATTCTGTTTTCAAAAGCTGTAGGTAATACTGGGCCGGCCTGCATTTCCTACTATTTAGAGCCCTTAATAATGGCACAATAAAATCTCTCTGCTGCCTAGAATACAACTGACAAAAAAATAAAAAGTGGACCATATACTGTTTAGACAGAGAGTCACAGGTGCATAGATAAAGCCCAGAGTCACAGTATGCCTTTCGGGGATACGATACCAACTGGTGTGCCATACTAAACCTGAAATGACAAGATAAAACCCTTCCGAATGGCTGAAAGGGAACAGTAAATGTGGTTCTATGCATCCGGTGCAAACCAGCGGAAAGTATTCTTCAACTCTCTTCTTGCCCTGCTCCATGCGCTCATTATTCAGTTCTAACACAGATAACAGATTCTTTTTAGCTGATGTTTTGGGATTTTTGCAGACAATTGCGGATTTCTGAAACAGTCCACTCTCCCTACTTGTTTTGTTTTTTGATGTAACCGAGCCGCAGACTTTTCTGTGTATGATCTAGGCTCATACAGTCTAAAATTATTGCATGATTAAGTGCAGGTCCTTCTTTGACCCACAAAGAATGCCACAGCATCATTGGATCGATTTTCAAAAGATGAGTCAAGGGAATTAAGTAAGCCAAATTCAATTTGGAATTATATAGCTGGCAAAGTCTTGTGAACTGCCAAAACCCGTCTAAGGAAGGAGTTTTCTGCTACCTGTAAGCACTATGGATACAGAAGCCCAACACTCTCGCCCCATATAAAACAACAGAGCATGAGCGGGCCTTATAGATGTTAATTAGCGAGTCTATGGGTCTAGAGCCCACTTTCATTGCAGACTTAACTAGTGCCTCTAGATTTCGTTCGCAACATATTTTCCTTAAATCCATAAGATGGTGTCAAGTTCCTTCCTGATCAAAGGAAATGGCTAAATACAAAACAGTTGGGACATAAGACAGTTTATCACCATTAATAAAAAGGGATTTCAGAGAACAGGGAGAGTTCCTGGCCACCATGACGCAAGACCTAGTTGTGTTGGTTTTTAAGCCAAGATCATGCATGAAGTCATTGAATCCACTTAAAAGCATTTGCAATCCCACTCCAGTTCTGGACGTCAACGCACAGTCATCGTTGTAGAGCAAGGCTGGCAGATCTCTAGAGCCCACCCTTGGAACGTCACTCTACGCCTGTCCAAGATAGTTCTCTAAATCATTAATGTAAAGGCAAAATAAAAAAGGGGCTAACACACACCCTTGTCAAACTCCACAATTAATTTTAGTAGGGGAGGAGAGTTTACCATCAGCTCCATATCTAATTCTGCCACTTACATTTTGATGCATCAGCACTAATAAATGGACCAGGGGGATCTGTCACCATATTTAACATTTTTGTCCACAATTTCCCTCTACCTACCCAATCAAAAGCAGATGTTAGGTCCATGAAACTTAGATAGAGGGTTCAGTTCTTATCCAGCGTATGCGTACAAGGTAAAAAAAGAACAAAATATAAACGCACTGTAGAAATGCATGTCAGTCACCCTGCCAAGTTTTGATTATGGTGCTGGCAAGAAGCTGTTTGTAAGTTTTGTCAATTTGAAAGCTGGCCTGATATCTAGTATTTTCTCCTTGCAATCGTGGTTTAGGGGGAATAATGGTTGCATTTTGCACAATTCTGAAGCATTGAACCCCACAAGCCAGCCTCGGGGTATTATCTAGGCCATCACACTCTGCGTCCCTTTACTTAGGTCACTTCTCAGTGTGCTCCTATTCCTGCTTCTTCTGATTTATGACTGTTCAGTGTATTGAAATCACTGCGTAAGCTCTTCTCCATGTTAACAGGTAAACGTGATATTAATTCTTTAGAAGGCTGTGTCACGCTCATGGCAGCCGATCCACCTCTTGGCATATGAGACTTACCTTTTGTGTTTGGACCTACTTGTCACCTAATGGTGTCCATTCCAGGATTATTGTGAGCATCTCTGGCATACATGGCCCCTTATCCTAACATATTTTAACCAGTAAAGAAATCACTTTAAAATGTGTTCTACAGCTGCCGTAATGATCCCTAACTGATCATTAAAGTAAACAAAGACTGACAGTCTATGCTTAAAAACCCCTGAACGTACTGGGTCGCATAGCTCTATATAAAATGATCCTGCCGCGGTTTCTATACGTCTTTCAAAACCCGCCACTCCTCATACCACGGTCATGGTTTTAGGCGCTGGGCAGGAAATCAACCTATTTCCTGTAGCACGGGTCCAGGTCTGCCTTGCCTTTGCTCACTGCCAGTGGACCCCGGACCTTGGTGGCCTGGGTATGACCAACTTCTCCTATCTAGCCTCTCACCTCCTAGCATTTCATGACTGGTTTAATGGGGGCTGCTCAGATCCCTCCTATCAGTAGGAGCGATCCCTTCTAGGATTCCCTCACATACTAGACAATCTGTATAGCTCCCCAACCTCCAACGCCAACCTCTAGTACCAAAACAGCTCTTCTATCTTGGAGGGCTGCTTTACGCCACACTCACTGGGACACCAAACTCATGCAACAAACACCTATCTGGAACTGCACCTGGTTGCAGGAGGTAGCACACTTTTAGTGCTTTGGGAGATGGGATCTTATCAGTATTTCGCAACTAGGCGACGTCTGGTGGGGGACACACATGCAGTCTTTTCAAGAACTCCAAACTACTTATGTCCTTACTAATACACAATTCTATAAATAGCTTCAATTGAGACACGCTCTTCAGTCTCATGCCTCTCAGACCTTCACTCCCCTAGTTCAACATGCTGGAAGGTAAAAACTTCTTATGGGTGATCTGGGCAAAGATGAAATCCCCACAATTTACTGTACTTTGATCATCAATGCCCCAGGCACTTTAGACCATCTCAGAACCCAATGGGAAAACTGAATAGGTCCCCTCGAGGAGGATGACTGGTGAGACGCACTGATAGCGCTCAGGGTAAGCACAATTTCTTCCAGATTGTGATTGGTCCAAACATTCTTCCATTATAGTGCTTATCTCTTTCTGGCGGGACTGCACTGAACAAGCCTCCTTCCTGAGCTCACTTGCCCCCGCGGTGGTGATGCTCCTGCTGACTTATATAACATGGTCTGGTTGTGTCCTAAAATTCAGGAGTTCTGTTCTGCAGTGGTAGGAAAGGTGACTGACGTGCTAGGATTGGAGGTCATCCTCTCCTGCTTAGTGCTTCTGCTTGGAGTCCGCAATGGCTCTGGGGGCACAAGGGCTGATGGGTCCTTCTTAGCTATGGCCCTTATGGTTGCCAAGGGTGACATTGCCACTTGCTGTAAATCTCCTGCCTCTCCTACCCTCTTGCAGTGTTGCCGGGTAGGTGGGCTGGTGTGCACAACAAGAAAAACAGTTTAGTAAGGCGGTATTGCTTTTTTTTCTCAGTTGGAAAGTCTGAAGAGGGGTGTGTGTGTTTTCTACATTTTATGATATGAAAAAAAGGAAAGATGAGAAAATTAATCAATAATGAATTTAGTAAGCTTTAAAATGCTGGCACTCTTAACCAGATTAATTATTAGATATAAAAAAAAGTCTCTGGGGGAGGGTTAACCAGGTGCAATCACATGGCACCCCTTAAGGAAGATGGGGAGGGTAAGAGGTGGAGTGTGTGGGGAAGTAGGGGTTCCACCTCTCGGGGGGAGGAGAAGGGTTAGGGGTGGCCAAAGGGTCTAGGTGCAAAAAGAGCAGTAGCAGGGGTGCATCAGTTAAAGATATTGAGAAGTGGTGGTACAAGGTTATGGTCAGGCTTGAAAAGAAAGGGAAGAATTATGATCAATAGGTGTTGTACTCTATCCATTAATGTCAATGGGATATTAAATAAATCTAAATATGGGGCTCTAATAAGATGGTTAGTTTCCTGCTCCCCACAGGTCCTGTTCTTTCAGGAAACTCATTTGAAAACGAATTTTCCCAAATTATATCTTCTCAGGTATTTCTCTCATGTGTTTTTTGCCTCTGCCGGGCTAGCTAAAAGAGGGGTGGCAATATATTTTAGCCGCAATCTTCCTTGGGAATTCGAGCAAATTAGGAGAGACCCGTATGGGCGATGGATCTGGGTTGAGGCTAAGTTGAATGGGACGCTGCTAAATTTCATAAATTATTATGGTCCTATAGTTGATGATACTACCCAATTGCTTAGGATTACCGAGCTACTTAGAGGTATGCCAGTGAAGATCGTGGTTGGTGGAGACTTTAATTTTATTCAAGATTTGAAGAAAGATACCTCAAATAAAAATAAAAAAGAGTTGAAACCCCAGACAAAGAAAGTTCTAGAAGCCCTAAAGGAGGAGCATTTACTAGTGGATCAATGACGGTTCTGCAATCCCTCTGCGGCTGAATTCGAGGGGGAAGTGAAGGCTCAATCCAGGTGGCACATGGATCGGCTGTTCCTCCAAGACTCTATATGGGTGGCTTCAACTAAGGAATGGATACAGGAGTTTTTTAACCGGAATGAGGGTACAGCAGAAATCTTTTTGGTCTGGGGAGGCTTTAAGGCAGCTATTAGGTTATATGATAGCACGGTCCGCCACACAGACGATAGAGAGGCGCGACAAAATCAATAAGCTTCAGTTAGATGTGTCAAATGCTTTGGTTTCTAGAGGTATTTTGCCTCAGGGGGGGCAGACGCAGCTCTACAACTGGAAAGGGTTAAAGCTGCCTTAAAAGAGTTTTTTTTATTCGAAGAAATAAATAGCTCTAAATCCTACCAGCAAAAGATATACGAGGAGAGTCAAATGGTGGGGAAGTTGTTAGCGGGACAGACAAAAACCAAACAGGAGAAATCTACAATTATGGAGATTATTGATCCAAAAACACACAATATAGTCAGAGACAAGGACAATATAGCCCGAGTGTTTCTAGAACACTACTCTCAGTTGTACTCTACGACATACGAGGTAGGGACGGATCATATCTATAGATATTTGGATGAAGTTCATCTCTCTACGGTATCTACCTTTTTGGCGGATAAACTAGAGAGTGAAATCTCAGATTTAGAAATTCGGGATACAGTGAAATTGATTGCCGGGGCAAAAGCATGTGGAGACGACGGGCTTCCAATTGAATTTTATAAACTTTTTTTGTAAAAGAATTGACTCCCTACTTGACTAAGCTATTTAATGCTATTAGATTGTGAGAACAGGTCCCCTCTAGCTTTAAGGAATCCATCATAGTTAGCTTTGTCAAAAAGGGTGCTCTTTACCAGCAGCCTCAGATCTCCATATGTTTTGTGAGTGTCCGAACATTGCCACCTTTTGGCACAAAGTCAGAACAACACTCAAATCTATTCTGGGAGTATCTATCCCGTGCTCATGGTCTTTAATCATCTTCGGACTAAATGACAACATCAAGGGACTAGAGAGAGATTTCTTGTTTTATGCCATCTTACTGGCTAGAAGAGGAATCTGCAAAAATTGGGTTAACATAAATCCCCCAACACATGCAGAGTGGCTGTCTTCATTATATGCAACATCAAAGCTGGATCTATCGAGAACATGCAGCCCTCGATCTCTTAGATTTTGGGACCTCTTGATCGATTGGAGAAGGGATAGTTAGCCAACCCGGGTTTTTTTTTTTCCCCCCGGGTCCGATGATTAGGCCTAAAATCTCTATGTCCAAAAGGGTGGTACCGTACAGGTACTGGACAACTGGCCGAACTGGTCCGAAGGGAGTACGTCCGTCCAAGCTCTGTTGGCGACATTGGGACTGACTCTCTGGGCACCTGGAGCTTAGTATTGGGCCTTTGGGTGCTACAGGGGGGCCGGTCCTTGTGTCTGTGAGGACAGGAGCACAGTTAGATCGACTTTATGGCTAATGAGGATAACAAAAAAAAGGGTAAGGATAAGAAAGATGTCAATTCGTATAGGCCAATCAGCCTTCTCAATGCTGACTTTAAAATCCTTATGAAAATTTGGGACCAGCGCTTCTCCCCGATTGCCCAGGCGTTAATTCACGCTGATCAGTCTGGTTTTGTCCAGGGAAGATCGATGGCCTCAAACACCGGGTATTTAATTCAGGCATTAGACTATGTATCGAACAATAAGATTCCAACCTTAATCTCAATGGTCGACGTCGAAAAGGCTTTCGACCTGGTTAATTGGGAAGCTCTATTTATTGGCCTGTTAAAATTTGGGTTTTCTGAGGGAATAGTAAATATGTTAAAAAATATTGATCATAATGCACAAGCAAGGGTGTTGGTCAACGCTGACTCAATAGGGACATTAAATATTAATAGGGGTACCAGTCAAGGGTGCCCGATGTCCCCTATCCCATTCACTTTTTTTATCGAGCCCCTCGCAATAAGAATACGTGGAAATTCTGATATTAAGCCACCCATACCAGGAATGGCTAAAATCAAACTATTCGCCAATGATATTTTTTATATTTACACCCTGATAGATCAAACCTTGATCTAGCAATAGGCGAATTTAGTAGATTTGAACTGATTGGTAGATACAAGATCAACCAGAATAAAACCGAGGTATTAGTAATGAATACGGATTGTAATTTGTTACCTGAAAATTTAAAAACACAAGCTCTAAAACAAGAACCAATTAAATACCTAGGTATCTATGTCTCCAATCAGTTTGATCAACTATTTAGTTTGACAATGCTAAATAAAATTTAAAATGTGTTGGACAAATGGACTGTATTGCCATTGACTTTGATTGGCCGTGTGGCCCTAGTAAAAATGTTGATTCTTCCTTTAATGATCTTTCTTTTCTCAAATGTACCGTTAAGAATCAACTCCCAGTATTTTAGAGAGATCGATTCTATGATCAGGGGATTTGTTTGGAACAAAAGATCCTCTAGGGTGAAATTGACTATACTTCAGTTAGAAACTACGCAAGGGGGCTTAGCTTTACCAAATATACTTATGTATTATATGGCAGCAATAATGGTCCTTACAGTATTGAAGTCCAATGGTCTATTTGACATGTTTTTCTATGAAAAAATGATTCAGGAGGGTGGATCTCAAGTTCCGATCTTTTTAAAAACAGCAAAATTACCAAAAAACACCAGATATAAGACTATTCGGGACTTTGTTTTTAGACTGCAATCCTTATTTAAGCAGGGAGGGGGCGGTGGGTTTCATTACTTGAAATTGGAGGAATGTGGAGCTTCAGATTCAGTTGAACAAACTTCAAAAGTGGAAAAATCTAGGCTTTGGTAATCTAGCTTTATTCTTTGTTGCACAGAAACTTATTACTTGGCAGGAAACTATGGCCAGAACTGACAATAAGGTAAAATCGGGATTTCTGGAATTTCTTCAGATTACGAATTTTATAAATGAATGTAATTTGTCGTCAGGCAGAACACCTCTGGCTACTGCTCTGTATAAAATAGGATTAACGGGAATAGGCAACTGCTACAAGTTTCTGAGAAAGGGTGCAGAATCTCTTTTAGTTGATGAAATCCTGGTTAAAATATCTCAGGAAACTAACTGCTCCTTCTCTAGACAGGAATGGGAACGGATTGCCCAGCTAGGCAGCAAGACTCTTCGGGCAGCCAATTTCAAGAGATTGTCTTTTATATCACTTTGGTTGGCTTATCTAACTCCCAAAGCGCGAAATAAGCTTTTTTCGCGAGTAGAGAATAGATGTTTTAGATGTCAGGGCCTGGAGGGGGGAGATTGGCTCCATACTTTTTATACATGTCCCAAATTGGTTAACTTTTGGTCTAAAATTTTCTCCGTAATTAGTCAGGATATTAACAACTTAATCGAACCCGAAGCTGAGATTGCGCTCTTTGGTATTTCAACGAAGAGAAGTGATTTGTCTAGGTCAGAAGAATCTTATATGGCAATTTGCACCTTGGTGGCCCGCTCCTTAATACTTCAAAACTGGAGGATCGAGGAGATACCATCCTATTTTAAATGGGGGAATAAGATGAGGCGGACCAAACATTTTGAAGAGGCCTATGCCAAAAGAGTAGGATCCACAAGAACATTTATTAAAAGTTGGAAGTATTAGAACAGTGAAGTTTTAACCTACATGTAATATTTTTATAGTAATAATATGTCAATTTGATGATCTTTTTGCAACTATGCACTTTATACTCCCATTTCCTCACATTATTGGGATACACTATACATTCAGCACTTTAGCACAAGACACTTTATGTATACTACTAGGTTAGGCCAGCCAAGTTATTTGGATCTGCCATTGCATGAGTAGCTTTGGACAGATTATAATGGTTCGAAATAGGTCTAGTGGAATATTGTGATGGCACAATATGTTAGCACTTAGCACAAGACACTTTATGAATGCCAATAGTTCTGGCCAGACATGTTGAATTAGGGGCATTTATTACTGGGATAGCGAAATGGTATTAGGAAATGGAATGTATTAGGCATTTTTAAGTGATATTTATGCTGCTGTGTACAAAAATTATTATTTTTGAATATTTGATGATTTTACTCAATTTCATTCTAAGCTGCTAAAAACCCTTGTAAAGGTACTGCTCTCGATACAAATGTTTTTCTTTTTCTGTTTGTCCTCTGCTCAATAAAAAAAAAAGAAAAAATTAAAACCAGTTTACGTGGCCAGAGGTTGTCCGCTTAAACATGATCTGGTTTGGGGGAAATGGCTGGGTCAATTAGCCCAAGGTCCTGTCTGGGGACTCTGGTGCTGCTGCTGTTTTGTACTACTGTATTGTGTCATTTGCCAGTCAATGCCTTGATCAAACACTTTATAGTCTTCTCTGACAAGCTAATCGTGTGGTCTGTTGTTTGCTCCATGCAAAGTCAATAAAATCTGTATCAAAAAAATAGGTAGCACTTGAAGGTCAATAGAGCAGAATTAGTATAAAGATCTATTGCATGCATATGCAGGCATTTGACAACAGCACTCGTTATCACTTCTCTTAGGTCTCGCGCAGCACTGCTTGTGCAGCGCGAGACCTCTTTTATGGGCTTCAGAAGGCTTGTGCGTGTGGTTTTGCTTTCGCAGGCTGGCATTGGCTGTAGCGTGCTCTTTAAAAAAAAAAAAAAAAAGCGGCATGCAATTGGGCAAAGGCGGGCGCATGTCCTGCCTTTGCTCCGTCCATTCCTGTCCGTGTCTAGGACGTGCATCAGCGTGCGGCACAGACGACAGGCTCCCTAGCCCCCCGCTCCTCTCTGGTGCGCACGCACCACTGGTTTAGATTCCCGCGTTGGTTCCCCTGTGGTGCGTGTGCACCACTGGTTTTACAGGGCTTTCTCCTGCCTGCTGCAAAAGGTTAAAGTCAACAAACAGAATGCCAGTACTGCGCGTTGGATCAAAATTTACAAAGAATTGAGTACCAATCCTCAATTCGAAAGACCACTCTTTCAGTGTAGCTTATTTACAGTACTTCTTTTTATTTTTAAATTTTGTTTTTTATGTTTCTTTGTTTTTGTTGTTATACCTTTAACAAGAGTTGTTTTACAAAGGGAGGGACTTGAGGGAATATATACAATAACATACAAAATGACTTGAGGTGGGTCATATGATTTTGTCACAGCACAGATGCAATATGTATCATTATTCAAAACGTATAGTGAAAACATGTAACATTGAATGGACAACACTAAGTGCACTTGGGGACATATACACACATGACTGGACAATTTTGTGAGACAGTGGCAAAGTAGATGAATTTTAAACCAAGTGTAAACGCCCTGTATTTGATAAGCTTTTTTTGAAAGCAGGTGCGGATACTTCTACTTAATAGAACACTTGCTAATGAGTGTTTTCATACAATAGACCATCAAATAATTAAATTTTTAAATACAATGCTGAAGGGATTGGTCTATTGAAAGGTCAGAGGTCAAAGGTCAGAGGTCGACGCGTTTCGAATCCCTTACAATGCAGGGATTCTCATCAGGACCGTGTAGGCTCAATCTGCACTTTACTTTTCAGTAGTCGGTCTCCCAAGGGTGTGAAACGGATTGGATTGACAGGCAATGTAGAAGCGAGTTTTCAGTTTCTGCTCTCCAAGTTGTATCGGTTTTCTCTGTACGAGCGGTTCGGTGCTAATTCTCTAGTCTCCTCCCAGAGACTAGAGAATTAGCACCGAACCGCTCGTACAGAGAAAACCGATACAACTTTCATATTGGCGCAGCCTTACTGCGCTTAAGCCAGAACCCCCATTGTTGTCGCTGCTGCAAAAGGTTGTCATCCCTGGTACGTACCTGGTCCTACACTCCGCATAAATAAGAGGGGGCTTCGGTCCTGTATAGCATCGCCAAGCTCTGCACACACGCACAGTTTTACTCCTACCTAGCTTCTGCCAGGATCCTCCAGTCGCCTTGCTGTTTGTGTCTGGTGCTCTCTCCACTGCCCTTGTCATACCCTTGCAGCCCACTCTAATCCCACTGATGACATGGAGAGCCTGTCAGGGTCCCCCTCCCCTCCCTACTCCCCCCACCACACAGGGGGCGGATCAGCAGTTTGGGCTCTCTGACAAAACAGTTTGTTTCCTCTTTTGCTCCGTGCACGCCTGACTGGAGCTGCTGGCAGGCTTCGGCCATCCATCTTACAAAAACACAAAATGTGCCCCTCACTTTCAGCTGTTGCAGGGGCCTCTCCGGCCTTGGGTTCTGCAACCCCGAGTAGTTGTTGTCTCAGGCCTCGCTTGATCTATTACAAAAACTGAAATCCGGTTCTCCTTCTGATCCGTGCCCCGCTAAAATCCTTTCCAAAATGGCCCATGTTCTCAATCCTTTGATCAACCCTCTTCTTAATGCCTCCTTCACCTCTGGCGAGGTCCCGAAGGCCTGGAAAAAGGCTCATGTCATTCCTCTTATAAAAAAACCTAATTTGAACCCCCTAGAACACTCCAACTACAGGCCTATATCACTGCTTCCTGCCCTTTCCAAACTCGCAGAAAAACATGTACATTCCACCTTGTCTAAATTCTTAGAAGCGCATGACATTCTGCATCAGACGCAGTCTGGATTTCGCTCCAACCTCAGTACAAAAACTGCACTATTGGAGGTATCCGAGTCCATAAAGGAAGTGACAGATCGCGGTGGGAAGGCAATGCTGGTATTACTCGATCTCTCAGCGGCCTTTGACACCGTCCCTCACAACCGGCTCCTTACTAGACTCCATGAGATCGGAATTAGAGGGACGGTGTTCAATTGGCTTAAGTCCTTCCTCACCGAGCGCCAACAATTGATCTGGTCACCACCTTTTTCAGCAACAGTTCCATCACTTGATGTGGGAGTGCCACAGGGATCAGTTCTAAGTCCCACCCTATTCAATGTTTACATCTCCCCTCTGGCTGAACTAGTGGAGACCTATGGCGCGCGTATTGTGTCCTACACGGACGATACGCAGCTGCTGTTCACCTGCGACAAGAACTCCGATTTTGCAGGTGATTCCATCAAAAGCAGCCTGGAGGCGGTCTTCTCCTGGTTTCAGCAGAACCAGCTCAAATGTAATTCAGACAAGTCTGAAATTTTATTTTTCGGCTGCTCTCCTGATACCCAATGGAAATCTTGGTGGCCGGCAGATGTGCATCCTCCTTCTTCCCCTACTGCGTTCGCCAAGAATCTGGGTGTCAAATTTGACAATGGTCTTAACTTCAAACCCCAGATCCTTACCCTAGTCGGACAATGTTTTGGTCTACTACGAACACTCAGAAAAATTCCTCCCACTGTTGTCGCTTTGTCATAGGAGAATTACTGTACAAGCAATGATTGGATCCAGGCTCGATTACGCCAATGTGCTCTATTTAGGTCTCCCAGAGTACCTCCTAGCTCGCTTACAGACTGTACAGAACTCTGCCGCGAGGGCCATTTTTGGCCTGAGCCGCAGGTCTCATACCTCGACCCTCCTTGATTCACTTCACTGGCTCCCGGTGAGGAAGCGTATCATCTTCAAGACTCTGACCTTGACTTTTAAATCCTTGCATGGTACTGGTGCAGTCTACCTTAGAAAACATGTTCAGTTCTATCATCCTGCCAGACCTTTACGTTCAGCCACTCAAGCCCTAGCTGTCGTTCCAGCTGTGAAGCTCGCACGCATTGGAGGTCGCTCTTACAGGGCTTGTGCCCCGCAGCTCTGGAATAAGCTCCCCCTTTCACTGAGAACAACGGACAATCTCCTGTCTTTCAGGAAAGGCCTTAAGACCTGGCTTTTCGGCCTTTAGTGTGTTTGGTTCTGCTCTGACTCCCTCTACAGATCTGTACAGTGCCGGGACACTCTGCCCGAGTAGCCGCACGCTATATAAATCACCATCATAACATAACATAACATCCTACTGACCTCTTCTTGCCCTCCAGGGTTTCTGGGCTTCCGAGGTGGTCTCTCATTGTTCTTGTTTCAGTGTGGGCATCAGCTTATCTCAGAAGACCCACAGGCCTAGCACTGATGGCAGTGCGATGACGTCCCTGCTCCTAGTTAGGCATCATGTCATTCAATGGGGCACTGATCGGTGACTGAGAAAGCTCTCTTCATCTCATCTCTTGAACTGAGGCCCGTGGGTTCTTCATCTCATGTAAACTGTCCCCACGATTTCTGCTCTGTGGTTACATGTGTTTACTTATTTTGTGACTTATATAAATCACACCCTAACCGACAGGGTATCAGGAGGGTTTGTAAAGAAGTCTGTGTGCATCCATGGATACCGCAGCAAACAACACCAAAGCAACAGGACAGCAGTGTGCACAAAGTAAGATCACGCCCAGGACATCTCCAGTGTGCAGGCAGGAGCTGAGGCAGATGACGAGATTTCCGTTCCAGGACAGTAACAGAAAGTGGTGAATTCAGGAAGCTGTATCCATATTTGTGTTGAGCGCAGAGTAGGCAGTTCAGATGATGGCGACGTGGACAGCGCTTGCCACCAGAACGCTAGTTGCATGCAGCTTGTGAATGTGTGAATCATGGGTCCTTTCAATGGTGGCAGTAAGCGTTGTATCTGGAAACAAGCCTTGCACCTTAACACAAACACCACGACGTGCAGAAGCGAGCTGTTTCATGTTGACATCCAGAGGTCAAGTAACATGTCCCAATTCAGTTCTCTCATGCCCTCTTTGGCCATGTCAATATCGGTGCACATGCACACTCGTTCAAATTCGAAAGCTGTTACATTATATATTCAGGGCTAGTGAGGTGTGTATTTAATATTGTAATAGAGCAGCAGCTCACTGATATTACTACATATAATCTCTGTGACACCCTTCTATTTCTCAAATATGAGGTTCTGTTTTTATCTAATAGAAACATTATGTTCGAGGTATATGGGCTGCAGACTACACACTATTCCATTAGATCACCATCTGGTGGTGGGCCCGGATGATTACACTTTGTTGTTGTTAAGTTATGTTATGTTATAGGGGTCTCTTTTATAGCGCACGGCTACTCCATGGAGTGTCCCGGCGCTTTGGCAAAAAGAACTGAGGAAAAGTACACAACACAACAACCCACTGAGGGCCGAAAGAGTATTACTGGGAGAAGAGCCAGGTCTTCAGTTCCTTTCTGAAAGAGAACAAACTGTTGGCTTTCCTTAGGGAAACGGGAAGCTCATTCCAGCAACGAGGTGCCAAGTGTCGAAAGGAGCGACCTCCAATGCGAGCGCGTCTGATGGCAGGAACGACGGCTTTGGCCAGCAAAGCCGACCTTAAGAGTCCTCCTGGGGGCATAGAAAGCCATGCGCTTCCCAAAATATTTTGGGCCAATCGAGTGAAGGGCCTTGTCTTGGAAGATTCTTTGTCTGTTGGATGACTCCTCCCTTAGATCGTAGTGCGCATGGGAATCGACTCTATCTTCAGATTGTTTTTTTCCACCATCTGGCTCGGATGTGTTCATCGTTCGGTCCCTTTACCGATCTCTTTTCGAATCCATAAATCAATCAAAATTGGCATCGTCGTCGACATTGAATCCGGTTACCAGCGTCGAATAGAGACTTCACTTCTCGATTCCAGAGTTTGTCGGGGCCGTTGGGCCCAACCGTGCAATTGGGCCTTTGGCTCATGGAAAGTACACCCTTCAAGAATTGCCCTCGGTGTGGACACAAATTCCCTCACACCGATCTTCATGAGGCTTGCAATCTCTGCTTAGCTCCAAAGCACGAGATTCGAGACTGTGAGGCCTGCGCTTCGTTCCGGTCCAAGAAAACAATCCGGGACCGTCGAGCTCGAAGAGTAAGGGCACAGTCATCTTCGTCAACACCAGACTTCATCATAGACGAGGCTCCAATTGAAGTAGATGCCGAAGAACAACTGCACGAAGACATCGCTTCCGAAGCAGAGGATTCAGCTTCTGGAGTCGAGGATCAATACGAAGATGAAGATCTTCCAGCTGGTCAACAGGTCGCGAGTACAGACGTCAACCAGTTCACCGCACCATACCGGGACAGGCTTCGGTTTCACCTCCACCTTCGGGTCCAGGTGCACACCGACCAAAACCTATGCCCCACCTTCTGGCTCGGCAGCGAATAATGCAAAAAAGCCTCCAGTCGACTCTGACTCGAGTCAGTCTGTCGGTCCCTAAAAGCAGAAGGTCCTTAAGCCAAAATTAACACCGGCACCAAAGCATCCTTCGGTACCGAAAGTGGTCGAACCGAAAGCAAGTTCGGCACCGAAAGAGGTTCCCAAAGCTACAGAACCAAAAACCACCCCAGTTCTGAAAAAAGTGGACCCGAAGAAGGTTCCGGTACCGAAACATACTTCGGTTCCGAAGGTAGATGAGTCAAAACGTACTCCGCGAACAAAAACTCTGGATCCAAAGAGCACGGATCCTAGGAAAAAGTCTTCGGTACCGAAACCAAAATCTACTCCAAAGACAATAGACATTGTTAAACCTAAGCATTTCGGCACCAAACCATATAAATCGGTGCCGAAAAAAGATTAGAAGAGCTTTTTAAACCTGATCCAAAGCAAAAAACTCTTCATATTAATCCAAAGACTGGACATATCACTTCTGTGCCTGAATTCCAATTCCTCTAAAAAAGCATGCTCAAACTTCACCAATAAGAATCACTTCACCAGAAAGAGAAGTACCAGTAGATATTTCTCCTGTACATTCACCATCTAGTACACATAGTCTTATACCACAAGATGAGGATGATGGGGATAGTTACTCACAGGTCATAGAGAGTGAACATCACATGGATGACATTAATGACCCAGATGACATTCCTCGGCCATCAGGTGACCCATGGGAAGATTATAATGCACCAGATCTGCCACAAGATGATGTTACCCGTCTGGACCATCTCCCCCAGATGACACTATTGGGTTTACGCAGCTCATTCATAGAGCAGCCACTTTCCATGGGGTAGGCCTACACACAGATACAATAGAAGATTTTTTTATTTTTTTTTAAATATATTTATTAAAGTTTTACCCCTTTTTACGATGTTTTCCAATACATGTTACAGCATGAATGCACATACTGAAAAGAATACAAAGAAGATATAACGCAAGTATTATTCCAACAAAAAAAAAGAAAAATTAAGACATACTTTGATACAGTACATAAAATACATTTCCTTTCCTCTCCCAGCCCGGTAATGGAGATCCCTCCATTACTCTGCCCTCTTTTTCCACCGATCTAATGGTTGCCATATCCTTCCTCCCATTGTTCTCGCCCTTCTGCCCTTCTTTTCATATATAGCTTTTTCCAGGTTATATGTGGAAATTAACCTTGCTATCCATGTTTGAAATGTCGGTGGTACCCTATCTAGCCACGCCCTTGCAATACCAATCCGATATACCGCAGCTACCATAAACAAAAACTCTATAGGGAGGTCCTCTGCACCTGCCGCCACCCCTAACATTATTAATTCATCTGTCATTTTGGTCTTAATCCCCAGTGAGCTCTCCAAGAATTCCTCAATTGCCCCCTTTACTATATGCAGTTGTGGACATTGCGCGAACATATGGACAATATCCGCATCTCCTGAATCACAAGTTATTCCTGTATCCCCCCCCACTGTGCAATTCTGGCCGGAGTATGATATAAAGAATACAGTGTTTTGTAATGCTGCGCTTGTAGCGTCGCTGAGCATAGAACTGTCCTCCCTAAGTCTAAAGATGTCTGTAATCCCTTAGGGCCAGCTCCTACTTTCTCCGTCCATTTGCTGGCGTATTTTTCTCTCATCATTTTTTAACACATATAGCTCCGCATATAACTGCCGGATTGTACACTGGTTACTCCGTTCAATATAGTCCATCATTCTACAGTGGTTAAACCCTAACTGGCTCCTGCTTTGTTTGCCAGATAGCTTCTTACCTGCAGATACTTAAAAAAATTGTTACCCGTTATCTCATATTTCCTTTGTATTTCCTGGAATTGCAAAATCCCCCCCTTCAATATCCAATAAGTCCCCTATCTTCTTAATCCCCTTGTTTTCCCATTCCTTCATGATTGTATCTCTAAAAATATCTCCTGGAAGTGAATGATTTGTGTACAGTCGGGTGTATCTATTATATCTGCCTATTCCAAGCTTTTTTGCCACCACCTGCCACACTTTATAAGCCGCTCGTAGAGTCTTAAACCTGGTATGTTTAAAGTAACCATAATCAACCGTGTTTAGGAAGCCGTTCTCAGCATTCCCCCCCATCAGTGCTCTATATACATTCGTGAATCCTGGTCTCCCAACCCGTTGCTCAGTTCCCCCTCCTCCTAGGAGCCCTTGAAAATGTTGCAGGGCTGCTGCCCAATAGTAAAGTCTGAAATCTGGGGCCCCCCTTTTCCCTCGGGAGTACCATAAACTGATAAGCTCTTGTGGTCTTCCCTTGTGCCCAGATAAGCCTATTGAGTATTACTTCCAGCTTACTAAACCATACATGATCAAAAAATAGTGGTATTGCTCTAAAAAAATACAAGAATTTCGGAAACGTGATCATTTTGATCACGTTTATGCGACCCATTAAGGTCAGGTGTAAATTATTGATCCTTTCTGTATTTCCTTTTACTTTTTCTAATAGCGGTTCCATGTTTATTCTCACAAGGCTATCTAAATCGGTAGTCACTTTTATCCCAAGGTATGTTGCTTCAGGTACCACTCTAACATCCTGGTATGTTGTAAAGCTGTTCTGCACTATCTGAGTCTTCCCTTTGTTAATCAGATATCCAGCTATCGCTCCAAAGTTCAATGCCTCTTGCTCTATTTCAATTATCGCTCTCCCTGGTTTCGGTGTTACAATAGCCACATCATCCGCATATGCAAAAAGTTTATACTCATTTCCTTGCAGCCTAACCGGAGAGATGTTATTGTTGCTTTCTAGTCTCCTTAACATAGGGTCCAAATATAAGGCGAACAGCAGCGGCGATGCTGGGCAGCCCTGCCTAGTCCCAGGTTTTATCTGAACTGCCTTTGTGTAACTTCTATTAATTCATATCCTTGCTGTTGGCTGTTCATATAAGGCCTGAATTGCTTTAATGTAGCCCCTGCCTATCCCATACCACTCAATGGACTTCCACAGATAGTCCCAGGAGACCCTGTCGAAGGCCTTTTCTGCATCAAGAAATATGGCCGCGACAGGGTCTCCTGCAACCTCCGTGGCATCCAGGATGGTGATCATTTGTCTGGTGTGCTGGGTTGTCCCTTTCCCTGGAATGAATCCGTGTTGAGAGGTGATGACTAATCCCTCAATAACCCTGCTCAATCTTTGTGCAAGTGATTTGGAGAAAATTTTAGCGTCCGCATTTAAGAGTGATTGGCCTATAAGACCCTGGTTCTAGTGGCGGTTTATCCTTCTTTAATATCACTATGATATCCGCCCCTGCCCAAGAGTGTGGGACTGCCCTGCCTAAAAGTTTCCAGCATATCCTCTCCCACTGTGTCCCAAAAGGCTTTATAAAATTCTGCCGGAATTTGGTCAAGCCCTGTGGCTTTCCCCGATGGTAAATTAGTCACAGCCTCACCTACTTCCTGTAAGGTTAGAGGGAGGTCTAACTTCAGTTTCCCTTCTGTACTTAACATTGGATGTGGTATCTCTGCCAGATACTTCGTGATCTCCAGATCTGTATTACTTAGGCTTTGATCATACAGATGTCCGTAAAATGTCCTAAAAACCTCCTGCACCTCTACCACCTTATTGACTACCTTCCCTGTAACATCTCTAATTTCCTTTATTTCGCCTGCTGCTAAGTTTTGCCTAGTCCGGATTGCTAATAGGTGGCCTACTCTTTCGTTATATTCATAACACTTTTCTTTTTTAGCCAAAAAGTTTCCCGCCGCCTTCTGCGCCAGACTTTTCCCTGCCTCTGCTTTATTCAGTTCTATTTCCAGCAATACCCCCTCTATTGCTTCTTGCTTGGTTATGGCCATAATTAGACGTTCTTCTAGCCTCCCCAATTCTATCAGCCTCCTATCCATCCTGTTCTTCTCCTTCTTGGTCCTCTGTAATGTATAACTCTGCGTTTCCCCCCTAACTCTAGCCTTGAACGCATCCCAAATTAGGTCAGCTGAAGCTGAATTCCTATTAATCTCCCAAAATTGTGGAATCCATTCCTGCATGTGGCTAATATATCCTGGTTCCCTCAGCAATCCTCTCTCAAAAATCCATGTGTTGCTTTTTCTCCCACCCCTGTTATCCAGTGACAGGGTCAACACCAGCGGATTGTGATCCGAAACTATCCTTGGCAGCCGTTCTAATTGGGCTCCACTTATTATTGAGTTTGAGATAAAAAAAGTAGTCTAGCCTGGCAACCATTCTATGAGGTGCTGAGTAATAGGTGCTCCCTGTCCCTATTGGATTGTTCTTCGCCCACACATCCACCAGAGCATTGTGTTGCACCAAATTGTGTATAGCCTTGCATGTTTTCCCCTTCCGACCAGCAAAGCCTCCCCCACCCCTCAAACCCAACCCATCCAGGCCGTTAACTTTAAAATCTCCGCAACATAATACAGGTTCTGGCCACAATGCGAGTTCTAAATCTAAATATTCAAAAGCCTCCGGTTCATCATCATTGGAGCCATATACAGAGACAATTGTAAAACATCCAGCATGTGTTTCCACTTCCACGATAACTCATCTCCCCCCTTGATCCTCCTTTTTTCTTTTTAAGTTTAACAGCCCCTTTCTTAGACAGTATGGCGACCCCTTTTGTCCTAGTTTCTTGCATTGTGTGAGCAAGGACATCAAACCCCATCTGCTCCAACATGTATTTTTCCCTCCCTGTTATATGTGTCTCCTGAAGGCATATTATTTCCAGCCTAAGCATTCTTAGCATGGCAGCCACCTTCTGTCTTTTCACTCCGTTATTAAGACCACAAATGTTCAAGGAGACAACCCTTAATGCCATTTATACTTGCTGAAAGTTTCCTTCCCAATCACCATCTTGGTGCTACCACCTTTAAATATGGTTAACCAAGCATTCTCTTCTCTGTGTTTTTTGTCAATTTGTGCTGTTTTTTTCCAACTCCCAACACCACCATTGCCCTCTCCCCCCACGCCTCCCCCCACCCCCTGGACTCCCGCCCCCTCTTCCACAGGCAAATAGGTCAGGCATGACCTATGTGTGGCTGCTATGTGTTGTAGTGTCGCCTCCCTCTCCCCTTTATTACTCAATCCCCTTTTTTTGTCCCCGCTGCCCTGAATCTGTGTTATACCCCCAATCTTCTGTCAGTATCTTGACTTTTCCCCTTTACCTTATCATTTCTTTCCTCCCCCCGTGCGACTCAGTAAGTTCAGTTAAGAATTCCCCTGCCTTCACTTCTGAAAAAAACATCCTAGTGCGTCCTCCTATGATAACTTTTAATTTTGCCGGGAACATTAGGTAGGCCTCTGCATCTTGTTGCTGAAAAGGAGCAATTAGTTGCCTGAGTCGCCACCGCCTCTCCACAGTTACGTGGCAAAAATCAGGCCTTGCAAAGAATGTTACCCCCTGAAAAGTTTTTTTAGAGTCAGGTCTGGCTTTCTCAATGATTTCCTGTCTTGCCAAGAAATTTCCGAAAAACACTAACATAGCTCTCGGCAGTTTATCCTGCCCCCCATCCCGCTTCTTTTTAATTGACAAAGGAAACCTGTGTGCCCTTTGGACCTCTAGTTCCCATTGCCACTGAGCTTCCAGGAAGGCACCTTTCAGCAACTTAACAACGTAGCCTCTTGCATCCTGCCCCTTAATCCCTTCTTCTAGTCCAAGAAGTCTCACATTATTTCGCCTCTGGCGATTTTCAAAATCCTCAATTTTCCATTGAAGATCCTCCACCGTTTTAGCCTGCTCCATCTTAAAGGCCTGCCAGGCCGTTATCTCATCCTCGACGTGCCCGTCCGTTCCTCTACCTGTTCCACTCGCTCCTCAACCTCCTCGTACTTTTTATTCATTTTCCTGATTGATGCCTGTATTTTCTTAGTGTCATACCTGGCTCTCCGACTCTCTGCCCTGGCTTCAGCCTGCATTTCTTAGTGTGTTAAACATCAAATCCAGTGTAGCATGTTGTGGAACTCCACCTTCCCCCCCTCCTGATGCTCCTGCTCCTTTCATGCCGTCCTGATGCACACTGGGGGTTGCAGAATAATCCCATAGGAGGTTTTTGTTTGTATTTAACTGGGAAACCTTCACCGCTCGTCGTCGTCTTGTTGTCGATTTCCTCCTTTTCTGTGTATTTTTATCTTTAGATCCGCTGCTCCCCTCTGAGTCCGAACTGATCTCTGTGGAGTCTTTACCTTCCCCCTCGCTCGAGGTGGAGTCCGAGCCCTCATTTACCGAAAATAATTTATCCCCTTTGCGCTCTTTTTGTGAGTCCAAACTTGTCAGGCTCCCCCAGTTTCCACTCTGATTTTGTCTTTGATCATTGCTTAATTCAGCCTCCACTTGTAACAGAGCATCCAACATCTGGGCATTATTTGTATTTTCCGCCCCCCCAGAGGCGCTGCTTATGACTAACAGAGGTCCCCTGCTCACCAGGTGCTTTCTGCTCATGTCCTCCGTCTCCGTCTCCCCCGCTTCCAATGTGTCTGCGGGAAGCGTGCAAACTGTGTCCGTCATTACTGGTTGCTCGGTAACCGAGATGCCGACGTCCTCGAGGACGGCTCTCTCTCCCCCCGCGTCTATACCTGCGTCTACAACAGCGTTCTCCGCAGGGGGAAGCCTCACCGGAATCCTGGTTGCTGCTCCTGCCGCTGATTTCGTGTTGAATGACTCCGTCAAGGTGGGCTGTCTCAGGTTGGAATCCTTCGCGTCTTTGGCAGCCATCAGTCTGTTGTTGCGCCCGGAGGTGGCAGGGTCTTTATTTAGCCCTTGTATTGCGATCGGCGTTTCATTTTGGGCCACCCTAGTTTCCAATTTCCTTTCCTTCTCGACTCTTCTTTGCTGTGCCTTCTGGGCCGCACTTGCGGCCGGGGTCGATCGTTTACTTGGTGGCGGAATCTTGGGGATAGTCCCGGTTCCTAGCGCCTTGATCGCGCTGGTTGCCGCTGGTACCGCCTTTTCTTTATCTTTCTCCTTATCACCTCTCACTCGTTGGGACATTGTGCGCAGGCTGCTGTATAGGGTCCACCAGCGCTCTCTCACAGTGTTAACTGCTGACAGAACTTGATGTTGAACGCGGAATCCTGCGATGCTGATGGTCTTTTGATGCCTCCTTGTAATCCACATGATCACACGCATATCCGCCTCATAGTTGTCTCAGGGCTGCTCTTCATTCTCCTATTCGGGAGAGGGAGCAGAGTGTGACTGTGCTCTACAACCCGCTAGCGGCCATCTTGCCCTCCGAAGTCAGATGAACATTCATGGAAGAAGATTTCTTAATGGACACTTTAATGTCATCACATAAGACCACAACCACACTTCCAATACTTAGTGGAGTGGTAAGACATGCACCTGAAATATTTAGGGACCCAGTCAGAGCAAGGGTAATTAATCCCAGACTACAAAGCGGCTCCAACTGATCCAGCATACATTAAAGGACAGTTGCCATTGGACTCACTAGTAGTGTCAAATGCGAGAATAAGAGCTAATTCGCAGAGAACAGGAGATGCTCTACCTCCTGACAAAGAGTTTAAGCTTTTAGATGCTTCGGGAAAACGCACCATTTCACAAGCTGCTAATGTCTGGAGATTCCTAACACTCGAGCTTTGTTAGCAAGATATGATAGAGCTCATTATGATGAGTTAGAGTCACTCATGCAACACTTGCCAGAGCAATACAAAATCAGGGCTTCTGACCTAATACAGGAAGGCAAAGTTATTACAAATACCTCCATAAGATGTGCACTAGACACATCAGGCACAGCTTCTAGAGCAATAAACACAGGGGTATTGTTGAGTAGACATGCATGGTTACGCATCTCTGGGTTTAAACCAGAAGTACAAGCCAGTATCTTAAACCAGCCATTTGACCAAGAACATCTTTTCGGTCCATCAGTTGATAGTGCACTAGAAAAGATGAAAAAAGATACAGACACGGCAAAATCCATGGGAGCTTTACAAACACCAGCCCATAGACCTTCCTTTTGTCGTTCCTCATATAGGGGCGCCTCTAAGGGTTTCCAAACTGACAATACCTCCTCTTATTTTAAAGCGCCCAACCAAACCTCGCCTAATAAAGGATATTATAGAGGAGGTTATAGAGGAAACAACAATAAGGGTAGAGGAAACAACAATCGCAACACCTCTACTCCCAAACAGTGACTTCCCTTTCATCGCCCCAGACCATTCCACTCCTGTCTGGGGAGGTTACAAAAGTTCTTACCTGTCTGGAACTCCATCACCACAGACAGGTGGGTAAGACAAATAATTCAGTCAGGTTATTGTCTGGAGCTCACTTCCACTCCTCCAACAATACCACCCAGACAGCATCCTATGTCACAGGGACACCTCCTACTGCTAAGACAAGAGGTGGAATCTCTACTGCAAAAGAATGCAATAGAACCAGTCCCAAAAGAACATCAAAACACAGGACTTTATTCTCTATACTTTCTCATATCCAGAAAGGACGGGTCCCTCAGACCTATTTTAGATCTAAGGCCCCTAAACCTGTACATACAATCAGACGACTTTCATTTGGTCACATTACAACAGATTCTACCGCTGCTAAAGAAGGGAGACTTCCTTGCCACATTAGATTACAAGGACACCTACTTCCACACTCCCCTACATCTATCGCACAGAAAGTTCCTAAGGTTCATTCTAGAAGGTCAACACAACCAATTCAAGGTACTCCCTTTCGGAGTAACTACAGCACCTCGAGTGTTCACAAAGTGTCTAGCAGTAGTAGCAGCACACTTAAGAAGGGACAACATTCATGTCTTCCCATATCTGGACGATTGGTTAATAAAATTCAACTCATACAACCAATGTATACAGCACACGCATCAAACAATATGTCTGCTACACAAACTGGGATTCACAGTAAATCAAAAGAAATCCCATCTCCAACCATCCCTGTCTCAGCAGTATCTGGGTGCTACAATAGATACCTCCAAAGCAATAGCGTACCCCAACCCAGCAAGAATGCAAACTATGCAGAGTCTTATCAAAAGATTCCAGCCACAACACTCCCTACCAGCTCGAGTCTTTAAGCAACTAATAGGAATGATGGCATCTTGCATGTTCATAGTGCCATATGCAAGACTACAAATACCCCCCATTCAAGAGTGCTTGGCAAGTCAGTGGAATCAGGCTCAGCAACAAATAACAGATCTGCTGGTGGTAGACGACCGGACATATCGCCCTCTGCAATGGTGGAACACCAAGAACCTTTCCAAGGGCCGGCCGTTTATAGAACCTGTTCCACAGATAATACTAACCACAGACTTATTTCTCACAGGATGGGGAGCGCATTTACAAAATCACACAGTACAGGGTACATGGACAATGCAACAAAAACTACTCCACATAAACCATCTGGAGTTACTAGCTATTTTTCTAGCTCTAAAATCATTTCAGCATTACCTATCAAACAAAGCTGTACTAGTCCGGACGGACAATGTGACAGCAATGTATTACATTCAAAAACAAGGGGAAACACACTCCCTGCAGCTCTCCCAGCTGGCACAGAGCATATGGAGATGGGCCATTCCTCAGAACATTTTTCTATTAGTAGAACATCTACCAGGAGTTCACAATCAAGTTGCAGGTCTGTTAAGTCGTCAAAGACAACAGATGCACGAATGGGAACATCATCATCAAGTTCTTCAGCCATTTTTTCAAAAGTGGGGTCAACCAGAGATAGATCTGTTTGCTACAAAACACAACTCCAGATACCCACACTCATTATCCAAAGGCAATGCGGTATGGATGAACAAATTTGCGTACGCTTTTCCACCTCTCCCACTAATTCCATTAGTGGTACACAAGCTACAGCAACATTCTCTCACATTGATTCTCATAGCACCAACGTAGGCAAGACAACCTTGGTACACCACGCTACTAGAGATGTCAGTAGTACCACATCACAAACTAAAACGGTCTCCACATCTACTAACACAGAACCATGGAGAGATTATGCATCCAGACCCAATGCAGCTCAATCTAGCGATTTGGCTCCTGAGGTCTTAGAATTTGGATATCTAAATTTACCACCTGATTGTATGAATGTCATAAAAGAAGCAAGACGCCCCACCACTAGAGCATGTTATGCAGCAAAGTGGAAAAGGTTTGTTGTATATTGTACAAATAACAACATCAATCCCTTAGATGTTTCCATACAAAACATTATATGCTATCTGTTACATCTGCAAAGATCTAACCGCGTATTCATCAATCAGGTTACATCTTGCTGCTATAGCAGCATATCTTCAAAACAGACAACATTTGTCATTGTTTAGAGTACCTGCAATCAAAGCGTTTACGGAAGGACTTAAAAGAATAATTCCTCCTAGAATACCACCCTCTCCAGTGTGGAACTTAAATGTTGTTCTCACAAGACTTATGGGTCCTCCTTTCGAACTATTACATAAGTGTGAATTACAATTCCTTACATGGAAAGTTGCTTTTTTAGTAGCTGTAACTTCACTTAGAAGAGTGAGTGAGATACAAGCATTAACAATTCAAGATCCATTTATACAACTTCATCATAATAAAGTGGTTCTTAAAACAAATCCACAGTTTCTGCCAAAGGTCATTTCACCTTTCCACCTCAATCAATCTATTGAGTTGCCAGTATTTCTTCCCCAACCACAAACCGTGGCAGAAAGAGCTCTACATACATTAGATGTAAAGAGAGCGCTTCTCTACTACATTGATAGGACGAAACCTTTTCGTAAAACTAACAACTGTTTGTGTCTTTTTCTCCTCCACATAAAGGAAATCCAATTTCAAAATCAGGCATCGCAAGATGGATTGTTAAGTAAATTCAAATTTGTTATCAAAAAGCAAAACACACTCTATCAATTCCCCCTAGGGCTCATTCTACCCGTAAATTAGGGGCATCTATGGCATTCCTAGGGAACATTCGATTAGATGACATATGTAAAGCAGCTACATGGTCTCCGCACATATTTACAAAACACTACTGTGTAGATGTGCAGGCAAAACAACAAGCAAGTGTGGGCCAGGCTGTACTCAAAACATTATTTCAAACTACTGCAACAGACACGGGTGGTCGCCGCTAAGGAAGAAACTGCTGTGCAATCTATGCAAAAGTGTGTGGTCTGCAGCCCATATGCCTCGAACGGAAAATGCTACTTACCAGTATGCATCTGTTCTTGGCATGTAGGGCTGCAGAACCACAAACGCCCACCCGCCTCCCCGGCTACCGGTGTCTGTTCCAGTATTATCTTATTTAGATACACAATACATGTTCATTTCTATATGTACTCGTACAACTCCATCATTTGCCCAATGGCGAAAATAATCTGAAGATGAAGTCGATGCCCATGCGCACTACGATCTAAGGAAGGAGTCATCCAACAGACAAAGACTCTTCCAAGACAACAACAAAGTGTAATCATCCGGGACCACCACCAGATGGTGATCTAATGCAATAGTGTGTGGTTCTGCAGCCCTACTTGCCAAGAAGAGATGCATACTGGTAAGTAGCATGTTCCTTATGGATGTTGCATGAAACATAAACACAACATTTCTCTGCAAAATGTCTTTAATAGCCAAGCATTTGCAATGCAATAGGTCTCGCATTACTAAATGTTTCAGTTATTGGCGTTGCAATATTATCAGCAACACTAATAGCTCAAACTTTTACTGATGCGAGACCTATTGCATTGCAAAGGCTTGTTTCATTTCCTTGGTTCCATCGTTCCCTAACCTTCCATTGAGTTAGTACTGAACCATGTATTGTTTAGTTTCATCTTCCTACTTGTAGACTCCCTCCTGGCTGGTGCTGCATCGCTCCTCTATTCGGGCCTTCAACAGGATTCCCAGTATGCCTAGTTACAGTTATTTGCATTTGACACTTGTACTTTGTTTGTCCAAATACTGTTAACAGATACAAAGTATCTTGCTGCATCATCCCCTGCTTATTGGGTCCTTTCCTTCTATGTAGTGAAATAGCTGTAATTTGGTTACTTGCCAAGATGCTGTGCAACAACCTTTGGTCCTGTTACCCTAGGCCGGGTTTTCCCAAAGCCAAAGTCTATTTGGTATCTCGGTAAAGATTCTGTAGCTTTGGGAATCCCTGCTAATCTTAAATCAGTGGGGTTTCTAATTATGATACTTTCGTACAGCCACTCATGGCTATGTTCGGGAAGAACCACACTTGATTAGCAGAGAACCACACTTGATTAGCTGCTCATTTGGCTTACTTACCTTACGTTACGGAACCTAGGATTTAGTTTCTTATTGCATTATCAAAAGCTGATGGGAAAGTGGCCTAGCTTAATGAAGCAGCAGCATTTCATCAAAGGCTCAAAGACAAGCTAGGAGGCCCAGTCATTAATAGGTCCACCATCTAGAGTATTAACAAATCTAACCATACAGATTGATGCAGAACTAAAACAGTGACACCATTAAAGCCATTGGTATACAAGAAAAACTTCAGTCAAAGAGACCTCCAGTACCACAAAAAAACCTTTGCAACTGAGAAACATTAGGAAATATTTAACTGAGGAAAAAGATAGGAGATCAAGGGCTAAATTGGGCCTGTATAGTGGGAGGGACATTTTGTAAAAGATTGTCCTCATTTGTGGGATACACAGGACTCAGTCATGAAGGACAATCCCAGTCCATTCAGATTCAGAAGTTCATCCTGATCTTTGAAGAATAAGCTAAGGACATTCCAGCTGCCAGTTCAATTGACCACAACACAAGGACTTTAATCATATTGGCTTTAATTGATTCGTGGGCTTCAGTCTGTTTTATGGAGCAAATCTTTCATAGTGAGTATCATTTGCCTAAAGAAAATGCCTCAAGCTATTTGCATCAATAGTAAACCACTTATGTTTGTGGATATTTGCTGGAAACCTCCATATTTAGGAATGGTTTTATATAATAAATAATAAAGTTTAACCTTATTGATACTACTGTTTTTGCTGTGGTGTTGGGCAGGCATTGGCTATGTTAACAGTATCCTATTATTACCCGAAAAGAGCGAGCTATCACCTTTTCCATCTGTTGTGTTCTGAAGCGTTTTCGCCTGGGAAGGTTTGATTTGTGCCCTTCCTTAGTCTACCTTTCAACACTAGTCAAATCTGCTTTCGGTGCCTGCAGCCTGTTAGGAATTTCAGATTGTGTCTAGTAGAAAGGATAGACTAATTGCCTCCTCACTGCCTCTATGATTGTCCTATTAATCTCATCCCAAAATTCCACAAGGTAGGATTTCTCCTGTTTTAGTGCAAGATTATGCAAGTCTCCAAGTCTCCAAAACTATCTGATAGAAAAACTACTGAAAGGATTTATTTGGCACTCATTATCACTGACTACGGAAAGTTTTGCTTAGAAGTACTCCTGCACGTCAGTAGGTGGCGTCCTGCGGCTCTGCGTCTGTCACTGGCCTCGTCTGCGCCGAGATGACGTCACGGAGAGTACTGACGTCAGTTTTTTCTTTTTCCGCGCCAGCAAGCACAGATCCGGATTGAGCACGTACTTTGGTCACTTTTTGACTACTTTTTTTAGACTTTTGTCTCCCTTTTTTTCCTGGTGCATGTAGGGATGCCCGTTTTTAAGTCTTGTGGGACGTGCCGCCATGTCGGTGGCGGACCCCCACGATGTGTGCCTCTACTGCCTGGAGACAGATCACGACTCCCGGGACTGTCGAGCCATGGCTCCAAAAGCCTTGCAGGAGAGGCGTCAGAAATTGCTGGAGGTTCAGCATTCATCACTCCGCTGCTCTGGGTCCACGGGTCGTTCCCGCAAATGCTCGCAGGACCGGAGCAGTTGCTCCTCGGGCTCCAAGTCTTCACCTTCAGACTCTGGTAAGCGACGTCATAAAAAGAAGTCGAGAAGCGTGTTCGCTCTCCGACGTCCCCCGTCGCTCCTCGGAGGCAGACGAGGAGGACAGGGGCTCCTCCCCTGCGGCTCCTCTGGAGCCTGGGAGTCCCGCGGCCTACCCACCATACCCGGGTCTGTCTGCGACTTCGGAACAGATGCAAGAGTTTCTTGCTGCCATGGACCGCCTTTTTAGGCCCGGGCTCCCGCCGGCGTACCTTCTGGCCCCGCGGTCCCATGTCCAGATCCTGCTGGCCCAGCTGCTCTGCCACCGGTTCCGGCCCCGGCGCCACAGGAGCCTACGCCACTGGCCCCGGCACCATGAAGTGCAGCGGCTCTGGCCCCGGCTCCGCTCCCCCCCCGGCGCCGCACTTTGTGGCGTTTATCCCACCCCTGCCCCGGTTCCTGGACCATTTTGTTCCAGCCTGGGATCCGAATTGGGAAGCTGCTCCTGCCTTGCCCCGGCCGGCGCTATTTTCAGCGCCGTTCCCGATGCAGTTTGTCCCTTCTCTGGCTCCTTCTCTACCGCCGCGACCAGCTCCCTCTACGCCAGAGGCGGACGACGACTGGGACGGGTCAGGGGACCCTCTTGCCCGGTAATGTGACTCCGAGCAAGATTGTGTGGACGACCTGGAAGACGCGGGCGAACTCAATGTTTCTTCTGACCCAGGGTTTGCCTCTCCTCCGCCTACTTTGGAGGAGGGTGCTTCCTACACGATGGTGCTCCGTCGAGCTGCGGAGGCTCTCAAAACCAACCTCCTTACAGAGGTGCTCCAGACGGCGTCTGTGGCGTCGGAACCGCTGCTCCCTTTCAATGAGGCCCTCACCAAAGTCCTCTTGGGCACTTGGTTGCGGCCGGCCGCAGGGGCGCTGGTGGATAAAAACGTCGCCAGGCGTCACTGCCCGGCGCCTGGTGATCCCGCCTTTCTGACCACTCACACTACGCCTGAGAGCCTGGTTATTCAGGCCTCGACGTCGCAGAGCGCCTTTCCCATGGCTCCGCCGGATAAGGACTATAAAAGGCTGGAACAATTTGGTAAGCCGTTGTTCTCCTCGACCAGCTTAGGGCTGCGGTCGGTTAACACCGTCTGCTTGTTGGGCTGTTACTCCCACACAGTCTGGGATTCCGTTGCGCAGGTCTTGCCTCAGTGTTCTGAGGAGGTCCAGGCTGTCCTTTCCCCGAGGGATTGCTAAAGGTAAGGATGCGGCCAAGTTTGCCATCAGGTGTGGATTGGACACAGCTGATTCCTTGGGCAGGGCGATTTCCACGACTGTAGCTTTGCGGCGCCACGCCTGGTTGCATTCGACTGGGTTCTCGCCCGACGTCCAGGGCTCGCTCATGGACATGCCCTTTGATGGCTTCCATCTCTTTGGTGATGAGGCCGACAGTACACTGGAGCGCTTTAAGGACTCATGGGCCACAGCCAAGACCTTGGATCTTTCTACGAAGAACCCTGCCTCTCCTGGGTTTCTTTCCTTTCGTGGGCAGGACAGAAGCACCCAGGCAGGCTCCTCCAAAAAGCCTGTGCAGAACCAGCCTCAGCACGGCCGTGGCTTCCGCAGGGGCTGGTCTGGGAACCAACGTGTGGGTCAGTCCACCTCTATCCCCACTGTTTCCACCTCCAAGCCTTCCAAATCTGAGCTTCAGGGTGCACCCTATGTCAGTGGGTGGCAGGGTCCGCCACCACCTCCACCACTGGTGCGAAATTACATCGGACAAGTGGGTGCTGCAGATAATCTGCCAAGGTTATTCCCTTCCCTTCCTTTTCAGTCCTAGCCTCCAGCTATGCCACCTCGGTACCACTGCATGTCGGGGGATAATTTGGCTCTTCTCTGAAAGGAAGTCACGGCCCTCCTGACCGAGGGGGCCATCGAGTGCGTTCCTGGTCAGGAAGTAGGGAGTGGTTGTTATTCCCACTACGTCCTGTCCCCAAGAAGGACAAGGGGGGCCTGCACCCCATCTTGGACCTCCGGGACGTCAATTGCTTCCTCGGGAAGGAGAAATTCAAAATATTGACTCTGGCTTAGGTCCTGGCTGCCCTCGACCCTGGAGACTGGATGGTAGCGTTGGACTTGCAGGACGCTTATTTTCACCTTCCCGTCCTGCCGGCCCGCCGGCGTTACCTGCGGTTCACGGTAGGCCAAGAGCATTTTCAGTTTGCCGTGCTCCCCTTCGGCCTTACCAGTGCCCCTCGGGTGTTCACGAAGGTGATGGCGGTGGTCCCGGCTCATCTGCGCAGGTCGGGGTGTCAGTCTTCCCCTACCTCGACAACTGGCTGTTGAAGGCGGGCTCACCCCAGGCAGTCGTCAACCACCTCGAGACTGCGGCCGACCTCCTGCTTTTGCTGGGGTTGTCCATCAACGTGCCGAAGTTGCACCTGAGTCCCTCTCAGAAGCTCCCTTTCATCGGAGCAGTTCTGGATTCTACTCTGTTTTGGGTTTATCCTCCCGAGCAGCGAGTGCGGGATATCCAGGCTATGATTCCGATCTTTCAGCCTCTATCCTGGGTTTGAGTCAGGATGACCCTATGGCTCCTGGGCCTGATAGCCTCCTGCATCCTACTGATGCCTCATGCCAGACCGCATATGCGGGCTCTGCAGTGGGACCTGAAGTTCCAGTGGGCGCAGCATCAGGGCAACATGTCCGATCATGCCCAGATCTCAGGATCTCAGAGGGCACTGCTCAACAATTGCAGTGGTGGCTAATGAATCGCTATTGGGTTAATGGCAGATCCCTCTCCGTTCCCCAGCCGGAGCACACAGTGGTGACTGATGCGTCCCTCCTGGGATGAGGAGGCCACTTGGGAGAGGCGGGGATCAGAGGCCTCTGGTCTCCGGCAGAGTCCCGGCTCCATATCAACCTCCTGGAGCTGAGGGCGATCCGACTTGCACTGAAGGCATTCCTTCCCTCTGTCCGGGGAGGTGTGGTGCAGGTGTTCACGGACAATACCTTCGCGATGTGGTATTACAACAAGCAGGGCGGGTTGCGGTCCTGGACCCTTTGTCAAGAGGCTCTGCGCCTCTGGACATGGCTGGAACATCAAGGCATCACCTTGGTGGTTCAACACCCGGCAGGTTCTCTGAACACCAGGGCGAACAAACTCAGCAGCCGGTGCTTGATGGATCACGAATGGCATCTGCACTCGTGGCGCAAGGTCTCTTTCTGCAGTGGGGAGAGCCTTGATTAGATCTGTTCGACACCGAAGAAAATGCTCAATGTCATCAGTTCTGTGCGTTGGAATTTCCAAGGTGGCACTCGCTCAGAGACTCTTTTCGTTGTAATTGGAGTTGCGGTCTTTTGTACGCCTTTCCACCTATACCTCTTCTGCCCAGAGTGCTGAAAAAGAGATCAGGCGCGACCGGGCCCAAGTTATTCTTGTGGCTTTGGACTGGGCTCGAAGAGTATGGTATCCCGAGATACTCAGTATGAGCATCGATCCCTCAATCAGTCTGCCTCTTCAGGAGAATCTACTGTCACAGTGGCAGGGGACGGTCCTCCACCCGAACCTGTCCAGCCTCCACCTCCATGCGTGGAGATTGAGCAGCGACAGTTGACGCCTTTCGCTCTTCCTCCTGAAGTCTGTGATGTCATTCTGGCAGCCAGGCGTTCTCCACCAAAACGATATACACCTGCAGGTGGAACAGGTTTGTGGCATGGTGCAGAGCAAAGGCTGTGGATCCCCTTTCTGCTCCTCTTTCAGAGGTCCTTCTGTTCCTCCTGTCTTTGGCCCAGCAGGGCTCTGCTCTGGGCACTATCAAAGGTTATCTTTCGGCCATCTCCGCCTATCTAAGTCTTCCAGATCAACCTTCTCTTTTTAAGTCCCTGTTGTTGACCGTTTCCTCAAAGGCATTACGCATATTTTTCCACCCGTGCCTTTCATAATCCCTCAGTGGGACTTGAATCTTGTCTTGACCTTTCTGATGCGTGCTCCTTTTGAGCCCCTTCATAACTGTCCCTTAGGTCTTCTCACTTTAAAGACGGCTTTCCTGGTCGCTATCACCTCTGCCAGGAGAGTGAGTGAGCTCCAGTCTTTCTTCTAAACGTCATTTCCTTTCTATTCATCCGGACAAGGTGGTTCTGAGGACCCATCCTTCTTTCTTGCCAAAGATTGTCACGCCCTTCCTACACCGGGCAGACCATCACTTTGCGTACCTTCTTTCCGCCTCCGCATCCTTCCAGAGTGGAAGAGAGGCTCCACCGTCTGGACCCAAAACCTGCACTCTCCTTCTATCTAAGTCGCACACAACAGTTCCGGGTGGATGAGCAGCTCTTTGTTGGCTAAGTGGTCGCCAAAAAAGGTCGGGTGTGCATAAATGGACCATCCCTCGGTGGGTCGTTCTCTGCATCAATGCCTGCTATTTGTTGGCTAAGAAGGAGCCTCCTGTGGGGCTGCATACCCATTCCACCAGGGCAACGGCAGCCTCTACTGCCTTGGGACGCGGCGTTACCTTGCAGAACATTTGTCAGGCAGCTATGTGGGCCTCGCTGCACACGTTTACCAAGCACTACTGCCTTGACAGTCAAAACCAGAGGGAAGGCTTCTTTGGCCGTCCTGTGCTCCATGACTTTCTGGTGTAATTCTGTTCACAGACCCACCACCGGGGTTGGTATTGCTGGGGTATCTATTCTAAGGGAAAGGAATCTGTCACTAACGTGTCTCTTTCAGATGCACAAGTTACTAACTAATGTCTCTCACAGACATATCGTTACACAAGTAGTAACAGATTCCTTACCGCCCCACCCATCCTCCCAGTTGTGCGAACTGATTACTAGGGTTAAGGTCATCCCTTTTAGAGCCCTAGTTTTATGCACCAATGGTCGGTATCTTGCATGGCTCTGCGTTCCTGGTGCGGAAAGTCGTGTACAGAACTGACGTCGGCGCGCATGGGTGGTGCCTAAGTACTCTCCGTGACGTCATCTCGGCGCTGACGATGCCAGTGACGGACGCGGAGCCGCAGGAGGCCACCTACTGACGCGCAGGGGTACTGCTAAGCAAAACATTCCGGATCTAGTCTGACGCCTGGTTATATTCTAAGGTAGGTAATCTGTCACTAACTAATGTCTCTTACAGATATATCGTTACACAAGTAGTAACTTGTGCAACAGATCTAACCATACAGATTGATGCTCAACTAAAACAGTGACTGCAGTAAAGCCATTGGTATACAAGAAAAACTTCAGCGAAGATCATGACAGTATTAGTCAAAGAGACCTCCAGTACCACAAAATAACCTTGGCAACTAAAACACATTAGGAAATATTTAACTGATGAAAAAGCTAGGAGATGAAGGGCTAAATTGAACCTGTATAGTGGGAGGGACATTTAGTAAAAGATTGTCCTCATTTGGTGGGATACACAGGACTCAGTCATGAAGGACAATCCCAGTCCATTCAGATTCAGAAGTTCATCCTGATCTTTGAAGAATAAGCTAAGGAAATTCCAGCTGTCAGTTCAATTTACCACAACACAAGGACTTTAATCATATTGGCTTTAATTGATTCTTGGGCTTCAGTCTGTTTTATGGAGCAAATCTTTCATAGTGAGTATCATTTGCCTAAAGAAAATGCCTCAAGCTATTTGCATCAATAGTAAACCACTTATATCACTTTTATATCTGTGGATATTTGCTGGAAAACTCCATGTTTAGGAATGGTTTAATATAATAAATAACATAATAAAGTTTAACCTTATTGATACTACTGATTTTGCTGTGGTGTTGGGTAGGCATTGGCTATGTTAACATTATCCCATTATTACCCAAAAAGAGCGAGCTATCACCTTTTCACCCATCTGTTGTGTTCTAAAGCGTTTTCCCTGGGAAGGTTTGATGTGTGCCCTTCCTTACTCTACCATTCAACACTAGTCAAATCGGCTTTCGGTGCCTGCAGCCTGTTAGGAATTTCAGATTGTGTCTAGTAGAAAGGATAGACTAATTGCCTCCTCACTGCCTCTATGATTGTCCTATTGATTTCATCCCAAAATTCCACAAGGTAGGATTTCTCCAGTTGTAGTGCAAGATTATGCAAGTCTCCAAAACTATCTGATAGAAAAACTACTGAAAGGATTCATTTGGCACTCTACACCACTGATTGGAGCCCCTATATTTTTTTATTCCAAATCCTGAACGATCTTTTGATCCCTGCATCAAATATAATGAGTTAAATGCCATCACTGTTAGTAACCAATATCCCTTACCGCTCACCTCCGTGTTGCTGGATCAGATTAAATCTGCAAAGATATTTTGAAAGTTAGATCTGCGAGGTGCCTAATATTTGGAATGTCTAACCTACCATCCCTAAGTAGTGCAGGCGCCAGCTCATTCATGCTTAGATTAGGGTAACAGCGTTTATCTAAGCACCTCTTCCAAAGTTTTACATACACTTTAAATAGGATCAAATCTTTCCAGATCACTTGTGCACCAAGTTATCTACCCCCCTACTCCCAAAATCCTCACTTCTAAAGACATGCTACCTGCAGACGTAGACCTGCCTCTTCAGACTACCTTCGAGTTCTCTGATGCTGTAAGGCTACAGATGAAAGAGATCCCTTTCGGTGCCTGCAACAAAGCTGTGGAATTCTCTTGCACAGTCTTTGTTCACTGTCTTTCGTAACTTATTTCAAGCAACTGAAAACCTTCTTCTTTCAAAACGGACCCATATATCAGCCTTATTATCTTCTAAGTCAAAGTCTGTACCGCCATGAAGCTTTGGAATGTGTGCGTTTTATAAATACACTTACAGATACTAACCGGTCATGGGGATGAAAGGAAAACAGCCTTAAATACCATATATGGACAAGTAGACTTAGTGATGCCCTTTAGATTGTATAATACTCCTGGAGCCTTTCCAGTGCTTTGTGAATGACATCTTCAGGAATATTTTAGACGCCTGCATTGTCATCTATCTTCGAGGATGTGCTAGTAATTTGAGGGAATTTAGAAGAACATTGGATGCACATGAGGGTCATATTGAAAAGATTGCAAAATAATTATTTATTTCCAAAATTGGAACAATGGATATTTGCAGTTCTGGGAGTGTTTTTCTAAGATTCACCATCTCTGACAAAAGGTCTAAATATGGCTCGGGAGAAAGTGAAAATGGGGTTGAGAGTGACCCACACCAAAGCCATAAAGGAATGTATATGATTTCTTGTTTATTTTTCATTTTTATCAACATTTTAGTCAATGCCTATCAGAAATGGTACTTTCCAGTTAACTCAAACACAGCGATCCATTCTATTGGGGGAATGTACAAGAAGCCGCCGTCTCAAAAATATAGGGGGCATTCACTGCAGCACCTGTTATGGAACACCGAAACTTGGCTCTTATCCCTTGCAAAGCATAGAGGGACACTTTACTTGCTACTGTAGCAGTTGTCTTGCAGTAGGATCCTGAAATCCATTTGCTTATTATTACAGAACTGTGATTTCTTCTGAAGTAAATTAAACCATATATGTCAGAACCGTTGACTATCAAGAAGGCACTGAGACATGGGAGACATTACTTAGAAGGGGTGCAGTGTTACATCACCATTTGGATGGATGAATGAGATTGTGGGTATCTCAAGTGAATGAAATGCTTAAACGTTTCGTTAGCTTCCTTTTACCAGATTACCTGCCTCCCAGGAAACAGGCATGGTTAGGCTGGGGCTTATCCTGTGAATAAGAAGTTAAACCTGTCAGTAAGCCACAATCCATTCCAGCTGTAAAAGAAGAAACATCTGGCCTTTTCTACAAAGACTAACTGAAAGTTAGCAATCTATCACTCTTCAAGAATAGATAGTGGAAAGTCCAGGACAAAGGAAACAATTAAAGAAACCCTGTGGCGCAAAGATGGATAGAGATCCGGACTTTGCACCATTCTACCGACCTACTGTAGAGTTCTCCTATAACAGCACTTTCAATACCTCTGAGGAATAATCCCCATTTTTTTGTTCCTCAGGAATTCACCATCAAATTTGGTCTCCAGTATTCTCACTCTGTTCTGTTCCTTTAGTGCAAACCTTGCTTCTGAATATCTGCCAGAAATGGAGATCTGCTCTTACTCATTTGAGACGTGCAAAACTAGATATAAGACCGTTGCAGACAGTTATTTTTGCTCTAGTCTATTTTAACATAAGTGATGCAGTCTGGCTTTCCACAGCTTACATTTCCATTCCTAGGGCTCATCCCATGGATGTTCTAAAATATGTGTGGGTCCTTCCTAATTATAAAACTGGTTGGATGAGCTCCAGTTATTGTAGACCTTACTGATCATTGGAATATCCACCTGGTCTTTCATGTCTGACATTAAAAAGGCCAAGTCCTTTACTCCCTCATCCCCACCACCTACACTAGTTGATGGAACTCCTTAATATGAGGCTGGGGACTTATTAGACTAGGTGGAGTACAACACATTAACTGCATTTAGTGTCATGAAAGGAGTATGATGTATGACAGCTCATGGGAATTGGCGTCCTTTTTTTATGTTCTTGGTTGTTCATTGTCTTCTACAGGAGTTTTCCTTTGAAGCCCAATCCCAATAGGAAAAGGCGTCTTATAGTGGGGCCGGGAGAGGAAGAAGTTTACTGTCAGATCCCCAGATTCCTTAGCACTAAAAATACCCCAATCACATAAAACACACAGAATAGATGGAGAACCGGTCAATGGAAAATACAAACATACATATACTGGGCAACTTCTTCACAGACAAACCTATCTGTATTGCTGTACCAGCCATAGAGAAAAACACCGCTGGGCCATTAGAGCCAGAGTTAATTCAAAAAGACCTATCACGTTTATAAGTAGGTGCCTGGCAACTGAGGTTGTTTGAACTCTTTTGCTTGCACTTCATTTCACACTGTGCATTCTGTCCCATCTCCTTTGTTGTTTCTGCCTCATTGGTTCGCAAGGTCCCTAAACCTCTAATCTTTTTTTTTTCTTTTTTTTTTTCTTGCCATTTGTATCAAAAAAGAAAAAAATCACATTCAGCAAGACAATCATTGAGCAGTATTCGGTCTTCAGGCTATGGGTGACATGGTTATCAATATCCTATACAGCATATAGCAGATAGAGGCAATAGTAGTACATTACAGTAGTATGACAGTGGGTCTCGTATCTGTTCCTATGTCCAGCGAGATCTTTTTTTGAAAGACAGTGGAAACTCTGCCTATTAATGGCAGGAAATATTTGATACCTTGTGAAACCTTCAATCTTTAGTGTAATTGTTTGATACTTACCTTTGCTGTTTAAGTTTGTCTTTCTGCTTGTGGCAAAATATTCTCATGGTATTTTAAAAGGAGAACTGTTTTTAACATTTAGAGTGGATTTGCCTGATTTGAAGTACAGGGATATTGGAACAGTGCATGAAAGAAGTAATGTAATGTGAATGATAAATTGCAGTGATCGAAAAAAGTTGTATATAGAACTTTTGCATGTCCCCAAAATATAAATGACCTAAATCAGGTGTCTCCAACCTTTTGTGTAATAAGACTTAGTATGTGAAATGAAAATCCTCTCGAGCTCCTAATATTATTAGTGTTGTAATGGTGACCACATTGGAAAAGATCACATTAGTAGCACCCGTATATATGCAAGATTACCAGTAGTGAGCACATCAGTGCAATAGGAAGGGATGCTGAAGTATAAAGGTTCCCTTCTACAACAATATTTGCCCAAGGCAGGGATGAAATAACTACGAAAAGACTAGGGCAACTAAAGATATTTATCTACAAAATAGAGGCATATACTAGCATCATGAGAGGGACCAGTAATACAACATGTAGAAACATATTTTCTTTTTATTATCATTTTGAAAAATACGTGGAACAAATAGTCTATAATTTACAAATTCATGATCTAGGTGACTAATGATTGGACCAACCATTCATACTAATTTTATGCGTTCATACAACTATACATCTCTCTTACATACTTAAAACATTAACATTCAATATAAAAAGTGCATATATGTTTTTATCAAAACAATCCTTTCAGGCATAGATTGTTGCAAATATTATGCAAAAAGAAGAAGCAGAGAACTCCGGGTAGTTCCCAAGTTTAGGTGGAAAGCAGCTCCAATATAGAGCACTCTCAACACCAGCGACACTCAAAATGTGCTTACCTCAAATGTCTGCTTTTCTTTCAAATCCCTTAAGCATAGAATTAGCACAGTGCCATCCACGCCGAGATAGAAAGAGAAATAGTATTTTGCCATTTCTACAGCAAAGTCTTTAAGCATAGGATTAGCACAGTCTATCCATGCAGAGCGGTAAAATGGCAAAAGCCTTTTACTACTCCAGGCGCAGTATTACAGCGTTGGATTGGTAAAATACCATCCAAGCCAACCTGAAATGAATAAAAGCTACCCCATATGCATATTTTCATCAACAGACTGGTTACAGAGTAGTAGCCTACTTTATATGTTATTTATCGTTCATTGCAAAGTAATAACTTGATTATTCATTATTTTTTCAAAATATTTGCCTGATTATTCATCATTCTACACTCGTTTTGGCACATAGCCTTCATCAGGAAGCCACAAAAAATAAACCAGTCCAATGTATATTCTGTACTCTTTTTTTCCCCTTCTCAGACTTGTAGTTTTAAGAGCAGGGATATAATAATTTAGATATCTCTATTAGAATGGAGTCAATCTTTTTGAGATAGTCCAAATCAGGTTGATTTAGGCAATATTTATATAAATATGTACATGCTGTACATAAATGCTGTTCGTGGTGTGCTGTAAGAAGGATTCAGGATGGACTATGAAAGTGAAATCTAGTACGGTCCCCAGATATCTCCGGACAGGCACACTATCAAAGCCTGATCACTCCTTCTTCTAATATTCGTTGTAGCAAGGAAGATTGCTAAAACACAAACCAGCTACACGTACTGATTCATGTCTGTTGAAAGAGCCTTTCCAATGATACCTATTTTTCAATGTTATAATAAAAAAGAAAACATTTTTCAACTTATTGTGTTACTTGTCTATCTCATGTTCCTAGTATATGCTTCTATTTCCTAGATAAATATCTTTAGTTGCCTGAGCTTTTTCTTAGTTGATAGGAAGGGATGCTAGCAGTAATATAAAAAGGCTGTGCCAATTTGGAATACCTCTAGGTAGTTAGTACATGCCAGTCACAGTTCAGAAAATCTTCTCCAAACAGCAGCTTCGGAGTTCTGAAAATACTTGCATTGAATACACCAGTTTGACATGCATATATTAGTTCAACCTAGCCGAGGGTTCCAATTTAGCATGCTGGGGTGCACACAGGAGAGCTACTCCCAGGTAGCTTGAGGGCTACAGAGTACTCGTTGGAGAAGCCAGACCTAAATCTATGTTGATCTCCAAATGTTCCTTTGAGTTTTTTTGTATGAAATTCATTGGTACATATTGTAATTTGATATGTAAGTGGCATAACTTTGTCCAGTGTAGACGATATCTTTGTCTCTGACGCGCATGCCAAGCTATGATTAGAGCCAGGAGATCAGATCCAGTGCCTAGGCGACATCCTGAGAGATGGGATTAGAGCCCCTACCACATGTTCTGAATGCAGCCCCTGCTGGTGCTGGAACAGTGGGGAAATTATATTTAGACACTGAAGTGCACGCAGCTGGGATTTGAGGTCATGAGTTGAGATGCCGATTTCTGGTCCTCATAGAGGCCACACACCGGAGCTCAAGGTCTGATGAGACACCTGCCAGCGCTAGGATTAGAGTGTGAAGTCCATATCTTGTCTTCCAAGGACACCCAGGGAGGAACTGTTACTAAACATGTAAAACTGCTTATGTTCGAGAATATGAATTGATGCTCTGCTAATGCTTTGGATTTCATGTCTTGTTGAGCAGGACAAGAGTGTGGGCTCTTGGGACGGATATTTCAAGGGCATCAAACTGTGTTCCATCCCCTCTCCGGAATTTGGAATATTTTTACCAATCACCAAAGTATACAGAGGTGCGTTAGTAGCTGAAGAGCTGAGTGGGAAAGAAATATGTTGGTGTCTGATCAGACTTTCACCTCAGCTATGTTACCTCTCTTCTCTCCTTCTTTTCTCCGTTCCTTCTCTCATCTTGATCCTTACCTCATGCTTTGCTTAACCTTTTCTGTTTGCTTCTCCCCTTTTGTTTTTCTTGGCTCACCTGCTGACATCTCATTCCCTCTTCTCAGTTTCTTCCTCTGTCTCCCTTTCTTATCTCTCCAAACTCCTACCTCATTCTATGTCTGAGTCTCTTATCTCCCTCTTAATTTTACTTCTGGTTGGTCAACCCAACATTCAGTCTTACTCCCTCCTATTTGTGCCTGTTATTCCATCTAAGATTTTGTCTCATTCTCGCCCTGATTTGCTTCCTCTCTGTGACTGTCTCATACAGTCAATCTGTCCCTTTTTAATGAGTTACACACATTCATTTCGATTCTCTCCCTCTGTTTCTCCTTCCATTGCCTTTTCCTAAAGCTAACCATTGTTTTCATATCCATTTTCAGTCCCTCATGCGGTCATAAACCAACTTGAAAGAAGGAACTGCCTGCCACGTGGCGGAGTGGATAAGAACCACCAAAACCGGTTGCCCCAGAGCAGACAAAAAGGTACAAGTTGAGACCGTATCATAAACTCTTCATTCTTAAATATTTTGCAAGCTACACCATTTAGTAATTGTGGATTGAATAATAATGTTATGATTTAATACATTTGGCAGGCTCAAGTGCTTATTAGGAATTGTAATGTATGCCCACTAAATTAGGCCTAAACTACTCCATTGGTTTTACACATAACCAAGGTGTGAACTAAAGAATTCTGCCTTCGTTCACAAGTGCTCACAATGCAAAAATGCCATCGATAATCACCCAGAGCACCGCTTTTTCTGAATTCTTAAATCTTTTGTCCCTTGGATAAATATAACACTGCAAAACTTAAAGGAGAGCGTTAAATCTGATTTGTAATGCTTAAGCGCTGATAAGATAGAGATAAATTGACATAATGAAACAAAGTATTTTTTTTGTTTACCCAAGTAATTGCTTGCTTAAAAACATTTATTTGGTCCTCATTAGCATTCTTATACATTTATAAATGTAATGATGTTTTCTAAGTCAAATATCATTACATAAGAAACTTAAGAGTACACAGAGAGAGCGAGAGAAATATTTTCTTGAACTAAATGGATACTATGAATAGATAGCTGTGGATGTTTTTGTACTAATTATTAGCAAGTTGAAATATTGTGTTCAAGTTCGGCAATCAATTGGGGCTGTTCAGCGTCTTCAGAAGTCTCCCCGCTTGGCTCAGCCTGGATTGGGTCTCTAGTAGCACCTTCTCACGCATCTGAAGCGGTTTGTCACAAAAACGTACACCCTGCCGCAACTCTGCACTAATCATACCGGACCAACCACCTCTAAATAAACACATGCTCTTTAACTGCAGCCTCTCCCTGTATCGTTATTTCTGTAATGCTGTACTGGCTTTTGGTAAACTGTATTCACAAATAGAGGGACAAAGGGCTTTTATACATGAGGTCCAGCACAGTTGCCCAAATGCAATATGAAAATTAAAGTTGTACTGTTCCTGAATGATCTAGAATTTAGCAATATACAAAGGACATTAGGCTACAATGTCAAAGAGATGGGAATCCATTTCTTTGGAATGTAATGCCCTCACACACCCAGTTGGGTGTCATGCTTCATCATCAGGCTGCTCCTCGTCTGGCCGGCGCTGCAACGCCCGACGGGCTCCCGATGAGGGGCACTTTGGCGGATATCTTTTTCCAAATAGCCGTTTGGTGCCATGGGGGTGAGAGATTTAGTGAATGTAGATGAATAAGTGATGTGTGATGTTTGTGAGTTAAAACAGGGTTGGGAGTACCAGCAAAAATAACTTTAATTGTGGGGTCTCCTACCCTGATTACAATAAAGAGGAAAGGCGCAATGCTAAGTTAATGCCTTAGGTGTGGCGCTCTTCCGTGTGGTTGGTCAACATGTTTCATCGCAATTCTACAAGTCTAGAGGTGATTTGTCAGGACCTAAAAATAAAAAACTATCTACACTAAGGTGGACTGGAAAACAACAATGAATTAATGTTTGGGATTTAGGCCACCATGACTTACTCTGTCTAATGTCTGGTAGTGCTGGTTCTACCTATTATGGATAGAAAATCACATATTAATGTATGAGGAAGGTAACAAATATCACAAGTATCACAGGCATATAAACACCAGGTGCCAAATATTGAAGTGGTCACATTATTGCTCATGTGTGTAGTGACGAAATCCGTGTATTAAAAACCAAAAACCGGTGAAAGAGCACAAAACTCACCCTGATTGGGATATACTACGGTTTCATCAATCCTGGCAGGTCAAGATATGAGGAACTTACCCATATACTACAGGGGTATGCAGATAAAAAGGAACAGTTAAAAGCTGCCAGCTTGCGAAGTTAATAGCGTTTTAATTGAATAAACTAGAGGATTGGATTTGTGGGCCTCCTTAGAACATATAGTGACATGCTCCTACATCATGCTAACTGGCACATAGAGAAGTGCACATCATTCAGGGGTAGTTCATTAACATTGCCCACATCATTAAAAAGTGATCCCAGTTATGGTGGAACACCACAGGCTTCATATTTGTTACTGAAGTTGGGCTAAAGAAACAAAAAAAGGGAGAGGAGGTAGGGAGCGTGCATCTACCTAGTTGAATGTTTTAAACTGGCTGGGAAACCCATTAACAGTGGTTGGGAGTGTGGAACATCAACAGACCATAAAGGTTAACATAGTACTCACGTTTGCGTAATACGCAATGTGTCCAGGGATATACCCACTGCTGCCAGGTCCGGGAGGTATGGAGTAGTGAAAAAGCCCAGTTTAAATACCCGCTGCTCCTCCCCGTTAACTCCTGATTGCTATCAGCTGGACCGCTCGCGTGAGTGAGGCCAGCCATTGTGCTGTTCTCTCCACTGCGGGCGCCATCTTGCAGTGGGTACCCTATTTTGAGCGAACTTCCCCAACACTAGTGTTGGACCCGGCCCTTTTGGCAGGTTCACCCCGAGACTTTTTGCTTTTTCCTAGCCTGTTTCTGGAACCTGGTGGTGGTGATTTTAGGCCTCTGTGCACTTTTTCACTGTGTTACAGTGTAAAGTGCTTGAGTTCTCTGTGTATGTGTGGTGAGTGACCTGCCCTCCCATAGGAATGAATGGGGAATATGTATGCCCATGGTAGTTCCTGATGTGTGGGGAGTGCGGGGTCGAGTTTGGTATGTGCAAACTCGTGAGATTGAATGCTGCGTAATGATATATACGGCATGAATGTGTCTAGTGTAGAAGTGCCACTTTTAGAAGTTGGCCTATTTGTGTAATTTGTGTCTGGCGTGTGATTGGCTGGTGAGCCTGGTCCAGGAGTGCCTGGGCCTGCTTGTGGATTGACTGTCTGATTTGAGGGTGACAGGGGCTGGGGCGCCCCAGGAGGTTGTCTGAGTCAGCCTGTGGATGAAAGGCTGCATCTGCTGCCAGGGAAGTGGGAGGAGATAGCATCTGGGAGTGAAGAGGGTTGTGCCTGCCTGCCACAATGCTGGCTCCACCTCCTGCTGGGCGACTGTCGCCTCTGCCCCTCACAGTCAAAGGAATCCCCTATAACCAGTTCTAGCTGGTTCTCACACTGCCTGCACCCTTTAGACAAAGGATTTTACAGTATAAAAAGGGGCTGTGTCCCCTTCTAAAATGTTCTTATTTTTGGACTTGAATCTTGCCAGGAGCGTGCTGCTGCCCAGCCCCTGGACACCTGATGGACTTTCCTGGATGCCTGGAGGACTTCTGGGGGACCCCTCTGCCTTGCCTGGGCTGATTGGGGGGACTTTGCTTTGCCCCTTGGAATCTCTGGGACCTTTGGCAGCATGGAGAAGCTGCATTTTCCTGCATAGACCTTCTTTTTTTTGCCTACTAGCGCTTGGGAGCGCTTGATTTGTATTTATAGCGCCTGGAAGCGCTGTATTTGATCCCTTAGCACCTGGGAGTGCTTTGTGGTGCTTTTATCTAGTTTTGAGCGTTTCTCCGCCCCGCATTTTGCGTGAGAGAAGGCCGGTGCCCACCCGGCATTTGCCCGTTTTTATTGCTGGTTCTTGTGGCCCGAGCGAGTGCCCACCTCGCTTTATGGTGAATTACAAAGAAGCCGGTGCCCACCCGGCATTGCCCCAGAGTCCCGCCGTAGGAGCTGCACTGCGGGCCGCCGCGCTGCCTGCGGCGACCCAGAAGTCCTTGCACGAAGGACTGGAGACTGCCGGAAGTCCCGCCCCCCTCGGCGGCTGAGCAAGAAGGAATCTGCACGGCGTATGCTCCAACGAGGCTCCCGTGTGGTAGGAGAGCCCCGCAAGTACGGTGAGCAGAGGCGGAGGGGGCGCAGGGCACATTGCCGGTGCCCGCCTCCGCCGCAAGTCGAGGACCGGGTGAAGCCGGGCACTTTTTGCGAAGGCGGGGCTCTCAGGAGGAGAGAGAGCCCCGCGATGACGGCAGGAAGCCCCGCAGAAAAAGTGCCGTGCCCGGAGGAGCCCCCGCCAGGAGAAGAAAAGCCCGGTGAGTAGAAGGGCTGGGGGGCTCCGTGTGGGCTACTGTAGGTGCCTGTTCCAGGCACAGTGATGGTTAAGAGCGGCCCCACTTAGCAACGGGCCGCTCCAACAGTTGGGGCACAATGGTTTTAGGAGCTGTGAGCTCCGCCACGGCAGGGGTATATTCAGGGCGGCCCCAGATGGCAGCGGGCCGCCCCTCCGTTCTGTTAATGATCCCTGAGGCCTGTGTCCTCCCCCAGTTGTTTGGAGAGCCTCTGAGGCTCGTGGGGGTATTTGGCCATGTCTAGCCCACGAAGGGCTCCAGAGGTACATTCAGAGCCTCGAGGGCTCCATGGGGCATATTTGTTTAAGAGCCTGTGTGGCTCCAACGTTTGGGACATGTGTGGTGTCCAGAGCCTGTGTGGCTCCAACGTTTGGGACATGTGTGGTGTCCAGAGCCTGTGTGGCTCCCAGTTGGCGCAGCTTTGGTTCTAGGGCCAGTGAGGGCCCTGTCGCAGTTTTGATGATTCTCAGCTGCCCAGCAATTAGTGGGCAGCTGCACCGTTTAGGTCTTGTGATTGTTCCCAGGTGCCCAGCAAGTAGTGGGCACCTGCACCGTTTAGGCCCCTGACTCTTGGACTACAGGGCGTCCTAGCCCCAACAAGGCCAGTTGGCCTAGGGACTGCCACAGGTGGTGGCTTATGTAAGTTTTGCGCAATTGTATGGTTATTGCACCTCTGAATGTGTTTTCTTGCATCATGTGTTATCCCTGCACCTCTAAATGTTTTTAGGCATCATGTGATTTTTGCGCTATTGTATTGTTCTTGCACCTCTGAATGTTTTTAGGCATCATGTGTCTTCCTTTTCCCTGCGCTGCACCTCTGAATGTTTTAGGCATCATGTGTCTTCTTGCGCTGCACCTCTGAATGTATTTTATTGCATCATGTACTTTGTTCTGAACACCGCTGAATGTGTAGGTTTATGCATCATGTGTTTCCCTTGTCTTACACCTCTGAATGTTTGTAGGCATCATGTGTTTTTCCTTTACTACTCCTCTGAATGTGTTTCATGCATCATGGGTAATGTGTTCTTGTTTATACCCCTAAATGTATTTTATTCTTAGGTGGTTCTTTTAGTACAGATGGTCCTAGTGAGGTCCTGGTTCCTGTTACCAGTGGTTACTGGTTGTGTGCCATAGTTGCTAATTTGTGCTACTATGATTTTTATTCTTTATTCTAGTAGTGCTATTTCTGATTCTGACAGTGGCCCACGTGGCCCTGTCTTGTGTACATAATCCCTTGTGAATATTGCCCGTGCCAGTTGGCACCATGTATTTTGTGTGATACTATCTGATGTGTTTTTACAATACAAAAGTTATTTTATAATAACCTTGTGTGGAGTTCCTTTTGTGGTGTGCCTAGTATGTTGTTGCTGGTGTGTGCAAATAGCCAGTTCTAACAACTAGTAACATCAGTCTATTGGTCACCCTAGATGTAGAAGCCATCTACACTAACATCCCGCAGAGGGCCACACTAGGTGTGATTGAGGAAGCCCTCAACAAAACTGCCTGGTACTCGCCCACACCCAGCAGTTATGTTTTGGAACTAGCAACACTGGTTTTGACCAAAAACTTTTTGGAATTCAAAGGTCAATTATACCATCAGAACCAGGGAACTTCCATGGGGAGCCTAGTGCAGCTTGTTTGTACATGGCCTCTTTTGAAGAGGAATTCATTTTAAACAACTCCAACTCATACCAGGATAATCTATGCCTCTGGAAGAGGTTTATAGATTATATAATCATCTTCTGGCATAGCAATGTGGATACATGAAATGATTTCTGCGTGTGGATTAATACTTTGAATCCATACCTCAAATTCACAAGCTCCATTTCAGAAACCATTTCCGTTCCTTGATCTCTTGATAAGGCTAGATAATGGTACCTTGAGCACAACAATATACTAGTAGTTGCCATCCACGTGCCCATAAAGGGAATCTCCCTGTCGGACAGTTTCTGAGACTCCGCAGAAATTGTAGCCAACGGGAGGACTATAAAACAGAAGCAGAAACATTGGCAAAAAGTCTTGCGCAACATGAATATCCTGCACGCAGTATTGCCCTTTAAAAAAAACGCGCAAGAAACCATAACAGGGAGGCTCTATTAGAACCTAGACAAAAAGCAGAAACAGAGATGTTGAAATGTGAAACATATACTCCAGCCGCCAATAGGATAAAAAATGTCATCAGGAAACATTGGGGCATATTAAATACTGTCAGCATGACCCTTGAACAACCACGCTTTGCCTTTAACGATCAAAGAATCTGAAAGACATACTGATCCATACCAGGCCTCAGACACGAATGTTTAACACACAAAGACAATTGTGGGACCTTCCGCCTGTTCAGGGTCACTACCCTTGCAGCACTTGTACAGTCTGTACCCTCACAACTGTGACTAAGAAAATCATCTTCAATGCAACCTTCACATGGGACTTGCGTAAACACACGAATTGTAATACGACAAATTGCATTTATATGATTATGTGTCCCTGAAATCTCAGATACATAGGGATGACTACACGTCCGGTCAAAGTGAGAAACGCAGAACATTGCAGTAATTTCCAGTGTCATGAAGTCAATACCAAAATGTGCACACACTTCTTTAACACCCAACATTCACCAGACTCTTTTTGTTGGGTAATACTTGAAACATTCACTAAAATCAGCAAAGAAGCTTTGTTTTACAAAGCACAAAGACGGGTGCATCGTCTGTCTTCTGACAGACAAGGACTGAATGAGGACATTCCTCTGAGCGCTTTACGCACTTAAAAACTACCTTGGAATAGCATCTTATCACTGCATCACTGACACCAATTGCCCTTCATTAGACCAAGTACACTAAGATTCACATTTATGTGATATTACATATTGGAGATACTTTGCAGGAGATGATAATGAAGCCTTATTGTGTCTTTACTCCACTCCAAAATGGCCCAAAGATTAAAAAACGGCCCCCCATCCTCCTTTTCTTCTCTTTAACATGAACAAAGGACGTGCCAATCTCACGATGGTTGCCAACCAAGATTACCCTTATAAACTAGACACATAATGTTTTAGGTTACTCTCCTTTCTGCATTACACACAGTGCGGGCAGGAAAATATATATCTTTAGTAGCCTCACGTCCACTCACCATGTATATACTTTTTTTTTTTAGTAAGACGGACGCCCGGGCGGTTGAGTGCTTTATTAACTCAACAACCTCCAAAATCCTGTACCTGATCGGGGTTGTTTCCATAGCCTTCAGATGTAGAAACTGACTAGCTGCTCAAGTTAGGATACCCACTCCAAGATGGCGCCCGTAGTAGAGGGAACAGCACAATGGCTGTTCTCACTCACGTGAGTGGTCCAGCTGATAGCAATCAGGAGTTAACGAGGAGGAGCAGTGGGTATTTAAACCAGACTTTTTCACTACATTATACCTCTCGGTCCTGGCAGCATGGGTAGGTTCTTGTACACATTGCGTACTATGCAAAGGTGAGTACTATGTTAACTTTATGGTCTGTTGATGTTCCACACTCCCAGCCCCTGTTAATAGGTTTTCCAACCAGTTTAAAACATTCAACTAGGGGGGCGTGGCCAAGATGGCGGGGTGAGCGGACGCTTCTTCCCGCAGCTCCTCCGACCCGACTAGGCCCGAGCCCTTTTTCGTCAGCTTCTCTCTCCCCGCTGAAGCTCAGCGGCTGAGGGACGGGCGGCGGAGACCCTGGGGCACACATTGATGCTACTTTGGCCCCGATCGCTCCGGCGAAAGCACGCTAAGAGACCGATAGCCGGACGGTGGAGCGCCTTGGAGGCGGAGCGGAGCGGGGCGCTGTCCGGGAGCCTCGGCTGGGGCCTGGTGCTGATGTCTAGCGATCTGGAGTGGAGCTCGCCCCGGGACTCGACGGGGATCGTCAGAGGGACAACTGCCGTGTGACATCGCTGAGCGGGGTCCCTGCTGTGTGATCGTGGTGGTGCTTGGACTTGCGGTGGTGGCCTCTCACGTTGTGCGGGCCCCGGCCCCGTCGCCAGTTGGCGACGGTGCTTAGGATTGGAGCCAGGTCTACTGTTTCTCCTCTCTGGCTGGACGGCCCTGGATAGAACTTTCCTCTGTATACCTGACTCTTGGAGTGGCCCTGGTGGCATCGCCGGGCCTGGACGATCTGCCCGGCCCCGCCCAACCGCCATCTTGTCTTCACGACGACGGTGACGCAGCTCTCCTCCAGTGTCGCCTGGGGTCGTCTCCTGCACCTCTACCCTTGCACAGCTCTTCTTTCCGGCGGGACGCGGCAGCCCGGGTTCCCCCTGCGGGGGCCTATGTTGGAACTTTGGCTGGGCACCGAACGGCCCCCTGCGACTGGACTGGCCCGCCATTTTGTCATCTGTGGCGCAGGGCCCCTGGTGTCCCTATCTTAGCGGGCGTTTCCCCTGGAGGTGCTCTGCCGAACGTTAGAGACTCATCGAGGGCCGAGCCTAATGCTGGTGGCCGGGGCCAGTGTTCCTGACTCAGTTGAGTGCGGCGGCTTACGGGGCACGAATGTCCGGAAACCGAGGAAAGGGGACCGCACCCTGCCGGACATGCTCAGCAGGGCCCTGCAACAGCGAGACAGGGCGCAACCGTCTCCGAGCTCTTCTCGGGCTGCTGCGGACCTGACCGGGGGTGAGCCCCCCGTCACGAGGTCCTTCATGGAGGAACTGTTCAACTCGCTCAAGGCTGACTTCCAGACGCTGAAGCAGGAGGTGGCCAGTGAAGTACGCGAGGTCCGCAGGGAGGTGGAGGGCCTCGGCGAACGGATGGAGACGGTGGAGGCGGCGGCCCAACGTCGGGACGACGAGATTGTCCATTTGCAACAGGACGTTCTCCGTATCAGGGAGCAACATGTTGAACTCCAAGCCCATAACGAGGACCTGGAGAACAGGTCGAGGAGGAATAACATACGAGTGCGGGGTGTGCCGTCCGCAGATGAGGGGACAGACCTGGTGGGCTACCTGCAGGACTTGTTCCGGGAGATTCTGGGAGAGCCCGCGGACTTCCCGATCCGCATCGACAGGGCCCACAGAGTCGGCCGACAGCGACAGTCGGCAGCACCTCCGCCGGACATCTTGGCCTACCTCCCTGACTTCCCGGTGAAGGAACGCATCATGTCCGAGGCCCGCAGAAAACAACCATTGACATTCCGAGAACGACCTGTGGCGCTGTATCAGGACCTGTCTGCCATCACGCTACAGAAGCGTAGGTCCTTCAAGATTGCAACTGATTTCCTGCGAGAGCACGAGACACCGTACTCCTGGGGGCATCCCTTTCGTTTGATATTCCGTTGGAACGGAGTACTGCACCAGCAGTGCTCCTTGCAGGATGTCTGCGGTGTCTTGGGTCTCACGGCTACGGAGGAGGATGGAGCAACACCGACCTGGAGGCGCTCGGATAGAGGAGGACGACGGCGGTCAGTGAGGAGGAGATCGGCGGCGAGCGCTGGGTGACCTGACTCGCCCACCATTAGAGCGGACATGGCCAGCGCTCTGAGAGAAGCGGCCAGGGACTCGGCCGCCATGAACGGTGTGGCCTTGACGGCGTAGACTCACTCCGGGGGGAGATGGACATAGCTTCTTCGGTGCCAGGTTTGGGGGTCGGAGGGAGGGCCGGGGGAGGGCGGGGTGAGCGAGTGGCCGGACGTCCACTTTTGGTACTTTCTGCAGACTTGTCCGTTTTGGGACTTGACTGGGACAATGGGTTGTTTGTGTATGAGTAGGAATTTGGCTAGTTGCCACTGGTTAGTTTGGGGTGGGGTTGGGAGTTGTTCAGGGGTTGGGAAGAAACCGTCCGGTACTTCATATGTTAACGCTTGGCCCTATTTTGCTTGTCCTGCGCTGCTGCCTTGCGCCCCTCCCCCGCATATTGCCTGCCCGCGGCATAGCGTCTCCGGAACCTGGGAGGTATGTCGTCCCTGAAGGTGGTGACCCTTAATGTTAAGGGTCTGAATAACCCTGTGAAGCGCAGGGCGATTTTTATCTCTGCTGGAGGGGACACAAGCTGACATATGCCTCCTGCAAGAAACCCACTTATTGTCCCGTGATTGTCACAGAATGCGCTCTGCCAAGTTTCCAACTCAGTTTTTCTCCTCTGCTACGTCCAAGACCGCGGGGGTGGCTATTCTGCTATCGAGCTCCTTCAGGGGGGGAGGTGTTGTACAAATTTGCCGAACAGAAGGGGAGGCTTTTGGCATACCGCCTCCGCCTGGGGGACACGTCGTTTACCATTGGTTCCTTATATAGCCCAAATGACCATCAAGAACGCTTTCTAGATTCGGTGCTGGTGGACGTGACTGCCTCCCCTGGGATGCCCAGACGTGGGTCCCAGGCACTCCACACCACTGGAGTCAAGCTAGCCGGGCTGATGAGAGGTGTTACCTCGAAACCGGTCCGGTCCTCGGATGCTTGATTTCGTTCTGGGAAGGACATGGCTTTTGTAGTTCGGACTGGACTGTTCCCATGGGGCAACAGGGTCAGAGCTGATTTGCATATCGCCATTGTCTAACCCAGGGTGGTGTGTAGTGCAAAAAAACGATGGATTTGGGCCCTGATCTTTTGACTGGGGGAGTGTGTGACATTGATCCACATTCAGTCCATCACTTGTTGTTTTTGCAATTGCCGCCCTAAGTGCGCTGGGGATGCCCAGACGTGGGTCCCAGGCACTCCACACCACTGGAGTCAAGCTAGCCGGGCTGATGAGAGGTGTTACCTCGAAACCGGTCCGGTCCTCGGATGCTTGATTCCGTTCTGGGAAGGACATGGCTTTTGTAGTTCGGACTGGACTGTTCCCATGGGGCAACAGGGTCAGAGCTGATTTGCATATCGCCATTGTCTAACCCAGGGTGGTGTGGAGTGCAAAAAAACGATGGATTTGGGCCCAGATCTTTTGACTGGGGGAGTGTGTGACATTGATCCACATTCAGTCCATCACTTGTTGTTTTTGCAATTGCCACCCTAAGTGCGCTGGGGATGCCCAGACGTGGGTCCCAGGCACTCCACACCACTGGAGTCAGGCTAACCGGGCTGATGAGAGGTGTTACCTCGAAACCGGTCCTGTCCTCGGATGCTTGATTCCGTTCTGGGAAGGTCATGGCTTTTGTAGTTCGGACTGGACTGTTCCCATGGGGCAACAGGGTCAGAGCTGATTTGCATATCGCCATTGTCTAACCCAGGGTGGTGTGGAGTGCAAAAAAACGATGGATTTGGGCCCAGATCTTTTGACTGGGGGAGTGTGTGACATTGATCCACATTCAGTCCATCACTTGTTGTTTTTGCAATTGCCGCCCTAAGTGCGCTGGGGATGCCCAGACGTGGGTCCCAGGCACTCCACACCACTGGAGTCAAGCTAGCCGGGCTGATGAGAGGTGTTACCTCGAAACCGGTCCGGTCCTCGGATGCTTGATTCCGTTCTGGGAAGGACATGGCTTTTGTAGTTCGGACTGGACTGTTCCCATGGGGCAACAGGGTCAGAGGTGATTTGCATATCGCCATTGTCTAACCCAGGGTGGTGTGGAGTGCAAAAAAACGATGGATTTGGGCCCAGATCTTTTGACTGGGGGAGTGTGTGACATTGATCCACATTCAGTCCATCACTTGTTGTTTTTGCAATTGCCGCCCTAAGTGCGCTGGGGATGCCCAGACGTGGGTCCCAGGCACTCCACACCACTGGAGTCAAGCTAGCCGGGCTGATGAGAGGTGTTACCTCGAAACCGGTCCGGTCCTCGGATGCTTGATTCCGTTCTGGGAAGGACATGGCTTTTGTAGTTGGGACTGGACTGTTCCCATGGGGCAACAGGGTCAGAGCTGATTTGCATATCGCCATTGTCTAACCCAGGGTGGTGTGGAGTGCAAGAAAACGATGGATTTGGGCCCAGATCTTTTGACTGGGGGAGTGTGTGACATTGATCCACATTCAGTCCATCACTTGTTGTTTTTGCAATTGCCGCCCTAAGTGCGCTGGGGATGCCCAGACGTGGGTCCCAGGCACTCCATACCACTGGAGTCAAGCTAGCCGGGCTGATGAGAGGTGTTACCTCGAAACCGGTCCGGTCCTCGGATGCTTGATTCCGTTCTGGGAAGGACATGGCTTTTGTAGTTCGGACTGGACTGTTCCCATGGGGCAACAGGGTCAGAGCTGATTTGCATATCGCCATTGTCTAACCCAGGGTGGTGTGGAGTGCCAAAAAACGATGGATTTGGGCCCAGATCTTTTGACTGGGGGAGTGTGTGACATTGATCCACATTCAGTCCATCACTTGTTTTTGCAATTGCCTCCCCTGATCGTCATGTCATACTAGGGGGTGACTTAAATATAGTCTTTTATTCTGCATTAGATAGATCAGCGCAGCGATTCCCGCAGACTGGGGAACTTTCCTATTACTCGCATGCGCAACGGACCTACGCACGGTTGGACTACTTTTTGGTTAGTGGACCGATGCGTGCCGCTGCTACGGCAGCGGACATTGGGGTCCTGACACTGTCTGATCATGCGCCGGTCGTGGGCACGTTTGCGTGGCCGACGACCTCCCCCTCTCGGGGGGTGTTGCGCCTTAGGGACACCCTTCTGCACAAAAAAACGGTTGTAAAGCACATTGAGGAGGCGATCCGGGAATACCAGGCACACAACGATAACTCGGACACTTCACTGGCGACACAGTGGGCGGCGCTGAAGGCGGTTCTCAGGGGGGAGTTCTCCATCTCCTCGGCAGAAAATAGAGAGCGGCAGCGCAAGAGGGAGGAGCTGACTTCCCAGGTCCAGGAACTGGAGCAGGTCCACCGCCGTACGGGAGCTCTGAGGGTGTGGAGGCAGTTGAAGGCTGCCAGGAAGCTCCTGTCGGCGCTGGACATGGACAGGGCGGAATACGCAGCGTTGCGACTGAAACATGCATTCTACACAGGGGGGGATAGGTGTGGCAAACTCTTGGCAAATAGGCTTCGTGTTGCGCACCAGCGTAACGTGGTGAAGGAACTATTGGGTGCTGACGGGGTGGCGGTTTCTGGTGATGCGGCGGTTGCGGAAACTTTTTGTGGTTTCTATGAAGCGCTATACGCCGGGGAGCCCCCTTCGTCGCGGGATGCCACGGAATATCTGGAGTCCGTGACCCTTCCGGCGCTGGACCCCGCTCAGGCGGAATACCTTGAGCGTGACATCCACGTAGAGGAGGTGATTTCTGCGATAGCCAGACTTAATCACGGGAAAGCTCCGGGACCGGACGGCTACACGTCCCTGTTTTATAAAACCTTCTGCCCGGTTGTGGCACCTATCCTCGCCCGGCTGTTTAACTCCTTCTCCGAATCAGGAGCCATCCCACCAGACCTCCTGAGAGCAACGGTCTCAGTGATCCCGAAGCCTGGGAAGGACCGGGCCTTATGCGGCTCATATAGGCCCATCTCTCTCCTGAATGTCGACCTCAAATTGTAGACGGGGATTCTGGCGTCCAGGATGGCCCTGCACCTCCCGGGTCTGGTTGAGGCCGACCAAGCTGGCTTTGTGCCTGGTAGACAAACTGTCGACAATACTAAACGAGTGGCGCACATTCTGGAGAAGGCTTCGCGGATCCCGGGCGAGCGGATGCTGCTGGCGGTGGATGCTGAGAAAGCTTTCGACAGGGTTCACTGGCCTTACCTCGAGCAGGTGCTCAGGAAACTGGGCATCGGTGACAAATTCTGCTCGATGGTCTTCAATTGCTACAAGTACCCTTCGGCGACGGTGAGAGTCAATGGGTGCAGCTCCCGTAGCTTTGCAATCGAACGGGGCACTAGGCAGGGGTGCCCACTTTCCCCACTCCTCTTTGCTCTTTACATGGAGCCGTTTGCCCAGAGGATCCGCCAAAACCCGGATGCGATCGGGATCGAGATGGGGCAGTATGTCCACACGGTCAGTCTTTATGCGGACGATGTCATGTTGACCCTGGACGATCCCAGGAGGTCCCTTCCCGCCTGTATTCATGAGCTGGACACTTTTTCGCGAGTGGCCGGTTTTAAAATGAACATGGGCAAGTCGGTGGCTCTAGATGTGTCTCTGGCCGCGGATACTAGACGGGACCTCCAGCGGCTCTTTCCCATGCAGTGGTCATCATCCCTGGTGCCATACCTGGGGATTCTACTGGCGCCGACGTTTGCAGAGATGGTAACGGCCAATTACGCCTCTCTTAGCAAGAAAATCAAGGAGGAGCTTGGCCGCTGGAGCAAAAGCCTGTTGTCCTGGCTCGGCAGGATTGCTGCAGTCAAGATGACGGTTCTGCCCCAGATTCTATACCTTTTCCGAGCCTTGCCGCTCCAGCCTCCAGTTGGTTGGATCAGGCAGACGCAAGCTGACATCGCACACTTTGTCTGGCAAGGCCGCAAGCCGCGGATGAAGAGGATTCTCTCCACGCTCGCCCCGGAGGCGGGGGCCTCGGTATCCCGGACCTCCGGAAATATTTTCAGGCGGCGCAGTTGCGCTACCTTGTGGAGTGGAGCAGGTGGGAATCCGATAAGCACTGGCTCTTTCAAGGCCAGGCGGTGGCGGGGCGTACCCTCCAGGAGGTTTTATTCTTGCGCCGGGTTCACCGCCCCCCCAACCTCTATGCTTCCTTTGTCACGCCTGAGGGTGTGGGACACAGTTTGTGAGGTTCGGGAACTCACCACGTTCCCTTCGCCTTTTACGCCGATAGCGGATAACCCTGATTTCTCCACTGGGATGGAGCCAGGCGCTTTTTCCCACTGGAGGGCGGCTGGCTGCCGAGCGCTCTTTCAGATTTATGGGTCGGAGGGGGTGGTCCCCTTTCAGCAACTTCAACAGGAGTTCCAACTGCCGGAGTCAGATAGACTGAGATATATGCAGGTCCGGCACTGGGCGCTTCAACCCCAGGTGCGGGACACCGCTGATCGTCAGATAACACCATATGAGCGATGGTTGGTGACCTGCGCCTCCGATGCTAAACTGATCACCGATCTATATGAATTCTTGCAGCCCCCTCCGTTTCACTACTTTAACCCAGGCAGGGAACGATGGAACAGGGAATTGGGTAGGACACTTAGCCATAAGGAATGGGACCAAATTGCACACCGTGCGAGACACTCGGCATATCACACTGGCCTCACCGAAACATTCACCAAGGTGTCCACATATTGGTACTACACCCCGGAGAGACTGCACGAGATGAACAGGCATATCGAGAGGGAGTGCTGGAGAGGTTGTGGTCAGGTGGGGACCCTTTCACATATTCTTTGGGATTGTCCCTTGTTGGCAGCTTATTGGAAGGAAGTTCTTGATGAGATTGATGTGCATTTTGAAATCGAATTACCGCGCTTCCCGGCGTATGTATTGCTGGGCCTTCCTAATGGTCTGATGTACCCGCTGAAGTCCCGCAGGGGCAGGCAAATCGCGATAGCGCTGGGCTCAGCGGTTCAGAACATCCTGATCCACTGGCGCACCACCACGATCCTCGAGTAGTGGGAGGGCAGGTAGTGTTCTTAGCGGAACATTGGACCGGGGGGGGGGGGGGTGTTGAGGTGAATTGGGGTGTTCTTTTTTTTTTTTCTGCTTAGACTGATGGTGTTGATTATGCTCAGATTGATGGTGTTGCTTATATTTAGCCTTTCTCATTTGCCGTTGTTTCCTTTTCCACAGCGGACTAGTCCACCATCGCATTCATAGCATCATGCTTAACTTCTTTCACTTGAATGTATGTAACCCTAACCTCCTGTTCCCTCCCCCTATGTTTTTGTCTTAATAAAATGTTTTAAACCTAAAACATTCAACTAGGTAGATGCCCTTTCCCTACCTCCTCTCCCATCTTTGTTTCTTTAGCCCAACTTCAATAACAAATATGAAGCCTGCATTGTTCAATCCTTAACTGGGATCACTTTTTAATGCTGTGGGCCATGTTAACGAACTACCCTTGAGTGATGTGCACTTCTCTATGTGCCAAATAGCGTGATGTAGGAGCATGTCACTATATGTTCTAAGGAGGCCCACATATCCAATCCTCTAGTTTATTCAATAAAACGCTATTAACTTCGCAAGCTGGCTGCTTGGAACTCTTCCTTTTTATCTGCATACCCCTGTAGTATATGAGGACGTTCCTCACATCTTGAAATGCCAGGAATTTATGCATCTGTGAAATATTCAGTGCAGGTCGTCTGCAGACCGTTACAAAATATGCTGCATCAGTGTTGTTATCTTGTACTGTATCATTGTCAGTGTGGTCACTGAAAGTCATCATTGACTGTTGTCATCGACCATGGAGGTGAGGCAACGGTCAGTGACAATGATGGAGCACTCATCGACAAAGCTGTGAACAGTAGACATGTGCTCTTGCCCCTTCAATAGGAAGCAGTAGCTAAGGATACAGCAGTCAACATAGGGCCCAGTGGCCTTGATTTCTTGGCCTTGTCAAGGGAGACGCCACCAGAAGTAGAAATAGTTGCAGGGAATAATTCAAGCAAGGTAGTCTATGAAAGAGCCATGCAGAAGAAAGGATGCAGTGGTTTGTTTGTTGAAAATACAACAGCAGGTTATCGGCATATAGTGACCAAAATATGCTGCATTCACACTGCCGAAGGATCTTACCAGCTTGATGGTGCCAGAGTTCGGCAGCCAGGAGCTTCTCACCAGGCACAACAGGTCAGGGGAGAGTGGGCACCCTTGCCTTATGCCACACAGCGTCTTTATATCCTCCTGCCAAAGCGACACCTTTCTATCACAAATTGCAGACTCCGATTCCTTTCTATGACCTAGAAGTCCAGTTTCTTCTACTAGGGCAATAGTGCAAAGTCAGAGGCACTCAGATGTGCAGATTAACTTGAAAATTTAGAAACGTCAAAAAATGTGTATTCTCAGGCCTTGTCATCTTTTCCAAGACCTTTCCAGTGGCATATAGACATGAGTTATGCTGACCATCACTGGTAATGAGCAAAGCAGTGGCTTGGACTGACTCTAACCAGCGTGATGTCTACCTGGTGATTAGAATCCATCCTGATCCTCAATTGTGCTAGTTTCCAAGTAAAGTGGGTTCTAGTGGAATGGATGAAAACCCTGTTTATAAGGAATAGATGGATATGGATCCTTCCGCACCCACCGGCCAGCTTCTAGTTTGGTCATGGCCCAGGCTGCAGTTTGAAGTTTGACCTGTACACATAGTAAAAAGAGAGCCTGGGGAAAAACACCATCAGATACTGGGTCTGAAATCTGCGCTTTGTCCAGCAACTAGTATCTGCATAAACACTTACACAAATATACTCCAAACACTGTCTCTCGCTCTGTTATCTCTCTCTTTCGCAGCAAAGCAAGAAACTGCTGTGGGGATATTGTCTGATTTTATGGGGAAGGGCCGATACGTAACATCCTGTGCATGTACATGTGAACAGATGATCGGCTGCAGTGCCCCCTTCCCGCACTGTGTGTGGAGGTGCTCTCTGGTTGGACCCCTAATTAGTAGAGTTTAAGATCTCCCACAGTACATCCTGCAAAAAAGAACCTTCAGTAGCCTTGTAGATTGTATGTCTACTGGGGAAACTATGCAGGGCACAAAAATTAACATGCCAGAAAAACAGCTACATTGTGAGGGCGTGTTTTAATAATTTTATATCATTTTGAACCAAAATAGAAGGTTGTTAAAATCTGCAAATGATTCAGCTGATGTTGGGTCATGTAGAATGTATGGCAAATCCATAATTATACAGAAAACACCACAGCTGCAGAATCGCTTAATTCCTGTGGTACAGAGTGTAACTTTTTAGGTCTCGGCCTAGGCAGCACATGCGCTGTCTCGTTGAGAGATGCTGTTAACAGTATAGCGGGGGAAGCTCCGCCCACTTTCTGCCCATGCTTTTGATTGGCTCAAATCTGAAATGCTGCATTCTGATTGGTTGACTGCATATTAGTCCCACCTCCTTACTGCCATTTTTGTCCTTCCATGGCTAACAGCCCCTTTACTTCAGCAACTCTTTTGTTCCCCTGCCTCCTCCTGTTCCTCCCCCGCTGTCCGTGACTTCTATGGCCACTACCACCTTCCCACCCACTCCCGTTCCTGCCTTCTTCGGCGCCCGTATTTTTGTTTACAATGCAATAGGACTCTCGTAAATACAAGTCCTATTGCATTTGTAAATGCTTTTTTTTCATATGATTGGCTGCCTGCATTCGCACTTTCTTTTGCCTGACCTGTCCAGACTCTCGTATGGACGTGATGCTTTACATCGTGTGCATGCACGCCAAAAGTCTGCCTCTTACTATTACTGTTATATGCGTTGGGCGTTTAATATTGCTTTATGTTTAATACTGATAATAGCGGCCAGAAGTTTATTGTGGTGTGTTTTTTGGATCTTTTACTTCGCTTGTTACACGAGGTGAGCACTATTTAGTTTATTTGCCAGTTCAGGGGTTGGAAAACCTATAGAAACAGTACTGTCCCATACAAAAGGGAGAATCGCCTCGCAATGGCCAGTGTTTTAAAACTACTTTTATTATATTTGTGCAGATCGATGTAAAGTATTATTCATGATTGTTTGTATTTTGTGTGGCCACGGGCTAAAACAGCAAATAATGATCGGCTATCACCCTAAAAAATACATTACTATCAAGTAAATTACAGTGAACTAAAGTCCTTTATTACATTGGTTTAAAGCACATTAAGTAAATATTTTTAAAATTGTGAGAGCCCAATTTATGCTAGGGAGACGAAGTGTATGTGGTTGCCGTGGCGGATGTTGCCTTTTGCACGGTCATGTATGATTCATTCTAATTAAACCTGCTATGGCACGGTTGTACTTTTGCGATCCTTGCACACACAAGCTTGTGAGGCTACTAGCCTTTAGCTACCCATGTTGGCAATCACATTCTGCACTTTATTTTGCATGCTGTACGGGCATAAATACTCATCTTAATTAGCTCTGCTCTTGCACAATTGGGGCAGGCAGCGCATAAGGTACTGCATAGCTCAATACATATTAGGTCCCAAAGCCGAGTCCTTTTGCATTGCAAATGTTTGTTGAAGTCATGCTTAGACCTTTATTCTAGATCTGGGTGGGAATTTAAGACAACTTTAACAAATGCTGCCTACTTGCAGCAAGTGCGTGAAATACTGAGTATCCTACCACGGTTCTTATTGATGTAGGCATAGCACACTGATCATCTGGTATGCAGATCGATGCGGCCACCCTGTGATAGGTTCAAAACTCAGGAGGTGGGAATAGGGGCAGAGCTAGGAGTGTGCACCAGAAACACTTTGTTTGGGTATCACAGAGAAGGTGGAATAGGAGCAGTCTGCTGTGCTTCACCACTACTCTGTAACTGGAGTAACTTCTGATTTTCACGCTCTACACCCAACAGAGGAAGAAATTCTGCATTGTGAAATTGTCTTCTATCGGTTTTCTTATTTCAATTCAGAGTAGTATGTTTTTTAAAACGGTGTTGTGATTCTTTTTTAGTTTTTCATTTTTAATGGTTTTTATATAACTTTTAATTTGATGAAATTACAACTATGAATTTGACCTGGTAAAGATAAATGAAATTGTATAAGTTGTGTTTTATATTGTGGTACATTGTACGTTATCATGAATTTTTGTTTTACTTTTATCTTTAGAGGTGAATCGTGCTGTTGAAGAGACTGGGAGAAGTAATAGCAGCTGGTACACCCAGGAGTCCTCATATGCACTTGAGAGTAAGTGGGGATGAGAGCCCCAGGGGTTTGGATACATTCAGGGCCGTTTTTAGGTGTTTTGCCGCCCTAGGCGAGATTTGAAAAATGCCGCCCCCTCCCTTTTATTACCATCACTCTCTCCCCCTGTCATCCAGGCTAGAGAGGCACACCCTCTACTGCTGAACCCTTCTATGTTACTCTCATTTAGTATCCGGAAACACGATCACAACAGTCCTGTAAACGACCTCAACGAAAGGCCCAGGTCAGACCGTTATGGTAGCCATACACTCCCAGAACTATGTTCACGATGCCTAATAGAGCCTTGTTTTTAAATACCACCGAGGCTTCAAGTGCAACTCGTTTTCAAAACCAGAAACAACTTAACCTTCCACCAAGCACCACATACGAAATGCAATATTATTTTTGCCTACTGCGCAGTGCACTATTTAATTCATTGAGGCCGGTCGTGTCGTGTGCACAGCGCACCATTTAATTCATGCTACATTGAATTCATGATAAATAAAGTGAGCGGGGCCCCGGCACTGCATGCGCACCACCTTTTAATTAGAATAGCCTCTGAGGCCCGGCCGGGTCCCTGGCGTGCGTACAGTATGCAGTGCACCAATTAATTATTTGAGGCCAGGCGTGCCGTGCGCACTGCGCACTATTTAAATTTCATGATACGTTCATGATAAATAAAGTGAGATAAATAAAGTGAGAGTGAGGGGGGCCCTGGAGCATGGGACCCCTGGAGCGTACCCCCCCCCCCCCCCCCCCCACCACCACAATGCGGGGGCCTGTGTTACGCCCCTTGGTCAAGAAGCATAATGAGTAACAGGCTTGGCGAGTCCTGTAGCTCTATGGGAAAGTGGACATGGAGGAGGCCAGTCACATGCATTTAGCACTTGGAAACAAGTGTGAGGGCCTCGTGGGATACCTGGTTCGTTCCTGTAGCACCTAGAGATAAGACACAATGGTGGTTAGAAAAGGCCCATTTGGCCAGGCATGTGGTACCACGTAGTTATGGGGCACAAAACTATCAGACTGAGGTCTGCAGTTCCAGTGGTTTCAAACTCAGTCCTACGAACGAAAGATTGAAAGATTTATACAGCACAATAGCTGTCCTATGAGGTGTCCCGTCCCTGAGAGGAATACAAAAGTACAGCAACCAAAAAAGACTAGAACAAATTGAACAGCCAAGCTTGTGACTACTTAGAGAATTGAGTTTCATCTCTAGGGAAAAGGGAATATTATTCCATGCTTCAGCTGCTAGGTAAGTGAAGGGTCGACCCCTGCCCTCCCTTTTTTAAGTCACAGCCTACCAGTCTGGTTTGCTAAAGACATTTTGGGGATATTCAGAAAGTTCACCTAGGAATGCATTCTGCTCGTTGCTTATCATTGGCTTTCTGGCTTTCTATTTGTTGGCTTTATTTGCTTTAGGCTTCCCAGCTTGGTTTAGTTGCTCCCGTGGCCCAATTCCCTTTCTCTAAACAGGCCTTTAAATGTTGTTCTTATCTTGTCACATGAACTAGGCATTCATCAAAGACAGAGGTCAAATGTATAGCCGTGTCTACCGAGGGAGCTTGGATTTACTTTTTCTCTGACTTCACAGTGAGAGGTTTTATAGGAAAGAGGAATGCAGATTCCTTTCCCCTGGAGCCTGCTCATGCCCCTCATATGCTCCAGTTTACGTGGCTGTAACATAACCCTTTAACTAACACATCATGTAGCATGCAGATGACAGGTTTTTATTTAGCTAGGTAGTTAAGTAGGTTACTGCTTTCAACACAGAGATGCTTTTGTTACTTGCAGTTAATAAATGTTAATCCTTCTAATATAGCACAGTGAGCTATGAAGGAGACGTGCCTCTTACACCTCGAAACCCTCATAGTTTTTTCAACAAACATCTTGTATATTGATTCACGTACTTACATGATCCATTGTCAATCCATAATATGTATGTTACATAAAGAACTCTGACACCCTGCACTGGGATGAGTAGCGCTACAAAAGAAATATATAGTGGTATTTACAGTGTTATCTGTGCCGATACTGGGACAGACCAACACATCTGACATTCTTACAGTGCATGCATTTCTCTTATAAACAGGTACTGATCAAATCAGAAGCATGCCTCTCTTAAGCATCTGTGAAGTGCTAAGCTGTGAGCCTTTATTTCTCCTCCTTTGCATTTGCATCTAAGTGTAAGCCTCCAAACCGCTGCCAGCCAGGATCAGATTGGAAGAAAAGGAGGCCGGATGGCCCTTTTACTTCAGCCTCTATTTTTGGCCCAGCTGGAGGTGAAAATTGAATAATACCATGCATTTTTAAGCCGGTAGGTCTCTCCCATGCCAGAGAACTCTTGGTTTTATCAATTTTTTTTAGTCGAATTGTACAGCAAAATTTAAAGTGATATGACCCGGTCAGCGCTGGCTGTGTCAGAGACCTTTCTCTTTACTTTCATCCTTATTGCAATATGGCTAAGAAACATTGGCAAAGCCAAAGAGTCTCCCTTGAGGCCTATTGTCTTTGCCAATACTTGTTTTAAAGAGCCAATTTGGAATCTCAAGGAGATAGGCATCCGCAGAACTCAGTGTTATTGAAGGATAAGGGGCCACCTTATCCCACAGATATCTAGGCCAGCTTTATAAAATGCCTACGAGCCAACGAAATGTTTTAAAAGATTTTTTTCTGAATTGCCCGACGTACCTATCAGATGTTTCGGCTGCCAATGCGGTATATTAACGATCGATCTGGCTGCTGCGTTTTGGACAATCTGAAAATAGTTAGTTAGATACTTTGGGAGTGCTAAATGGTAGTATGTTTGTGCAGTGGCGGCTGGCACAGTTAAGCGCTGTGGGGTGGGGCATGGCATGGTGTGGCTGGGGGGGCGACAGACGACGGAAAAGGTATTATTTATTTATTTCATTATACCTATTCCGTCGTCTGTCAGCTTCCCCCCACTCCGCCCCATTGTGTTTATCTGTCCCTGCCACCGTCGCATTTGTGTAGTCCAACCTAGCAATTATCATAGCATGAGCTACCGTTTTTCATGTGTCCATTAGTAAAAACTTCACATTTTTTTCTCAGTGAACATAATAAGGAAACAGATGACCCTGTAACTAACAGGATTTGGAGTTGGAAAAAAAAGCTGTGTGTCAAACTTTGCACCCATATTTTTAGCAACAGTTGTGGGAGGCAGAGGGGCTCCTAAATACGAAGGTCACTAACCGTTAGATAAGAGGCGGCTCCTCCGTAATGGCGGAGAAGCGTCCCCCCACTGAATCAGTCAGCGAAAAATGAAATAATAAAACAATATTATCATTTGTTTTCTGCTGACTGAGCCTGGAAGTCTGGGGCAGGCACAGCTGGGCCATGGCAGGGAGGAGGAGAGGTAGGTGCACTGTAAAGCATGCATGTTGGTTTGGCTGGCTGTGTTAGGCCGGCCAAACAGACACACACACACACTTGGGTTTCTCCAACCCAGTTGTATTGCATAGCCAGGTTGGAGAAATAGCACAAACTCCCAGGCACTGTATGAGCGGTAAAACAGGCTGGTCAGACCAATCCTGGAGCTGCTCTTGTTGTATTGCTGAAGAGCAGATTCTCAGTTGTATCTGAATTACATTTAAAATGACTTTGTCTCATCCAGTAAACTACTTGAATCAGGCATGCTTCAAACACCTTCGGAGTAGTGCCTGTTTCGTCCCCCCATAGCCAGAACAAGCTGCGTGTCATCCAAATGCAAATGCCCTGAGCGTGGATGAAGGAAGGGGTCATGTAAATATTAAATACGGTCGGCCTAAGGGATGATCCCTTTCGAGACCCCTCGATTTAGTGATTTATATCCAGAAGAGAAGGCGGACAGAGCTACAGATTGTTCTCGATTGTTCTCGATTACTCAGGAAGGTTTTTTTGGCATCTCAAAGCAAGACCACAGATACCAGTATCAGCCATCGTTTGGAGTAGTATAGTATCGGACAGTGTGTTGAATACTGCCTATAAGAAGGCTATAATCACTAGGAAAATAGCCTACACCTCAAAAAACTTTTTGGAAAGTACGCAATCTATTTCTGCTTAAAGACAAACGCATTTCTTCTGTTCATCCTGATATTTTAATTTTTACCTTTTGATTTATGACCTTAATTTATAAATTAAATACATTAGTGCATGAAGATAAAAACATCATCATTTCATTGCTACATCACAAAACATGTAAATAAACATTTTAAAACAATTACCAAAGTGATAAATTGTGCTCATACAATCAATAATTGTGAACAAATATTGTCAAAAACAAGAATACAGTTTTCTTTAAATATTTAACTACTTTTATGATCAACAAGGAGGATGAAAAAATCCTGAGCCTTCCTTTAGTATCTCTACTTGATAGCTATCTCATTCAGTCACTTGATAAATAAAGTTTACAACAAGGAAAGGAATTGTTAGAAAAAAAGTTCCTTGGTTGTGGCGTGAAAATAAACTACAATGTCTCTATTTATTTTGAGACTATGCCGATGCGTTTCAAGTACTGGTATATCATTCACAGGACTCTCATCAGGGCTGTCTCATTCTTATCTGCAATAAATTGTTTGTGACAAAATACAAATATTAAAATCACTCCCTCCACATCTACTCTTGCTCAAAGTGCTTTAATCTGGACTATTATACCTGAATGGCGTGACCACACTGTCTGAAGCTGCTGATGTTTACTTGTTCGATATACTCTTAAACTTGGGGGCCTCTCCGTTTTCCAAGAAATGTAATAAGGATGCGCTCTGTCCCTGATTTAGACTATTATTAATCGATTTCCTAACTTTCAGTAGTTGGCTTTCTGTGCTCTGTCTTGGTCTACACCACTACTGCTTAGGTGGAGGAGCTCATGTTATTCCAGATACTTAGATAATTGCTTATTGATTAGCTTCTCCAACATCTTTGATGAATCTGGGAGAAGTGTTATGGGCATGTAGTTGGAAAGAGAGGTAGGATATAATAATGGCTTTTTGCGGAGGGGAGCTGCTTGTGCCTACTTCCAGAGTAGTTGGAGAAATGTTTAAAAGAGCACTAAAGATGGATTTAAGGACACCTACTGGCACTGCTGCTAAAAAGCGAAGAGCAAAAACAACAGTTGATGGACAGAATGCAGAACAATGTCATACATCCACCCCAGTACAGAGATCTGGGCCTAAATCCATCATTTTTTTGCTCACCACACCAACCCAGTTCAGACATGGCCATATGCAAATCAGCCTTGACCCTGTGCCTCATGGGAACAGTCCAGCCCGAACTGCCAAGCCATGTCTTCCCTTGACCGGAATCAAGCATCCTAGGACCGGTTTCTGGCTATCATCCGTCATCAGCCAGGATAGCTTGACTCCAGTGGTGTGGAGAGCATGGGACTCACGTTTGAGTATACCCGTCCCACTCGGGGTGACAAATGCGAAAACAACAGTTGATGGACAGAATGCAGAACAAGGTCATACATCCACCCCAGTACAGAGATCTGGGCCTAAATCCATCGTTTTGTTGCTCACCACACCAACCCAGTTCAGACATGGCCATATGCAAATCAGCCTTGACCCTGTGCCTCATGGGAAAAGTCCAGCCCCAACTGCCAAGCGGGGAACGGGCCAGAGGGGAAGCCAGAAATACATGTGAGCAGATTCCTTCAATGCTAGCTCCTAGTTTGAGGGATAGTACTCATTGCTGTGGAAATGGCATGGAGCGGTAGCATCCAGCAAGTAGAATTAGTCATGTTATTGCAAAAGTCTTGGTACATATTTTCTATATTTCCCTCAAAGTACGTTGACAGCTGTTCACATAATTCAGAAGAAAAAAACGATAAATGCATTGCAAACCTGAGGGCTAGGAAAGAGTTTACATATATTAACATTTTCCAAAGAAGCATTCTTAGATGCACTGGTATGATAGGGAAACAATTTAACTCAGGCAATTTTAATACGTTTGTGTTAAGGTTTTCACACCGCATTATTTTATCTTTGGAATGTAACCCCTTCTTCTAATTCGTCTGAAATGTTTGCACTTCTGTTTCTTCCTTACCAACTCTGGAGTTCACCAAGGGGCAGAAATGGAGCAAGTTGATATAAAGCTGCTGTAATCCATGAATTGGCCACTTCCATATTAGTATCCCCCAATAACGGGTAGGTTCTGGCTAGGGATTCACTAAGGTTGTTCTTCGCGATTTTACCCCACAGCCTCCTCATTCCATCCTTGTATCTGGAAGGTGGTATCGGAGTAGTCGAATGAGAAAAGGAAGTGGTCGGACCAAACCTCAGGTAGGATAGAACCAATTTTAATCAAGCAAGTTAGTAAAATAAGATCGAGCTTATGCCATATTAGAGTTAGTGACATACTTATTTGTGTTGGCTTTAAACCCCAGCATTTGTCTAATAGAACCTAGGCTAGGACAATACTGCTGATGTCTATATGCATGTTAAAATCACCAAGAGCTGAGAAATTGGAATATTGGACACAATAGGCACTATACGTGTTGCTTAAGGAAGTAGCAAATTCTGCAGCATAGCCTTCTGGAGCAAATGATTGCTCCAGAAAAGGGAACATCCAGGGACATTTTAATGCTAAAACCTAATTCTTCTGCGTTCTCCAAATTATTTACTTGAAAGGTGGGGCATGTATAAGCAGAGCAAAGGACCAGCGCTGTGCCTTTGTGCAAATGTGCTGTTCTATCCTGTATTTCATTGTGTCCCCCCCCCCCCCCCCCCCCCCATGAAATTGCGATGGCAATATGTAGATTAGATGATCCATGAATCCAAATTTCTCCTAAGAATAATTCAAAATTCACATAAGCGCTGTAGGAGATACACGAGACCGGGCCCTCAAGACCTCTATCTAAAGTAGTGTGTAGCATTTACCAATGGATTGTGATTTTTGCACTTCCTGAATAGTATTCAAACATTTGTTTGAAGGGTCTCTGGTGAGAGGGCCAGCAAGGCTGGTGCTGGACGCAGCATAAATGTGGACAGCGCAGACGGTCTTCCTGCTGTGTTTAAATGGGGTGCTGTGAGCATAACCTCATAGCTCCTAGAGTGCACACTAACCAATATGGTGCCACTTAAGGGAAGGAACAATAACCACCGGTGCAGAGAGATGATTAAAATGAAAACGAGCACTCTCTCTTCAACGCAAAGGCGGATCTGAGGGCAAACTGGCCGAATTAAAGTCAAATCCCACAGGCACAATTTCATTAAGAATAATTTAGGCCTGCACAACCTAATGAGGGTTGGGAGTGGCACAAAACCGGGTCAGCCCACCCTGGAATCCATAGAGAGGAGGGGGAGTAGCTGTGTTTTGGGCTCTGGCAGTCCCCACTATAAGTAGACACCTATCATCAGATATTGTCTCATTATTATTATTGTTGAGCGACGGCATCTTCACCACATATTTTCTGGTGAATTTAGACGGTCTTCAGGGACTAGTTTGCAAGCTACTTTCTGACTTTGTTGTTTCGCTGGATGGCACTGGGAAGCAAGTCATGTTCATCTCAGACCTTGCCATGGATGGATTGAGTGCGTTTGCTCTGGCAACCGGACCAAAAACAGTACATCTGATACACATTTATGAGAGAAGCAGACAAATGCCAGGTAGAAGGCATATACAGTAGAAAGTCCCTGATGCAGAGGCCATAAATAACCATGTGTGATTCTTGTGCAGGAGACTTGGATCACAATTCCCACGAGAGGTGCTCTGTGTGTTTTTGTACACTCATCAACAACGGAGTACTAGACTTTGTTGGCCAGAAGGGGTTTATCTAGAGAGACACACTCCTTCTATTATGGGTGACCCCGTCCACAATTCTACAGGCAATAACACGACTAATGGTTGGAGGTTGTTATCTATAGTCATGCAACACAGTTGGGAGAAGGTCAACTGGCTTTCCCTATGTAATTCTGTTTGAAGTTTGGTTGGTTCAGCTTAGGTTGGCAACTTTGATTGATCATCCAGTTGTTACTTCTCTTATTTGGAGTACATGTACGCAGGAGGCACTATCTAAAACTTTTTTTAAAAAGTTGCATTGGCTATTACTTCTTCTTTAAAACATGTATGGCTTTCAAGTGTTTGTAGATGTTCTGCGTGGTCATGAGCACACTATGTAAATAATTCAGGCCTTGTTGCTGCTGTCATTCCAAATGGCAAAGGCCACCAGGGAAGAACAGGAACAGGTGCAGGGCAGCAGGATTGCACACATCCATGCACCCACACAAGTACAGCCACTATCCCTCATGCAGCAGTAGGAAAGACTAGACTGACAAGAGGGTGAGGTGTAGAGAGTCAAGGTTGAGATAGATAGAAAGAAGAATAGGTGAAGCAGAGAGAAAGAAGGGTTATAGGTAGAAGAGTAATGATGAGAGGAAGGAGGGTTAGGCAGAGGGAGGATAGTGAGAACGAGAGAGGGGGGTGACTGGTGAGGCAGAGACAGAGAGGAGGGCAGAGAAAAGAGAGTTGGGTGAGATAGAGAGAAGAATGGAGTGGATGTGGAGGCGCAGTCAGACCACAGTGGTGGAGAGAGAGGGGAGAGTGAAGCAGAAAGAGCGGCGAGTGAGATGAGAAAAAGATGGGGGTGGGTCAAACAGAGGGGAAGCCGAGCCAGGGAGAGAGAAGGGAGAGGTGGAGAAATAGGAGGGTGAGGCAGAGGAAGTGGAAGGAGAGATGAAAAGAAAAGGGGTAAATAGAAAAGAAAAAAGGGGGAGGTGGGTAGGTGAGCAGGGTGAAGTGGAAAGGAAGGAGGTTAAGGTGGAAAGAGAGATGGGTGAGGAGGGGAGAAAGGTTCATGTGGTAGAGAGAAAAAAGCCTGATGCAGAGAGAACAGAAGAAATTAAGCACGTAGGTGAAACCTCAAGAAAGGCAGAACGAAAACTAATGTCCATCTCTCAGCAGTAGGTACAGTATGCAGCTCAGCCCCCCTTCAAAGCCCCTCCAGCATGCCTGATCCCAACTCACTGATACCTGGGAAATGCTATGCAACTCCATTCATCTTCACGGCCCACCCATGCTTTCTCTTGGCGTTCCAGATCCTGAATCCTGGAGCCGGGCCTGAATGTACCCCTCGGGGCAACTCCTAGTGCCTGGAGTCAGCAGCCCCCTCACTCGTGCCCAATACAGGCCATGTCGCTTGCCCATAACCACCCGCTCTTGTATGCCCCCACCCCCAAGGTCTGTGAACACCCCACAGTGCCCTCGGCAGAACCATCACCCCAAAACCGTGAGCTGGTTCTGCCTACCTCCCTCAAGTGAATTGCCATCGGCGGTCACCCATCACCCACGCAGGCAACACTCTGCCATGAAGACCACACGGCGAGCACTGCCATGGTAGCTTTGCTCAACCGTGCTTGCTCTTGCTGGGTGAGGGGGCCCCTGGAGCACGGGGGAGGGGGCACAATGCAGGGACTGTGGGGGCCTGTTTTACGCCCCTGGTCCACAGTCAAATACTGAATCTTACTGTAGTCATCCTTCCAGGCCTTCTGCAAGTTCATCACCCACTCCTGAAATTAAGAAAACCCTGGCCTGGCTTCCTGTAGAATCAGTGGCTTCCTAAAATTCAACAATAAAGGGTTACTTACATTTCTTCAGAGCAGTGTCACTGTATCCACTGTCTCTGCAAAAGAACAGAGCATGCTGTTGTCTGCTGAATATCAGGACAAGCAAGGTGCAGGGCTGAGGGGTCTTGGGCCTCCTGCACCTTGGGCGGGGGGGGGGGGGGAGTGGGGGGGGGGGGGTAAGCCCCTTTGAGTGCACACAGAGAGTTCTATCACCTGTCTCTCCCTCTCAGCATTGCTTCTTCCTTTGAACTTCCTTTTGACCTTCTCCTGATCACTGCTCTGTCCACTGTTTCTTTCTGCACTCCAGCACTCTGGTTTCATTATAAATCATGGGGTGCCTTCCCTTCCAGGCCTCCGTACACAAGCAAGAAACAAAAGCTATAGAGTGTAACTGATTTTTTTTTTCGTGTGCAAGATCTTCAGAAAACTGCTTCCTGCCCAAAGAAAGGCTGAAGCTGGTCAGAACTGGTGTGCAGTGCTCAGGCCTGTGCTTCAGCCCTCTCTTCACTGTGGGGGAGGGGGCCCCTTCAAGTGTAGGGAAGCCTGGAGCTGCAAACTTGAAATTCTCCAGGTTAAGTCAGCTCTGTGCTACCTCAGAGGAGCAGTGCCCTCTCTGGGGCCCCCACCCCATTCTTGTCCAGGGCCTGGCTCGTGGCTCTGACTGAAGAGAAACAATGTTGATACTTTGTTTCTCTTCAGTCCACAGCACATGCAGGGCAGGCTGCTTTACATGCTGCTTTAGGGACACAGAGGGGGGCCCTTCACTTACTGAAGACTGACCCCCCCACCATGTGTGTCATCTGTCTTCCATCACAGGCCTGTCTTCTCCTCAAGCTCCTTTCCTCATTGGTTTCACTTCCTCTTCTATTGCTCTTCTTGCCTCCCCCCATCTGTCTCCACTCCTTCGCTGTTTGTCCTACCCCTGCTTCGTGTGCCTGGTACACTTTAAGAGGTCCGGGCCTGGAATGGAGACCAATTATTAAGAGGGGGCGGCCTGCGCACATTAAGTAATAAAGAAGATGCCGTGGCGTGCCGTGCTGGCTCTGCTCAGACTGAGGGGCCCCTCAGTGGTTGTTAATCATAAAATTTTTGACTAACATTGCGGTTAATTTATGAGAGTCATTTTTTGACAAAACAATGTGATATTTCAATACATTACTACACGCTGTGTGTCCAGCATACTGGTGGTTTTCCACCAGGAACATATGTGCTACACCCATCAAGCCCACTGCCTGAAATCGCGCTCTGATCCATAGGCATAATCCCTGAAAACAACTCTGTTTTTATCCTACCTCCAATTTACGTATAAGCCCAGTCTCTGGTCTTTGGAAATCATCATTACTAAGCTATTCTCCACTATCACTAAAGCTACCACATGCACATTCTGGTCGAAACCATGTTACTAGACTACACCATGGAATAGTGGAAAACTCTTCTGGGCGAAGGATTAAGGGCATCTACTTGAAGATAATACTTAATTGATATTGGACACCTCTACAGTTGTACAGGTTAGGCCTTAGTATAGATCCAACTTGCTGGAGTTGTAAACGCGCACACTACCACATTTTATACATTCTGGCCAATCGTATAGCAAACCATAAACACAACAAGCAGCCAAAACCTGATCCCTTCACGTAACTTAGACTCGCTCCATGACATGACACTGACTTAATTTCCCATGCGAACTTCCACCAGAGGAAACTGCTAGTGACTTCGCTTGGGGTGCCTAGGTCCTGTATCTAATGCCAGAAATAGTCTTCAGTACTGTTGCTCAACGAATGGCTGACTGAATTTTATAGAGTAACCACATACAAAAGGACTGTTTACAGAACGTAAGACCAAATGGATATGGATACATAATCCAGTCACCCATGTTAATAACAATGGTCAGACTTAAGATTAAATATTACCATCCTTCTCCTGCTAGAGGAAACCCCTCCCTCCTACGCTCGTAGCATTAAATGTTATCAAATACCTACAAAACCACAAGTCTCCCAACCTCCATAGTGTTTACCTGTCATAACCCTCCTCAACAACAAACATACCATATATATTTATATATATTTATATAGATTTATTACCAATAGATCTACGTAATATAGCCCATACATGGTGTCAACTCATCCCCTGGCCTTCTAACCCTACCATCTCCTCTTGAATAACTTAACCAGGTTAAAATGGATACAGGAACGTAATACCTTACTTTTGAACTCTTACAAAAAGTTTCTTAGTACAGTTGACATAGGTGGGTGTAGTGATGATATACACATAGTTTATCCAAAATGTACTTTATTTCAACGAGCCCACAACAATGGGTCAATACCAACCCCCATGGGATACCAAAACCTAGATGTATCTGGACATACCAAGTGGTAGGTCTCACCTACACAGGTCCATAATACTAACATTTTATTTTATCTTATCTATTTACACTCCAATTCTTAACACCACCTCTCCTCCCAAATCCAGACCAACAAATCTGCCACATAACCAGATCTACCACATCATTACTACCACATCAGTATCCCCACCTACCTGCTTACTTCACCACCCACTCCCTCCTCCCATATGGAAAGACAGTCCAGCGGGACAAATATCCAAGAACGTTAGCATGGAATACCTTTTCAACGTGTACCACACACCATTCTGATCCCAGCCCATCCTAGGAAAACATGGATCAGACCAAAGTCCCCTCCACTCCATGCAAATAACACAATCCGTCAGGTTGAACTATTATGATTGCAGTCTCAGAGCCTCCATATTTATTTCTACTAAACACCACTGGGTATGGGCTCCCAAGCAGCAAGGCCAAACCACTGCCTTATGTACTATATAATTAAGAAACGCCAATGCTGCCTATCTCAATTCACTGTCTGTTTTTCATCTCACCTTTGAATGAAACATAAAGTGAGGGGACCTTAGTTTCTTGAATCAATCATTTGCTTTATTTTGTTTTACTTCATTTGAACTGTTTTGATCATTTTTTATCACATTTTTACATTTCAAAAGAACTTAAGACACACAATATATGAAAAACATTCTGTACAATAAAACATTCCCCTCCTGTCAATCACACTCGCTATCACTACAGATCTCTGTCAAACACTCTCAGACATACTTTCAATCATACCATTCTTATTTACAATCATAGATCTAAATATGTTTTCAAAAAACAAATGTTTTATATAGCCATAGATTATAATGTAAACATATATCAACAATCTACAAAGTTCCGTTTTTTAGTTGATTTCTTATGGCTTTGAAAACACAAGGTCTACGCGTTTCGAACTCTTCTTATTGTGGAGTTCTCATCAGGACCACACACTGTGAATGAAGAGGGGAGACCTGTATTAGGTGTATACTCCTGACCATGTTATAAACTACTAGTTGGTTCAACAGCCACCTCCATGCATCTTACCTCCAAAATTGGAAACAAATAAATTGCACTGTTCCTCAGAACCACGGCGCGGGACCACCTAAATGACATGAAACACAAAGCTCAGCCGAGCTATACCAATACTTCTGCCTTAGAACACAGCAAATTTAAAGCCAAACACTAATCACTGTTTTACGTGGTATTCACACATACTCTACCCTGTAACAAAACATGAGGCATGTGGTTAGAGGAGCTCTACTGCTAAGATAATCTCTTCTTAAATGTCATATGCTTTTTGTCCGCATTGCAAATCAACTCTTACTTAATGGCTTTCTTATTCAGTAGATGTGGGTAGAAGGGATTTGTTTATTTCGATGGTGCCCCTAAAAGAATAGACAAGGCTTGTGTCGACCTCAATGGCATGAGATACATCAAATTGCCTATGTCGCGGTGCGGTCGAAAAAATAGTTCTAAGTGGTCTGGGCATATCCCTCTAGCGCTCCGGAGTGTACCGCGGAGATTCGCAGGCTGTGTTAAAGTCCGGTATCGAGCGTGATTGGATGATTCACCCTAGCGCTTACCTTAATCACGGGCAACCCTCGGTGTATGCCGGCTCCTGCAGCTCAATTCAGACGCGGCCACTCATTCAGGCTTGGATTCACCGGACTTCGGTATATCCGGGTCTTCCGGGTCGCGCCATCTTAGAGTGTCTAACTTACGTGTATTTCGATCTTATTACTGTAACCGGCCCCTTTGTGTAATTGTCAGTGAATTTTCTGTGCTAGTAAATAATGCCTAGTGTTAAGAGCTGAATCTGCCGACTTTTTCGATTCGGTCTCGTTTCTTTCCATGAGCGCCATCTTGTAGTGTGCATGGGGTGAGCAATACTAAATTGCTGGATGGTAGTCAGTGTTGATAATTAACTTCTGGTAGCTAAAATTTGCAGCCCATTGTCATAGCATATGGTGGTTACAGGTCTATTCCTCATATGTACAGTTTGTCAAAGCGTTCCTTTAGTGGCTCCACTTCAACTTTGAAGTGATCATCCTTAACATGCAGTGATTTTTTGGAGTGTGTTGCTCATATGTGCTGTTGTTTAGAGTGCTCTTTCTAATATTCTTAGTTTCACGTCAATTGGAGTCCATCTGACTTGATGTGCTGTTGTCAAAAGTGGGTTCCATGTGACTCGGTGTCCCTCTTTAAGATAATTTATACATTTCAGAAAGTTCATTCAGTCCTTCTGTCGCTGAATTAAATTTCACAATCATCATTGCCTCATGTCTTGACAGTTTTGCCTCCAGATCACCTCCTCTCTTGTCCTGCTCCACTTTGGCAATCACTGTCCCTCGTAACTCATTTTCTGTGTGATTCTTGAGTTGCCAATGATGTACCAAGGGTGCATTTGGGACCTTCCGTTTTTTCTCGATTTATGCTGCTGGATTCTTATTTTGATTTCTGAATTGATTTTGCCAATGTAAAGCAAATCACACGGGCATTTCACTCCGTATATCACGTAACGTGACTTGCAATTAGTGAAGGCCTCATGCTTTCATGTGATTTCCTTATGCTTAAAAATGGTACCTTCTTCAGTGGTCGCACAACAATTGCAGCGGCCACACTTGTGGTGGCCTTGGATCGGTGGCAACCCAATCATGGTTCTTAGGGTCACTTGTTCTCTAGCCGGCATTGACGCTCTTACTAGTTTAGCAAACAAACTAGTAAGAGCGTCAATGCCGGAGTGAAATGCCCGTGTGATCTGGAGGCAAAACTGTCAAGACATGAGGCAATGATGATTGTGAAATATAATTCAGCGACACAAGGACTGAATGAACTTTCTGAAATGTATAAATTATCTTAAAGAGGGACACCGAGTCACATGGAACCCACTTTTGACAACAGCACATCAAGTCCGATGGACTCCAATTGACGTGAAACTAAGAATAGTAGAAAGAGCACTCCAAACAACAGCACATATGAGCAACACACTCCAAAACACACTGCATGTTAACACCATCAACTCTTATGATTTTCCCCCCCTGCGCTGAAAATCTGTAAAACCCATTGTTCATGACGAGCTCAGCTCGGCATGAGTGTACGAGAGGTGTACCTCATGACGAGCTGAGCTCGTCATGAGCGTCGAAGGGGTTAAGGATGATCACTTCAAAGTTCAAGTGGAGCCACTAAAGGAACGCTTTGACAAACTGTAAATATGAGGAATAGACCTGTAACCACCATATGCTATGACAATGCGCTGCAAATTTTAGCCACCAGAAATGAATTATGAACACTGACTACCATCCAGCAATTTAGTATTGCTCACCCCATGCACACTACAAGATGGCGCTCATGGAAAGAAACAAGACCGAATTGAAAAAGTCGGCAGATTCAGCTCTTAACACTAGGCATTAACTTACTAGCACAGAAAATTCACTGACAATTGCACAAAGGGGCCGGTTACAGCAAAATGATTGCAACAAAACAAAAGTTAGACACTCTAAGATAGCGCGACCCGGAAGACCCGGATATACCGAAGTCCGGTGAATCCAAGCCTGAATGAGTGGCCGCGTCTGAATTGAGCTGCAGGAGCCGGCATACACAGAGGGTTGCCCCTGATTAAGGTAAGCGCTAGGGTGAATCATCCAATCACGCTCGATACCGGACTTTAACAAAGCCGGCGAATCTCCACGGTACACTCCGGAGCGCTAGAGGGAGATGCCAAGACCACTTAGAACTTTTTTTTCGACCGCACCGCGACATAGGCAATCTGATGTATCTCATGCCATTGCGGTTGACACAAGCCTTGTCTATTCTTTCAGGGGCACCATCGAAATAAACAAATCCCTTCTACCCACATCTACCGAATAAGAAAGCCATTAGTTAAGAGTTGATTTGCAATGCGGACAAAAAGCATATGACATTTAAGAAGAGATTATCTTAGCAGTAGAGCTCCTCTAACCACATGCCTCATGTTTTGTTACAGGGTAGAGTGTGTGTGAACACCACGTAAAACAGTGAGTAGTGTTTGGCTTTAAATATGATGTGTTCTAAGGTAGAAGTATTGGTATAGCTCGGCTGAGCTTTGTGTTTCATGTCATTTAGGTGGTCCCGCACCGTGGTTCTGAGGAACAGTGCAATTTATTTGTTTCCAATTTTGGAGGTAAGATGCATGGAGGTGGCTGTTGAGCCAACTAGTAGTTTCTAACATGGTCAGGAGTATACACCTAATACAGGTCTCCCCTCTTCATTCACAGTGTGTGGTCCTGATGAGAACTCCACAATAAGAAGAGTTCGAAACGCGTAGACCTTGTGTTTTCAAAGCCATAAGAAATCAACTAAAAAACTGAATTTTGTAAATTGTTGATTTGTGTTTACATTATAATCTATGGCTATATAAAACATTTGTTTTTTGAAAAAATAATTAGATCTATGATTGTAAATAAGAATGGTATGAATATTGTTTGTCTTAAGTTCTTTTGAAATGTAAAAATTTGATAAACAAAATTATCAAAACAGTTCAAATTAAGTAAAACAAAATAAAGCAAAGGATTGATCCAAGAACCTAAGGGCCCCTCACTTTATGTTACATGCAAAGGTGAGATGAAAAACAGACAGTGAATTGAGATGGGCAGCATTGGCGTTTCTTTATTATATAGTCCATATTTATTTCGGCACGTAGAATATTGCAGAGTCATAGTCCTAAAATATCTTACTACGGCGGGCCCCAAGACACCAAGTCCCTTATCCTCTCACGCTGAGTTGGGAAGCGCCACATCCCCTGGCTGCTTCCTCAGTATTCCTACTGTCCTTATCCAAATAAAATCCGTTGAGTATACTTATCGGTCTGTGATTGATAAATATGATGCACATGTTTTGTTATACCTTTGGTATTTCTTATTGTTTTGTAACTCGACACATTCAACAATGAACTGTCTAAAAACACAAAGAGAAGCCTCTGTTTTGTAGCTTTCATTGTTCATTATGAGCATGGAGTGCCTTCATCATCCTCTGTAAATGCCTGGTGTAGAGGTCTGTGTAACCTGGCCATCACAAGTCCAAATCCCAGCTGGGCAACAAGGCTTGTAACTCATTAGTTGATAAATTGGTAATGTACGGTAGTTGTATCATCTCGTGTGCTGCAGTATTTAGTAGCGACAAGGTAAAAGAGAAATTGTTTTATTAAATCCATTTCTTTCTCAAAAGACAGAGAGGATGCTCGTATCCATGGTGAGACCCCTGTCCGTGTGGTTCAGCCTCTGCGCATTGCTGAAGCAGATGATGCACCACTGCCATCCCTCCGGCACCCGTCTCCAGGGACAGACAACAGCCCACAGAGATCACCAAGCCACACTGACACCCACTCACCAGGGGGTCAAGTGGAGCCCCGCTGGCCCCCGCTCGAGCTGAACTCCATGGTGGAGGTGCAGGATCCACCCATCTATGGCGTCATCCGCTGGATTGGAGAGATTCCCGACTGCATGGAGACAATGGCAGGGCTGGAAGTGGTATGCTGGCAGCGCGCTTGTCATTGTGCAGCAGTTTTGTGTTTATATATTATTAAATACGTGTATGTAGACTATAGCAAAAAACTGAGACACTACTCCCCTAGTGTGACCAACAAGAAAACCTCGAATGAATTACTTTAAATTAAGTTGTATTATAACTTTTAGATTGGTCTTTCAGCATCGAATCAAGCCAACTCATTAATTGAATTGAGGAATCTTTTGAGGGCATAGAAAAAAAATAGATAAGTACTCTGTGCTACTCTATAGAAAAAAATCAATAGTTTGAATAATAAAAGGAAAGGAAAACACCTCTCTTTCAAAGCCATTTGAAATGCTGCCAAAATAACTTTGTAAAAATATATAGGTAAACTAAATATAGAAACCTAATCACAAACCAAAATACCTTGACAAATACTTTTTTAAACCGAGCAAAAATGAAATAGATCCCGGTGGATTAGAACAATGAAGGAAAGTGAAGAAAAATGCTGCAGCCATATTGGAGTGGTGTCATCTTCCCAAATTAGAAAAATGTTGCTGAAGGACAAAAGAAAGAATGAATGTTTAAAGTTAATATACTGGGAGGAACTTCACTGATTAGCATAAGAGGTCCATAGCCTACTTAGGGCAGCAATATACAAATCAAAAGCATTGTTGCAACAGTTATACAATATATCAACAGCTAATTGCAGTAGGGCAAGTGAAAACCACTGCATTAAGTCCTTTAGTTTATTTGTTCACCTGCCAATTCCATTTGTACTCTTAGAGTGTCAAAACGCGATCCACTACACGTCACTTGTAGAACATTTGATGGCTTCAAGCGCTAGCCACTTCACATCACTGCATTGAAATATTGTCATTATTAAAACTATTGATTTTTTTCTCATATAGTAGCACAGAATACTTACCTGTCTTTTTTCTATGCCCTCGTAAGGTTCTTTCTACATAAATGATATTCATCAATTGAGATGTATTGATTGGATCTTGAATGGCCAATCTAAAAGTTATAACAAAAATTAACTAAAAAATATTCCTTCAGGAGTTTCTCGTTCACGTTATTTTCCCGTATCTTGAGGGAAGATTGGGTTACCTAATTTTGTTCTAACTGATTAGACTAGGTCATGACTTAATATTCAGCAACTCCATAGAGCATGATAAGTCTTCCAAATTGCATCAAATGTATTAATTAGAATTCTTTTAATGGCTAAAATAAGTCCCGTAGACTCCTACCAAGAGCTTTCTTCCAAACTCCGTAACTCATTGAATAGCAATAAAGCGCGCTGATTTTCAAGTCCCCATTGTTTATGGTCTAATTATCTGGTTGTCTGAGAACCAAGAGTATATACATACAGGCACAAATACAGGGTAATGCTGACATTTCAGACATTTGTAGCAGTCAATCAAATGGCGCCTTTAAAATTGTGAATCCGCGAGCTAACACTAAATTGAACTTGCGGTATCGCTATTATTGAGCATCCTCAATAGAGGCAATATTTTTCTAGAATTTCACAAAAAAATTTGATTAGAGGGGCATGAGCAGGGAATTTGCCTTTCTCATGCTAACTAGATACAGCTATCATTCCCCTGTTAGGTTTTGTAGAGTCTGTGGTCAAGACATGTCATATGCTGGGCAAACCCAAGTGCACCTTAGTGCAGAAAGACAGTTGTTTATTACAAGCTTAGACAATAAGAACGAGTCGGAGAAGACACAACTCCATGTCTCCCTGGAGCACTGTTCTAAAATAGTAAACCAGTGAGACGAGAAGAACTGTGGAGAGAAAGTGACAGAGCAGGCATGGAGCTCAAGAAAGTGTCACCCAGCTTGATCTCCTGTGCTGCTGTGTCAGAGGAACAAGGCAGGTTAGAGAAGCTATGTTCTCCTTAGGTTTATGTGGTTTAACTGCATCAAGAACATTTGGTTCAAAGAACGTCCATGTGGATTTCATAAATATAACAGTCACAAAAGCAAACAAAAGCCTACCACTCACATTGGAATGACATGTTTATGCCTACTCTAAGTACTCTACCACTGCAAATATAGAGCCGCTCATCGTCGCACAGGTTGCCACAACCTAAAATTCTAGTCCTATATAGCTTAGTGGCAATGGAAACATCCCCTGTTACTTTAACAACATTGCTCACGTGTGGCCTTCTGCACAACTACAGAGGTGCTGTTACCGGTTGTACTCCAGAACCTGACCTTCTCCCCCTCAAATTGACGGAATTCTGTGTCGCTTTACATGGATGTCAATGACTGATACAGAGGAAGGTTGTCCTTTGTACAAAGACACACCTCCCTGTAAATCTCTCTTTTGTCCAGAATACTGCACCTTTGAATGTCTAGTTGTTGGTGTCAAACCCCTGCTCTCTAAATCTCTACCTTTAAATATTGCCTCTCATTCATGTGGTAAAATGAACTGTTCATAATATACTGCATGGATCTCATCACAGCCCAAACCCTAATCTTATGAAATAATATTTTCCTGTGAAAGTCTCTGTTCGTCAGACTGCATATCAAAAAGCCTGTATAAGGTTTCAGAACCTTGCTCATAGACAACCTAATTCACTACTATAAGAGCCGATCTGACAGCAGAAAACAACTGAAAAACAAAAAAGTGTTGGATGGACTGATTGAATTAATCTCACTGATGAAAACAAAAAAAGTAATGCGTGTATTGCTTCAATTAATCTCGGCCACTGGTACATGCTTTGGGCTGCAGTCCAGTCCATCGTTCTTGTGGCCACTAGGCCATGTCCAATAGGAACCAGCTATATGTAAATCAGCCTTAGTCCTGCTGTAATAGGTATAGTCCAGCTCAAACTGCCAGCCCCTCTCTAAGCAGAAACACAGGCAACCTCGGATCGATTTCAGCCAATTTGGGTCTCATCGGTAAGGCGCAGCTTGAGTCCCAACACTTAATGAGCCAGGGACACACGTGTGGTGATGTATGCAAGTTATCTACATTATCTTTAACCACAAATATAGAGACCAGAAAACTGAAATTAGATCAACAGATCCCTTGAATATTTAAATCTTTTGGAAAACAATTACATGGATGCCCGATTGCCTCACGATAAGTAGTCTGCTGCTTAAAGTTTTTTGGGGGGTGTTTTATATAGCGCAAACCAGACCCGAAGGTATCAAAGCGCTTTACATGCACACCAGTTACGTTAGACTGACACATTAATTTTTGTTAGGCATGGGGTGATTAATTGATTTGCCCAGAATCACAGGATGTTGAAAGTCGTTGCCGAGACTTGAACCCGGTTACCCAGCTTTGAGGTTGACCGCTCGAGCGGTTAGGCCACATCCTCTTCCAATGAAAACCATTGCAGGAAAAGAGTAGAGCGATATTGGGACTCTTCCCTTGGCTAAAGGGCATGAATACGGCACAGAAGAAGAGGTCCTCTGGACTTAGTTTCCAAGATGAATAATGTGGAGTACATCAATAAAATATAGAACAAATTGCTACCCGTTCGCAACCTCACTTTACTCCAAATGATCGAGGACCCACCAGGAGTGGGCCCAGTCTTTCCTAATGCTTAAGGTTTCTGTGTTTATGCTCTGGAAACCGGAAGAACAGTTCTGACTTGGAATAATAATACTGTTAATTCAAAATGTACTTTGCAAAGGGTGGCAGTGTTTGAGTTACTGCTTCTTTGTGACGGCCTGTGGGGCGCTAAATAGGAAAATAAGCTTTTGCCACCTCCATATGACTCACCCCAATTGCTCATATCAACATTTTGACAAAAAAATCACAGCAAGCCAAACACGTTGTATGGAATCTTTGGAGTAGATTGACTAGCAGGGGTAGGGTCAAAGATCTAGATTCCCAAAATGCTGACTTAGACGATCCTATTATAAAAGCGGTCCAGAACCTCAGAGGAGGCAGCAGGATTAGGGTTTAGGAGTCCTGGTAGAAAGGTGCCAAGGGTAGAAGACCAACAGTGCCTGCCAGTCACCAATCTGAACTGGAGACGTGTCATATCGAGTTACGTAGGACAACCATGTTTGCTGATACTATCTTGTGCAGGTCAATGGTCCCATCTAAGGTTTGTAAAAGTGCAGTGATCGTAGACACTGGGCTGGAGAAGACATATTTACAATAGGAGTACCTGTGCCTAGGGCATCAATGAACCCATGGTCAGGGTTTCACACCACTCCGTGACCTCCTTTCCTATGTTAAGTCGTACACGCTTCTTTCTCTTCCAGGAGGATCCCATGCCACTGGCTTGCACCGACGGCACCTGGCGGGGCGTTCGCTACTTTCAGTGCGCCCCCTACAAGGCCCTATTTGTCAAGCTGAGGATTTGCCGGCCTGACTCCAGATTCGCCTCCCTGCACATGCCCACCAATCAGATTAACCGCTGCAACTCCATTGGTAAGTGTAAGAGGAGTTGCATCGCCTTATACATCGCAACTGTAACCTATATGACCATATGCTCTGTATGAGCATTGTATGTTTTTATTGTTATATCGTAATAAGGAACTACAGTCTTCACAGAATCATTCGCCAAGATTCAATAAATCTTATATTTCACACGTCATGACAAATTATTTCATGGGATGCTTTGTACCTGCTTCGAAATGTAATGTAAAAAGCAGGTTAAGCTGAAAGCTATTTTTGGTTCAGAAAGTTGGCATCAAAAAAGCAGAGAAGGCATTAAAGCAGCAACAAAACAGAAGCTGACGTTCAGATACATCAAAGAGAAAAAGTATGTATGTTTTTCACCCGCCCTCTATTGTACATATCTTCCAAGTTATTTATGTCATGTCAGTTCATTTCATCTCAACTATTTCTTGTTTTCTAATTAAAAAAAATGCTTTCTGGGAAGTGTAGTTTTGATTTTATCATCAGTAAGGGTTTAGAAATCGTTAATACTAAATACTTATGGCCTAAAACTCAAGACCAATGGTAGGCGCCATACCAAACATGCAGTCGATTGTAAGTTTGCAGATGCGCCTGTATGTGAGTTGCGTCCATCTGTATGTGTGCTATATGATATACCATATATGTTCTTGAAAATAATGCATGTCTTCCTAACTAGATTGTAACCAAGTCTAGGACCATTGTTGTCTATATCGATTTAAACAAAACATTAAAATACTTTACAGAAGAAGGTAGGAAATAGCGCTGCGGTCTAAATTGTCAGGTATGAGTAGTTTTATTGATCTAAAATAAACTGCCCTTGGCTTCTGGTACCCCTAGTCCTGCATTTATAAAGGCAAAAATACAAGTTCCAGAGTGCGACAATATCCAACCTGGTTTAACTGTGTACCTGAGATTTCTCTGACATCAGTTGGTTAACACCTACCACTTATTGATGTGTTCACCCATACTGTTTCGTCGTAAGTTTCTTTGCAAGTCACTCTGCGCCCCGAACTGCTCAGCAGCCTGTCCACTACAGAACCACCACCCTGTGTTCCAGATAGGCACGTCACCCAGTGCTGCCCTGACAGGGACATCCATTACTCCCCATAAGCATATGACCTTCTATTCTCCTAGTGTACATCACCTAAAGCTCCCCAGAATGGTATCACCCAGTGTTACCAAATCGTGTATTCTTTAGTGTTCTGCTGCGGTGTCACTATGCATTTCGCCCTACACTCCCCTGCAGTACATAATCCCGCACTCCCTTTAATCCGGTGCAGTTTCTCCAATAGGGCTCAGGGACTGCGCACCTCCTGAAATTCCTACACATTCCAGGACAAATTATAATTAGATTGCATTTTTTTAGAGATACGATTGTCATGATGTCCATCCTTGATGTGCGAAAGTGCCCTCTTGCTGCATGTGATGCCCACACTTTTTGCTGAATTTCTGATGTTCTTTGACTGAGTGTGCCCTGGGCTTCTGCTAATCAAGTACCCAGGGCCTATGTTCCTTCCCTAAAACTGTATTGAAGCCTAAACCCAATTGGCATGTCTGGCCAGGTCAGCCCCTGGTAAATGGTACCACAGGTACTCAGGGCACTGTGACCAGAGAAGGCCTTCAAGGGCTGTAGCACTTATTGTGCCACCCTTAGAGGTCCTGTACCCTGACACTCACACAATGCCTTTGCAGGCTGTGTGTCTTAGTGCAGAGCAAAGTGAAGAGTGGACATGGCACACATCCCTGTGTGCCATGCCCACAAGCCACTGCCGTGGTTTAGATCAGTCATTCCTCTAGCTGGGTGCCCTAAGCCAGGGGTGAGGGTACAGGTGCGTGAGCCCTGTACCCCTACAGGGCCTAAGTCCATTCCTGGGCACTGTAAGTGCAGTGCTGCCATTAAGAGTGTATGGTGCTGGGAGTTTTTCATTATGAATTCCACAACACATAATGGCTACACTGAGAAGTTTGGTATCGAACTTCTCAGCACATTAAACCCACACTGATTCCAGTGTGGGTTTTAATGTAAAATTCACAACAGAGGGCATCTTAGAGATTCCTCCTGAAACTCGACCAACTTCTAGTGACTGAGTGGCTGCTTAGGCTGCCACCAACAGACATGTTTCTGGACCCCTGGGTCGAGAGCCTACTGCCCTCGGCGGCCTGAAACAATGCACATCCTGGGGCGAGGTGCCAATCCTTCTCCCCCACAATGGGCAGGGTTCACGAAGGGGAAGCTTCAAAGGTATGCCGCCTTTGTGAGCCTCCCCATACCATTCGCTGTTTTAGAAACTAGTCTCCACTGGTTCTACCCTCCACTTTGGGCGGGTGAACCGGTGGGAAAAACAAGTGAGGGTAAGAGGTGTGCCCACCTCTGCCAACTCTACCCCTCAGGTGGGAGAGGCGAGTTGAAGCACAACTCTGAGACCCCACCATCTTGAGAATGGAGGGGGACCCACCAACCAGGGACAGGCTCCTGCCCCCCTCCCACTGGAGGGTGGCACGATAGCTGGTGTACACACCCCAAGGAAGGGACCCATTGGTCCCTGCCCTTTACCTACCTGTACCCCTAAATCTAGTATTTAGGGGCACCCTGAACCTTGCTTCCTCAGAACCAGAAACGACAAGAAGAAAAGGAGGACCGAACAGCACTGCAGCCAGCTAACAAGAGGACGACACCCACTGACTTGGCCCCAGCCCTACAGGCCTGTCTCCCCTCGAACCTGCTCCTGCAAAATCCCGGTGTGTCCTGCAGCCAGCAACCTCGAAAACCCCGGAGGACCTGCCTGCCTTCACTTCCAAAGACTGCTTCTCCTGTGAACACCGGGTTTGTTCAAACAGCAACCTCTGGCAGCAGCCAGAAACTGCAAATCCAGCCCACTCTGCACCCGCTGAACCCAGCCCAAGCTCAAGTGGAAAAACACCATGAGGAGGTTACCCCAGTGATCCTGACCAGAGATCCGGCGACCTCTGACCTGCCTCCAGCCAGCCGACGCCTGCAGTCTAAATCTAGAAGGCCCCCTAACCGCGACCAGGAGCTGGTAAGAAGATCCGACCCCAAAAAGTACCCCTGCACCCAACGCCCCACAGCCTTGTTTGCCCAAAGCAACAGTGCCCAACCAACCCTTAACTTCCCAACTTACCTCTCGAAGTGGTGGTCACACTCAGAAGTCCTTCGTCTCCCTGCCTGCAGTGCTTTTGCAAACCGGAGGTTCTCCATAGAAAACAGGGCGCCTGACGTTGAAACAGCACTCTGCACCCGGCCGCCTCAGTGCAGCTGAGGGTGCAGCTTTTGTGATACTTTGTTTCCCCATTTGCCCTGACCTAAACCATAGGAGCTTTGCTCCCACAACCCAGTGGCCTGCTTGCCAGCAGCCACCAACCGGAGGTTACCCTATTCCCAATTGGATAACATTGGGCCTCAAGACTCTGACCCCGGCTGCCCTAGTGCCGCTGAGGATGTAACAGGAGTGCATCACTGACCCAGAGGGACCCCTGAGTCTAACCCCAGAACCTTAACTCCCACAGTTGATAACTTACCTGTGAACCGATAACATGTTTTTCCTCCATAGAATAACATTGACAATTTTCTTCCAAAAAGTTTCCAAGTGTGGAGTTTGAATTCTAAAAATATTCTTTAAAATCGCACGAATAACCAAAACATATTCACTTACCTGATTGCAGGAAATGTCCCAGGCTGAATCTCGGTTTCCAGCACTGAGTTCGAAAAGTAACGTAAAAAAGTAACTTACCTGAATTTACTGAAAAAACCTATTCATTTCAATGTACTGTATTTGCCTATATTGCAACCTACTGCATCCCATGTAAATCAAAGAAAGTACAAGTCCTACTGCATTTTCAAGCTGTTCTACAATCAGCAACTTATTACTGTAAAGTATTTAATGCTTACCTGTGTCAGGCTTGCTTGGTTCTAAAAATAAAACAGTATATATTTTTATACTAAAACAATTGGTCTAGAGTTTAGTCCTTGAGTGCGTGAATGTATTTTTTGACTGAGTTTGTACATCAAATGCTTAACACTGTCCTCTGATACTGCCTTACTTCTCGACCACTCTTCCACAAATAGAGAGTAAGGTTCTATCTAACTTTAACCTCGGCCTACCTCTGGGTCACCTGGACTCTATACACACTATACCTCATTTTGGTGTAGTATATATAGAGCCAGTCTCCTACACTTGACATATATTAAACATTCTTAGAACTATGATATTCAGTCCTGGCATAATGGTGGAATCTTTGTCTTATTGTAGACATCCTTTGCCTAATCATGGCCACCCTTGGCATAGCGCTAAAAAACCCTGGAGTAGTTGTGGACCTGGTAGGTGACCATATAGTGCCCTGTTGTAGGAGACTGGTGACCCTGGCATAAAGATGACCATCACTGGCATAAAGGTGACGATTACTCGCATACCCGATGACATCCTTAGTATAATGGTTTCCACTTGTGATATAATGGTGGCCACCTTTTCCATATAGTTGCCACCCTTGACATTATGGCAGCCATCCCTGGCTAGTGATAGTATTGCATTGGCTTTTGGGTCATAATTGGTTCATGTGAAGTAGTTGTACATGGGAAGAGTTGATTCAGTTCACAAGCAGACTTTTTTAGGACCAAATGTGTATTTACTAATAATGAAAAATCTAATTGTACGGCAGAAATTGCTTTCTTTTTTTTCAATGAGCTTTTGTTTGGATCATTAAGTATGAAAATCGTGTATTTAACTGAATAAAGTGTGTATTGTTGAAAAAAGATACTCTGATCTTTGGACACAAGGTGATTGCTTTTCAAAAATACTTTCAAAGCTGATAGCTACATGTTAATTAATTTAGAGTTGGTACGTTAATTGCTGGTGGCGGTCCCTCCACTTGCTGCTGTGGCTGTTATTTCGTGAATCATATAGAGGCACTATGTTTCGGTTTCGTTCTGCTGGTAAGTCTGGCTAGATGCGCTGGTGGTGCTGCTAGTAAATCTGGTTAGATGCGCTGGCGTGCGTGCTGCTTGTAATCATGAATGGGTTTACCCCAGGCAATTCTGGTGTGAAATGATCGCTGTACCATCAGCAATATTTATTAATAATTTAGGATGACTTTCATTAATCAGAAGTAGTTATTATAGAACAAGCTTTGGCATAGCCAATAGGTCTCGCCTTTGGGACCTTATAAGTGTTTACCATGCAACAGTTGATGTTGTTGCACCAAGGATATTGTGCTGAATAACTAAACACTTATAAGGTCCCAAATTCGAGACTTATTGGCTATGCCAATACAAAGGCGGGATAGCACAGCCCAAGAGCACAGAGCGAGGCAGACTGCACCCTGCGATGGTAACCCCTCAATGGTAACGGGTCCTTACTCCCAAAAAAGGCACTACAAGGCCATACCAAGTGCAGAACTTGCGCTCTACAAATGTAGACGACATACATACCATCGCTTGAGTGAGACACATGATGAGTATCAAGTAAAATGAAGTGTAAAGGGAATATTAAATTCAAGATATGATGCTTATGTGTAACATACGTAAATAGTTGGATAGTTTTCATTGCAGCCCAAAGTCGATGAAGTTTACCATATGGTTTATTTCTAAATGGTGCTCCATTCAATCTGTGCAAGCCCTTTTTTTTGGTACAAAGTTCCTGTTTTGCTTGCACTCACGCATTGGGGAACTATAACGTTTTTTGCATTTAACTATTTACTTGTATTGTTTTGCAAAGTACTGTAGTAATGCGGCTTATATGAACTTGTAAATAAATATTAAAATGAGGGTAAATGGCTGGATAGCAATAAAAACGCATAAAGCAAATTGTCTAGGGCTGTTGGGATAGACTCTGAGGAAAGGACATTGGATTAATCTCACTGAATGATGATGCATTGTTTCAACGGAGCAGTAAGAGTTACACTGAATTATTTCCTCTTCTATGGCTCACTGTGCTCCTTTGTAAATGCAAGGGTTGGGTGTGGAATGCTATCTCTTAAAACGCTCAGTGTTAGCACCATTGTTATCAGAGACGTTTGAGCCCAGAAGAGGCGCGGAACAAGTAGGTGTGAAGAGCAGGAGATCGCATCTTGAACACCCGCGTGCTCAGGGTCACTGATACTGAGGAAAAAAAGCCGAGCCAGAGTCACAGGAAGAAATAAGGGGCGGCGAGGAAAGAGGGGAGGCAGCGGAAGGAGTAATTATTGGCAGAAATAAAACGCTGGTACCTGAGAGTAGGGATGGGCACTGGCGCCGTGTTCTACAGCCATATTTTACAGAACAATGGTCCCTACTTATGAGCAGAATGAATTTCAAGCAGATAATCAAAAACACCCAATAAGTGTAGTGTTTACTGTCCAGCCGGACAGAAAGCTTTTAATTAAGCGTATTAATTCGGAAATACACAAAAAATTTAAGAACACACAGTAACAAGTGGGCACAGCCGTGACCCACAACATATAAGACAGAACAACGAAAGCAATGGCCAAAGGGCAAAGCTACAATGAACTTGTATTCAGTTTTTACAGACATGAATTTTCAGAAAACCAAAACTTTGCATTTTTACAATATTTCTGTGTCATATTGCATAAGAGGTTTATTCTAAAAGTCGACGACGTTTCGATGCCTTATTATATTATGGGCATCATCATCAGGACAAGGGAATAATCATTGTTGCCTTATTAATTGTTATCACTAAGCCTTTCTACATTACTTAACAGGGGATAATAGAACACATTTGGAAAATGAGGAAGGAAAAGAGAAAAAGAAAAACAATTCAGACATTACGTTTAGGCATGTTAAAAAGACTGATCTTCAGCTTGGTGTCTATATACAAATGTGAAACCTCCGTGAAGGTGATCTTGCCAAACGGTGTGTGTTTCAATTGGTGCCTAAGCGATCGATAATGGCATCGTGGTGAACAGCGTGGGCACGGTGACAAAAACAGCTGTGAAAAGTGCTGTGAAGGGGGGGGTTGAATCAAGGCAATGTGGACCGATCGGTGTACAACATCGTCTGGCAAAGTACTCACGAGTGACATGGGAGCTTCACAAATGGAAGGCACGGTTACTATTTTAAACAAAGTGCGTCCATGCAATTCAAATGACGGGCGAACAGATTAAGCGGAGGGAACGGCATTGTAATTCCTGATAAGTGCAGACATGCATAAATTGCGGTGATTTTGAAACCGGTAATTATATAGCGGCGCATTTCGGACAAAAAGTGCAGACATGCACGAGGGATTCAAAGTGAACATAGGGAACATAAAATACATTCCAAATACTAGCGGGCATGCTCAATTACCGGCGGGTTTTAAAAGGGTGGGTATATAATTGGCGCGAAGGTGCAGACATGCACAATAGATTGGCGTACCTATAGGGGGAGGAGTCAGCCTCTCGTACCTGTAAGCTAAATGATATTCAGAGTCCGATAAATTAAGGATGGCAAGTGACTCGTGGTGGTATCTGGGGGAACAAGGAAGGGAGTTAATTTTCAACACGAGTTTGTTCCGAAATGACGAGGAGGTCCGTGAAGGTTAAGTAATTAAATAGTTACCAAGGAGCAGTCTAGTTAAAGAACAGCTCATCTGAAGTTATGGTCTGCCCGGGGCATGATAGCCCGTTCTGTGGAAGAAGAGTAAACAATAGTGAGCGGAACAGAGTTAGAGGGGAGTTGTCTGCGCAAAGCGCTTAAGTTGAGGTAGACTTACTCGGGAAACTGGTGGCTCAGTGGCGGGTGCAGCAGTCCGGTGCTCGTGTGCTCCGGAAAGTGAGCTACCATTAAAATAGTGCAATCAAGGAAGGACTTAAGAGGGTCACATACTTTCCTTACACCGGAGTGGCGGCCATCTTAAGGTGGTGTGAAATAGAATAGTGAATAGGTGCTCTGGTTAAAAAAACGGCGCATAGTGGGTAAAAAGGTGTACAAATGGTTGTACATACATTGTTGGTATAGCAAGTAGTTGTACATTTGTAATTTTAACATCAAGATGACCATTTATGATTTATAACAGTACATGTGTAGTTGTTTACAGTAAAGAAGTCCAGTCCTCAAGGTGGTTTAATCCGTTTCTGATGCTATTAGTTTTTACAATCCAGTTTAGTTCCTCTTTATTAAGCAGTTGTGAAATGTCTCCTCCCCTTGGGGGGGGCTTTGATGGTTGTTACAACTGTCCAACGCAGGTCATTTTTGCTGTGGCCTTTTTCAGAAAAATGTTCCACCAATGGTGCGTTGGCCGTTTTGCATCGGATTCTGCTTCGGTGTTGGCCGATACGTAATTTTACTTTCTGGGTAGTCTGACCTATGTAGATAAGCATACATGGGCATACAATGGCATATACTAAATTGGCAGAGTTACAGTTTGAAAAATACCTATGCTCAAATTTATTATTCTCATATTCAAAGCTTTTTCCCTCAATTGTAGAGTCACAACATATACAGTTTCCACACTTAGTGTGGCCTAAAAGGGGAGGGAGACCCCATGCATCGTTGAGAGTGGTTTTCATGGGTCGCTGTGGTAAGGATGCTCTGACTAGGTGGTCTTTAATGTTTTTTGCCCTCTTAAATGCAAATAAAGGGCGGTCTAGTGTGAGTAGGCCTGCGTTGAGAACTGGCCAATGTTTCAGTATGCTTTTCCTTACAGCATTAGAAGCGGGTGAAAAGGTGGTAACACAGGTCAATCTGTCTTGTTCTTTTTTTCTCTTTTGGTTCAAGTAGGGCCTCTCTGGGGCAGTACCAAGCTCTCTTCATAGAACGGCGTACCAACTTGCGAGGATATCCTCTGTTTCTCAGTTTTATGCTTAGATTTTTGGCTTCAGAGAAATAGTCTTGTTTATAGTAGCAATTGCGTCTAATCTGCAGAAACTGAGAAAAAGGGAGGGAGTCACGCAAGGCCCTCGGGTGGTGGCTACTGCATGCCAATAAAGTATTACGTTCTGTGGGTTTCCGATGTAGAGAGGTGGTCAGACGTCCGTCTGAGTGTCTTATTAGTAAATCCAGAAAGGGGATCGATTCAGTACTACTGGACAGGGTGTATTTGAGACCCCCACTGTTATTGTTCAGCCAATGTTGGAACAGTTGTAGGTTTTCTGAGATTTCTGTCTTTATTGGCATACAGTAAACTGAGAAACAGAGGATATCCTCGCAAGTGGGTCACGGCTGAATTAATACGCTTAATTAAAAGCTTTCTGTCCGGCTGGACAGTAAACACTACACTTATTAGGTGTTTTGATTATCTGCTTGAAATTCATTCTGCTCATAAGTAGGGACCATTGTTCTGTAAAATATGTAAACTACCCAAGGTCCCTGCAAAAATACCTTTAGGGTTCCCTTGTCTGTTTTAACGTGTTCTACAGCCAGGCCTGCCAGGAAGGGAACGTTTTAATGCTGTTTAAGGATTAAAATGGGTATAGCAAGGTTCTTCCCATTTTATACAGAAAAGGAAAACCAAACTATGTGATCGAATGATTGGCCGAATCACGCGGGAAATACAAGGTACTACAATAGGCATTGGCCACGCGCAGTGAAAGTGACACGGCCGTGGCAGCTGCAAAAGTGAAAGTGATCGTGCGCTGTAAGGGTGCCGGCGAGCGATGTGAGGAAAGCCAGATGCCACACAAAAAGTGTCTGGTCAGATATTTGAAGCCCACTAACTAAAAGTCTCACCAGAGCAGCTCATGCGCTGGCTCAGGCGAGACTTAAAAAGTGGGAAAACCCTGGTTTTACTAGAAAAAAGACACCTTTGCTTGATTGCTTGTTTTTGCCTGACTATCCCACAGAATGTAAACCTCATACTTGTAATGTATCTCGATCTGGTCATCTGGAAGACACACTGTTCAAGTGCACTGAAGAACGGAAAAATGACATACCTTTTGTGGTGCTTTGTCTCATCTGAAACAGCATGAAGGATAAAGCATTCGCTTAGTCTTCAACATTTACATTCTAGCATTTACACAAATAGCTTGAAGTCTGGAAAAGTTAAGACTGCACGTAAGTGGCACTGACAGTAGAGACCAGCGGTTCTTAACCTTTTGTCTTCTGTGTACCCTCCCCCCGGATCATTGTGGAATCCAGGGACCCCCACTAAGTCATAAGTGGAAGCCTGGGACCATGGCCTAAACAATTTCTATGATTTGAAACTCAAAACAATACATAGTCAAGCATACATCAAGCAGATACACAAATACAGAAATATTTCATGTAATTCACAAACACATATAAAAAACAACAGTTTAATGTTAATAGGAAGATTGGAACTTTTCTAAATTGGGTTTTAAATTCTAAAAGATGAAACTGTTTGCTAGACTGGCATATCAAGTTCTCTTTTTAGGCCTGCTGCGTGGTCTCTTTGTGTTAAAGCTTCAACTGAGGGCATCCATCAATGTCCATTCTATATTATGTTTCATGTATAACATGATGAACTATCAGGAGGGGGTAGACAATCAAATTGTCTCCTATTGAAACCTCAGACCTTTTGCAAAAAGAGAACGAGGCTTAGAGCTTCCTCTGGCTCGGCACCGAAGATCTGGAACTCTTTCCCACCGGAAGTCCACAGAATCCCCCACACGGCTGCCTTCAAACATGAAGTTAAAATAATCCTAATGAACAAGTTCTTGCCTTAAATGTTCATGGATCATCTGCTTTCTCATTGACACCTGACTATACTCTTTTTGGCCTAACAACTGTAAAGCTCAAGGTTGTCTGTTATACCCTATTAAGTAACGTTTGTTCTCATCCTGGTACATTGATATTGGTTAATTATGTTATTTTCTTTTAGCCCCTTTGCAATTTCCCCTTTACTTTGTTCTTCCCTTCAATTATGTGAAGCGTCTGATACCCTTTGGAGTCATGTTCGTGCTATACAAACTTTATAAATAAATGTACTTGTGCTGCTCACACAAAACAAGTTGGAGATGTCAACTTCAATTTTAATCTTGAATTTCAAAATCCTACACCTTTTCATAACGTTTTGACATTTTACGTTTGCTTTTTAAAATGTACTTGATGAATCTGCAGATATTATTTAGTTTTCGAAACAATCATGGACCCTCTGAGTAGGCTTCGCAGACCCCCAGGGGTCCACAGACCACAGGATAAGAACCACTGATATAGAATGTTAGTTACTGAGACATTAAAATGATGCATAGGACCTCTGCACGTTATGCATGCCCACCCCCATAAAAACACACATCACAAACAATATTCATATTGATGAGAAATACTAAGTGAATTGCTGAACTGCTCAATATGCATCAAACATGCACCTACAGACATTTGTTGACTAAAGGTTGATGAATTTACAGTTTGTGATTGAATGCATTTAATTTGTAAACTATGTAATGAACCGATTAGGAATGAATAATGAATGACAATATTAAAATTTTGCTATAACACAAAGGTCAAGCAGTAATTTGTTTGTTTTTTGAACACGCTTTGTTTTGTTGTATAAATTGCACGTAACATTGGTGTCCAACATTGTGAGCAAAGCTTTTTGTAGCCGAAATCATGGAGAATTAACAATAAATGATTAAGACAGGCTTTCCTGAGTGCTGATTTCTTTTTAAAACGAATGAGAGTTGATACATATGTCAGGTAACACTGGGTAGTTCCCGAGTTTGAGGCACTCTACAACACCACCAACACTTCAATCTGCTCACCCCAAATGTGTGTTTTTTTAGCAGTTTTTAAGCATAGGATTAGCACAGTGCCATCCACTCCGAGCAAGAAAGTGACAAAGTATTTGCCATTTTTATAGCAAAGTCTTTAAGCATAGGATTAACAGGTGCTAATCCCACACACCCATACCTTCTCACATCTCTCACTGTCTTTACTGCAGCATTCAAGGAGTACACCAGTGAGCGGGTGGAGGAGGACACTCCCCCTCAGGGCTGGCGGGAAGGAGAGCCTCTCATTGGCTGGAAGAAGGGGATCCAGGGTCACTGCAACTCCTGCTATCTGGATGCCACACTATTCAGGTGAGTACAAGGGGGTTCTGCTTCTCTTGCTTGGTCTATTTTTTGCTTTATCTCTCACTCACTCAATGTCTATATTTGTTTCTCTATGACCTTTTGTTCAGTCTACCCTGCTTTCTGTCTTTCTTAACCTATTTATTTTGACATATCTCTTGTTGTCTTTTATGTCTGCTTCTACCTCTTACGTTTTCTCTGTCATTCTCCCTCTTCTTCTCGCAACCTTATAGCTGTCTCCCCCTACCTTGATCGCCATTTCCATCTATTTTTCTATTAATTTCTCCTATAAATTTCCTCTCTTCTTGCTTTGAATGTAGCTCCAATATGTTTATTCATTTCTCTGTTCTGGCCCCCCTCCCCCCTCAAACGTCTCCCTCACTGGTTCCCATCTCTTTGCTTTTCCCCTGTGTCTTTCTCCTTATATTTTCTCAGTTTCTTGCCTCTTACCCTAGTACAGGCTACCTTCTCTCGTTTTTTACAGCAGTTTTTATGTTCTATTTTGTGTTTCCTTCTATTGATATTCTTTTTCGTCAAAACTCCATGACTCACCTCCGTCTTCTCTCGGCATTGCTGCTTTACCACGTCTTTTATTTCAATTTCTCCTTTGCCTTACCTCGCCCCAGTGCCTCACCTCTTCTTATTTCTTCACCAGCATGTTTGCATTCACCCCAGTCCTGGACACCATGCTGCTCCGGCCCCCAGACAAGAATGACAGTGAAAGCTATAGTGAGACTCGTGACCTTCTGCGCACCGAAATCGTCAACCCACTGCGCAAGTGAGTAATGTTTCCTGACAAACTTTTGTTCCAGAACTCAGACCTTCTTTCTAATGCAGCACTGAGTTTAGGCACTATATTAGAACTTTTGGCACAGAACATTAGATATCCCTACACCCTCTGCTTTTATTTTATCTTTGAATGTTGCTACAGAGTTTAAACCATTCCCTTCAAGCTTGAGAATGTTTGTGAATGCCTGGGAGGATGGGATAATGACATGTTATTATGTTTGTGTCAGGCTACGTATTGAACCAAAGTTCAATGCAAAAATATACTATAGCTGCCATTTATGGAGGCTACAGGGGTAAAATAATATTTCGCAATCCACCGGACAACGGAATAGCTTCCAACACAAAAGATGACTTTATTACGAATAACATCGCATATGCCCTCACCAGTGACATTTCAATGCTCATTACAAAGCTTAACAGACATTGAGTACCAAACACACGCAGTGTTGACATTTGACCATTAATTGTGCTCTCTTACAACCGAAACATAGGGCCTAGCCTAACGCATTGCTCTGTATATGGTACATGCAACATGCCCTTCGGTCACTACAGGTGCCCTCTAATTACAGGTGAATAGTGCTTAAATTGACCAGTGGCAAAGCTCCGTGGAGTGTATCAGATATTTGGGGCATAACCTGTAACAGTGCCTGAAATAACCAAACAAAAGGAGGATTTGCACATGTTGCAGCATCCTATGAGCTGTGTGTGCTGGGTTATTAGTAAAGATGTATGGACCTCCCAGAAAATTGAAATTACACCATACATTGATTAATGACCATTTTGGTTCAATGAGAACAGAAACATTCAGAGAATGGCAAGAGAGGTTATGTTGACTCCTGTATTAAAAGGTCGTGTATATTGTATGTGTGGACTGTCCTCAGGGGTGCAGTGGAAGCGTAGACATGGTCTTGTACACAAATGTTTATGTAGTATAAGGTACAGCTTCAGCACTCAACCGACGCACGCCACAACCACAGCAACGCCGCCCACCACCACCTTCCGAGCCTGGACTCCGATCAGCACCGAAGACACCATCCGCATGATGAACTCCGTCCACTCCGGATCTCCGACCGACCCCTGCCCTCACCACGTCTTCAACAAGGCCGATGCTGTCATCGCACCCCACCTGCGGGACATTATCAACACCTCCTTCGACACCGCCACCTTCCCCGAGATCTGGAAGCACGCCGAACTCAGCGCTCTACTCAAGAAACCTACAGCAGACCCCACCGAACTCAAGAATTACCGCCCCATCTCGCTACTCCCGTTTCCAGCCAAAGTCATCGAGAAGACCGTCAACAAACAGCTGGCCGCCTTCCTCGAGACAAACGGATCCCTCGACCCCTCACAGTCTGGCTTCCGAGCCAACCACAGCACCGAGACCGCCCTCATCGCCGCCACCGACGACATCCGAGCCCTGATGGACAACGGAGAAACAGCGGCCCTCATCCTCCTAGACCTCTCCGCGGCCTTCGACACTGTCTGCCACCGCACCCTAGTGCAGCGCCTCAGCAACGTCGGAATCCAGGAGAAGGCACTGGAATGGATCATCTCCTTCCTCGACGGAAGAACACAGAGAGTCCGCCTACCACCGTACAAGTCAGAGGCCACCGAAGTCATCTGCGGCGTCCCTCAAGGATCCTCGCTGAGCCCTACCCTCTTCAACGTCTACATGAGCCCCCTCGCGGCCATCGCACGCCAACACAACCTCAACATAATCTCCTACGCCGACGACACCCAGCTGATCCTCTCCCTGACCAACGACCCCGCCACCGCCAGAGCCAACCTGCACGAAGGGATGAAGGATGTAGCCGAGTGGATGACGGCCAGCCGCCTGAAACTGAACTCAGACAAGACAAAGGTCCTCATCCTGGGCTCCTCGCCCACCGCCTGGGACGACTCCTGGTGGCCCCCCGCCCTGGGCACCGCACCCAAACCGACGAACCACGCACGCAACCTGGGCTTCATCCTGGACTCCTCCCTCTCCATGACCAGACAAGTCAACGCCGTCTCCTCGTCGTGCTTCAACATCCTGCGCATGCTACGGAAGATCTTCTGGTGGATCCCCACGGAGACCAGGAAGACCGTCACCCAGGCCCTCGTCACCAGCCGACTGGACTACGGCAACGCCCTCTACGCCGGAACCACCGCCAAGCTCCAGAAGAGACTCCAGCGGATCCAGAACGCCTCAGCCAGACTCATCCTCGACATCCCACGAAACAGCCACATCTCCGGACACCTGAGAGACCTGCATTGGCTCCCCGTCAACAAAAGAATCACCTTCCTTCTCCTCACCCACGCACACAAAGCCCTACACGATCAAGGCCCGAGCTACCTCAACAACCGAATCAACTTCTACGCTCCCAAACGCCACCTCCGATCAGCCAGCCACGCCCTCGCCGCCGTCCCACGCATCCGTAGAGCGACAACAGAAGGAAGGTCCTTCTCCTACCTGGCCGCCAAGACCTGGAACTCCCTCCCGGCCGACCTGCGCCTGACCCAAGACCACCTCTCCTTCAGGAAGAAGCTCAAGACCTGGCTGTTCGAGCAGTAACGGCACCCCCCCCCCCCCTAAGCGCCTTGAGACCGTACGGGTAAGTAGTGCGCTCTATAAATGTCATTGATTGATTGATTGATTGATTGGTACAACAATATTTTTTTTTATAATTGAATAATAATTCATTACTTCGCTCTAAATGCTACTAAGGCATTTATGTTTAGTTACTAAGTTGAATGTTATGTTTTGTTTTATTTATTCCAGGCATTGCTTGCATTATCCACTATTATTGTTATGTTGTCTATGGTTTTATTTTCTCCACAATGTTTTAATCTATTGAAAATGTAGGAATAACTCAGCAGGTCCCAGCCAATGCCAAGTGGTGGATTTTGCGGCACTTTTATAGGTTGTCTTAGCCTTCAAAAATCAAAAGTGCGAATCCACCCCCGCTCCTATTATTCCGTCCTTGCTCATAAGAAAGAAAACTCCTATGCCAAAGTCATAAAGAGGGTGGTTCACGGACAGGCTTGTGACCCTACAGGCCTTAACACAAGGAACAACAGTAGCTTTAGCATGGACTGCCTTTTCAGACTGCAAAAGTAATGTTGTAGAACATCATGTAAGCCCGAGCAGCTTTTAGGTCTTAGATCAATACATGGTGAATGCTGTGTGCTGACGCTAGCCCAATCCCATGGCGTGCATGTCACAGATAACAAAGTCCTCATTTTATGCTTATCCCAAGCAAAAAATGTCCTTCAGAAGGGCAGGCACACATTATCTGTGAATACATCTCCGTACTATAACTGCATCGTGTCCCTGCCTCGAAGCAGAAACTATCGGTGCTGGACAGACAAGTGGGATCTTGCTAGCCCCAGTCCACCGGCCAGTGCACGCATGCTGCACCAGTGCCCATTTTTGTCCTGGAACCACCAAGGAATCCCCTGCGGGTGGTCTCTCTAGAAGCATAGGTTTTAGACAACGTGGCTTAAGGGTTCTGAATCTGACAGCCATAATATTAAACCAGATATAATCACCAGAACAGCGCACAGGAGCAGGCATAAAACAGGCCTACAAAAAAGACATTGTGCCACAGCAGGCAGAAAAACTCTTCCATAAAGGGGCAGCAATCTGCATGAGGTATTCACATAATGACAAATAGCAACACGTTTCCTTAAACACCCACAACAACCCTCAATAGAATGCTACTGATAGATTTGTACAGGGCATGCCCTTACAGTTTTGTCCTCAGCACATCCACTTGCACTACAGCACGGGGACATGTACTCATAAGTGACAAGCTAGACATGCCTAGCAAGTCTTCATATTTGTTCACATCTAGAATCGGGTCTGCCAAGGCAGCCGCATAGTTTTGGCCGGTCGTTCATTCTGTAGCAGTGCCGTGGCTGGAATGATGTCCATGTGGACTCCCTAAACTCTTCCATGTGTGCCTTTGGTTTGCTGGGAAGAAGCTGCATGAGGGTGTCATGTGTACAAAAGTATCATGAAGGGAAACCTCCTCCTTACGCTACATTCTCTGTGTTCTCACAGCACACGGCCACACAGGTCCATTACATGCCACCAGTCACATCACATCACATGACACGTCATTCAACAAGCACTTACACGCAAGGAGAGGGGACGTAACCGAGATATATAAAACTGAATGGATTTCAGATGACGGGGTACATTGCCTTGGCCTTTCTTGCGATTACTTCGATATTCAACCATAGTCTAGTTTATTATATCTAGATATTACATTGCCATTAGGAGGTCTACATGAACACTATAAAAGGTGAAATGGATAAAACTCTGACGCTGCTTAAATTTAACATTGGCTAAACATATAAATACTCTGTCATGAGCTGTTTCCACATGGCCAGGTAAGTTGAATCATGTAAGGTATTACTGACAACTTCAGTAACTCTCAGCAAATTAGAAAATTCTATTTATCTTCCTACCAAAATGCTGTGGTTACCCATCATTTCGAAGGGGTTCTCTATTCTTTAAAGTCCAGAGGCTCAAGCTGGGAAGGATCTCTTTCTATTATGACTCATGAGCCCTTGGCCACCAGCCTTATTCAAGTGGGCGATTCTGGGATATAGTCTTTCAGCCCTCCAAGTGTAGGAGTGGCTGCATGTGGGACATCTCAAACCTGAGATTTGTTGGGGGGGAGTTGTCAATAGGAGTAATTCCTGTACAAGATTCTTTCTTTTGGGTTAACCTAGACATTCATGTCCCCTTTGCCTCTGGACTCAAAGAACTCCTTCCCGGTTGCCTCTGTATACATGATCAGACGATTGCAGGGTTTGTTTTACCAATCCTTCTGTATATTTCATTGGGGCAAGATAGTCTTCCAGACAAATTCTTCACATCTTAGTTTAACATCAATCATGAGATGTCATTCCACATCTATTCCAAACCATTTATTTAGCGCAGAATGTGCTCTGCACTCTTTTGGTAGTTTGTCATCTGACCTGGACAAGTGTAGGAGAGGAGTTCATCTGCTCCCTGGAAAGGCACTTGTTTAGCTACGTGAATTTTCCCCAATGCAACTGGACTACAAGGCTTTGATTACATATTGGGTCATTATTTGCATCCATGAATATTATACAGGACTCCCTGAGAGGGAGGCATCCAATTCACATGCCATAAGCAACTAGGTGGCAGCAGCTGTCTCTGAACACCATGAACCCTTGTAGATCATGTGTTAGGCAGGCACATAGAATACTCTGTCGACGTTGTCCCTATGTGGGATAATGGTAAATCTGCACAAGCGGTAAGAACATGTTTTGTTGATAACAGGAAATAACTTATTCCCCTCTCCACCTTTCATCCTCTTCCATCTTCCACTAGTCTAGCAGCATTGGGTTTCGACCTATCGCTAAGTAAAAGTTATTCACTATAGTAACTATCCCGTGCCCAGCTGGTGCGAAGGAAGAGAAACGGACTGTGGTTCTGGATGTTGGCTGGCATGTACAGTGAAGTGTGTGTGCTCGACATATAGGTGTCCCAAAGTACCAGCACTGGAGTTAGTACCTAATGGTCAAAGTCTCTTGAATGACGGAAGGGATCCACTATATTTTGCCAACTTTTATAAGGTGATTTATTGCTGAGAATACAGAATACTTGTGTTTTTCTGAGATGTATAGGGCCCACACGTGAAGATGCACTGCTTTAGAGTGAAGTTGTTTCGGCATGAGAGGAGATTATCCCATCTTGACTTTCTATGGGCAATCTGTTTATCAATAGTTTATAATTGTATCTGAAATCTAGCATTTCCCAGCTTTGAAATATGCTCCTTTTCCAGAGCATCCTATCTAGTCCCAAGATGTGATCTGTCTGGAGTCACTAAATATTTATTTCCCCTAGAGAAGCACTAACTCTCCACACCTATTCAGATTGTCACTGGAAAGTGAATGGATATTTCCTCTCTATACAGCTTTAGCTGCCACTCCTCTGTCAATTATATTGGGCAAAGAATAAAGAGAGCACTTTGCCAAGATGTTATTTGGGTGGTTAACTTTGAGGCCTAGGGATGTGTAATGTTTCTCTTGTCACTTAGAAGTTGTTGGGGGCATCATTTTATTTATCACATTTTTTTGTCTATGTAGATGCCTTTCACAATCATCTGTGATAGTGTGTGTTTGTTTGGACCTACCCAAGGTTAGCTTTGTCATTGAATTCTGCTTGCATTAAATAATTCTGCATGTCTGTTAGGTTGTCTAGTGGCTTTTAGTGCATCACAGGAGTGGTGCATTCAAACTAGATTCTGTGCAAGTAAAAGCTTCATTTTAATGCCAAGCTGTATGTTATGTGTTTGTCCTCACTAAAATATGTCATTTAGCCTGTATGTCTGTTTGGCTCCACAGACATGGGTATGTTTGTGCGACAAAGGTGATGGCACTAAGAAAGATTCTGGAAGCAGCGGGGCAGGTGTCTGGCTTCACAAGCGAGGAAAAAGGTTAGAGTTTTCAGAAATCACCACCTGGCCTGGCATATTCATGGTTTCCAGTTGTCCGGTTTCATTTTCAAATTTTTGTCATTTATTTTACTTCATATTCCTTATCCTTCCAATACATTTTCTTGTTCCTACTTTTCAAAAATGTTTTCTATTTTCCAACACACTCATTGTATTCACTTTTTTAGGGTCTGACTTAACAGTGCCTCTGTTGCCAGACAATTGTGTGAGCATCACTAGAGTGGGGCTTAGGCTCGACCCACATGTGGGGGAGTCAGGAGTACATATTTGGATTGGCCAGAAGTTGCAGAAGGAGAGTCATTAACCAAAATGTATGTTTGAGACATGTTAGCTGTAGATCACATGCTGTGCATAGATTGCCATCTTGTGTTGGGTCCGGATGTTTACAGTTTGTTTTTCTTCAAAGATGTCTTTCCAGTTGCGGAACGGTGACTCCTCCTTTTGGTGATAGTGTGCATGGGCATCCACTCCATTGTTAGATTGTTTTTTTTCTGCCATCAGGTTCGGACGTAAATTGTTGCGCTCCGGTTCAACACCGTTTCTCAGGTTCGCCTCGGTGTGCAATCCACTACCGTCGACGATATTGTTTCTCGAACACATTTCCCATTCTCAGCGTATCATTTCAAGTCGAAAACCTTTGATCGGAAGACTTGTGAAGGGTCGTTGGGCCTACCCGTGTTGGGCTTCATAGCAGTCGATGGAACGGACTCCATTTAAATTAGGTCCTGGGTGTCGTGTTAAGTTTCCGTGCACTGACTTGCATGAAGTGGTAACTTTTGTCTCAGGAACAAGACGAGAAAGACATCGACGCGTGCCGATTGTTTCGAACAAAGAAGAAGCTGCATGACCGTCTGGCTCGACGTCATGAAATGCATCAGCAAAGAGGCCCACCGTGGGTCTTTTGTAAGAAGATTCAAATCAAGAAGAGTCCGATTCGTCGGAAGACGATGCAGAAGTGGAGGAAAAATACATATCCGTGCCTGGAGCCGACTCAGATGTTGAAGACCAAATCACACCAGGTTAACGTATTGTGAGTACAGAGACTTCCTTCCCCTACCACTTACTCCACAAAAAGGCTCCGGTCCCTCCTCGGGCCAAGGTCGGCACCGATAAAGTTTCAAGCACCCCACCTTCGGGTCCGGCGCCGCAACACAAAGAAAAGCCTTTGGGCTCTGGTTCGAGTCGGCCCCATACCGTCACCGAACTGAAAACTTTGGCACCGAAATCAAATCATGCCCACATACATCTTCCATCTCTAGCCAAGATTACATCTTCGGTGCCGAAAACCTCAAAGCCAAAACCTTCCATGCCGAAAACAGCAACTAAAGAATAGACTCTCTCTAAAGAACTTTGGTCCGAAGTTCCATGTTCAGATCCGAAACAAAAAGAACTGGAAATAAATCCAGAAACTGAACATATCAAGGCCTAACGACCTGAAAATAGGAAAATTACCCTTCCGGAGGATTACCACATACCTCTGAAATAGAAAATTGTGATCACTAACCCTTCCCAACCTTACATTCTATCTCCTCCACTCATTGCTTCAAACTTGCTTATTTCACCTACAAACTCACCACCACCACCATCACCTGACCCACAGGATGAGTGGGATGGGGACAATGATCAGGGTAGTCCAGCAAACCCTGACCCATAGGTAAATTTTGATATTGACAACAACACTCATAATGATCTGGATCTATATCCATCTAAATCCTCTCCACCTGATGATAACATAGGATACATCAAGCTTCTTAACAGGGCTGCTCACTATCACAAGTTGGAATTATGTAATGAAAACTTAGAAGAGTATTTTATATTTGAAACCCTTAGTGCCACTCAAAGACCCACTCATACATTACCTATGTTAAAGGGTATGCTTAAACATGCAGAAGAGATTTTTAAAGACCCTGTAAGGGCTAGAATTATCATACCTAGAGTAGATAAAAAGTACAAACCTGCACCTACTGACCCTGTCTACATCACAGGTCAAGTGCCTTTAGGCTCTCTTGTAGCTTCCAATGCACGCAAGAGAGCTAACTCACAAACCACAGGTGAAGCCCATCCTCCTTATAAGGAGTCCAAGTTAATTGATGCTTCAGGAAAACGAGTGGCATCGCAGGCAGCCAATCACTGGCGCATTGCTAATACTCCGGCCGTATTAGCTCGTTGCGGTCGGGCTCACTATGATGAGTTAGAGAAGCTCATGCAATTTTTACTTGATGAGCACAAATCTAAGGCTAATGATCTTATTTAAGAGGGTAAGCTCATCACTAATACTTTTATTAGATGTGCTTTAGACACAGCAGACAAAGCAGCCCGAGCAGTAAACACCAGCGTATTACTACGTAGACATGCTTGGTTGAGAGTTTCAGGTTTCAAATCTGAGGTGCAAGCCTCCATTCTTAACCAACCATTCGATAAGGAACACCTCTTTGGTCCAGCAGTTGACACTTTGCTGGAAAAGATGAAAAAGGACACTGAGGTCGCTAAGTCCATGGGAGCTTTACAATCCCCTTCAGGTAGAGGTTCTTTTGGTCGCTCCTATTTTAAGGCAGGCTCCAAAAGTAGATGAACAGAAAATCCCTCTTCCTCTTACAAGGGCAACAGTGAATCGCCCTCCTCAAGAGGCTATTTTAGAGGTGGACTTAGAGGAAACAACGGAAAGTGTAGAGGCAACTCAACACACACTTCCCCCGCAAATACCAAATAGGGACTTTTTAGCGCCACCCCCAGACCATTCTACTCCTGTTGGGGCATGTTTTACTCAATTTCTCCCTGTCTGGAATACCTTCACATCGGACAAATGGCTATCACAAATTATCCGATCTGGTTATTGCCTGGAGCTTACCAACAACCCTACAAACATTCCACAAAGAACACACAAACTATCTCCAGAACACCTTCACCTGTTAAAACAAGAGGTTCAGTCTCTTCTGGAGAAGGAGCTATAGAGCCAGTCCCATTTAAATATCAAGGGACAGGCGTCTATTCCCTTTACTTCTTAGTTCCCAAGAAGGACAGATCATTCAGGCCTATTTTGGACCTCAGAGACTTAAGCCTCTACATTCATTCTCACCTCTTCAATATAGTCACAAGTACTTCCACTGCTACAACAGGGTGATTTTATGTTCACTCTGGACTTAAAGGATGCATACTTCCTCATCCCCATCCATCCGGCTCATCGCAAATATCTAAGGTTTGTGGTAGAGGGTCATCACTACCAGTACAAGGATCTTCCCTTTGGAGTCACCACTGCTCCCAGAGTTTTTACAAAATGTCTGGCAGTAGTCGCAGCTTATTTCAAGAGACACAATGTACATGGCTTCCCTTATCTGGACAACTGGCTCATCAAAGCCAACTCCCACCAAAGGTGTCTCCAACAAACAGACTACGCTACAACTGTTACACAGTCTGGGCTTCATAGTCAATCTGGCGAAATCACATCTGCAGCTCTCCATGTCTCAGACATACTTGGGGGCCAATGTAGATACTCAAAAAGCTCTAGCATTTCTAAGTGCGACCAGATTACACACTATTCAAAGTCTAGTCTCCCAATTCTAAGCCAACCAATCAATTCCTGCAAGAGTGTTCATGCAAATGCTAGGAATGATGGAGTCATGCATCACAATAGTCCCACATGCAAGACTTCAAGTGTGTCCCCTTCAAGAATGTTTAGCTCGTCAGTAGAATCAGTCACAGGGTCAACTGAAAGATCTTATGTAGGTGGACGGCCGCACCCATCGCTCTCTGCAGTGGTAGAATCCACAGAACTTGTCCAAGGGGCGGCCATTCATCGACACGATTCCACAGACGATCCTCACAACAGACGTATCGCTAACAGGTTGGGAAGCACATCTCCAGACTCTAACCGTTCAAGTACTGTGGGGTCGGGAACAGAAGCAGCTGCATTTCAATCACCTAGAGTTGCTTGCAATTTTCCTAGCACTGAAATCTTTTCAGACCCACCTCAAGGGGAAAGCTGTCTTGATTTGTACAGACACCATGATTGCAATGAACTATGTACAAAAACGGAGGGAGGACACTCTCTCCAACTGTCACGTCTGGCACAGACTATTTGGAAGTGGGCCATTCCTCAAAAGATCCAGGAGAAAGTAATCAAATAGACCTGCTCAGCAGGCAAAAGCAACCGATCCACGAGTGGGAACTTCATCCTCAAATTCTCCTTTAGTTCTTCCAAATATGGGGGTTTCCGGAAATAGATCTATTTGTGACTCACCTCAATGCAAAATGCCCACGCTTCGCTGCCAGGTATCCGTAATCCAAAGGTAATGCCCTATGGATAAACTGGTCAGGGAGGTTTCCTTACACTTTTCCGCCTCTCACACTCCTTCCGTTAGTGGTTCGGGGGCTCAGGCAAGCATCCCTGACTCTGATCCTGGTTGCTCCTACTTGGGCTCTGCAGCCATGGTTAAAAACCCTGCGCTAGAACTGTCGGTAGTACCACATCAAAAGCTACACCTCTTGCCCAGTCTCCTCACTGTTATCTAAACCTCCCACCAGACTGTATGAACATCATTTACCCACTATACCCACCTTGGCCAAGCTACTGGAAAAATGTGTACAACTCCAACTGACAAAACACATTAATCAGTTTGACCTCCTCAACCCTCCTCAATCAGGCTTCCGAGCGAAACACAGCACGGAAACGGCTATGACGCACATAATTGATGACGCTCTCCAAATCCTTGATTGCAACGACTCCTGCCTCCTCATCCTTCTTGACCTCTCCTCAGCTTTTGATACTGTCAAACATGAGAACCTACTGGAGCTACTAAATACCAGAATGGGTCTATCCGGGACTGTTCTTAAATGGTTCACTTCCTTCCTACATAACCGGTCTCAGAAGTTCAAGATCAACAACGTGCTGTCTTCACCTGTGCCTGTATCCTTAGGCGTCCCACAAGGCTCCTCCCTATCCCCCACATTGTTCAACCTTGTCATGGAACCACTCACCACCTTGCTCCAAGCATCTAATGTACACCTCCCACGAAAATTGCCATCACCCAGACCTGGCGCAACCACCTAACGGTGCTCAATGTCCAACCCACCATTGTGGAATCTGCGAAATCCTTAGGCATTACACTTGACGCCAAGCTCAACATGCAGCAGCACATTAGCAAAGCTACTAAAGGAGCTAACTTCCAAATCAACACTTTGAGGAAACTTAAACCCTTCCTCCCAGCTAAGGACTTCCAAACTGCTGTACAGGCCCTAGTCATCCCTCGCATAGACACGGAATTGTAGCCCTTAGCGGACTCCCCATTACAACAACTGCACCCCTAAGAGCCTCCTTGAACGCTGCCGCGAGACTCATCACTGGTTTAAGGAAACATTCGCATTTATCCCCGGATTTAAAATCCCTGAACTGGCTGCCTTTTGAGGCCAGAATACAGCTGAAAATAGCCGTTATGACACACTTGGCCGTTCACCACAAGTCACCCAGCTACCTCACCCAAAAGCTGACTATATCTGGAGGCTCGAGATCCAATAGAAGTACAAAAAATCTACTCCTGAAACCTCGTAGATTCCGGAAGGAAAAAACATGCAAACGCTCCTTCTCAGGAATGGCTCCCAGGATCTGGAATGCACTCCCTCCTGAAACCAGGCTTATCTCCTTCACTGCACTTTTTAAGAAAGAGGTAAAAGTCATCCTTATGGCCAAGCTCACCTGAACTCTTCTGCTGCTGGATCAGAGACTTCTGCACCGTTGCTGCAGTACTGGTTACCTGATTGTCTATTGGTATTATATTTGTACATGACTGATATCCTATTATGCTATTTCACTTACTACCGACTACTATATTGCTCCCAATAGTTGGTTCCTATTACCCTCTTGCTGCCCCTACCCCTTGTTCCTGCAAGCTTTAAGAAAGAGGTAAAGCCATCCGTTGGGCCTAAGTTCACCTGTTCTCTATTGTTGCTGGATCTAAGACTCTGCACCGTTTCTGTACTATTATTTACTTGGTAGTTTACTGGTTTTATATACGTACTTGTTTGCTATACTATTCTACTATGCTACCATATTGTACCCAATAGTGTATTTAATCACCATCCTGTTGCCCCTACACCTGTTTCTGTAAAGCGCTCTGATATCTGCAAAGATCTTGTTCGCGCTATATAAAACTTTGAATAAATAAATAAATAAATAATTTAAGAGGCCAGAAGACCTACCACCAGGGCTTGCTATGCAGCCAAATGGAAAATATTTGAAATATACTGCAATAACAACCACATTAACCAACTTAATGCTTCAGTACAAACCCTAATATGTTATTTATTCCATTTACAACACTCACATTTAGCGTACACATCTATAAGATTACATCTAGCAGCCTTTGCTGCGTATCTGCAGAACAGACAGCCTCTCTCTCTTTTCAGAGTCCCCGTGATTAAAGCATTCATGGAAGAACTAAAGGACTCCCACCAGCGTAGAACCTAAATATTGACCTTACCAGGTTAATGGGTCCACCATTTGAACCTTTGCACAAATGTGAGATGCAATTTCTCAGATGGAAAGTTGCTTTCCTTGTAGCCATTACATCACTGAGGAGAGTTGGTGAGCTACTGGCATTTCCAATAGAAGAACAATTTTTTCGCTTACACAATGACAAAGTGGTTCTTCGTAACAACCCAAAATTTCTACCAAAGGTAGGTTCTGCCTTTTAGTTAAACCAATCTGTAGAGTTGCCCGTATTCTTCCTGCAACCAGATTCATTGGTAGAAAGAGATCTTCACACACTAGACGTTAAAAGAGCATTACTTTACTATCTTGAAAGGACAAAACCATTTCGCAAAGCAACTGTTTGATGCTTTTGCACCACCGCATAAAGGCAATACAATTTCAAAGTCTAGCATTGCAAGATGGATGGTAAAATGTATCCAAATTGGATACGGTAAAGCAAAAAGGATTTTACCTACCCATGTTGCAACTTTGCAGATATCTGCAAAGTTGCAACGTGGTCTACTCCACACACATTTACTAAAAACTACTGTATAGCTGTGTTACCCAGACAACAGGCTAATGTAGGCCAAGCAGTACTCAAAACATTATTTCAGAAAACTGCAAAGCCACAGTTTAGCCACCGCTTTGGGAGCAAAAGCATTATAGTCTATGCACAGCATGTGATCTACAGCTCACATGCCTCAAATGGAACATTTTAGTAGACATCTGTTCTTGGCATGTAGAGCTGTAGAGTCACATGCGCCCACCCGCCTCCCCGGTACCCATACCTGTTGCAGTTACAATCTTTTAATTCAATACTTATTACATACATAGATTTAATTGAATACTTATTACATACATACGCATGGTCATCTCTTTATACACTACTAACTCCATTCTCACCCGATGATGGCAAACAGTCTAACAATGGAGTTGATGCCCATGCGCTCTTTCACCGAAAGGAGGTGTCACCGGTCCCGTGACTGGAAAGTCTTCTTCGACGAAACAATATAGCGATCTATGCACAGCATGTGACTACAGCTCTACATGCCAAGAATAGATGTCTTCTGCTAAGTAACATTTCCATTTTTGGTCTGGCTTGACAGTGTAACTGTTGCCTGACCTTTTAACCTATTATTCTACAGTTCTTTGTTTTCACACAAATTCATGCATATTCTCATGGTGTTTAATTTTAATGCTTTCACATTACCATACAGCATTCCTTTAAATCCAGTCATTTTCACATTACCAATGCTTGTTTTATTTTGTTTCATATTCTGTTCTGCTGTTTCCATTTTGCTCTTTTCTTTTTCCAATCTAGTATTTTTTCCTGATAATTTCCTTTTTCTCCTCCATTCAATGTTTTTTGTTCCTTTCTTTGCCTAGTTTCGTTCTTCCTATTTAGATCTTTCCCTCGTTGTGCATTTCCCATTTCTCCCTCCTCATAAGTCATGTATCGTCTCCTTTGTCTTCCTTCTTCCCCACAGATCCAGAGGAGTTTCTGAACCAGCTCTTCCAAGTCCTAAGAGTTGAGCCCCTCTTTCAGATCCGGTACAACTCACTTCTGTGCTGCAAACTCCTTTTCATTTTGTGCCCTCCATTTGCTCTTTTTGGTTTTTTTACTTCCTTCTCTGAGTGGATTCTGTGAGCTAGTGGTGCTGCCTTATTTTGTTTATCCCACCTCTGCTACAAATTATCACTTCAATCTGGGTTACTATTATCACTTCCCTGACTGTGTATCACCTCTGTACTAGTATTTACCCGTACATACCCCAGAACATGTGTATTCCAAGAGGTGTAAGCCTTTGTACGAAATTGATACCGCACTTCGCCTTCCTTACAATGTCTGTCACCTCTGAACTTATACCCCGGTAATCTATATTGTAAGATGACCGAGGACTGTTTACGAAATCAGTACCTCATATCATTTTCCATAATGTGTCTGTTATTTCTTCGCTTTTCATTACTTCTCTAACTTAATGTATATATAGAGTTCCCCAGTTTGTCTTTCTCATGCTTTCTCTTTTGTTCTTAATCTTATCTACTTGCCCTTGTGTCACATTAGCACCTCACTTTATTTCCATTGTGTATGTGTGTGTGAGAGAGAGCGCAAGACCTTATCTCCATTGTGTGTGTGTGTGTTAGAGCGCACGAGACCTCTGCACCTATATGATTCTTGTGCGTGAGAAAGACACCTCATTACCTCCTTGCTCACATCCTCCTCCTCCCAGGTCTTCTGGAGGGAAGGACATGCACGGGTGCATATTCTACCAGATTTTCACCGAAATTAAGCCATCAGTTTCTGTGCCCAGCGTCCAGCAGCTCCTGGAGTGGTCCCTGGTCACGAGCGACCTCAAGTTCACTGAGGTGAGTTAGACTGCGCTGATTGGACGTTTCCAAGTTGAATACAGCTTTAATGCTAATCTTATTCTTGCAGGTGCTCTTTAGGTGTGCTTCCAAGATTAGTTTAGCACTATGTACAAGAGAATATTCTTCTGCATCATAGAACAGTCAATCACAGCCGTAAATGCTAGAGTTTCCTGAATTTCAGCCATTTTTGCACTTATTATTGAACAGCAGAATACAGGAATGTAAAGACATTATGTAAAAAACCCTGACCGTATACTGTCAACTTTCTGCTCTACACCCTCTTTAGGAATGAGTACAGAAATAAGGAAAAAGCAGATAGATAGACAGCATCCCTGATAAACTGAAAACAGGAGATTGCTCATTAAAGAAGCCAGTAACTTTCCTATCCCATCATGCCTTCTACTGGCAGTTGCTTGGATGCTCTGTTTTTCCATTTAATGCTGAAAGGTTCTCTGAACACCTCTTTTGGTTAAACCCTGTTGTTGACTGAAAAGTTGTATTTTTTTGTTGTTCTTGCTTCTTTTAGATTACACATGGTGTTTTTGTACCAATCAATGAATTTCTCTAGAATTTGCGTCTATATTACACCTTTTTCCACTCTTCTGTCTTCAGACAGATCACACATCAACAATTTAGAGAGTAACCCTTTTTAGGTCTCGCCTAGACGAAAGCAAAAGCGAAGCTTTTGCTGTCTAGGGCGAGACAACTTATGTAATCACTTTTGGGGGAATGTGGACAGCAGACTGTCACGAGCTTCTCCTGCCGGAGATTGTACCTCGTGAGCGCGCACGTATTCCCATGCGCAAAGAAAGCCTCACTCACGCATGCGCACATACACACACTGCATACACACACGCACCCCCCCTTAAACAGACACACGCGCACACAGACAGACAGACGCATGCACAGACACACTCAAACAGACACACGCGCGTACACCCCACCCCCACTCACCCCTCCTCTCCCTCAACACACTCACCGGTTCTGACGGTGCTCGTCGGCGGGTCTGCCTCTCGGGCGGCGGTAGCGCTTTGCGGGGCTCTCTCACCACATGAGAGCCCCGCCTTCCCCATGCGCCCGGCCGCTCTTCACCCGGTCCCCCATCACGGGACCGGGACTGAATCAGAAGCCTTCGTGGCTCTCTCTCCGCGATGGGGCGGGACTTCCGGTTGGGGCCGCAATGGGATTGGCCGGCTGCCCAACCGCTTCCAGGTCGTCGCAGGCAGCGCGGCGGCCCGGCGGGGACTTTAACAAACTCCTGGGCTGCGGTGGTGAATTAAAGGCACACGAGGGGTGGGCTCCCTCCCTAATTTAAATATGCAGCGAGCGGGCGAAACCTGGAGTGCGGCGAGTAATATTTATTTATGCCCTCTTTTCCATTTGTCCGACAGTCTTGCTTCCTTACCACCCTGCTATGCATGCATCCTGGTTATCGAACAACCATTAACGGGAGACTCAGTCTCTTTTCCGTCACAGACACGCATAAACTTAAGCAGCACCGAACCGACACCTATCGGCTGGAGGACACTGCAGTCGGTCTTCCTGCATGCTGCCTAATTAACGTTTTCATGCTCTTTTCATCCCCCTTATATACGGCTTCCCAGGCTCACTAGGGCCACCCTGCACGGATAGCCGATACCTGAGACCGAGATTCTAGGTAAGACCTTTGAACAGCCGCGCTGACATAGACCTTGGGCATTTTTATTGTATTTTCTCTACAGCCCGCACTCCTCTTTCCCCTAGCGGATTCTAGAACGTGAGTTGCGGCTTCCTACAACTATCATTCCCAACATGCCCTGTTCATTCACTGCCCTTCTGCCGTTTTCCATTCACTGTCCCACTTAGTGTTCCCATATTCAATTTTCAAGCACCCGCCTCCGTACCCCCCATGTACCAGTATGCCATTGCTTGGCCGGCGGCGTTATAAACGAACAGCATGCATTCTGGCCCCTCGTGTCTCCATTAGCCCGTAGGCCCGCTAGCGCACGGGCGGAGTGCCCCACACAGGTCGCCAGCACACGGCACCCGCAGGCCACCACCCTTTCTTTGTATTATTACCATGTACGGTTGCCACATGCCACTAGTGCAGGTGCACGTCACCGCTTATGGGTGACTAGGCTCCTTTCTCCCCAGCGCCATTGTTTCACTTTTCAATATCTGACGACATGGTGCCAAGGTTTACCGCCTTATCTGCCATGTTTGCCCACTAGCTCTCTGCACGCATCGCAGCGAGGTGCTTACCTTAGGCTTCCGTCTATCACCTCAAGCTTGTATTTAAGGGCTCTCATTTTCTTCAGGTCTCTCTTCACCAGCACTTATCAAGACGGCCTCTTCACCCTTGCCAGCCTTAACTTTGAGTGCCACTGATTGATTCCTTTTCCACGCACCAGGAGAGGCCCAGGCTGGACCTACTGCACTCACGTCCTCAATGCACGATCCATCTTACATCTGCATTGGTATCTACCCCTCTGTTTTATTTACCCCACCAGGGCCATGCGTGGTCTGTCATTATGCCTGTTCCGCCTCAGAAGCACCACGGAGTTCTGTATCCAATTGTATATGACAAGCGCATATGGGGTCCCGTAGGCAATCGGCTGTACATATCCTCTGTAGCCCTTTGTATGTCATTACATCACTCAGCGCCACCACCGCATCAATCTGGGCAACCATTCAACAACTGGTTCAAATATGTTCTCTCAATGTTTGAAGCTTCATTACAAATGTCACAAAAAGATGTTAATATTTCACTTCTGTTCTTGGATTTTCGTCACAAAAAAATACACTGAACATAATCTTCACAAAAGTTATTTACAAAAGTTTAAGCTGAACGCAAGATGGGCGCACACCGCTGGCCTCTCCACCGGATTGCCCCTCAGCATTCTGGGAGTGGTAGTGCGAGTAGCAAACGAAACCGGAAAGTTCAAAGTGTATCACCTTGGATGGTGCAAATCAGTTCTTGAAAGTTCGGTAATCTCTAGACCCGAGACATGGCCCGGGTTTCGGGATTTGTATCCCTCATCAGTAGAGATAAAGTTCAGGGGTGGTGAAGAAAGCTGCCGTAGATCCGTCAAGGGCTTTGTTGCCTGCTCGGCACGCAGGTGCCTTTCCCAAAAAGCCTGTCGGCTTTGGAGACTCGCAAAAGCCCTTAAGTAGAACGCAAGATGGGCGCACACCGCTGGCCTCTCCACCGGATCGCCCCTCAGCATTCTGGGAGTGGTAGTGCGAGTAGCAAACGAAACCGGAAAGTTCAAAGTGTATCACCTTGGATGGTGCAAATCAGTTCTTGAAAGTTCGGTAATCTCTAGACCCGAGACATGGCCCGGGTTTCGGGATTTGTATCCCTCATCAGTAGAGATAAAGTTCAGGGGTGGTGAAGAAAGCCGCCGTAGATCCGTCAAGGGCTTTGTTGCCTGCTCGGCACACAGGTGCGTTTCCCAAAAAGCCTGTCGGCTTTGGAGGCTCGCAAAAGCCCTTAAGTAGAATGCAAGATGGGCGCACACCGCTGGCCTCTCCACCGGATCGCCCCTCAGCATTCTGGGAGTGGTAGTGCGAGTATCAAACGAAACCGGAAAGTTCAAAGTGTATCACCTTGGATGGTGCAAATCAGTTCTTGAAAGTTCGGTAATCTCTAGACCCAAGACAAGTTTAAGCTATTGCCATTATAAATTACAATAACTTTTATTTAAGTATTATTTAAAAAAATAATTTAAAGCCATTGTTATTTGTAATATCAATACATCTAAGCCTCGTAAATACAACACATATTGCATTACAAATGCTACAGGTGTCACATTTGTGAAAGTTAAAACTATTGGCATTGTAAATGACAAAGCTATTTATTTCGCTATTTTCAAAACCAACACATAAATAAAAAATGTGTCATTTACAATACCAATAGCTCAAACTTTCCTAATGCGAGACCTATTGCATTGCAAATGCTTGTTTATAAAAGGCACTGGGGATTTGGTTCAGCCAAACAAATACAAAAGCTTTTCCAGTGGTCTTGTTTTTAAAATCCATTTTTTCACTATGTGAATGTTTAATTATCAACCTAAGAACAACATATATAACTTCGATGTCAACAAATAACCAATTATGCTTCAACCAAAATATTTAGAATCTCATAAATATTTAATAAAATACACATACAACTTTTGTATTGGTTCAGGCAAATCAGGCATGACTGTTTGGCAAATCCCCTAGCTGTTGGACAAAGAAAGCTGCTAAAGTCCCAAATACCTGATGTGTGTTCATTTATACCTAACTAATTCACTGAGCTGAGCGGTAGGATGACCTCAATAAGCAGAGGTATAAGGGCACCCAGAATCGCTAAACAGATCAAAGATAGGCTCATTGTAATGGGACACAGCTCTCTACCCCCCCCCCCCCCCAAAGGACTCAAAACTGAGGGGCATCTGTGGAGAGGTGGAGGCGGAAAGTACACCACCACTCCATATACTGGAGTCATGCTTGTTCGATGTTCAGAACTTCGAGGCACTTCTTTCTACCTGTGCACCATCAAAGACTGATTCACTGTCTCTGGACACTAATGAGGACACCACCAGCATTGCAACATGGCTTTTCATAACACTCAACATCAAGGAATTCAACATTTAAGCATTTAACCAGGAGACCTAGATTGGTGACAAAGAAGCACAAATCTTTATCTTGGAGAAGGCTTTTTTCTTTTTCTCCTTCACCACCAACCGGTTCTCAACTTGGTATCCATGGTTAACCTTTTGATGACTTGGTTCAAACATCATTGCAATCTGTGGGTCTACCTTTTGCGCACAAAGTACTCATAGGGGCTAAAAACGTCATTCCTTTTTTTCAAGAAGGATTACACCTCCATAGTCAGTTGATGTAGAAGGGTCCTTTCTCAAGCAGTTCCATCCAACGTTCTGTTAGTTCAGCAGTTACCACCATGCTGACCCAACTGGAGTTTCCAATCAGTGATCCAACAGTGGTATTATTACCACAAAAGAAGAGAAAGAGGAATTTTACTTAGTCTACTTGGAGACATATGGGCACTGATTCAAACCTTTTCACTTCTCATGTTCCTACATTCCACCAGTCTCTTTATCCGGGTATTGCCCATTGATAATGTTGCCACTTTTCACTATATGCTGATTAGAGGGGTTTTGAATCTCATATTACGTTTAATATACTTGAAACATCACTCTCTGTAATCATTGAGATGCTGCAGCAAAGAGCTCGATCCCGACCCTCTCATTCTGGGATTTGCGAAGATTACAGTGGAGAAAGTCCTGATGTGCTGCAACTCCAAAAAAGTACAAACTACATAAGCAAGAGCTGGCCTGACTCCGTCATTGTCTTGGCTACCGGGCAGTATCATGCATCTACTCCGGAGAAGACAGTGCTCAAAGATGGGGAAAGTAAATGCTAAGATTCCTTGGACAGAAAGGTACGTGGAGCCAAAGGAACAGTAATGAAGGCAGCTAGTAAAAAAACACTTTTGGCGAGATACTATAGGGCTGTTTGCAGAAAGCACGCTTTACATAAGAGAGACGATATGAATGAGGGCCTCATGGTGTCAAACCAATGAATAAATAATTCTGCAGACTACTGCTTTGGTCTTGCTGTTTGCAGAGCATGCTACTTGAGACTAACTTTTTCAAAGTATGATGCACAAACCCAAGGAAAAAGCAAGCTGAAAGCTTGAAAGGTCAGGGTCTACTAAAAAGATTGCTCTACAGGCAACTAGACAAATGCTACCACCCATATCAGTCTCAGGGGGTTCAAACCCCACTTCAGCAACTGAATCTACAGCAACAGGCTTAGCATAGACGACAGTAACATCAGAGAAAGTAATTGAGAGGCTGCTGTTCTCATCAGCAAGCTACAGGGTGGAAGTCGCAGAAAAGCCACCAGATACACTTCTTCCCTTCAGCTATGTGTCATTCTAATCAGGGGAGGTACTGGCTATCAGAAAAACACATAACCATAGCCAGGTGAATGCTGAATAGTGTGCCAAATAGTAATGGTCTACAGTTCAAGGCACCTCATCCTTTCTTACTACCCACTTGCACCTGATGAAGAAACGAACATTTACTCATCAAGTAAAAGTGCCATAAACCTCATTCCTCTATCATGAAGTGAAGAAACATTTCCTAAAGACTTTACTCAAGAATTCCCTATCGCAGAGTCTGCATGTAAACACGTCATGGCCTTTATCTAGGTTACCTGTCTGTCTTCTGAACAGATCGAAGATTCTTCAGAATGCGGTGCCTCACTGCATCTCATATCTTATGCAGAGGACTTCTGTTAAATATCTCCTCCCTGCTTTACACTTGCTGTCCATACAGCAGGGTTGCTCTCTTAAAGCTTTCTGCCTAGCTTATAAAACAGTTAGTGCCATTAGCCCCATCTGTCTGTCCAGAAAGTCTACCTCTGTAGGCCAGCAAGGGCTCTACACACCGTTGGCTCTTTTTCTCCAGGTGCCATGGTTTCTGAGAAGCCGAATTGGTGGCAATTTGTTTTCTTATTGTACTGCCAAGCTGTGGAATTCTCTTCTCTCTCTCTGAGGCTTGCACCTGACTACACTGCATTCAGGAACAATTTGAAAACTTGGTTGTCTCAGTAGTGGCAATCTCTTTCCTCACCGTCTGGATACATGCACCGGGACGCCGCTTTTTTGGGGTAGCGGTGTGCTTCAGAAATATTAATAATTTCTTGTTACAAAATAAAGATCCTAGATATAAAAAAGTTCACCGAAGGGGTAAAAAGATGTTTTGTTTGCTAGCTCTTCATAAGACCTATTCACAGTTAAACATGGGAAACTAGATATGTGCAGCAAATTTGCAGGATGTCATGTGCTCATTCTGGAAGTTCTTAAAACACAGAACGTACCTGAGGTTTGTAGTCAGCTCATAGTCCCAGTATTTTCCTTCCATTCAAACTGAATTCAGATCCACAAATGTTTCCAATTGCTTGGAAATCAATTTCTACGTTTAGGAAATCAGCCTCTTTTGCATGGTCACCCAGTATTTCTAGCCTTTTGCTGGACCCTCTGTTTTTGCTTGCTTCAAAACTCTATACACCTTAACCCTGCTAACCCCTTGTAAAGTGCCTCCGCTCCCCTTTAAAACATGGTTGAGTTGGCATATTCTTAATTGGTATATGAGTCCCTAGTATATAGTACAAAATGTACTGTGAGTTAAATGCAGCCAGTGGATTGCATCACCTTCTATGCAAACACTACAGTGACATTGTAAAGCATGGCTAGAGGCCTACCAGTGTAACCTGACCATTTTGACAGGTCAAAACCTCCCTGTGGGAGCGCAGGTTTAATATACAGGCGAGGAGGCTGGATGAATTTACGAACAGGTAGAGTTTTATTGTCAACAAGCTTAGGTTCAGGTAAAACAGATGTCCGGGCGTCACAATAATCCTCTTCAGGTGATTCTTCCTCTTTAAATATTGGGGCGGAGGGCGATGATTCAAGCTCCTCGTCTTCGGAGTCGAAGGGTGTTCCCCGGGGGCTCATAAAAGAGGAAAGAGAAGGAGTCGTCGGACACCAGTTTCCTAAATATCAGTGGGGTAACCCGTCACCGCACCTTGGATGTGTTTAGTATTAGGCACAATTAGGGCTTGGAATCAGTGCTTAGGGAAGGAAAGGAACTAGTGAGGGGGTTAAAGAAAACAAGTTGGAAGCCCACGTCTTTTAAAGTAAGACTTTTAAACCACAATAAACCCTACTAGAGGTAGACTCTGGCCATCTCATTATCATGAGTATATGAAAACATTAACCAAATTCAGGGTTCTTTCACGGGACGCGCTTACAGCAATAGGCATTAGTATGACCAACAGTGTAATCTGCCGCCTACATTACGCTCCTCCCGCAACCCTCCGTTACCTTCCCACCTCCCTCTAATCCTCGTGGTAACCCCACACTCACCGGCCCCTGCCGCAAACTCTCCTGAGTCCGCGGCCGATCTTCAGCGTCCTCCGGTGGAATCCACCACTCTTCACACCAGGGCTCGTCCGTTTCTTCTCCCTCGATATCTCCTCTCCTGGGCTTCTCCACGCTGGTCACTCCGGAGGATGTCCCGTTCTTCGCTGCTCCTTCCGACGTCCTCTCCCACTCTCCAGCTTCATGCAGATGCCCGCCCCCTTCCTCGCAGACCGCCGATTTCATTGGTCTTCCGCGATTGCTGTCGTCCTCTTCCGGGTCCTGCCTCCCCGCTCTCTGTAGGGAGACGAAAAGACGGCATGGATGTGGATCGGGAGTTTCCTCGTTCTGGTCTTGAGACTGATCCCGGTGACTTCCGACCATGGGACCGCATCGGTTAGTAATTCCTCACACTCCGTTTTAAATATTAAGTCACCTCTATATAGACCTTGTAGGCCACAAATCAGAATGCTTGATATTAAATCGTAGGACATGCAAAAATGTAATGATAACATGTCCTTACAGGGACAAGCACCCAAGAACTATGTTTCATTGTAGCAGGCTTAACTGTCCTATTTACAAAACGTGAGCACAGATTAGCATTATAAAATTGTCTCGGGAATGGAACTAGCCATAAAAATAATATAACTATTTTAGTAGTTATTGCAAATCGAATTCAATGGTGAAGTCGAATTTTTAATAAATATTAAGAAAAAATAACTTTTGGAAATTGCCTTTTGCCTTCCTGAAATTTTTGGAGGCTCAATTTGCATTTGCTCTCCCACTCCTGCCAGCTATTCATTAGCCTTTAAATAGGTGTGAAGAAGGAGGAGGTAGGCGAGCAAGAAGTTAACAGGGAGAGCCGAGCCAAGGGACTGGCATGGCTCAAAGAGCCCGCGCACTAGCCGAGCCCTGAAAATGCGTAAATCATTGAACAAACGTGGTATAAAAAAATTATAGTCATGTCAAAATTCAAACTACATTTTATTAACACGCAGAAGCTTTTCACCTTACTACATCCAATTATATCACTACATTTACGGGCATTTAATAAAAGTGATGGTTTTTAAACATGACAGATATTTTCATTTCCCCCACCCTGACGACAATGCCACTGGTGACTGGTGCACTAATAGGAAAGTCTCTTGCCATTTGCACCCTGTACGTGGACTATATTTTTATTATATGCAACAGCACTAGTGTATTAAATCAAAGACAAGTTTATTTTCTCATAGACTGCACATCCTAAACTCATGTACTTGAGGGTGTTCTCAAAAGTAACAATGAAGAAAATGAAGCTCAGAGAAATAAAGTATTATTCAAGGATCGCACTGTTAGGTGAAGTGAAGAAGCTGTGATTGATTCCAGGTGTTCTGATTCTTCATTATGGAGTTCAGCCTCTAAATTGGTACCTCTGTCTCTCGAATGTTTTACGTCTCACTGCCTTTTGTTTAATTCTTGGTGTGTTTGGTTGGAGTGTGGTGGCAGGCAGTAGCCACACAAGAGCTTGGTTCTTTTTGGGCTTGAGAATCGAAGAGAACCAGGCATCTGGCTTGGTCCTAACTCAAGCTTTCAGTGGCTAGAAAAAGGCATGAAGTGCCTCATAGAAGCAATTAATAAAGGAGTTATCTCTGCTGAATGGGTAGACATACCTCAACTGAACCTGAAAATACAATACGCACGGTGGGGCTGTGAGCATTCTTTTTTACATTAAAGTGTTAAACCCTGCTTGACAGGTCTGATAGATTTAGGAGAAGCATTCTTGAAAGGAAGAGGAAACAGGATGCAACACTCTGTGAACGCAGCCCGCCTTTGGGACGCCCTCCCCTGTAATCTAAGGATGGAACCAGATTACCTCCGGTTCAGGAAACTTCTGAAAACACACCTGTTCCCCTGATCCCCGTTTCTCTTTTCTCCCTTACACTCCACCCTCTCGACTGTCCTGGTCTTAGCGCTGGGATACTTCCGGGTTACTATGCGCTCTACAAAACCCTAATAATAATAACACCAATTATTGTGTAATCTCTCTCTGGTTGCAGAAAACCCAAATTTTGTTCTACAAGATAGCTGTCTTTGCATTTTTTGTACGTCCAGTGAGTGCTTTAGGACTCTAAAATTACCATAGTACACTCCCACACACATCCCAGCCCTCAGAACCCAAAATTAGTGTGGCCATGACTTTCCCCATCTTGAATATGGCCATTCGTTAGGGCGAACCCACTAGCTTGTTCCAGGCATAAATGTGGCGCCTCCAAGCACCCACTTCAGAACACTCCTAGAACTGAGGAAGGTAGAAGAGGACTAAACCTGCTGCCTGTGACTAGAGAATGACCCGAAAGGGCTAGACTTGCTCCCTATTATGTCCAGGACAAAGGGGTTGACTCCAAGGGTCATACGGCGGACCACCTGTTAAAGCAAAAGTGACACAGCAAGCTATAAGAGGCATTTTCATGCAACTACACAGCTGATCAATGGCAACTAGATATAGACTGGGCCTTACTGTTTGTCCTCTGCCTGACACACTGTGAGTCTCTAAGTGTCTCCCCTGAGGTCATAGGTGACTTTACAATTGTGTCACTGTGGTGGATTGGGACTTAAATAATTATAGTTAGAATCTAAAATCTTTGACTGGGACAAACATGGTTGGTGATTCCCACCCGTCCTCCATCGTGGCCAGCCTCATATTGTACCTTGGTTCTGTTCTACTGCGACCATTGACTATCATTGGCACTTTATGCTTCGTAATGCTATTTCTACTTAAAACTTTAAAAATTCACATCTCCTGTACCCCTTATTAGATTTTTATCATTTTGGAGTCTTTTGTTTATTACGCTGTAGTTGATCATTCTATTTCAGTTTAGGGTTTCTATTGTTTTGCATTTCAGCTTTATTACTGTTTTGGTACTGTAAATATTCTTTACAAATGGTTCCAAATTAAGCCTGTCTGCTCTGCGCCATAACTACCAGGAGATTGCACTCAGGTTAGTTTAGTGACTTTTAGGGTTCTCCCTGACACCGGGTTTGTTAATCCATTGAGATTGGTAGTCACCCGCCACAAATAATAATCCAACTTCTTACACCACTCCAGTTCAAGTGCTGAAATATCAGGTACCCAAAACAGCTGTATGAGTAGGAAGAGTGTTTCCTTTGGAAGAGAGGGTATTCTCTTTAATTCTGGAATAACTGCAACTTCAACAAAATCGAACTCAATCTACAAGACTTCCTGCATCTTTGGCTTTCCAATTACGAGGCTGCTCAGTATACAGATTCAACGTCACTGCTCCAACGCTGCTGAACATTTTCCTGCCTGCCCATTATCACAGGAACACACAGGGCAGCAGGAGCAGGTAGGTGAACGATGCTGGGACCCACAAGATTGTTGTGATACATGGGCTTTGCGGATCACTGGTGGGCATAGGGGTGGTGTCAAATGATGAAGCAAAAAAAGCAAGTACAAAAAATGTATGCTCTGCTCAGGGTTAGAGCAGAGTCTGAACTGGGGTGGCAGAGTGGGCTAAAGAACGGTGATGGATTAAACCCAGATCTGTTGACTTGGTGTGAGTGTTTGATTGGTTCAGATGCTCCGTCCATCACCACCCCCTTTTGTACCGCTTTGTTCGCCATAAGTTGGCAGGGTGTTCTCAGATGTGAGTCCCTTACTCACTTTGCTACTGGATTCAAGCAAGCCGGGCTGAAGACGGCTGAAATGCCAGAAACCAGTCCACGGAAGCTTGTTTCTGGTCCAGGGAAGGCATGGCTTGGCAGTTCGGGCTGGACTGTTCCCATGAGGCACAGGGTCAAACTGTTTTGCATATGGCCATATCTGAACTGGGGTGGCAGAGTGGGCTAAAGAACGTGATGGATTAAACCCAGATCTGTTGACTGGGTGTGAGTGTTTGATTGGTTCAGATGCTCCGGGTTAGGGCATTTGGATGGGGCGGGGGTGATCCATATTAAAGGAGGGTGGAAAACTTTGCTTACGTCATAGACCTGATGCTTGCGTTGGTGGCTTCCTCCAAGTGATATGCCCTACAGTCAGGCTACTTATGAGACCTCTTAGGCAATGTTTAGAGGATCAATGGAACCAGATGCACAACAATTGGTAAAACGTACGTTGTCTGTTTCAAGAAGTGTCTCAGTCTCTTTGTGTTGGTAGTATCATGCCTGTATGTTACAAGCCAATCAATCCTTTCCATCAGGAGTTAACAATACAATCCATTGTAACCGAAGCATCCCTGCTGGTATGGGAAGGGCCTCTGGTGCCTGAGGAGCAAGGAATTTGGTGAAAGAAGGAATCCTGTCATATCCGCATGCTACAACCCGGAGACAGACTGCCTGTCCCTCAAGCTTTCCTTCCTTCTCTGATGCTGGACAGAATTCTGGTCTAGATGAACAATATGACTACCTTGTTGTAGGTAAACCGCAGGATGGCACCAGATCCGGAACTCTAGGACTTGAGGAAATGTCAACATATTGGGTAATGGATCATTCCGAGGGTTTATCAATCAAAACAGTTTCACCTTCCAGGAGTACAAAAAATACACACTTACAGTGAGGAGGGCCTGAAACGAAAACCACCAATGGGTTTTGGAAACAAAGTCTTGCCAGTCATTTTCAAAGAATGCGGCATTCTACACATAGACCTTTTGGCACAGCAGAAAACATAAAATGCTGAGTCTTCGTCTGCAGACACATGGAGCCACAGTTACTGGTCAAGGCATTTTCACTATGCCTTTAAAATCAATCCCACTCATTTTATCAATTATGTTAAAATGAAAACTTACCAGACCCAGACTGATTGACAGTGCACCAGGGTGGTCATGCCATTGGTGGTTCATAGATCTACTTGGCCAGTGTGAAAGGCCGTACAAGAGACTACTTTGGAAAAGCCAATCTGTTCTCCAAATTTCAAGCCCAAGTGATACATCCAAATGATATGTTGTGATCCCGCTCCTCGGGACACCCGACCCCGAGCCGACCCCTCACCTCTGTTACCATCTCACCCCGCATCATGCCCGCGTAGACGCAAAGGGTCCCCAACAACAGCGTCCATGACGACCGAAATCCCGCCCCTCTCTCCCCTGCAGGATCCAATCCAGTGGAACGAGGAACCGGAAGGACAATCCTACGACCCCGGAAGTCCCACCTCCCTACAGCCAGCCGCAGATAGAAAAGACGGAAGGAGAGAGACTGGCGGCGTCGAAGGATCGTGGCAGGAGCTTTCGGCTGGAGCGGTGACGGACGGAGAAGACGGGAACGGCGACAGCGAGGAGTGGACCGAAGAGTGGTGGAGTCCCACGGAGGTGGCTGAAGAGCGGCCGTAACTCGGACGAGAGTTACGGCGGAGCGCGTGAGTACCAGTTCCACTTAAGAGCACATTAGGTGCACTGTGTATATAGTAGAACTCCCCTCCCGCTGTAAATTGTTCCCCGCTATCCTAGGCACGTCACCATTAGGCACTAGGCAGTTTGTATATAGATATCCACCTAGCACTGTATAAAGAGCACCCCTCTCCCCACCACCCTGTGCACTTCTTTTACTCTCCCATCCTCGACTCTTGCCCGTACCTCCCTCCATCCGTACCTCCCTCACTCCCCTTTCGTTTCCCCACACGACCCGGGTATCGGTGACGGGATCGGACCACGAGTCCAGTTTACTAACGGCTCCCATTTCTTCTCTTATTGCCCTCCGAGGTACTCTCCGACCACCCAGAGACGGCTACACGAGAGACCAGGACGCCCATCTACCCCTCGGGAACCTTCGGAAGAAGAGAGAAGAAGACACGCCGCCGGCCCCAACATTGGACCCGACCCCTTCATTGGTCACCGCAGCCCACTGTGTACAGACTTAATAAAACACTATCGCTCACTATATCCGGCCTCCTCGCCTGATTTTCCAGTCCGCTGTCCACCCACGATCACATCTGGTGTCAGAAGTGGGATTAACTGGAGGTATGGAGGCCGTGATGAAAAGGATGGCGGAGTCCCAGGAGCAGCTGGGCAAACTCATGGAGCAGTTCCTAAAAACAGCGGAGGATGACCGTGGACAACTCCATGATGTCTTAAAGGGACAGGGTACCACCCATGTAGAAGCCATGGGGAAATTGACCGACGTCTTAGGACAACCGAGACCAATGTCCTCCCTCCCGTCGGTGGTTCTTCAGAAATATGTGCCGGGGGAAGACCCTGACTTCTTTTTTACCAACTTTGAAAGGTTAGCACAGGCGGCCACCTGGCCTGCCGATCGATGGGCTCATTATCTCGGACCTCTGCTAACAGGGGATCTACAGGCCGCCTACCAACAAGCGAACATTCAGGGCAACACGCCATATGCAGATGTTAAGAAGTGCATCCTTGAACGGCTGGGTATTGACGAGGAAACGTACCGAGTACGACTACGACAGGTAAAGGAAGGTCCCCAAGAGACTCCTCGAGCCCTCTCCTTTCGTATAAAAGACTTAGCCAATCGCTGGCTAAAACCCGACACCTCCACTAAAGAGAACATTCTCGAAAAGATATACTTGGAACAATTTCTATCATCCCTGCTCCCGAACACCCAAAGATGGGTACGCCAGCATGCCCATCTGACCTTGGACACGGCAATTGAAATTGCAAGCGCCTATAGCCGGGCCCAGGAAGTTCAGAGGGGAAGAGAAGATCACTCCCACCGATCACACCCTCCTACCGGTCCTCGACCTCCTCGTCTCTCTGTTCCCAGAAGGCCTGACCCACCACTTGTGTTCCCCGTTCCAATGGCACCCCGTCCTGTCAATCCTGGACCACAATGCTACAGCTGTGGAGGATTTGGCCACATCGCCAGAGTTTGTCCGCACAAAGAAGAGCCGATGGAAGTTGGTCTGGCACGTAACTATGTGTGTTCCGTACCGGGGACCACCCCTCCTCCATTCCGATGTCCAGTGAATTTTGATGGACAAACCCTCATGGCCCTAACCGACACCGGGTGTCGACAGAGCGTCCTAAGGCCCCAGGCCTTATCACACCCCGTTCAACCTACTTCCAACACGGTAGCCATTCAGTGTGTTCACGGGGATACCAAGACGTATCCGACCACCCAGGTAAAGGTCCGACATGACAAGGATCCCGGTACCACTCTCACTGTGGGATTGATCCCTACCCTACCGGAACAGGCGATTCTGGGGAGCGATTATCCAGGATTACCTGCACTGTTGCAAGACACCACCAAATCCTTGACCCATTGGTGGGAAGAAGCACCCTTTCCTAATGGACTGTCCTCCCCTGAACAGACACGCAAACCGATTAAAACCAAAGCACAGAAAAGAAAGGAAAGAAGAGAATATACAGGCGCCTATCCAGTGATCCCGGATGACCATCCTTGGCACACGGACCGGGAATTCAGGGCAGCCCAACAGGAAGACCCTCTATTACAGGAAGCCTGGGGAAGGGCTGTGGACCAAGAGGATCCCCTTATCGTAGGTCCCTACTTTTTCAAGAAAAACGGGCTGTTATATCGCAAGGGTGGGAACCAACAGAACCCCCAACTCCTGGTCCCCGGCCCCTTTCAGGAGAAGGTACTCTTCCTGGCCCATAGTCACCTTCTGGGAGGCCACTTCGGAGAGGAAAAGACTAGTCAGACAATCTTGGATAAATTCTACTGGCCTGGGATTTTCCAACACATCAAAAGGTTTTGTAAAGAATGTCCAGTATGCCAGAGACATAGCAGATACAAACCCCCTAGGGCACCGCTACAACCCCTTCCCGTGATTGATGTCCCCTTCAGTAGAGTAGGGATGGACATAATTGGACCCCTGTTACCCTCCCGCAGCGGATGTCGCTATGCCCTGGTCATTGTGGACTATGCAACCCGATTCCCTGAAGCTCTCCCCTTGCGACAGCCCACCACCCAGAACATTGCAAAGGCCCTCATTTCAGTCTTTACTCGGGTAGGGTTTCCCAGAGAAATCCTAACCGATCAGGGTACCCCTTTTGTCTCTGCCTTGATGAAACAGGTCTGCTCCCACCTAGGAATCAAACAAATCCGTACTTCTGCATACCACCCCCAGACCGACGGACTCGTCGAGAGGTACAATGCCACCCTGAAACAGACCCTTAAGAAACTGCTGGGGTTGGAAGCCAAACGGTGGGAGGATATGCTACCCCTGGCCCTGTTTGCCATCCGTTGCGCTACCCAGAGTAGCACCGGATACTCGCCCTACGAGTTGTTATATGGGCGACCCCCTCGTACCCTGCTAGATATGGCTCAAGAAGCTTGGGAAGCCAAACCAGACCGTACTCGGCCTCTGCCAGAGTACATGGAGAATCTAAAAACCCACCTATCAGTCATCAGAGACATAGTACGCCAGAACCTTGAGAACGCCCAGAACAAACAAAAGGGACAATATGACAAAGGCACCAAACCCAGAACTTTCATAGCAGGCGATCTAGTATTATTAATGCTACCCTCTTCTGATCAAAAACTCCTGGGACAGTGGCAGGGCCCTTACCCCATCCTGCGTCAGGTGACCCCGGTCACCTACGAGATAGACATTGATCATGTCCGTGGAGTAACACAAATATATCATGTCAATCTTCTAAAAAAATGGGAAGGCCCACGTCCGGTTTTATCAGGAGCACACTACCCAGACCCCCTTTCCTTCAACCCCTGTATTGACCGAGATATCACGTCACAACAGAGACAGGAACTAGAGACAGTCCTTTTTCCGTTGCGACATGTGTTTTCCTCTTCCCCGGGACACACGACCATCACCGAACACAGTATACAAACAATACCCGGGAAGGTAATCAGACAAAGGCCGTATAGAATCCCTGAGGCCCGCAGAGAGGTGATACGAACAGATGGTAAAGATGGGAATCATCGAACCATCCACCAGCGAGTGGAACTCCCCGATAGTTCTGGTACCCAAACCGGACGGATCTGTCCGTTTTTGTATAGACTTCAGGGAGGTCAACAAAATATCCACTTTCGATACCTACCCATTGCCCCGTGTCGACGAAATGGTCGAACGTATAGGGAAGGCACAAAATATCTCCACGCTAGACCTCTGTAAGGGGTATTGGCAGATCCCCCTTAGAGAAGAGGACAGAAAAAAGACGGCCTTCTCCACCCCTGATGGCCTGTATCAATTTCTAGTCCTCCCTTTCGGTCTTCATGGCGCCCCAGCCACGTTCCAACGGGCCATGAATACCATCCTAAGGCCTCATTCCCTATACGCAGGCGCGTATCTTGATGATATTGTCATTTATAGTGACCACTGGTCCCAACATCTAGAGCACCTTCAACAGGTCATCACCTCCCTGGGAAGTTACGGTTTCACCATAAACCCTGCGAAAACCACTCTAGCCGCACAGACCGTTAAATATCTGGGCTTTCTCCTGGGTGAAGGGTTAATAAGACCACAGGAGAGTAAAATTGATGCCATTCAATCCCTCCCTTTTCCTCAGACCAAAAGAGACCTCTGTGCTTTCCTGGGGCTATTGGGGTACTACCGACGCTTCGTCCCCAACTTTTCCCAAAGAGCAGCGCCCCTCACGGACCTTTTAAAGAAATCAGTAAAAACAGATGCCCTTCTTAAAACGCCCACAGCGGTCTTGCTACATGCGTTTTCCGATCTGAAAAACGCTCTGACCTCCCATCCTGTGATAGTAAGCCCGGACTACACCCTGCCCTTCATACTACAAACGGACGCCTCCGAACAAGGACTCGGGGCGGTCCTTTCACAGAAAAACCCTCAGGGAGACGAGAAACCTATTCTCTTCCTGAGTAGGAAACTGTTCCCACGAGAAAAAAACTATGCCGTGGTAGAGAAGGAAGCACTCGCCATCAAGTGGGCCGTGGAAAGCCTTCGCTATTACTTAGAAGGGAGACAGTTCACCATCTACACCGATCATGCTCCCCTCGAATGGATGGCTCGGAACAAAGGGCACAATGATCGAGTCCTTCGCTGGTTCTTGTCCCTCCAACCTTACCACTTCACAACCATACATAGGAAGGGTTTAGAACAAGGTAACGCTGATTATCTGTCTCGATACCCTGTTTCCTCACCGGGTACAAGAAAGACAGCTAGGGGAAGGGAATGTGATCCCGCTCCTCGGGACACCCGACCCCGAGCCGACCCCTCACCTCTGTTACCATCTCACCCCGCATCATGCCCGCGTAGACGCAAAGGGTCCCCAACAACAGCGTCCATGACGACCGAAATCCCGCCCCTCTCTCCCCTGCAGGATCCAATCCAGTGGAACGAGGAACCGGAAGGACAATCCTACGACCCCGGAAGTCCCACCTCCCTACAGCCAGCCGGAGATAGAAAAGACGGAAGGAGAGAGACTGGCGGCGTCGAAGGATCGTGGCAGGAGCTTTCGGCTGGAGCGGTGACGGACGGAGAAGACGGGAACGGCGACAGCGAGGAGTGGACCGAAGAGTGGTGGAGTCCCACGGAGGTGGCTGAAGAGCGGCCGTAACTCGGACGAGAGTTACGGCGGAGCGCGTGAGTACCAGTTCCACTTAAGAGCACATTAGGTGCACTGTGTATATAGTAGAACTCCCCTCCCGCTGTAAATTGTTCCCCGCTATCCTAGGCACGTCACCATTAGGCACTAGGCAGTTTGTATATAGATATCCACCTAGCACTGTATAAAGAGCACCCCTCTCCCCACCACCCTGTGCACTTCTTTTACTCTCCCATCCTCGACTCTTGCCCGTACCTCCCTCCATCCGTACCTCCCTCACTCCCCTTTCGTTTCCCCACACGACCCGGGTATCGGTGACGGGATCGGACCACGAGTCCAGTTTACTAACGGCTCCCATTTCTTCTCTTATTGCCCTCCGAGGTACTCTCCGACCACCCAGAGACGGCTACACGAGAGACCAGGACGCCCATCTACCCCTCGGGAACCTTCGGAAGAAGAGAGAAGAAGACACGCCGCCGGCCCCAACATTGGACCCGACCCCTTCATTGGTCACCGCAGCCCACTGTGTACAGACTTAATAAAACACTATCGCTCACTATATCCGGCCTCCTCGCCTGATTTTCCAGTCCGCTGTCCACCCACGATCACATATGTGTTTGAACTTGGGAGCATGGCTCCTGAATAGGTTCAACATGGGCCCTAGAATTTGCCTAAGCTCTTTATGGACACTAATAATTAGACTAAGAAACCGAACACAACGAGGGTGTATGTGTTCTCATGAAAATCCTCCTCTGTGGTGCCAGCAGGAAAGACACCATCATCTCCCAAGAACTAACAGTTCTTATCTTCTTCAACTGTCCATACCCAGACTCCAGTATTTCTTCCTCAAAGTACATGTAGCTGAATTAATGGCATCTGGAAAAAGTCCTTCCTAGAAGTTCTTTTTCACCATTCCAGTCAGAAAGGCTTTTTTGGAATGAGTATATCATGTTCGTGTTTCTATCCCAAATAATGGCCCGCTATTTGAGCTGATGCATAAGGTTTCTTTCCAGCAGCTTTCATAAAAGGCCGTTTTTTTTTATTGCTGTGACCTGAGCTGATAAGGTAAGTGAGATCCAGGCCCTGGTGGCCGAGGAGCCTTACACTCTTCTCATGCAGATAGGGTTTTAATGAAAACCCATTCATCTTTACTGTCTAATTTACTTTCATAGTTTCATGCCAATCAAAAACAGCCATCTTATTACCGGTGTTCTTAAAAAAATACATTACCAGCAGAAAGATTCCTTAATGGACTAGACGATAGTAGCACAGTGGAGGCATTCTGTGTAGACAAGACAAAAATTTGAAAGTCTAATAATACTTTCACTAGACCGTATTCTTTTATTTAGAGGCCAGAGTGTATGCTATGTTGGGTAAAGAGGCGTTGAGAAATGTCTTTGGATAAGGTCGTCTATCTTTAGTACAATTGGGGGTTCTTGGGGAATAAGTTTGCGATTCTAGTGTTTCTGGAGTTTGTGAGAATCAGTGAACATTCTACAAAGCAGGTGGAAAGGCTGCTTAATTGCTTGCAATCCTAGTTATACATCATGCAAATCTTCAGTAAAATCGTAAACCAGTTGACTTGCCCTCCTTTCTCACTTCAATTTTCAGATAGTAGCCCACATATCAGCAGAGATCCTTACATTGGTTTCCTGGTAGAAAAACTGTTGCTCTGTAGCAACTGGAAGTGAAAGACATGATGGGTTAGGGAAGTAGATAGCGTCTTTAAGGAAGTCCCATATTTTCAGTTAACCCCTTCGATGCTGATGACGAGCTCAGCTCGTCATCAGCCACGGGTGACGTGTGCGGATGACGAGCTGAGCTTGTCATGTAACGCTGTTATTTGAAAACAGCCGCACAGCGCAAAAATAACTGCAGCAGCGATGCGGTTAAACAGGGCTACTACCTATTAGCTTGCATTTCATGTGGTTTAATTTTTAATGGGGTGTTATCTACTACAAGGTGGTTTATACCTTTTTGGTAGAAACGTAGTTAAGAATTAGGAAATTGGCCCGAGATAGTCTGCTGTTTTCTATTTGCGACACCAAACGTGCAGGGTTACGCATCTAATTTGATTTCACACATATGTGGAAAAGAAGTTTTCCATGTCCTTGTGCACATGTGGGACAATTGTAGGGGTTGACTTTAATGAATATTCCTATAATACTAAACTAGTATTACAAGTTTGTAACCTTTTCTTCTGCCCCTTAGGGAACCCTCAATGAGTTGTTTTTATTTTTTCACTGAGTAACATCAAATGCCATGTTCAGTAGAATTAGAAGGACATTAAAGCCAAAAAGCCCTGTGTAACTCTTCTTATTAGATGAAATCTACAAAGAGTAGATGGGATCAGTCTATAAAGATATCCTCACCTTCAGCATGTGCCTTCATTCTCTAGTAAAATCTTTTGATACTAAGCTGCTCAGGGGACTTGGAGGGAGAGTCTTTGTTCATGGGATTTTTTTTCTTTACTTTAATATTAATTATGAACAATCAATCAATCAATCAATCATTTAATTTGTAAAACGCACTACTTACCGGTAAGGGTTTCAAGGCGCTGGGTGGGGGGGAGGGGGGGGGGGGGGGGAGTGTTGCTGCTACTGGACGAAGAGCCAGGTCTTGAGTTGTCTCCTGAAAGTCAGCAGGTCTTCGGTTTGTCGTAAGTAGAGTGGGAGGGTGTTCCAGGTCTTGGCTGCGCGGAGGGAGAAGGACCTGCCTCCGGAAGTGGTTCGGCGGATGCGCAGGACTGTGGCCAGGGCATGGTCAGCAGAGCGGAGTTTCCAGTTGGGTACGTAAAAGGAGAATCGACTGTTGAGATAGGCTGGTCCGGTCTTGTGGAGTGCCTTGTGTGCGTGGATCAGGAGTTTGAAGGAGATTCTCCTGTTGACGGGGAGCCAGAGCAGGTTCCTCAGGTGGGAGGTGATGTGATCGCGGCGCGGGACGACGAGGATCAGGCGTGCAGAGGCGTTCTGGATTCTCTGCAGTGTGTTGATGAGCTTGGACGAGACTCCGGCGTAGAGGGTGTTATCGCAGTCGAGTCTGCTGCGGACTAGGGCCTGGGTGACTGTTTTCTTCGTGTTTGTCGGGATCCATCTGTAGATCTTGCGGAGGGTGTAGAAGCAGGTGGAGGAGACTGCGTTGACTTGTTTGGTCATGGTGAGTTTTGAGTCGAGGATGACTCCCAGGTTGCGTGCGTGGTCGGTGGGGGCCTGGGGGGTCCCCAGTGATGCGGGCCACCATGAGACGTCCCATGCTGAGGGGTTGGACCCGAGGAGGAGGATCTCAGTCTTGTCTGAGTTCAGCTTAAGTCGGTTTTCCTTCATTCAGTCGGCGACTGCCTTCATTCCCTGGTGGAGGTTGGATTTGGAGGTGAGAGGGTCCTTGGTGAGGGAGAGGATCAGCTGCGTATCTTCGGCATAGGAGATTATGTTGAGGTCGGGCGATGCATGCTAGTGGTGCCATGTAGACGTTGAACAGCGTCGGGCTGAGGAAAGATCCTTGTGGGATGCCGCAAATTATCTCGGAGGCCTCGGACCGGAACGAGGGGAGGCGGACTCTTGAGTTCTGCCAGAGAGGAAGGAGGTGGTCCAGTCCAAGGCCTGCTCCCGGATGCCTGCGTCTTGGAGTCGTGTGCGGTGACAGACTGTGTCGAAGGCGGTGGAGAGATCCAGGAGGATGAGGGCCGCCATCTCTCCGTTGTCTAGAAGGATCCTGATGTCATCTGCGGCGGCAATGAGGGCGGTCTCAGTGCTGTGGTTGCTGCGGAATCCTGATTGGGAGGGGTCCAGGATGTTGTTGTCTTCGAGGTGATGTGTGAGCTGGGTGTTAACTATCTTCTCGATGACCTTTGCTGGGAATGGAAGCAGGGAGATGGGTTGGAAGTTCTTGAGGTCGCTCGGATCCGCCTTGGGTTTCTTCAGTAGGGCGTTGATCCATCCGTGCTACCAGTTCTCAGGGAAGGTGGCGGTCTCGAAGGAGAGGTTGATGATTTTGTGCAGGTGGGGTGAGATGGAATTGCTGGCTTTGTTGAAAATGTGGTGTGGGAGAGGGCGGACGGAGTGGATTGTGCCCATGGTCTTGATTTTGTCCTCGATGCTCACGTTGGCCCAGGTTGTCAGGGTGTCGTGGACGGTGGGGTGCGGGGGGTCCGGTGCAGCGAGGTCTGCAGGGGTCGCCCAGGGTTTGAGACTGTCATGGATGTCGGTGATTTTCCGGTGAAAGAAGGTGGCGAGGGAGTCGCATAGGGCTTGCGATGGGGGGATGTTGTGGGTGCTGGAGCTGGGGTTGGAGAGTTCCTTGCTGTTGTGTGCATTGTTGTCAAGGTAGTCTGTGAAGGTGGTCCTTTTGGCGGTCCTGATGAGGTGGTGGTGGTTGCGGATGGTGTCTTTGTGGGCAGCGCGACTATCTGGCATCTTGTCGCTGTGCCACATGTTCTCCAATTTCCGGCAGGTGCGCTCTGAGTCTAGGAGTTCCGGGGTGAACCAGCTGACTCTTTTGCTGGTGTCTCTGTTGGTGGGGTTTTTCAGCGGGGCTACGGTGTTGGCGCAGCGTTCGAGGGTGAGTGCACCATCATCGGGGTTGGTGGGGTTGGTCGGAGGGTTGAGTGCGAGGCTTGTCTGTAGTTGTTCTTCAGTGACTTTGCCCCAGCAGCGGCGGGGGGTCTGTAGGGTGCGGTGGTTTGTGAGGGGTTTTCGGAAGGAGAAGTGGATGCAGTGGTGGTCTGTCCCCATGAGTTCTGAGGCGTGCCTGAAGTTGACATGGGGGCTTGAGGAGAAGATGGCATCTAGCGTGTGACCGGCGATGTGGGCCGGCGTCGTGACGAGCTGTTTCAGTCCGAGGTTGGTGCGGTTGTCGATCAGGGTGGAGGAGTTGTTGTTGTTCTCCAGATGATAGTTCAGGTCTCCGAGGAGGTAGTTGGTGGAGGTCAGCACGTGCGTGCTGATGAGGTTGGCGATGGAGTAGCGGAATTGAGGCCGGGGTCCTGGCGGTCTGTAGACGAGGGTGCCTCTTAGGGTGGTCTTGGGGTCCGAGTGGATCTGGAAGAGCATGTGTTCGGCGGTGCTGAGGGTGTCATTGGTGTTTGTTGAGACCCTGATGGCTATTCCTCCTCCGGCCCTGTTGGTGCGGACTCTGCGGGTGATCTTGTACTGGTCTGGAATGGCTATGGCGATGTCTAGCGAGGAGGCTTCGTTCATCCAGGTCTCGATCCGGAAGTCGACGTCCGGTGATGCTGTGTCTAGTAGGTCCCAGAGTTCGACAGCGTGTTTGTGTGCGGCGTGGGTGTTGATCAGGATGCATCTAAGCTGGTTGTGTTCCATCGTGGCGGGCATCTCGGCGCTTACGAGGCAGGAGAAGCTGCAGTTCAGGCAGGAGAAGGGACCGTGGGTGCGCTTCGGGGCAGCTTTGCAGCAGGTGTGGGTCCTTCCCGGTTTGAGAGCAACAAGGGTGTTGGCGTCATAGCGGCAGCAGTCCATGTGGCTGCTGTGGGGGGCGGTCCAGGCGTGGACGAGTGTAGACGGGCTTGCCTTAGGCGCGCCTTCGGCACGCCCGCTGCGCGCGGCTGCCATATATGGGGAGGGAGGAGCAGCTGGGAGGCGGGAGGCGATGGTTGGGTGGAGCGAATGGGCGTGGAGGGGGCGGGGCCGCAGGGGAAGCAGCGGCGGGGACGGGGGAAAGGAGACAGGCGCGAGCACGGACTCAGGAAGGGGGCACAGAAGTCAGTACAAGGGGTACAAAATCAAAGGGGCACAGAAGTCACAGAAGTCAGTCGGTACAAAATAAAAGGGGGCACAGAGGTTGACGAGGGGTACAGAATTCAAAAGGGGGTACAGAAGCAAAGCGGCGAGCGGGGGGCAGGGGGCACAGAAGAGGAGCGGGCAGACCGATACAGACACACACTACAAACTGCAACGAACCTAAGGCCACCACTGGCCACCAGGGATGAGGCGCAGGTGGATGCCTGCAGGTGGTGGAGGGCCTTGAATTCACCGGCGGCAGTAGAGACAGCGGGGGTGCAGGCGGAGCTGCAGGTGGGGGGGGCGACCTACCAGGAAAGGTCAAGGGTCGCTCCCAGACACAGGGACTGGATTTAGGAATGCAGAATTGGACCAAAGTCGCAGCCAGTTACGCTTTTGATTCTTCATGCTAGTGTTTTATTTCAACGACCAGTGTGTCCTACCTTTATAATATTTGTTGTCTCTGCTGCACTCTCATTTGGTCTTGCCTGGAGAGCCTCTTAATGGTGCCTGTTTAATCTCTCTCTTGTAGGCCCCTTCCTGCCTCATTCTCCAAATGCCTAGGAATGGCAAAAACTTCAAGATGTTCAGCACCATCTTGCCTACCCTGGAACTGGACATCACTGACCTCCTGGAGGATAGTAAGAGCATTCTTTGTACATCTTCTGGGGCAGGAGGTGCAGGGTGAGGTGGGTGGGTACCGAGTCTGTGTCCTCTAAGCAAGGATTACCCAACAGGTATGTAGGAATCCGTTCCAAAGAGGGCGCATTTCCTCCCAACACATCCACTCTTTGACTTCCTATGGCATCATCACATTCCGCTCCACGCTTCTTCACTTCCATTACTGCAGACCACTTGGCAATACAAAAACAACCAATATGATGCACTGCTTCTTCTTATAATTCAATAGGATAACAAGTCAATGAATGCTTATGGGCAGAATAACATATCGAAAAAAACAGGTGGGGGGGGTCAAAGGGGAATTTTTAACGACCACGGTAGCTCAAACCCCTATTTCCTAATGAAAAAACAAACAAGAGTTACCTGGTCCACATGATTGCTTGTGTGTTGTGTCGCGCAAAAACCGTTAAACCAACATGTCACCACTATGATAATGCTGGGTTGGAAAAAATTCCCATCAGCCCACCATTATGGTGGAGTATCGTCATGTGGGATACATGTCATAAACCCAAATCTCTCCCAGCGCACCTGGTAATGATGCGGAGATGGATTTTGAAAATACTTTTCCAAACCACAGTATTTCAAAAGTAGGACTGATGGAGTGCAGTGCTCGTGAAAAAGAAAGTGAAGTGTAGATAAAATTGGCTCCTGAGACAAAAAATATGTTTATTAGGTATTATCCCAGGGTCAAAGGATAAAAACAACGCCTAATAGTCTTAAGAAATGACTATATAACGGCGCAGTGCATTAAGGTCGACATGTTTCAGCTTATGTGGACAGTGAGTCCAAGCTTTCTTCAGGACCAGATGATATTAAGCGACTGCAATTTGTGAAAACTAGGTGCATTGACAATATGGATTAATCCTACCAGAAACTTTGAGCCCAAATGTTCTCTGGTGTTTATCCAACTATTCGTTATTCTCCTAAAGGAAAAACGTATACCATGCAGAACATTTACCAAATGAAAATGAAACAGTTTTCTTATCAGACACCTTTATTTCTTTGATAAAATTCTTAAAGGAACCTGGCAGCGTCATGGTTCTTCCTGGTATCAACTCATTGTTAAGCGGCTACTACTACTGGGCAGTGTAAGTGGGACTTACTTTGGGTGCATTAGTGACTTCGTCTTTGCTCCTTGAACACCCCTGCCTTCTTACATTCCATTGGAAGGCGAGGAGCTATACGTGTGTTTGATGACTATACCATCTTCTGAAATTGAAGGACTCCCAACACTTCATACATTTTCATGTGTTTAGTCCGAGTGTTGACACACTGTGTGCCCAACTCGCCTTCCAAAATCTTATTGTGCTTTAAAGCATTTCTTGCAGAAGCATGTGTGCCCTTCTGAAAGGCGAAGACCACATTTTGACCTTTAAACACATTGAATCTACGTTTCTAAAATATCAACAATGTAGTGGCCATTCCAGATGCCATGTGCCTGTACTGCAAAGCTGCACAGAGTATAGAAAAAGGGCTCAAGAGGTCGGAGTTCTTTAGTAACAGTACCTTAAAGTAAGCACTTCTGCAGAATGGGAAGAGAGCAACTGTTCACCGAGATACTACTACACAATAGTAAAGAGTAGTTAGGCCTTTTCGCCATCGCTATAGGCATAAGCCATTTCTTAAAAAGCTACTCCTCTGTACACGTGCAATCAAGTGTCTTTCTTCGTTTTGTTCTGAAAGTAATAAGTACCTTGTGCTGATTTCCCACAGTATCAGGTGTTAGAATAATCCTTAACCCCATTGTTTCAACTCCCCTCCCCCTTTCTATCTATCCTCTATTGGGGACTTGTTCTTCTATGTTTGACTAGGCAACTGTAACTAAATGTAACTATGCTAAACTGCTATTCTTCTCTCTCCTGACCGCTGAGACCTGAGCAACATGGCTGATGCCCGGTGGAGCTGCTAGACAGCTAAAGAGGAGATTGGCCCTGGTTCACCCCCTCGGCCATCACCTACCCAGCCAGACATTGGGCACAGTGCTCCTCGTCTCCCAGCTGTTTTACTATGCTTTTGCAATGAGTGTCATTTGTAACGCCAGGATCCTCATGTAAAGCGCTCTGATACCTCCCGGTCTAGCTAGCGCTATATAAAACTCATCAAATAAAATAAATATATCTTATGCCCAATTCATTAAACTTTTCTTAGTTACTCTAGTACCCCGTACCTGTGAACTCCCCTTTCACTTAATGAACTCAGTTATCTGCAAGACATAGTCTTGTCATAAGCAGAGTGTGCTGTGGGTCCGCCTCCTTAAGCCCATTGGCTTATTTGCATTAGCCTCTTTAGTCCATTGGCTTGAGGCGCTGTTGGTCAGATCTTAGATCGGCCCAAAGGAGTACCTGGCTCACGTGATGCTGTTCCGGTCCACCTCTTTGAAGAGCTTGCATTTGAAAGCATGAGGATCGATTTTGCATCTCAGAAGTACAGTCAATCCTCATCATCACACTTTCAAAATAACATTTTTTTTGTTATTCATCTAGTCTGTGTGTATTCTATATGCACTGCATTGTACCTGTGATCATGCAGTTTTCTTTGAGTACATTAGTTTCAGAGTAAATATGTGTGAGTCCCTGTCTATGTAAAAGATCCAAAATTACATGTTCGCACAAACTTTCCCAGCACTTGTCTAGTCACTTAGTTTTGAAAAGACTCCACTGCATCACGCTGGATGTGACCTAAAAAAGAGTACGTTTGTAGCTTGTGCTTCTCCATCTGCTCCTCAGCCGGAGGCACCTTAACTTTAGATGTACAGTAATGCTGGGTACCCTTGTTCTGGCCTTTTCAGATGTTAGTCTTGCTTCTTTAATTTGACGTCTATAGCTCTTTCACATTATTGCGATTCTTATTGATTGTCTTAAGTTTCCCGGGTGATGGGGAAAGTAGGAGACTTTCTGAGGGCAAGTTATAAGGTAACCTGTTGCTGGATAGTTTCCTCCTATTTCAGAGGGAGTATCCCCCTAAGAGACCAGTGGTCTTGCATTTGTATCTATTTACAGTGTTCTATAGAGTACCTATACCAGGAAGGTGTTAAGTCTAGATTGAACGTGGCGACTCATATATAGCATGGAAGAAGATAAAAACGCAGTAGATGGGACAATGGGAGACACCGAAAAGAAGTCATTGAGGTTAGGATGGAATAAGTGGATTTTTAGAGAGGTTATAGTAGATGAAGGAAGGGCGTTTCAGAGCCTAGCAGTAGCACCAGAGAATGACTTTTCTTTAGCTAGAGATGAGTTCATGGGCCGAGTTTGCCCCGGGAGTGCTGTATTTCTCAGGCCGCCTTGGCAAGGACCGTCTGGCCCCAGCAGTGCTGCATTTTTTTAGTGAGGACTGTCCCCAGCCCAGGAGTGCAGAATCCTTGAAACCATGGTAAGGGAATTCTCCATCCTCAGGAGTGATGTGTTTCTTAGTCCCAGGTGACAAGCGTCTCAGACTTCTCCAAGTGATGTTCTCTGCAGGCTCTAGTGAGGGCTGTCTCCGGCCCTGGTGAGCTCTGTCTGCCAGACCCTAATGAGTTGTGAGGAAGGACTCCAGCCGCAGTTGAGCTGCATCTGTTAAGTTAAGTGAGGAATGTTTTTTTCAGAGTGTTGTTTTTGCCAGACTTTGCCGACTTGTGGCAGAGGTTCTCCAGTTCAACGAGGACTGTGACTGAGGCCCTAATTAGGAAACCCTACAGATGGAGTTGTGTTCTGTTAGTACTGAAGGAATCACTGTGCACCCTTCTCTTCCAAGCCCCTCGGGCGTGCTGCATCTGCGAAACATTGGCACTGCTGGATTGTAAGGAATGCTACGAAGATCCCAACATCAGCCCTGGCCGCATCAAGCAGTATTGCAGCATCTGCAGCAAACAGGTAATCCTGCCTCTGGAATGGGCTGTAATTACTTCCTGAAAGCAAATAGTTCTAGAGAAATGCTTTTTCTTGGACGTTTTGTAATCCTATTTTTGTTCTTTCTTGATTTTTTTCTTTTCTTCTATCCTTAAACCAAGTGTTCTCTTTATTCTGCTCTTTTCTAAACTTTCTTAATCAGTACATCATTAGTCTTTGCGTTTGACCCGCATGGTGGCTTGTGCGTGTTTGTTTGTCCTAGCCTCCTGTTATTCTTGAATGTATTTTGTGTTTTTCTGTTTTCAAAAGACGATCTTTTGTGTCTTTCAGTTTCATTAAAAGTTTTTCTAAAACTCTCTACCTTTCCTTCTCGTCTTCTGATTGTCCTTCTCTTTTTGTACTTCTTCTTTTCACAAGATTGATTGTTGCTCATGGGCTCTAATTCCTCGTCACAATTTTGTCTCAATTTGTTTTTTGAATTTTAAGATGCCAGTTCACCTAATTTCCTTAAACTTTTTATTGCCATTGTAAACTTTACCTTTCCCAGATTTGCGTTGTTTGGCGAAGTAAACAGTTGTGCTTCTATTTTGGCTGGAGAGAAACAAAGAGCTCAGGAGTTGGTAAACCTCTGCTCCAAGTAGTTTCCAGCAAATAGGGAGTTTATTGGCACCTTGAAGCGGAGTTATAGCAATAAGCGCTAAGCGTGATCATTCATGTGGTGGATGGGGCTTAGAACACGCGCTACGCACAGACCACGGGTTACCACTAGGTAGGGAACTTTCTGTACTAGGCTAGGCAAATAGGCTAACCGCATCCTCCAAGCACACTTTGTCCTAGTGTAATACACTTCCTTCAAGAACGTAATCCCTCTACAGAGGAGACTTAGGCCATGCTAGGAACTGTGAGACAGACACTTAAGCAAAGAAAGTGCGACCCCCTTGAGGAGTTCACTCGATTGGGCTTACATGTCAGTCTTTCAGAGGATCCTAGGTAAAAGGAAAGACTGCCTGTGCAATACTGTGGGCTCATCTCTTGCCTCGAGCATAAAAAACAAAGCTACGCCAGGTTGTGTAGCCCAGCCACTAGTGGTAGTCTCAGCATGAGGCCCCGTTATTGCAGCCATTCTGGACTCGTCGTCCTCTGCAGCCGTCAAGCAGGATCCATAACTCTTTCCACTGGTTGAAGTGGAGGGACCGGCATTTATCTAAGGGGCTCGGATCTGGCAGCCTTTAAACATCCTTTGAGACTGCATATTTGTAAAGAAGTTCAAACGTGGGTTATAGGTGAAATAAGTATTTATTGTAGAATAGGATCCCATCCACAGGATAAAGAGTCACCAGTAGCAAGGTCCAAGCTCAATTGCCTAGATACTCTAAACATCACAACTACAGAATCTGTACAGGGCATTCTAATGCATGCCACAATATTCCTTCCGGTTCCCCTGAATGAGCATGAGCACATTCCTCCTTCCCTTACTTGGGCGGCTCACCAACCGCAAACAACATCCTCATGGTATTGGTTATTTCAAGATTTATTTGTGCACCCATGGCTTGTCTATCACTGAAAAAAGAGAAGACAGTCCTAACTTGGCAAGTTACCCCTAAAACGGTCCTTGATTCCCCTAACAGTGGATTTTTGGAACCTTGGGCTAACGTTATGGAGGTGCGACACCAACTGAGGAAGAATACACAGAAGCTATCACACGGGAAAGGTTGTCTGAGGCCATCTGACGGGAAAAGGATATTTCACCCATTGACTGGCAAATTTCTATACAATGAGATAAGGTAGTGAGAGTCAAGGACGTATTAGTGTACTGCTGTATAAATCATGGGCATGCCCCCATCTTGAGCATTCATTGAAGTTCTTGAGCCACATCTGGAGTGTAGTTCAGTTCTAGAGGACACATCTGGAGTATTGTGGTAAGCTCTGGTGAATAAAGTAGAGGAGAGGAGTCTATTTTGGCAGTTCAATAGTGTGTCATGGTGGGACTTGTATCGGCTGTGGACAGGCTTACTACAGGGAAAGCATAATAAGCAGGTTGTGAGTGCTACGCTGGATACAAAATACCCCCGCCCGTATCTGATGTAGCAGATGCAGAGATTTCTCCTTCTCCCACCTAGCAGCAAAGATATGGAACAAGCTACCCTTTCATCTGCGGACCTCCCCTTCGCTTTCAGAGTTGTGAAAGTCTCTGAAGACCTGGGAATTCAGCTAATCAACTGGACCCTGCCAGAGCCTGGATACCCTTATGGGTGACAAGAAGCACTGTACCAATTTACTAATTGATTGATTAAAAAATATATGGACAATCACTTGGGAGCAATCCTTGTGTAAACATTAACAAATAGTGGATAATAAGTATGATCTAGGGTTGCAATAGGCAGGTATGGAGAAGACAGTGGTTCAGATGTCTCATATTGGCCCTTAATATTATCATGTGTTAGTGGGTCACATGAAACGATCCAGGAATGCTTCTGAAAGGAAACATGCTTGGTAATAGGATCACCAAACATTTTTACTCACTGGAACATTGTAAACATTTTTGAAAACTACAATATGGTATAATGGTTAATTTGTGGAATGTGTAGCAGTAGATACACATGCTCTGCACAGTCCTGCCAGCTAACGTTGGGCTCAGACGTGCACAGCTTGTTTTTCTGCAAAGAAGTCTTTTGAGTCACAAGGTATAGTGACTCCTCCTATGACTGGTAATATGCATCGGCCCAATGGTTAGATTGTTACCCGCCCAGAGGGTGAGAATGGAGATGGAACACAGAAGTGTAAAAAGATGACCATCCCTGTAAATGAGGAAAACGAAAGCAACTAGTCTGCAACAACCGTAGGCTTTCGGGGAAGTTGCTGGGTACATGTGAAGCACCAGCATTACATGCCATGAACAGATGCTTAGGGGGTAGGTAACATTTTCCATTCGTTGCATGTGTAGCTGTAGATACATATGCGCTGCATAGACTGTAATACTGCACAAAACAAGGTTTGTTCCTGTAAGGCTTCAAGGGGAGGGATCACTACATAACAATATAAGCAAAGATGTACCCCCATTCGCCGTTCTAAACATTAGTGTTCAATGAGCCCAGGAATATTTAATCAAGTGCCTAAACATGTATCACTTTCATATTTTTCTTCCACCAAGGAGTCGATTCCAACACTGGTCTATGCATCCCTGACTTTCTGGGTCTGTCGGTGACATCGCAGCAGATCATAACCTTTAGGGAGGCCCTGCTGTTAATCTTCAGCAGGCCTGCAGCTCCCTCTGGCATGCCTTTGTGCCCCAGGATCCGCAGGGGCCTCCAGTCATGGTACTGCCGGTGGCTTTGTCTTCGGTGCGCTCTGTGCTCCTCGTATTGAACTGAACCTCTTCTGCCCTTCAACGAGGTTCTCACTGACATGCTATAAGGCACTTGGCTAAACCATGTTGTTAGGGCTGAAAAGTTCTCTGCATGGTAATAAATGTGCCCCAACTGTATTTCTGTCTGGATCCCGAATGCTGATTTTTGTTGTCATAGGCAAACACTGATCATTCATGTGTGCCTTGACATAGGCCAGTCTCGCGGATTGCGGGCTTGTTGGACTGGGAGGGGTAACCAAAGGGCTACCCTCATAGGGGTAAAAGGCTACTCCCTTTACTAGGAGTTAAGCTGCACAAGCGTGATGGTGGCAGCATACCGTGTAGTGATCTGCAAGAGTGAACAGGTCCTTTTTACCTGTGCCACGGTGGTGAGGCCTACAGGCTAACTCATTTAAAGTTCTACTGTTGTGTGCTTAACTCATCCTTTGCTTACATTGGTTTGGTGTGTACTGCTGCACAGGGCATGTGTGGCCTACGTGTGCTGGGTGTATGTGTGTCTGTGAATGTTACACTACAGGAATAACGCAGTACTGCGCAGTGCATGTGTTATATTTATGTGCCTGAGAGTGGTACAATACACGAAGGATGTGGTGCTGTGCAGTTTGTGCATGATAGATAGATGTGCTGGGTGTATGTGTGCTGTGACTGGAACAAGACATGGCACACTCTGGGTTCCATTTTGGGAGAGTAAGAGCTGCTTGGTGAAACATGAGGAGACAAGGTTGAGGAATCCCCACAGACAGATTTGTGTATTGCTGCATTCCTGTAAGCTGGGTGGGGGACACACTGGAGAGGGGAGAGCCATGTCCCCCCTGCACACTACAAAGGCTGCTCTTTGGTTCAGAGAGAGGTCACAAGGAAGGGGCCTGGGCACATCTCAGGAAGAAGATGGGGCTGATAAGAGAATCATAAAGAGTAGGGTTGAGGCGGTGGGCTAACCTTTTGATACACAGATCACTGTGGCTTACATCCAGGTTATTAACTTCAAGTCACTCCCATGGCCTCTGTAGTGGGGCTGTCAGCTTTGGAGTCGCTCTTGCTGTGACATACTGCTTTCTGGAGGAAGAGCGAGCAAAGCAGTGGGTACTTCAAAAGGAAGCCAACCCCCAGCATAAACTTCAAAGACTCAGACTCTAAATGGCATGCAGTGCCTGGACATGTACTATAAGAACAGGAGCTTGAGACCCCAAAAATTGTCAACTGTTAAGCTGCCAATCGGGCTGTGCTAGGAGTGGGGCAGCCTACGCCTGCTAGTCTTCCAGCTGGGTGAGGCAACATCACCCAAGGAATCCTAGACCATCAGCCCTGGAGCACCAGCACCTGTCTGCTTGCAAAGACCAGTGTGCCTTGTGAGGAATAGGAGAGCATTGGTGGGAGCAACCTCTGGCGAATCCTGTTGTGGGTATTACCTTAGCAAGGTGTGAGAAGATGGCTGCTGCAATGATAAGGTTGATGCATGTGTGCAGAGAAAGTCAGCAACTCTTGTATGCCAGAGGAGGGCTTCCTTGATAATTGCTGCATCAAATGGGTCATCGCCCGTGTACAGTGATGATCCTGTGATGTGACCCGGTAGGCCAGGAGGGGCTGCAGTGAATAAATTGCTATACTGAGTGAGCCCTAGCCCTTGTGCAGTGGAAAGGTGGGGATCCCGTACGCTAGGAGGGGCCGTCGTGAAGCAAACTGATGTGCTGATCAAATCGGAGCCCTGTGCAGTAGAGAGATGGTGACCCCGTATGCCAGACGGTTTCCCCAGGACCAAGCAAGAAGTGGGACCTGGTCTGGATTATCACCATAGGAGAGAGGCCAACACGATGACAGCTATGGGCCTACACCACCAGCTCTTTCACACTCCCCCTGACCCCTCTGTCCCCCACTCACTGTGGGAAGGACCAAAGAACTTACCCACTTGGAGAAGCCACTAAGACCCTCTGATCACTACAGTTGGACAACCTCATATGGGGAACTTGAGGACCCTCCTGGGCTGCATGCAAATAACCTACCAGAGACAGCTGCAGCAGCTCCAGCACCTGTGACAGGGACATGCCCAGGGTCTCCAGTCGCTCAAATCCTGCAGGTGCAGGTAGGACTACTTTGGGCCAGTCAGCCCAGAGGGAACTTGCTTGCCAGATAGTTCTTGGGCACTGGAACACGTTTGACTTTTATATATAGTCTGTTCTTGGGCACTGGAACACGTTTGACTTTTATATATAGTCGGAGTAGGACTCAGACTACTGGTAGGACTTCATCTGAATGGCGCCTATAGTGAATGGGGAATAACCACTACCAGTAGAGCTAGGAGAGAGTTGGGACTTAGGGACCCTGGTAAGAAATACTTAGAACCCTGACCTCATGGGACTGTGAAAGTTGTTTGTGAATGTCGTATTTCCTTTTTTGGTGGCTGCTGTAAAATAAATGCTTTTTTTTCATGGAGTAATTTCAGCTACTTCCTTGTGCTGACGAAAAACGGAGGCCTTCAACCTATTTTGGATCTTTGCCCTCTCAATGCCTTTTTGCAAAAGGACAAATTCAAGATGCTTACACTGGCCCAGGTTCTATCTGTCCTGGTTTCAGGAGACTAGATTGTGATGTTGAACCTGCAGGATGTCTATTTCCAAATCTCAGACCTGCAGGCCCACGTACGACCTGTGGTCCAAGGTGGGTCACAAGTATTTTCAGTGTGCCGTTCTCTCTTTTGGCCTCACCAGTGCCCCTTGGGTGTTCACAAAGGTGATGGTTGCTGACCATCTTCAAAGTCTTCCCCTCCCTCAACGACTGGCTTATTGAAGGGGGGCTCCTCTGTTGTGGACCACCTCCAGATGACAGCAAACCTCCTTACATCACTGGGGTTTACAAGCAACCTGCCAAAGTCACACTGACTCCTTTGCAGAGGCTCCCCTTCATCTGAGCCATCCTGACAGACGTGTTGCAGCGTGTTGTGGGGCCTTCCTTCTGAATCAACAAGTCCCGGGCATCCGGGCTATGATCCTGATGTTTATTCTCTCTCCTTTGTCTACATGAAGATGGCTCTAAGGCTACTTGGTCCATATGCTTCCGCCATTTTTCTCATCGACCACACCAGATGGCACATGCAAGTTCTAAACTCTCAGTACACCACGGAGATTACGGATTTTAACCCACACCTAGAATGCCGGAAAGAACCAGGAGTAGACAACATTCTTGAAATCTTAGAAACTTTTGGAATCCACCAACTGGTCTCAGCACCTACACACCAGGCAGGCCACACGTTAGACAGAGTTTGTTCTAACTCCACCTCATTAATGGTCATCACCCCAATCATTCAAGTCTGGTCAGATCATAGGTTAATTCCCTTCAACATTGAGACTACAATCGCCAAACACCCTCTTAAGCAAATACCCCCCCACGCCCCTGACTGCCAAGTCGCCATTGAACCAAACTGGTATCAAACCCAAAGCTGCCACACCTGGCTAGTGCATCCACTCCAGTTCTATCAGGAGACTCACTGGAAGACACACAACTCTTCCATACTTGGATGACTTCGATTAGCAATGAGCTAGCCCCGTTAGAACCACAAACAAATAAGCAAAAATCTAATATCTCAGCACCTTGGTATATACCCACAATAGCAGAGCTCCACCTCCAGTGCAAACAACTGGAAAGGAAATGGAGGAGAGCATACACCTCAGAAGACCTAAACCTATTCAAATTGATTCGAAAATAATGTCACCTGCACAGTAAACTAGCAAAAAAGAAGTATTTCAAAAAAAAAAATACTAGATGCCCACCGTGAACAGAAAACAATTTTCACAAGCATAAAGTCCTTCACCGACCCAAAAATGTCGGGTAGCAAAATTCCCCCATCCCAGACACTGTGTGATCAGATCTCGGTCTTTGAGGAAAAAATTCTCAACATACAAAAAGATTTTCACACACACACAGCACTCAAGTTAGAGCCTGACCCCACCCACACAAGATCTCTCCTACATACTTTTGGAAAATGTTCCCTCGAGCAAACACACGAAGCAGTAATTGCCTGCAAATCTGGCTCCCCCTTGGACGCATGTCCCCCTGTGGTCCTTCATAAGATCATAGATACTGTAAACCGGGTAATTAATAACATAGTTGACTCTTTGTTGGCCACAGGTATAGTCCCTGCTGAATAGAAACTGGCAATAGTCAAACCACTTAAAAAAAAAACAGAACATGGATCCATTCAAACCTTCAACCAATATCGTTATTACCCATTCATGGCAAAATCACAGAAAGACTGTTTAACAGACATCTAACTGACTTTCTTGAAAACGCCAAGATACTACACCCCCGCTAATCTGGCTTCCACCCTAAACACTCAACTGAACCTGCACTACTGGAAATAGTTGACACATTAAAATTAACCCTAGATAAAGGTAAGAAGGCGGTGCCGATTCTATTAGACCTGTCAGCCGCATTTGACACCATTTCACGTGACAGTCTCCCTACCCGGATACAAAATAGCGGCATATCCAGCACAGCACTAGCCTGGATAAAATCCTTCCTCACTAACCACAGACAAGCAGTGGCCCTAGGAACATTCCTTTCAACTGAACGCCCCATCATATCAGGCGTCCCACAGGGCTCATCTCTTAGCCCACTGTTTAACATCTACATGGCCCCTCTCATCTCACTGATGGCCTCTTTTAGCATTGAAACAACATCATCAACATCAACTGATCATGGCCCTAGACAAAGACTCTAACAATGCAGAACTTAATTTTAAGCCATGCCTCACAGAGGTCATCCTGGATGAAGCTCGACCACCTTAAATGCAACATGGATAAAACCGGAATCCTGCTGATAGGGAAGGACAATCCCCATTGGTGGCCTGAAAACACCCTTCCCCCTACCTCTCTGAATTCAATAGAAGTAGCTAAGAATCTGGGGGTGAAATTTGATACCTCGCTCTCTTTTCGAGCTCAAGCCCTGACAGTAGCACGGACGTACTTCAACGTAATCAAAACCCTTAAAAAGTTTTTGGACTACATTCCGTTCTCTGCGAGGTGGCATTTATTCTGTCTAGACTAGACTACTGCAACAGCCTACTCGCAGGAGTAAACAAACACGTACTAAATAGATTAAGGGTGGTGCAGCTTGCAGCGGCTCGCTTAGTGCTAAACCTGCCCCGCAGGTCATTCTCCTCAGCAGCCCTCAAAACCCTCCATTGATTGCCTATACATAAGAGAATCCAATTCAAGGTTCTACTAATCACTTTCATGGCCTGTAGAAACCTAGGACCTAAATATCTATTGGCTAGGTTTACCCCTACACCACTGCTAGGATACTCAGATCCTCATCAGAAAATGTTTCTTAAACCCTCTGCCTTTAGGTGAAAAACCAAAGGAGGAAAATCTTTAGCATCTCTAGGAACCAGAGCCTGGAACCTCAGGCCAACACATTTAAGGCTGATGGAAGCAGAAACCCAGTTCAGAAAGGCCTTGAAGACTTGGATCTTTGCCCTCCTTCTCTCTGTCCCACATAGCGCATGAATGCTCCTTTCGGAGTGATAGTTGCGCCCTATAAATAACCAAATCAAATCAGTGGGCCCAGCACCAAGGGGGAACATGTCAAGATTCCATCCGCGTTTCAGAGGAGACTTCAAAAGATCTGCAGTAGAGGCCGCTCGCCCACAGTTGGACCAGCAGCAGACTCTTCTCCCTACCCCACCCAGATCTGACAATGGTGATGAATGCATCGCTGCTGGGCTGGAGAGGTATTCTGGGAGAGGTGGAGATCAGAGAGCTTCCATCTCTGGCAGAGAAACAGTTTGCTGGAGTTGCAGGTGATTAACTTGGTATTGAAGGCCTTCTTGCCATCCATCAAAAGGAGACTGGTGCTGGTTCTCATGGACAACTGCACCACCATGTGCTACTGCAACAAGTGGGGTGGGGTCCTAAGTCCTGTGCCAGGTGGTTCTGTGCCTCTGAACTGGCTGGATTGTCAGAGCATCTCTCTGGTCATGACCCATCTGGCAGGACCTTAGAATGCCAGGGTAGAGGAACCCACCCAATGACACTTAGCAGATCACGAATAGCAGCTACACTATGAGCTGGCATAGGACATCTTCCAGTCAAGGGAAGAACACTGACTTGATTTCTTCACAATGTACAGTGTCAACTCTTTTGCATATTGGAGTATAAGAAGGCTTTCTCTCTCTCTCGGAGAAGCATTCCGACAAGATTGGAGCACGAGGGCGCCTGTATTCTTTCCTGCCATTAATACTCCTGCCTGATGTTCTGAAGATGATCAGGAACTACTCAGGCCCAAGTCAAGTTAGTAGCTCCTGATTGGGCCAGGAGTGTGTGGTACCCAGAATATCTGGGGTAGAGCATATGTCCTCCAATCAGGCTGATGCTTCTGGAGGAATTTCTGTCTGAGTAGCAGGGCAGTGTCTAGTCCCCAGGTCTGTGCAATCTGTACCTTCATGCATGCATGCATTAGATTAAGCATCAGTGGTTAATTTTCGATCTTCCTTTCGAAGTTGTTAATGTGATCTTGGCAGCCAGGTTCCCTTCAACGAAATCGGTGTAGGACGAGTGCTGGGATAAATCTGTGGCCTGATGTGGCACCCATCAGACGTTGCAGGCCAAATTTTTAGATGTCTTGTTCATTTTATCTTTGGGCCAGAAAGGACTTGCAGTGGGCATTTTTTAAAGGTGACTTGCATGCCTTTTCAGCTTTTTTACATTTTCCGTACCAGCAGTTCTTATTGGAATCACCTGTTGTAGTGAAATTGCTAGTGAAATTGATTAAAGATTTGCCACATATATTTCCACCAAAACCCTTTTATGAATCCACAATGAGAGTTTAATTTGGTTCTCGCTTTCTGAATGTGTACTCCTTTCAAGTCAATACGCAGTTGCCCATTAGGCCCATTGACCTTGACAACCATCTTTTTGGACACAAGAACATCAGCTCGTGGCTTGAATGAGCTTCAGGTCCTCTCTGTTGCTGGATGAAATCACCTTTTGTCTGGACAAGCTGGTGTTGAAAGCCTTAGACATGTTCCTGACGGTGGTAGTTTTGCCTTTTCATGTAGAACCAGCTATCTCTCTTCTGACATTCTTTGCTCCACCTCATCCATTGCTTGTACCCATAAAGAGCACTGAATATTTATATTGATTGTACCAAAAACCATCGGTTAAATGATCAACTCTGTGTGGGATTCTGTGGAGCAAATAAGTACAAGGCAGTGCACTAGTGGGCCATACCGTGATGGATAGTCCTCTGTGTTAATATCTGCTACCCACTGGCTAAGAAGCAGCCTCCAGAAGGTCTGAGGATTCATTCCACCAGAGCCAAGGCTGCTGCCAGTGTGTTGGCATGCAAAGTGTCTGTCCTGGATATCTGCCAGGCTGCAATGTGGGCACCAGTTCACGCAATACTGTTGCATTGACAATTTGGTCCGTTGCGATTAGCATTTTGCTCGTTTGGTCCTGCAGGATTTTTGTTCCGAGCCTGTACACAGGCACACCACCATGGGAGTTATAGATTTGGTATCTATTGACTAGGTGAAGAATATGCAATTAGAAGAGTCCATCAGAAGAACAAACTACTTAGCTTCAACAGTGCTCTTCTGATGGATACTGTATCATAACGCAGATTTCTTGTAGTCTTCTCACCTCCTTCCCAATCAAAAAAAGGTCACAATTTAGGAATCCGCACACTGGTCCTACCAATCTGCAGATGGGCTATACATCTCAGGGCGTAGACAAGCCTGCAGAAGAAACTGAAATTAGCATGCATGGGTGGGGCCTACATGTAGCTCAAAGTAGTTACTTCTAGTGGAATGAAGTCTGTGCGGTGCACAAGGCACCACCTACCGGCATGCAGGTGCACTTCTTTTTGAGTTTCCGTATCCATTCTGGCACAGGGGGATAGTCACAATGTGAGGAATCTGCAATTGGAGTATCCACCAGAAAGAGCATTACAGAATGTAATTAACTTGTTTATCACACACTCCCAATACGTTCCACAAATGTCTCCAGGCAATTTGCTAGGCAAAAACATTGTATCTAGTACTTATTGCAATTGTTTTCCAGAATTGGCTGCTAGCGATGTTTATACTGGTTTAGCCATTCCTACCATAAATATCAGAAAGTTCTGGACTGTTACTAAGGATTGGCTGATTGCAATGCTCTTCCAGATCCATTCCATTGGATAAGAATTATCTGTGCTTCAGATGTAATTAAAAAACTATGTCCGAAGAAGCCTACTCTGAAATTTTGTCTATTTATTTTTCCTCTGTTGGATGCTTTCAAGCATTCTGTAACTGCAGTGCACATCTTAAAATGCCTTTCAAAAACCTGTCAAATTGTACAAGTTTTCCCACCTTCATGATCAAGTTTTCAAATTTAGACAACGTTTCAAGCCAAGTACCTTGCTTGTGTCTTCCACCAGGTTCATCGGGCACGCCGACGAAGGACTCACCAGCCTCAATGCCTGCGTCTCCCTGAGGAACTAAGCCAGTGCACAGACTTCCCCGGGCTGGTTCCACGGCAGACCATGCAGCTCTTCGCAGTGCTCTGTATTGAGACCAGTCACTATGTAGCCTTCACCAAGCATGGACCACGTGACCAAGACTGGATGTTTTTTGACAGTATGGCTGACCGTGAAGGTAAAGGCATGGTCTGCCTCACTCTCGTTCATTCTGTCCTCCAATCTGTTTACTCATCTTCTATCCCATGTCAGTCTACCCTGTCTTCCTCCTGTTAGTCTCTCTCTCCAGCTGTATGCCCACCACACACACTGTCTCACTCTTCTTCATAGCCTGCATGACCGTTGGCATCTGTCTACTAAGTGCAGTAAACCTAAAGGGTAAAGCCTATATAACCCTTTAGAGCCTAGGCTATATTACAGTAGTATAATAGAGAGTATACATCTGCAAAGAAAGTAACAAAATACCTTCATTATTATTAGTAGAGCAACAAAAAATATTTTGCTGGTTAATTATACCTTTTTTTCATACACAATTATTTATTAACCAGGACATAATTACTATGTACAACAAGACAAATAACAGTCAAAACAGTGAAGCAATTGTTTTAAACTTCACTTTAGTAGAAAAGTTACATATAAAGTACATGTGCAAAAAACATTTTATGTTGACATTTCTTTGCATGCACATATATACATATATCAATCACAGTACCTGCTGGATATCCAAAGTATTAAAGTAGACAGTCAAATCCATTATTTGGAACAAGAGTACTGTGATTTTGTTGATCTTGTAAGGTGAGCTCCTGGTGTGGAGGGTCGATGCATTTTGGCCTTATGATTCCAGACATAGACGGATTTCCTTGGTACGATTTGTGCTACACGGCATGTGGCTCTTTTTGCTCTGACTCGTCAGCGCCACCAAACCTGGCGGTGACCCTCGAGGATTGTGTATGTGACGCGAGTTTCCCTGATCTGCTTCTAATGCCAAGGGGACCACATAAGATCTCGATCAGTCCCAACCAGGTATTGCTAGCACTGCAGTTACACATGTGCCTCACGGCAACATTTGCATGCCACTTGGCAATATATTTTGCAGGCAATCCTACCTTGCCTAATCCTGAAGAGGCCTGGAATCATAAGGCGGAAATGCGCCGACCCTCCACACCAGGAGCTCACCTTACAAGATCTAGAAAATCAGAGTTACTCAATCTCTTTGGACCATTGCTCAAATTCTATGGAGACCTTTTATCCATTACTCTATGAACAGGTCCCCATTCTTGTTTTTCGCATTCTACCTAGAGACGGTAGTCCTATTCCAAATAAGATAATCAACCATCTACTTTGTATATCCAGCCGGGATTGTGATTGATATGTGTATATATGTACATACAAAAAAATGTCAACATAATGTTTTTTGCACATATACTTTATATAAATATATATATATATATATATATATATATCAAAACGAAGAGTTTGCCTGTGATGGAAGGAGTCCACGGAACAAGTAGGTATCAGCCACATTCTTTATTTGAAGCAACAGCGGGGAAACTTACACAGCGGCAACAAGTTCATCCAGCCTGACGCGTTTCGTGCTACACGCACTTTATCAAAGGCACCGGATTTCAGAGGTAGCAGCATGACAAGTGTAGGCACCACGTTAAATAATGACAGTCCCGCCCTGCTGGGCGTGGCCACACTGTGGCCTGATGGAACTTGTGGTCCGAGTCTATCTCCAGTGAGCTGCCATGCCGCTACATCCAAGAAAATTAAAACAGCAGTGGGTTTGCGCCGCCAGGCAAACTCCCTCGTTGCTGGTAATCACCTTCAAATAACCAGCACTGTTCCCCAATTCAAAGGCGTCGACCCTCCCGGATATTCATCCTTGTTTATACACAATAGCTGCGTAGCGTCCTATAATTCCAGACTAGCAATAGTCGCAACAGACGGTAAACACTGACCTACAAGTTTTGAAGTTTAGGAGATGGGGCCCAGCCCAGCCTCAAACAGCCTTGAACGTGCTCAAACTGGAGGGGCGAAGCGCTAGATAGGCAGGAAGGCAGTGATTGTGCTCAGGTGCGGGCGTGTCCTCAGCCCCCCTGGGACTTGAAGTCTCTTGAAGTATAGTCAAAAAGAAAAGGGGGGGAGCTTGGGTGCCCCACAATACAGCACTGCACCACAAGGTCTCCTCTTTATGCTCAAATCTGTTGTGTAGGGGGGGAGTTGCCACCAGGCCTGTGAGTCAAAGTCCGCTGATGATCTGTAAGATGCGCACCTCAATGCCACCATGGGACTGCAATTTCCTCAATGCCGAGTGCTATAGGCCCCTCCTTCCCCCAGCAGGGCTGCAAAGCGTTCACACCTACCCGGATATTCCTGCACTGTAGGGCAGCTGAGTGCGAATACCTCTGCGAGGTATTCGCACTGCACGCTGTGTCCTAGTGCTCCCAGCTGAACCCTGCTTCACCTTCCAGGTCTCTCCCGGAGCCCTCGGGCAATGGTGATAATCCCTCCACTCCTCAGACCCCTGCCGCCGCCCACTTATTCCCACACCTGGCCACCCGATGGCAGTGGCGGCGGGTCTCTGGATTCCTCCGGGGGGCGGGAGGCAGGAGAGAGATGTGATCGCTGGCGGGAGAGCCCACCGCTTTGTCCTCCAGGCGCAACCCCCAGCTACAGCGACCGCAGCAAGGCTGGGCTCCGGGACTAGCAGTCTGCCATTTCCCGGAAGATCCTTGCTCCCGGGCTGCCGCGGGTTCAGCGGCAGTCACAGATCCCCTTAGTTCTCTCTTACCTATTATTATATGCTCTTGTAGCGGGCAGACCTTCAGATCGAGCACCCTGTATGCATTCCTTATTGATGTTCTAGCCTCTTTTGCCCAGGGTAGGTCGCTCTTTGAAATTTCCTCTTTGGCCCACTGAGAGATTTTGAGGAGCTCATCTGTTCCCAATCGCTGCCAGAATCGTACAAGGGCCATACAGGCGGTTATCGCCCACGAGGTGATTCCCAACTCAAGTCTGGCCGCCTGTACCATAGAAGATTTGGGCAGTGCAAATAGGCTTTTTAATATATTTCCCTCCTCTCTATCCCAGGAGGTCTTACAGCTTAGGTAAATAACTTCGGCTCCATACAAGAATTGGGGGGGCACCATTGCTTGATAGGCTTTCAGGACCGGTCTGTCCGACATTTCTCCGTATGTATTGTTGAATCTTTTTAAACCTTTCACGGAAGCCAATGCCCTCATTTTTAGTGCTTGTAAATGAGTATGCCATTTCAGGGTACCAGAAAACCACATTCCCAGATATCTATAGTCCGCTACCCTCTCAAGTAATACTGTGCCGAGAGAACTTTGTTTTTCTCCTACCAAAACAAACAATTTTTGGTTTCTCCATATTTACTACTAGTTTTTTGGTAGTACAGTATTCTTTGAATCGATTTAATTTTCTTTGGAGCCCAGTCTGCGTCTGGTCCATAATTACCAGATCATCAGCATAGAGGAGGCATGATATCTGGTTTCCTCCCAGTTTTGGGTTTGCCCCTCTAACCTCTCTCAACATTTGAGGCAGGTCTGCTAAGAACAGAGAGAATAATAGGGGGGCAAGTACACAACCCTGCCTTAAACCGTTCCCAATTGGGATTCTCTTCGTCAATCCTCCCTCCTTATCCAGGATTATCTGTGCCCAGTTTTCTGTATGCAGTTCTTGGTTTAGGGCTACCAGGTCACCCTGTATTTCATAGCCAACCAGTGATGACCACAGCTGCTCCCAGTCCACCAGGTCGAAAGCTGCACGGAAGACCACGAAACAGGCGAATAATTTTCCCTCCTGATCGATCGACTTCCGTACCATGGACCAAAGGGCGAAACAGTGGTCAACAGTTGAGTGGCCTTCTTTGAACCCTCCCTGTTCTGGTGGTACTATTTGTTTGTTGTCCACCCAGTCCTTTAGTATACCCAAAATTACTTTTGAAAAGACCTTTTCGCCTATATCCAATAGGTTTATTAGGCGATCATTTTTTGGGGAGTTTACATCACCGTTCTTATGTATTGGCCTGATAATTGCCCCTTTCCAATTAACTGGGAACTTGCCTGTGTTTAGGATCTCTTGAAACATATTAGAAAAAAACTCCGCCCACCAATCTATATTCGTTTTTATTTTAATTGCTGGTAAATTATCAGGTCCAGCAGCCCGTGTTAGATTTAGTCTTTTTATTATACCTCTAATGGCATCTGGGGACAAGTGTGCTTTAATTTCTTCCCTTATTCTAGGCCAATCATTAGTCGTTGTCCCCTCCCTGTCTGGCCATGTACCATAGATTTCTTTCAGATATGTCACCCACTTGACCTCTGGCACCGAGCAGTGTAGGGTTCCTGAGGCTTTCCCCGTACATTCCTGAATTAACTTCCAAAAGCCTCTCACATTCTTTTCTTCAATTGTCTCAAGTAAATTCCCCCAACATTTGTCCTTAAATGTCCTTTTTTTATCTCTAATAGTGACCTTATATTTTATTTTTTGTTTCTTAAGTTCTATTACCGCTTCATCACTATAATATGCTCTTAGGTGTCTCTCCTGTTTTCTGATACTGGCCTTAACCTTCCGACATTCATCATCGAACCAATGGGAGGTGCTATTGGGGTATGGTTTCACATTATTTACTACTTTACGATTACCGTGTTTTAATTTTATCCTGAGGCATTCCACCATATCCCTTATTGTATCCTCATACCATATTATGCCCTCCACTGGTGCTAGGTTATCTAAATTCACGGATAACTGGTGTGCGCTCACTTTTTTTATATATTCATCGGTAATTCTCGTAGTAGTCATTTAGGGTATTCCACCTCTACTGGAAGCACTTTTTGTCTGTGAGGGGAACTGCGTACCTGGAGTTCTACCTGTAGAGGGTAATGATCACTACCCTCAAGCCTAAGGATTTCAAATTGTTTAATTAGATAAAAGTTCCAGGCCTGAATGAATGCATAATCTATTGGGCACATTTGTTGTCCTATCTTAAAGGTACGATTCGCGGGCCGGTCTGCATCCTTCCTTCCATTTACGCAGACCATACCTATGGCCCCCAGCAGTTGCCCAAGCTCATCGTCTTGAGTTGAAATCTCACAATGGGGAAAATGTGCGAGCTCTATTTTATATACTCCCAACATATCCCTCAACCAGGGGTCCGTTTTAATAGGATTTAATCTATGATAGAAGTCCCCCAATATCATTAGCACATCTCTTGGATAGCAATCACATAGGTACTCCAGGTCTGATTTTAAACGTTCTAAATCAGCCTTATATTCATTTGATTTCCCTTTCTGTATGTACCCATTTATAATACATAAGTTTTCACCCCCCAGCATATTATTTACGGTACACACTCTACTACCCAACGCCCATTTGCACTTAAGTTTGAGGGGTTCCATATCTTTGGCTATCCTTGTTGAGATCAGCGTCATCTGGCCACCGGAAGGTCTACCTGATAGGTTCTTTTTTGCTGGTTTTACGTGGTGCGTGAAGCCTTCCGTAACAGGGGTTTCGTCGCACAGCCATGTTTCCTGGAGGCATACAATATCATTTTTCTTCAAGATATTTTTTAAATCTTCCTGTGACTTTATTCTATTGTATCCATTTACATTCCAGGACAGAATGGCAAGGCTGTGCAACGACCCTTCTTCCTAATCGATGTTACTCACCATTCATGTAGGCCAAATCTCTATATCTATTCCCAGCAAGGACATCTTCCACGTCCCACCTCTGATCTTTTGGTTTTATCGTAATTTCAAGGGCATCTTTCTTGCCTCTCCCCAGGCTAATCATCTTTATTTGTCTTTCATCTAGTGCTGCATGGTTCCTAAGGAAAGAGTTCCCTGTCTTATTCAGTAACACCTCTTCCCTTTTTACTATTCTGATTCCTTCCCAAAGCATCTCAGACTCTGCCTTTTCTATTGCATCTTTTATTAGGGCTGAGTGGAGTAGAACCTTGGTTATTTCCTCCCCCTTACTATTCGCCATAAACCCAACTTCTTTTAAATCTGCAGTACTGACATATCTTAGGCTGGGGCACATTGCAAAAGGGTTTAATTTCCTTTTTCTTTCCCCCCCCTCCTTTTCCTGTCCTAATGGCTCTACAAACGCCCAGTTATCTGTAGGGAGTTCTGGCTGTCGGTGTTGTAATATTCCATCTGGCATCTCTCCCCTATTATGCCTGCTTACTTCTTCTCTGTCTCTGGCTCTAACCCCCTTCACCTGGCTTAGGTTTGTAGGTCCCCCATCTACAGGCGTGTCCATCCCCCAACCTACTGCTGTACTCTCCTTTACCCCAGGTTGGGTCCTCCTGGTGGCCTTTTTACCATTTCCCAATCTATTCCTTATTATCCTCCTGCTTGGATTGTCTGAACTATTGCTACTTGCTCCTGTTTCAGCAAAGTTTAGTTTCTTAATTCCTTGCCTTAGTTCCTTATCCTTTATCTTATGGGCTGTAGAGGCCCCCCTCCCTTGCTCCTGATGCTTTTCGGGGTTGCTGTTAACTGGGGCCTTTTTTCCCCTCGTTTGCTTTATTTGCTTTCTATAGCTCCTTCCCCCATACCTTTTTATTATCACTGGGCGATAGGATATATATTCTGTGGGTGCATCCTCTGAATGACTACTCTCCCTTCTCGCTACATCCCCACTATCCACTATAATCTCTTCCTGGTCTTCTACTGGTCTTACTAAGGCGGGCATCAAGTTTTTAATCTGTACCAATTCTCCGATTATATCCTTGTATTGGTCACCTTGTCTTTTTATAATGTCGTTATTTAGGACTGAAACTTCTAAAATTTGGAACATTAACATAACTTCAAGCATGGATAAGCTGGTAGATCCAGTCACCTCCAAATTGCATAGGTGCACATCTGTAGCATTTAAACCGATAACCATTGGGCTCTTTAGTCTTTGTTGTCCATTGAAACTAATTTCCCGCTCAGCAGAATTCTCTTCACCCAAGTGGTTACTACTGACTATTTTATCCTCGTTCACCACCTCTGCTCCTGTGACATGGGTGAATAGTGACTGCCACATCCTTGGTGAGGAAGACAGTCGAGGTGCCAATGGAATCTCAGCGATGTTGAAGTCTGACTGGTTCAGGGGTTCCAAGCTAGATTCTGCCGAGTCTTCAATGGTTTGCGGGGTCTCTAATACACTTGTCTCCTTACGTACTGTCTCTTTCCCTTTAAAATGTTTCCCGATAAAATCCTTAATGGTTTTTGATACCGCCAACCCCCCATTTGCGCCAGCTGACTTCGAGGATGCAGGTGCTGGCAAAGGAGTTGAACTCGGGGGTTAAGTTTCTCCATTAGATATTACTCTGCTGCCGGTTGGTGTTGCCATGACTTTTTTTGCGTTCTCTGGACTTTTTGATACATTGGTCACATCCACCATTCCGGATTTATTTCCTACTTTTTTGGGGTTTTTCAGGGCCTTACGTTGTTTTGTTTTCCGTAAGGCCATTTGTTTTCCAAATTTTTCTTTACTACGTAACCGAGGGTACAAGGGAGCTTTGTTTCACTGGAAGGCTTCTGTCGCTTATGTATGAGCAACTTCCCTCTCCCCCATATAGATTCCCTTAATTATTTAATTTAGGGCAAAATATTTAAGTTTAAGAAGAATTGCCTCTTTCCCTTACCTCTGTTTCTGTGAGCCCGCACTCCTTCCTCACCTCACCATACAAAATGCAGGCACCTCTGCAACTTCAATGTCAGTATTCTCCTCTCCTGGTCATTTGAGTCTTTTCTTGAGCCACCGACCGCCTCTTAATTGTGTGCTCTTAACGGGCTTTTCTCCAAGTAGTACTGACTCGGAATTAATTAATTTGCCCACACTCTTCCCCACGTTAATAACACTTTCCTTCGCGCTTCATGTGCTGAGTCTGTCAGCGCGCCGGGTCCACGGTCTGTGGGCCCCCCGGTGGGGGGTGCGGGCGCCGCGCCCCCTCTGTATCCTACTACACGGCAAAAGCGCGGATTCAGTATTTGTCGCTTGGTACCAATGAGGGTTTGGTTACCAATTCGTGGCGGCGGCGGAAGGTGTGACAGGCGGCGGTTGCGGCGGCCGATGATTCAGCAGGCGTTCAAGGTGTTCCTGGAAATGCTCTTACTCGGTCAACCGGACGCCGAGCGTCAAGCGCCGAGGAGTTCTGAGGTGGGCGGTCCGATGGGAGTGCTGCAGTCGGGCACAGAAACAGAGCGGCTTACTGGTTTATTAGCTTTATTTCTTTGTTTCTTTGTCTATGGATAATCGCGCTACTTTGCCCACTGCGTCTCGCAAGTTCGCCCAAGTGTGAGGTAGGCGTATGATATCAGCTGTTAATAGCGCTATCACTCAGCGTCCTCAAATGCGCCTCTTTGCTGTGTGGTGCTTTATATGCGTTGTATGCAAGTAACAATCCGCAGTACGAAGGGAGCCTCCTAATGCTGATACAACGCAATGCCTGATGCTGATTATTTATCTCTCACCGCTCACCGTTTAGTGTCGTCAATGGTCTGCGGTGATCCGCGGTGATCCGTCTTGGCACGCAGCGGTCCGCTGCGACTCTCCCTCGCCCTCCCTCAATCGTGGGCGGGGGGCCGTATGCCGTGTGCCATGTGCTGGGGGGAGGCCGGCAGGAGTCAGGAGACAAGAGGCAAAGCGTTTCAGTACGCCAATTCAGTGCGCTTCACCGTGCCACGCCTCACCTCGCCGTCATAGTCCGGCTCAGTGTCAGGGGTCCCTCTGCCAATAACGAGACGATCGGCTTGAGCAGGGCCTTGAGCAGGACCTTGGATGCCTTGCTGCTGTGTTTGGCAAAGGTGATGGCGTTCGGCGTACGACGTCCTGCCTGCCCGCTTGCTTGCTTCAACTGTTACTGCTCTCTGCTCGCTCTGACTACTCTCTGCTGCTCTCTGGTGGGAATTCACTGCTTCACTCTAGTGGCATTAGCCATTAGTCATTAGTTTTTAGGGGTGGTTAGGAGCAGCCACGGCCCGTGGAGGGAGTTGCAGTGGGGCAGAAAGGCGGGCGGGGGAGGGTGGGTGGTGCTAAAAACTGGAATATGGATAATCGGAGGTAAGTAAACAATTTAATAAATAAAACGAATTTAGTAGCGCGCCCTGCATCACAAAATGCGATGCAGCGCGCGCTACGGTTTATTTTGGACCATTGATGAGCATTATATTGATTGCACAGTCGGTTTTCACTTATTATTGTGAGAATTATCACATGGTGTATTTTTCGATATAACTTTATTGAAATAATGTTGCACCCGTGAACAAGCGGCTGAGGCTGCGAAACGCGTCTGGTGATTGTGCCGGAATAAACTTCACTTGATATATGAATATGGGCTGCAGCGTGTTGTTTCAGAGATAAGAAAAGCAACTGTTCTGTGGATATATAGATATATATATTTCACTTACCTTATATATCCTTGCATTGTAAAGGCATGCATAGTGAAGACATATGTGTGGTAATGGATGCGTGGTAAAGGCATGCATTGTAAATACTGGTGGTGTTAAAACGTACATGCAGTACATGAAAACTCTTGTGGTGTACCAGTGTTTAGATTCACTTTTGGACCTGTAGCACTTAGAGACCAGGTGTGGAAAAGCATAATTCCTCGGCCGAATACCTGCAGGTTTGACCATTTCTGAAAAAACAAGGCACCACTGGTCACAGCCTAGAGGTGGGAACTCATGTACCCGCATCTTGTAGTGGTATTAGTGACTTGAGGTGTCGCAGAGGGCTTGTGCCAGGATGCAGCAGGCCAAGCAGGATCATCTAGAAATGTAACTCCTCAGATGAAGTGGCGTCAAGAAGTAGAATATGGATGCTGGGTTGGGAACCGCTTTGTATCATCTAAACGATGTGTCTCACTCCGTGGGCCAGTTTGGACTCTAGGGCTTTTTGCCCGATAGGTCAGAGCAGAGGCTTTATCCTGTAAATGAAAACAGGGTCCACGCCGTTCAGGTAAGTAGATACCTTTATTCAGAGCAGACAGAAAACGTACATTTCCTCATGTGGTAAGCAGCAACTGCCCAGCTAGCAACATTCCAGTTTAAAGCATAACATGGAACCTTTGGGCAAGGTTCTGCAAGGCATAGAAAAGGAAAACCGCAATACAATAAGAGATCAAACGTGCAAACAAAGGAAGAGCAACTTTACAACACATTAGACTAACATAACCACCAGAGGGGGGATTCAGACTGAGATGGACTAAAATCTCTGAGGAAGTCTGATTGGGAGTTTTGGAGGTAACGGTTCTTCGTCCGTTTTCTCTTTTTATACAGGTTCTATCTTTGCATTGTGATTTACTTAGTCCTCAATTTATAATGGGACGTACAGGAGTACTATTACCAGATTACAAGCAAAAAACCTACCATGGATATGAGAACACTGGGATAGCTTGGCCGTGGGACTCCTGTAAGCCACTGCTAAGGCTCGCCCTGCTAGTCTGAAAGGTTACTATTGCACTCCAGTCCCAGGATCACACTTTTGATATAGCTGGGAAGGGTTGTCTTCTTCATTTTTAATGCTTAAAACACGTTGTTATTCCTAGTACAAACAGCTCGCATAAAGGAAAGGAACAACAAGAAAAATCATTGTTATCACATGAAGGAAATGCATTCTTATATGAATTTCTCTCTGGCCATCTGCCTAGCTTAGAGTCACCATTGTAATTTAAGGCACATTCAGTAAGTTCTGGCATTGTAGCTACAAATGTTGCATTATGGGACTTGTAGCTCGCTTTTACCATTGTGAGTATATGTTTAAAAATCTGCGCTACGTCAGGTGCTGCTGGCCAAAACCCCAGAACTTGCCCAAGGTGCCACACATGACATTTGGGTTTTTGCAGCTGTGTAAATGTGTGCCTCTTTAGGAGTAATGCATTCGAGTTTGGTGTGCCCCGGTTTGTGCTTCCATAAGTGCCCGTAGAAAACATAAATCGCGCCCTCCCCTTTCTAATAAATCAGACAGATACTTATAAACAATGTATAATAAGTCATTTTGTTTTTCTTATTGCTATTCAGTCTTTACAGCTTTTTTGGGGGGCTTGTTGCCTGTAGGGTTTTGTGTGTTTCTAATTGTGTAAATAAACAGAAGTGTATGACCTGCTCACATCAGACGCAGCGTGGGCAATAAGACTGGGGTGGTGCGAGCTTCAGATTTACCAACAATCACGCTGGCATATCCTGTTCATCATTATGTGGGAAGCAGCACATGAGTGGGGCTTAAGGTCCAGTGGAAAGGAAAGTACTTAAAACACATTATTTTGTAAAAAACCATGTTTTAAGGCCTTCAAAACAGTGATGTGTGAGTGAGTATTTTGAAATCCCAGGTAAAATCGAACACACCTCTTATCATACCAGACTAAAAGCTCCTGTACCCAACTATTTCTTGAATATTACATTTATTAGGGGGCTGTAACACCCTCAAACACCCCCTTAGAAGTTATGACCCTGCTGCTCACTTCAGACGTAGGACGGCTTGAGTCCTTCACTCTTCTACCTATCACATCTATATCACATCGACGAGCATCTGCTACTCCTACACAGAACTTACTCACCGGGCTTTAAGTGGGATGAAGAAACTGGGGGGTCTCTCAAAGGGACAAGCCCATGTAATTAAGGGCATAGCTTATAAACACGTAAGCTAAAATTTGTGCTTAGCATAGTGTGCCGCCCGTATTTTGCGATTTGTCATTGCATCCAGATATGATGCAACAAGTAACATCATACCTACAACAAGTCAGGACCATTGGCTTTGTCAATTGTTGTTATTTGCAGAAGATAAATAAGCAGCAACTATGGCTAGTATATAATATTGAAAAAGCTTCCACTTAAAGCCCTGATGACACCACGACAATGTTGCTGCTCCTGAGTTTCAAAAAGAGAAGGGAAATTCAGAGAGAAAATGCCTCTCTTTAAAGGATTTCCCTTCCCCGACAACGCTCACCTGGCTTGATGTCATACCGTAACTTCACTAGGGCGAAGTAAGCAGTGTGAGCACGTGCACGTCGATGTGTCTGGTATCACTGCAGTCTTGGAAAAATGGACCGCCTATGCCAGGGCACAAAACAGAGCCCAATAGAGAACCGTTTCGAGCCCCCCTTTAAAAAACTGCCGGTGCTCAGCCCTGGTGAGATCCAGCCCACTTAAAGCCCTGCTTACTCATTAACTCAACCACACATCAACCCATAGACTTAGCCACTTAAACACGCCGTTCTTGACCTACACATTCATTCTCATCGGCCCACTCATTTACCATTCTCTAAGTTGCTTATCCACCAATTTTTGTAAATCATCCAATACATTTTATTTTACCTTACAGGTGGACAGAATGGCTTTAACATCCCGCGGGTAGTACCTTGCTCTGAAGTGGGCGAGTACCTGAACATGACACCTGCCCAGCTACGAGACCTGGACCCCAAGACCATGCCCACCTTCGCCCGCAGGCTGCTTTGTGATGCCTACATGTGCCTTTACCACAGCCCCAGCTTGAGCCTCTACAAGTGAACTTTGCACAGTAAAAGGTCTGTGTGGAGTTGACGCATGGCAGCAGCCTTGGCCTATAGGAAACAGGGATTTCTCCTCACAGACCAGTTCCTCTTAAAGCATGGGATAGGGACAGTTACTGAAATATCAGCCTCTGGTACAGCCAGCTTTTAGAGTTTCCATCCTTTATATGAAGTTTACATAACTTATAGCTATCAGTTTTTAATACTAAAAAAGTGGAGTTGCACTGGTAGGTCTATTCTATCCCAATTTGTATATACATAAATATATTTTAAAAATTGATTAAAAGGCCCCACAATTTGATGGGGAAAATTGTGAGATTTGAGGCGATGAAGAGATAAATAAAGGGACAACTTGTGTGTAAAACTAAATACTCTGTATCAGTTTTTGAAGCTGCTTGAGATGTGTAAATAAATCTTACGTTTTCTAATGTTGTTTGTCAAGACTATATGTTTATAATTGGTAATTTCCAAAATCTGTTAATGTAGACTGCAGAACAATAAAATGCTACCTCCAAATCTTAGTAGGTTCACACACCTCTCAGTCTGCCTATTCAAAGTTTTGTGCATCAGGCTTAGAACAGATGATCTACCACATTAATAAAAAATTGGTAGACCTTTTTTTAATTTTCTAACAATTGTGAATGATTTTGGTAGACCTTGTATGTTGAAAATGTGATATTTTGGTAAGCTGTGGGCCAAACTTTAGTGCTTACTCTCTGCAATTAATAAAACACGTGGCTCTAGACTCCAGTTGATAATTGGTGCTTTTAAGCTTATTATCCACAATTTTTAAAAGCTCTTCGTTAAGAGCCTTGAGTTGTTAAATTGGTTTAACCAACCAGATGCCTCAGTTATCTTCCCATTTCCATCTCTCTGCACCCAATGTAGTAACTAGGAGGATTTACCCTTTATTAAAACGTTGGAATGTTGAGCCCTCCATTGAAGAACACGGAGCAGCTCTGGGCTTCTAATGACTGGTAGAAGCCTGGAGCATCAGCATTGCAATGGTTGTTCATAGGAACAGCAGTGAACAAAGGTGTCATGGAGCCCGAAGGCATTTCAACCCCCTTGGGGTCCATGAGGCCTTTGTTTTACAAATGAGTACATTCTGCCCTATAAGGGCAGATTGTTCTTATAGCCTTTAAGCCATCCGTAGCGAGCTGTACCGGCCATTAAAGGTTTCATCCCTTGTTAAAGGCCCTCGCCTTTGGATCAGGGCTTAAATGTTTGAGCAGGCCTTTAACCCCTTCGATGCTCATGACGGAACGGTTCCGTCATGAGCATCGGTCGAGCTGTGCTCATGACGGAACCGTTCCGTCATGACCACGCCCGTTTTCATTAGGGCTCAGCACCGGCGGTAAATCTGCACCGCACGGATGTGGTTAATGCCCGGTAGATCCAACTACGGCAAGCTCTAAGGTTATATAGAACATTGGAATGTTGAGAACTCCATAGAAGACAATTGAGTAGCTTGTGGCTTCTAATGGCCGGTAGAAGCCCGGAGTATAAACATTCCAATGTTTGCCTTTGTTCACAGCTGTTGCTGTGAACAAAGGCCTCACAGAGTCGGCGTGGATTTCAACCCCCCTGGCTTTGTGAGTTCTTTTCTTTACTAATAAGAACATTCTTCCCTCTAGGGGCAGAATGTTCTAATAGTCTTAGAGTCCTCCATAGCGGGATAGACCAGCCATTCAAGGCCCTCTCCCTTGCTAAAAGCGGACGCTAGAGTAGGGCTCTAAGGCGTATAACCCACTATGGCAGGCTATAAGGCTATATTAGAAGATTAGGATCTTGAGAGGTCCATTGAAGAAAATGGAGTGGCTCCAAGCTTCAAATGGCCTTCTGCTCCAACATTCCAATGTTAGTATTTGTTTCTCCCACTTTAATTTATAAAATTCTGCCCTTGGTGACTAGAATGTTCGGATAGCCTTTTAGCCCTTCTGCCTCGGGTTCTACCTTGGGTTCTACCGATTGTTAAAGGCCCGCGCCCTTGTTATAGGCACCTGCAGCTCAAGCCTGTAATTCGGGTTCAAGCTGAAACATCAGGAATAGGTGTCTTTTCACAAAAGAAGTAGATAGTTCCTCCAAGCAAGGAATTACCACAGAATTTTCCATCGGTTTTGCTCTTCCTTAAGACATGTAGATTTTTGTTTACTTGATTATGCTTGCCTCTACTATCTCAGAGTCTAATTCAATAAGCCTCCGTTCAAATTGTTGTGTGGTTTTCAATTGATGCTGCATTTGTCTTCCACTGCAGCTTTTGTAACAGCACTGGCCAGCCATGTGTTTGCTGCTGAGGCAGCTGAAAATGAAAGCTACACTGAGCTGTTGTAAGTTTACCACAGGGGGCAGGCAGCCAGGTTGATGCATCAGATGTGACTTAGTAGAGTAAGGTTTCACCATCATGGGCAATGTCAGAAAATCAGATTTATGTGGCACAAAAATGGGCAGCTTAATTTGAAGTGTCTCTTTAAAAATGTAATAAGTTATTATTTCATAGAATACTAGGTCTGTGACCGTGCCAGGTGATAACGGAATTGCTTACATATACGTTTTCTGGCAATAAGGGAAAACTTAATATCTACAAATGCTCCAATCAGATTATTAGGCCGCTTCTGGTGAGGCCGATCACTTGTAACCATGTACCGGGGAACAGTGTGTGACCCCAGTGATGGTTCTCTTTGTGGTGCACTCTTGGTGGGATAATTCCTGACTTTTCTAATCACACTGAATTCCCATATCAAACGTAAGTACTCCACCCGCACAGCATGGAGATGGCACGTGTTGTCAAGGAATTTGAAAATTGTCATTCTTCAAGGGGCTTGGTGTCCAAAATGGGGGCGGACAAAGACCTTTGATTTAGGCGTTTGGGTTCTTTTCATCTGCAACATTGGCCTTTGTTTGTGCAGACGTCCTTGGAAGATATCAGACCAGAATGCATTCTCCCTATGGAGGAAATGCATCTTTATTGAGTAAAGGCAGATGTTGTTTGGTGTTTGTGGACACCTTTGTAAGAAGCACTATTGCACAGGAAGCAGGAAGAGGAAGAGGAAGCAAGAAATCCTGTCCCACACTTTCAAAAATAAATTGCAAGGACTGGATTTTCAATACAACCGTGCTATATGTAATAATTAAATTCAGGTCTACTCTGTCCACATCTTTACAGCCCCAAATATGGTTGCTGCCATCTTTTAATTAATCAAAGAGCCCACTGGTGAATTTGCGGCATGGAAATTTCTATAGCTAAATGTGATTAGCTGTCAAATTATTGTATCATTAAAGTCAGCACAGTTTTTGGGTCCATGTCTATGTTTGAGCATATGTGCTATAACTTCTACTCGGGTGGGGGGGGAACCACCTGTGAGATTTCTCCATTTTATCAAAAAAGGAATTCCTGAGCCTAGAAAATGTAAGTCAAAATTCAGGATCTCCCCAATGAGGTTTTAACACCTAAGGTCTTTAAAGAACTCGTACAATTATATCCCACTCCTTTGAGAGATATAATCAAGACCTCCCTTATCCCCGGTATGGGCCTAATGAGTTCAAACAAGCAGCAGTTATACTACTACTAACAAAACAAAAATCCTTGAATCTTGATGACCATGCTAACTTTTGCCAAATCTCACATATGCCATATCTATTGTAGTTGTTAGAGAAAGCTGTCTTTCTCCAGACGTAGGTCTTTGTGGAGGAAGATAATCTACTCCATTCAACGCAAGTCAGTTTCTGTAAGCGTGGCAGTATGGAAACAGTAGAAGTAGCTGCGTTACAAGGATCTACACTGTGTGCAGACCAAGATACTCCAGCTTCATTTATTCTATTGGTCCTATCAGCAGCCTTGAGTACTGTCAGTCACCTGATCCTATTGGATTGTTTGAGGAAGATTGGTATTGGGTAGTGAATGTTTCAAAAGCTTTTTCTGGGGAAGACCTAGTCAGGTCACTATGGATAATTACCCACCCCTGCAGGCTTGCTACTACATGGAGGACTCCTGCAGGACACACTGATTGTCATCCATGATTTGCAAGCTGTATATGAATCCCATTCGCTAACTCAAGTTCCGAACTTTGATCTGGATACGTATGCTGACCGCACCCAGATCTTGTTAAAAATCTGATCTGTAAACGAGACATCGTCCAAACTCTGTTAGTCTGTCACAGGTTGAGCTGTGGTTGTTCAAGCATCATTTAAAATTAAATGGAAATAAAACAAAGGTTATTTCCCCTAAGAGGGCCTCCCGTTCTAGGGTCTTCTAGCTTTAAGTCTTCATGATCAGGTGAATTAAATTTTTTAGGTATATTTATTTCAGCTGCTGACTCTTAAGAGTTTTTTTTTACATCTCTTCTTTTCACAAAAAATAGCTATTATAAATGGTTGTGTAACTGCATGATTAATTGTAACGCCTGTTACTTAGGAGTCCTGGATTATCTGATCAGTAGGTTACAAGCAGTTTAAAATTAGGCATCCAGACTAATTTTAGGGTTGGGAACTAGAGATCATATTTCATATACCCTTGAGTTGTTACATTGGCTACCAATAAACAAGTCGATGATCTTTAAGTCGTGATGTATTATGCATTAAGCTGACATCTCTCCTAGACACAGTATTTTGAAAATTAGCTTCAAGTGGCACCAGCCAAGCAGTAGGTTAAAGTGTGCTTCTCAAGCTCTCCTTCTACTTCCAAGGTTCCACCTCTCCACACTGGGAGGCTTCACCTTCTTTGCTGCTGCAGCTATCATATGGAACAAGATGTCACTTCAACTTAGGAGAGACAGTGATCTCCTAAAGTTTAGGAAAGCTTTAAAAAGATGGCTTTCTTCCTGGAATAATCTTATTTTGTAAAACTGTCTTTTCATATTATTTAAATTTTTTCCTATGAAGTTCTTTAGTGCCAGAATTCCTGGGATGGGTAATAGTCTATGCTTTCCAAGTATTAAATAAAAAAAATTATAAGCTGTCTCCCAGGATTTTACCAGATAACATTCTTACTTCCCCCTCAGGGTAAGTCAAGCCAATGCATCAGAGTTTTGCAGTGTCTCACTGGGAATGCAACAGGAAAAACTTTCTTGTCAATCCACCCAGTGCCTGCAAGTTTTCAGGCTTAACCGCCTACTTGACAAGCACTCCGCTAAATAGACCTTGGCATACAGCAGTCCGGTTTGAATTGCCACCTCCAGCTATCTCACCGACTGGAGAACAAAGAGGAAATTTAATTGCCTGCAATTCATTTTTAAGCAGTTTTGTGATATAAATGCTGACTTGACTTGCTCACCATGACTCGTGTTCTAGCACTTCTACTTTGGACAAGTTCAGTGCGGCTGGTCTGCTTCCGAAACCGATTTAAGCCAATACAATTCCATGTTCTTCACCAGCATAAATTTAATTCCTTATAGTCCAACTTGAGTAGAGCTTATTGGATTCAGCTGCAGAATCAAATCTGCCGGATGGCAGCTCAGAACAATACCAAAGGCCTCCGAGAAAGTTAAAGGCTCTAATGGAGACCAAAAGAGATGACCCCATTCCGCAGACTGCCCCTGATGACCCAGAGGCCAGCACATCCTAGGGCCTCAGAGATGGTATTGATGATGCAGGGCCTAATGGATAGCAGACAATGTGGGAGAGAACTCCACCTTTGTATCAGGCATTCCCAGAAATGGGTACAATGCTACCACCTTCTTGAAACCACCATCCTCATTTGATACCTCCAAAAAGCGAAATATTGGTGACCGATGAACTATGTGGATGGAGAAATTTGAAGACTTCATTGATGCATGTGAAAAGACTAATAAAAAGAATATTAAATATCTCAAAGATTTTGCTGGTGGTGGCATAAAGAAGTCATACAGAAAATGCCACACATTAACGAAGAAATCACATACCATCAGATTAAAGAAACCTTGAATCTCAAGTTGGATCTAATGCCCATTGCTGACTCAGAAAGATATATTTTCAGTCAAGAACAACAGAAACGACAATGGCAAAACCATTGATTAATTCGTAGAAAGACTTCACACACTCATCAAATACTTTAAGTTAATGGCTGCTAGAGCTGAGAAGTGTGCTGATCGACAGGCTGCTGACATGGAGCCCTGAGGTGCCCAGAATGAATTAGTCATTTGTATGAAAAGTAAGTCAAAGCAAAAGACTGAAGTACACAAGGTGATGTCTACATGTAAAAAGATGTTATGTTTTAGATGTGGGTTTTCATTCCCACACGAAGACCAATGTACCGCCATTGGACAGATGTGGGAAGGGGAACGATTACATGACAGTGTGCAAAGCACAGGGAAAAACAAGTGCATGACCGTGCAAATACAAAATGGCCACTGGTACGTTCCAGAAGCAACATTCAATGCACACCCACTAAACCCAGCAGAGACATCAGGTAAAATAAATTGACACTGAACTATGTCAATTGTCCTCCAAATGATCGTCAAACAGGTCTTCTATGTCAGTTTCAAGTGAAAGTGAAGAAGATAGTTGTGTCATGTCGATGTTTACCTCAGAAAAGTGTCTGCTTGTTGGTCAGGCCACATGTGAAGAAAAATGTCAGTCAAAAGAAAGTCGACATGCCAAAGCACCAAAGTCATTCAAACATTGTCCGGAAATTATACTGAATACAAGTGGTTGTTCGATACCTTATATCATTGACAGTGGCGTGTCAATAAACAATATGTCTGAGGAGAAAAATAATGAATTGCATCTCTTACCATGACTTATGCCATCAAAGGCCAAAGTGTATACATGGGTTGCATCAACAACCTTAAACATTCAAGGCTTATTTGTAGTGATGATGAAACCTAAGAAAAAGAAGGTGCAAGCACCCATCAATGTGCTTCAAGGGACAGCATCACATGTCTGTCTACTGCGCTTCAGCACGGCTGCTGATATGGGACTGATTTCCGTGAACTACAACATGAATGCTCCCCATGAAATAGTAAGTCGATTCCTTTTGTCGTTTCAGGGTTTTGGAAAGCTTAAGACTATGAAAAGAAAGTTGCATATTAACGAAGATGCCCATTCTGTTGTTCAAAGACATAAACAAATTGATTTTCATTTCCAAGATGCTGTTGAAAAAGATCTTGAATCATTACTTAAGCATGATGTCATTGAACGTTCTATTGGTCCAGCGTCATGGGTTCCTCTCATCGTGGTAGTGCCTAAAAAGGACAAAGAAGGAGAGGAACACAAATGCATTGACATGCGTCAGGCAAACAAGCCAATTGAATACCAGCATTTGTAAAGCACACAATGAGAACGTGTTAGAATTGGGGGTCTCTGGTTGGCGCAGGTAGGTACTCGCGACAAGCAGGGACCCTCTCCTCTAAGTCAGAGCACAGGATTACTCTCAGGAAATAACCCCTGCTCACCCTCTAGGTAGTGTGGTGCAAGCAGTCAAGGCTAATCTCTGGAGCACATGTGGTTGAGCATTTGCAATGTCCCACCCAGTAATCACCAACCCACCACACAGAGACACAAGGCTGTTTGTAGGTAAAAATATAGTTCTTTATATATAAATTCTCAAGCAGCTTTAGATACAGTCTTTAGGACTTCAAAATGGTTCTAGTAACGTTCAATATGCCACAGTTCTCAAAATGCAAGGTTTTGGTCCTTTAGGCAGTTCGCTTGGGTTGGTGCGCTTCTTAGCGCTCCGGTACGCTCCGTGCAGCTTTCGGGGAAGAGCCCTGCTACGCCTCATGCTTCTCGCGTGAGCCGGCGTATGGCGCGACCAAGGGAAATGGAGGGTATTGAGAAATTTTTTCAAATCATTTAAAACGATTTTTGGAACTAATTCCCTTGGAGGCATCTCCTACCTTTACATACATTTACCAAAGCCCTCCAGGGTATACCGGGTTGCTCACTGTTGTATATTCATTATCCAAGGTCATGTCACTCCATCCAAGTCAGCTGATCCTTATATCAACTTCATTGTAAAACCAAACACACCAGCTGTTTTGTTAGCCGAGATTATCACTGCCACGATGGTGACATGCTAAAGTTGAAAGATTAAATTACACATCAGTGAATGTGAACATCAAAATACAGAAATGTCAAGGGTGAACTGTCCATAACTTAAGAGGGAGTTACATTGCGAGGGTCGGGAATCTGGCTTCCGTAGAGTCTATGACAGAAAATAATTGAAGTGGCCCATGAAGGATATAGAGGAATAGTTGCCACACTAACTGAGTCTGGTTTCCATATCTTGATGAGTGAGTTCAGAAGGAATTAAAGGCCTGCCATCTATGCAACTGCCTGTCTAGAAAAGTTACTCAACACACCCTTTACATGTCAGAACTGCCGAAGCATATCTGGAAGGGTAGCTATTTAATTTTTGGGTTCACTCGACAATGAACATCACCTGATAGTGATTGTGGACGTATACTCGTGATTTCCATTCATTGAGGATCTCTCATCCACCACTCAAGACTGAAAGACTGGCATATTTGCGACATGGGATGTTCCAACCATACTAAAATCTGACAACCGCCCACCTTTCAATGGCCGGGAGTTCAAAGACTTCTTGGAGCATCTGAATATAAAGCATCAAAAGATGACTCCTCTGTGGCTGCAGGCCAACCGACTGGTTGAAAGATTTATGAGCACACTAAAGAAAGCTGTGCAACATGCTACCCTTGAGAAGCTCATTTAAAAACTGTGTTAAGCACTACATTTAGAGCTTACTATTCAACACCTCACTCTACCAACAGTGAAAGTCCAGCAGTGACAACCAAGATACCTCAGTGGACCAATCGTAGAGAAAGATATGAGAAGGCAACTCATAGGAGAATGTGAGAAGGCAACTCATAGGAGTGACTTGGTTCAAAAACAAAAGATGAAGACCTATGCTGATTTCGGCATTTGAGTCATGTTTCATCAGATTTCCATGGTGAAGGAGGGACTGATTCTGAAGGACTAATGACTGCTGCTTCACCATCAATCAATGTATATGGTTTTGAGTGTTATATTTGTTATGTATAGTTTGTATTGTTGATACATGTATGAAACCACCTCATTCACTTTCCTTTTTTTGTCACTATTGAAAAAACTAACTATGTTAGTCATGTAAGTACATGATTTTTCAATATAATAATTAACACTATTCAATCAAGTTGTGTTGTTGTTTGTACAATCAGTGTTGTGATTTATTGAATCATTAATTGCAGTTCTAACTCTATGAGGGCTAAGTAAGAAATGTATTCATTCCTTTCGTGGCAGACCACTGTTCCTATAACATACCTATCCCCAAGTTCTGTACGTGACTGAGTTACTCCATTGTTATTATCGCTTCACCAACACAGCAGATCTTGGATCATGATGGTGGCAGGTCTCAACTTCCCACAACATGTTCAGGTCTAACAATTACAGTAAAAAAGGGATATGTTAAAGAGATCTAAATGTATATATGTGTACATATTTTGTAAAATGGAGGAGATGTAGTACCTTGTGAGTTAACAATCACTGAACTCTTTTTTTTGTTCCTAATAAACTACGTAGAGCTATGATGTAATGACTAGAGAGTATTGCAGTGAACGCTGGGCCTCGTAGTCCTTAGGCCCATCTCTTTGGATAGAAACGACACATAGAATCATTACATATGTATTGATAGTAGAAGGAATTCAAGGGCAAAACCTCAGTTCTAGTAAAATTAGTACAATACAGTACAATACAAAGGCATTTATTGTAAAAAGAAGTTAAGAGAATCAGACATACATATTAAAGTATCATCAGCATATGCAGACAGTTTAATTTCCTGAGTTCCACTTTTAAACCTGATATGATAGGGTTACATTGAATACATTCAATGAAGGGTTCCAAGCACAGAACAAACAATAGAAGTTATAGGGCACACTCTTGTTTGGTACTTGTGTGTAAGTTAATGTAGGGAAAGAAATATACATTAGCAAATACACTGGCATAAGGTTAGAATATAATAAGGGTGCATAGGAAATTAATTAACCGCATCGCTGCGGCGGCTTCTCCCGCTGTGTGCGGCAATTTTTAAAAAGCCGTGTTACGTGAAGAGCTCAGCTCGTCATCAGCATAGCAGCGCCGTAGCTGATGACGAGCTCAGCTCGTCATCAGCAGCGAAGCGTTTAAGGAGCAAACCATTGAAGAGTTGTGAATATATATTGGCAGTTAATGCGTCAGAAGCTTTTTCACCATCAAGTGATAATGCACCTAGGGGAGATTTAATACGTCCAGCTTGTCTAAAAATTATAGAAATCCTTCTGCCATTATCAGCAGCAAGTCTCCTTTTAAGAAAGCTAGATTGGTCTGATTTGACTAGTAAAAGAACAACAGCGTCTAAGTTTGAAGCTAGGATTTTGGCAAATAGTTTGCAATCATACTTGATAAGCGAAATAGGTCTGCAATTCTCCAAAAATTCGGAATCTTTTTCGTTTTTAGGAAAACTAGTTATTGAGGCTTGCATGAAGGAGCCACTGGCCTTAGAATGTAAGATAAATTAATAAAAAAAAGTTTCAATAGTTGCGGTGCAAAAGTAGCGTAAAAGGTAGAGATAAGTTCGAGAGAGAACCCATCCTGACCATGAGCTTTCGCTCCTTTCAGGGATTTAATGGCACTAACATTTCCTGAAGGGTAATATCTGCATCAAGATCATGAAATGTATCAATAAGTGAAGGTAGTTAAGGAATACCATAAAAAATATTTGAATGTTAAGGGTGCATGGAGTAGTGTCTTCACAATACAATGTTTCATGAAAGGTTTAGAATGAATTAAAAATATCAGCATTGGAAACTGATACTGTATTATCTAATTCATTATTAATAGATCCAATAGCTTTACATATTGTGTTTTACTTGACTTGTAAAAAGTTTGCAAGCATTTTAACAGTTTTGTTATACCCACCATAAAGTTTGGACTGGACCTTAAGTAAAATGTTACACACATCAACAGTAGAAGGCTTATTTAAATAAGATTTAGCTTCAAATAAATCATGAAGCATAGCACTACTCAAACGTTTTATCTTTGTGTAACAAAACTGTATATTGGTTGTTTAAGTTCTTTTTCTTCTTTACTGCATAGACAATGACAAAGGCTCTAAAGAAAGCCTTGAAAGAGTCCCAATTATTAGCAATAGGGGTGGCAGGAGAAAATATTGAAATAGGAACAATTCTTGACTAAATTAAAGTAGGGTCTGACATTATTAAATCTCCATCTACCCATCTTTAAAATTGGAGATATCTAAGGAAGCCATGATAAGGGCATGATTAGATATAAAAAAAATAATGCCAATCTCACCACAATACACAGTGGGGAGTAATTATTTAGTAACTAGAATATAGTAAATTCTAGACTTTTTATTGTGTATAGGATAAAAGAAAGAAAATTCCAGTTTATGGTTATGTCTGCCAAACATCAACAAATGGTCTAGAGGTGATAGTGGAGTGGAACGCCTTATATGTGCTGTCTAGTGTAAAATAATATTTAGACTGTCTACCAGTTGGTTAAAGTAACCAGCAAGAATGACCTTGGAATTTTAAATATTTACAAGTTTTACTTTGATATTATGCCAAAGTTCATGTTAAGATTTAACAGGGTCATAAACTTTAACCAGAGTTAAGTGTTGGCTGTCTGAAATATTTGTCACCCATCTGCCATCATTATCACTCAGTAGAAACAAGATGCAAGTCCAATGTTTTATGACATAGAATAGCAACACCACCATTATGATCGACTGCTGGTGAGAAACAAAACTTGACAAAGCCATTGTCTCTTATATTTAAGAGATTCAGAGGACTTGCAATGAGTTTCTTGTAAGAAGGCAATTTTTAGATTTAAGTTTAAAAAGATGCGAGAGTACCTTTTGTGAGGGTGTTCAAGACCCAAGACTCTAAATTTCCATGAAACAATGTTATACATACTGGATACATGAGGAAACAAATACCGAAACAAGGGTGATAATCTGCAACAAAAAAAAGTGAAGAAGGATATCGTAACAACAATGGTGACGTGACGCAGAAGAACTGCAACAAGAATAATATAAAAGGAAGATATCAAAAAAGCACTCATAAAAGGAAGAAACAGGAAGGAAAATAGAGAAGAGAGGGAGGGATACTTAGGAGCGAAGAACGGAAAAAAAGCAGATCAAGGATAAATATCCAGATCTTAAAAAACAGAGAAAGAAAAAGTAAATGTGACGTGTCAACACCCTGACCAAAATGACCACAGCGCACACAGAAAGAATATAGACATGCACGCCAGACAGCGGGAAACATAATAAAGAGCCCCTTAAAGTTTCAGAACATTAGTTTGCATTGCATGAGAGGAAACAGAGTGTAGAAAAACTTTGAGTTTAGCATGATCATCAAAAGATTTGGTGGTTCCTTCATGGGTAATTTTGCATAAGCAAGGAAGGAGGATCCCATAGCGGTTGTTTAAGTGTCTCATCTGAAGTCTCAGAGCTATAAACTCCTTTCATCTGGTGTTGGTTGCAATAGAAATGTCTTGCAAGATGAAGAAGTTATGACCAGACCTTATGAGTGTTTTTTATTTTAGCTTTAGCATCTTGCAAACCGCGAAGGAGATCCGTGAAATCCAGAAAACGCATAATAGTACCTCTAAATTTTAGGGATTAAGTCTATACAGACGTTGCAGTTTGAGAAGAGGAACCAGGAAGGGCAAGCAAGTCTGTGAAGAATTTCTGCAGAAAGTCAAGAAGATTGGTACCCGTGACAGCTTCCGGCAGGCCACAAAGATGAAGCTTGTTGCAAAGAATCCCGCTTTCCAAGTCTTCAGTTTGCAGTTTAAATTTGGCTCTCTCCTGCTCAGGAATAGGAATCTTCAAAGATATATCCTGAAAAAACCTAACACGCTGCTCAATCTCAACCATCCTTCCTTCCATAACAATCTTCGTTCATAGCACTCATCAAAGTCTGCAGGCCCCTGACCTCATCCAGAATTGACTCTAAAATGGGGTTACTGTCTGTAGCAGTAGGTGATGGTGGATCATTTTTGTCCCTCTTTAATTTTGCACCTGGGAGGTGGCCATCTTGATGCAGTCCACCATTTTAAGGCCATCTCTGCAGGGATATGATTTTGCCATGCATTTAAGTGGTGCAGGTAGACACACAAATAGTAGCCAGAAAATAAGAACAACAATACATAACCTTTTCACATCAGTGATGGCCAGAAAGCCCAGTCAGGAGAGAAAGAAGCAGAAAATGGCAGCCATTCTGCATTAGTAAGGGCTCACATCATGTGGAAGTAGCCTCTTGGAGCGAAGAGGCGGCTGTTCCCTCATTCCTCAGGGCAGTATGTTGTGAAAATTCCCAAAAAGTATGAGGCCAAGAGAAATAGCCATACCGCCAAGCCAGGGGGCATCATATCATACACATGAAGAAAATAGAGCCAATTGGCGCTGCACAAAATGCTCGCCACCTGTCCGGGAAGCAGCACTGCGGCGGCAGAAGAGAGGTGCAGAGCTCAATTGAAGGTCATCAGTAGAGGAGGCATTCCTTCAGCAGAAGCAGGGAAGAGGAAGTCAAAAGAGTTTCTCCAATAGCGACTTTGAGGAGGCAACTGCTCTGGAAAGGAAGCGGATCCTCACAGGGTCGCCACCATCCTGTCTGGCACAAAGCCATGCCACCCCCAACCCTTGAATATAGGTTTATCAATAGCTCATAACAAATCTGCATCATGGAGTGTGATTAGCAGGTGACTCTCTCCATTTGAAAGGCTTGTGGATAAATGATCCTGGTCTGACGATTTTGCCTTGTTTCTGACTAGTAGGATTATTTCTTGCTTGCTCTCCCAATATTGCGCTGATTTGTTTTATTTTTTTTAAACATTTCTACTATATTAATTGCTATGTATGATGTTTTTTACTAGATGTAAAAAAACATTTTTTTAAATGCTCGATGAAAATATTATCTATGTGTTACCGGATGTTTGGTTAATTTTTAAATAAAATATTTTTACTTTGATGTGTTGAGCACTTAGCCCTTTGATGGTGGTGGTGTCATATTCTGGTGATATGTTTATGTGGTTGTCTGTATGAGTTAAAGTGTTTCAGTTACCAAAAAGGGGATTATTTTTATGACTGAGGTCTTTCTGGTGCCCTACTCCTCTGGTGTTGAAGGGGCCCCTCTCACGTATTTGAGATGTACGGTAACAATGTCAACCTACTCACAAAGTGTAACGTGTGAAAATCGCTCATTAAAATTCAAAATCATTGGCCAGAGACAGCACAATGACAAACATATAAACTAACAATGCAAAGATACTAGAAATATACAAACTACATTCAAATATTGTGAGCTTTGTAGGTTCTGCCACAACTCAAGATGTAGATGGACTGCTCAAGCAATATGTAAGTACCTACAAACTGGTGTTGTATCCTATAGTAAGAGATCAAAGAAAAAACAAGCATTGGAAATGCAATAGGTCTCGCGTTAGAAAAGTTGGAGCTATTGGTCTTGTAAATGTTATAATTTGTTTACTTATGTTTGTTTTTATAATAGAAAATGTATTCATTTTGTTATTGTAAATGCCAATATTTATAGAATTTGCAAATGTGACACCTATAGCATTATTAAAGCTACATGTTTATTTTTTCACTGACGTACATGTATTGATATGACAAATCCTAATGGCTTTTACATTTTATAAATAATTAATAATTACATAATATTTTTGTAATGTATAATCGCACTACTTTAAAAAAAAATTCTGTGAGAAGATTGTGTAGCGTATTGTAATTTTAAAAAAAATGAAGATTAAAAATGTAATAATTTTTTTTGTACTGTTGTAATACATTTTTAAACATTGATACATTGCATTTTTGCTGAGAACTGGGACTAAGGGAGAACCCTTGACAGCATATTTCACACGTTAAATATTTCACAATGACATGAAACGCCATATTCATAAAAAGTGTGTCAGCCGTGAGCCGTAGCGAGGTTAGATAAATGTTTGATGGGAAAGGTCTCTGGAGAAATCGCATTTTTAATCGGGATTTCATGATGGCGCAACGGAACACTTTCTTCCAGACGGACCAGTTAACCTCTTTAGAGCCAGCAGGTCTGCATTTAGCACGTCGCCTGGGGCCACAGAAACGGTGAGAAGGGCAGAGGCGGGAAAACGAGAAAGAACACTGGAATAACAGAGAGAAACAAGTCTGATGATGCGAGGCACAAACGAATAGAAAAGACGCGCCGCGCGGGCAGAGAGGAGGCAGGTGCTGGAGAGGGAGGGGTTGGGCTGCCTGCAGCTCTAGCGACCTTATGGAGAGGGGGGGGGTGGGCTGCCTACTAATGCGACATGGCGGGGTGGGGTGGGCAGGGGAGCGGAAGGGATTACTTTGAGGTGTGATGCCGAGGCTCCAGTGGGGGCAAGGGGCACAAAGCTCTTGGCATTGCTGTGTGGGGGGCTCAGTTTCCCATCAAACACCTTTATTAAAGCCACTGATTGGAGTTTAGGTTACTGAAGAGATTCCATAGTCAATGTCCGGTTTTTGTGGAGTGATGTCACAGGAGCCGGGATACTCACTCACCACTCCAGCTGACACAGCTTCAGTTTCTGTCCGCCAATCGAGTAAAGCATTTCTTGTACCAGACAATCTTCACCATTAAAAGGAAACACTTCACACAAAATCCATGTCAAATGCCAGACCGCACAGACTATGAATGCGTCAAATGCTGAGAATGGTTTCCAACATGCTAAGATGCTGGGAGCCAGCCGTGAACAAGAGAAAAGGAGATGAGAGAAAGGGTAGAGAAAGGGAGAACGAAGACATGGAGTAAAAAGGGGGAAGGCAAGAGAAGTTGAGAGGAAGAAAGAGGGTGCGAGAAAAGATGGAAAGAAAGAAAGAGAAGTGGAAACCCGAGACACGGCCTGGCGGCCGTGAAAGTGAAAGTACAGCCGCCCGGCCGTGGGCAGTGAATAAATTAGGGGAGGAGAAATGCCAGAGGCAGAGCGCACGCTGGGGGAAGCTTGTGGGAGGGAGGCTGGTGGTTTTGATTTGCAGCATATCTTTAAACAGAAGCAATTGCTTTAGCCAAGCAATCAAAGAAAAGTTAGTCAAGCGGAAAAAAGAGAACAGTTCTAACCATGAGAAGACATTAATGCACGGGTGGCGACTGGGCTTGGGATTTTTCGGATTCTGCCTAAAACTCTGTGCAATTCAAAACCAGCTGTTAACGAGAGTGAGCAGGGCAACCTCGAAAATATTAAGCGGCATAGCGTACAGGTGTGGAGCAGCACAGGGACATACAAATCCCAGGCGGAATGAGAAGCGCGGCTTACGTGTCACGACGATAAAGCATCATTATTCTACCCACGAAGGCAGCATTGCAATGGGCTACTTGTCTAAAAAGAAATGTAAATTAACGTTTGGAGGTTATAAAATAAAACACTATCTAGATAGCAATCAAACCGCTAGTCCATTTTTAAACGTAATCAGCACAGTTCTGAAAAAACACGGGAAAAGGGCGACATTTGAACATAAATTGACAGACTTCAGCTGCACCGGGCACTATGTGCATTTAAGCTTTAAATCTAAGCAGGCGCAGATCATTCTTCTGTTAAAATACGTAAGCAACACCTCAGATTATTACCCGTACATCTCCTGGAAAAACAAGTACTTACTTAAAGCGCGGACAACAGAAGAGGCACGATGAAGCAGGAACAGAGAAGGGGTAGAGAAAAGGAGATGAGAGAAAGGATAGGGAAAGGGAGAGAAGAGAGAACGAAGACATGGAGTGAAAAGGGTGAAGGCAAGAGAAGTTGAGAGGAAGAAAGAGTGTGCGAGAAAAGATGGAAAGAAAGAAAGATAAGTGGAAACACGAGACGCGGCCGTGAAAGTGAAAGTACGGCTGCCCGGCCGTGGGCAGTGAATAAATTAGGGGAGGAGAAATGCCTGAGGCAGAGCGCACGCTGGGGGAAGCTTGTGGGAGGGAGGTTGGTGGCTTTGATGTGCATTGTGCACGTGCTTTTTTCACGGGCACAGCATGAAATCGTCGCCGATGGTTAAGCTCTGGTTAAGCCCCAATATCTCTCGCAGGCTCAATGCGCAAGCGCATTGACCGGCTCGACCTAAAAAAGGTCCTGCAGCAACCGGATCATGCCTCATATTGACAGATGAAAATACTTGTGAGCGAATACTCACACGAATCAGCTTGCATGGTTATACACTGATAAAGGTGGACTCAGGATCGATACACTGGAGTACCATCACGCTGTTAAATGTCTCTTCCGGTAAGATCATCCACAATTTATTTTATGTAAATGTACAAGACAGTAAGCTACATCTACATTACCCATACCAATTCGAGCAATCCTCAGAGGAACATCTGTTAAACTGGCAACCGTCATAAAGTCCTCCGGATCGCTGAGTAAACGTGTAACCAAGTCCTGTGACTGCTGAGCTTAGTGTTGCTTCGGGCCAGGATTAGCCAGAACGACTGCCTGGACAACACGGCCTGAAGATCAACTGCGTACTTACCTGTATTCAACACCAAAAATGGCAGCATGTAGAGGTGACTTGCACCGGGTGGCTAAAGCTCGTTCATGCTGGATTGCATCCAACAACAGCTAAAATCTGCGTACCACAAAACGTCACTGAGGAACCCATTGTGGCACTACGCAACTCCACAAACAAGGTAAGGTGCGTGCACTCAATTTGTAAATTAAACCGCAGAGAAATGGTTTAAACTGCCTCACTGCTGGCAAGATATTGTGGTAGATAACCCAATACAAATAATAAGATAAAATCACAAAAGGTTGTGTCAGTCACTCACAGCTGCGATAGCCACCTCTGTCTGCCGGTACCGAGATTGAGTTTTCAAAAGGTTTCAAGCTAGTCCATGTAGGTGTAACACACGTGCCAAAGTGACATCGTAAATCCAGATCAAAATGTACAAATGTAGATAGCCAAATAAATTCACCCATGACACATTGCAAGCAGAGTCCAAAGAGTCAGTGACTGTGAAACATGGGAAATCCTTAGGGTAAAATTCCGCCCATTCTTGTTGACAGTAACTTAGAGCGGATTTCCAGTGTACTGTTGAATATACCATGGATCAGGTATGTGGAAGGGGGCAGACTCGCACCAGATGTGCAGTTGCAAGTAATCCAAACATTGAAGGCAAATGAAGCATGTCCAGGCCAAGGCTGTCCCCTGACTAGGACACTGGTGGGGCTGCAAGGCCTGGTGCTCCATTTTCATTGATTTTTTTGTTGATACATGTTCTCTTCTGTGAAGATCTTCCTCCTGGAAATGTACTTAGCGCTGTCTGCTCTTCTCTGAACACCTTCCTGTAGGATAAATACTTTGCGCTGTCAGCATCTGTAGTTTCTGTGTGTTCCTTCATTTTTAAGTCTCGCCTAGCGACGCAGCACCTGCGCTGCTCACTTGCCATATCTGTTGTCGTCTGTTTTGCTTCGGAGGCGGGCTGGAAGCTCCACCCAGCTACTGATTGGTGCAAGTCAAAAATGCGTGCTTTTAATTAGAAGGGAGGCATGTTTGTTCCTTCTCTGTCTCCTGTTTGCCGTGCCTGCCGCAACAGGAGATGCGCACGAGTACGGCGTGTCTTTTGCTTGCGGCGTTTCAGCACAATGCACGCCTGCAATTACAGAGTAGCGGGAGTGCTTCAAAGCACTTCTTTTAGTGAGAGCAAGGTAGTATTAAGCCCCGTTTCCTGTCCGTGGCACCAGCGGTTAGTGGCTCCTAGTGCTGGTTCAGGTGACTTGTGACCTGTTTTTCGCTCTCTCCTCATCTCTGTCTCTCCCTCCGACTCTTTCTCGCCCTTTATCCCTCTGCCTCTCTCTAACCCCTCCCTATCTCCGCCCCTCTGGCACATACTCATCTCACTTTCCCCCTCTCTGCCCCACCCCCTCTCATTTTTGTGTTGCGTTGTTTCTGCTGTCACGTTGGTAAACACATACATTAGTAAACACATACATTATAAAACAACATCTCTTTTCTACAAAGGCGCCGTTTAAAGTGCAAACACCTTTCAAAATTGTCCTCCCGCCTTGTCAGGTGTGAGGTAGAAAAAGTTGTTAAACTCTTCAGAGCAGCAGCTGCTGGTGAGGCAAGGATCACAACGGCTTCAGATTCCTTCATACGACGCAGGCGTTAGAGTTTACAAACTATGTCAGTGAATCAGTCCCTCCACCGCCTTCATTGTACTAGAATGAGCCCCTTCGCACCATGTCTGTGTTTTACAGACATCAACAATACAATTGGTCTCGCCTTTGGGACCTTATAAGTATTTAGAGAGAGGATAAACACTCTCATCTGGCAAACAGGCTTGCGCCCAAGAGCTAGCATGGCCTGCGGAAATAGGGAACGCATGTTTCCTCTGCTAGCAGGAGTGAATGCACTGGAGAGGGGCAGGAGCGGCAGTGTAGCTCAATTAGTGCGGATCGGAGGGGCAGGTGGCCAAACAGGATGAAGCAAGAAACCAAGACAATCACTACTACTACCTAAACGTTCTCTGTCCATTAAACCGTGCTGAGGACAAACTTCATCTAGACTGTTTTTGTACTAAATATTGCCCACGGCTATCTCACTCACCTGTTGTTCTCCCTTTCTTTCTCGCTCGATTTCCTTCCTCATGCTTACTTTAACATCATCTCTTCTTTTGCGCACGGTGTTTTCCTTTTTGCTTCTTACTGGCTCCCTGTCCATTTTAATTCTGACCTTTGCATCTGGCCTCTATGATACGCTTTCCCTACGTTCCTCTCTGCCCTAATATCTTATGCTCTCCACATCTTTCCAACTCTACCTCCTTTCGCTCCTCACTTCACTTCCACTTCACATTGTCATTCTTTTTAGCCTCCCTCTGCTTCTTTTCTCGTTGGTCTACCTTTCACAATCCCACTCCTGTCCTCCCTCCTCTTCAATACCCATTCTCTGTAATTTCTTCAGTTTCTACTCAATATTCCATTCTTCCTTTCTTACATTTCGCTCTCTTTTCTTTCCTCAGTTCACTGCCCTTCTCTGGCAAGAGGGAGTATTCTGTACCTCAGTCAATACATTTTCCTGCCTGGGTGATTCATATGCATCGTTTGACCAATTAATGTATGCTCTGGTGAACCGTATTTATTAATTTGTTTTAAAAACCTGCAAGTGGTGCATAAACACGCACTTTGTTCGTATAGTCCTTGCTTATGAGAAGCAAGGCTGGCAGTAAAAGAGACTGCCAGCATTGCTTCTCGTAAGCAAGGACTATAAGTCAAGTCAAGTCATTATACTTTTATTCGACACATGTATCATAAAAAGTACAAACATAGAGTACACACATAATTATAAAAACAGTTCATTATTTACAAAAATACATATAAGAGTTATGTGGAAAAATTGACTTGATGAGCATTTTTTAAAATCTTAGTCCTAATGATCCAGGCACATGATAAGAACTTTGCAACCCCACAAATAGTAACCATAGAAGAGGTGTCGGAGATAAGAATACGCAAAGCTGCTTTGTAATCTCTAACACCAAGATTCTTTAGTACTGGTTTTAACCATTTCATCCTAGGTAAGATGTATGCCTTACAGGCAAAGAAAAAGTGGCCCAATGATTCTTCGGGATTTATACACCCTGGACACGTTGTATCCTCTTCCCTCCTATTGTTCCATCTGGATGTAAAAGTTTTGAGGGGCAATGTTCCATGTCTAAATTTAAGATATAAAGTCCTTTCCCGAGGAATCTGAATAAAATCCAAAAACAATTCCAATTTTAGGGTGCATTTATGGGTCAAAAAAGTCTCGGTCAAATGTCCCCAGTTTGGGTTCTGTAGCGCCTTGGCCTCTATCCAATCCCAATATAATTTTTTCACCACTTGTTTTGGTGGAGGTGATTGGGATACCCAAGCGTCGCTTAAACCCACACTTACTACAAGCTTTTTTAGAGCATTTAGCCACTTGATTTTGCCTGAAGTGTTTAATTTTAGCATTTCATCTAACACAAGGGCATAGTTAGCTAGTTCGGGGGTCCTCCTCAAACGAACCCAATATAAGAGGGGACGGAGCTGGAGGATGTCCCGAATAGACTTTCTACCCAAGTCTAAGAATAAAGGTTTAAGTGGGGTAGAGGATGGAAGCGACACCAAGTCCCTCGTAAACTTGTTCTCTGATCGGACGTGGTCATTGGTATTCTCATTGCCCCACAATTCCGAGCCATAAACAGCTGAGGCAATTGCTTTTCCCTCATAGACTGATAAGGCAGGGGCAACTGGCCTGCTTACAGAGAGACGTTGGTTTTTTAAAATAGTGCCGGAAACCCTTTTGAGATTTAAAATCATTTTACATATGTGGGGTTCCCATTTCAAATGATTATTAATCCTAACACCAAGATAGTCAAACTCATCGACCACCTCTAAAGGAGATCCATTCAGGACTATAAGTACAAAGTGCTTGTTTACGCACAGCTTGCAGGTTTCAAACGCATAAATAAAAAGCATTGTCATTTACAATGCCAATAGCTGAAACTCTCGCCACTGCTAGACCTATTGCATTGCAAATGCTTGGTATATCGTCTTTTGAGAGACAGGTACATGAAGTCCAATGTAAGACATGGGTTTGTCTCCAGTACATGGCCAAAATTATGTTGTGATGTACAGACGTAGCCGAGTTGTATCTTTGCAGTTTCTTCATTAGGTCTTAAGTTACCTGTTGGTCTCCATGTAAAGCAGCCCCACCAGGAGCAGCCTGCCTACTGCTCACCCCATCTTCAACTACCTCACAGGCACCCAAACATTCCATTCATCTCTATCACACCAACATTCCTTTCAGAACACTCACACTGGCTTAGCAGCTAGATAAGATAATCAATCAATCAATCATGAAATTTGTAGAGCGCACTACTTACCCGTGAGGGCCTCAATGCGCAGGGCTGCTACTGCTCGACGAACAGGGTCTTGAGTAGTCTCCTGAAAGTAAGTAGGTCTTGGGTCTGCCTTAGGAGGATGGGGAGGGTGGTCCAGGTCTTGGAGGCGAGGTAGGAGAGCGATCTGCCGCCGGTAGTCGCTCTTCGGGAGCGAGGGCGTGGTCAGCGGAGCGGAGCTGGAGGTTTGGGGTGTAGAAGGTGAGTCGTTTGTTAAAGTATTCTGGTCCGGTGATGTGGAGTGCCTTGTGTGTGTGGGTGAGGAGTTTGAAGGTGATCCTCTTGTTGACGGGCAGCCAGTGCAGGTCTCTCAGGTGGGGTGTGATGTGGCTGTGTCGAGGGATGTCGAGGATCAGCCAGGCAGAGGCGTTCTGTATGTGTTGTAGTCGTTTCAGCAGTTTGGCTGGGGCTCCCGCGTAAAGTGTGTTTCTGTAGTTTAGCCTGCTGCTGACGAGTGCCTCTGTGACGTTCTTCTTGTGTCGGTTGGGATCCAACTGTTGATCTTCCGAAGCATGCGGAGGGTGTTGAAGCACGAAGATGAGAAGGCGTTGACTTGCTTGGTCGTGGAGAGTGTTGAGTCGAGGAGGAACCCCAGGTTGCGTCCATGGTCGGTGGGTGTTAGTGCTGCTCCTAAGGCGGTCGGCCACCAGGAGTCCTCCCAGGCTGAGGGAGTGGAGCCGAGGATGCGGACCTCCGTCTTGTCCGAGTTCAGCTTCAGACGGCTGTTTTTCCTTTGTGGAGGTTGGTTTTGGCGGTGAGGGGGTCCTTGGTGAGGAAGAGGATCAGCTGTGTGTCGTCTGTGTAGGAGACGATGTTGAGGTCGTGCAGTCTGGCGACGTGGGCGAGCGGGGCCCTGTAGTTGTTGAACAATGTCGGGCTGAGCGATGATCCTTGGGGTATGCCGCAGATGATCTTGGAGCCCTAGGACTGGAAAGGGGGGAAGCGGACGCTCTGGGTTCTGCCAGAGAGGAAGGAGGTGGTCCATTCAAGATCCTTGTCTCGGATCCCTGCGTTGTGATGGAGTTTGCGTAGGGTGCGGTGGCAGACAGTATCGAAGGCGGCTAATAGGTCCAAGAGGATGAGGGCCGCGGTGTCGCCTTTGTCCAGCAGGGCCCTGATGTCGTCGATGGCGATGATGAGGGCGGTTTTGGTGCTGTGGTTGCTGCGGAATCCGGACTGGGACGGGTCCAGGATGTTGTTCTCCTCAAGGTAGCGGGTCAGCTGTTTGTTGACTGCTTTCTCGATGACCTTTGCCGGGAAAGGGAGCAGAGAAATGGGCCGGAGGTTCTTGAGGTCTCTCGGGTCCGCCTTGGGTTTCTTGAGCAGGGCGTTGATCTTGGCGTGCTTCCAGATCTCCGGGAAGATCGCGGACTTGAAGGAAATGTTAATGACCTTGCAGAGATGGTGTGCGATGATGGCGCTGGCTTTGCTGGAGATGTGGTTTGGGCATGGGTCTGACGGGGAGCCGGAGTGGAGGGTGTTCATGATCTTGATGGTGTCGCCGCTGTTGATGTGGGTCCAGGTGAGCAGGGAGTCGCTGTGGGTAGTGGCCGTGGGGGTCTGACGTGGTGTCGGTTGTTGGGGTGGTCAGGTTGTAGAAGTTGTCGTGGATTTCAGCGATATTTCGGTGGAAGAAGGTGGCAAGGGAGTTCACAGGTTTTGCGGTGTGGGATGTCATTGGTGTTGGAGCTGGGGTTGGAGAGTTCCTTCACAATGTTGAAGAGCTCTTTGCTGTTGTGTGCATTGCTGTCAAGGGGGTCCTTTTGACAGCTCTGATGAGGGGATGGTGTTGGTGCATGGTGGTCTTGTGGGCTTCTAGATTCTCCGGAGTCTGTTCGCGTGCCATTTCTTCTCAAGTTTGTGGCAGGTTTGTTTGGAGGTCTGGCGTTCTGCAGAGAACCAGATGGCATTCTTGGTGGTGTGTCTGTTCGAGGGTTTCTTGAACGGGGCGAGAGTGTTGGCGCAGTCGTCGATCCAAGCCCTGAAGTTGCTGGCGGTGGTGTCGGGGTAGGTGGGGTCAGCGTAACATTAGTACATAGGCATGATATAACAGAAAGGGCAAATTATTTGTGCTTAAAGAACATTCTAAATTCAGTATTTATTCTATTTCTGAGTGAAACTTGCACAACTGCTGTCTATAATGTATTTGCTTTTTTACTAATTGCACTGCTGCTAGGTGTGCTACAACTACTCGGTGGTAAAAACTTCTACTAACTCTGCCTCATGTACACCATACCATTCCCATCATACTTGCTCAGAATTGTACAAGAACAGACCACACTACATGCCCATTCAGATATTGGTTTCTTTGGCGAGGCCAAATTAAAAGAACAGCAATTGATAATTCTGTCACTATTCCGTTAAAAAGCTATAATCTTGGCTATGCGTTTCTGACATGGTCCGTTTGAAGGTGGAGAAATTCTGGCACACTCCCGGTACATGTATAACATCCATTTGGCCTGCTCTGTCCCATTAAAATGAGGAAATAAACAAAAAAGTGATGGGTGGAATGCTTGAATTAACCCAGAAATTCCTCTGTCCGCACCCCAGTCCAGCGCTTTTTGACCACCACGCCACCTCCGATTAGACCCAGCCATATACAAATCTGCTTTGGTCATGTTCTAATTAAAACTCTTTCTTTTAAGAGCTCTGTGAGAGTGTGTGTTTTCCAGCTGCCTCTTTCTAACTCTCCCTTAGTTGCCTTTCTTGCTTCCTCCCTACCCTGCGTCCCTTGACTTTCTTGCTTGTCTTCCACCCCCTTAGCTGTTTGTTCCTCAGCCCTACCCACCCACAAGCCATTGTCCATTTGTTTCCCCAGCTCCACACGCCCACCCTCCGTTGTCTGTTTCCATATCCCTTCACGCCCGCCATTGTTAGCTTGTCTTGCCATACCCTCCTGCCCGCCCTGTGTTGTTGGCTTGCTACCCTATCCCCTCCTCTTCACTGACAGCTTGCTGCCCATCCCCTCCCACCTGTCCTCTGTTGTCAGCTTACAACCCCAGCCCCTCTCGCCTGCCCTCTGTTGTCAGATTGCTTCCCCATTGTCTTTTCCAAGTTCTTCCCCCACCTCATCCTTCTTTCCTGCTCTCTGTCTGTTGTCAGCTTATTGCCCCAGCTCCTCTTACCCACCCCTCTGTTCTTCGCTTGCTTCACCAGCCCCTCCCACCCATGCTCTGATGTAAACTTGCTTTCTGAGACCCTCCCACCTTCTATTGTCAGATTGCTGCCCCAACCCCTTCCTTGCTGCCCTCCATGCTAAGCTTGCTTCCCCAGCACCTCCCACCCACCCTCCATTGTCCATGTGCTTTCTCATTGCCTCTTACATGTCCCATTCCCACCACTTGTGTCCTCTCCCAACCTCCCGCGGTGTTGACTCCTCTCCCCACCCACTCGGTTTTTTTCCATTAAAAAAAACTCATTAGTGCTCACCGCACCCAATCGCTTTTTTTAATTCACTGTCTATTTTTAACCATGCTGCAAAGCAGCTACGCTGCTGTACAACATGGATAAAAATCATTGCCAATGCCACTAGCTCTCATGGGCGAGATCAATTGGCTTTGCCAATGTTCGTTTCTATACTTCAGTGCAATACTGTAAATGCAAAAGGTATGCACAGACATGCGTCCATTGCTCGTTGTGCCACTGGAACAAAGCTACACCCGACTGAAGAGCCCCAATCAGGGAAAAAACCGGCATTTTGTTGCTTGTGTTCTGGTTTAGGGATACCTTGGTCTGACAGTTCCAATTGAAAACTGATTTTTGGTATGCAGTCTTTTCCCCACGGGACGTTACAGCACAGATAAGTATCACGCAGACCCCTTTTTGGTACTTTACCCCACGGTACTTTACATTGCATTTATTTATTTATTTTTTATATAATTATGTCAGAGTAATTTTAAGAAGGAGGATTTAAGAGACCGGGAAGGCGTCGGTGTGGTAAGAGATGGCGTCGGTGTGGTAAGAGATGGTGGAGGTAAAGGAAGGTAAGGGGTTTTACATGTTATGGGGCAGTTAATGATAAAGGGAGATAAGGGGTTTTTAGAGTCAGGGCACATAGTGGTAGTGAGAGGTAAAGGATTTTTAGGGTTCTGAGCAAGAAGAGTTAAGGTGCGGTATAGGGTTTTTAGGGTTCAGGGGAGGTTAGAAGTAATGAGGGAAGGCCTTTTAAGGTTATGAGGCGGGTAGAGGTAAAGGAAGGTAAGAGATTTTTAGGGGTTAGGGGTGGATAGAGATAAAGGGAGGTAAGGGTTTAGGGTTCAGGGGGGAGGTAGAGGTAGAGGTAGAGGTAAAGGAAGGTAAGGGAGTTCAGGCACAGGAGGAGGTAAAGGGAGGTCACTTTTTTTTAAATAGGTAACTTGGGGGTGGGGGAAATAATTTCAAAAGGTGATCTGGGGGCGTTACTCCCCCCAAAAATATATGTACTATAACTTTGCCTGTGTTGTAGTGTCTCCTGTGTGAAGAGCTATGAATGCAATCACTGGCAGCTGAAGTTTCCCAGGTCCAAGCGTAAGTACGTCATCAAGGTCATGCTTTTATTTTGCATTCAAGGACTTGTAGTCTAACTTATTCTATTCAAAACATCAGAACTGCATTTCCAGAATGCAAGGCAAAGATCTGGACTGGGTGAGCTACGTAGGAAACTTGAGAGCTCTCAACCTCTTGGATTCTGCTGATTATAAGCTGTATAAATCACTCAAAACGTAGCCCTAATCAGCATGCTTTACATTGTATATTTACGGAGGGTACATTGACTTGGTAGTCTCAACAGCAACTGCAATTACTCGAATAAAGATGGGCTCTTGACTCCGTGTTACCCTCCTTGGAATCTGTAGCGCCCTCTGGTGGAAATGCAAGAATCCGACTCTTCTCACCTCCATTGCTCATTTCAAAAGGCTAATCACCAGAATGGACAACTAGATAGCATGGCTAGCTGACAAACAAAAAACTGCCCCACGTTTGCACGCCCGGTCAGTTCGAGGAAGCTACATCAAACTGGGTACGCATCCAGGCACAAACAGATGTATGTAAACACATTTCAAACAACAACTTATTCGATATAAGCTTTGAGGGGTAAGGGGGGGGCACTGACCTTCAACTGTCTACCAGCCCCCCCCCCAAAAAAAAAACTATATAACCTATGCAGGCCTTGTCTTTCCTGCAAGGAACCACTTGTGCACATTGCCTACATTTGCCCTGCTAGAAGAAGGACAGGCTCTTTTAAAGCCACAGTTTCTGGCACTGGGCATCCGCTACTGCAGACCTGCTGTAATTGACTGTCTCTCAGCTGAACCTCCTATTTTGGGAGGCAGATTTGTGAAATGTATGCAGACGTTTGAGAGAACATTAAATAAAGTCAACCCACCTTGACTAATGCATCAATCAGGCAATACGCCGCACATGGACTGGGCTATTCAGGGAGGCCCGTGAACTGTGCCTGTGATTTCTGAGCATTGAGTCATAATAGCACTTTACACACTGCATGCTTCTCCGAGGGCTCAAATAACACTCTTGTAAGTCAGTGAAGTCCCCCCACCCTCACCCCCAGGCCATTTACATGCCCGTTTTTATTAAACTGAATTGTGATAAGATGTGACTGGCAAGGACTCAGTCATTTTTTTTTCATTTCATAAACCTTTATTCGGAACAAGAAACAGGTCCATAAAAGCACAACATACAAGTATACAGTTAAAAAGCGGTGGCCATATTAGCGCAAACTATACAGATAAGTTAATACTGGTTAAAACTGCATACTTTTCCTGGCATTAATTGATTTTAAAAGGAAGGTAGCTGTGTAAAAACACACATCAGGGTGTTGAAGGTTAAAAAGCAGTCTCATGGAGTCCTTTACAGTCCTTACTCCAAACTTTACAAACACAGGTTTAAGATGAGCAATCCGCAGGTGTTTATACAGTTGACAAAACAAAAGGAAGTGCATAGTGCTTTGTAAACAGATGTTATCACATGGGCATGGGCCAACAGGGGGTAAACGCTATTGTGGGAAGGCCACTAGGTTGTGGGCTATCCCAGTTCTCAATTTAGTCAGCACATACCTGAGGGACTTCCAGGTCACCTGCGATAAATACGGTTGAAAGCGCGAAAAGTCATTTAACTCATGATATAAAATGCAAGAGGAAAGTTCAACATTGTCTTGGTGCCGTCTGTTGGCTTGGTGATTTAAAAAAAGAGTTCTTGATTTCATGTTTAGCTAGATCAGAGGCACCACAATTGTTAGTAAAAATATCTACGCCAAAAATCTCCTGGAAACTATCCACATTATATTTTATCCATGGTATCCTTCGATAGTTGTCCAGGGACAAACAGTCAGAAATAATTGATCTACACAAGGACGTCTCTTCTTTCATCCATATCGAGCGCCAGAGCAGAAGTGGTCTCAGGAGAACTAAATCGGAGAGATGGAAAATACCCAATTCTTTGTGCACTAAAACGTTGGAAACTGAGCTGGGTAGACACAAAAGTCCCTTTAAAAAGGTGTTCTCCTCTACCTGGAGCGATCCCGCCGGGGCATGGCCCCAGACACCTGCCCCATACAGGGCCGTGGAAAGACATCGGGACTGAAATATTTTAAGCATATCATAGACACGCCTGTCACCCAACTTCGTAGCCAACGTAAATATGCTGTTTGAACTCCTGGCCATCTTAGACCTTACGTTATTGTGCTCACTAGACCATTTGTTATATTTGTTGTTTGAAAAGGTTACCCCTAGATAGGAAAATTTATCAACAAGTTGAACCTTGTGCCCATCGATGAAATATGAAAAGGGCTTCTTTCCGTTCCTCCTACCACATTCCATTACAAAGGTTTTGGATTTATTGATCACTAGCTTTCTTCCTTTGATAAATAGGGAAAAACCATCCATCAACCGTTGGAGGCCTATGGGGGTGCGTGAAATTAGAACCGCGTCGTCCCCATATAATAAAACTGGGATGCCATCACCGTGTATTGTTGGAGCATCCACTGCCATAGATTTTAGAATGGAATCTATCTCGTTGATGAAAAGAATAAAAAGCAGTAGGGCCAACACACATCCCTGTCTGATTCCATGCCCGATTTTAAACTTGGTGGTACATTGCCCTTTGGTACCGTAACGTACACAAGCCCGTAATTTGGAATACAGTCGTGCCAAGAAAAATATGATACCCTCAGGAGCCCCCATTTCAATAAGCTTGGCCCACAGGATGGCGTGATCCACTAGATCGAAGGCGCTACTTAAATCTGCGAAGCAGAGATAAATAGAGCCTGTTTTAGCTAGGGTATATTTGTCGATGAGCAAGTCTAGGTTAAGACATTGCTCGATCGTACCACGGCCTTTCCTGAAGCCAAATTGACTATCAGGCAGTATACCGTTTTCCTCCACCCATTCTTCTAATCTTACCATGAGTACTCGGCTCATGACTTTTACGGAAGAATCCAACAGGGAAATCGGGCGATAGTTCTTAACATCCCCACGATTGCCTTTCTTGAATATTGTGACAATTATGGATTCTTCCCATGTTGGAGGCACCTCATAGCAGACGGCAGCATTAAAAATATTGGTTAAAAGTGGGCCCCATACCTCGGGTACTAATTTATAAACATCGATTGGGACCCCATCCGGACCCTGAGCTTTCCCCCCTTTACTAGCCCTGATACTATCTAAGACCTCTAGAACAGAGATGTCGAGTGGCAGATGGGGCCATTTACCCGCCGTGTCCTCCCTTACACTGCCTGAGTCAAAGATTTTAGAGAAATGAGAAATCCACTCTTCCCTAAGAACATTGGTTGTTAGTTCAGGGATTTTTTCATCTTTAAGGAAGGGGGAATTAATTGTTTTCCAAAACAGGGTACAATCATTCAATTCAGCAGCCTGGGCCAGGTTATCCCACGCATCCTGCTGGAGCTCCGCTTTCCTGCATATTAAGGTTTCCTTATAACTACCTCTGAGACTTAAAACCAAGCTCTTGTCTCTGGGTTTAGCTGCTAGTGCCCTTTTTAGTTCTTTGAGGGCTAATGTACAGGCTTGGTTAAACCATCCCCGCAAACGACCTTCCTTATACTTAGTTGTGATAGTAAGTTTAGAGTCAATTACAGAGTTGATATAAATAAAACGTTTTATGGAGTTTGCAGTGGCATCACCGTCATCTAAAATCCCTACTATTTCTGTCAAACAACTTTTTATAATAGAACCAGACGCAATCTCAGCATTGTCCCCTTTCCATCTGATTCTCGTACCGTTGGGGCAGTGGGGTTCAATGTTGTTGATTCTCCCCGTGTTAGGGGTCCCTTTATTCTCCCATAACAGGGCCTCTACAGTCAAACAATTATGGTCGCTAAGCTGCATATCTACAACTTTAGGTGCCATAATCCAGGGTTCTAGGCTCGAGGAGATACAGATGTAATCAATCACAGAGGTGGCTCCACGGCCTGTGAAGGTGGGGGTGTATTACTCACAATCATTTTTGTCATTAACCATGATATTCATATCATGTCCATGGAGGAAGAGATTTAATGATTCCCCATAGTGGTTATGTTGAAAGTGTAATACACCATCTCCTTGACAATTTACCACCCAGCATAAATTTAAGTCAGAAAATGGGCAGGTCACAGCATTAAAATCCCCTGCCATAAACAGATCAAAGACTACATTAGAGGCTTTAATAATATCATCGAGGGCACTAGATAGTGCTTTTACCGCCTGATCCCTAGTGTTGTCAAAAATATTATAAAAATTAATTAAAAGGATGTTCCTACCATCCGCGTAATACAACCATAAGATCTGAGAATGCACCCCCACTTTTACATATTTTTTAACCAACAAAGGAGTTTCAACAGAAATCAGAACAAGAAGACCCCCCTTCGCTCTCCCTGACAAAGATCCAATAGCTGGTAGCTGATATGAGACGAATCCGTCATAGCCCTTAAAATCCAGGCACCAAGTTTCCTGGAAACATATAATTTCAAATAAGGCTAAAAATTCTGTCCAACCCAAACAATCCGATTTAGACCTAATACCTGCCACATTCCAACTAGCAATATGGCAGCTACAGAAACCTTCTCCATAGGGTGGTCACCCACTACCATGCAGGGTATGTGCAAGCTGTGAACTGACCTCTAGGGAGATAATCTTAGATGGACTCTCCATACCTCCTACAGTTTCATCCACCATGGCCACAGACATACAATCTACAGTGGCACATTCTTCACTTGGGATGGTTATACACCCCAGTGGGTGAGAACTCTGTCCACCACCACATGGACCCTGCTCCTCCCAGTCATCAAATGAGAGCAAACCAGATTCCAGTCAGTCATTAAGGTCTAACCCACTTAGACATTGAAAACGATTAAAAGTATCCACCTGAAATCCACTTTGGTCACCGTGATAACCTGCACCCCTCCTATTTGATTGCCCATCATCCCTGTGGGTCTGGCCTATAAACTGTCTATAAAAAAAGCCTAGGGGGCAGAGAGAAATACCATTTTCGTTACAGGGGCCGGAGGTCGCTCTAATCAGAGTAGCAGTTGCAAGATGGGGATTACTAAAGTTTATAATGATGCAATCTCCAGAAATATTCTTAGGGTTAGTACCGATCCAGTTGGTTCTGGTGGTAACCAAAATCTGGTCCGCCAGTGCAACTGGAAAACCACATTCACGGTTAAGCCATGCCACAGTTTTGTGTTTTAACGAATCCTGCGATTCGTTTACACGATGAAGCCCCTCATCCCTGACTGGCGGGACGTTGGTTAATACCGCCACATACGGTGCACAGTCAGGTGGAAGATTCGGATGTAAATAGCCGTGGCTTTTAGACTTCCCCCTATCTGAGTTGGTGGGCCGATTAACTAAAATCCCAATGGAAGGCAGGAACGGGGTGGCGGAATTGGAGCATGCTGGTGTCGCTGCTGTTACTTTAGCTGAGCCTTTAGAGGTCGGCTACGGGGGCTTATTAGTTTGACCCTGAGTCATGACAGCTGTGTTGGATGTATTACTTTGCTGTAAAGACGAGCAAGGGTCAAGCTGGACCGCAGTGGCTCCTAAGGGGTTGTTAAGTTGCATAGGCATACTAGTTCCACCGCTCGCCACAGGGGCCATTGAGGGGCTGATATGTGGACTCAAACTAGATTGCACCAATCCCCCCAAGCGTGTCAATTCCCTTGAAACTATCTCGAGTTTCTCCATTAAGGGTAACACAATTTTTTCTAGCTTAGCATCTATGATATCAATCAAGGCGTCTAACTGGTCAGGTGCTAATGTAAAATTAGTGGGGCTTAAATCGTCCTGGGATCTATGTACGGGGGTAATTACTCCTTTTGATGTAAGATCTGTGTTTCTTTTGTACTTCCGGGTTACCCCCCTTTTTGGCAACGTTGGTTTACTTAAGTGTCTCCCTGACCTCAGTACTACTCTTTGCACTTTAGGGGTTGGAATTGGGGTGCTGGGAGCTTCACAGTCATTAATGGAAACGTTAATATCTTGGTTACCCTGTGATATTGCCGAAGCATTGCTGCCCTGGATGACGGAGTTATCAATAAAGTCTATCACATGGCTATCATCAATGGCTGGAGTGGGCTGAGAGGTGGGCAGGGGAATTGGTATCTCAGTGGTAATGATCAGCGGATCAGAGACGATCCCTCGACCCAAAGATAATCTACGTTCTTTATTAATTTTATCAACAACTTTTACTAGATAGTTGTCGAGTGTAGCGACAGAGTGTCGAACGCTCCCACCCAGAATTTTGGGACATTTTACAGGGGGGAAACACAACGCAGATACGGTGGTAAGAAACCCTATGTTAAGACATGAGGAAAATTAATACGGTTTGGTAAACATTATCTGCGCCATCTTGCTTTCTCTCCCGATGCCACACTCTTTGTCGTGCACACCCGCCATTTTAGGTACCTTGGTCAGAACCACCCTCTGCACGCCACTGACCCCCAGCACGGCTCTTCGCCCTCACAAACACCCCCCACGCACTGGTCACCCCCGCTCTCTCATGCATGGGCCATCAACCCTCCCCATCTGCGCGGCTCTGCCTCGGAATCCTATCCTGTTCCCAGCGCGACACCTCCCTTCATCCCTTTCATGGTCCCTGGTCCTTTGATACAAACCCCCTTTTCCTGTGTGCCCGTTTTGTCTTCCTCGTTCCCAAGCTGCCACCTGGCCCTGCGGGTACTCTCATTGCCCCCTTCCTCCTGTACAGTAGGAAACACCCCCCCCCATCAAAGGATCCTTGAGCTAATCAAAGCCCCCACCCCATGAGATCCGATCAATCTCACAGATTCCGTGAATCGGCGGAATGTCCAGCTGCACGATAATCATCATCCGTTGTGTCCAGGGGTGGGGACTTCAACTGTAAATGTGTATTGGAACGGGCCTGAAGCGGGGATTCCGAGGATGTCTTTCCGTACATCAAAGGGTTGACAGAGATGTGTTTTATGCAATAAAGTAATAAACCTGTGTATAAGAGGCCAGGCCTCCGAGATGCAGTTAGAGCACCTCGTGACGATACTTGCTGTCCGAACTGATGTGTTTCTCCTCCGGAGAGAATAAAACTTCTGTTTCCTGCCTTCCAGTCTCCAGCGCCTGCCTCTGTGTTTGGTAAATTTGAGTGGGTATAGAGGCGGCTAACGCCGGGCAACTTCGGAAAAGGTCTTCTGCCTGTACCTTATTTCAGCAATTGGCGTCCCAAACGTGGGGCCCATCAGCGACACGTGGATCCAGTGGGAGAGGTCCTGACGACAGAGTGAACGACTGCAACGATCGGGAGAGCTCCTGCCCAATAGACCCTCGTCTGGCAGCCGATCATCCGAACTTCACTGGTTTCGAACAGACCTCTCTCGAGTGATCTACGGTCCTGACTGGGAACCATCAGGAGTGCTGCAAGGAATACGAAGAAAAGAGGACGATAGGGCGCTGGATTTGGAAGACAAGAAACTGACCATGCGGTCCGGGTAAGGTCGTGTAAACACGACAAATTGCGAAATGATTGTTTGATTGTTTGGAAAATACTAGTATTACTCTTTGTTGATTTGTTTGGAGGTTCGCTGTCGGCAAACGGAGAAACAACCGGCTCTCTCTTTGCAAGCAGTGAAGGATAGGTAACGCAGCCGTCGTGCCTATCTTTCTCCCCCACAGATTGGTTGTTTGAACTCGAACTACGGTTCGTGGATTGTTTTCGGGAGATTTCCCTCTCCCACACTGATTAATTGATTGAACCCGAACTACTGTTCGCGGATTGTTTTCTGGAGATTCTCTGTCTGCAAACAGGAAAGAACAGATTCCCTCTTTGCAGATAGTGAAAGGGTAGGTGACGCAGACCTTTGTGGGCCTACTTATTCTCCCCACTGATTGTTTGATTGACCGAACATTGACCGTTTGATATTGGTTCTTGAGGTATTCACCGCGTGCAAACAACGTAGAATAGAAATATTCTGTCTAGTCTTTGCACGCAGTGATAAGATAGGTAGTGCTGACTTTTGACCCCATTGTGATCCGTCATGTCTATCTTCTCCTCACTGATTGGTAGCTGGTTCAACCCGGACCGTTTATTAGAGGTGGACCATCTAGTTCCACTGGAAGGCACCCCTAATAAAGACATGTTCACAAAATATGGATTAGTTACCATAGCTTATAGTAAGCTATGGCACAAGTATACCAAAGAAAATCAAGAGAAACAGTGGCCACTGATAGGATCCTTCGACCTTGACAAAATAGAAACGTTAGAAATAGCCCTTTGTAGTAGTAAGACAACGCCTATTATGCTTGACAGTCTCGGTATGTGGCGCAAAGAAGCAATGCTACGAAAAGAAAGAGACGAAGTCAGAGTAGGTAAAGAAACGCGACAGACAACCTTCCAAGCATCTGAAAGGCCAAAGGAAGGGATAGCGGCGACACGGTTCCAAGGAGTAAACACAGGAAGGGAACGGTGTAAAGGGATGTACCGACAGGACAACCCCAAGACACGACGACCCGAACGTAATCCTCCGACATTACGCGCAGGACGAGCAGACTTAGGACAAAATCAATGTGCTTTTTGTAAATATTCCGGGCACTGGAAAGCCCAATGCCCGACTCTACTGAACACGGGTAAGAGCAGAGAGCCGACAGAGATAACGGGCCGGCAGAAAGGGAAAAAGCGTGAGACAAAGATGAATCAGACTGACACAGACAGGCCGAATGCCCCCACCACGTTTGATTACGCCCGATGGCACAGATTTCGCCAGACCGATTTCAGCAACATGTTTGAGTTCTCATAGATCGAACAGCGCTAAGACGGGAAACCCAGTCAAGTTCTAGGTTACCCGGTGACGAACCCCATACCACCACTACTATTCCCGAACACAAAAGCCACCCTTTCGGATAACATGCAGAAACAACACACAGAGTAGTTTCGGACAGATTAGTACACATTCCATTAATGAACTCAAACTTTGAGCGCAATGGGACTGATTACTCTCTGCTGCCCCCACTCTGTGGACAAAAGCAATCACAGGCCTGCATAGACAACCCCCCGTTCAGGAAAACTGTTCTTGTGGACACCCCACCCCCCATTACCCAGGCATAAATACCTACCCCCGCTGCAGTGAGGTTCTCGTAGTAAAAAGATTCAAGGAAGCCAAGTCTCTGTCAATATAAGTTAAGATTTAATTCCAGTAAAGTAAAACCAAACTAATAGAAGCAATACAATACATATTACACCCACTCCGGAAGTTCCCAAAATGCAACAGGTCACCGGTCACGCCCATCCGGAAGGTGAAACACTCAGCACGTGTGGGGCCGGGTCCTGCTGACAGCCAGCAATCATGGAGGTCGCCGGTGGGATGCCCAGAAGGCACCATGGGCCCGGCATGTCCCATCCTCTTCTCCCATATGGTCTCGCGGTTAGGATTCCTGGTTTTCACCGCCGCGGTCCGGGCCACGAGTAGGGAGGGGGCGGATGCAGATGACCCCCTCCCTCGTATCTTCTGGTCCGGCCATCACGAATACCTCCGCTGAAAATTGGCGCAGGGTGGGCTGGGAGAGGGAGGCGACGCGAACGAGCCTCCCTCGCCTCCCCAGGTGGAGGTTTCCCAGCCCCGGCCCGGCGCAGAGGTCCTCCAGCCGGGCGACGACCCTACTTGCGCAGCACAGAGCATGGAATGGCTGGCCACCCTACTTGCGCAGCACCGGACACGGAATGGCTGGCAACCCTACTTGCGCAGCACAAGACATGTGATGGCCCTCAGGTGTACTGGTGGAGGCACCACAGCTGCACCCTAGCGCCCCAAGCCGAATGTCCTGCTCCTACAGCACAGTTCCGTTTTTCGCCCTAAGAAGTCTATGTAACTAGGACACTTGCCCCCCTGGGCACGAGTCCCCACCTCCGACAGCATCTCCACGACCTTGAAGATTCTACAAGAGTCCCAGGAGCCCTCGGCTCCTACAGGCTTCCGGTGGGGAACAACTGCTTTGATCACTAACGACGTAGCCACAAGATGGTGGTGCTCTCGTGTCAGCGCCAGCTTCAGTCTGAACCATCCAGAAAGATTGTGGGCTAACAAATTCGAGCAAGTTCCGGCTGAACCTCAACGTGACCCGGTAGGGAAAACTTTGCTTCCCTCCCCACCCCCCTTTTGATTGATGGTCCACATTGCCTGCCCCTTCTGTTAGCACAAGTTTGAGCTGCCGAAAAGGACTCTGGTCCAACCGCCGGTTGTTGGAAACATTTTGCCCTTGATGCTACTTCCGGACTAACCCGGCCTCGCCCAAAAATGGCGCCGGTGTCAACAGGAACTCACGAACACCTCGTGGTGTTTTTAGCTAATAAGACTTGATGTTCAGAAATATGTATATGATCCTTTGTACACTTGACGAAAAAGAGGGAGGGTTCACTTGGCGAACATGTAAAAAGATCCCGTTAAAATGTTGGTTTCAATGTACGATTTATTATGATTTTATTGTAACTGATACATAACGTCGCTTATGACACACGCCCACGGTATGCATCTAGGAAATTTGATTGCAACTAGTCTAACTATGCTTCCAATTATGAAACGAATGCCCCCTGATCCCTCAACTATTGATAGACGTTTTATTCTCCTGCAAAATGATGAAACAAACCCTTTTTAAATGTTTTATTAATGCTGCAAAATAGCCCCATACTGTACGTGCTTCAACCAACGCCGTGTCCGACCAAATACGATTGCACTCTCATATTTTACATGCTGATCAAATCGTGTTAATAAAGGTTTTTCAAACTATGAACAGGTATCGCATACTTTTGTAAATGTGGGATCAGCGGGAAGGTTTCTCTGTGCGACCTGTTTTGTTCTCTTTTTAAGGTTATTAGAAGATGGTTGCTCAGCCCCTGATTAATGATCAAATCTAAGGCACGATACGTTGCCTCCAAATGTGCGACTGACCCAGGAACAAACGCGTGAAGAAGGACCTCGACTTCTGAGAACGGGTAAAGTGACACGGTGTAAATGATAAAATGTTATAAAGGCATGGTGCTCACAGGTACTAAGGAACAGGGTTGGCCGAAGAGCCGTTAGACCTTAGGACATCACAGCATTGGGAATGATTTAAGGGTCCCGATAGCTAGATACATCTACCAACCAGATACCTTGCACTAAGCGCCTCTGATTTTTTTTTAACGTTTCCCTACACACGACCTATAATGCCACACTCGGACCGTCTCCCTCATGGACAACCTATCACTTGCCATCCTTACCACACTGCCCGCCCCCTGGCTTCGGAAACCAAGACCTCAGGGATTATATCCCGAGGGGATGAGACGAGTAGGTGGTAAGTAAAGGACTTTCGTGCTCGTACATGTGATATGCTCGAATGTTGTCCCCCCTCCCTTCCCCTCTTTTTCTTCCCTCTACAGGTTACATCGGAAACCCGACTGAGGTATAGTGAAGATCTGAAGCCACGCCATGTCTGTTGCATGAAGTGGACTAACGCTGCAAGGTGGCACCTAAAAACGCCCGCAAACTACTCTTGTAACGAAGGAGCCAATAGTTGTATGATGTGATGAGACGCGATCACCCCTAACCCGTGCTGCGTGAATGAGCACATGTCGCGTATGTCTGAAACTATGAGAAAATGTTTTCTGTGCGACTGAAGCATTGACTTAACTAGGCAAAGGACCGAGAGTGCGAGAAAGTGCGGCACAATGGCGCTTCTTACTCAATGCATGTCCCTCTGTACCCGGCCTAATGCTCGTCCGTCCCAAACTGCATGCTTTCTAAATTTTAGCACAGACCTGTAATGTCTCATGTCGTGTAATGCGCTGAATGGCCTATCTTAGTACTCGGCCACTCACCATGTTGCACGTGTACTGTTTAGCCTGTTGTTGCACATCTCTCTCTCTCTCTCTCTCTCTCTCTCTCTCTCTCTCTCTCTCTTCCACACTCTCTCTCTCTCTCTCTTCCACACTCTCTCTCTCTCTCTTCCACACTCTCTCTCTCTCTCTTCCACACTCTCACTCTTCCTAACGACTGGCACCTAATTGGCGAACCACCATCCCCGGTGCACCACCCAATTGGCTCCAAAATACCGCAAGTATTTGCACAAATTTGTCTTAATAAAATCACATTGATGCCATATTACTACCTCTCCTTTCTGCTAAATATTGATAAAAACTAGATTGGCCAGAATAGAAAGGACAGGTAAAGACGACTGAGGTTCCCTAATCTGACCCGTAATCAGGGAACTACATGTCAGTGGCTTCCATGATAAAATGCCTCAGGTAACGCGACCTTCCCCGTCCCGAATTGCCTCAATGCCCAAACAGTAAAAGTGATCGAAGCATCCCCGTCTTCCCAGAACACCCCCAGTTTTGTATCAGCTGCCCCGAACGAGAGATTGAAAAATGTGGCTCACCCCTGGTTGTAAGAGATGGGTCGACTTACGGCTGACCCAGGCCAGCCGTTGTTCCTAGAAATGATTCGTTGATGAACAAGCTACAAAGTTTAGAATTGTCCCTGAACGCTTACCAACTGAACTGTAGCCTCCTGCTAGATAACGCCCTTGCGACTTGAAGCAAGACGATAGCCCCTCACCCCAGTTTGCTATGTTCCTAGTTGTTTTCCATAAGACCCCGGTCACCCCAAGGATGAGTTGAATAGTTATCGCAAGCCCCCCGTTTTTTGAAGTAGCCAGGTTGTAAGAGACTATGTAGAAATTAGAATATTTGCGAAGTTAAGATTAGATCGAAATGAAGAAATTGTTGCAGTAAGCCCTGTTGAAAGTAAAATGTTTAGCTGTAAGATAAGATGCATTGTTATAATGGAAAATTGTTTAGCCTATGTTCATTCCTCAGAAAGATACCCATCAGACCATGGTGATAGCACGTTGCACTTTTTCGTAAAATACAAAGCCCTGAAGAACGTTATAGCTTTGTAAGACTTGTACTAGAAAAGTAGGTCTCTGCCAGAAAAACTAATGTGACTGTAATAAACAAATGCAATGAATAGGTATCAGACCTCGTACCACGGCAATGAATGTAATTCCAACAAACGCCAGAGAAAATAAGATACGAAGGAAAGTTGTAGGGAATCCAGCAAACCTATCAACAATTATTTATACGTTGGTCGTAAACGCCCGCGTAACGGATGTTTCCCCAGTTGCTTGGAGTTGGGAGAGAAATAGACTTATGTGATTACCTTCCTATGCCAATTCTCTAAAGATTGTCTTTTCAAACTCATTTAAGGGTACCACCATCGGAGGAGAGAGAGACCGGATGTGGGAGCACGCGGCCTGACTGCTGATCGTGGAACATCTGCGACTTTGACCAAGGCGGGACCGCAACAGTAAGGAGTCGCAGGACGAGGCATTGTTTCTGACCAAATGAAAGGAAAGGGCTGACCTGATGCCCCTGTTCGATGATCAACAAATGCCGAAAGTCCCTGCCCTCTGAGCCCGATCATGGGCCCACCTACCTGAAATTTTTCGTCCCCCTGGTCTGTCCCCAATCTGGCCCTGCTCCATCCCCTCTTCCTCCGACCTACCCTAAGGACCGTTCACACACCCCCTTCTTCCACCTGAACTCTTTGACAATCGACTTGAGAAAGAAAAAGAAACTGCAATCAGATAGAATAGGGTTTTGTTGCGAACTAAAATGAAACTCGGGGGCCCTGTCTAAAGCACCCGTGAAAGAATAGTTAGGACACAGGGCGAAAAAGGACCTTTTTGACCAGAAAAACGAAGAAAAGGTCATGCCCTGCAACGCAGGACCTGGAATAGAGCTGGACGCATAGCTCCACCGCCGGTGCTCAACAGTGCCAACAGAAGACGACAAAGAATGCTGAGAACTCACTAATAATGGTCCACGACAATAAGACACTGGAAAAAGCAACACCCCTCCTCTTCGAACAATAACACCCCTGACTATCGTTTTTACTAAGTCTCATTTCTCTCCCAGCTACCATTGTATTGATTATGCTCCAACCGAGTACAAAAAGAACTTACTTATGTAATAACCTATCAGTTCATATTCCGAATGACTATAAGCATCTATGAAATGTACCCAACGCTCTCACTACAGAATCCTTTCTGTCCGATATTGCATTACTATGACTTTCCTGCAACGAGCTTAACGATGGGCCCGCCTCCTAAGTTGAAAGATTTTAAATGTAATGTTTAGGCACAGCTCCTGCACCTAGGTTCCTACTTCTTTACTTATGACTGCCACAGTAGATATGGATAGGGAATAGGCCAGCAAGATGTCTTAGGAATGTTAAAGGGAGGACTGTGGAAAATTAATACGGTTTGGTAAACATTATCTGCGCCATCTTGCTTTCTCTCCAGATGCCACACTCTTTGTCGTGCACACCCGCCATTTTAGGTACCTTGGTCAGAACCACCCTCTGCACGCCACTGACCCCCAGCACGGCTCTTCGCCCTCACAAACACCCCCCACGCACTGGTCACCCCCGCTCTCTCATGCATGGGCCATCAACCCTCCCCATCTGCGCGGCTCTGCCTCGGAATCCTATCCTGTTCCCAGCGCGACACCTCCCTTCATCCCTTTCATGGTCCCTGGTCCTTTGATACAAACCCCCTTTTCCTGTGTGCCCGTTTTGTCTTCCTCGTTCCCAAGCTGCCACCTGGCCCTGCGGGTACTGTCATTGCCCCCTTCCTCCTGTACAGTAGGAAACACCCCCCCCCCCCATCAAAGGATCCTTGAGCTAATCAAAGCCCCCACCCCATGAGATCCGATCAATCTCACACATTCCGTGAATCGGCGGAATGTCCAGCTGCGCGATAATCATCATCCGTTGTGTCCAGGGGTGGGGACTTCAACTGTAAATGTGTGTGGGAACGGGCCTGAAGACGGGATTCCGAGGATGTCTTTCCGTACATCAAAGGGTTGACAGAGATGTGTTTTATGCAATAAAGTAATAAACCTGTGTATAAGAGGCCAGGCCTCCGAGATGCAGTTAGAGCACCTCGTGACGATACTTGCTGTCCGAACTGATGTGTTTCTCCTCCGGAGAGAATAAAACTTCTGTTTCCTGCCTTCCAGTCTCCAGCGCCTGCCTCTGTGTTTGGTAAATTTGAGTGGGTATAGAGGCGGCTAACGCCGGGCAACTTCGGAAAAGGTCTTCTGCCTGCACCTTATTTCAACAGACAGTGGTAGAGTTTGTAATTTAAAAATCCGAAAAGCAGTGAAAACAATGAAATGAGAATTAGCAGAAACCCAGTAATAAGTAATAAATAATGAATGATAGTCCGGGGAACAACTGCTATGAATAGTACTAGCACTAGCAGCTAAATCACTAATGCTAACAGAGATAAAAGCATTACCAAATATAGTCCACAGTGATCTGGGTACAGTCAAGCAGAGTTCGTGGCCCGGCCCAGCCTTGTCCAGTCGCGGACTGACGCAGACTGTCCTGCCCTTGTCCCGGCCTTCTCCCGGTCGCTCCCGCGCGCGACTCGCTTGGCAAGAGGCGTTCCGTGCTTATCTGTCGCCTCTGGGCGCAGTGCTGGCTTCACAGACGCGACCTGGCCGCCGGGGCAGCCGGGAGTTCGGGTCTTGTCCCGGTTGCCGCTGTTGTTGGCGATCTGCCGTTTCCCTCACGGCGCCTGCTGGAACCCGCTGCCGAAGGGACACACAAGCCGTTCCCCTCACGGCCGGATAAGGTGTGTCAAGATTACTGCTCCTGATTGCCCCAGCTTCTGATCCGTGAAAATGCGGAAATGCGGCAATTCAGTAATGCGGTAATGCCCGGGAATCCGGCAGTGTTAGTGACAATGTCAGTGTTTTCTCCCCCACTGCTGTTTTGCAATTTTACTTTTTTTGGGCAGCTGACGGCTAACGGCTGACCGCACCCGAACCCAGTACTCGGCAGTTTTTGGCAGACTCAGTCAAAACAGCCCTTCACACAATCACTCCATACACTTTGGGGGCCCACCTACTTTTTAGCAAGGCGTATGACAGGATACGTACGCTCTGACTTGCACACTTTGATATTAATATTTAATGTATGATTTAACATGTTTGACCCTTTTACACTAGCCATTTTCCAATGTTTTAGTATGCAAAATCTGAGAATTTTGTAATGGTTTTTTTTAATCATACAAATAAAGATATGTTTGCATGCTGTAGCATATTGATGTTTTGCGCACTAGGACCATTATGGTTCTGGGTGGACTCTGAAGAGGAATTACGTAATATGTGGGGTGGTGTTAATGTGTGGTTAATGGGAAGTATGACGTGATGCGCAGTGTGTGAGTGTATGCTGAAGAATAAAGTAAAGCTTACCTCAGCTCCCATGTGGCGTAATTCATTTGCATGCCCCTGGGCTGAGGAAGATGCTACAACTGGCGATGAGTAGGGGTTACGTGTCCAAAACGACAAACTGCTTGTGCATGCCACATGTGCCGAGAATCTATGCAGAGCAGTCTGCGAACGGCACATATGGAGTCAAAGCCCTGCTCCAGCCCATACACGGCTGCAGAAGAAATCGAAGGCCCTACAGAGGAGCGTATTTAAGATGCCTGCCAAATTTGACCATGAGGTGGTCGGCAATAATGCTGTGCCGCGCCCCAAATATGTAGCAATTAATCAGCCGAATTAAAGAAATGATGATCACATCCACAAATTATGAGAAGCAGAGAACGTACTCAATTTCACAGGCAATTGCAGCATACATGCGATGCACGTTTCTAAGGCAACTTCTGCTTGCAGGAGTACTCGGAGCCAACCTGCATCTCAATCACCTGAACAGCATGTGCCAAAACAATGGCAGCAGACGAGAGTGCTAAATACAATGTAGCCATGTTCCTAAAGCCACCACTGCCTTTCAACACTTCTAAGAATCAAAACTTGGTTTCAGATGGGCTGCTTGGATTGAAGTATTCGATTACTTTATAGATGCGTTAGAAGAAGAACATGACAAGAAGATCATCAAATACTTGAAAAACCGTGCAGGTGATGCAGTGAAAGAAGTGCTAAAGAAAGTTTCACAAGCTGATGCAAAATCGTACCAAAAGGTAAAAGAAGCATTAAAGGACAAGTTTAATCAGAAGCTAAATGTCCATTATGAAAAGTATTTCAACCGAGCATGACAGCAGGTTGGTGAGACAGTGGATGAGTTTGTTGAACGACTTGATGCTTACTGATAAAGCCATGCACATCACATGTCAAGGAAAACTCATCAAACAAAGCAACAAGTTTCATTTGAACACTGTCCCAGCATCACATTGAAAGATGACGATCACCCAATAACTTTCATCATAGACAGTGGTGAGTCAATTAATAGCATGCCAGTGGAAATAGCCTATCCCATGTGCCCTGCTACACTCCCTCAGACATGAAAGTATGTTCCTGGGCCACTTCTGAGCCACTGCAAAGCCAAGGGACGTTCACAGCCACAGTACAACACAAAAGACATTGGTGCAAGCCACCATTCATGTTCTACAAGGGACTTCGTTGAGTGCCTATTTGCCCAGTTTTGCCACGCCAGCTGACATGGGGTTGATATCCCTTAACTACAACCTCGGTGCTCAGTCTGAGATAATGAGCTAATTCATGTCGTTGTTCCATGGCCTGGGAAAACTCAAGAAAATAAAAGTACAACTGCATGTCATTGAAGACATTCGCCCTTTTGACAACCAGCACAGTAGAGCTGCTTTCCATCTACAAGAAGCTGTATAGAAAGAGTTGGGAGCACTTTTGAAACATGACATCAATGTAGGCTCCACGGGCCCTATGCCATGGGTTTCGCCCATAGTATTAGTAGTACCAAAAAAAGTCCGAAGCGGACTGGTGAGCATTTCCATTCATAAGCACCCAGGCAAACAAGGCTATTGAGAGGGAGAGACATCCTGGTCCACATATAGCAGACATGATCATGCAATTGAACGGTGCCAAAGTCTTTTCCTGTGTTGACCTAAATAAAGGACATTATCAACTCAAATTGGAGGAGAACTGCTGGTACATTACTACCTTTTCGACTCATGTTGGTTTGTTCAGATAAAAGAGAGTAAGTTTCAGAGTATCATCGGCTGCTGAGATACTTCAGGATGCTATTCGCCAAGTAATCCAAGTGGTTACACATGCTTTCAATTACAGTGATGACATACTGGTTTTTGGGAGCACACAGAAAGAGCATGACAAAGCCAGTTATTTGCTGATGCGGGTATTGAATGCTGCAAAGTGAGAGTCTCACAAAATCAGACTCAAGTTTTTTCGGCACATATTCTCTTGTAGTGTAGTTCCTATATTCCCAATAGGCTCTGCGCATTGGAATAACATAAACAGCAGTGTAGACGTAGGACTGAGGTCATCTAGGTCTCTACTGACTATGTTAGACTTAATTAGGTTTGCCAGCTAGCTCAGAGGTCACTAGAAACTTTCTCGAATGTTCAGGAAGGAGTTAACTTTCCTGATTTAGACAAGAAGGGATTAGTTTCTGACAACCGCATAAACATGACAACTTTGCTCCCTCAGAATAAAGAGAATATCTCTAAAGTCGTGTGAAAACAATAGACAGCTATTTCACTCAGTCAATCGTGCATGCTTAGTTTCACCAGAGTGCAGAGAAATAGAGAGACGGGCGTTTTCAATAAAAGTTGTTATTTATTGAGCAGTCTTCTTTCTCATGCAAGAGAAATGAGTTGCCACAATTGCAATACTTATCATAAAGTAAAGTGCGTACAGTAAAAGGAGTATTATCAAATAATACTGTAAAAGCAATGATATGGTTTCTTAGCCATATGATACTTTAAAACGGATAAAATATATACATACATAAAAACATTGACTAACGTACTCAACTGGTGCTTCTAAGATACGCCTACCCTGGTGTACCTGACCTAAGCCTAATACGTGGGAAGGCGCAAGTAAGTTGCAGTTTTAAGTTAAGTTATTTTTACCAAGAATCTGAATCAAGAATTCTCTTAAGGTTTTAATCAGCTCTGTACCTTGGTTCTAAAATGAAGGAGGTCTTGTATCTCTCTCTCAGGACTCGATCTCCCAGCAACCTGCAAGGGTGACTGGAAACACCGGAGCTGGAATTTCTCGGCAGGAGAAAAGACAGCGTCTCTCTCAGTGCGTCAAATGGGAGGGTCGGCTTCCTTCGGCTCTCGCATCAGCTGGGCTTCGGGCAAGTAGATAGCCACTCTGCTCCAAACCACCGTGTCTTTGCTTAAGGCAACGTTGGTATATTTATACCTGAAAGGTGACGGGTTTGGACATAAGACGTCACTAAGAGCTAACAGTACTTTCTGGACTCCAGGAGTTCTTGTGCAAATCAAAACAAAAGCAGGGGGAATTCCCGGGCTGCTGGAGGCTTGGTTTGTTTAAAGAACACGTTGTACTTTTTAGGAGTCTATGGGAGTAGCCTTGCCGTATTTGGACTGCATTGGCTATGACTAAATATGGACATGATTCTTATGCCTTTATAAGGATATGTTTTGTTATAACCACATAAGGGCATGAATCGGGAATATTTAATTAGGGTCCTAGATACATTCACAACACCCACTCCACGTATAATGTCCATCATTACTAAATACTAAGCAATACTAAACATATAACGATGCATGTGTTTTCCAACCCACCCCAAAATACATAAAATGTATTTGAAATGGTATGTACACGAAAAATGAGTATCATACTGTATGTTTTTCAAGCAGTGTTATCATTCAGGAAATGCATATATAAATATTGGCTGAATGAATTGCGAAAATTACATTTATGAAATGGCTCTGAATACAGAAAAAAAGTCGAGACCATTTCATCACATATTTATACAATACTGTACATGTGCTAGAGGCTGAGGTAAAATATTGTCTCTAGTGTCTAAAAATAGAAGCTCTGTTCTCTAAGAATAGTTCTACTTTAAGCAGAGTACCATGTGCCAAAAAAAGGTAAATATTTTGGAAGTGGAAAAATAATTTCGCTTTCAGGGGAAAAAATAGTTCCAAATCTTTTTAGTAGTGATATTTATCAAAAACTGAAGGCCGAATTCAGAGTTCAGGGAATGCTGTGTGCTCGTTGTTTTGAAAGTTATTCTCATTGTTGGGAGAGAACATCATATCAGACAGGCTTGCGAAAAATTTGTCTACAACAGTAGGTGAAAGTTCTACCAAGTTTGAAAACGCTGAAATAGTGCAAATGTGAGAATCATTGCCATCATCGATTTCTACATCAGCAATGCTCACAGTTGGTTGTACCTGTGTGGTGCTGCTTTTATCTCGTACTTCACCGCCACCTAATCGTAATGGTGAAGTCTCAACGAATGCCGTCATCAGAATAGGTAGCCGCTGGGGACAACACGTTGCATGAGCCGTTACCGAACCAAGCAAGGTATCGATATCCATAGGTACTGCTGATGGTAGTGTAAGACAGATGTCCAACACGCATTCTTCTCCGCATAGCAGACATCGAAGCACAGGTAAGATGCAATCTTGCCAGATTGGTCTGAAGGAACGAAACCAAGTTGTATTCAGATCTCTTAGCCGGGCTAATCCGAGGACTTTAGTGATTCGGTCTCGGTAGCGTATTGATAGGATCGTTTCTTCCATCGTAGCTGGAGTTTTGTCTGTGGCTTGGCTTGCCATATCGGAGCAGAAGGATCAAAAATAAAATTCCTGCTACGAGTCCCAAAAGAAGAGGCAGGCCGCTGAATAACGAATGCACAAAATTCGGGAAAATGCCCAGAACTGTTTCAAAGGGTCCCGAAAAAATTGTCTTAAATACATGTGCGATGCCACTGGTATCACACATGTTTAAGATTTGGCTTAACATTTCTATGAAATGCACGGGGCAATTTGTCGATAATAGGGAATGTATCTCTGCCGCTGTCCTTGCAACTTGCGTCTCTTTGGACGAGGTTAAAGGCACAGTTGTCTGTAAAAGAATAGACTTCATTCTGCTTAAAGTATCAATTCGAGAGGGCGTGGCCAAGATGGCGGCGGAGTAGGACGCCTTTTCGAGCCGCTCCGGCGCTGATCCAACAAAGCTTCTAATAGCACGATCCTGAGGGTGCGAACCCGCTTCAAAAGTGGTGGGGAGGTCTGCCTCATGTAGCGGTCTTCTCTGGTGTGGTCGATGGAGCGGTGAGGCCCCGAGATTGCCCTTGAGATCGATCGCACTCTGCGGCCTGTGAGACCCCGGCCTTTCCTGATCTCAACGCCCGGCGCAGGAGGAGGGCGGAGCCTCTGAAGTCCCGTTTGGAGACGCAGAATCTAGCTGACTGTGGAGGGACGCTCTGTTTCAACGGGCCGGAAGGTCTGGCAGCAGCTGTGCTTGGAGCCCCCTGGCCTGCAAGGTGTGCGGAAACGCGAGGCTCGGCGTTCGAAGCCCCCACAGTGCGGATCCCGGCGCGACCCGAGCCACGCGGGGACCGGAGGGAGCTTGGGAGCCATCGACAGCACCGGCGCGTGACCGCCATTGGACTCTTGTTCGCCTGGGCGCGTGGGAGGACCGCGGCTCGTATTGCCGTACTGCCGTACACGTGGAGCTCGACACAGCTGCGGACTATAGTGTGGAGCCTGGTGCTCAAGTTGTGGACGCCCGCTCTGGCTTGGGCCGAGCGCCGCGGTCCGCCTTCGAGCTTGGCCACGTGGCGCTTGGACCGGACGCTGTGAGCCGCCATGTCTAATGCACAACGCAAACGGGCCCAGGGAAAGGATAATGTCTTGAAATCTTCCCAGCAACCGGCGTCCCCTGGAGCCAGTGGATCCTCGAAGCAGTCAGATGACGACGCACCGGCGACGAAAGCCTTCATGACTGAACTCTTTGCTTCCATTAAGGAGGACATCTCCGAGCTCCGGGCACAATTAGCCTCCGATTTGCGGGAGGTGCGAAGAGATGTTGACGGCCTGGGCGAGAGGGTGGCGTCCCTGGAGGACCGTGACCTGAGTGTGGCCACAGACATGCACCTGCTGCAGCAGGACATCATTCGCCTCACCGAGCAAAACCTAGACCTACAGTTGCACACGGAGGACTTGGAAAACCGTTCCCGTAGAAACAACATCCGTATACGGGCGGTACCATGGGACGGTGAGGCGGGGGACCTGCGGGGATATGTCCAGGAATTATTCCTTCAAATACTGGATGAAGAGGATACGAAGGAGGTTCAGATGGACAGAGTGCACAGGGTAGGGCTGCCCCGGCGCGGCGGGGGCCCCCCCCGATATTCTAGTGTGCGTCCATGATTTCCAGCTTAAGGAGCGGATCCTCCGCAAGGCCAGAACACTCACGTCGCTACAATTCCGGGACCACCGCCCCCAACTGTACCAGGATTTGGCGGCCTCTACCCTGCAGAAGCGGCGGGAGTTCTGCCCGGTGACCACATTCCTGAGAGAAAGGGGCATCGCCTATTCCTGGGGTCATCCGTTTAGGATCATCTTTCGGTGGCAGAACCGCCTTGCTCAAATCCGCACGCTTCAAGCAGCAAAGGAACTCCTGGGCCTGGAAGATGTGCCGTCCTCACAGGCCGCAACTGCCTCTCCATCTCGGAGGCGTCGCCGTTCATCTTCTTGGCAGAGGGTGGGTGCTTCGCCTGCCCGACAGCGACCGGACCTCTCTACCAGCTTGCAAGAGCGGGGCAGCGCTGTGGCGTCGGTGGCGTCGGCCACATTAGCCGACTCGCAGCAGAGCTCCGGAGCAGCATGACCTCCTCATCTTGATGGATCGGCGCCGGAGGGGCTCGGGCCTTCTGGTTGAGGGGTATGAAAGTACTCTTGGGGGAGACACCCTCGACTATGGCCATGGGGGATAGTATATTGGTCCCTCCGGCCTGCTTCCTGGACGGGAGGCCTCCTACGGACTTCGGCCTTCTGGACATGATGAGTACTGTTTTTGAATTTCGTTTTTGGTTGCTGCTCTTGCTTTTGGTTGAGCCTCAGTTGGGGCGGGGATGGGAGTTGGGAAGTTTGGGATGTTGGGGGGGGACCCGTGACGGTTGGCCTGGGGGGGCGTTTGAAGTGTGGATGCGGGTGTGCGTGTACATTGGAGTTGTGGATGTTGTTGCACTGATGGGCTGGCGGCAGCTGGTTATTGCTACTGTGTGGGCTGGCCTGGCTGTGGGGAGGGAGACACTTGGCATATTAAGAGCGGTTCCTGGGGTTTATCTTTGCTATGCCGATTAGTATAGGGACGTGGAATGTTAAGGGCATGAATTCACCACAGAAGCGGCAGAAGGTTTTGAAGTATGTGGTGGACCACCACCTTGATGTTGTTGGCCTGCAAGAAACACACTTGGCACGAAAGGATGAGATGAGGCTCCGCCATAGGGCTTATCCCATTATTTATAGGTCTTCCGCGGCTACGAAGCACAGGGGTGTGGCACTCCTCTTCAGAGCTGCATTGCATTTTCAGCCTGTGGAGATCCGGCACGACAAGGAGGGCCGGTGGCTCATGGTTAAAGGTCTTATACAAGGGCGATTGTGCACTTTTGTGGTGGTGTATTTGCCCAATGCTGGCCAGAATAAGTACTTGCAGGACATGTTGGTGAGGGTGGGCGACTTTGCAGAAGGGCACTTGTTCATGTTGGGGGATTTCAATTTGGTGTGGGACAGGGATCTGGACAGCTCAGGGGGACAAAGGGCGGGTACAGGGGTGTTTTCTGGGTCCACGCAGCAAGGGGTGGGGGAGCTGGGACTAGTTGATGGCTGGCGTTTTTTTCATCCCTCCACGAAGGACTATACATTCTTTTCACACGTGCATCACTCCTATTCCCGCTTGGATTACATTTTCCTTAGCCAGTCCCTCCGTGGGAACGTGCTGGATGCCGCCATTCTTCCAATCTCGGTGTCGGACCACAGTCTCTTGGTGCTCAATCTTCGTTGGTCGCCGCCTGACACTACGTGTCGGAAGTGGTATTTTCCGGCGTCGGTAGTCAGGGACGATGTCTCTAACCAGGGGTTGCGCCTTGCTTTCCCAGAATTCTTTGACCTCAATCCTCCGTCGGACACTTCACTGGCGACCACTTGGGACGCCTTTAAAGCAACGGTCAGGGGCACGTGCCTGGGTCTCAATTCGCAGCTTAACACTTTGCGGAGGAAGGAACGGGAGGCCCTGGAGGCTGAGGTACTCGAGCTCGAGTGGGCACATAAAAGTAACCCCTCGAGAGTGACCCTCCGCCCGTTGATGGCGGTGCGGGGCAAGTTGAAGGCACATTATGCCAATAGGGCCGAGCTCACTCTCCTGCGACTGGGGCGTCAATCATACTCTTGCAGCAACAAGATCGGCAGACACTTGGCGCGACAATTGCGGGACAGGAGGGAGAGGGAATACATAGGGGGGATTAGAGACCCCGCGGGAGTGCTACACCATCGCGACGGGGTAAAGGCGGACATTTTTGGACGCTTTTACGCCGATCTATACAAGGGCGACGCCCTGGACGCTGCGTCGCAGCGGGAGTTTCTACGGCGTTTGCCGCTACCACAGATCTCTAGTGAATGGAACAACGTGTTGGAGGCGCCGATCACACGGGAGGAGGTGCTCTCCGCCATCAAAAATTTGAAATTACATAAGGCCCCGGGACCGGACGGGTACACGGCGGTCTTCTACAAGACGTATGCGACTGAGTTGTGTGACTTTCTGGTTACCCTTTTTAACGATATGGCAACATCCGGAGTGAACGCAGGGACTATGGCGGAGGCGGTGATTACGGTCCTGCCGAAACCGGGGAAGGACCCGGAGCAATGTGCTTCGTTCCGCCCCATTGCCTTACTTAACATAGATGCAAAGCTTTACTCGGCGATTCTGGCCAGCCGTCTCTAGGACCTACTTCCGGCGATCATACACCTGGACCAGTCCGGCTTTATTAAGGGCCGCCAGACCCACAACAATACCCGTAGAGTGGTTCACCTTATCGAGAAGGCAGACAGGTTCCGCATCCCGGCTGTACTGGTTGGTCTGGACGCGGAGAAGGCCTTCGATCGAGTGGATTGGGGCTTTTTGTTTCACACATTGCGTGCATTTGGCTTTTCTGATAAATTCATTACTATGGTACAGGCGAACTTTTGTAGCCCACGCTCGAGGGTGGCGGTGAACGGCCATATGTCGGCCTTTTTTCCACACTCGCGAGGCACCAGGCAGGGGTGTCCCCTCTCTCCCTTGCTATTCGCGCTCAGCATTGAGCCCCTGGCAATGGCTGTGAGAGAACATGAAGGAGTGAAGGGCATACCGTTCACGGGTGAGCAACACAAGATTTCCCTATTCGCGGACGACATCCTGCTCTCGGTGGCTGACCCTGCTGGTTCCCTACCTTGTGTCCGGAATATCTTGCTTGAATTTGAGGGAGTGGCAGGCTTCAAGATTAACTATGGCAAATCTTACATTCTGAATCTGACCTTGTCGCAGGCCGATGTTGCTCAGGTGAGGCCATTGACGCCGTTAGCTTGGGCCTCGGGCTCGATACTCTACCTGGGAGTTCACCTGACTCCTACGGTGGGTAGATTGTTCGCGGCTAACTTCCCACCCCTGCTGGCTAAGACGCGGGAAGACTTGGAGAGATGGAAGCCTAAATTCCTGTCCTGGTTAGGTAGGGTGCACGCACTTAAAATGGTTCTCCTCCCCAAATACTTGTATCTCTTCCAGGCCATGCCGATCCCACTAGAAAGCTTTTTCTTTCGGCAACTCAAAACGATGATCCTGAAATTTGTCTGGCAGGGGGGTCGGGCGCGCCTGTCGTTCGCACTCCTGCGCCGGCTGCGATCTGAAGGCGGGGTAGGTCTTCCAGACCTGCACTTATACTATAAAGCTGCTCAATTGAGGGTCATGGTGGAATGGTCGCAGCGGTTCTCCGAGAAACACTGGCTACATATGGACCGTAGCGTGGCGGGTCGGTCCATCTGGGACTTGGCCTGGAAGCCGAAGCGAGATCGCCCAGTGAATGCGTACCTCAGTACTCCTACGGGTACTACGCTGAAAGTGTGGGACACTTTGGTAGGCGATGAGAGGTGGACAACCTTCCCATCTCCGTTTACTCCCTTGCACTTCAACCCGGCCTTCCCGCCGGCGCTTGACGAGGGGCCCTTTGACGCGTGGAGAGAAGGTGGATGCAGGGCGCTGCTTCATCTGTTTCACGGCTCTGATCCTCTGACCTTCGCTAATTGCATGCGGGATTACCAGGTACCGCAAACTGATAACTACAGGCATATCCAATTACTACATTGGGCTACGTCACCGGGGGTGCGGGAGGCAGCTAAGCGACCTCCTTCCGAATTCGAGGCTTTCTTGCTGAAGACGTCCACCATGAAAGGAGCCATCTCCTTCCTCTACCGCCTGCTGCTTCAATCTGCTTTGTCTCCTAGGCCGCGTTATATGGAGCAGTGGGAGGGAATGGTGGGGAGGGAAATTACCGATGGGGAATGGTCGGCACTGTGGAGGGATTTGACCCAATTCAATCACTCGATCCATCTGAGGGAGGCGCATTTAAAAACTCTCATGCAGTGGTATATGGTCCCGGCCCGGCTTCATCGCATCTACCCGGCTACCTCAGATAGGTGCTGGAGGGGCTGCGGCCTTCTGGGGGACTTCCGCCACATTTGGTGGGATTGCCCAATCATCAGACCATTCTGGGATGAGATTCTCTCTCAAATCAAGGATATTTTGCGATACCCTATTGACAACTCCTTGGCTTTCGTACTCCTGGGCCTACGTGACCCCGGGCTTGAGCACCAGACACGCGCGGATAAGAAGATTCTATGGCTCTGTTTGGGTGCAGCCAAGCTTACATTGGCGGCAGCTTGGAAACGGAGGGAGGCACCGGCGATCTCCCTTTGGCATGCAAGACTGTGGAGGCTTTTGAGTCTGGAGAGAATGGCGGACATCTTCCTTGGCAATTACAAAAACTTTCAGCACATATGGGGTCCCTTGGTGTCCTTTCTGTCCACTGGTTTACCTTCGGCGGTGTGCCCAGCATCATTGAGGACCTTACATCTCTTTCAATTTTAGTGTGCATGCTGAATAAATGGGGATGTGTGTGTCGCCGTCACGGGGGGTAAGGGGGGGTAAGGGGTGTTGTGTTTCTTTCTTTTTTGGTGCTGCAACCGGGGCACCCTCTCTCAGCGAACGATGCCTCCTTTGTGCCTCTTGGACTGGCAGTAGACCTGCTTGAAGGGACTATTTGATTTCGTACACAATCTGCTCCTATGGGGCACTTTATATAGCTATTCCTTCCCTGCGAATGTGCGGACCTGTTGCCCGTTCCTTCTTTTAGCGTTGTATCGCTGCCTTAGACCTGATTCGTTCTATTTCCCACTGTGTGGGATTATCTGTGCTCCCGGTGTGGTATGTTTTATTTTTGTTTTTTTTTTATGTTCACTGCAAAATAAAAAAATTTACAAAAAAAAAGTATCAATTCGAATAGAAGAGATATTCAAAGAAGGCCATATTTCCGCCTCCATGTCTGGATTGCTGTTTGGATACAATACTTGCATACAGCAAATGACCCTGGAAGTAACGGTTACGAGATAGGCTTTTCCTGGCACCATGCCACAACAGCTGTGGTCACTTATTAGAACATAACTGCCGTTGGAAAGCTGTCTGAAAAAGGGCTCTATCTGTGTTGCAGGAGTGCTGTGCAGGTGACCTGAAAGGTTATGTGATGAACCTTCGCAGGCTCCATGCAAATTAATACCTTGAAACAGAAATGTACCGCTTAGTGATTTTTTACAATTGTTACCACTAAGAAATACCTCTTTCTTCCCTTCACTATAACATTTGTGTGTATAAGGTAAATTCCAGGTCGATTTGATGTATCCTTTACCCAACCTTTCATACAGGCCGGCTGGTATATATTTTTTGGCAATACTTAATCTGGAAAGTTGTTATCGGAATTGTAATTGTTCCGTGTATTATCCATTCAATGACAGGTCTCTCTGACATTGTCAATGGTAATCTCTCAAGTTTTTCAATGCTCAGAATCGTATAGTCTGCTCCTTTTTGTGCCAAACTGATTTGTTTATCAGTAAGGTTAAAGATAGAAAATAATGACGTTATGTTGATTAGACGCCATGGCACGTAGCCTGAACGCAAGTTTTGTAACGTCCAGCCTAGCTGTACAATAGAACGTAATTGGGACTGACCATGTTGTAACATTAGCAAGTCCTGCTATATTATATCAATAGCAGATGATACAATGCTGTCCAGTGAATATATTCTGGAGGACAGAGTCGTTAACCCATTGTCCACTACAGAAAGTGATTTTTTCCAAATTAATACGATCAGTTTCTCGTATTTTTTCAGCAGTTTCAATTTGCGTTACTTTCCAAGCTTCGTTGTAAGCAGCGTATATACCGGCGTATATGAAACGTTCAGTTCATGAAATTTTGCAAACATAGAAATCTGGTAGTTAACATTGATAAGACCAAGTATATGGTATTCAACGCCAACACTACTGATTGTCCACATCCCATGATGGAAGGTAGACCACTAGAAAGAGTCCCAATATTTGACTACTTAGGTTTAACCCTAACTGACAGAATGGGGTGGGGTGCACAAATGGCTAAGGCCAATTTAAAACTTACACAGACAACTGGGGGAATTTTAAAAGTTCAAAAAAACTGCGCCTATAAAATTATTAGTGCCCCACTGGAAATCTTCAAAGTTCAAGCAAGATCATCTTCCCTTTACGGGGCGGAACTTTGGGGACATGTTCCTTCCACTGATTTAACCACTACAGAAAATAACTTTATTAGGCAAATCCTAACCTTGCCTAGAAGTACTCCATTAGTCCCACTTAGGCTAGACTTGAATATTAGGCCCATCGCCAATGTTATCGCCGCACGTCCCCTTCTTTACTGGAGGAGGCTGTGAAGCACCCCCGAACTGGAAAGTTATAAAAAGGAATTAAAGGTGGTACTAGCCTCCCCAGGAGCAGGTAGAATTCCATGGCTGCGTTTTGTTAGACAGTTTCTTGCTCAAATTGGATACGGAAACTTATGGACAAACCCTGAGGCAACATCCTCAACTATTTCTAAGAAAACATTGTCCAGTGCCGTGAAGGACTTTAACCTCGGGAGAACACTTTGCTCAGCCTCATCAACGAGCCTGACTGGTGCCTTCCTGAGTCATAAGTCTATTTACAGCTTTGAACAAGAAATATACGTAATCCAACCTATTTTAGCGAAGAAGCTGTATTTACAGTTTAGATTTGGAACACTGCCCCTTTATTCGATGACTGATAGGTGGACTGGGGGCTCTGTACATCTATGCCCTGGCTGTAGAACTGAAAATGAAACCATTCTGCATGTTATTCTTTTCTGTCCAGTGATAGTGTATGCCATAACTAAGTTCCTGATCTCTATGTGGTTTACTAGAAGGAAATTACTCACTTAACAAGGACACCTATGTATTTTGTAGAGACTTGAGAATTAATTGGATCAACAATTGCTATTTTAATTTTTTTACATTTTTTTAAATTATTTAAACTTTTATAGTCTTAATAAATTGTCTTCTCCCTTCTGATTTTACATGATGTATTTTAAACACTTACAATTTACATGATGTATTATAAACACTTATAATCATCAATGAACTGTAGAAAAGTGAAAATGTATTTTTTATGTACTTTGATGGTTAAAAACAAACCGAAATAAAGTTTATTGAATGAATGAAACGTTTTTGACGCGGTTTGCGAGGTCCCAAAATGAAATCTCGCAAGTCAGCACCTTCTTTAAGTAAAGTCAAGTGTTGCTTAATTTCAGCCAGTGTGGATTTTTGTTGCCACTCAAGGCATAGTTTCCCTACACTGTATGTTGTAACTATCCCTGGATGTTGTCTCTGGGAATATCTTGGGTCTGGCCTGGTCTGTTTGAACCCCTGTATTTTGTTCAGGAATCTATCTTGACAGTTATTTTTGTCTGTGGGCCAGATCAACCATTTTTTCCAATCAGGATTTGTTCTGTTTTGGTGTAAAATATGGGATACGTCTATCTCAACATCTGTAGTGCTAATACTATCAGGTATGGGCTTTGGAATAGACGGTTTATTTAAGTCTTTTATCTTGGCCAAACCAAGACAGGTTGTTTGCTGAATGGTGTCATTCAGGAATATTATCTGTTCTGGGATCATGCAGGCTCTAAATAATGCTTCTAGACCTTGTACCTGCCATTCTTTTGTACTCCAGATGGTTTTTGTTTCAATGTTGTTTTTACAAAATTCAAAACCAAATGTAGACATTTTATCATAACATTTTTCAGAATAGATCAATTTAGTATTTGTCAACATTGTTTTCATTCCTGTCGTATTTAACATTTTAAAATAAAACGTTTCTGGATCACTGTTGTTAAACCCTGAGAAGTATTGGAATTTCTCATAAAATGTTTTCGAGCTGCCTTTTGGCGGAGTTGGACAATGTTCCCATTGATTATAAGTAAAAACATTTCTAGATTGAGCAGATTTATGCAAATAGTGATTACCAAAATGATTATAACAGTACATTTCTTGATAATTTGATGAACCCTGCAAATCATGTTCTGTGAATTTAGCTGACATTACTAAATCTGACATCATATTATTAATATTTTCAAAGTCCCAATCATCAGAGAAAGTACTTGGTGTCACAAAGTCACTTAATGAAACCTTGAACTGATGTGGATATTTCAAGAGCTCAACCGGGCCATAGATTTCATAATCAGTTTTGTCCCATGCTACCCCACCGGGTATTGGATTGGCTGCGATGTTCACTGATGACAGTTCTCTTTTCTCGATGTGAGAGGATCTGTGAGGCTTTAGGACCAAGTTGATGTTCTGACTTGCTGTGTTCATTGTACTATATTTTCCATCAATACATTTTCCCAAACATAGAACCATGATGAGCCAAAGTAGGAGGAAAAGTACACCTAACACAATCCAAAATTCAATCCATGGTGATATCAGATATGTTTCTTTTAGTTGATGAACGAGTTCAGTCATTTTTTCTATGAAAGTTTTTGTTGCTGGCTTGTCTCCATGTTCACTTGGATCATCGGAAAAGTAATCGAAATTGATAAAGTAGCCAGATGCAGTTCTGTCAAATGTTGGAATTGCTTCCGGATTTTCTTTTGTTACATTAGTGTAGTCCGAGGCTACATCGTTGTAGACAGGTGTTTCTTGACGAACTGTTGCAATTTGGGTTTCAAGAGGCACAAGTTCCATGGCTTTGTTGCATAGTCCTTTTTTATTAACTGCAGGTTTATCAAAAGTGATTAGTCTTTCAGTTTGAACCTCTTGGATTGTAGCAAGATTTGGTCTTCTGCTATTTCTTGGGAGTCCACTGGGCCTACTACTTATTATTGGCCTCATGATTGTGGTTTTACCAGGTCGATGGATACAACTCGGTTCTCCTTTTTACCAGCAAGGGGCGGTAGTACTACTGATCTTGTTCCGCTGACAGCTAAGACAGGTACTGCTTTTCTGTAAGAAGGCCCAAATTCCTTCTTCACCGCGATCTTTTCTCTGACCAGATCCCCAATCTTTGGAATCCAGACAGGTCTTGCTGGGACAGGTGGTTTATCTTCAGTGGTCTTTGGCTTTAACTTTATGTTACTTAGACTTCTTCTTGTTTCATTTAACTCCTGTAAAACAGCCAAACGATCTTTGATATCAAAGGCTTTTTCTTTCATCACTGAAGTCTGACAATTTAAGTCCTGGATTTTCATTCTAGTACCGAACAATAGTTCGTAAGGAGTGATACTTTTTAGAGAATTTCTTGGCAGATTGTTAAGACTACGTTGGACACTTGTTAGATGTTTGACCCACCCATCACCCGAACCTAATACCCTCGCCGTTATAGATTACTTTATGTCACGGTTTTTTCTTTCCACTACCGCATTTCCCTCAGGATGGAAGGGAGAAGAGTACCGCAATGCAATGCCCATGCTGGTCCTGGCCTCCTTGTAAGCCCGAGAGCTAAACGCAGGACCCTGGTCAGAATGTAGCATGTCAATTAGGTATGTGCCGATAAAGACTCACAAATCTTTTATAACAGTTCTGGCGTCAGCCGAGCACTGGGGCCACATCTTTAGTGAATCTAGTCTTAATAATTATGGGATCGCATTTTTCCGGGTGGATGTCTGCCTATAGATAGCCTGATGCTATCTAAAAGAGGTGTCTGGTCAGGTGTCTGGTCCGGTTCACAACTGCGATCTCTATTGCAGTCCTTACAATCCATTGCAAAGTTATAAACTTGCACGCTCATTCCTGGCCACCAGTATTGTGATTGTAATTCTATTAGAGATTTCAAGATCTCTTGGTGCCACAGACCCAATCCCATGTGTGCTTCTTCAATCAAGAAGACTCTCCGGTTCGTGTTTGGAATTACTCTATCCCCCACTCCAGGGATTTGAGCAAACAGAACGGTGTTCGCATCAATTATGTATGTATTACCGAGTGGATAATTTAGAGGTAACGCCGCATAGTTGCCTTTCAATGAGGTTTTTACTGCTAGTAGCGTTTCACCGTCTATTTGTTTTTTTAGTACGCTTTTTTGTGACTACGGAAGCCGGTTGAACCGCTGCCGCTGTGGCTCTGTTAGCCAATGAATTCCCTGCAACGTGAACGCCATCACGTCGATGACTCCGTATATGTATCACGTGAGTCTTTCGTAGTTCTTTCTGTAAAAGAACTACTTGTTCCCATAGCTTTCTATGCTTTATTGTGGCACCTGTGTCATCTTTGTAACCGTTTTGAATCCAGGTCTGCATGCTCTTATTGTAAGACTGGATGCAGTAATGCGAATCGCACACTATTAGTGTGGGGAATTCGCGATCGGCATTGTCAAGCGCCATCTTTAAAGATCTTATTTCAGCTCGCTGAGCTGTACAGTTTCTTAGTGATTCAGTTTTGGTGATTATCGGTCTGAATTTACCAAAGCGCCAGTGACCTTTAACAATTGCACACGCTGCATTGTAGGATTTTTTATCCACATCGTAGTGTTGTGCAAATCTGTCCATGTAGATTACACAGTTGTATTGTTCTAGAGGCAGAATTTCGATTGGCAGAGAATATTCATATTCATATTGGAAAATTCTTGTGTTTTTAAATTAGGATCCAATTCGTATACTACGTCTGATGCAGCAAGAGAATTAACCCACTGTATCCATCTCGGATGTAGTGCTTTAGCATTTGGAATGCTTGCTCTTGTTACTGCTTCTAGGGCAGGTACTGGTGTAACGATTATTATTCGTTTACCTTGTGCTAGGGCTCTTTCTTTTGCTACAGCAGTTTGAACCGCAGTTCGAATTTTTCAGTTGAACTGAATTTTATTTCAGCTTGTGTGTACAAGTGTGATTTGTAAGCTATTGGTACTGTTTCTCCCTCATTAGAGGTTAGGTATGTGAATCCGCATCTTCCTAGGATGACTCGGATTACAAGGTTGCGTTTGTTTGCGCGTGTTTGCAATTTTGTTTTAGTTAACATGTCTGTTTGTAATGATCTTAAAATTTCTGTGTGTTTCTGAGTCCAATTAATTGGTTTGAAATCAGGTTTTATTTATCTCATAGAGTGGTTTAACTCTCTCTGCATAATTTAGAATGTATGTTCTTCCGAAATTCAGGAAACCTAGTATTGATTGTAAATTCTTCAGCGTTTTTGGTGCTTGGAGTACTGCACACTTCTCTAAGAAGTTGTCTGCTAGGCTTTTGCCTTCACTTGATCATTCATATCCTAAAAATAGGATGTTTAGGTGAGCAATGTGTGACTTTTTAAAGTTGAATTTATACCCTTCAGCTGCGAACCCAAGTATTATGGTATTCACTCTTTTCAAGTGTGTCTCCAGGTCGTCATCTGTTAGATAGATATCATCGACATAAGATAATGCCTCGTCATCATATATTTGTAGTAACTCTGTTTCCCTTGCTGAGAATAATCCCGTGCTATTCTTGAATCCCTGTGGTAGTCGACAGAATTGTTTTTGTGACCCCATTGTTGAGAAAGCGGTCAAATACCTGCTTTCAGGTGCAATGTTTTGACAAAAGAATCCATTAGAGATATCTAATGTTGTTTTATATTTTTTGCGCACAATGTTATTCATTAGTGCTGCACTGTGTGAGTTTTGTACCCCAAATGTCTTGCAGCAGGAGATTAGGTGTCTGTAGTCCAAAACTAGACAATATGAATCATCTGGCTTGGAGACAGGAAACAAAGGATTGTTCATTTGTGAGATGCATGTTTCAATCACCCCCTGATATTCAAGTTGATCTAAGATCTCCCTGACTTGCTTTTTAGCTTCTTGTTTAACTGGGTACTGCCTTTGTGCAGTAGGCTGACTTTTTAACTGGATTTTGTGGGGAGGAGAATCCTCATCCCATCCTACATGATTTTTATATAACGCAGGGGCTTGAGCCACTGCCCATTTTCTAGCAAATGTGTACTTTTTATGAATTGGAATATGATTTGAGAAGGCAGGCATAATAATTTCTTCGCCATGTGGGCACTCCCTGACAAACTCTGGTGGCCAGTCTTTTTCAGCTAACAGGATGTCATAGCCTTTCGAAAGGTTGTCCCAAAAGAGACCCCTTACTTTCCTAGTTTTGTCCCCCTCTATACGCAATGTTATTTCATATAATTTATGGGGTTTGCTAACTCTGGTATCTGCAGTTTCCACTTGAATGTATTCATTCGTGTCCACTGTCTCCAGAAGATTCATCAGGATCTTGCAAGCTATGGTCACTTCTGCTGCGCTGTCTAGCATTGTCTGAGCCCACTCTCCGTTTTTCAGTTGTGTCCTCAGTATCCTCAGCATGTTTTATTTTAATACTGGCTCCCTTCTTTTTTGTAAATTGTAATTTTTTACTTTGATGAGCAGGCTCCTTGTCTTTGGACTTGACATGCTCTTCTTTGTGTTCTGACAGTCCTCTTCTTTCCGATTTCTGTGAGGAAGTCTGAAAAGATCGAGAGGGACTGTAGGAGAGTAGGGTCTGCTATCCTATGGTCACCCCAAATTTTTGCTTTTTGCTTCACTGGTTTATGACTTAATGTGGCTGTGGGCCTGCTAATCAGACCCACAGCCTGCTGTTCTCTCTCTAAATTACCAATGCACTTTAGGTGCATTACAAATTGGAACTGGTTCACCTTGTTGGCCCATGTAACAGTGTACCCTAGGTACCCAGGGCATAGGTGCATCCAAGGCCTACCAGGGGCTGCAGCATGTATTGTGCCACCCCTGGCCTGGCCTCCATATTTGACACAACTGGCTGATCACTCAGCTGGGGTAAGTTGGTGTAATCACCTCTTACTTAGATATAGTATCCCTATATCTAACCTTAACTGGACACATGTTAACCTGTAAGCCATTCCTATGGAAGGCCCCTGCAATCCTGGGGGCAGAGTGCGTGGTTACATGTGAGATGGTGCTCTAGCCTGAGCTGAGCCTGTCTGCAGCTGTCGGGAACCACTCCCTTAGCTGTTCCGGAATATTGCCATACCATATACTCTTAAGTGCATTATAATCCTCGCGGTTATATGCTATCTTTGGTTTGGCTTTATCAAAACATGTCGAGTAAGGTGTCATACGAATTGGAATGCTATCCCCTCGACAGTTCTGTCGACGGGGATAGCATTCCACCCTTCTAGAGGGACACGACATGTGTGTAGCCTTAACCCCGGGTAAAGTTAACCAGAGCCTCAGCATCACAAAATGGATGCTGCCACCACAGACACAAGTCTGACCTCCTGCTGCTGGGAGTCCTTCCAGCGAGGGAGGCTTGGACAAAGGGTTTCCTGCCTTGGGAGGTGCGAGCACCACCCCAGACAGGGTTTTGTGTATTGGGTAGGACAGGGCTGAATAGATTGAGACATGCCCGGGGCACACAAGGTGTCCCCGTGCATAAGCCAGTGCAAACCGGTCCTGGGACTTTCCAGACCCAGGCCTGGCGAGGAGCTGGACAAAGGAAAGGGGGTGTAACCGCCCCCCTTCCTGGTCCCACCCAGAGGAGGGACCTAGTAGGTGATCCACCCCTCAGATTGGGAATAAGAGTGGGAGCAGTGCCATTGCACAGCAGATCATCCTGAATCAACTTGAAACTAAGAAGACGACTGGACTTCGACATTCTGCTGCTCAGAAGACTGAAGAGAATCTCCCTTGTGGCCTAGGAGTGGCCACCCTGTGAAAGCAGGTACCAACCAGCGAATCGACGTCTGCTTTGCCGCCGGAGCCCGAGCCCAGAGCCTGACAAGAAATGAAATGAATGAAACTTATATAGCGCACAACTTACCCTGGGGCATCTCAGCGCTTGCTTGGGGAACCCGTCCTGGTATTCCCCTGTGAGATAACCCTGGCAGGGTATCCACAAGGTGAAAGCCAGGCATCCCACCGCGAGGGGCCGTTGTGGAGATTAAGCAAGCTATTGCCCAGAGTCGCAGAAGGCACCGGAGCGAGAATTAACGAGTCCGTGGAATTTTGAGCCCAAGACCCGCTGAGGCGGGGAATTGAACCCTGGTCCCTGGCCGAACTCAAGCTCCAGGTCTGCCGCCTCTAACCCCTGAGCCACACTTCTCCAAGACCCAGACCTCCAGACTTCTCACAGCCCGATCCACAGTCCCTGCAAAGAAGGGACCCGTGGAGGCACCGAGAGACGTGGGACCGGCCATCTTGAAAGACACCCGAAGAGCTGACTGCGCAGCATCAGAGGCATCCTCGACGTTGTGCTTTGGGGACTGAGAACCCCCACCACCGAGCAGCCCTTGCACCGAAGACCAGCCCCCCAGCATCTCCACGATCTGCGTGGGGTCCTTTTGCATTGTGCCACTTGACGCGCCATCCCGGCCACTAGCCACGTGGTCAGCGGCCATCTTGGCGACAAAACCGAAGAACTACACTGCGGGTCTGGTTGCTCCAGATTTGCCCTCGCTCCTGTAAAAAGGAGCACCCGCTCTAACCTTGCTGGTCCGAGTAAAAAGCCTTTTTCGATTCCTGCATGGCTTGCATTAGCCAAGGCCTGTTTGCTACAATCAAGTTGCCGATACTGCCAACAGCGAGAAGCCTGCGTGGGACAGCTCGTGACCAACTCCTGGACGTCCTCGACCCCCGGTGTCCACGTGGCTGCAGAGAGAAGCTACACCTCAACGCCTGTTTGCACCCGACATCGCCTGGTTCCAATCTGGTTCCACGGTAGTCACCGGCTAGTGACTTTGAACATTGTCCCCTCTACTTTCAGGTCTTCACATCTTCAGATCCACCCTTGGATCCACCGGAACTCTTCACATCGAGCCGCCTGCAGCATCTTCAGCTCCAAGCACCATCGACCAGCGTGACGAAACCCGACACTACTTCGACCCTATGCACCCGCTTCCTGTGGGTGAGGTAACTCGGCTCTGCCGGTGTTCCCACACTGGTACACACCTCTAGGGCCTGTGTTTCAAGTTTCAGCTTTCTAGGTCACTCGGAAGGTTCCGAACTAACTAACTTTGTACTTTTTACGCACCATAGACTTTGTATTGGTGAGTGCGTGAACTTTAAACACTGCACCCGAGTCCCGCGGGCCTTTCCCGACTTAGTCACTGCTAGTCCCGATCAGCTCCAGCGATTCCCAAGGCCCTAGGCCTATTTCCTTTCTGATTGGTATCTCTTATACCACATTCTTAGTATATGGTTTAGGTGGCCCCTAGGGCTCATCCATATTGTGCAACTTTTGTGTATTTTAAACTGTCTTGTGTTTTAACGCTTGTGCTTCTGTGCTCATAAAGAGTCCAGGGGATATTTGTAGTTAATAAATCTATATATATTTTCAATGTATATATCTGTGTGGTGTCCTTTCATTTGGTATTCAAGGGGGTTGTGTATGGTAATACAGCTGGCTTCACATGCCTTTCAGAGTTTAGCCTAAGACTGCTTTGTCCACGTTACCACTAGGATAACTGGTCTATAAGGTTGACTTACAACCAATCATCATAAGGGTTGCTTGGCATGGTACAAAGTGATCACTAGAATTAGTGAGCATTATATACCAGACCAACTTCTCACAGGGACGTGTATCAATATCTTGATATCTGTCAGGTTTTCTCAATTTATCCCTATCTCTACGGTTGTATCTTTTCTCAGAGGGTTCCCTTTGGGAAGACTTGCTTCCTCGGTCTGGAGATATATCTCTCCGTTGAGGAGACCTTCCTCTGGACTTGAACCGCTTTTCTCTGGGAGTTGATTGTTTATTACCCTCCCAACTCTTTTTTGGAGTGTTGAGATTATTTTTAATAAAGGTTTTTTTCAGGATTTTCAGTTAGTTGGGGTTTTAGTGGTTTCCCACCCAAACTATCTCTTCCTAGTTCTTCATAGGATTTTTCTATGATCCTGGCAAGTTCAAAAGGTTGTTCTACTATATCTGTTTCTTTCAATTTCTGGCGGATCGCCACAGATGCTGCTTCTCCTTTTATGTTGGCTAATAATGTAGCCGAGACCTGCTTGAAGTCTTTCAGTAATTTCATACCTAGAGTTAAGGCTTGTTCTGGACCGTATTCATTTGGAATCTGTCTTAGTACATCTGGTATAACCTCCATAGACGGAACACCATGTGTTTTTGGGTAAATCAAAGCAAAGACTGTGCCCCAAGTGTCACAGTCCTCCACATGTGGTGCGATCCCCATTGGGAGGCAGATAGTCAGAATTCTGTGTTTCTCATGAGGTGTAGTATCAGGAAATACTGCCTCTATTTGAGTGATTTTTTTGTGCTAACCAGAATGGAATTTGTTCCCGTTTTGCGGGTATTTTGCCAATGGCTGATTGTATACTCTGTGGTGTGATTTTATTTGTGTTCCCCCGATGAGGGGTCTGCTGTGGAATTCTAATTGTTGGTTGGACTGTTGAAGTCCGCATGACATATTAGACCAATTGTCTATGTATTTTAATTAGTAGTTTTAGTTGTGCTAAAAGTTCCCGGTCTGACATTTTTTCAATGTCGGGATGTGGTGTGTAGCTGGCTAGAACCGGCCATGTGGCTCCTGGTCTACCTAGTGGACCAAGCCTGGTAATGTGATTTTGATGTTATAGGGCGCCATTAAATCAGAGCAGGTGCTCTTGGTATGTTAGTGGAATTTCAACGTCCTCGAAAGGAGCGTATTCCTCTGGAGGTTCCTCTATTTTGTAATAGTGGAAATCTTGTGTCACAGCGTTTGCTTCTGGAAAATGTATCCAGGAATAGAATACCTCTGTCTGCCGATATTCATGGGCCTCTACCACAAATATGACTGTACCACCTCTTGGTGATAGTCCATTTTCTATAAGTTTAAGAGTTATAGTTCTTCTTACATTGACCAGAATGATTATAGCATTTGGATCTTCATCTCGGAGACTTGTGTCATCCGCTAGGAGTTGAGCTGCTATTCTAGCTTTCTCCCTTTCATCTTCACTACCTCCCATTTTACTGACAGAAAGTTTCAGAGCAAATTTCAAGGAAACAAAGATTAGGTGCACAATATTTTTGAACACTGTATCCTTCAACGTTGACTAAACCAAAAACTAATACATAGGAATCTCTTCCTACTAAGTTCTGGCGGATATTAACCTTTTACCCACTCCAGACGTCTATTGGAGTTTTTATGGGAAAAAGGGGTCTGTGTGAAAAGCACGACTGAGTTACTCTAATGTCTTGTGTTAGATTATCGCCTTACCAAACGTTGGGCGCCATGTAGTGTAGTTCCTATATTCCCAATAGGCTCTGCGCATTGGAATAACATAAACAGCAGTGTAGACGTAGGACTGAGGTCATCTAGGTCTCTACTGACTATGTTAGACTTAATTAGGTTTGCCAGCTAGCTCAGAGGTCACTAGAAACTTTCTCGAATGTTCAGGAAGGAGTTAACTTTCCTGATTTAGACAAGAAGGGATTAGTTTCTGACAACCGCATAAACATGACAACTTTGCTCCCTCAGAATAGAGAGTATATCTCTAGAGTCATGTGAAAACAATGGACAGCTATTTCACTCAGTCAATCGTGCATGCTTAGTTTCACCAGAGTGCAGAGAAATAGAGAGACGGGCATTTTCAATAAAAGTTGTTATTTATTGAGCAATCTTCTTTCTCATGCAAGAGAAATGAGTTGCCACAATTGCAATACTTACCATAAAGTAAAGTGCGTACAGTAAAAGGAGTATTATAAAATAATACTGTAAAAGCATTGATATGGTTTCTTAGCCATATGATACTTTAAAACGGGTAAAATATATACATACATAAAAACATTGACTAACGTACTCAACTGGTGCTTCTAAGATACGCATACCCCGGTGTACCTGACCTAAGCCTAAAACGTGGGAAGGAGCAAGTAAGTTGCAGTTTTAAGTTAAGTTATTTTTGCCAAGAATCTGAATCAAGAATTCTCTTAAGGTTTTAATCAGCTCCGTACCTTGGTTCTAAAATGAAGGAGGTCTTGTATCTCTCTCTCAGGACTCGATCTCCCAGCAACCCGCAAGGGTGACTGGAAACACCGGAACTGGAATTTCTTGGCAGGAGAAAAGACAGCGTCTCTCTCAGTGCGTCAAATGGGAGGGTCGGCTTCTTCGGCTCTTGCATCAGCTGGGCTTCGGGCAAGTAGATAGCCGCTCTGCTCCAAACCACCGTGTGTTTGCTTAAGGCAACGTTGGTATATTTATACCTGAAAGGTGCCGGGTTTTGACGTAAGGTTGGACATAAGACGTCACTAAGAACTAACAGTTCTTTCTGGACTCCAGGAGTTCTTGTGCAAATCAAAACAAAAGCAGGGGGAATTCCCGGGCTGCTGGAGGCTTGGTTTGTTTAAAGAACGCGTTGTACTTTCTAGTACTTCTCACAACACTCTGATGGGGGAATGACTCCAGGCCCAGACAAGGAGCAAGCACTGTCATCTACTTGCCCCCACCCCCCAAATGTTACCATACTGCAATCCTTTCTAGGCATGACCAGCTAATGTCCAAGATACATTTGCAACTTTGCTACAGTGAGTGCCCCATTAAGAGACTTGACAAAGCAAAATGCCTAATTTCACTGGTCTCCTTAATGCGACCAAAGTTTCAAAGAAATTAAACGTGATTGAGAAAGCAACTGAAAGTGCCTACTTCAACCCCAAGCTACATACTGAAATAACAGTTGATGCAAGCCCGGCGGGACTAGGGGCAATCCTTGCTCAACACAATGGCCATCTGTATGCTCAGAGACACATTGTGACCTATGCCAGTCAAAGCCTGTCTGAAACAGAACGTGCCTACTCTTTCACCCGGACAAGGAGAGCCTGGCTTGGGTGTGGACCTGCAAACATTTTCATTCATTCCTCGACAGAAAGCGATTCACCGGCATCACGGATCACCAGGTGCTGCTTACAATTTTGGACACCCGACGGCTAAGATGCCCCCTCACATCAAGATTTTGGGGTTAAAACTGCAAAATTACGACTATGAGCTCGTGCTCAAACCAGGGAAGGATCAAAACCCAAAAGATTACTTTTCACAAGCGCCGCTACATCATCACAGTTCGACATCCAAGACAGCTGAATCATATCTCAAGTTTGTTGTGAGATACAGCACACTAGCGGCTCTGTCTGTGGAACAAATCATTGCTGCCACCAATGTAGATAAAGACATGACCATAATTAAAAAACTTATTAGCACGCAATCATGGGGAAGAAGTACCCGGCACCTTGCTGATTATGTTGAATTTCAAAAACTCTAAAATGTACAGGATGAATTAGCAGTCACCCAAGAAGGCGTAATACTGTGAGGCTCGAGAATCGTCATATGTGAAAGCCTAAGGCAGCGAGTCATTGAGCTCGCCCATGAAGGACACCATGGTATTGTGGCCACCAAGAGAGGCTTAAGAGATCGAGTGTGGGACCCTCTGCAATTATTTGTACCCCAAGGTGATGCAGCACCCAGTGACAATGTCTGACCTTCCTGCCCATGCCTGAAAGAGGGTTGCAGTTGACTTTTTGGACCTATAGGAAATGGACACCGTCTCATGGTAGTCATAAACTAATATTTGTGTTTTCCTTTGGTGAAAGACTTATCTTCGACAACCCATGACAAAGTCATAAAAAGGCTTGATGACATCTTTGCAACCTGGGGTATCCCCAAAATCCTCAAATCTGATAATGGCCCACCATTTAACAGCAAAGAGTTCAAAGAATTTCTTATCTGACTCCAAGTCAAACACCAAGGGTACATCCCTCTGGCCCCAAGTCAGTGGTGTAGTTGAACAAATAATTTGCACACTCAAGAGGGTCATTCAACGAGTGTCCATGGAGGGAATCTATCTGAATCAAGCCATGAACCAGGCTGTAGGAGAGTAGGGTCTGCTATCCTATGGTCACCCCAATTTTTTACTTTTTGCTTCACTGGTTTTCGACTTACTGAGGCTGTGGGCCTGCTAATCAAACCCCTAGCCTGCTGTTATCTCCCTAAATTTATAATACATGTGCTATAGGTACAAACCACAATTGGAAATGGACTCCTTGTCAGCCCCTGTACCATGCACTATAGGTGCTCAGGGCATAGGTGCCACCAAGGCCTACCAGGGGCTGAAACCCCTGGCTGGTTCTTAAATTGACACAACTGGCTGATCACTCAGCTGGGGCAAGTGGGTGTAATCACCCCTTGCTTAGATATAGTATACCTATATCTGGACACATATCGACCTATGAGTCACTCCTATGGAAGGCCTTATCAATCCTGGAGGCAGAGTGCGTGGTTTTATGTGAGATGGAGCTCTGGCATGAGCTGAGCCTGTCTGCAGCTGTCGGGAACCAGTCCCTAAGCTGATCCGGGATAATGCCATACCATATACTCTTAAGCGCCTTATAATCCTCGCGGTTATATAGCAACTTTGGTTTGGCTTTATCAAAACATGTCGTGTAAGGTGTCATACGAATTGGAATACTACCCCCTCGCCAGTTCTGGCAACGGGGGTAGCATTCCACCCTTCTAGAGGGATAAGACATGTTACTTTACTGAAACGCGGTTGATTTAAAATGAGCCTCAGATCCACAAAATGGATGCCTCTGCCACAGACACAAGTCTGGCCTCCTGCTGCTGACCGAAACTCAGCAAATGGTGGCCTGGACAAAGGGTTTCCTGTCGCAGGACGGTGTCAAACCACCCCAGACAGGAGATAGTGGATTGTAGCAGGGAGGTTTCAAAGAAACCAGACACTGCCTGGGGAGCACAAGGCTGCCCCTTGCATAATCCGGCCAAACCGGTTCTGGGGCATCCCAGCCCCAGTCCCAGCGCGGCCTGGATCAAAGGAAAGGGGTGTAACCACCCCCTTCCTGGGTCCCACCCATAGGAGGGGACCTAGCAGGATGTCTAGCCCACCAGATTCGAATAAGAGTGGGAGCAGTGCCAATGCAACTCAGATCATCCTGAAGAAACATAAGAAACGAATTCTGGACCCTTCGACTTTCTACTCAACATAGAAGACTGAAGAATCTCCCTTGTGGTCAAGGAGTGACCACCCTGTGCATACAGGCACCATCCAGCCCTCGACCCTTGCTTTGTTGCAGTTCCCGCCGAAACTCGAGCGACAGAGATCGACGAGATCAAGCTTGCCTGCCTTCTCGCATCCCGATCCACAGTCCCTGCAGAGCTGAGACCAGTGGAGGCGACCGAGACGCTGACCGTGCAGCCCACGAGTGACCCTCGAAGCTGTACACCGGGGTTTGAGAAGCCCCCACCCCGAGCTACACTTGCACCAAAGCTACCCCCTCCACACTCAACGAGTGCTGCGTGGGGCCCTTCTGCTTGTGTTGGCTTGACGCGTTGGCCCGGTCACTTGCCAGCTGGCTTGTGGCCCTTGTGCCAACGAAAACTTGAATACGACTTGCTTTTCTGGTTGCTCCAGATCTGCACCAGCTCCTGTAAAAAGGAGCCCCCAATCTGACCCTCCTGGTTCGAGTGAGAAGCAATCTCCCGGTTCCGCGTGGATTGCTTTTGCCAAGTGCTGTGTGCTGCAATCTTGAAGCCGACGGTGCTGACGGCGAGAGCCTGCGTGGGACAGATCGTGACCTGCTCCTGGACGTCGCAGATGCCCCCGAGCCCAAGTGACAGCGGAGAGAAGCCTCTCGACAACCATCTGATTGCGCCCGACATTGCCTGGTTCCGTCCTGGTTCCACCCTGGTCACTGCTGAGTGACCCAGACTCTGTCCCCTCTGCTTTCAGATATATCTCGACTTCGATCCGCCCTTGGATCACACCGGACACTTCTGCTTCCCATCGCCTGCAGCTTCTTCAGCTCCAAGCACCAAGAGCCTGCGTGTCAAAACCCGACGCCACTTCGACCCTGTGCACCCACTTCCTGTGGGTGAGGTAACATTGCAACGCCGGTGTTCCTACACTGGTCCACACCTCTAGGGTCTGTGTCTTAAGTTTTGTTCCTCTAGGTTCAGCAGAAGTATCTTTAAACTCACTTTGTGTAACTTTTACGCACCATTGACATTGCATTGGTGCAAGCCGCACTTTCCGTGCTGCACCCGAATTCCGTGGGCTACTCCCGACTTCAGCATTGCTAGTCCTGACTGCTCCCAGCGATTCTCTAGGCCCTAGGCCTAACCACTGTTCGATTGGTATCTCTTATACCATTTTTTTAGTATATGGTTTGAGTGGCCACCCGCCCTCATCCAAAATTGTGCAACTTTGTATGTTATACTGTGCTTTTGATTTAACGCTTGTGCCCCTTTCCTCATAAAGAGTACTGGGGATTATTTTAGGAATAAACACATATATTTTTATAATATATACTTGTGTGGTGTCCTTTCATTTGATTACAGGATTGTATGTGGTAAAACAGCTCGCTTAACACGACCTCCTAAGTTAAGCCTTTAAGGCTGCTTAGTCCATGCTACCACTAGGATAGCTTGTCTAACAAGGTTGACTTACAACCAGACATCTTTGGGGTTTGTTTGGACTGATACCAAGTGGTTCCAGAATTGGAAACACTACATATCAGGCCAACTTCTCACACAGGCCCTCCAGGCCCATCAATCAAATCCTCGCTCCACAACTCGTGTAAGTCCAGCCACCTTGCTATTTGAAAGAGCCATGAGAACAAAACTACCTAAATCGATCCCGGATTGATTTGTGAATACTGACAAGATTCGAGACATCGAGGCGACTCGGAATAGGGAAATGTATGCAGATCAGCGTCACCATGCCCGGGAGACAGTCTGACTACTGGTTAAGCGGAGACAAAGATGGAAAACGGACGCTCCTTTTGCCACTGATCCATTACAGTTTGCGGTGTGTAAACGACATATGGTGACAGCATATCATCCTGGGCAATCCATCACTCAGGACACATCACATTTTAAACACCTACCGCAACACTTGTGGAGTCCTGAAACCAGAAGCGATCCCACCAGCAGGTCTGGCTCAAGCGCATGAACCTACGTCACCATTGCCCGATCGGGGTGGACCTCGCTGACTAACGTGGAAATGTGATTTTACTGATGTCTGCCACTTTTTAGGTCGAGCCTAGGCATTGCTTTAGCAATGCTTGTTGGCGAGATATTTAGGGGGGCTTTCAAAAGTGCATCCAAAGGCGGATTGCCTACAGTGCATGTGAGCCAGGCCCGTTCACATCGCACACCATTTGGAGCCGGCATCAGACTTCAAAGGAATCCGCTCCCCCACCCCCCCATCAGACTTCAAAGGAATCTGCTCCCCCGCCGCCCCCCGCCACGCAATGCCGAGAGCTTGTTCTTGGCTTCTCCTCCAGGCACCTCCAATCCCAGTAATGTTGCATTCCGGTGAAATATAAGTACATTCCAAATGGTATTCAGCGATACAATGTTATATCTGTGAACTGAACATGTAGACAATGCTTAAACCCGTAAATGTACTTAAGTGATACCGAAGGAATAATTCACTGTAACCCGGAGCTGTGGTACTACATCCCAGTGAGTTTTGCAAATGTCGTTTTATAAATTACTTTATTCATTTTTACAGTTCATTAGCAATCAAAGAAGAGAATTCTATGCTCCCTCCCACCATTCCCGTCCATCAGTTTTGTTGCATGCTCCTGTTTACCCTTCACGTCCCTTTATGTTATTGCGTGCTCCCTCTCCACCCTAACATGCTGTTTTGGGCTCCTCACCCTTCCCATTTCCTCCGTGCCACTTAGCGTTCCCTTGCACCATCCCCGTGCCTCCATGCGGTTTAGTATTCCCTTCGACCCTCCCATTCCTTCCGTGCTGTTTAGGGCTCCCTCGCTAGTCCTCCGTGCGGTTTAGTGCATACTTCCACAATCCCTGTCCCTGTGCTGTTTAGTGCTCGCTATATCCTCCACCTCAGTCCTTCCAGTTTAGTGCTGCCTCCGACCTCCCAGTCCTTCTGTGACGTTTAGTGCTCCCTGTCCCTCCATGTTATCATGCAGGTCTTGTTCCCTCGCCTTAGAAGCAAGGAGAGCTAGTGACAAAATCCTGTTTTTCTTTGCTTCTCCTCCAGGCACATCCAATCCCAGTGATTTTGCCTACCGGTGAAATATAAGTACATTCCAAATGGTATTCAGCGATACAATGTTGTATCTGTGAACTGAACATGTAGAAAATACTTAAACCCAATAAATGTACTTAAGTGATATCGAAGGATTAATTCACTGTAACCCGGAGCTGTGGTACTACATCCCGGTGAAACAGAGTTTTGCAAATGTCGTTTTATAAATTACTTTATTTATTTTTACAGTTCATTAGCAGTCAAAGAAGATAATTCTGTGCTCTCTTCCACACACACTGCGCCCACACACACTGCACCCTTACACACACTGCACCCTCACACACACTGCACCCTCACACACTCTGCACCCTCACACACTCTGCACCCTCACACACTCTGCACCCTCACACACACTGCACCCTCACACTACTTTAGGCCACGCACACTGCGCCCTCACACTACTTTAGGACACGCACACTGCGCCCTCACACTTCTTTAGACCACGCACACTGCGCCCTCACATTACTTTAGGCGACAGACTCCACACTCTTCACCCTCACACACTCTGCACCCTCACACACTCTGCACCCTCACACACTCTGCACCCTCCATGCAACATGCACTCCAAATACCACTCAGTGCCACATAATTACACTGCACTCAATGCAACATACACTCCAAATACCACTCAGTGCCACATAATTACATGCTGAAAAAACAAGGAAAGGGAGGGAGAGTATCACAGATGGATTCGTACTCCCTAAACAAGTTACATAAACAAAGAGAATCCACCTAGTACTATATGGAAGTGTTCCTCACAATGGTGTGGAGCACTTAGTGTTTCTTAAAATACCCCTCACACACCAAAAGGACCCTTGGTCTCATGCTTCATCATAGGGGTCTTCACACCCCTCTACGGGATGCGAGAGCTGCCACCTACGATTACGCGGGAGCACTAATAATAGACTATGTATGGTGCATGTGAGGGTTTAATATGTGAGTGAGTGATGGAATGAGTGAAAAATTTAAAAGTACCTGGCTCGTAGGACTCTGAAAAAATGTTATTTGGTCCCCGGGCTGGTGCTGTTAAAAGAAGTGGAGTGCGAGGTGTTTAATGTAGTGATAATGTACATCACCTCAAAGTGTGCTTTGACATGTTTCGGAGACTGAGCTCCTTCTTCAGGACAGGGTGCACAACTTCCCCACCTTACTCACGTTTCACTACACAAAAGAATATTGTGTATTTACAAAAAAGTGGATAATTATATATATGTGTATAAATTATAGGTTACAATGTACCTACATCGGTAATGCTCAAGAAAATGCGAATAGCAGTATCTGAGGAAAAATATTAGGAGAAAACATTGGTAAACCTCAAGGAGACATTATTATTCCGGTGCAGTCCCCTAGAAAAATTGTTGTGGGGGGTTCAAAAACTGTCTGTGAAGGTTTTTACCCTGTAAAAAAGAGACAGATACAAGACATACTAACATTAAACAGAAAACACACACTCTATTTCAGCAGTGGCGAAAAGTGCAGAGGAGGAAGGAATAGGTATTATAGGCATACTTGTCTTTACACTTTTGTAAGCATCATGAGCCTCAAGAACGTCTGGGGTGATAATTGCCAATCTGCAATCTAAAAAAATTGCAGTAGTAAACATCGCGGTTTACTTACTTCCAGTTTGTAGTTTTGTAAAATCACTAGGTGTCATACTCACAAACTCAATGGGAGTTCTGACCCATGTTTCCCCATACGCGGCTCCGCTGGAATGGAGATGGGAGCCTTCGCGTCCTCTATTTATACTCGTTCTACATGCTTAAGTGGTTGCTTAATTAGCAATAATGGGAGTATAACCGGATGCGGTAGAATGCCCTTATAAGTATTTTCCGTGGTCTAGTGTGGAACCTCACGGTCCCGTTGGTAGTGTGAGCGGAGGGAGCGTGCGTGTGGCTCCATATTGCTCCGCGGATGCGTCGAAAATGAATCGCTGTTCCGGCTAGTTAAGCGCATGCGTAGGAGTTTTGTGCTATGGTCGTTCTTAAGATCAAATTATTGAGACGTTTCTTAACCCCTTCAGTGCTGATGACAAAGCCAGCTCGTCATGGGCTTTACCTGCTCTGTGCTTATGACGAGCTGGCTTTGTCATGTAAAGTGGGATTTACGGAATGGCAGCACCCAGCGGGAAAACCCCTAGCAGCCAAGGTGTTAATTATGGTACATCGGAAACCAGAGCACAAAAGACATGGCGGATCCTATGCCTTTATTGTCTCATATCAGAGTGAAAATCTCAAGTATTAGATCAAAGGATAGGAAAATTCGAGAGATGTCTATCATGATGGCACAGTGGCTAATAATAGCCCATATTCATGTGCCTTATGATGTAGAGAGTAATCCATTGTTTTTATAGGTTACATAGGGCAGGTGTCTGGTTGAGAAACAGTACTAAAGGATGTATAGTTATTCAGGTACTCACTCTTGGTTACCATTTATAAACCAAGTTGGTTCAAGTTGTTAGTTCGCCCCGCGGTATATCATCATTGAGGCCATTTACATGCGTCCCCAAACGAAACACCCAGCGCTTTTGTTTTTGAAAAAGGTCTTCCTCTGTCTGTAATTGTTCAATTACAGTCCATTGAAGGTCATTAACACAATGTTGGGCGTTTAGGTAGTGAGTGGCCATCTTGGTTGTTGTCTTTTTGCAGCGCACGTTGCTCTTGTGCTCGTTCATACAGGTTTTTACAGCCCTAGTGGTCATGCCCACGTACTCTAGACCACACGGACAGGTGATGAGGTAGACCACATTTTTACTGTTGCAGTTGGTCATTTTTCTCTGTTATCAACAGGTCCCGTTACTGAATGTCAATTTTTTACTCTTACGTGTCAGGTGGCAACTACTGCAATTTCCACAAGGGAAATGGCCCTGGACCCCAGTAATGGACACAGTGTATTCTTGTGTTTTGCGGGGGCGTGTATGGACCAGTATGTCCCTCAAATTCCTACTTTGTCTGTGTGCAAAAATGGGTTTCTCAAAATCCAGGTTGCCACATGTCAGAATTCCCCAGTGTCTATTTTAGAGACATCATTTGAAATGGTTTTGTATGTTGTAACACATATCGGTTGTCTTTTACCAGGGTCTTGTGGCGTCTTATCTTCCAGTAAGGCTTCTCTATTGTTATTTTTGGCCCTTTTCATGGCTGAGTTGATTATCCTTTCAGGGTATTGTCTTAGTTTTAATTTGTTTTTCAGATCCAAGGCTTGTGTTTTGTACTCTGCCACTTCCGTGCAGTTGCGTCGAAGACGCAAAAACTGTCCATAATGAAGGTTCTCCCTTAGGTGGCGGGGATGGAAGCTGTCAAACCTGAGCAGACAATTCCTTGCTGTCGGTTTGAAGTGAGTCGTGGTTTTCAGCACTCCGTCCTCCGGATATATGTTTAGATCTAAAAACACTAGTGACTTGTTCGATACTGAGCTGGTAAATTTCAAAAAGGTGTTTTGAGCGTTCAGCCAAATCACAAATTCAGTCACTGATTGTAGGTCTCCTAGCCAGACGACAAAAATGTCATCTATGTACCGTTTCCAGATACTTATATTTTGTCTGAAGGGATTGTGTACATTCAGAATCTTGTTGGTCTCCAGATGGTGTACGTAGAGACCAGCTAGACTTGGGGCAAAAGTACTGCCCATGCTGGTCCCATGGCTCTGTAGGTATATGGTAGATTTATACAGGAAGAAGTTTTTTTGAAGAACTAAGGAGATACATTCCAATACCAACCCTCTGGGTGTTTGGTAATGCCATGGGGTGGTAAATAGTATCTCTTCAATGATGGAGAGTGTCTCATCATGTGGCAAACTCGTGTACAAACTCTATACATCTAACCTGAGCAGTAATTGAGTAGTTGGATCGAAGGGTAGATCTCTTAGTAGTTGGAGGACTGCCTTAGTGTCCTTCAAGTAGGTGTCTGTGGCCTGTGAGGGGACGGAGGCAGGCATCGGCAAATTTTGATAAAGGCTCGAGGATTGAGCCAATCCCAGAGACAATGGGTCTTCCAGGTGGTTTTTCAATATTCGTATGTATTTTGGGGATACAATAGAAATATGGAATTTGTGATGTCTTTTGTACCATAAACTCAGCCTCTTTTTTACTTAACCAATCGTGTGCTAGTTCTTCTTCAATCATACCTCCTATTCTGAAGCGAAGAAACTCGGTTGAGTCTTCTGGTAGGATGGTGTAATTCCGTCTGTCTGCCAATAGTCTCATACACTCGGCATTGTAGGCAGCCGCAGTCTGTAATACTATGGCCCCCCCTTTATCGGCAGGTTTTATTATGGTGTCATTGTTCCTAGCTAATTCTCGGATTGCTTATTGCTCAATTGTACTTGTATTGTGGAAGGTATTCGTGTGAGTTGGATCTATTTTAATCAATTCGCTCATGATTGCCTTCTCAAAAGTCAATACTTCAATTGGTAACATTGAGTCAAGTGGGGTGAACGTTGATCTGGGTTTCAGACCAGTATCAGTGGCGATAATAGTTGACTCTTTATCCTGGAAAAATACCTGCAATTTCAGTTTCCTGATGAACTCCTGTACCTCAATGTTGAGTTTGAATATGTCTGGTCTGTTGGTTGGTACAAAACCTAAACCTTTATTCAATACTACCTTTTGAATGTCAGTAAGTGGGGTAGGGGTCAGATTAACCCCTATACCGCATGACACTTTACTGAATCGCCTTCATGAGGTGGTGTAATGGTTGGGTTTTCTGATTAGATGGGATCAGCCCCTAGGGGCCCCTCCAACCCAGCCAGAACGTAACCACCTCCCTCCTCAAGACCATCTATCCAGGCACCTGGGTACCTACCTGAGGATGGGGAACTCGCAATATACAAGCTCATATTATTAGAAACACCACTAAATCTATAGGGATACTAAGAATACTCACTGATTACTAAGGATATCCATACCCTACACCACACTCATACATCAGTTAGTCTCGCGGCCACTCAGACCCAGACTGATCTACCTCAGGGCAGACATGACACACAATCCGGTGCGTCTACACATGGGCCTGCAGAACCCAATGCTCTCCTTTCCAAACGATCTACAATCCGGCAGATCTCCACGCCAGTATCCCCCCATGACGCTCTCACTTACGCAAGCCACAATCCTGTGGGTATCCACGCTGGTAGTCCTCCCCAACGTTCTCACTAACGCCGCATATCAACGACGACCACATTCCTATGAACACCTTCAGTTATATGTTGGGAAGTCTCTCTCCCTATTCACTAAGGGCTTGCTACTACAATATTAGGAGTTAGCCAATTAATATAATGTACCTCTTATTCTTGGCATCATAGGTCCACTCGCTCCCTATTTATGTGATCACCACTTACCTGATTGGGGTTACTCATCCATTCATAAAAAATAATAACCACCTAGGAGATACATTTACCTGGATTGAACAAGAATACAAGGCACTGCTCAGTTTACTACAAACTGGGGGTTATTTTATTAGAACAATATAAGCACCTACACAGATCTGTAACTGACAAAGACTATAGATAGAACACACCGCTGAAAGAGAAAAGATTAGCAATACAATAGCTTAGGGAATAAGAACAAGATTAAAGAACGAATTCACCTGATTAGTGTGAAGTCTTGTTCTAGCTGTCATCTGGGTTCCTCTCTCGTCTGTGCCTTGGCTCATCTCAGACTCTCTCTCTCTCCTGCACTCTTGGGTACACCTCTGCGCTGATCACTTTGCACTGGACTCCTCTCCCCCACGAACTGTCTCCACCTTCCAGCTTCAATCTAATGGTTCCTGCCGCTCTAATGCTTTTCATTCCACTAGCTTGTTCACTCTGTCTCTGCACCAATGTCCAAATAACTCCAGCTGCTCCCACAGGTTAGTCCACGATCTCTCCTCCGTCTCTTCCAAAAGGCATTACTTCAGACTCCAGCTATTCACACCTCCTCCTGATAAGTAACTGCTTCTGACTGCTTCCTTCAGTTCCAGCTCACTATTTAACTCAGCTCTCTCCAGCTTGAACCCTCTCTCTCTGCCAACTCCACTCGACTGCTTACCACTCCTCCACCTCAACACGACTGACTGGCTCCGCCACCTACACTCGACTGACTAACTCCGCCTCTGCACTTCACTGATATAGAATACTGTTTCCTCATGGAAAGTTCCAGCCAGCAGCTTCCTCCCACCAATCCCATGCACCAGGCTCCTTGCGCTAGACGCTCCCACAGTGACCAGTCTGCTTGTTTCGTCTAGAGACCTGAGCCCGGGAACAATTCCTGATTAGATTCAGCTCTGGCCGGTTCTCTCCGGTTCGCTTAGGGCGAACAACAGCTATAACTATAAACTTTACCTTTACCCTGAAAAGCCTCTCAGCTTCATCAAGATGGAGTCCCTCTAGCTCTAGGCCTGTAGGCCTGAAAGGGATGAAATGCCCCTTAGCTCTGCCAGAATACCTACATAAACCATACCAATGTGTCAAGTATGTCAAAGCCAATAGACAGGTTAGAGTCAAGAATAAGGGATCTATCATCATATTAAGCAGCTATCCTCTTCTAGGTCTGGAAGAAAGGGCTTAAAAGGGCCAACACAAGCTAAGAATACCTATCCTAGATGTGAGCAAGACTAAGATCTATATCACTGCTAAATAGAGCCAAAAACTCTGCCATAACATTCCACCCTTAGATCCTTATCTTGCGAACATCTATAAACAACAACATCCATAAAAACAAACATCAACACAATCTATCAACAAATCAAAAACCAAAAAACTCTCTAAAAAGAATGACAACTTAAGGAAATTCCACCTGAAACTCAATTGTAGGGAATACAAACCTAACAACCAACTGAAAACAAATCAAAGCACCCTTGATTCGAATGCTGAAACATATCTGAGATTGGATCTGATAACAACAGAAACTAACCAAAGCATCCTCAAACTAAATGTGCCTCAACTTCTAGTGATAACTGGTGAAATCTAGTGATGTAGGGACTTATGTGCTGAATGAAAACAGCAAGGGGCCTAAATGGGGCCTACCTACTTCGGACAACTTAAGAACTAAATGTGTTTCAACTTCTAATGAAAAAATAACAAAGGGCCTAAATAAGGCCTACCTACTATGGTCAACTTAAGCTAATGATGACACATGAAATCTATTGGTGTAGGGACTTAAATGTGTAATAAAAACAACAATGGGCCTAAATGAGGCCTATTTACTATGGTCAACTTAAGGTAATGATGACTCATAAAATCTATTGGTGTAGGGACTTAAATGTGTAATAAAAACAACAATGGGCCTAAATGAGGCCTACCTACTATGGTCAATTTAAGGAAACATTTTGGTGAAATCTGAGAAATAGACATGACAAATTATTTTCAAGGTCTGGGCAAACATTAATACATAATCATACTAAAAGACACACCTCCCAGGACAACCTAAAGTCTAGGGTAACCACCCTTTGATCAATCAAGGTGAAAATGTAAGAACAGTAAAAGACAACCCCATTACTACAAGATAGCTGGTGTATATATATAACACCTAGTTTCTTCACACTGTGGAACACATGTGTGCACCACCATTCAAAAAAAAAAAGGTCCTTCATTGGCAAAAAACTGTTTTGAAGAAAACAGGAAAACTATAATAGGTGACATGTTAGTTTTTTTTTAAAAGTGGGGCCTGCTCATAGTGATTGCAAAGAAAAAACATGGGAATAATGCAGGCCAAGGAATTACATTAGCGGGAAATTTATGATGATGGAGTCTGTCACAAATTAAAAAAAGTGTAATTGTTTTTCATCCAAAAAAAAAAAAGTCCAATGTCAATTTTGGGACATCAGTGTAGGTCACCACCCGGCAACTTCGGTATCCGGACACTTCCTCCGATGCGGCCATCCATCACCCTTCCGGATTGGTCTGGTCTGGTTCCATCTTCCAAAAATAATAAACTAACATAAAAACATGAAAGTAAAAAACTAAAATAATAAAGGAAGTGGGGGGGGGGGGGGGGGGGGGGGGCGACCCACGCACCAACACCACAACCCAGCAATCCTAGGACAAGAAAACAAGTATCATTAATCTTGCATGATAAAATTTTCTATTTAAAAAGCACCCCGGGTGCCTTTCATTACTGAAAAGAAAATATCCTAATTAATTAAAAACATTCAAAATCTAATTTTTAAGGACAGTCAGTGGTTTAATCATACCCTAGTCCTCTATGAGACAGCCCCTCCCTTCAGAGCAGGAGCCAGGCTACAGTATGAAGTAATTTGAATCACTGCCAAATGATGATCTCACAGCAGGAGCAGGGGCTGCAAGCCTCCAATTCCCTGATCAGAGAAGCCCGCCTAAGCCTACTGTATCTAACTAACTCCAAGGGCCAAGAGTCTGCAAGAATCCCTTATCAGCAGGCAATGAAGCTGCCCGCGCTGACAGCCAGGAAGAGCGAGTTCACCCCACCCTTACATAAACATGCCGTCCGCGGAACAAAATTGGATTATAGCCAATCATAACAGGACAGGCTGCAGTCGAAGCCTGCAGAGGAAAAAACCCGTCTTCACAAACCAGCTGGTCTGCCAAGGTCGACAAACAAATTCCTTTGGAAACTTGTTCCCAGGCCTGATTGCTCTAACTAACGAAAGCTAGCATTTTAAAAAAAACAATTCTGTTACAATGTACTGCTACTTAAAAGCTCCACTTTCTAAAAAGACTTTTGTCTAACTAATTCAGCTAAAGGCAAGACATTAAAATATGGGCATTGATTTAGTAAGGGGCAACTTAGTTCTGCACACAAGATTATACAGTCTGCATTTAAAAAAAAAAACGAATTAACATGGACTATTGGGTTTAACATTTCCTTGCAGATATATCCATCAGGCAGCACGTTTATCGTGCAAGGTATTAAAAATATATATTATCAGCTGTTGAAAGAGAAATAATTTTAAAACAACATAAAATGCAGACACATTTCACCATTGTATTTTGTTCAACCAGGGGCATCATGTAATTTTGCATTACAATGTAATTTATAGCGCAAACTTTTAAATTGAACCTAATAAAAGGGCCACATTCATATATTAATAAACAGCCATTTATTTTCTAACTGAGTTGGTTAACTTACCAATGCCGGTTTTGCTGCATACAGTCACATTTAAAAAAAAGTTCAGTTTGCATTTGGGAAAATAACAATGAGAATACATTTTATTGTAAAAGCACACGGTTGCCTTTCACTAATTAAAAGCACATGTTACCATGCACTGTCGGGCAAGATTGATTATTCTCAACCTGTGATCACTGCAACCAGCACATTCCTTTCTAGATGGAAAACCCTCAAAGAAATAATTAATGAAAACAGCCCCGTAGCGTGCACTCTAACTGGGCCATCTTTTTAACATTTCACAGATTTTAAATCATGCATTCAAAAATAATTCTCCACACGTCAGTGGATGCATATTAAGAAAGCACATTTAAAAGAACACAGCTCTCTCCGTGCAAACCCTTATCTCAATCCGACTGGTTGATTTATAACCGACCGACCCCTAGGAGTCAGACACATGAAGACATCCGTTCCAAGGTAAACCCACACAAATTCGTAGACGCATTTCAAAAAGAACAGAGCCCTTCGCAAAGCACAAGATGTTACCTTTCCGTCAAGAAGCTGACAAACCACGTAGGCAGACCCAGGAATCAATAAAAGTCAAAATCAAACCATCAATCATTAAAATAATAGACTGACTTTTATAGTCAAGTCAGATAACCATGCGTGTTAACAGCATGTTAAAAATAAAGACTGCCATCTCAATTCAAGATATTAACCTTTTGGCAGCTCAAGCACAATCAATTCCCAATGACTGCAGATACATGGGAAAATCATGAGCACATATCTTCACGTTTACAGATAACACGTACACACATTTTCAAAACGTTATCCCCAAGCACCCGAGAGAGATCCAGCTCTCTCCTGCCTAACGTAATGATAACATGCCCTGTCCAAGCCATGACCACATGGCGCTATTCACAAGCCATATTTACAAGACAAACTCTTCACAAACAATATATCCAAGGCGCAATGCACAAGGAACACAGCAGATCAACATGAGAACATGCACCTCACAAGCCACAATAACATGGCGCTATTCACAAGCCATATTTACAAGGAGCTATATTCAAAGAACTCCACAAATCATATTACAATGAACACATTTCACATTGCACAGCATAAGCAGATGCAGCAAGCAATTCAATGGGCAATTTAAAAGCATTTTTTACACACATTTATACAATTGGACCATTACAAAGATGTAACTGGCTCCCTCATGTAATGCCATCCTTCAACCCTGACAGTTTAAACACCAAGATGAAAACCATTCCTTCCACCCTGAATAAACCAAATGGCATGATGTAATGCAATCTCCTCACGCTGCAACTGTTCAAGCCCATAGGTCACACAGGCTACATAAACTGCCAAACTACGCCAGATGGAACCGGCGTTCAGGGCACTCCCTCACAACACATGGGAAACTCTCTAAGCACATGGCCAGGCACACAGGCTTCGTAAACTGTTCGTAGACGCCAGATGTAATGGTTGGGTTTTCTGATTAGATGGGATCAGCCCCTAGGGGCCCCTCCAACCCAGCCAGAACGTAACCACCTCCCTCCTCAAGACCATCTATCCAGGCACCTGGGTACCTACCTGAGGATGGGGAACTCGCAATATACAAGCTCATATTATTAGAAACACCACTAAATCTATAGGGATACTAAGAATACTCACTGATTACTAAGGATATCCATACCCTACACCACACTCATACATCAGTTAGTCTTGCGGCCACTCAGACCCAGACTGATCTACCTCAGGGCAGACATGACACACAATCCGGTGCGTCTACACATGGGCCTGCAGAACCCAATGCTCTCCTTTCCAAACGATCTACAATCTGGCAGATCTCCACGCCAGTATCCCCCCTGACGCTCTCACTTATGCAAGCCACAATCCTGTGGGTATCCACGCTGGTAGTCCTCCCCAACGTTCTCACTAACGCCGCATATCAACGACGACCACATTCCTATGAACACCTTCAGTTATATGTTGGGAAGTCTCTCTCCCTATTCACTAAGGGCTTGCTACTACAATATTAGGAGTTAGCCAATTAATATAATGTACCTCTTATTCTTGGCATCATAGGTCCACTCGCTCCCTATTTATGTGATCACCACTTACCTGATTGGGGTTACTCATCCATTCATAAAAAATAATAACCACCTAGGAGATACATTTACCTTGATTGAACAAGAATACAAGGCACTGCTCAGTTTACTACAAACTGGGGGTTATTTTATTAGAACAATATAAGCACCTACACAGATCTGTAACTGACAAAGACTATAGATAGAACACACCGCTGAAAGAGAAAAGATTAGCAATACAATAGCTTAGGGAATAAGAACAAGATTAAAGAACGAATTCACCTGATTAGTGTGAAGTCTTGTTCTAGCTGTCATCTGGGTTCCTCTCTCGTCTGTGCCTTGGCTCATCTCAGACTCTCTCTCTCTCCTGCACTCTTGGGTACACCTCTGCGCTGATCACTTTGCACTGGACTCCTCTCCCCCACGAACTGTCTCCACCTTCCAGCTTCAATCTAATGGTTCCTGCCGCTCTAATGCTTTTCATTCCACTAGCTTGTTCACTCTGTCTCTGCACCAATGTCCAAATAACTCCAGCTGCTCCCACAGTTTAGTCCACGATCTCTCCTCCGTCTCTTCTAAAAGGCATTACTTCAGACTCCAGCTATTCACACCTCCTCCTGATAAGTAACTGCTTCTGACTGCTTCCTTCAGTTCCAGCTCACTATTCAACTCAGCTCTCTCCAGCTTGAACCCTCTCTCTCTGCCAACTCCACTCGACTGCTTACCACTCCTCCACCTCAACACGACTGACTGGCTCCGCCACCTACACTCGACTGACTAACTCCGCCTCTGCACTTCACTGATATAGAATACTGTTTCCTCATGGAAAGTTCCAGCCAGCAGCTTCCTCCCACCAATCCCATGCACCAGGCTCCTTGCGCTAGACGCTCCCACAGTGACCAGTCTGCTTGTTTCGTCTAGAGAACTGAGCCCGGGAACAATTCCTGATTATAATCAGCTCTGGCCGGTTCTCTCCGGTTCGCTTAGGGCGAACAACAGCTATAACTATAAACTTTACCTTTACCCTGAAAAGCCTCTCAGCTTCATCAAGATGGAGTCCCTCTAGCTCTAGGCCTGTAGGCCTGAAAGGGATGAAATGCCCCTTAGCTCTGCCAGAATACCTACATAAACCATACCAATGTGTCAAGTATGTCAAAGCCAATAGGCAATAGACAGGTTAGAGTCAAGAATAAGGGATCTATCATCATATTAAGCAGCTATCCTCTTCTAGGTCTGGAAGAAAGGGCTTAAAAGGGCCAACACAAGCTAAGAATACCTATCCTAGATGTGAGCAAGACTAAGATCTATATCACTGCTAAATAGAGCCAAAAACTCTGCCATAACAGGTGGGCATCGGGGGAATTCCCCTGGCCTGGGTGAAATCATTCTTGACGGGCAGGGTCCAACAGGTCTCCCTCGGACCCTTTGTTTCCACAGAGAAACCACTGAGATGGGGGGTTCCGCAGGGATCTGCTCTTAGTCCTCTCTTATTTAATGTGTACCTAATGCCACTGGCGAAGGTGGTTGAATCTTGGGGCGTCAGAGTGATCTTTTACGCTGATGACACTCAGCTTGTGTTTTCTTTTAAAGATCACTCTGAAAGCTCTTTGGCTCATTTTCGCCACTGCTTGGTAAACATCGCCTCCTGGATGTCCACTAACAATTTAAAATTGAACACTGACAAGACAGAGGTCTTATTTTTTAATCAGAAATCTATTATTCCCTCCAACATTTGGTGGCCATCTGAACTTAACCCCCTCCAGGTGCCTGTTCAAGTTGCCCGTAATCTGGGCTTTCAATTTGACACAGCTCTTTCCTGCAAGACTCAAATTAATAAGGTTTCATCATCCTGCTTTGGAAAACTCCGAATGATTAAAAAAATCATTCCTTTTTTGGTGCTGGAGTCCCGCAGAACAGTAGTCCACGCCCTAATCACGTCCCATCTGGACTACTCAAATAGTTTATATGTTGGAGCCCCGGCGTATCTCATTAACCGCTTGTAAATAGTGCAGAATTCGGTGGCCAGGCTGATTTGTAATATTCCTTATCGCCATTCGATTTCACCTCATCTGGCCAAACTACACTGGTTACCAGTGAGATACCGCATTCAGTTCAAGGCTTTGGTCCTCGCCTTTAGAGCTCTCAATGGCCGCGGCCCAGCATACTTAAGGCTTAGAATCAGGCTGACACATGCACCGCTGGATCTTAGATGTTATGTTATGTTAAGCTCATTTATCCAACCATCTTCGCCTAATGTTTTGCCCACGATTCCGTCTGGCTCGTACGGGTGGCAGGGCTTTTGCCGTGGCCACCTCCAGATTGTGGAATTTACTACCAGTGGAACTCAGATTCCTGACATCAGAGCCTTTGTTCCGAAGGAAACTTAAGACCTGGCTCTTTTCTCTGATCTAGACTTGTGGAACTTTTCCGGCTGACCATCACTGACCATCACATGTTTTCAGCGCTGGGACACCCCCGTTGGGGGTAGCTGCCGCGCTTTACAAGCTTCTAAATAAATAAATAAATTAACCACTAGGTCCCTCTCTTGTTGGTTGATGTTGAGGGTTGGTTGTTTAGAGCCCCTGTCATACTCCTTGTGGATACTCTGGGTACTCTGGATACTCTGGGGTCGCCCTGTTCCGGGTCTTGCCATATCACATTGTTGCCTTTTCTGTTGCCCCCCCGCCGGGATCCGGGGCGGGTCCCTAAAAAACCACCATCATATTCTGGGCTCCATTGCGGGTACCCTTGCCCGATCGCTGGTTGGCCGTACTGAAAGTGTGTGAAAGGGGTGGGGGTTGTCCCATGTATTGCTGGTATTGAGGTGGAGTTTGATAGCCTCTCCACCCTCTTTGTCTGGAAAACTGTTGTCTTTTTTGTCTCCACCCGCCTCTGGGTTGTCTAAACCTTTGGTTGCCACTGGAGTTGGAGCCGGACGAACCATTGTCCGAACCATCACTGTCTATATCACTATTGTTATTCCTAGACACGTAGTCTGTTTTAGTGTGTGGGTAGGCCCCCTCTGGCGAAAAACAATCCTTGTCCTTTTTCAGTTTATTGAATTTGCTTTATTTTAAAGTGAATTTGAAATCGCTCATTTGTTGGTTCAACTCATCTAGTCTTTTTTTCAAGTCAGCACGTTTCTGGTACGTTTTGAGTTGAACCTCTATTTTTTGTATTTCAATTTTAAGTTCCTGTGTGATTCTTGCGGCAGTTTTTTCTATGAGGACTAACCAATCTCTTGTGCAGTGCCAAGAGATCAGGGACCATTCCTTTTTGAACTACATATCTGTCTGAAAAATAAAGGGTTCGTTTTTTACAATTAGTCCTTGTGGTGCCACCTTGTTTCTTAAATACTCTGTCATGAGCAATCCATGAAGAGCAGCTTTTATCTGGGTGGTCTTAGGTTGACCATTTCATCCCACTCAGTGACGCTGGGGCCTGTGTCTGTGTTGCTCAGACCCTCAAACGTGTTTATCGCTGTCAGGATTCTGTCTATTTCGTCCTCCCCAAAGGTGAGTCCATGTTCGTCCTCCATTATGAGTTTGCCGCTGGCTTCTTGAAAATAAGGTGTGTGTTCCTATGTGTATGTCAGAAATGTCAGAAGGAATAACTCCCGCAGCTGTGCTCTGCCTAGATCATGAAAAAACAAGGAAAGGGAGGGAGAGCATCACAGATGGATTCGTACTCCCTAAACAAGTTACAGCTCTGGTTTCCGATGTACCATAATTAAGAAACGTCTCAATAATTTGATCTTAAGAACGACCATAGCGCAAAACTCCTACGCATGCGCTTAACTAGCCGGAACAGCGTTTCATTTTCGAAGCATGCGCGGAGCAATATGGAGCCACACGCACGCTCCCTCCGCTCACACTACCAACGGGACCGTGAGGTTCCACCCTAGACCCCGGAAAATACTTATAAGGGCATTCTACCGCATCCGGTTATACTCCCATTATTGCTAATTAAGCAACCACGTAATCGTAGGTCGCAGCACGCCGCATCCCCTATGATGAAGAATGACACCAAGGGTCCTTTTGGTGTGTGAGGGGTATTTTAAGAAACACTAAGTGCTCCACACCATTGTGAGGAACACTTCCATATATTACTAGGTGGATTCTCTTTGTTTATGTAACATAATTACATGCCACATAATTACACTGCACTCAATGCAACATACACTCCAAATACCACTCAGTGCCACATAATTACATGCCACATCATTGCACTCTACTGAATGCAACAAACACTCCACACAAAACCCCTCAGTGCCACATAATTATATGCAAAAACAACAAGTGATGGACTGAATGTGGATCAATGTCACACACTCCCCCAGTCAAAAGATCTGGGACCAAATCCATCGTTTTTTTGCACTCCACACCACCCTGGGTTAGACAATGGCGATATGCAAATCAGCTCTGACCCTGTTGCCCCATGGGAACAGTCCAGTCCGAACTACAAAAGCCATGTCCTTCCCAGAACGGAATCAAGCATCCGAGGACCGGACCGGTTTCGAGGTAACACCTCTCATCAGCCCGGCTAGCTTGACTCCAAGTGGTGTGGAGTGCCTGGGACCCACGTCTGGGCATCCCCAGCGCACTTAGGGCGGCAATTGCAAAAACAACAAGTGATGGACTGAATGTGGATCAATGTCACACACTCCCCCAGTCAAAAGATCTGGGACCAAATCCATCGGTTTTTTGCACTCCACACCACCCTGGGTTAGACAATGGCGATATGCAAATCAGCTCTGACCCTGTTGCCCCATGGGAACAGTCCAGTCCGAACTACAAAAGCCATGTCCTTCCCAGAACGGAATCAAGCATCCGAGGACCGGACCGGTTTCGAGGTAACACCTCTCATCAGCCCGGCTAGCTTGACTCCAAGTGGTGTGGAGTGCCTGGGACCCACGTCTGGGCATCCCCAGCGCACTTAGGGCGGCAATTGCAAAAACAACAAGTGATAGACTGAATGTGGATCAATGTCACACACTCCCCCAGTCAAAAGATCTGGGACCAAATCCATCGTTTTTTTGCACTCCACACCACCCTGGGTTAGACAATGGCGATATGCGCTGGGGATGCCCAGACGTGGGTCCCAGGCACTCCACACCACTTGGAGTCAAGCTAGCCGGGCTGATGAGAAAGTGCGCTGGGGATGCCCAGACGTGGGTCCCAGGCACTCCACACCACTTGGAGTCAAGCTAGCCGGGCTGATGAGAGGTGTTACCTTGAAACCGATCCGGTCCTCGGATGCTTGATTCCGTTCTGGGAAGGACATGGCTTTTGTAGTTCGGACTGGACTGTTCCCATGGGGCAACAGGGTCAGAGCTGATTTGCATATCACCATTGTCTAACCCAGGGTGGTGTGGAGTGCAAAAAAATGATGGATTTGGGCCCAGATCTTTTGACTGGGGGAATGTGTGACATTGATCCACATTCGGTCCATCACTTGTTGTTTTTCCATAATTATATGCTACATAATTACACTGCACTCAATGCAACATACACTCCAAACAATACCACTCAGTTCCACATAATTGCACGCCACATAATTACACTCTACTGAATACAACAAACACTCCAGACAATACCACTCAGTGCCACATAATTACACGCCACATAATTACACTGCACTCAACGCAACATACATTCCAAATACCACTCAGTGCCACATAATTACATGCCACATAATTACACTGCACTCAATGCAACATACACTCCAAATACCACTCAGTGCCACATAATTACACGCCACATAATTACAATGCACTCAATGCAACATACACTCCAAATTTCCCTCAGTGCCACATAATTACACGCCACATAATTACACAGCACTCAACGCAACATACACTCCAAATACCACTCTGTGCCACATAGTTACACACCACATAATTACACTCTACTAAATGCAACACACACTCCACACAATACCACTCAGTGCCACATAATTATATGCTACATAATTACAATGCAACATAAACTCCAAACAATACCACTCAGTGCCACATAATTACACGCCGCACAATTACACTCTACTGAATACAACATACACTCCTCATAATACCACTCAGTACCACATAATTATATGCTACATAGTTACACTGCGCTCAACGAAACATACACTCCAAATACCACTTAGTGCCACATAATCACATGCCACATAATTACACTGCACTCAATGCAACATACACTCCAAATACCACTCAGTGCCACATAATTATATGCTACATATTTACACTGCGCTCAACGCAACATACACTCCAAATACGACTCAGTACCACATAATTACACACCACATAATTACTCTGTCTATCTATCGCCCTCACTCTATCTATCTGTGGCCCACACTCTATCTATCGCCCTCACTCTATCTATCGCCCTCACTCTATCTATCGTCCTCACTCTATCAATCTATCTATTGCCCCTCACTCTATCAATCTATCTATCGCCCTCACTCTATCGCCCTCACTCTATCTATCGCCCTCACTCTATCGCCCTCACTCTATCAATCTATCGCCACCCCCACTCTATCAATCTATCGCCCTCACTCTATCTATCGCCCTCACTCTATCTATTGTCCTCACTCTATCTATCACCCTCACTCTATCGTCCTCACTCTATCAATCTATCTATCGCCCCTCACTCTATCAATCTATCTATCGCCCTCACTCTATCTATCGCCCTCACTCTATCGCCCTCACTCTATCGCCCTCACTCTATCAATCTATCGCCCTCACTCTATCTATCGCCCTCACACTATCTATCACCCTCACTCTATCGCCCCTCACTCTATCAATCTATCTATCGCCCTCACTCTATCTATCGCCCACACTCTATCTATCGCCCTCACCTATCTATCGCCCTCACTCTATCTATCGCCCTCACTCTATCGCCCTCACTCTATCGCCCTCACTCTATCAATCTATCGCCCTCACTCTATCTATCGCCCTCACACTATCTATCACCCTCACTCTATCGCCCCTCACTCTATCAATCTATCTATCGCCCTCACTCTATCTATCGCCCACACTCTATCTATCGCCCTCACCTATCTATCGCCCTCACTCTATCTATCGCCCTCACTCTATCTATCTATCGCCCTCACTCTATCGCCCTCACTCTATCAATCTATCTATTGAACGCCCTCACTCTATCAATCGATTTCCCCTCACTCTATCAAGCTATCGCCCTCACTCTATCTATCACCCTCACTCTATCTATCGCCCTCACTCTATCTATCCATCGCCCTCACTATATCTATCTGTCTATCTATCTATCGCCCTCACTATTGCCCTCCCTCTATCTATCTATCGCCCTCCCTCCCTCAATCTATCGCCCTCCCTTTATCTATCGGTTTCCCTCTATCAATCGCCCTCCCTCTATCAATCGCCCTCCCTCTATCTATCACACTCACTCTATCTATCACATCACCACAGCATCACTCAGCACCACCACAGCATCACTCAGCACCACCACAGCATCACTCAGGGGCACCACAACATCACTCGGGGGCACCACAACATCACTATGCGCTACCACAGCATCACTATGCGCTACCACAGAATCACTCGTCGCCACCACAACATCACTCAGCGCCACCACAGCATCAATCTGTGCAACCATTCAACAACAACTGGTTCAAATATGTTCTATCAATGTTTCAAGCTTTATTACAAATGTCACAAAAAGATGTTAATATTTGACTTCTGTTCTTGGATTTTCGTCACAATAAAATACACTGAACATAATCTTCACAAAAGTTATTTACAAAAGTTTAAGCTATTGCCAATATAAATTACAATAACTTTTATTTAAGTATTAATCATTAAAAAAAATTAAAAGCCATTGTTATTTGTAATATCAATACATCTAAGTCGCGTAAATACAACACATATTGCATTACAAATGCTATAGGTGTCACATTTGCGAAAGTTATAACTATTGGCATTGTAAATGACAAAGCTATTAATTTCGCTATTTTCAAAACCAACACATAAATAAAAAAATTGTCATTTACAATACCAATAGCTCAAACTTTCCTAATGCGAGACCTATTGCATTGCAAATGCTTGTTAACAAAGGGAGAGATGTAGCATATTGATGTTATGCGCACTAGGACCCTTGTTGTTCTGGGCGGACTCTGAACACGAAATACATAATATTCGGGGAGGTGTTTGGGTATGGTTAATGGCAAGTAATATGTAATGTGCTGTGTGTGAGAGTGTATTGCTGAAAAATAAAGTAATGTTTGACCGCAGCTCCAGTGTGCATGCTCCAGGGCTGGGGAAGACACTACATATGCGTCCTCTTCCCGAGGAAGGGCATTTAAAAGTACTTTTTGTGGTTGTCTGCTCAAGGTGTGAACGTCCAGCTTCCAACAAACGCGTAAATTAAGCAGGATTAATGAGACACATTCGTTTAAAATAGAATTGTGGAAAATTCCAAACTGGTGCCTGTGTATATTTTGGTTTTGAAAGCGATGTCCCCTCGAGACTCTTTATTGACCTGTTTCACATCAAACCACGCACTAGCCTGCAGTAAAAGACACCGTGTTTCTCGCTCACACACCAATTACCTCCCCTCCGGTGCAGCTCTCAGCATTTCTCGAGCCGGTCCGGGCCTGTGGAGGTCAGGTGCGGGCGCGCGGGTCCAGCGCACACCTCAGCACAACGGCGGCGGAAGCTCTGACGCTGCAGTTCTAAGGAGCGGCGAGCGCCACCTCTCCCGCGAAACCGAATTATAGGTCGGGGCCCGTGGCCTGATGCATTGGAAAAGGCCCTGACGCTCTGTTACGGGGCAGAGGTCAGAGCGCTGTCTACAAAGACAAGAGCTGGGTTGGTCTCTCAAGATCTGTGTACCGGCGGGGCCCGGGCCTCCATTAAGTAGTTGTCACTTTACTCATTTGATCGTTTTTGCTCAGGTGTTACTATTAATCTCATGTTGTCCTGCGTTGAATGAGGCAGCAGTGGGTTTTTTTAAAACTAAATGAAGATGAAGTGTTTCCATGTATGCCAGGATGCAGCGCTCCACTTCTGGGGGTTACTTTACTAACCTAATGTATTCTGGGATTCGTAGTCCCAGTTTACCTCAGTTGAAACAACAATTGATTTGTAAAGCAGAAGACCCATGTTAAAGCATTGTGTCCTTGATGACATTAGCCGCCATGTTCCCAGGACCATGCGAGACTGGTTAGTCCAGACCCTGCTTTATTTTCTTATAATTCTGGGACTTGTACTCTTATTTATCCCTGGATAAAACTGGGACTATAAATGTAATGTGATATAGTCTATATTTCCACCAATTGTAACCATCACCTACTCCACTTGTACGGGAGAAATGGGAGATATGCCTTCTGACTATTGTTTGTTCTCTTTTGTATTTTTTGTTATTTCGAATAAAATAAAAATAGTAAAAAAAAAACTGGGACTATAAATCCCAGATCCTGAGGAAAATCCAGAACTCGACAAACTTCCCCTGGATTTTTTAGCAGGGAGGCGGGGGAGCAGACAGGATGCTGAGCAGTAAGCCAGTACCCATTGCACACGTTTCTTTTGGCTCCATCGTTTTTGTATGGCTGCACGGTGAACATTAACATTTTAGGCTTATGACTCTGCAAGGCCCCTTTCTGCTCAAAAGTGTCTTAGAGTAGACAGCACCACTGTGACTGAGTGTGTGTTTTAAGGTTACCAGATGATTCCATGTATTCAGGGACACGCAGGCCTGGACTTCCTATTTCATCCTAGGAGTTGTATTCCTTGGTAAACTTCAGGTGAGCCCACTGCTCCGGTGGGCTTACACACATGGAAACCATGATTTGAAAAAGAAAAGCTTGGGACTGGCTTCTGTCATTCCAATTGTGATAACTTTATAAACCCAATAAGCCTACAAGTCTTTCAGCTTAAAGTGATTGAACTGCACACTATTGTTACTGCTAAGGAGCGACAATTTTTACAAGATTTAGTAAAATCATATCTTTATTCCAAACTTTAGATCATTAAAATATGCCCATACAGCAGACATTTCAAGGCAAAATTGATATACAATGGCTTCGCTCAGCCGACACGTTTGAGGCTCAGCCTGGCACCACAGATATTAAAAGGAACTCAATGTTTATAAATTTGGGATGCACAAAGTGTCGGTGCCTTATTGAAATGTGAAAACTTCATGTGTGATCCTAGGTAATTGGCTTCCTCCAGCAGGCCTTTCTCCGCACTAGGGGCTTTTTCAGTGTGATCTTGTCTTCAGTGTATTGAGAGTCTTGCAGGGCATCCTCAATGTGACCTTCCTCCAGTAATGCCTTTCTTAGGATCACATGGAATATCAGTTGTCACCAGTGGGGCCTCCTCAGTGCCAGAATACATATTTGCAAACTATTACTGCTTTGCAGAGCTTTCCCTTTTTCACGTTGTTGCTTCCATTTGTATGCATTTGTTGGTGCTAATGTTCAAGGAAGGTGGCAGTGTGCACACTCTCACCCAGAATTTTAGCGTCTCATACCCTAGTGGTAAACAGTGGGTCGTATTAGCCTTAGTACAATTAATCTGTATGGAAAATAACCCTGCTATTCCTAAATATTCCAACATAAATGGATCTCCCTCTGTCTTGGGTTCAGCATTTACTGCTCTGCGTCATCCTGAGCAACTCAGAAGTCTACGCTCAGGCAGATTGTCCGTCTCACTCGATGTAATGAGAGACATCTGTCTGTCTGTCTCTTTCTTTATCTCCTTCCTTTTCTCTCTCTATTTTTCCTTCTCTCGCTTCTTCGCTCAGTCATTCTGTCCAGGTCTGAATTTTAAACCAGATTCAGCCCTGGCAATAATGTTAAAACCATCTCAATCCGCATGTGGCCATGGGGGCAGCATGGTTGGGTCATGGCTGCCCAACCTGCTCTGAAAGTATCCTTCTGGTGTACAGGCCTCCAAGATAAAGCTTAACTAATACAGATGCCAGTCCTGACCTTATTTTCTCTCTCTGTGTTTGACATTGCCGCATTCATTTTGCCACACTCGCCCTTCCAAGCACCAGCTTGCGTATGCAGGTTATGGGAACATGCTACAAACAATAAAAAAACAGAAAGGGAGGTCTCCTCACAAATCCAGTGTCGGGACGAGGAGTGAAGGAAAAACAAGAAATCAAAACAGTCCCTATCTTTAACTTGAAAAGAGGATAATTCTATCCATAGTAGGCCACCATAACTCAAGAGATCCTTACACTTAAATCCACTCTAGTAAATTATATACACAATGAAAAAAACAATTCTGGTAAAATTTTGAACAATTTATTACAAAATACACAATGTCAAGTATCAATTACAGTCCCACAATATAAAATGTTTAAAAAAAAGTGTCAGCACCCTACCAATGGTTCAGTGGTGCAAATGTAATAAACACACAAAATCAGGATTAAAAAGCAATTGGCTATTAAAAACAAGTTGTCGACGCAGCGTTTCGGTTTTTATGATGACACCTTCATCAGGACAGGGTTTTTAAAAAACGAACTCTTGTAACATTAGAGACGTATTCCTCTGTATTCAATTCGAGGAGGGAGTCCTTAACTCATCACAGGACACCATTTATACAAATAGATGTAAATGGTCCAAACATATCTTTGTGTCTGAAACTTTACTTTGTCATGGAGTTTTCTTTATATGAAGGAAAAAGGAGCCACCGTTATAAGGGACTTTTTGGAGTTCTCCTTAGGTACAGGGGATCAGCCTAAAGTGTAGCACGTGACTGGATGGCGTCAAGTTCTTTTTAAACGTGCTGTCTTATTCGTTAACTCTGTTCGGGGGGTTTATTCTCAATTTACCACCCTTACGTTCAATATTCGGCCTCCCTGCTCCTTTTTCCACTCCTTTTCGTCAGCGAAAAGGAGTGGAAAAAGGAGCAGGGAGGCCGAATATTGAACGTAAGGGTGGTAAATTGAGAATAAACCCCCCGAACAGAGTTAACGAATAAGACAGCACGTTTAAAAAGAACTTGACGCCATCCAGTCACGTGCTACACTTTAGGCTGATCCCCTGTACCTAAGGAGAACTCCAAAAAGTCCCTTATAACGGTGGCTCCTTTTTCCTTCATATAAAGAAAACTCCATGACAAAGTGAAGTTTCAGACACAAAGATATGTTTGGACCATTTACATCTATTTGTATAAATGGTGTCCTGTGATGAGTTAAGGACTCCCTCCTCGAATTGAATACAGAGGAATACGTCTCTAATGTTACAAGAGTTCGTTTTTTAAAAACCCTGTCCTGATGAAGGTGTCATCATAAAAACCGAAACGCTGCGTCGACAACTTGTTTTTAATAGCCAATTGCTTTTTAATCCTGATTTTGTGTGTTTATTACATTTGCACCACTGAACCATTGGTAGGGTGCTGACACTTTTTTTTAAACATTTTATATTGTGGCACTGTAATTGATACTTGACATTGTGTATTTTGTAATAAATTGTTCAAAATTTTACCAGAATTGTTTTTTTCATTGTGTATATAATTTACTAGAGTGGATTTAAGTGTAAGGATCTCTTGAGTTATGGTGGCATACTATGGATAGAATTATCCTCTTTTCAAGTTAAAGATAGGAACATGCTACAAACAACACAGTCCACATCTGTGTGCGAATAGTTGCGACAGAACAGGTGTGGCAGGCACTCCTGCCTGGAGTCACTCAATCTGAGTTGTCTGCGGCTCTTTGCTTTGGTTTTATGACATTTCTATCATTAGAGGTGTGTCAACAAAGAGTGGGGCAGCATGGAGGTGGTCTTTATTTAATTTGGCTTCACTGGGATTTCGGAAGATATGTTATGTACAGCCTTTCTTGGTAACAGGGACTTGGAAGGATGAAACCCCCTTCTTTATTGGTCTCTGACGTTACTGGTGTTTGTTGCGTGGTGCGGAACAAGGATAGCCATTGGAATCACCCTAGTCAGTTACAGAGGGTGAAGACTCCTCCCCTCTCAGGCCAGATGAGCTTGGCTCCACCCCTGTGTCCCTGGAGTCATTTTATGGGTGTGGCCTAAGGTTTTCCTCTTGGGCACCCCTGCCATATGCCTGTATCATGCAAAGTATTTTACAGATCATCTAGAGTTCAAAGTGGATTAAAATAAAATCAAGAACTGTGATGCTGAGTGCAATTAGTAAGAAAACAACAGGAGAAAACCCATAAACCACGTTGGGATGGGTGCAATATGTAGATGAGGACAGTTCCCAACAGGTATTATGTAGAGACAGTTTGAAAGACGTATGCAATAAGCATTACAAAGAAGGAAGAGCCAAGGAGTCAAGAAAGTTTTTCATAAACAGTGGTATTATTTCCAAATTGGTTGAAGGTCAATACAGTTAAAGCAGCACTGTACAGAGTGGATCGTGTGACAACCCGGTGACACTTGGTGCAGGTGCTATATACAATAAGTGACAAGTGAGTGTGCAAGTGTTTTAAAATGACAGCAATTGCGACGCATTAAAACAAAGTTCACAACATCAAATGATGGCCCCAGTGGAGACAAGTAATTGTTCACTCGAAACAAAGTTATTAAGATGGGAGCACAAGATGTGGAATGCGTCTTTAGGTTCGAGCTGTCTAGTCGACGGCGTTTCGATCCCTGTTGTTCGGGATCCTCATCAGGACGGGGTTGTCGATGAGAACAGTGCTGTGGGTATAAAGGGGAGTTTGAGCGCGTGGACTAGGAGGGAAGCGCATAGGGGGGGGGGTGGTAGCAGGATTGTGAAGTTCGAATTATTTAGCGAACTAAGGCGTGTTTTGAAGTGGGGGGTGGAGGGCCTGACCGTGGCAGGGACACCGTGTTTTTAAGGGGGTGTCTAGGGTATAGTATACTAGGGGATATTTAATCCGTTATGCATGGGTTGAGTCATGGTCGCGCCATGCGGAAGGCTGTAAACTTACGTAGTAGCTTTCCTAGGATGGCAAAGTCCGAATCCTGGGTTAAACCTCAGTATTTCACGATAACTATGGGTTAAAAAGTGATACGTCAGAGATTTGCGGGAGAGTCCCTCCATTAGTGACGATCAGTGCCCTAGGTAGAGGTAATTACCTGGATGATTCTTCCGTCTGGGCAGCGAGCGGCGTAGGCGAGTCCTGCAAGGGCCAAGGGAGAGGGGGGGAGAGTTGTTTAATGGATGGCTCACGGTGTCAAAGTAAGCCAAACAGACTTCTGAGTTATCCGAGCGTGCTCGGGGTTTGCTTCAGAAAGTTCATTACCTGAATGAATCAAGGAGGATGGCCGTAACCGGGGTCTGCTGTCACAGCGGGTTGCAGGCAATGAATGCACTAGCTATTCGCGGGAGTGAGCCTGCTTAAAAAGACAGGAGAAGGGCGGCCAATGGGGTAGAGTCACGTGGTATTCGAAGGTGGGGCAGGGCCGAGTCCCGGCGAGCCATAGGCTGTTTCGGGGCCGAGCCTCTGTTGGGAGTGTGGGAGGATTCTGGGTAGTTTGCTAGGTTACCTAGGTGATACTCGAGGGGAATGAGTAGGCAGAATTGGGAGCGAGCGCGCCTGATCTCGTGGGCGGGCCGGATGGGACTGATTACGTACAGGTACGGGCGTGATTTGGGGCTGGGTTACGTTGTAATCAACAAACAACATGCTCTGTAATATATTTGTGACAATATACAGTATACATCTGTGAATGAGCATTTCAAAAACAGTTTCACATATGTTTATATATTCACGAAAGCATTTGTAGCAGAAAGAAACGGACATATAGTTAGAGACAGAATTAAGAGGAATCAGACGGAGATGGTATTTGTCCATTCATCAAGGGTATTGAGTCCTCGGTTGACAGAGTCCGTCTTTGCTATCCATTTGCATTCTGCCCTGTTAAGGAGGGTGGTCATGTTGCCGCCCCTGATGGGCAGAGTTGGTTTTTCAATGACCAACCATTTAAGATCAGTGTCTGAATGTGATTTCTCCAGGAAATGTTGGACCAACGGAGCTGTCAGAACTTTGCAATTGATTCTACTTTTATGTTGAATTATTCTTTGCTTGACCATTTGTGTGGTCTGGCCAATGTAGATCAATTCACATGGGCAGCGGATGGCATATATGACATTCTGAGTCTTGCAGTTCGAATGGTGATTCAGTTGGTAGGTCTGTCCATTATAGACAAATTCCTTAGTGTTGTAGGTAAGTTCACACACGCTGCACGATTGGCATTTGAAGTGTCCTTTCACAGGTGGCATTCCCCAGGCTGCAGTAATGCTATGTTGGTCCGTGGGAGTGGTTGGCCATGTGATGGCCCGGACCAGATGGTTCGCCAAGTTTTTACCTCTCTGGTATGAGAACAGTGGGGGTTCGCGGAATTGTTCATCAGACCTCAGTATTGTCCAGTTATTTTTGATTATTTTCGCAATTCTGTTGCTTTCTGGGTTGAAAACGGAGACAAATGGGATTCTGTTCATAGTTTTGCGGTTTACATTTGGGACCAGTAGATTCTCTCGATGGTTGTACCATGCGCGTTTTTTAGCCTGGTTGATTAGGCGGCGTGGATAGCCTCTATTGATGAGTTTGGTGGCCAGGATGTCAGCTTCTCTGAAGTAATCTTTTCTCCATTTGCAATTGCGCCGGATTCGGAGGAATTGACCAAATGGGAGACCATCTCGTAGGCCTCTAGGGTGGTTACTGGTGTAGTGCAGCAAGGTGTTACGTTCTGTCGGTTTCCGGAAGAGCGAGGTTCCTAGTTTACCTTCTTCTGCATGTATAATCACATCAAGAAATGGAAGGTCATTTGTTTTGGTTTCACTGGTAAATTTAAGGTGTTCCTGTGATGAGTTAAGCCAGGTCATGAATGGTTGTAAAGTTTCAGCAGTTCCATTCCAAATCAAGAGAATGTCGTCAATATAACGACGCCACAGATGGATTTGTGGTTGGTACGGATTGATAGGGTTCAGAATTAATGTTTTCTCTAGGTTGTGGACAAACAGAATTGCAAAGTTCGGGGCAAAGCAAGCGCCCATGGATACTCCCTTGGTTTGGAGGTAGTATGTGTTCTTGTATAAGAAGTAGTTGTTTTGTAGTGCTACCCTCAGTAGGTTCATGATGAATTCGGTTGGAATTTTAGCTGGTTGGGGTCTGGAGTTTAGCAGGATTTTTATTACTTCTAGGCCTTCATCGTGGGGTATGTTTGTATATAGGGACTCAATGTCCAGACTGGCCATGATTTGGGTGTCTAGGTCGAAGGGTTTGTCCTCTATGGTGTTGATGAGGTCCATAGTGTCTCGTATGTAAGTGTCCGTTGTTGGTACAAACTCCTTAATCACAGCATCCAGATATTTGCCTAGGGGTTCCAAAATGGAGCCACATCCTGAGACGATAGGGCGTCCAGGTGGGTTATTGGCGTCCTTATGGATCTTGGGTAGGATGTACAGGACCGGTGTTCGAGGGTGGGGATTATTCAGGAATTCAAATTCCTTTTTCGTAATGATGTTCAAATCCTTGGCTGAGGTGGTGATATCAAGGATCTTTCGTCTGATATCAGCCAAAGGGTCTTTGGAAAGAGCCCGATAGTGTTCATGGTTGGTGAGTTGCCGCTCCACTTCTCTGTCATATTGTGTGTTATTCAAGATAACGATTCCGCCGCCCTTGTCTGCGGGTTTGATGACAATTTGTGAGTTGTTTTGTAGGGTCGTTAAGGCTTCTTTTTCTGCCATTGGGAGGTTGTACGGAATAAACCGCGGAGAGGATTTTAAGTCCATAACTTCTTTCATGACCAGGCTTTCGAAAGTTAGGATTTCGGGCGTCATCTGGTTTGAAGGTGGATTGAAAGTAGAAGGGAGCCTGAAGGGGGAGATTTGATGTTGTTCGATACTGGGTTTATCCGAGAAAAAGTGTTTTAGTCGTATTCTCCTGAAGAACTTAAGTAGACTAGATTGTAGTTCCAAGAAATTGGTTCTTACAGTAGGCACAAATGAGAGGCCACGTGAGAGGACTTCGATTTCTTTTTGGGTCAGAATGTGGTCCGATAGGTTGAAAATCGGGATGGTCGTGGCAGTATCCATCGCCTCCAAGTTGTTGTTCACTGCGGTTGTCCCCACTGGTAATATCTGTTGCGGGTTTGCCGGAATCCTGGGGTTGGTGGTTGGTATGTTTTGGTTCTGGTTTGTCGGTTCTGAGGCGGTTGTGGATATTGTCCGCGTCCGCGGCCTCGTCCTAAAAAACCGGGGGGTAGCAGTGGTTGTGGTCCGGAGTTGGATGGCCCTGCGTCCTCTGCAGAGCTGTTTGAGGAGACAGAAAAAGTAACTCGTTGGTTGTTCCTATATCTTCCCCAATTTTGTGTTCTGGGAGGGTTTTGTTGGGTGTTATAGAACTCCTCGTTCAAATAGGGGTATGTATTTTCAACCTTGTAATTTTTAATGTCTTTCTCCACTTTGTTGACTTTTTTGTTGAGTTCGAATGTGTTGAAGGTGGCGATGGTGTTGTTGATTTTATCCAACAAGCTTTTTGCGTCCGTGAGAGTAGTATCTTCTTGAATTAGTTTTTCAAGTTCTTCAATTTCTTTAAGTTCCAGGCGACTATGTTCAATAGCCGTATCTATTCCCAAAACCATCCAATGACGGGAACATGTAGTTGCAAGGTGGCTGAAACTGGTCCTGAATTTAACGTCTTGGATGAAGATCGCAGGGGTGTTACGAATTTGGAGCCCCAAGGGAATAACACCTGAACGTAGGTAATCCGTTAGCATCCGTGCATGTAAGTCCGTTCTGATCTGTTTTTTCTTCAATTTCTCGAGTTTATCCAAAAGTACACGGGAAGGGTTAGTAGTGGTAGTGGATGTAGACGCTGACTGGGGGTTGCCCGACAGTAATGAAGGGCCAGTCAGACGTGATTGGATATAATCCTCTGTGTAAGTAAGTGACTCCTTGGACATCGTGTGTAGGCCAAAAGGTAGTACACAGATAGATACCTAATTAAATGAGGTATGTTGATTGTGGTATACAGAGATACCGCTCTCGCAGCAATAGCTGCTCCTAATATGTAAGAAAACAACAGGAGAAAACCCATAAACCACGTTGGGATGGGTGCAATATGTAGATGAGGACAGTTCCCAACAGGTATTATGTAGAGACAGTTTGAAAGACGTATGCAATAAGCATTACAAAGAAGGAAGAGCCAAGGAGTCAAGAAAGTTTTTCATAAACAGTGGTATTATTTCCAAATTGGTTGAAGGTCAATACAGTTAAAGCAGCACTGTACAGAGTGGATCGTGTGACAACCCGGTGACACTTGGTGCAGGTGCTATATACAATAAGTGACAAGTGAGTGTGCAAGTGTTTTAAAATGACAGCAATTGCGACGCATTAAAACAAAGTTCACAACATCAAATGATGGCCCCCGTGGAGACAAGTAATTGTTCACTCGAAACAAAGTTATTAAGATGGGAGCACAAGATGTGGAATGCGTCATTAGGTTCGAGCTGTCTAGTCGACGGCGTTTCGATCCCTGTTGTTCGGGATCCTCATCAGGACGGGGTTGTCGATGAGAACAGTGCTGTGGGTATAAAGGGGAGTTTGAGCGCGTGGACTAGGAGGGAAGCGCATAGGGGGGGGGGGGGAGGGGTGGTAGCAGGATTGTGAAGTTCGAATTATTTAGCGAACTAAGGCGTGTTTTGAAGTGGGGGGTGGAGGGCCTGACCGTGGCAGGGACACCGTGTTTTTAAGGGGGTGTCTAGGGTATAGTATACTAGGGGATATTTAATCCGTTATGCATGGGTTGAGTCATGGTCGCGCCATGCGGAAGGCTGTAAACTTACGTAGTAGCTTTCCTAGGATGGCAAAGTCCGAATCCTGGGTTAAACCTCAGTATTTCACGATAACTATGGGTTAAAAAGTGATACGTCAGAGATTTGCGGGAGAGTCCCTCCATTAGTGACGATCAGTGCCCTAGGTAGAGGTAATTACCTGGATGATTCTTCCGTCTGGGCAGCGAGCGGCGTAGGCGAGTCCTGCAAGGGCCAAGGGAGAGGGGGGGAGAGTTGTTTAATGGATGGCTCACGGTGTCAAAGTAAGCCAAACAGACTTCTGAGTTATCCGAGCGTGCTCGGGGTTTGCTTCAGAAAGTTCATTACCTGAATGAATCAAGGAGGATGGCCGTAACCGGGGTCTGCTGTCACAGCGGGTTGCAGGCAATGAATGCACTAGCTATTCGCGGGAGTGAGCCTGCTTAAAAAGACAGGAGAAGGGCGGCCAATGGGGTAGAGTCACGTGGTATTCGAAGGTGGGGCAGGGCCGAGTCCCGGCGAGCCATAGGCTGTTTCGGGGCCGAGCCTCTGTTGGGAGTGTGGGAGGATTCTGGGTAGTTTGCTAGGTTACCTAGGTGATACTCGAGGGGAATGAGTAGGCAGAATTGGGAGCGAGCGCGCCTGATCTCGTGGGCGGGCCGGATGGGACTGATTACGTACAGGTACGGGCGTGATTTGGGGCTGGGTTACGTTGTAATCAACAAACAACATGCTCTGTAATATATTTGTGACAATATACAGTATACATCTGTGAATGAGCATTTCAAAAACAGTTTCACATATGTTTATATATTCACGAAAGCATTTGTAGCAGAAAGAAACGGACATATAGTTAGAGACAGAATTAAGAGGAATCAGACGGAGATGGTATTTGTCCATTCATCAAGGGTATTGAGTCCTCGGTTGACAGAGTCCGTCTTTGCTATCCATTTGCATTCTGCCCTGTTAAGGAGGGTGGTCATGTTGCCGCCCCTGATGGGCAGAGTTGGTTTTTCAATGACCAACCATTTAAGATCAGTGTCTGAATGTGATTTCTCCAGGAAATGTTGGACCAACGGAGCTGTCAGAACTTTGCAATTGATTCTACTTTTATGTTGAATTATTCTTTGCTTGACCATTTGTGTGGTCTGGCCAATGTAGATCAATTCACATGGGCAGCGGATGGCATATATGACATTCTGAGTCTTGCAGTTCGAATGGTGATTCAGTTGGTAGGTCTGTCCATTATAGACAAATTCCTTAGTGTTGTAGGTAAGTTCACACACGCTGCACGGTTGGCATTTGAAGTGTCCTTTCACAGGTGGCATTCCCCAGGCTGCAGTAATGCTATGTTGGTCCGTGGGAGTGGTTGGCCATGTGATGGCCCGGACCAGATGGTTCGCCAAGTTTTTACCTCTCTGGTATGAGAACAGTGGGGGTTCGCGGAATTGTTCATCAGACCTCAGTATTGTCCAGTTATTTTTGATTATTTTCGCAATTCTGTTGCTTTCCGGGTTGAAAACGGAGACAAATGGGATTCTGTTCATAGTTTTGCGGTTTACATTTGGGACCAGTAGATTCTCTCGATGGTTGTACCATGCGCGTTTTTTAGCCTGGTTGATTAGGCGGCGTGGATAGCCTCTATTGATGAGTTTGGTGGCCAGGATGTCAGCTTCTCTGAAGTAATCTTTTCTCCATTTGCAATTGCGCCGGATTCGGAGGAATTGACCAAATGGGAGACCATCTCGTAGGCCTCTAGGGTGGTTACTGGTGTAGTGCAGCAAGGTGTTACGTTCTGTCGGTTTCCGGAAGAGCGAGGTTCCTAGTTTACCTTCTTCTGCATGTATAATCACATCAAGAAATGGAAGGTCATTTGTTTTGGTTTCACTGGTAAATTTAAGGTGTTCCTGTGATGAGTTAAGCCAGGTCATGAATGGTTGTAAAGTTTCAGCAGTTCCATTCCAAATCAAGAGAATGTCGTCAATATAACGACGCCACAGATGGATTTGTGGTTGGTACGGATTGATAGGGTTCAGAATTAATGTTTTCTCTAGGTTGTGGACAAACAGAATTGCAAAGTTCGGGGCAAAGCAAGCGCCCATGGATACTCCCTTGGTTTGGAGGTAGTATGTGTTCTTGTATAAGAAGTCGTTTTTTTGTAGTGCTACCCTCAGTAGGTTCATGATGAATTCGGTTGGAATTTTAGCTGGTTGGGGTCTGGAGTTTAGCAGGATTTTTATTACTTCTAGGCCTTCATCGTGGGGTATGTTTGTATATAGGGACTCAATGTCCAGACTGGCCATGATTTGGGTGTCTAGGTCGAAGGGTTTGTCCTCTATGGTGTTGATGAGGTCCATAGTGTCTCGTATGTAAGTGTCCGTTGTTGGTACAAACTCCTTAATCACAGCATCCTTAACAGGGCAGAATGCAAATGGATAGCAAAGACGGACTCTGTCAACCGAGGACTCAATACCCTTGATGAATGGACAAATACCATCTCCGTCTGATTCCTCTTAATTCTGTCTCTAACTATATGTCCGTTTCTTTCTGCTACAAATGCTTTCGTGAATATATAAACATATGTGAAACTGTTTTTGAAATGCTCATTCACAGATGTATACTGTATATTGTCACAAATATATTACAGAGCATGTTGTTTGTTGATTACAACGTAACCCAGCCCCAAATCACGCCCGTACCTGTACGTAATCAGTCCCATCCGGCCCGCCCACGAGATCAGGCGCGCTCGCTCCCAATTCTGCCTACTCATTCCCCTCGAGTATCACCTAGGTAACCTAGCAAACTACCCAGAATCCTCCCACACTCCCAACAGAGGCTCGGCCCCGAAACAGCCTATGGCTCGCCGGGACTCGGCCCTGCCCCACCTTCGAATACCACGTGACTCTACCCCATTGGCCGCCCTTCTCCTGTCTTTTTAAGCAGGCTCACTCCCGCGAATAGCTAGTGCATTCATTGCCTGCAACCCGCTGTGACAGCAGACCCCGGTTACGGCCATCCTCCTTGATTCATTCAGGTAATGAACTTTCTGAAGCAAACCCCGAGCACGCTCGGATAACTCAGAAGTCTGTTTGGCTTACTTTGACACCGTGAGCCATCCATTAAACAACTCTCCCCCCCTCTCCCTTGGCCCTTGCAGGACTCGCCTACGCCGCTCGCTGCCCAGACGGAAGAATCATCCAGGTAATTACCTCTACCTAGGGCACTGATCGTCACTAATGGAGGGACTCTCCCGCAAATCTCTGACGTATCACTTTTTAACCCATAGTTATCGTGAAATACTGAGGTTTAACCCAGGATTCGGACTTTGCCATCCTAGGAAAGCTACTACGTAAGTTTACAGCCTTCCGCATGGCGCGACCATGACTCAACCCATGCATAACGGATTAAATATCCCCTAGTATACTATACCCTAGACACCCCCTTAAAAACACGGTGTCCCTGCCACGGTCAGGCCCTCCACCCCCCACTTCAAAACACGCCTTAGTTCGCTAAATAATTCGAACTTCACAATCCTGCTACCACCCCCCCCCCCCTATGCGCTTCCCTCCTAGTCCACGCGCTCAAACTCCCCTTTATACCCACAGCACTGTTCTCATCGACAACCCCGTCCTGATGAGGATCCCGAACAACAGGGATCGAAACGCCGTCGACTAGACAGCTCGAACCTAAAGACGCATTCCACATCTTGTGCTCCCATCTTAATAACTTTGTTTCGAGTGAACAATTACTTGTCTCCACTGGGGCCATCATTTGATGTTGTGAACTTTGTTTTAATGCGTCGCAATTGCTGTCATTTTAAAACACTTGCACACTCACTTGTCACTTATTGTATATAGCACCTGCACCAAGTGTCACCGGGTTGTCACACGATCCACTCTGTACAGTGCTGCTTTAACTGTATTGACCTTCAACCAATTTGGAAATAATACCACTGTTTATGAAAAACTTTCTTGACTCCTTGGCTCTTCCTTCTTTGTAATGCTTATTGCATACGTCTTTCAAACTGTCTCTACATAATACCTGTTGGGAACTGTCCTCATCTACATATTGCACCCATCCCAACGTGGTTTATGGGTTTTCTCCTGTTGTTTTCTTACATATTAGGAGCAGCTATTGCTGCGAGAGCGGTATCTCTGTATACCACAATCAACATACCTCATTTAATTAGGTATCTATCTGTGTACTACCTTTTGGCCTACACACGATGTCCAAGGAGTCACTTACTTACACAGAGGATTATATCCAATCACGTCTGACTGGCCCTTCATTACTGTCGGGCAACCCCCAGTCAGCGTCTACATCCACTACCACTACTAACCCTTCCCGTGTACTTTTGGATAAACTCGAGAAATTGAAGAAAAAACAGATCAGAACGGACTTACATGCACGGATGCTAACGGATTACCTACGTTCAGGTGTTATTCCCTTGGGGCTCCAAATTCGTAACACCCCTGCGATCTTCATCCAAGACGTTAAATTCAGGACCAGTTTCAGCCACCTTGCAACTACATGTTCCCGTCATTGGATGGTTTTGGGAATAGATACGGCTATTGAACATAGTCGCCTGGAACTTAAAGAAATTGAAGAACTTGAAAAACTAATTCAAGAAGATACTACTCTCACGGACGCAAAAAGCTTGTTGGATAAAATCAACAACACCATCGCCACCTTCAACACATTCGAACTCAACAAAAAAGTCAACAAAGTGGAGAAAGACATTAAAAATTACAAGGTTGAAAATACATACCCCTATTTGAACGAGGAGTTCTATAACACCCAACAAAACCCTCCCAGAACACAAAATTGGGGAAGATATAGGAACAACCAACGAGTTACTTTTTCTGTCTCCTCAAACAGCTCTGCAGAGGACGCAGGGCCATCCAACTCCGGACCACAACCACTGCTACCCCCCGGTTTTTTAGGACGAGGCCGCGGACGCGGACAATATCCACAACCGCCTCAGAACCGACAAACCAGAACCAAAACATACCAACCACCAACCCCAGGATTCCGGCAAACCCGCAACAGATATTACCAGTGGGGACAACCGCAGTGAACAACAACTTGGAGGCGATGGATACTGCCACGACCATCCCGATTTTCAACCTATCGGACCACATTCTGACCCAAAAAGAAATCGAAGTCCTCTCACGTGGCCTCTCATTTGTGCCTACTGTAAGAACCAATTTCTTGGAACTACAATCTAGTCTACTTAAGTTCTTCAGGAGAATACGACTAAAACACTTTTTCTCGGATAAACCCAGTATCGAACAACATCAAATCTCCCCCTTCAGGCTCCCTTCTACTTTCAATCCACCTTCAAACCAGATGACGCCCGAAATCCTAACTTTCAAAAGCCTGGTCATGAAAGAAGTTATGGACTTAAAATCCTCTCCGCGGTTTATTCTGTACAACCTCCCAATGGCAGAAAAAGATGCCTTAACGACCCTACAAAACAACTCACAAATTGTCATCAAACCCGCAGACAAGGGCGGCGGAATCGTTATCTTGAATAACACACAATATGACAGAGAAGTGGAGCGGCAACTCACCAACCATGAACACTATCGGGCTCTTTCCAAAGACCCTTTGGCTGATATCAGACGAAAGATCCTTGATATCACCACCTCAGCCAAGGATTTGAACATCATTACGAAAAAGGAATTTGAATTCCTGAATAATCCCCACCCTCGAACACCGGTCCTGTACATCCTACCCAAGATCCATAAGGACGCCAATAACCCACCTGGACGCCCTATCGTCTCAGGATGTGGCTCCATTTTGGAACCCCTAGGCAAATATCTGGATGCTGTGATTAAGGAGTTTGTACCAACAACGGACACTTACATACGAGACACTATGGACCTCATCAACACCATAGAGGACAAACCCTTCGACCTAGACACCCAAATCATGGCCAGTCTGGACATTGAGTCCCTATATACAAACATACCCCACGATGAAGGCCTAGAAGTAATAAAAATCCTGCTAAACTCCAGACCCCAACCAGCTAAAATTCCAACCGAATTCATCATGAACCTACTGAGGGTAGCACTACAAAACAACTACTTCTTATACAAGAACACATACTACCTCCAAACCAAGGGAGTATCCATGGGCGCTTGCTTTGCCCCGAACTTTGCAATTCTGTTTGTCCACAACCTAGAGAAAACATTAATTCTGAACCCTATCAATCCGTACCAACCACAAATCCATCTGTGGCGTCGTTATATTGACGACATTCTCTTGATTTGGAATGGAACTGCTGAAACTTTACAACCATTCATGACCTGGCTTAACTCATCACAGGAACACCTTAAATTTACCAGTGAAACCAAAACAAATGACCTTCCATTTCTTGATGTGATTATACATGCAGAAGAAGGTAAACTAGGAACCTCGCTCTTCCGGAAACCGACAGAACGTAACACCTTGCTGCTCTACACCAGTAACCACCCTAGAGGCCTACGAGATGGTCTCCCATTTGGTCAATTCCTCCGAATCCGGCGCAATTGCAAATGGAGAAAAGATTACTTCAGAGAAGCTGACATCCTGGCCACCAAACTCATCAATAGAGGCTATCCACGCCGCCTAATCAACCAGGCTAAAAAACGCGCATGGTACAACCATCGAGAGAATCTACTGGTCCCAAATGTAAACCGCAAAACTATGAACAGAATCCCATTTGTCTCCGTTTTCAACCCGGAAAGCAACAGAATTGCGAAAATAATCAAAAATAACTGGACAATACTGAGGTCTGATGAACAATTCCGCGAACCCCCACTGTTCTCATACCAGAGAGGTAAAAACTTGGCGAACCATCTGGTCCGGGCCATCACATGGCCAACCACTCCCACGGACCAACATAGCATTACTGCAGCCTGGGGAATGCCACCTGTGAAAGGACACTTCAAATGCCAATCGTGCAGCGTGTGTGAACTTACCTACAACACTAAGGAATTTGTCTATAATGGACAGACCTACCAACTGAATCACCATTCGAACTGCAAGACTCAGAATGTCATATATGCCATCCGCTGCCCATGTGAATTGATCTACATTGGCCAGACCACACAAATGGTCAAGCAAAGAATAATTCAACATAAAAGTAGAATCAATTGCAAAGTTCTGACAGCTCCGTTGGTCCAACATTTCCTGGAGAAATCACATTCAGACACTGATCTTAAATGGTTGGTCATTGAAAAACCAACTCTGCCCATCAGGGGCGGCAACATGACCACCCTCCTTAACAGGGCAGAATGCAAATGGATAGCAAAGACGGACTCTGTCAACCGAGGACTCAATACCCTTGATGAATGGACAAATACCATCTCCGTCTGATTCCTCTTAATTCTGTCTCTAACTATATGTCCGTTTCTTTCTGCTACAAATGCTTTCGTGAATATATAAACATATGTGAAACTGTTTTTGAAATGCTCATTCACAGATGTATACTGTATATTGTCACAAATATATTACAGAGCATGTTGTTTGTTGATTACAACGTAACCCAGCCCCAAATCACGCCCGTACCTGTACGTAATCAGTCCCATCCGGCCCGCCCACGAGATCAGGCGCGCTCGCTCCCAATTCTGCCTACTCATTCCCCTCGAGTATCACCTAGGTAACCTAGCAAACTACCCAGAATCCTCCCACACTCCCAACAGAGGCTCGGCCCCGAAACAGCCTATGGCTCGCCGGGACTCGGCCCTGCCCCACCTTCGAATACCACGTGACTCTACCCCATTGGCCGCCCTTCTCCTGTCTTTTTAAGCAGGCTCACTCCCGCGAATAGCTAGTGCATTCATTGCCTGCAACCCGCTGTGACAGCAGACCCCGGTTACGGCCATCCTCCTTGATTCATTCAGGTAATGAACTTTCTGAAGCAAACCCCGAGCACGCTCGGATAACTCAGAAGTCTGTTTGGCTTACTTTGACACCGTGAGCCATCCATTAAACAACTCTCCCCCCCTCTCCCTTGGCCCTTGCAGGACTCGCCTACGCCGCTCGCTGCCCAGACGGAAGAATCATCCAGGTAATTACCTCTACCTAGGGCACTGATCGTCACTAATGGAGGGACTCTCCCGCAAATCTCTGACGTATCACTTTTTAACCCATAGTTATCGTGAAATACTGAGGTTTAACCCAGGATTCGGACTTTGCCATCCTAGGAAAGCTACTACGTAAGTTTACAGCCTTCCGCATGGCGCGACCATGACTCAACCCATGCATAACGGATTAAATATCCCCTAGTATACTATACCCTAGACACCCCCTTAAAAACACGGTGTCCCTGCCACGGTCAGGCCCTCCACCCCCCACTTCAAAACACGCCTTAGTTCGCTAAATAATTCGAACTTCACAATCCTGCTACCCCCCCCCCCCTATGCGCTTCCCTCCTAGTCCACGCGCTCAAACTCCCCTTTATACCCACAGCACTGTTCTCATCGACAACCCCGTCCTGATGAGGATCCCGAACAACAGGGATCGAAACGCCGTCGATCCCACAGCTCGAACCTAAAGACGCATTCCACATCTTGTGCTCCCATCTTAATAACTTTGTTTCGAGTGAACAATTACTTGTCTCCACTGGGGCCATCATTTGATGTTGTGAACTTTGTTTTAATGCGTCGCAATTGCTGTCATTTTAAAACACTTGCACACTCACTTGTCACTTATTGTATATAGCACCTGCACCAAGTGTCACCGGGTTGTCACACGATCCACTCTGTACAGTGCTGCTTTAACTGTATTGACCTTCAACCAATTTGGAAATAATACCACTGTTTATGAAAAACTTTCTTGACTCCTTGGCTCTTCCTTCTTTGTAATGCTTATTGCATACGTCTTTCAAACTGTCTCTACATAATACCTGTTGAGTGCAATTAGGGCAGGGTCAGTGATGTGAGTAAAAAGGCCAAATATTCATTTATTTGGGCCTTTGACCTTCAGGTAAATCCATATAAAACATAACGCCACACTTTAACTGAAAAATAAATGCAAGTTAGCGTAATTGGTGGAAATTGAATTATTTGTTGCTTTGAAGGCTCAGGTGGTTAATGTGATCACTGTAGATGTCTGTTTGTGTAACCAAATTGTCACAGGACTAAATCCTGGATTGCTGCGCAGAGGAATAGTGACACGACTGTTTATAGCGCCACGAGCTCCCCGCCTGCGACTGAAACATTGTGAATATGCAAGTCATTAATTAAAACTGTAATACAGGGGGGGGTGGTCTTGCTACAGATGGAGTGAGACGCACGCTTTTGGAGCTCCGGGCCGCCGCTGGTGAAATTAGCGTTTTAAGCTTTCTATCAACGCCGGTGGGGCCCTACCTGGGGGCGACTGGTTGGAGGAAAAGCTCAGGCTGGTGCCTGGGGGCCTGGCGACCCTCTAGACCGGCGGATAGCGGCGAGTGCAGTGGTGGAAGGCGAGCGCACACTCGTCATTTTGTGGCACCTGGCCCTGCGCACTCCTGAGTGGACGATTCCTGCTGTGATCCCATGATAGCTGAGCAGTGAGCGTCAGAGGTGCGGCCCCTGAGCCTCTGGAGGTTGTATGAAGACTGAGCCGGGCCGGTGCTGTTCGCTCTGCTATTACTGGTGGGGCCCTGGAGGGAGATTGCCTGTGACGCTGGGCGGGTAAGCGCCTTACACTATCCGTCTTGAACGCCCCTGAGTGACCACCAGCTCAGAGTGGGGACCTAGACCGGGGACTGCAGCCATCAGCAGATCCAAGGGAACAGTAAGGCTCTGGGGAGCGCTGGCCCAGATGACTTGGGAGTGCCATATCTGACATTCGCCTGCTCTTCCTCCATTGTGGGCCCTGCCGGGTCAGACTCAAGCTGTTTGCACCCCAGCGGAGGTGATTTTTATTTAGCGAGACCACTGGGCCTCTTGGGCACCCCCGGTTGGTGGAGCTACGCTGCGGGCAGTGAGGGGTCCTCCAGTGGCCCTAAGTGATCGGACTGGGCCTGCCCGCCATTTGCTGCCTGTCGTGCCGTGGGAATGGCACTAGGACCCTGAGGCACAGGGTGGGAACAGGGGACACCGGACACCAGATCTGGTCAGGGGAGGGGACCAGGGGTCAGTAACGAGCAGGACCTCGGAGTGAGAGGTCGGGGGACACGAAGCGCTGCAGTAATGTAATCGAGAAGTAAATAAAGAAGCTATTGAAAGACCCTACCGTTTCCTGTGTGTTCCTGGGGTCAGGGAACACGACATCTGGCGACGGCATCCATCTGCGTGCCCATCGACAGAAAGTGCGATTTTACACCAGGAGCCCACCCTGGATCGCATTGTGCCCAGAAGAAGCATCGCATCGTGCCCAACAACGAAGCGAAGCGACGCGGGAGCCCACCCCGACCGCCGCGAGGGAAGACTGAGTGTGCCGGTAAGCGCCGTGTATCAAAGCGCGAAGTTTAAAGATTTGGCACGAGCTCTCACGAGAGTCTCAGCAGCCATCTTGGAGTCAGGCGCGAGGGCCAATCAGCGAGCAGCAACTTGCGGGCGGCCATTTTAAAGTCAGGCAACACCAGAATTGGCTGCGAAGTCTCGCGAGACTATCGGCGGCCATCTTGGAGTCAGGCGAGAGGGCCCATCAGCGAGCAGGAAGCCCAGGCGGCCATTTTAAGGTCAGGCAAAGATCGAAAACCGTGGGGAAAGTGCCGATTTATAAAGAAAAAAAAAAAGGAAAAAAGCACAGGCAAAGACAAGGGGAAGAAAATAAAAGGAAACAAAGTGGAAACAAAGGAATAAAAAGGAAAATAAAAGACATTACTGGGCAAACAAATGAAAAAAAAAGAAGGAACAAAGAAGACATAAGAGAAGGAGGAACGAAGAAATGGCAGACCCGAAACCGAGTGCGCAATACTGAAGGTCACTACCATTCAGCCTTTATGAACCAAAACAGGAATCAGATGGGAAAAGTGGGTCAGACGATTTGAAAACTATGCGGAAGCTACTGATGTAGCAGAAGCAAAGAGGAGAGGTCTATTTGTGAACCTAGTAGGAGATGAAGTGGAGGACCTACTGGTGACTCTGCCGAAAGAAGAGATTGCCACCTATGACCAGCTAAAGAAATGCCTAACGAATACATTCGACCCCCAGAGAAATGTAGACTTCGAACGATATAACTTCATGATTGCATTCCAACAAGCAGAAGAGTCTCTGGATGACTTCGCAACAAGGTTGCGGAAACTGGTAACGCATTGCGAATTTGACAAATTCGACAACAAACTGGCAATAAAATTGCGCATCATCGAAGGTTGTCGTGACATCGAATTCCGCACGAGGATCCTAAAAGAACCGATCTCATTAGAAAACATTCTGGTGCTGGGAAGGGCCGAAGCCAGAGCGACAGCACACACAAAAGAAATGGAACGAGGCAAAGGAAGAGGCACAGAACAGATTCAGCGAATGACGAACAACAACCACTCAGGAGGCTGGAGAAAAGAAAAGAGTGAACAGACGGCAAGGAAACAGCCAGAAGGAACCTGCTATAGGTGCGGACTGGAGTTCCCACACAGAGGCCCGTGCCCGGCTTTTGGCCAGACCTGCAGAAAGTGTAATGGAAGAGACCACTATGCCAGTGTGTGCCAAGGGAGGCAATTCAGAAACAACCGAGAAAGGCCAGGAAGAGCACGAATGCCAACAAACAGACACATCAGACATGTCGAGGCAGGGGTAAGAAGCTCATCAGTAGAGTCGGAAGAGGAGGAAGTAGAAGAATAAACGGAAAGACTGTATCTCATGACCGCAGAATCAGAAACAGAAGAGGAAGATGAAGAAAGAATATGCCTGATAAACAAAAAGAAAATAAAGAAAACAGAGTCAGTGAACATAAAGGTGGGGCCACATGAAGCAGAATTTGTCCTGGACAGCGGTGCAACATGCAACATCATGTGCGTCTCTGAATATGACAAAATGGAAATAAAGCAGATTCTAAGACCATCTCGAGTCAGAGTGTTCAAGTGGGAGCCAAAAGACCAGTGACAAAAATGGGTAAATTCAAAGAAGAACTGACGTACAAAGATCAAAGGACAACTGAAGAGATACATGTACTGAAAGGAGACATCCCAGCACCATGCCTGTTGAGCAATGTCACGGCTCAAGTAATGGGTCTCATGGCAATGACATACAAATTTCAGAAAAGAAAAATATTCTGAGAGAATACCCCAAGTTACTACGAGGACTAGGAAAGCTGAAGGACCGACAAATAACGCTGGACATTGACGAGACAGTAAGGCCAGTCACACAGCACCACAGAAGAGTGCCAATACATCTGCAGCCACAGGTAGAAGAAGAGCTGGAAGCCCTACTAAAGCATTGCCAGAGACAACGCCGGACAGAGCGGGGTCTCACTACGCCTGAGCCAGGTCCAGGACGAGGTGAGGTCTCTTCCCCGGGCACACTGGATCTAACAGAATTACCAGGTGTCATGGAGGAGTGAAGCTACAGTACTTGGAGACTTATATCCTTTACTGTTTACAATATATCACAGTAATATTTCCTTTCATATTGAGTTTTGCACCAACACTATTTTCGAAGTAGCATTAATATGAGAACAGAGGTCCTGAAGAAAGCCTAGGGTCAATTTCCCGTTAAGGCTGAAACATGTTGGCCCGTATGCAGATATTTGTAAAACTGCAGGAGTAATGTTTTGCGCTGTTCCTTGTTTTTAGTCAGGAAGAGGTCTTGGAAGAATAAAAATTAGAATGAGATTCTCTATCCTATTTTAATATTTCATGCACTTTTTCTTTCTGCACTGCACTTACCCCGATCAGATTCTTATGGTTGTCCAAGTGTTGGCATGTGTTAACTATGAGTCCGTAGATGGTACTACAGTTGTCTCAGTGATCTAGAGACACAAGACCCTGGATGGAGGACCACATGAGAATATTGATCATACATGATATTGATGGGAATCCAATATAGTTATTTACTTTGCTAACACAGGGTTAACCATCTTCTGTATGATGCCTTGAGCTAGAACTCTTGTCTCTGATTTCTTTTCAGCATACTCATCTGTGGCTGAGAAAGTAGCTCTATTCCTGACAAGTTTCTCAGATGATAGACCCATAGGATTTTTAGGTTGTTTGCATATTGGTATATGGGGGATACAACCTATGCAGGTCTTTAAATGTCCCTCAGGCCTCAATTTGTGTGTTATAAAGTTTTTAATATTAGCAGCCTCACTGCCGATTACATCTCATCCCCCAGCGCAGCATACTACGTGCTGACGCGGTAGGAGAGAGTGCTGATAGTGGCCATACTGGACGGAGGAAAGGGTTGCGGTCCAGTTGCTGGCCGCATCCTGCCCTCCTAAGGTATTTAAATCGCTTTCTAGCGCGAGCGCGCTGATTCTGACTGGGCTCACCTCTTAGGCGGAAAGCCGGAGGCTAGCGTGCCTTTTAAAAGTGTGCATTTTGGAAATCTTGTTTTGCATTTTTATTTGATTTGGGAAAGTTTTTAATATTAGCAGCCTCACTGTCGATTACATCTCATCTCCCAGCGCAGCAGACTACGTGCTGACGCTGTAGGAGAGAGTGCTGATAGCCACCATACTGGACGGAGGAAAGGGTTGCGGTCCAGTTGCTGGCCGCATCCCGCCCTCCTCAACACTGGATATAAGGACAACGTCATCTCGTCCGTGCAGCGGGCGGGCGCAGCGGGCGCGCCTTCGCGCGCCAAAGGCAAACCCGTCTGTGCCCGTCCGAGCCAAGGAAGCGCCCAGCGCCAGTTACGCTGCCTGTTTTGTCCCCTTAGAGACTGATCAACAAACATCTGGCCCCCCTTACTCGAGAGAGATGCTCATACAGTTAGGTAAGCTCCATGCAGACAAAGGAACGTTCAGATTGTTGCACACGGCCCACCCACGAGCAGACTTTCTTGCTGACAGTCTCTTGAAATGTGGGCTTTTGAATGTGAGGTCCCTGCCAAAGCATAGTATAGAGATCCAGCAGATGATTGAGACACACGAATTGGATATCCTCTTCATGACGGAAACGTGGACTCACTCTGACTGTCTGGTTGATCCCGGCTGTGCTTGCCCTCCTGGGTTTAAATTTTTACTTCTCCCTAGGCCTAATGGGAGGGGTGGAGGGGTAGGAGTTATTTTTAATGCAACTTGCAGAATTAATATTATTGACCTAGACCCGGCTGAGGGTACGGAGCTACTTGGGTCTATCTATCCGGACTCACTCCGGGACTATTTTTACTGGGGTGCTATGTCATAGACCGCCAGGGGCTTTTAGCATGCAGCAGCAACAAGCGCTATTAGCTACCCTGACTAATATTGCAGCTTCACACCATAAGCTGGTTATTTTGGGGGATTTCAACCTCTGGCGCAATGGCTCCCTTGACTTGGGTCTTCTTAACCTACTTCAGTCTTGTGAAAGCTTCGGCCTTTCTCAGCAGGTCATGGGAGCTACTCACAAGGCGGGACACCTCCTAGATCTGGTGTTCGCGGCTCTTGACCTGTTGGCTATGGGGGAAACCCTGCCCATGGATTGGACAGAACACTCCCTCATCAAATTCTTTGTAAATATTAAGGGCGCTCACACCAGGGCTCCTGTGACTGCTAAGGAATTTCGGTGCAGAGACTGGAGGGCTCTTGCACGCTTGAAATCCTCAGAGGGGGTGTTTAACGTGAGAAAGTTTTTTGGCTTGGATAAGCAAGTGGAGGAAAGTTACGCCTCACTTTGCTCGGGGATCACGGCTGTGTTGAATGCTCATGCTCCCCTAAAAACACGTAGTTGCAAGGGGAATGTTTCTGCCCCCTGGTTCAATGACACACTGAAAAACTTGAAGCAGGGCTGTAAACCAGCAGAAAGAAGGTGGAGGCGGGAATATGAGGAAGCATCTAGGGAGTTCTGGAAAACCAAAGTTTTGGAATATAAGAGTCTGATTAAGAAATCCAAGGCAGACTATTATTCCTCCCTGATTTGTAATCCTACTAATAGCTCCAGGAGCATCTTTAATATATTAAACAGCTTTACTAATCCGAATGCTCCAAGAATGCAACTGTCCCGTCTCAAGAACTCTGTGAGAACCTTGCCAAATTCTTTAAAGAGAAAATTGAGCAAATTATTGAGGATTTGGAGGTTTCTCCTGAGTCTGGTTTCCCTCATGACACTAGACTTGGGTCGCCGGTGGACAGGACTGATGAGCCAGCCTGGGTGCCGGAGGAACCATTATTTGAGTTCCCACTCCTCACGGAAGATGCATTCAGTGGGCTAGCCAGGGGGATCTCCTCCAGTTCTCCTTTGGACCCTGTACCACACAAAATTTGGAAGGAATATGAAGAGGAATTATTTACTTCACTCCGGCTAATCTGCAATCAATCTCTTGCTACTGGTATTGTTCCAGCCCAGTGGAAACGGGTGGTGATATTTCCCCTGTTGAAAAAGCCCTCTTTAGACCGGGATTGTTCCAAAAATTACAGACCCATTTCCCTGTTGCCTTTTTCAGCCAAGATTGTCGAGCGTCTGGTTAGTGCTTCTCTCTCCGAACAGCATCATCTATTAGAGGATGATCAATTTGGTTTCCGGCCAGCTCACGGGACCGAAACGGCCTTGGTCACCGCCATGGATGAGCTTCAGAGGCGTGCAGACAGGAGGCAGGCAGCGTTTCTGATCCTGCTAGATATGTCTGCCGCCTTCGACACGGTCCACCATAAGATCTTGCTGAACCGGTTATCTGAGGCTGAGGTGAGAGGTAGCACTTTGATGTGGTTTCGATCATTCTTGCAGGATAGGCAGCAGGCGGTGTCTTTTCCCCCCTTTCAATCGGCCTTTACTCAGGTTACCTTATGGGGTCCCTCAGGGCTCAGCAATCAGTCCCATACTTTTTAATCTGTATCTTAGACCTTTGATCTCGCTCATTAAAACCTATAACATCAGGATTGTAAACTATGCTGACGATACGCAGATGATCCTCTCCATTGAGGGAGAGGAATCAACACCTGTGGAGGTTTTCCACAATTGTCTGCAGGATATGTCACGGTGGCAAAAGGATAATTCCCTTCAGTTAAATGCTGGCAAGACGGAGGTGCTCTCCCGCCCGTTTCCAAAAAACTTCTGGCCTCCTGAAACAGCGACTAAAGTACCGCCTGTGGATTCAGTCCGTAACTTAGGGGTCATGCTAGATCAAAAGCTCAGTATGGAGACTCATGTAAAAAAACGACTGCCTGTTGCTTTGCCATCCTACGCTCCCTGAGGAAAGTCTTGCCACTCTTACAATCTCAGGCTCGTGCTCAAGTGGTAAGGTGTACAATCCTCAGCAGGCTGGACTATTGCAATGCCCTTTTGCTGGGGTCCCCTGAGTTTCTGCTGGATAGGCTCCAAAGGATACAATCAGCGGCCGCTAGGTTGGCCCTGGGGCTTCCTAGAAGAGTTAACTGTGGGTAGTGGGATGTGCACAGCCTGTTTCTTTGTGAGTTTAATCCGTGCTCCAGGGTATCTCCCTCCTCCTGGGGAGTGTCAGACAATTCCAAGTGTAGCAGGACTATTAATCCATAATCCTCTCACCCCGGGCACAAGTGGGCGCTGAACCTTCAGTAAACAATGTTCAAACGTATATTGTAGTACATAAATTTCTGTTTAAATGATTTCAACTTTGGTTCCAAATTTGGTTTTATTGCGCTTTTCCAAATAAATTTCTCATGTTTTTTTCACATGTTTATGTGCGAACATTTTCACCAAACTTAAGACTTTCCAATGCATTTCGGTGCCCCATGCACCTTCATCAGGGAAACCTGAAACCATACAAATAAAGCATCTTACATACTGTTCACTTCATAATAACTGTTGCTGCAAATCTGTAATGTGTGAGTTAGTATCTTACACAACGTGATATCTAGCACAACCTAATCATGTGGGTTAAGTTTCACCTATTTCACACAATGTCTGCTCGTGATTTAAAATTGCTACAATCGAACATTTAAAGGTGGTTTCAAGCGGACTTTAGAATGAGGGTTGTTACGCGCTTAAAATCACTGTGCGGCTTTTCACAAGCTCTGTTTATGCTTGTAATGACAGATGCAGTAATTAATCAATGCCGCTGTTCGGCTTGCAACCGAGTTTCAATACATTCGGCTCCCATCGCGGTTTAAATACGGTGTTTAAATGCGGTCATAAGCGCATAAAGCTACAAGCGTTTCCCGGACCTGCCGGTCCTTACCTTCTGTTCGGATGTCTTTCGCCTACGCATTTTTCGCGGGAATTTCAGATACGGAAGCCTGAACTGGCCCTGTTTTTACGTAATGCCATTATCTGCGCATGCGAGCTATCTCTCATGTCGATTGTGCATTTTTTATCGAGTGTGGTGTAACTTTATGGATACAAAACGTGCACAGTGTTACAAAGCAACGTATACAAAACAACACAGCGCATAGTTACTCGCCAGCGTCACGGAAGGCGCTATATTAGCTTCAACCTAAGTTGATACAAACACGGATTCTCATGTGAATGATCAAATACATAATTAATTCTCAAAACCAAGTTCGTTAAATTCTGGATACAAAGTTCAGTCATAGACAGTTCTCAAGTTCAAAGGTAGCAAAGAAATTCAGTCTGATCATTTAACCCATGCGGTTTCAAACTGTTTAAATGGTAAATCCAATAATTCTCACGCTTGAGTAAGTTCTTTTTGTTGATGGGACCTTCTTTATGAGTCACTGTTTCAAGTATGCATGCTCGCAACTGGCTTATATGATGATGCTTCTCTTTGAAGTGAGTCGCTACAGTAGATTTCACGGATTCCATCCTAATATTGCTTTTATGTTCTGTTAGTCGCGTTTTCAATTTTCTCTCACTGTGGCAAACATACACTGACCCACACGGGCATTTTAACAGATATACCACGTTCATAGTATCACATGTTCCATTGACTTTTAATGGGATCGTATGACCTTTCATAGGATGGGTTATTGAATTCCCCTTCATTATGCTATGACAACTACTGCAATTCATGCATGGAACTGTTCCTCGATATTTTATCATTGGCTTACTTTCAGTGGGGTGTGTCAGCATTTCTCCCAAGTTTTTCCCTCTGGTGAAGGCGAATAACGGTTCTTGTGCGAAAATTCCTTTGAAATCCACTTCTGATTTGAGCATCTGCCAGTGTCGTCTTATTATTGCTTTAAATTGGCAACTCACATTTGAAAACTTGCTAACGCATGTAATCCTTTCAGTAGTCTTTTTGTCTTTGCTAGTCAGTAGATCTTCTCGTGCTTGATTTTGTGTCCTTTTTAATGCTGTATCAATGGTGTTTTTAGGGTATCCTCTATCACGAAACCTCTGAACCATATCCTTTAGCTGTTCTTGGCACTTTTGAGAATCAGCGACCACTCTCTTTACCCTTGAGAATTGGGTATAAGGCAGGTGTGTTTTTAATGATTGGGGTGGTAGCTGTCATATTTCAGAAGATTGTTCCTATCCGTGGGCTTACGGTATAGGTTCGTACTGAATTGATTGTTGGTTCGATTGACTTCAACGTCTAGAAATTGAATCTTGTCCATACTAATTTGCCAGGTGCCAAGAACAGCTAAAGGATATGGTTCAAAGGTTTCGTGATAGAGGATACCCTAAAAACACCATTGATACAGCATTAAAAAAGGACACAAATTCAAGCACGAGAAGATCTACTGACTAGCAAAGACAAAAAGACTACTGAAAGGATTACATGCGTTAGCAAGTTTTCAAATGTGAGTTGCCAATTTAAAGCAATAATAAGACGACACTGGCAGATGCTCAAATCAGAAGTCGATTTCAAAGGAATTTTCACACAAGAACCATTATTCACCTTCACCAGAGGGAAAAACTTGGGAGGATCGCTGACACACCCCACTGAAAGTAAGCCAATGATAAAATATCGAGGAACAGTTCCATGCATGAATTGCAGTAGTTGTCATAGCATAATGAAGGGGAATTCAATAACCCATCCTATGAAAGGTCATACGATCCCATTAAAAGTCAATGGAACATGTGATACTATGAACGTGGTATATCTGTTAAAATGCCCGTGTGGGTCAGTGTATGTTGGCCACACTGGGAGAAAATTGAAAACGCGACTAACAGAACATAAAAGCAATATTAGGATGGAATCCGTGAAATCTACTGTAGCGACTCACTTCAAAGAGAAGCATCATCATATAAGCCAGTTGCGAGCATGCATACTTGAAACAGTGACTCATAAAGAAGGTCCCATCAACAAAAAGAACTTACTCAAGCGTGAGAATTATTGGATTTACCATTTAAACAGTTTGAAACTGCATGGGTTAAATGATCGGACTGAATTTCTTTGCTACCTTTGAACTTGAGAACTGTCTATGACTGAACTTTGTATCCAGAATTTAACAAACTTGGTTTTGAGAATTAATTATGTATTTGATCATTCATATGAGAATCCGTGTTTGTATAAACTTAGGTTGAAGCTAATATAACGCCTTCCGTGACGCTGGCGAGTAACTATGCGCTGTGTTGTTTTGTATACGTTGCTTTGTAACATTGTGTATGTTTTGTATCCATAAAGTTACACCACACTCGATAAAAAATGCACAATCGACATGAGAGGTAGCGCACATGCGCAGATAATGGCATTACGTAAAAACAGGGCCAGTTCAGGCTTCTGTATCTGAAATTCCCGCGAAAAATGCGTAGGCGCAAGACATCCGAACAGAAGGTAAGGACCGGCAGGTCCGGGAAACGCTCGTAGCTTTATGCGCTTATGACCGCATTTAAACACCGTATTTAAACCGCAATGGGAGCCGAATGTATTGAAACTCGGTTGCAAGCCGAACAGTGGCATTGATTAATTACTGCATCTGTCATTACAAGCATAAACAGAGCTTGTGAAAAGCCGCACAGTGATTTTAAGCGCGTAACAACCCTCATTCGAAAGTCCGCTTGAAACCACCTTTAAATGTTCGATTGTAGCAATTTTAAATCACGAGCAGACATTGTGTGAAATAGGTGAAACTTAAACCACATGATAAGGTTGTGCTAGATATCACGTTGTGTAAGATACTAACTCACACATTACAGATATGCAGCAACAGTTATTATGAAGTGAACAGTATGTAAGATGCTTTATTTGTATGGTTTCAGGTTTCCCTGATGAAGGTGCATGGGGCACCGAAATGCATTGGAAAGTCTTAAGTTTGGTGAAAATGTTCGCACATAAACATGTGAAAAAAACATGAGAAATTTATTTGGAAAAGCGCAATAAAACCAAATTTGGAACCAAAGTTGAAATCATTTAAACAGAAATGTATGTACTACAATATACGTTTAAACATTGTTTGCTGAAGGTTCAGCGCCCAGTTGTGCCCGGGGTGAGAGGATATGGATTAATAGTCCTGCTACACTTGAAGCTTCCTAGAAGAGCACATGGGCCGACTACCCTTGCGAAACTGCATTGGCTACCTATGAAGCAGAGGATACAATTTTAGGCCCTCTGCCTAGTCTTCAGGGCTCTCCATGGAACCGGCCCTGCCTCCCTGCAATCGAAATTCATTTGGTATACTCCAACCAGACTGCTTCGATCATCAATGGCCAGGTTGGTGAAGGTACCTAGATTCAGGAAGGTTAGAGCAGGGGGCAGATCCTTTGAGGTGGCTGCTGCTAAACTCTGGAGTCTGCTCCCGCTCGAGATTAGGCAAATCACGGAACTTCTTCCGTTTAGGAGAAGGATCAAAACCTGGCTGTTTCCCAAAGTAACTCTTTGAAAGGTCACGATCCACCCGTTACTTGTCCGCCTTTTTGAGCCAGTCAGCGCCAGGATGCCTGCAAGGTGACAGTGCGCTTTATAAGTGTTTTAAATAATAAATAATGTATGCGGGCGTGGGGGCGTTAACACCGCCTCTAGGGGTTTCCTTTGAGTCTTAAGCCACCTGTTACCCCGTCTGCTTGCAATCCTCCTGGGGCATAGTGTACACCCCGGCGGTGGCGCCCCCTACCCTGCTGCTTTGCCTTACCTGCGTCGTTGTGTGAGCTGGGCTGCTGCACCCCTTGGTACTTCAACGCTGAACTCCTGGCCGCCTGTGAGCAGTGCTTTGGCCCCCTCTGCATTGGCTCGCCCTTCCTGTGTGCCCCCTCGAGAAACAAGCCCGGGCCAACAGATAGTGCCAGGCGCGGGGGTCAGTAGCGCCAGCGGACAGCCCCGAAGTGACTGAGGAGTCAGTTGGTTACCCGGAGTTGATTCGGATGGCTGAATATCTGCATTGCTCTTGCACCCTCACCAGGAAATTTAAGACCATCAAACGTGCTCGCATTGGTGGACGCTCCTATAGATTGCTGGCCCCTCAACTTTGGAACAAACTTCCCCTGTCTCTTAGGAAGCTTGACAGTTTGCTATCCTTCCGGAAGGAACTTAAGACTTGGCTCTTTGGCCGATAGTCATCTTTGTTCCTGGCTTGCTCTCTACAGATCTGTTTAGCGCCGGGACACTCTGCCCGAGTAGCCGTGCGCTCTACAAGACACCCACTTAACATAACATAACATAACATAACATAACATAACATTACGCCCCACCCTCGCAGCTAATAATCTCCATCGGTTTCCTGGAATAAAGCACCTCACCTCTGTGATACTGGACTTGGTCTCCGTCTGCCACGGCTTTTCCAACATTTCCGTGGTCTAGAATCAGGGAGCCCAAGCACGACTGAGAGTGGGTGGCCGGCGATGCAACAGCACCTTCCCGGCGCTCTACTGCAACACTCACCAACGTCCTGTGAGCATGACTCGATCCAGGACTGGGAAGGAGCCCCAAGCAACCCTCAAAGAGTCTACAGTTGTGGATCTGTGGAACAAGCTGGGGGCTGGGTGTCCCTCTGAGCCAGTTACATAATCTTTTATGGCACTGTTGATGCAAGAGCTAAAGTCTGCAATAAGGTCTCTACGCACGGTAGTACAAGCATGTGTAAAGGAGCTCTGGATGGATGTGTAGGAACTGGGCGGGCGAGTAGACTACCTAGAAAAGACCCTTTGAATCCCGCACGGAGGACCAGGAGCATTAATGGCAGCGGCTCGCCACACTGGAAGAGCAGCATATAGAGCTCCAGATCAAACAAGAGTACCTGGAAAATAGGGGTCGCCTGAACAACATATGCGTACGAGGTGTTCCAATCGGGGCAGAAGGCACGGACATAATGACCTTTGTGCTGAGCTGCTTCACGACATCAGAGAAGACGATTACGCCTCCCCGCCTACCCTCGGCCGTGCGCATAGGGTCTCGGGACCACATGGAAGGCCTGGACTCATCCCTGATATTCTGACCCGGGTCCACTTTTTTACTGAAAAATAAGCTATCCTCAAGGCGGCCAGAGACAAACCTGAGATATTGTGCAGAGGCGCACCCATTCAACTGTTTCAGGATTTGGCTCCCACGACCCTTCGGTGCCGGAGGGACTTCTGACCCATCACAGACAAGCTCCGGGAACTTAATATCTGATACCAATGGGGTCATCCCTTTGCCCTCATGTTCCAATGGGAGTCCAAATGCAGTGTGCTGACATCCTACAGAGAGGCGGCCCAACTGCTCCAAATCCCGGACTCTCCCCCAGCCAGTCCTTCACGCGAGCCTCCCAAACCCCGAGTCCCGTTGAAGCCTCAGTGGACCACAGTACGCCATTCCAGACATCCATCTTCACGTGACGCAGCAGATCATCCCAAGAAAAGCAAGACATCATACAACATATAAAATCTTTAGAAGGAGGACCATGCCCCTAGGCTCGCAAGCCTCTGCCAGCAAATGATCCGCCTTGATGCTTGTCGATATGCTGAACACCTGCCCCATAACTGGGGATAAGCTCTGATTTATCCGACTGCAGCTGCCACACCCCTCTATTCTACGTCCCAGAAGCTATATTAGCAGACGCCTTGTCTACACTTCAGAAGCGGCGGCCTGGGGCTGAACCCCAGTGATACTGACTTACTACTTAGCTCGATGACCGACCCCCACTCCTATTCCTGGGAGAGTGTCATCTCCAGGACAGCCTGTGCCAGTGTGCCTGGCAACTCTCCAGACTGGAATAGGCCTTGTTGGGCACATTGGCCATTACATTATTCAAGTTATTTTACCCGCTCCCACCCTTTTTCCTCTCTTTCCCTTCCCTACCCATCCACTCGGCGGGGGGATATCTTGATATTTGGGAGAGCTTTGAGGCGGCAACTACACCTGACGATAGGTGACGATGACTTCTGTTCCATGTTTGAAGATTATCTCCCTTAATGTGAAGGGACTCAACTCCTCCAACAATAGGCACCAAATATGGCAGTTGCAAAACCCTGATATAATTTTCTTGCAAGAGACCACTCTCCTCAAGGCTGATGTACCACTCATGTCTCACCCGCGTTTCCCTCATCAGTTCTGGTCCTCAGCAGCCACTAAGACAGAAGGTGTAGCTATCCTTTGCAGGGCAGGCATCCCTCAGGGAGATACCAAGGTGTTTCGGGACACTGAGGGCATACTTCTTAAGGTGGTCAGGAGAGGGCATCACTCACTCACACTTTGTAACATATACGCCCCCAGCCAGGGTCAGGATGCCTTCTTGCGCGAGATCTTGAGAGAACACATAGTGCCAGTAAACTCTGACTTTATAGTAGGAGGGGACTTTAATTTGGTATGGGATGCGGAACTGGGTCGCAGTGGGGGTGCCTTAAATGGGGTGGTGCTATGTCGGCAGCAACGAAAAAATCCCTCACCGCTTTAAACCTTGTCTACGCCTGGAGCTATCACTCCCTCGGAGTGATAGCTCCGAGGCTAACACGGAACATCTCAATCTTGGCACCATTCTGCTCTTCAGGCCACGCTGACCTCGACCCACGCTGCACAGGCACAGACTACTTGCACCTCCCTCGAGCATAGTTGCGCATGCGTAGAAACCCATTGTCTCAGAGTCTCGCAAACCCTCCATTTTTATTTAAGCTGCATGGGCCATAACAGGAACTATTATAGAAACAAACACAAGTAAACGTTAGATTTCGAAGTATAGCCCTTCTGTTTACCTCCCCCTATTCTAACATAACGCTGTTAGTTATTACCTAGCATTAAAACTACACATATGCATTGTTTTCTTACCATTCTCCGTCATTTCTGCCACAATTATACATTTAGGAAGTTTACATGCATAGTTTTTCATTAGATTATAGCATTCCCGCACTATATTAGTAAAACGACTTCACATAATTAATGGATTAAGTTTGCAACATAAGCATATTAGTATCCCACGTGTATTTGTGTGTGTGCTTTCTATTCTACGTTGGTTAATTTTAAAACCACACAATGAATACATATTACGGTTATGGGAAGACAATTTCACAAGGGGTATACAAAAATATTTGTTTTCACCCTTGCTCCATCAGTAGTAATTATATTCCAAAAATTAAATCAGGCAGTGAGGCTCGAAATCTACAGGTAAACAAAGTAAACTGTGGGGGCTGCTGTATACAAATGGTCCAAAGACTCCCAAAACGTGATAAATCATTTATCCCTCAATCTAAAAAGGAAAAGAGAATTCCATTATAGCCATCCTAATTAACAGAGAACTGAATGTATTCAAGGTGTATGTGTCCGTAGAGGACACAAGACATTGATTTACCTGTAGTCATCGCAGCAGCATGGCTTGCGCGGCAGACATCAGTTGTACCACCCCCACGCCTGGCTTAAAAGGGCATCTCAGAACATCAGCGTGCAAGTTGCTGCTTGATGTGAGATCTGTGTAGTCCGGGCTGAATGGTGGTGCGGTCCCCCTGCCGGTCGCGTACAGTGATTGTGTATAGAAAACAGAAAGTGGGGAAAGCGACACCTCCTATCTAAATTCAAATGAACTTGTGTTTTTGCATTAACAAAGTGTATCTATAATACACACTCAATCCATACAATTTACAAGGCTACCTTAATTGCATCATCTTAGTTATATTTACATAATCATTCCAACATTGGTGAAACTTAATACAGAGAGAAAGTTTAAATTTAAAAGTCAGAATTGAAGAATTTGCATTAGGACAAATTCTTACATATAATGGCAGGTTTACAGTTAGTTAAGGAACATGGTGGATTACAAACTTTATAACCTGTGTGTGCATTTTGGTGAATGCAATGCCAAGTTAGACAATAGGACAGCAAACTTGCTTACCTATGATAGGTCTCCACAAGAGAGTGAATGGTGCAAATGACACTTTGTTATATTCATGGGAACATGATTGGCAGTCAGGCACACTTGAGTTATTATGGTCTTAGTAATGCCCTGAATGTATAGCAAAAGTATTAACATTTAGGGACCGTCTCATAATTATTAAAAGGAAAGTACATAAATGACATTCACCTTTATATCCTATATGTACAACCAGGGTGCGAAATCAGACAAGTAGATATAACCGGAATACCATTACTATGAGGCATGTTCTCCTGATCAAAAGTGACCCAAGTGTCACCCCCTATTGCTCATGTATAACTGCAAGTGTACATAATAATTTATGAGAAAGTAAGACCAGAGATACATTGCTCAACGGACGGTGAGTACTCATTACTAAGCCCTGCCAGTTGGAGTGATACCTCCTCATGTTCGTATGAGTCCCACATTCACTGAATAAAAGATGTCTATCCACTTTCAACTCCCATAAATTGAGAATGTTCCTGATGTCTTCACCCCTGGGGTTGGGATGTATCTTTTCTATTATCAGCCATCTAATGCTTCCAATTAGGTGTTTTTCAGTGGTGAAGTGCTCAACTAGAGGTGCACCTTGTACATTGCACCTTATCCTGCTGCACTGTTGCAGGATCTGAGTTTTAGCCTTCTGGTGAGTTTGGCCCACATAAAGTAAATCACATGGCCATTTGATCACATAAATTACGTCAGTACTGTTACAGTTGGTGTGCTCTTTTAATGTGTATGTCTGCTCCTTGTAATTAAAAGTTTGGGTCTCCAGTGTCATTTGCCTTACAAACCCTGCATTTGTAAAGTCCTTTAAGTGGTTGTAGGTTCCACAGAGTTTGTGTAAGGGGTTTCGGTGGATCCCATAATAGGGAGCTCACAACATAGTCCTTAATGTTCTTCCCTCTTTTGAAGGAATGGATGGGAGGGTGCGTCATCTGAATTTCATCCAAGACAAGTGGCCAATGGTGGATACTTATTCTCCTTATCCCATTGCTACGTGTACTGAATGTATTGACACATGTCATTCTGACTTGAGTCAGATCCTATCTTTATTTGGGTTCAAGTGGGGTGTCCTTTGGGCAAACCAGTCCCTTTTTCTTGCCTTCTTCACCAAGTTTTTAAGGTAACCCCTCTCCATTATGTTTTTTCAAAGGTCCTCAGACTCCCTGAAATAATCCTGCTTATGTGAGCAGTTTCTTAGAATGCATAGAAACTGACCATTTGTCAGACTATCCCTCAGATTCCTCAGGTGATGACTAGAGTATTTAAGAATAGTGTTCCTTTCACTTGGTTTCCTAAAAAGTGTAGTGTACAGCTTATTGTTGTGTACCTTGATTGTGGTGTCCAAAAAATCTATACTATCTGTGCTAAACGTAATATCTTCGGGTTTCTCTTTTTGAGCCACCCTTAAAATTCCAATAATAGTTCCTTGCTGCCTGTTCATATCACAAGAAAATCATTGATATGTGGTTGCCACAAGAGTATGTGGTCAGTATAAGGCCCGTTGGGTTTACAAATGTACTGGACCTCATGGTTGTCCATAAAAAGGATCTCCAGATCTGCAGCAAAAGTTGCTCCCATCGCGACACCCTTGGTTTGAAAGAAGAAATCTCCCTTGAAATACAAAAAATTGTTCGTCATTGCTGTTTTCAATAGTTCAATAATGTAATCAGTGGGTACTTGTACTGGTTGTTCCCTGGCATCTTAGTTTGTCCTGATGACCTCTAATGCTTGTTGTTGAGGAACGCTTGTGTAAGGGGATGTGATATCTATGGCCACAAGAAGTTGCTCACGCGGATTAAAGGCAATTTTATTAACTAATTTGATGGTTTCATCATGTCCCTGAGATGCACTTTGGTACTCAGCACATAGGGTTTAAGGAACAGATCAATGTATTCACTTGCAAGTTCAAGGATAGACCCCCAACAGGAGACTATGGGTCTTCCCGGAGGTTTATCCAAACCTTTATAAATCTTGGGTAGAGTGTAAATCGTGGGTATACGTGGCTGTTTCTTTTTTTATTTTTTTAAAATCTTGCTCATGTTCATTCAGAACCCCTCCCTCATGCCTCCTATCGGTGATCAGTTTGATGTAAGTAGTTATTTTATTAGGTGGGTCTCTGTTCAGTCTCTTATAAATCACCTCATCCAGTAGTTGGTATAATCCTTATAGTCATTGGTGTTTTGCACAACTATGGCACCCCTTGTCTGCTGGTTTAATTACTATGACTTTGTTTTGTTTTAGAGTCCTCGGTGCTTCTCGTTTGTCTCTAGTCACATTGCACTTAATGTATTTAATTGTGGAGAGGGTGTTCATTGTGTCTCTCAATATACCTGTCCAAATGGCAAAATTGTGTCTGTCATCCGTTGTGCCGGGGTGTGAAATTAGAAGGCAGTCTCAATCCAGTATTAGAAAAAGTGGGTTGGTAGGGGGTCTTGTTAAAATAGTATTTTAACCATACTTTTAGAAAAAACTGGTGCAGCTCTATTTTTAGATTGAATGAATTGGGAACTATGATGGGTACAAAAAACAAGCCCTTAGATAAAACAGTTTTTTTCTATGGGGTTTAATGGTGTAACTAGCAAGATTATTAATGGTTTTAGAAGATTGCAGGGTCAGATTGGTGTTGGCATTCTCTGGATTATCACTAGGTGTATCTACCACCTGCAATATTGTCTGCAGGTCTGTATTTCCCCGTGGTTGTCTGACTGGAATCGTGCCTGCTTCCTGCCCCTTTTGCTGTCCCTGCCCCATGTTCGTTCCTTGGGTTGCCCTTGTTCCACAGTTGTCCTCCACCCCGGGGATTCATCCATTGATCATCTTCTTAAAAAGGATTTGGTGTCTGCTCTTGGTAGCTTAATTACTGGTTGTGAAATCCGGGGTTAGAATTAGTCCCTGGTTGTTCTCTGTCGCTCCCACTGGCACCTGAGGATTCCGAAAGGGTGTTATATCTTCTGAACCCTACTAGTATAGCGTCCCTGGGAGTTCTTACTGTAGTAGATGTCTTTGATACATGGATATGTCACTTTTTTGTCATATAGTCTAAGGTCCCTGGCCAATTTGTCTAGCTTATATGCCTGTGTGTTTGTTTCGAAATCACAGGTTGTTCTCTCTAGGCGGTCTAGGGCTTCCTTTGCATTCACCAATGCTTTATCTTCCAAAATCTCCTTTTTCAAATTGGCAATGATCTTAATGAGTTTTGCAACCTGTTCTAAAGCCGTCTCCACCCCCAGAACCATCCAGTGGCAAGAGCAATTGTTGGCCACAAAACTCAAGTTCTCTTTGAATTTAGGATTGCCAATAAAATCACAGGTTCGTTCCATACTTGCAAACTCACAGGGACAGTGTTTGCCTGTAAATGTTTGGTTAATAAGTGTCCATTCAGAAGTGTCCGGACCAGCTTATTTTCAAGCCTCTCAAGCTTTTTGATTTTGTCATTGAAGGTTAAATCAATGGCCTAATTAGCTGGTACCAAGGAACCCGCGCCTGCTTGCCCCTGTAACATTCTATTGATGTAGTCTTGATTATAGGCTAGAGTTTCCTTGTCTGACATCTGTTGTCCAGACAATGTCTCCGGTAACACCTTGGTATGCTCCACAGTGTAGGGGTTGTATCCCAGGAAAACGACACCTTCGCAGGTATGCAGTGGCTCTAGTGCAATTACAAACAATGAGGCGACCCAATTTATAAGCCCGAAGGATCTGGATAATGTACGATACAAGAAAACAATGGTCCATTCGAAGAAAAAAAGTTACAACAGGAAAGTGATACTGTTATTTTCTCCATGGCATTTTTATGCATCTGTACATATAAACAAAAAATGCAATATGTCCAGAATAAATCAGAATAAAAAGAAAAGACAGCACACCAACATAAACAGACAGTTGTTGGTTTGACTTTTTAGTTGAAAATGCAATAAATCCTCATCAGTTGTGCATATCACATCTACAATTCAGGGTCAATCAATCCATGTTTCAAAGCCACATTGGCATTAAAATCATATCCAAAGGTGCTCAGAAAAGGTGCTTGAGTGATTGTGAGGATAGAAAAAGAAAATGTGTGTTATCTTATACTGAATCAGAATAGTTATCTATAAACCTGTGTAATGATTAGAAATTATTAATTGGATCCGTCTCATGTGGAAATAGATGATCAGTAACTATTATCAACTGCTAGATTTTATTACGAATCCAAGCTCATTACAACAAGGTGTTGACGTACCAACCTGTACATAGGTGGTGGCCACTGATTACCTCAAGAATAGACCTTCATCAGGACAGAGAAAGTGAAGGAGCAACCTATTAGATTCAGATCAACTCTATGTGTGTGTCCAGAAGAAAGAAGGCTAACCCTCACCTGGAAATAGACCTCAACCTTTATAACAATCAATGTTGCAGTAAAAGTAAGAAAGCAGATCAAGGGGTCGCATTTTAATCAGTGGTATTAGTCCACCTAAAACATAATGGTGAAAATCATCACCATATGCATCACCTAGAGCTGGTTAATCATTAAGGCAGAAGAAACAGTTCAAAATCTTACCTGGATGAACATGATATCCTAGGTAGTATTTATATTCCATAAATTAATTCAGGCCGTGAGGTTCGAAATTTAGAAGTAAACAAGGGCTTCAATAAGTCACCCTGGGGCAGCTGTATACAAATGGTCCCAAGACTCCCAAAACACGATCAATCATTTATCTCTCATTCTAAAAATGAGAAGAGAATTCCATCATAGCCATCCCACTTAACAGGAACTAAATATATTCTGGGTTTATGTGTCAGTAGAGGACATGGGGCATTGATTTATCTGGAGTCCTAGCAACAGCACGGCTCTCGCAGCAGACATCATTTGAACCGCTGCCCTGACCTGGCTTAAAAACGCAGTCCCAGAACCTCAGAGTCCATGTTGTTGCTTGACGTGAGATTGGGGCCAAACAATGATGCGATCCCCCTGCTGCTCGCGTACAGTGATTGTGTAGAGAAAAGGGAAAGTGGGGACAGTGACGCCTCCTATCTAAATTCAAAGGAACTTGTGGTGTTTTCTTTAAAACATTGTATCTATAATAAATACGCAATCTATACAATTTGCAAGGTTGCCATAATTGTGTAATCTTAGTTATATTTACAAAATCGTTCCAAAATGAGTGGGACTTATTACAAAGAGAAAACTTCAATATAAAAGTCAGAATTGAAAGTTTTGCATTAGTAAAAATGCTTATATAAAATGACAGGTTTACAGTTAGTAAAGGAAAATGCATGTGCATTGTGGTGAATGCAATGCCAAGTTAGACGATAGGACAGCAAAAGTTCTTACCTATGAATTGTCTCCACGAGAGATTGAGTTGTGCAAATAACACCTTGGTATATTCCTGTGTACATGATTGGCAGTAGGGCACATTTGAGTTGTTATTGTCATAGTAATGCTCTGAATGTAGAGCAAAAGTATTAACATCCAGATATAACTATAGAATACCATTACGATTAGGCATGTTTTCCTGATCCAAAATTGCCCAAATCATCATGCCCAATTACTCATGTGTGACTGTGAGTGTACATAATCATCTATGAGAAAGTAGGACCAGGGATACATTGCTCAACTCATTATTCAGCCCTGCCACTTGGCGTGATATCTCCTCATATTCGTTGAGTCAGTGGCGTCACTAGGGTTGGTGTCACCCGGTGCGGGTAACTCATGGTGTCACCCCCTCACGACTTACCGCATGGAACTCCTCTGCTCCGAGTCCGCCAGTGGACACAGTTGGCAAATAACAGGACCATGCCACCCTATCAAAAAATATGCCACATTACACCAGGTGATTTCCCTTTTCTTTCTGCATAATTTAGTCAACCCTCCCACATAATGTGGCCCACCTCTGCTGCATAATTCCAGTGGCCCTAGCTACGAGTGGCATTAGGATACTAAATGGCCCCAGCCGAGGTGAAGGGCAGTCAAGGTACTGGGGAGTTGCTTGGTAATGACTAGCAGCCGCAGCTGCTGTGAAACTAATTGATAGTTCTACTAATTTTTAGGATGTTTACCTTATGTGGATAGCCTGGAAATCTCCTAACCTTAGTTTGAAATCCTCTGAAATATAGGCATTTAATCTATTCCATCTTCTAGTCTGTATGAATCCCTGAAATTGGAGGAGTTGGCGTAAGCACTTACAGGATCTTGAAGCACTAGACCTACATCTTCACAACTCCGACCCTACTCATAAGGCCGGCAATCTTTTAGATCCCATCTTTTCTAACCTAACTGGCATTTCCTATCTCTCTTCTACTCCTGTCCTATGGTCTGATCATTTTATTGTTAATTTTACTATTAAAACCTCTGTGGCTGACTCCTCTAGGCCCGACCCTCCTCACAAAGCCAGTAGAAACTGGAAACGCCTTGATTTAAATAAATTAAACTCTCTTCTCGTTAACTCCAAACCCACGGTCCCCAAGATTACTATCAATGAGCTCAGTGGCAGCTGGGGAATGCTCAAATACACTCAGTGGCCTCTTATAATTATCGGGGGGTTTGGTTTTCGGAACGGGCAAAAGCAAATGTCCATCTCAATCATCTGGCCTCAAAAGCTAATAAGGTAACACACCTGTTAAGACAACTAAACCGGAACCTGATCAGCCCCTCTGCTAGCCCAATCTTGATAGCTCTGAAGGCAAAACTTCTGCCCGCAATCTCTTACGGGCACTTGGCATTCCCAGGGAAGTTGGATGCACTCCTCTCCTCTGCCCAAATTAAGGCGTATAAGTCGGTGTTACATATCCCAAGGTCCGCCAGGAGAACTAGGTTGAGACTGGAGCTTGGCCTTGCAAGGCCAGACGTGATTGGCCAGGGGGAGCTCATCAAACTGTACCTAAGGATATTAAAGGCCCCGGCCAACTCCTTAAAATACCATCTGCGCCCCATCTTTGAAGATCCAGCATCGACATGGCACATTAGGCTGGGAAAAGCAACTAAAGCCCTTAAGTTAGTAGAAGAAAATCTACCGCGGCAGGACATCCCGCTGAACTTTTGGAAGAGAGCTATCAATAAACAAGTGAATGAAATCTCCTTTGAACTTGATCACAGATCCATTCGTCGAAGCTCCAACTTGGAATCCCTAAACAACTCCTATACGGTGGGCAAAGCACAACCATATCTAAGCGAGGCCATTACAACACATGCCCGAAGGAAAATTCTATCCATGAGGCTGGTCACGCTCGGGATAGCTGATTTCAACCCAGCCTGGTTCCAAAAAGGGGCCCCAACATCCTGCAGGCTTTGCACATACAAGAGGGAATCCTGGTTGCACCTTCTTTGCTGCTGTCCTCATTTCAAGAGCGAACGTCGGCGACTGCTGCGCCCGATCTGTCTCAATCAGAGCATTACAACATGCTCAGAAGCATCAGCCCTGTGCCTGTCAACGACCAATACCAAGTTCCTAGCGCGATCAGCGAAATTTGTTCATCAAATTAGTATAGCACTAAAAACTCATAATGAGAGTACCTCCCCCTAACTCAGGATACTCACCACAACAAGTAATGATATGAGCTGAACAGACCAGTTGTTCCACCGAAAAAGTCACCAGCTCGCCATTGCAACCAACAACGCAAAGTCTTACCCGTACCAATATAAATGCTGGGAACCCCTAATTAACGAGACTAAGACTGCGGGAGTGGCACTCCTCTGTACCCATACTTCTTTCCCCTATATACCATTATCCTAATCAGCATAGGTATACCTCTTTACTCTTTATTTTATTTAGAAGGATATTTTTAGAATTATTGATCTTTGTACTTACTCTTTTACTGTAAAGATTTTAATTAATTGTGCAGTCAATAAAACCTTAAACCTTAAACTATCAATGAGCTCCCTGCTGTTACATCATGGTTAACCACCGCCCTGGATTCCTGTCTTCCGACCCAAAATAACAAATCTCAAATTCATCACCCCCCTGCTCCCTGGTTTAACGACTCCCTCCGGGCTCAAAAATCCAACTGTAAAAAATTGGAGCGCATATGGCGTTCCAACTATGACCCTACCCATAAAATTGAATACAAGTCCGCCCTCAAAACTTATCATGCGGCCTGTGATACCGCCAGAGCTGATTTTGCAAATAACACCATTCTCACAGCTCAAAATAGACCTAAAGCCCTGTTCAAAATAGTCAAGGAGCTCTCGGGCGCTTCCTCGGTTCCTGAGGAGCCTTGTCTAGACACTGCTCAGTGTAATGCCTTAGCCAATTTTTTTCTTGCAAAAATTGATAAGATTTATGCCATTTTTAACTCTACTCCTGCCTCCCCTACTCAATCCGTTCAAGACCTACGTAACTCTCCGCCTGATATCACTCCCGACCCTTTGCCCATTTCCTCCCCACTTCTTGCTTGGGATCCTATTTCCCCCGTGCTTTTAAATAAATATCTTCAAGAAATCAAATCGGGCTCCCCCCTGGACCCCATGCCCCCGCAAGTTCTGCGCTCTCTTGACCCAGCATCCCTCCACATTATTCTAGATGTCTTGAACGCCTCTCTGACAGAAGCGATTGTTCCAAACGAATGGAAACACGCAATGGTGGTTCCACTATTAAAAAAGGTAAATGCAGACCCAAACAACCCCTCTAATTTTCGCCCTATTTCTTTGCTCTCTTGCTTTTCCAAGATTTTGGAGAAACATGTTAATTCTTTGCTCAATTCCTTTGTTGAATCTTCCAATTTTCTTCATGGCTCACAATCCGGGTTCAGGGCTGGCTTTTCCACGGAAACCACCCTCCTTGGCGTGTCAGAGACCATCAGACGCCAAGTGGATAATGGGGAGACTGTGGCACTCATTCTGCTTGACTTGAGTGCCGCTTTCGACACCGTCTCCCATTCCATCTTATTATCCACGTTGGAGACGGTTGGTGTCGGTGGTCCCGCCTTGGCCTGGATTGCCAATTTTCTTTCTGATCGCACGTTTCAAGTCTTCTCCTCTACCTCTGCTTCTTCTATTCTCCCCTCCACTCACGGTGTTCCCCAAGGGTCCATCCTTAGTCCCCTTTTCTTTAATCTGTATGTGAGGCCGCTTGCTTTTTTAGCGGAACAGGCAGGCCTCACAATTTACTCGTACGCTGATGACACTCAAGTCATCTACTCCCTCTCCACCAATAAAAATCTCCCCTCGTCCTCTCTTCAATCCGGGCTGAAACAAATATCGGATTGGATGCTGAAGCACAAGCTAAAATTAAATGGGGACAAGACAGAACTTCTCCTGTTTGGCCCAGACACTTCACTCTGGGGCCCACACCATTGGCCATCGGAGATGGGTCCGCTACCCATTCCATCAGAGTCTGCTCGCAATCTTGGGGTTCTTTTTGACAACCAGCTAACCTTCAAGCAACACGCTGTGAAAGTCTCCGCCACCTGTACCACCATCATCAGGTGGCTGAGAAAAATCACGTGGATGCTGCCTGCGGTCAACTTGAGGACCGTAGTCCAGGCTCTTGTCATCTCCCGCCTGGACTATGGGAACATCCTTCTCTTGGGCGCCGCCAAGGAGGTTACCAGGAAGTACCAGGTGGTGCAGAATATGGCAGTTCGCCTTATCTGTCACCTTCCTGCTAGATCCTCGGTTACTCCCCATATGCGGAAATTGCACTGGTTGCGTATTGAGAACAGAGTTAAGTTTAAAGCACTCTGCTATATGCATAAAATCATGACTGGTAGGGCCCCTCACTATCTGTCTGCCCTAGTGCAGCAATATATTCCCCCCCGGACACTCAGGTCTTCCACGCAGAACAAGTTCATGGTTCCACGCATCAACAGAGCCAAAATGGGTGGTCGCTCGTTTTCCCTGCTGGCCCCTTCCTTATGGAACGCCTTACCTCAATTGCTGCGCTCTGAATTCTGCTTCCTCGCTTTCCGTAAGGGAATTAAAACCTGGCTTTTCAACACTTAATTCCATGGTCCATTACCTCTCCCTCCTTTTTTTACCGTCTAGTCTGCCTTAGCGCCGGGAAACCTCCGGGTAGCTGTGCGCTTAACAAATGTAATTATATAGAAGCACTTCACGTTGAGCATTGCATAGCCCTATACAAATACATTTTGCATTAGATGTCATAATCTGTGGGGGACATGAAAGCTGAAGCCTGGTTCTCACTCATCATTAATTAGCAAATATACATTTCTTGATAAAGCTGGTTTGTTTATCATAGCTCAGATCGCAACGTGTCGGAATATTGCCTCAAATCTACAAAACAGAATGTGAAAACTATTAGTAAAGAAATTAATAATGAAACTCTCAAAATAGTTTGAGCCGACAGAGTTGAATTGTTATGGAATAGAATGCACGTTACTCAACACGGAGTGCTTCTAACGACACCCTCAACTTCCTACTACCTTTTGACTAGTAGAGATGTTCCTAACACATAAGCAAATTAAATGCTATTTCCTCTTGCATCCATCTTTCTTGTTTTGGCATTCTCTTCCCAACTTTTCTTGCTCCTTTCCCATTCCTGCTCATTAACTTCTTGCTGCTCCATCCCTCTTGCAAGCTCCCATCTCTACCTTTCCTCACCTCCCCTTACTCTCACGGCTCCTAATTTTGACATCATCTCTACACATTCACATCCTGTCTACCTATCTGCCCAGTCATCCACTTGCAATAAACTACTCCAAAATCGGAAATTACAACTTTTAGAACATTCCTGTGCCTGCAGAATTAAAAAGGAAAGGCATTTTAATTGGCCTTTAACATGTTTCATGGAATGTTTCCATTTTTGCGTGCTTCAGCAGCTAAATTACAAGATGTGGGAACAGGATACTTTAGGGAATATTTACAATAACTGGCGCATCCCTGCATATCAGCAGGGATGTGCCAGTAATTGTGCGTCACGGCTCCGCCACCATTGATGCGGCGCAGTTACAATGTGGCGCACCATGGGGCAAAAATGGACAGATGCGAAACGCATCTGCTGCCGTAAGGCGGTGCATTGCTGGACGCAGCTCCAGCAAGGCTCGGGGGTGCCCTATCCTGAAAATGCTACGTCAATCCTTACGCCTGCACAAGCAGGCACAGGGTTTTGACGCTGCATGGCCTTAAAAGTGGCTGAGTGAAATCTTGTAGATTTTACTCAGTGACTTTAAGGAGGCGTTCCTGCTCCGGAACGCCCCCCCCTGCGATGGAACGCCTCCCTCTGGCGCAGGGCTTTACAACGTGATGCATCTTGGAGATGCGTCACGTTGTAAATACCCCGCACCATGGCACATCTTTTGCGCCGCCGCTGCGTCACAAAAGTGACGCAACTGTGGCGTAAAAGAGGCGCAAGGGGCCTGTAAATCTGACCCTTAGTTCCTAATCCGGATTTCACCAAGTTGTGTGATTCTGGGAAAACTGCAAAATTACCTTATCTGCCCAAAGTTCGATCCCTGTTTCCATTTATTTGTAAACGCTGAAAAAATTATTGTTGTGATACGCTTGATGGATGGCTGGCCGATAGCTGCGCATAAGGGAGATTAAAAAGAGATTTCCAAATGAAGTTTACATAGCTGCACGTGTGGGGATCTGTTAGTACTGTTATGCTAATATTTTCTTGTATGTGCACTGTTGCACTCGGATTAAAAATAACCAGGGTTATGCTAATATTTTCAGGCGAATATATGTGCCATGGTGCAAGGAAGGAACCTTCACTTCAACTAGCTGTGCACTGCTCTCCCATCTCCATGTGCAGGTTCCAATCTCTCAGCCGCACTCTCTTGCATCACACTGCTCCTCATAACTTCCTGCTCCCCACCAGAATTTGCACTGTTGCTTTATCCTCCTAATGGGCCACAAAAAACAACTAACAAGGTTATGTAATCCATCCTCCACTCGGATTAAAAATAACCAGGGTTATGCTAATATTTTCAGGCGAATATATACTTTATTGTATGTGTCTCCTTAACACACTTAGGGCCAGATGTAGGTAGGCTTTTACCGGGTGGTAACGGCCGAAAATCGGTAAAATCGGCCGTTACCGAGAAAATGAGATGTAGGAGGCCATGATTTACCGAGTTGTGAAATTCCGAGTCGGAAACATACCGACTCGGTAAGAATGACCCGGTAAAATTACCGTGTCGGAATATACCGTATACATAAATACCGAGTTGGTATTCTCCGACTCGGTAAATCAGGAACGGTAAAAATTAGCCATGGAGATGTAGGTAAGCAGAAAAATACCGATTCCGCCGAAAAATCGGTATTAATTAGTCGGAATTTACCATGCATTCAAAGCAGGTGGTAACCAAGGGAGGGCTATAAAAAAAGTCCCAAAATGCACCTCAGGACCCATGATGGCGGCTTTTTACGTCATAGCAAGACGGCAGAGACTACAGGCAGCAGGACAGAGAGAATGGCTAAGGGAGGAACAAGTGTACAGGCAGAGGATTACACTGTTCCAATTGACAGAGCCTGAAATACTGCAGAGGTACAGGCTACACCCAGACACCATCAAGCAATTGATCAGGGACCTACACCCTCTCCTGGACCACCCAACACCCAGGGCCCATGCGATCCCACCTCATGTCCAGGTGCTATGTAGCTTACACCTGCTGGCCTCAGGTAGCTACCAGAGTGTGATAGCTGCAGTGGGTGGCGTGTCCCAGGGCTGCCTGTCCCGCTTCTTCAGGCGGTTTATTGACGCCATGATGCAGAGGATGGGGCATTATATTTCATTCCCTGTTACACCGGCAGAATTAGCCAAAACCAAGACTGACTTTTATCACCTGGCACACTTCCCGCACGTGATCGGCTGCATCGATGGCACCCACGTCCCACTCTGTCCACCTGCAGCCACAGAGCACATATACCGGAATCGCAAATCGACGCACTCCATCAACGTCCAGGTCATATGTAATGCAGGTAACCTCATCACTGACATCGTAGCCAAGTTCCCCGGAAGTAGCCATGATTCATTCATCTTCCAGAACAGTGGAATATACACGCGCCTACTTGCCGGAGAATTCGGAAATGGATACCTGCTAGGTAAATCACATTGACACACCCTGACACTCACATTAGATCTACGTCTCATGTACTTGCAATTAATGTCTATCTTTCTCCCCCTAGGCGACAGTGCATATGCCCTGCGGTCCTTCGTGCTCACTCCCTACCTCAACCCATCCACCAGGAGTGAAAGGCGATACAACGTGGCTCACAGATCCACACGAAACGTAGTTGAGCGCACATTTGGGCTCCTAAAGAGCAGGTTTCGCTGCCTCCACAAGAGTGGAGGTGCACGGCAGTACACCCCAATCATCTGCTGCAAAATAATAGCGACCTGTGCAATGTTGCATAATCTCGCCACCAAGCAAGGCACTGAGGTGGAGCTCACATATCATGAGAACATTGATGACGACCCAGAGGTGGCAGAGCCCCAAGCTTCAGTGGCAGCAGCAGCTACAGATGGGAGACTGAGACGGGCAGAGGTTACACAACAATATTTCTGAGTGAGTAAAGAGACACAGGCATGAATGTAACTTTGTTGAAGTAGTTTAATATTCACTACGCCACAGCATTGTTAGCTCACATTGGGCTCACTAATACAAACACTCCATGAGTGTGATGTCACGGTTAACACCACCGTGACTACAGCCTTGGTTGGAGTGATAAGTCATTGTTTGTGGGCACGGGCCACAGGGCGGGGCTGCTGTGGCTGTGAATCTATGTCCTCACGCTGGCCTGTCACACTTCCACCACGCCTGCCACTCCTCCGTAACTCATGCACAGGAGTGCCTGCACCACTCCTGCTGGCGGACCCCTCGCTTTCGGCAGCACAAGTGTCGCCTCCAGTGCCAGTCTGTTGCGCGAGCACCAGCTCCATTGCAGAGGTCATCCTGGCCATGCCTTCACTTAAATTGTTGCAGCACTGCACTATGGCAGTTGCAAAGGTGTTCAGGGCCGTGGTTTGCTTGCGCGCATCCACACGGGCCTTGCGTCTCGCCAAATGGTCCCTGTCCAATTTGTCACACAGGACAGTCATGCACTGTGTGATATCCGATATTCCTGTCGCCATGGATTGCATGCTCTCTGCCATGTCCCCTATGCCCTTGCCTACTGCATCCAGTTTCTCATTTGTTGTGCGTGCGTGCCTCTGAACCCCCATCATTGCTTTCGCCTGCAGGCGCTGCACCTTCACCATGGTGGCCTCCAGTCCGCAGAAGACACCTTGGACTTGCCGCACATCCTCTTCCTCCCGTGGACGTCGCCCTCGGACACTGGCCCGCGTGACTCTGGGAGTGGGCTGCTGCTCGGTATTGCCTCTGTCCTGTGTGCCACCCTCCTCCTCCTCCGATGATGTTTGCAGTATTCTGCGAGGGGGCACATCATGGCTCCTGACTCTTCCCAGCACTGGGGATGGTGATGTGGGGGTGGGTGATAGTTCTGCCGCTCCTGTGTCCTGACTACCGAATAGGAGAGGGGATTGTGGATTTTCAGCAATTGCCTCCTCAGGTATCGGGGCTGCCTGCTCTTGGTCCTGGCCTGCGTGAGATGTGCTAGGTCCGGCTCCTTCCCTCCTCTTCTCTCTGACCTCAGCTGTGTTGCGCTTTGACTCTCCTGTGGACAGACATGGACATTGAGTCAGTTATGTTGATCACCTGTGTCATGTGATAAAATACACTTCTATTGCACTTTAGCCTGTCTCTCATTTGCCTATGCTACTTGTCTGTTGCTCCCCTTGCTGCAATGCACGCTGACTGCTCTGATCTACACGTGACTACATTTCACAGGATGCATTGCAGGACATTAGTTGAACCTGTTGTGGAGTCTGATTTGCCATGTGAGGGGAATAGGTAAAAGGGTAAATGATAGTGTTCTTGCATCTTACCTGGTTTCTTGGCTCCTCTTGCTGAGCTGTCTGCGTCTCCTATTCCGTGTATACATTCCTTCTCAAGGGTGGATGCAACCATCTCCTCGATGTCGGTGAGTCTGGGGCCTCTGTTACGTCCTCCGCCTGTACCATCACATTCCTTGCGGTAGGCAGCAAGCTTTTTCTTGGTGATAATGCGGATGTCATACCACCGTTTCTTGAGGTCTTCTAGGTCACGGTGGGTGACACCAATGGCATTTACCTTGCCTTGTATGTCCAACCAGGTGCTGCGTTTGATGGATTCTGCAACATGCAGAGTTTGCTTTCCTAGAATTCTGCCATGATGTCTGACGACCTCCGAAATCAGCACCTGCAGTTCCTCCTGGCTGAACTTCTGCTTCCTTTTGCGCTCTGCAGCTTCTCTCTGTGCCTCCTGGCTCTCCATCTTGCAGTGTATTTCTGTCTCAGGTAAGGCTGCTCCACACTCTGTCCTCCTGCTCTCCTGACTGTTTGTTTCTGCACCTGCATGGGCGTGGCCTGTCCCAAGTACTGGGGTGTGGTGGTTGGATCTGATTGGTTAGTTCCCCTGTGGCTTGAAATTTGGGTGTGGTTGAAGTACCTGATTGGTTCACAGGCGCACATGTTTGTCAGTTTCAAAATCTTCGGCGGGTAGTTCCGACACGGTAATTACCGGGTCGGTGTTTACCGACTCGGTATTTACCGGGTCGGAAGTTGCCATTCATTCCTATGGGCCGTGGCACCGGTGGATCGGTTTGGGCTTTTCCGTCTCGGATTTTACCGTGTAGGTATATTCCGAGACGGTAAATACCGTTTCCGATTACCGACTGGTTCCGAGTCGGTATTTGTTACCGCCTTCATTACCTACATCTCATTTTCCGACACGGTAATACCGAGTCGGTATGACTCGGTATTTAAGAGGTCGGTAAAAAAATTTTACCTACATCTGGCCCTAAGACACCACGGTGCAAGTACTGTACACATTTATCACTTAAATAAAAGTGAAAATATACTATTTCCAAATTTATTTCTTCACCACTGAAAAATAATGATAAGTGCCAATTGGAGAAAAATAAATTCGACCGAATCCAGTCTGAAATGTGAAACATCCACACTTTAGAAGCTGGGTCTCTACTTATAACGAGAAAAGGAAAACTGCATGAGCCAGAATGTAAATGAAACCATTGAAGCTGGAGGGGCGGGAGGGTGGGGGGGGGGGGGGGGAGGGCTGTGCGTGTGTCTGACTGTGTGACCACTGCATCCTTTGTCTGCTTCCAAGCTGTGCGGGTGGGGGCTCTGGCAGTGCACGGGCCGACTCTGTCAGGGAAGCCGAGCTCAGGGCACACTGCAGTATTTTGTAAGCAGGTGCGCTTGCAGAGTAGAGGCGAGGCTGCAGAGCTGTGTTACACAGCGTAACCAGTCAGATTGGTGTCACCCTATGTATGGTGTCACCCGGTGCGGTCCGCACCCCCCGCACTTCCTAGTGACGCCGCTGCGTTGAGTCCCCAGTTCACTGAATTAAAGAGGTCTATCCATTTGCACTCCCATAAATTGAGGATATTCACGATGTCTCCATCCCTGGGGGTTGGGTGTATGTTTTCTACTATCAGCCATCTAATGCTTCCAATTGTGTATTTTTCAGTCGGGAAGTGTTCAACCCCAAGTGTTCACCTTGTACATTGCACATTATCCTGCTGCATTGCTGCAGGATCCGACTTTTGGCCTCCTGACGAATTTGGCCCACATAAAGCAAATCACACAGGCATTTGATAAGATCGAAGAGAACTCCATTCTCAACTCCTCCCAGTCCGAATTCCGCAGCAGCCACAGTACTGAGACCGCCCTCCATGCCGCCACCGACGACATCCGCATGCTACTCGACCAGGGCAACACTGCAGCCCTCATCCTACCAGACCTATCCACAGCCTTCGACACTGTCTCACACCGCACTCTCCCAGTCAGACTCCACGACGCCGGTATACGAGGAACCGCCCTCGACTGGATCCGCTCCTTTCTCTCCGGCAGAACTCAAAGAATTAGACTCCCACCCTTCCTCTCCGAACCCACAGAGATGAATTGTGGAGTACCACTAGTATCCTTGCTCAGGCCCATGCTCATCAACATCTACATGGCACCCCTCGCCGCCATCGTCAGACAGCATGGGGTCAGCATAGTATCCTACGCCGATGACACTCAGCTCATCCTCTCCCTCACGAAGAATCCCGAAGACACCAGACTCTGCTTCCAGGAAGGAATGAGGGATGTTGCAGCCTTGATGAACAACATCTGACTGAAGCTCAACTCGGAGAAGACAGAGGTCTTTAGACCCTCCTCCACCGCCTGGAACAACACCTAATGCCCTCCCGCCCTCGGAAACACACCCACTCCATCAGACCATTGCTCAATCCGTTGGCATCATCCTAGACTCCTCCCTCACAATGACCCGCCAGATCAACGCTGTCACCTCCACCTGCTTCAACTCCCTCCGCATCCTCCGTAAGACCTTCAAGCGGATCCCCCCCGAATGCATAAAGATGTCACCCACGCACTCATAACCAGCAGATTGGACTATGGCAACACCCTCTATGCCGGAATTAACAGAACCCTGATACACCAGCTGCAAACCATCTAGAACACCGCAGCTAGACTCGTCCTCGGAACCCCACGACACGAGCACATGACCCAGCTTCTACGAGACCTCCGCTGGCTCCCCGTTGAGAAGAAAGTAACCTTCAAGCTACTCACCCACGCCTATAAATCCCTCCAAAACATCAGACCCAAATACCTCAAAGAGACAGTCACCTTCCACGTACCCAAAAGGAACATCCACTCTGCCGACCTCGCCCTGGCAGAGACCCCACGCATCCGCAGAACCAGAGCAGGCGGAAGAACCTTCTCCTACGTGGCAGCAAAGACCTGGAACGAGCTCACAGTCAACATTAGACGCTCCCCCACTCTGCACACCTTCAGGAAGAGCCTCAAGACCTGGCTTTTCAACTGATCCGGAGCTGCACTCCCCCACAACAGCACCTTGAGACCCTCATTGGTGAGTAGCGCACTTTATAAAACCCTGATTGGTTGATTGATTGACCTTGTAATCAAAGGTCTGGATCTACAGTGTCATTTCACATGCCTTACAAATCCTTTGGAACCTGTCACCACTTAAGGGACATTACAAATGCAGGGGTTGTAAGGCATGTGAAATGACACTAGAGACCCAGACTTCTAATTACAAGGACCAGATGTACACAATAAAAGAGCAGACAAACTGTAACAGTACTGACGTAATTTATGTGATCAAATGCCTGTGTGATTTGCTTTATGTGGGCCAAACTTATTAGAGGGGCAAAACTCTGATCGTGCAGTATCTGCAGCAGGATAAGGTACAGTGTACAAGGTGCGCCTCTAGTTAAACACTTCACCACTGAATAACACCCAATTGGAAGCATTAGATGGCTGATAACAGAAAAGATACACCCCAACTCCAGGGGTGGAGACATCAGGAATATCCTCAATTTATAGGAGTACAAGTGGATAGACTTCTTCGATTCAGTGAACGGGGGACATAACAAATATGAGGAGATATTACGCCAAGTGGCAGAGCTTAGTAATGAGTAATCTCCCTCCGTTGAGAAATGTATCTCTAGTCTTACTTTCTCATACATGATTATGTACACTCACAGTTGCACATGAGTAATTGGGAGTGACGCTTTGGCCACTTACGATTAGCATGCCTCATAGTAATGGTATTCTATAGTTATATATACTTGCCCGATTTTGCACCTTGGTTTCACATATAGGATGTAAAGGTGTATGTCATTTATGTACTTTCCTTTTATTAATTATGAGACAGTTCTTGGGTCTTAATGCTTTTGCTATATAATCAGGGCATTAATATGACCATAATGACTCAAGTGTGCCTGACTGCCAATCATGTACACATAAATATACGAAGGTGTCATTTGCACCACTCACTCACTCGTGGAGACAATTCATAGGTAAGCAAGTTTGCTGTCCTATCAGCTCACTTGGCATTACATTCACCATAATGCACGTACAGGTTGTACAGTTTGTAATCCACCATTCATTTTCCTTTACTAACTAAACCTGTTTGTATATAAGAATGTGTTCTACTGCAAATGTTTCAATTCTGACTTTTAAATTTAAACTTTCTCTCTGTGTTACTTCTCGTTAATTTTGGAATGATTGAGTGAATATAACTAAAATGACACAATTAAGGCAACCTTGTAAAATGTATAGCTTGAGTATGTATTATTATTATTATTTATGTTTTTGTAAAGATTTTATTGATAAGAAAAAAACAGAGATATAACAAATATGTCATAATGCACACAGTACATAAAGTCTAACACAGTGGGGCAATGCAAATATCATGAAGCATACTATGTCAATAACATCAACGTACAATTAGCAACAATTATGCGCACAGTGCGGTGTAATGATGTAAGTGCTTAGCTGATAGGGCTACGTTAGAGGCGACAAAAGGGCGAACATCAGCCAAGGGTTTACACACAGATCAGCAACAGGGGGCATACCCTACGTTTATGGTTCAATGAGTTCAGCACAATTTGAATCACCTGCCTTGTCAGCTAAATAAGCATGGTATTATCCCCAGAGGTTTTTGCGTCACTGGCAGGGAGGTAATACCTCACTGAGTTGGCAGGGTATGCCCAGACGTGGGTCCCTTGCTCACTTTGCCACTGGATTCAAGTTAGCCTGGCTGATAACGGCTGATTAGCCAGAAACCAGTCCCAGGATGCCTGTTTCCGGTCCAGGGAAGACATGGCTTGGCAATTCGGGCTGGACTGTTCCCATGAGGCATAGGGTCAGACTGCTTTGCATATGGCCATGTCTGAACTGGGGTGGCGGAGTGAGCTAAAGAATGATGATGGATTAAACCTAGATCAGTTGACTGGGGGTGAGTGCTTGCAATGTTCAACACTCCGTCCATCATCCCCTTTGGTTTTGCTTTCTTCGCCCTAAGTTGGCAGGGTATGCCAAGACGTGGGTCCCTTGCTCACTTTCCCACTGGATTCAAGCTAACCTGGCTGATGACGGCTGATTAGCCAGAAACCGGTCCCAGGATGCTTGTTTCCGGTCCAGGGAAGACAGTCTTGGCAGTTCGGGCTAGTCTGGTCCCATGAGGCACAGGGTCAGACTGAGGAAAGAGAGAGTATGTATTCCGTTTCTATATACATATTATTTGAGGCTGAATCCTGTTTTCAAAGATTCAAAATTCCATTCAAATGACAGAGTTGCTCCAGTTTAGAAAAAAGGCTTTATTACTGCAGATTCGAACATTAACAGCCGACACGTGTTTCGCCCTATATGGCGAGTGGTGCCAGGGCTTTCTCAAGGCTATTCCAAATTCACTTATACATTCTGTGTGTTATTCCAATTGTCATCATTAGTACACCCGGCATCAGAAGTTACTGAGGCTTAAATTTGGAGTTGAATCTCCTGTGGTGTAAGAAAAGGATTTGCATATGGCCATGTCTGAACTGGGGTGGCGGATGTTCAACACTTAATTTTTGGAATATAATTACTACCTGGGATGTCATGCCCATCCAGGTAGGGTTATGAATCGCTTCTTCTGCCTTAATGATTAACCAGTTCTAGGCGATGTATATTGTGATGGTTTTTACTATTATGTTTTAGGTGGACTAATACCTCCGATTAAGACCGGACCCCTTGGTCTGCTTTTTTACTTTTACTGCAACAATGATTGTTATAAAGGTTGACGTCTGCTCCCAGGTGAGGATATTTCTAGACCTCTTTCCTCTGGAGACACACATAGAGTTGATTTTAATCTAATAGGAATCGAAGTATTCTTCTTTTAGGTTGCTCCTTCACTTTCCCTGTGCTGATAAGGATCCGGTCTTGATGCAATCAGTGGCCCCCACCTAAAACGTTGACGCCTTGTTGTGAAGAGCCTGGATTAGTAATCAAATCTACCAGTGGATAATAGTTACTGATCATGTATGTCCACACGAGACAGATCCAATGAATAATTTCTAATCATTAAACAGGCTTCTAGATAACTATTCTGATTCAGTATAAGATAACACACATTTTCTTTTTCTATACTTACAGTCACTTGAGCACCTTTTCTGAGCACTTTCTCTTATGATTGCAATGCCAATATGGATTTTAAACATGGATTTGGTTGACCTTGAATGGTAAATGTGATATGCACAACTGCTGATAATTTATTGAATTTTCAATGAAAGAGTCAAAACAACAACTGTCTATTTTTTCCCTATGTTTGTGTGCTGGCTTTTCTTTTTCTTTTTATTCTGATTTATTCAGGACATATATTGCATTAATTGATTATATGTGCAGATGCATAAAAATGATCTGGAGAATGTAGTAGTATCACTTTTTCTGTTGTAACTGTTTTCTCTGAATTAACCATTGTTTTCTTGTATCGTACATTATCCAGGTCCTTCGGGTTTAAAAATTGGGTCACCCCATTGTTTGTAAATGTACTGTCCCCCAAGCAGCTTTCAGATCAGCTGATTAATCAATTGCAAATATTTACAATTCATTTAGGTAGCAGGCACACTGATGCAAAGGTTTCTTTCTTCCTTTCTATCTGCCTTCACTTGAATTCACTGAACAGGACCCACCCCCCCCCCCCCCCCTGCCCCCCCCTCCCCTTATCGTCCAGCGGCACCTGAAGGCTGCCGTTATCCGTTCTAGAATGGTTATATGGGAATTTTTATTGTAAAATTAAATAAGTTTGAGAGCATCCTTCCCAATAGTTCTCAGTTGCTTCAACCATTGAGGTTATCCACAGGCCATTTACAGGGGGAGTACTTTTTTTTTTCCTTGCTACACCTATTTTGTGGTGTCACAATTTCTCATAAAAAACATTGGCCCAGATTGGGAGCTGTGTAGAGTAGAATTTGTGTGTGGTCCGGTGTTCCTGGACCTGGGTTTACTGGGTGGTGGTACAATAAACCCAAACTAACTGCCAGAAAAACTAGCAGATATTATCACTGTGGGAAAAGGCTTGTTTTGTAGCCTAAACCCCTTCCTTATCCCTTTCCCAAGTCTCAGGCAAGACATGGGGGCCATTATATGCTTCCCCCCCTGTCTGTCACATTCTTCACTCCTTCTTACACCATCCTCAACCTCCCCATACAACAACCCCTGCACACTTTCATCACCTGGTCTGAGCAGATAGTAAATGTGTGTGTTAAATTCGATGGAAAAGGGAATACCATGCTCAGTACCTCCTGGTAAATCCAAGTCTGCACAGTACTTCCTCATTCTGTGGGGTTTAATTCATAATTTTACGGTACTGGTGGCTTGTTATCAACTGGTACTGGTAATTACTGGTGCGGAGCTTGCACCCCGCCAGCAGTGTGCAACTTGTAATCGTAGCCATTGTGGGGTACCTAAAGTGTGTAGGGATAGATCGAAAGTGATGAAAGACCCCGTTAAAAAAAATCACACCGCCTTTACCAATACAAAGCAGCTGTACTCCACCACACTTTAAATTCAACAAATGACAGAGTGCAAGTTTTCATCAGAATGTAATGCAGTGATATTCTATTTTATTGTCATTTGTACAGCACTTTCCAAACCTTTGAGAGGCTCAAAGATGAGACATGCTTTGAACCCATTCATGACATCAGACACTATTTAAACAGAAACTGTCCAAAAAAATGTTCTTTTGTCATTAGGTTTTAGCAATGACTCAGCCCGACAAACCTGGTCTGCATTTCTGATCCCAGGTAATTGTTGCCTAAAGCAAAGTGGGTAATGTATTGTAGGTACTGTAGGACCTGTTGTACTCCGCAGAGGCTTTTTGGGGGGTCGATTGGACACAATCGTGGGCCTCGTACCTGTCTGAAACCCTTAGTTCACGCCTCCTAAGGGCAGCTATTTTAAACTCTGTGCACGTTCTTAGCCCTGTATTCCATGTGGTACAAACTGCATAGTCACGTGATGGCAGATATTGGCTTGTGCAGCTGCGTCTATCATCACTTCGACACTGATAATCGCAGCTACACATTTGTTTTTCACATTTTCAGCTACATCCACACACCACATTTTTTCAAACATAGGCCACACTGCACTCAGGCACTTCTGTTCATCAGTTTGAAATGAATGATCTCGGGCCCGATGTAGGAGCCTTAATACCGGTCGGAAACGGCCGATTTCGGCCGTTTCCGACCGGTATTAGGCTTTAGAGCTGTAGGGGACGTTTTATTTAAGAATCGGTAATTTTACCGATTCGGTAAATTTACCGATTCGGTAAAATACCGAATCGGTAGTTTTACCGAATCGGTAAATTCCACATGTAGGTGGCACTGACAACAGTGCCACAGGCCTTTAGGAGTCGGTATTTTACCACCCAATCCAATTGGGTGGTAAAATACCGAATCCAGGTGTGCATGCACATCTGTGCATGCACACCTGTGCCATGTGACACACAAACATGCCCTTAGGGCATGTATATGTGCCACATGGCACACATGCCTGTAATTGGGGTGCCAGAGGGTGTCAAAGTGACACCCCCTGCACCCTTGCAAAATTCGGTATTTACCGATTTGGTAAATACCGATTCGGTAATGCCCATTGATTCCTATGGGCTTCAATGCCCATAGGAATCAATGGGTATTACCGATTCGGTATTTACCGAATCGGTAAATACCGAATCCTTCCGATTCGGTAATTACTTACCTACATCTGCCCTGCTCTTTTTTACCACTTCTTGAATACCGATTCGGTATGAATCGGTATTTAAGAGGTGGTAAAAAAGATTTCCCTACATCGGGCCCTAGCATCATAGCTCTGATTTTTTCTTCATATTTACACAGAGGCATAGCAAGAAAACATATTATGACCATAAGTCTGGTCCATACACATGACATCCAAATACTCCGTATATACGCCAAATGGCAAATAAGCACTATTCCATCTTTGGCACTCCACAGAGTAACATGCTAACCCTTCTAAATACAGGTTGGTACCTCATTAAGTGTATGATGCAGTGTATAAATACAACCATAATGCAATACAACATACTTAAACTCTTCAGCACTGCAATACAATAATAATGGCAATACAGATCAAGACAAATCTCTATTGACATACCTTCCTTTTATACATACAGACTGACCTGATTCAAAGTTGTGTATACATTTCCGATAGGTACGCAAATACATGTTGCACACAGATTGAAATTCTGAGTTATGCATCGATTACAACATTATGCAATTTTCTTCAAACAGTTTAAACTAAAGAAAGACAGATTAATTCTATCAGGTTAAAATGGTAAGAATTAAATGCAAAACATGCAGTAGTCAGCATGGTAAGAATTGATTCCATTCATTTTGAGGTGGGAACTCAGGAGATGTTAATTAGGTCTCCCATTAACCGTCCCACACCAGGGGTAATTACCATACGCACTATTAATCATAATCGTTATTTCTGTTTAAAATAAATCATAGAAGAGTAAAATATATATACTCAATGAGACCATTAAAAAAATATCATTGACCTTTTTGGCAGCCCCATTTAAAAAAACAAGTAATATAAAAGCAAGTTTCTTCAGTTCATAACATTTGTAAATAATGCAGAACCAGCCTTACCTGACTAAAATTAAAATCTTTTAACAAAGGTAAAATGAACTTAAATATGATAAAGTGCATTGTATCTTGATCTGAAAATGAGTCGCAACCACAAGGACCCAGACTTTTTTGCGTGATGGCATCCTCTTGGGGCAGCCAATTAACAATGAATCAAGTTCCATCTGAACCTTACCAGAAACAAAATGGTGGTTGATGCTAGTCACGAAAACCAAATAGGGTACAGTCAACAACGTGGTTTTCACTATAACATAAGCTCACACCTATGGTTTGTTTTATGCTTATGAGTTTTGTAGAGCGCATAGCTGCCCAAGGGCTTCCCAGCACTACGGAGCAGGAGAGAATGGATACCAACGACTCAACCTGGGAATGCCATGTCTTCATTTTTTCCTGAAGGCAATCTCATCCGTAAGGAATCTTAGTTCTATAGGCCAAAGTTTTGGCACCAAATGCGTGAATGATCATCCTCCCCATTAGACTCTCTGATGTTCCTTTTATGTGTCACCGTTTTTTTGTCCAAATCAAATCAGATTTCCTGATACAATCTGAATTGTTAAGCAATACTGGACGATCTAAGGCTGCAAGACTAGGCTTGATATAATTCTCCCACAGGATCGTGGCTGTAAGCAGGTAATCCCCTAAAATGACTCTGTTTAGCTCTGTTTCAAATAAAATCCATACCGAAAACCATCTCATCGAAAGGCGTGTGTGCATGATAATCCATGCCTAACTCTACATGAATGATGTAAGATGGGACACTATGAGGGAGGGACAATAGTCATGGAGTGAAATCATTCTCAGCGATTTGTATCAGCGAGGTGGCTATATAACACCAGTTGCCACTTCCATAAGACCCTGCTTAGATGTATGTGGCGAGGTATATCTGTAACTGTTTGAATCAGTGTATTTCCCAGTATTGAAGCAAATTTAAGACTGAGGAGACAGACCTTATGAGAAAAGATTTTTAGATATCTAAAGCAGTAGCTCAGACCCATTGTGATCTAACTGCACTCCTGAATGTGAGAAAGACTTAACTGGTGATTATGCACCCTTGGACCTGGTACCTTCTAGACTTAGTAGATCTAGGGCCTACAGAAAAAGTGTGGGATTTGCTAAAGTTAGTACTGAGGTCTAAGGAATTAATAAAACTCAAGAGTCAAGTAGGTGCTTAAGACTCAGTGCTGCATAGAGGAGTACTAGGAGGAACTTGGTCCCATGGCATTTTTCGGCCTACTCTAAGGAGATGGGCCTCCATGTGCACTAATTATCACCCAAATTCTACATAACTTGGAACCATGGCCTTAGTCTCAAAATATGAATGAATGAATGAATGAAAAGGGATTTATCCAGCGCTACTTAGCCCATAGGCGTCAAGGCGCTAACGATGGTATAAGCTGTGAGATGAAGGGAAGAATTTACAGAAAAGTTACAGATAAGTCTCCCTGAAGAACCAAGTCTTCAGGGCCTTTCGAAAGAGAGTGAGCCGACTGACCTTTAATATCCGCCGGAAGAGTATTCCGGATCTTGGGGACAAGGGAGTGAAAAGATCTTCCGCCCCATCTGGCAAAATATGTCTTTCTGCTTGTATTTTTCTGATACTCATATAGGGGTGTAGCTTACAAAATTAATCTTAGTTTGGGGTTCACTAAGCCAACTTTGTTTGCCCATTTCTCTACTTTGTGCAACCATGTTTTTTTTTTTTTTGTTTTTTACTTTGTGCAACCATGTTACATGTAATAAATCTCCACCTCTTGCCTTTTCCCTGACAATACAATTATGTATTACAAACAGAGAAGCGGGGTGTGGATATGTGGATGTGGTGGGGGAGCATGTTGGGTTCCTTCTACCCTGTTCATTTTTCTGCAGTCACCAGCTCTGCCTTTGCTCTAAGCATGAGCGGATTTTGCGGATTGGCAATCCGCGAATTTGCGGATTTGCAAACTCGCAATCCGCAAAATCCGCGAATTCCCGCGAATTTGCGGATTTTTATTTTTTTTTGTGTTCGCCCGTGTTTCTGCCAGTTCGCGAGGGTTTTTACAATTTCGCAATTTGCGAACTTACCTGTCGGGTCGCAAGTTTTGCGAACTTGTTGTTTCTACATGTCCAGCCTGTTTGGGACACTCTTCTTCATCACTGCCACTCTCTGTCACCACTGCCACTCTCTGACTACTCATGCCACCCTCTGGCCCACCCATGCCACCCTCTGTTTCATCACCACACCCTCTGGTTGTCCAGTGTACATTATTTTCGGCAAAGCAAAGCACACCTTCCCTGCCTCAAGTGACCTGAATTAATTTGGGGCTGATTAATGTGTCACAGAATATTTTTTTAGCTGGCACCTGCTTCCTTAGTGCGCGCTGATTAGTGATCTTTTGCACTTGCTAAGTGCTTTCATTGTTGCAAAATTAGTTACAACACCTGCCCTGCCCCAACTGACAATAATGAATTAGGGGCTAATTAATGTGTCACTGAAAGAATTTAAAGTTCCAGCCTGGCACCTGCTTGTCTGCTCCTTTAGCTGTAAATCAGGACCTTTGTGGCATACAGTTAAGGTCAGAGCAGGGTCACACAATAGTTGCAAGCAGGCAACCGAATTCTGGAGGGCCCCCTCAGGAAGCAATACAAAGAATCGTTACAAATCATGAGGTTGACCTTTTGCACCTGCTCATTGCTTTTGCTTTTGCTGAAATCGTTTTGCGGTTTTTTTCGCGCTATTCGCGGGGCGCGGCGTCGTGCGAAACCGACCGCGGAAGCCGCCAATTCGTGCGAATGAGCATTTTATTTTTTTGCGGCTTGTTGTTTCGCGAGTTTTTTTGCAGTATTCGCGAGCCGCTTGCAGCGCAACACGCGAATTTACCCCAAGGTCGAGTACGGGCGCGGCCATTTTGTTTGCGTGACGTATTTCCGTTTCCGCCCGCTATGTATAATCTCGCGCAGTAAGCGCATTGCGAGTAGAGGTTCGCACGAGATCGCGCGGGAAATCTAGAGGTTCGCACGAGATCGCGAGGAAAATCTCGCGCGAACTGACTTTCGCGCTCGGAAACGGGCGCCGGCCATCTTGTTTTTCATTCATTTCCTGTGTCTGGGCATGGTGTTTAATCCTCTTGATATCTTTCCCATCCTTTGCTTGTTTTCAGTTTTTTTTTTACGATTTTGCTTCTTATCTATCCCTCTCTTTTCCTAGCTGTATATTTTTGTCTTTTCTGCTATTTTTCTTTACTTTTAAACTACTTTTGTAAACTCTTTTCTTTTCTTCTTCCCTATCCTATTCTTTCTTAATTTTCTACTTCTTCCTACCTTACCTGCCCAGACCATGGTCAAGCCAGGCGCCGTGAAGCTGCCCAGGCACTTGAGGGCCGCAGCGGCGGCGGGGAGTAGTGCTGGACCCAGTGGCAGGACAGCAGGCGTGAGATCGAGGGGGGAGCAGGTGACGCGCCGGGAGATATTCAGCCCGGAGGAAGTGGGCGCGCTGGTCTACTTCGTCCAGCGCCGCCTGCCCAGGACCATCGCGGGAGGCGGCAGGATCGCGGCCGGCGGCTACAACATGCGGGAGCGCCGGAAGCGGTGGGAGAAGGTGTGCTGGGCCATATCCCACCTCTACGGGGTCCAGCGCACCTACAGCCAGGTCACCCATCGCTGGACGGACCTCCTGGACCGCGAGCGCGACCTGCTGGACCAGCTCGGCTTGGAGATCCCCGGGCTTGGTGAGTAGTAGTAGCCATTGGCATTTAATCACTCACTACTATGATGTTTTCTCCTGCTCTGTGTTGTTGTATTGCAAATATTTGTTTTTTACATGGAGCAAGCCAATAATGCCGCTGATGACGATTACATTGTAGTTAAATTATATTTCAAAATCTTCTGTGCATTTCAGGTGCACTGCTCTCCTTCTCAGTGGGGTTGCTACTATGCTTATTTGTTTTCTATTTTGTGGTCTCATTGGCCTGAGTAACTATTATGTATGAGTGTACTTAACAGAACTGCGTAATGCTAGACACTAGGGGGCAGATTACATTTACAAGCCCCTTGCGCCACGTTTACGTTGCCTTGCGTGACGCAACAGCGGCGTAAACGTGCCGCATCCCTGCAAGTCATTTACAGCATGACGCATCTAGGGAGATGCGTGACGTTATAAAGCCATGGGCCTGCACCACAATGGGTGCGTTCCTAGTACGCAGGGTGGGCGGTCCAGCGGCTGTGCGCCTCGCAAAATTGCCTGCGTGAAATCTACAAGATTTAACGCAGGCACTTCTGCGACGCTGCTACGTCAATTCAATTCCTTATGTCTGCTCGAAGCAGGCGAAAGGACTGACACAGCATGTAAAGTATTGGGTGGCCCTGAGCATTACTGGAGTTGCATTGCGTTGGCGACGTGACTCCAGCGATGCGCCGCTCTTACGTGACGAGATGCGTCACGCAAGTGCCTACCCTTGCGCCAGGGCGCGCCGCATTGTAAATGAGGCACATCTGCCGTGTCGCAAGGGTAGTTTTGCGTGACGCATTTGATCTGGCGCATCTCTGGAGATGCGCCAGAACGCGTAAGTAAGTATGCCCCTAAGGGGCAGAATTGCAATTACCGTCGCATCCCTGCAAAGTAGCAGGGATGCGCCATTAATTGTGCGGCCCGCTACCACCACCAAACATGGTGCGCCGTATTTGCAATGCGGCGCCCCATGGGCCCAAAACGTCACCGAAGCTTTACTGCTGGAGTTGCGTCGCAACGATGGCGCAGCTCCATCAATGCTCTGGGGTACCCTATCTCCCCAATGCTGGGTCAAGCCGTACGTCTGCTTCAAGCAGGTGCAGGGTTTGTGTGACGCATCATTGTCCTAAAGGTGACTGATTGATATTTTGTAGATTTCCCTCAGCCACTATTAGGATGTGTTCCAGCGCAGGAATGCCCTCCCTTGCGCCGGAACGCCCCCTGATGGCGCAGGGCTTTATAACGGGATGCATCTCCCAAATGCGTCACGTTGTTATAATATTATACGCCGCACCATGGCGCCCTTTTTTGTTTAGCTGCTGCGTCACAAAAGTCACGCAAGAACGGCGCAAAAGAGCCGCAAGGGCTTAAATCTGCCCCTTCCTTTGTAACCCTGACAATAAGAAAAATAGTGGCGGTGGATTGATAGTTTGACTATTTAAATGACTGGTAATGTAGCAGGCAACTGTTAGTGTTGTCACTGATCTGACTGAAATCACAATGGAGTTTGTCTGTCACTTTGCGTCTTGCCTGCGGACTGCTGCCTGCCAGTCCTAGGTGAACGTTTCAGTACTTTGTTTAGTGAGTTACGTGACTTTCGAAGTCACAGGTCCGCAAATAAATAAAAAGTAACCATAATCAATATAATTTCGCGGAAATATTTTGTTATTGTTCTTTTGAAATGTTTGATTTGGTTGACATTGACAAGCAACAATCATCCATGTTTTCTGTTCTTTCTTTCATGTTGTACGTCAGCTCCCCCCAGGGGCGAGAGGAGGACACAGGAGCAGCAGGCGGCGGATGCTGTTCAACAGGGCCAGGATCGGGCAGGCGAGGGCTCCTCTGCTGGCCCCAGTAAGTTTTCATTTTAGACTAGTACCTATTTTTCCTAGCGTTCCTCATTTGAATTTTTTCAAAATTGTCTTTGCTCTTCTTGTAGACTGTATCTAAATTCTTATCCTGCCTCTACTATGACTCCCTGTGGTATTACTAGATTATTCTTATTAGTCTGTCTGTGTAGCTAACTAAGATTGCACGGTTGGCGAAACTCCCATGATTCTAGTCAGCAATAGCTCTATCAACTTAGTGCAGTCCTCTGGGATTGTCCATAATGTCTTTTGAAGTGTTCTATCTGGACTCATGCTTGCAAAAATTGCAAAACCTTTCGCTCAGTCACTCTAGTCTGGAGGACCAAAAAACACAGATTGTATTTAAATTTAAAAGCTTTATTAAAAGTAAACACATTTATTAAAATGAAGTCATAATAAAACTAAACGTTTAACTGATAATGGAAAAGTGGTTAGTGCTGACGATTAATTGAAGACATTTCTTGTGGTCGAGCCGAGCTCTCACCTGGTTTCAACTTGATCTTGTTGTTAGAAGTCCATCTTCTGTCTGTGTGGAGAAAAATGGTGCGTGTTAAAAAATCAGCCTTCATCAGTTGTGCCAAAAGTGCAGCAAGACAACCTTCCCTGGAAAAAGGGACATTTTTTTTAACTTTAACGTAGACAGTCACAAATTACATTGTTTTCACATGTCTTCATTCCTAGACCAAATACTAGTGACTAGTGAGTGCTTTATTCTAAGATTCTTAAATGTACTTTGTAGGTGGAACATCTGGTGGCGGGGCCAGTGTGGTGGTGGTGCTCGACACGGAGGCGGAGGGCAGTTCATCAGGGGAGGAGGCGGCGGCGGCGGCTGTGAGAGTTGAGACGGTGGTGGCGGCCAGAGGTAAGCTCTTATATATTCCTTACTTATTGAGATTGAAGACTAGCTGGGAAGGCAAGAATATGAGATGCATGGCTGGGTGAATGATGAAGCAATGATGGGTGGAAGGACAACAGCCTGGGTGGGTGACACAGAAACTGTATGTGTCCATATACCTGGATCATGCTACTATCTGACTCTTAGATAGCATATGTGTATCTAGAGCAGGGGTACTCATAGTACGGCCCGCGGGCCGGTGGTGGCCCGGCAAGCCTTCCTTGGCGGTGCGCAGACCTTGCAGACAATCACTGCTCCCCCGGCCCCCACAGAGCAGAGGCTTTTTTGTATTTCACCTGTTAGCGCCCCTGCATCTCCACTCTGACAATCACTGCTCCCCCGGCCCCCACAGAGCAGAGTGGAGATGCAAGGCCACAAAGAGGTGAAATAGAACAAAGCCTCTGCTCTGTGGGGCCGGGCAAGCAGTGATTGTCAGGGTGGAGAAGCAGGGGCGCTAAAACAAACAAAGCCTCAATAATATGTTAATGGTCTTTTAAAGACCTGTTAAGTACTTTGGTGTTGTTGTCTGTGTGTGCGCGTTGAGGAAGCGGTCTCAACCCGGGCTGAAGGCTGACACAGATAGACACACACACAGTGAGATGACAGAGGGAGAGGGAGGGCAGGAGGGAGAGAGAGATGGAGGGAGGGCAGGAGGGACAGCAGGAGGGAGAGAGATGTATGTAAATGCTGGGTCTGGTGGCTCAGTGGATGAGGGCATCTGCTGCAGGGACCTGTGTGCAACCTCATGGTCACAAGTTATCGTTTTGCTTTAGCCCCGCCCCCTCTGACTCCGCCCCCACCAGTGCGGCCCTCGGCCCCAAACTACACTGTAAATGTAGCCCCTGAGAGAAAGTTTGTGAGTACCCATGATCTAGAGAGAGTAGATGGTCAGTGGATGAACTAAGTGTAACTTTGAAGAGCATGTAACACTGCACCCGCACGTCCGTTCCAGTGTAGGAAAGGCAAGGAAAAGAACTTTTAATTTTGTCCAAATACTACCATAAATAGTAGCAGTAGTTTGTATTGCAAGCACTGCATAGATCCGGTTATTATGGTGGCCACTCCCTACCTCTCTTAATAAGTTTAGTAGTACTCAGTCATTCATGTGTGGATGTATCACTGCCTGTCACTCAATAAAAAGCAAAGCACCTAAAGTCATCCCATATATAAGCAAAAACATCCCATGTGAAGTGATAGATAATCAGATTATTTATCTTCTTCAATTTTCCATTTCTAGTACTCATTTCCACTGTAGGGTGAAAGTTAAATTAATTAAGCAGTAGCCCTTGAGTTGTAACAGAGTATTCTCAGTGCCACCCGTAATAGAAAAGTAAGAGATTCACCACCTGCATGTACTGGACGGGTACAGTAACGCAACGGCAACGCAAGTCTAGGTCACTCCTCATGGCGTGCGTCTCTTTTTCTCGGGTGCAAGTTTACCGCGCTGGCATTATGCCGGCTTGCAGAAAATAACGTACCAATTTTCCAAAACAAGAGACAAGAAGAAGAATAAGACTGGTGTACTTTCATAGTCGACTCCAATGGAAGTCCACAGTGCTCATAGAATTTGTTCCTTAAACTCCCACTAATGTTAGAGCAAGGATGAAGAAGTGTGAGGTTAGATAGATACTGGCCTCAATAGTTATGTAATGCGCTTGCAAGTTGCTAGTTGTACTGCAGCACACATTTCTGCTGAATGATTGAGTTAATCTTAAAGAGCATTGGTTACAGACTATGTCTTTCTTTCTTCATATAGGTTCTCCTTCCAAACGAACAAGGAGGAAGGAGCTGGCTAGAGCGGCCCGGCAACGGAGAATCGAGGCCACTGTTGCGGAATATCGGCGGCTGGTGGCCCTGGAGGACGAGGAAAGTGTGCGGTCGACAACAACGACAACGTCGTCTGCATCGGCCTCCGTGGCCCCACCGGCTGCCACCCAGCACAGTGGTCCACCGAGACTGAGCCGGGCTGCCAAAGGCAAACGCCACCGCCGAGCAGCAAGGCCAACAGCTGCTTCTCACAGGCCTTGCACCTGCAAGGCAGTGAAGGCACGCCTGCGCCGCACTACCCTGATGGTGTCCCGCCTTCAGCAGGAGCTCGCCTTGCTCCGCGAGGAGCATGATGCCCTGGCCCAAAAAGTTAACAGCATCCACCCATAGTGTCCCTTGCCCCTTTTTTAGAGACTTTTGGGGGGTGGGAATTGGGAGTTGGGTTTTTGGGGACTTTTGAAGGACAATCGTTGGGGTTAGGGAGGGTCTTGCGGGAGATTATTTTGTTAGGGATATAAATATACTTTTTCAAACTTTATCTGAGCATACCTGTTTTTTACTGCTTGCCTGGTGGGTGGGGGTTTAACGTTGACTGTTTTCCTGAAAGTTTAGTTCCATTTTCTTCCTTTAAGTGTAAATGCCCAAATGTTTTCAACACTAAGTGCCTCTCACAGACTAAGTGAAGTGAATCCAAGAGTCCTAGGACTTTAGTAGTACTACCTTCAGTCTCTCGTCTCTCGTACTAATACTCCATTATACCCCCAAACCACCAAACGCTTATCTTACCTGTAATTTGTGTTTGAAAGTAGGGCTAGGCCCAGGGCTGGCTCCACGGGAAACACCGAATAACGTTGGCAATCTTGGTCGGATAAAATTTCCTCATAGCGGTGGTACTAGTGGTGTGACACAGTGGCAGTTGCATGCCTATGAAAAAAAAGAAAATGAAATCTGGTTTGTCCTCCTGAGCAATTCTACGGTACAACTGAGAATATAGCAGGTGACAGAAGTACAGTAGAGCAGTGCCACATTGTAGCCTAACAAATGGTAAAGTATAACTACTAATTCGGTTGAAGTTCTTTCACATTAGCAATGGTTCTTTGTCAAGCAGAGTAAGAATATATCATCGACAACTGTGGAAAGAAAGAATGCGACAGTACAGGGCCTGTGTGGAATTATTGATAACTATATTCAACATAAGGTCTCTGTAGCCAGATACCCGAGAGCCTTGCTGGTCACTATAAATCCATTCACAACAACACTCAATGGGGTTGGTCTGGAAGGTGTCACGTTTACTCCCCGTGATCCAGTCGATGCAAATATGGTTCCACCTCCAAATGTCACCAACACCCAGAAGTGTAAACACAGGGTGTTCGAGGCATTAGGCGAGGGAGAAAAATAACAAACTAAAATAAAAAATGTGGGATGGGTAAAGGTAGGGTCAGCAGGGAAAGGATACCTGTAAGAGAAGACAAGACAGGCATCAGTGAAGTGATGTCCTAACATACAAGGGTACTCTCATATAGTCTCACTAAATAGTCTGCAAGTCTCCCGCCTACTCATGGGAAATGTAGTTTCATAGTACGGTAGGCGCTTAGGGGCTGCGTAACCTGACAGAAGGTATAGTAGATAGAAAAGGAGAAATTGCTTTTTTTCTAGGTGTCCCCTCACTCACCAGGGTTGCCCCTTGGTGACATGCTTCATCATTGGGGCCATCCCAGTCCTCTACGGCCTGGGGCGTGCTGCGACTTGCGAATTACGTAGGAGCACTTACAAATGACTATGTGTGGTGCAGATAGTGGAGTGGACTAAGTGATGTGTTAAGGGATCAATGTAGAAGCCGAGAGAGAGCAAAGAAATGCAGTCACAGTCAGAGAAAAAGGCAAGGGATACTGTATCTATGTGGTTGTAGTGGTCCTGTTGGAAGTGGTAAGTAAGTTGCCCGCAGAAAAAAAATCCTCCTATTAGCGGCACTCCTCCATTGCAGCCGACGCTTCGTCCACCGATGTTGGTCACCAGAAGACACCCTGTCCACTGCCTGCCTGATGCTGAATTGTGGCTCGCTACTGTGAAGCCTGACTCCATCCTTTTTTCCCCATTGCAGAGACTGAAACCCGGCCTGTAATTATTCAACGAAAAACAGGAAGTGATATAATATTACAACACCACTGATAAATAAATATAAGGTATGTAGGCTGTGGAGTGCAAAAAGTCACAATTTGTTTTTCCTAGTAGACAGACAGTACAATGTTTTTGAAAGTGCGTACTCTGAGTCACCTTTTCAAGGATAAATAAGTATGGGCAAATTAATGTAGCGGATCTTGCCCCTCAAGCTAGGTGTACTGTAAACTGTGTTTTAGAACAAAAATAGATCTTCCTAGCAGTGCTCCCACCCAAAAAACGAGGCCTAGCAGAAAACTGGAGACAAAACTTACTTTGAAAGTAAAAGTAGGCCGAAGTACCCTAATTACCCATTACCCCCCGTGGATTGCATTCAAACCACTTGCAAGCAACCAAGCAAAAGTAGCCATAGCCAGCATCGCTCCAAGACTCGAAATCCCCCCCACTCAAACACATGCAATAGAAATACTGCTAACCCTAACGAACCCTAAGTTAAGAATAGTGGCAAAGGCTTTCTTTAACTATGCCAAATCCCCCCTTTCCCACCATGGATTTTCTTCAAATGACTTGCAACCAAAATTACACATTCTCACGAGTGCTCTAAGACCCCAGAACTCAGTTTGAAAAATCTAGAACACCCCGATACACATGCAATCCTGCTGCTAGGGCTAACCCTAACGAACCCTAAGTTACAAAAAGTGCCAAAACTAAAGGCTTTTCCGCGCGGATTTTGTCCCAACCACTTCTACCCGGTATTAGACCTTCCCAGGAATGCCCCAAGACCCGGCAACCCACCCGCCAAGAAGCATAACACCCCCAAACAGGCCAAAAGCAAAATCTCATACTTGCAATATTTCTGGTCCTTCGGTCCAAACGCGCTGCGTAGCTAGGCCATAAGTCGGGGTTGGCACGACGGATTTCCTGAAAAGCAAATGCAATCAAGATTAGAGTGTCCCAGCAGTGCTCCCAGACCACGAAACTCACCCAGAAACACCAGGAAGCCCCCCAAACAGGCCCCCGAAAACGCTACATAGAGCAAAATGTCAGAAATAGCCCAAAAAAAAATCGGCCTGGATTTAGTCCCAACCACTTCTACCCGGTATTAGACCTTCCCAGGAATGCCCCAAGACCCGGCAACCCACCCGCCAAGAAGCATAACACCCCCAAACAGGCCAAAAGCAAAATCTCATACTTGCAATATTTCTGGTCCTTCGGTCCAAACGCGCTGCGTAGCTAGGCCATAAGTCGGGGTTGGCACGACGGATTTCCTGAAAAGCAAATGCAATCAAGATTAGAGTGTCCCAGCAGTGCTCCCAGACCACGAAACTCACCCAGAAACACCAGGAAGCCCCCCAAACAGGCCCCCGAAAACGCTACATAGAGCAAAATGTCAGAAATAGCCCAAAAAAAAATCGGCCTGGATTTACTCCCAACCACTTCTACCCGGTATTAGACCTTCCCAGGAATGCCCCAAGGCCCGGCAACCCACCCGCCAAGAAGTATAACACCCCCAAACAGGCCAAAAGCAAACTCTCATACTTGCAATATTTCTGGGCCTTCGGTCCAAACGCGCTGCGTAGCTGGGCCATAAGTCGGGGTTGGCACGACGGATTTCCTGAAAAGCAAATGCAATCAAGATTAGAGTGTCCCAGCAATGCTCCCAGACCACGAAACTCACCCACAAACAGACGGAACCCCCCCTAAGAGCACCTCAAAGGCAAGCAAGTCATCAAAAACACAAAAAATTTTCCGCCTGGGATTTGGTCCAAAACACTTTTATCCGGTATTAGAGCTTCCCAGCAATGGCCCCAGAGCCGTCAACCCAGGAGAAAACGAGTAGAAGACCCCCAAACAGCCAAAGAGCAAAAGTACAAAAATGGGGACTTAGTCAATTTTTCACAAATTTCCCAAATCACTCCGCGCGCTCTCTGCAGCTAGGCCCTAAGTCCCCTCTGCCACCATGGATTTGCTTCAAACCTCTTGCAAAGTAAAGTAGATATAGCCAGCAGTGCTCCCAGACCACGAAACTCACCCAGAAACACCAGGAAGCCCCCCAAACAGGCCCCCGAAAACGCTACATAGAGCAAAATGTCAGAAATAGCCCCAAAAAAAATCGGCCTGGATTTAGTCCCAACCACTTCTACCCGGTATTAGACCTTCCCAGGAATGCCCCAAGACCCGGCAACCCACCCGCCAAGAAGCATAACACCCCCAAACAGGCCAAAAGCAAAATCTCATACTTGCAATATTTCTGGTCCTTCGGTCCAAACGCGCTGCGTAGCTAGGCCATAAGTCGGGGTTGGCACGACGGATTTCCTGAAAAGCAAATGCAATCAAGATTAGAGTGTCCCAGCAGTGCTCCCAGACCACGAAACTCACCCAGAAACACCAGGAAGCCCCCCAAACAGGCCCCCGAAAACGCTACATAGAGCAAAATGTCAGAAATAGCCCAAAAAAAAATCGGCCTGGATTTAGTCCCAACCACTTCTACCCGGTATTAGACCTTCCCAGGAATGCCCCAAGACCCGGCAACCCACCCGCCAAGAAGTATAACACCCCCAAACAGGCCAAAAGCAAACTCTCATACTTGCAATATTTCTGGGCCTTCGGTCCAAACGCGCTGCGTAGCTGGGCCATAAGTCGGGGTTGGCACGACGGATTTCCTGAAAAGCAAATGCAATCAAGATTAGAGTGTCCCAGCAGTGCTCCCAGACCACGAAACTCACCCAGAAACACCAGGAAGCCCCCCAAACAGGCCCCCGAAAACGCTACATAGAGCAAAATGTCAGAAATAGCCCAAAAAAAAATCGGCCTGGATTTAGTCCCAACCACTTCTACCCGGTATTAGACCTTCCCAGGAATGCCCCAAGACCCGGCAACCCACCCGCCAAGAAGTATAACACCCCCAAACAGGCCAAAAGCAAACTCTCATACTTGCAATATTTCTGGGCCTTCGGTCCAAACGCGCTGCGTAGCTGGGCCATAAGTCGGGGTTGGCACGACGGATTTCCTGAAAAGCAAATGCAATCAAGATTAGAGTGTCCCAGCAATGCTCTCAGACCATGAAACTCACCCACAAACAGACGGAAGTGGAACCCCCCCTAAGAGCACCTCAAAGGCAAGCAAGTCATCAAAAACACAAAAAAATTTCCGCCTCGGATTTGGCACAAACCACTTTTAGTGCTTCCCAGCAATGGCCCCAGACCCGTCAACTCACCTGCAAAGAGGTAGAACAACACCCCCACAAGTGCTGAGTCTTTCTTCATTGGGCGTAAACCAGCCCTCTGCTTTGATGGAAATAGGAGTCTGGAGGAGGAGGATAGAGGAGCATGTTCTTCTGAACTTGTGAACCTGAGGAATGCAGACTGCGGCACCTTCAAATAAATTAGCAAACAAGTGAAGACAGTTCTGCTGATGGGCTTGTCTTTGTGATTATCTGATTAAAGTTTGAATTATATTAACTGTGCACAACAAAGAAAGACAGACACACAGGAATAAAAGTGAATAAGGATGAAAAAGAAAGTTATTGATTCGTTGTCTCATTTTCAGGGCTCGAAGTCGGAATCACGGTCCAGGAATAAGAATAAGGCTTCGTCATCATACTCTGCGAATTCAGCCCGGGTGAGGTCAGTGCCACCTGACAGAGTAGAAATTCCCTCATCTATGGTGCTGGCCACCTCCTCTTCATCCGGCACGCTCTCTCGTACTCTTATATCTGGTGGTATGAGGTGCTGATTCATCTTGATCATTGTTAACCTCTCCACATTTTTGGGCGAGAGGCGGCTCCGTTTGGGAGTTACAATCCCACCAGCCGCACTGAAAACCCGTTCAGAAGACACACTTGCGAGTGGGCAAGACAAGTAGTTTAAAGCCAGGTTGGTGAGCTGTGGCCACAATTCTTTTTTCCCATGCCAATACGCCAATGGGTCAGAATTAACATAGACCTCTGTGGAGTCATTCAGATAGTCCTTCACCATCGACTCAAGGTCCTCCTCCAAGGTTCCTCCACTTTGCGTAGCTCTTGCTGTGCCTCTGGCCTTTTGAGAACCAAACCCAAGCAGAGCTAGCCAATCCTCTTCAGCCTCCAATGTTTCTGCTGTCTTTCGTGCAGATGATGCGGTTGCCGGTGTCTTTAACGGCTGAGAGGTCACTTGTGCCACAGCCACAGGTGCAGAAGTGGATTGTTTTGACTGGGGATGGCCTGCTGATGTACTGCCATTTCCTTCAATTTCCAGCCGTTCTGTTTCAAACTTCTTGGCTGACAAGGCTAGCCAACGTTTGTACTTTGTAACATCTTCATCAGCAAAAGGAAAGAATGCTCTGCCTGCCAGCGCCTTTTTGTAGCGTGGATCCAGAATAGTAGCACAAATGTAATGCTGTTCTGAGTGGATCTTTTGAAGACGTTCATCACCTTGTAGGAGCTCTAATAATTTCTCAGCCAGAAGCAAAGAGTCTTTCTTTTTGTCATCTTTTCGAAACACAGAACACACCTCCTTCAGTTGGTCCTCCAGCATGTACAACAATGGGATAGCTTTTCCCAAATTAGAGTCCTCCTTGCTGACTGCACGTGTGAAGACCTCAAAAGGACGAAGCATGCGTGTTAGGCTTTCAACTATGTTCCATTGCGGCCCACCCATCCTCAGCTCCTCTATACCCTCTTTCAAGAAATATTGATCGAGTTGCGTATACTGCTCATACAGACGCTCAAGCATGTAGAAGGTTGAGTTCCAACGTGTTACCACCTCCTGGATGAGTGCTTTCACTGGCATTTGACTTTGATATAGCATGCTCCTCAGCTGCTTGCGGGCCTTAAAAGAATGCCTGAAATGCTTGCAAATTTTTCGGCAGTTCTCCAATACACTGTACGCTGCACTGCGTTTATTACCCAAGAATTTTTGGACAACCAGGTTTATACAGTGCGCCAAACACGGCACTCTGAAATAGTAACCGTCCCTCATGGCCTTAACTATATTGGAGCCATTGTCTGTGGAAACATAACCAACCTTGCGTTTTAGTGGGGACAGACAGTTAAGGACCTTTGTGTTAAAGACATCCAAAATGTTTTCTGCTGTGTGACGTTTCTCCAAACCAAACATGGCTAGTGTTGCATGTTTCCGAGCACCTTTAAAAACAATGTTAGTGTCAACACCTGAGTTTAGCTTTGCTTTAGCCCCTGAAAAAGAGACCCAGTGTGCAGTGATGCACATGTAATCAGCGCCTGCGCCACTGGTCCACATGTCTGTTGTCAGATGTATAGTGTGAACAGCACTCTTCTGCAAAGCTGCCCCAATCACCTTCAGAACATCTTCATGTAGTGCTGGAACCGCAACTCGGGCAAAATAGAACCGGCTAGGAACCTTCCATTTAGGGCAGAGCGCTGTCACTAATTCTAGAAAACCAACCCCTTCTACAAAAGAAAAAGGGAGAAGGTCCAGAGCTAGCATTTTAGCCAGCTTAGTGTTATACAGACGGGTCATTGGGTGGTTGCGTTCATATTGCGCTTCTGTAAACAACATCTTTTTAATGTTGCCCTGGACCAATGATTTACGGGATGATGATGATCTCTTCGACCCAGTTACGCTCGCTGATGAACTTTTCCGCATTGATGTCTCACTCTCTCCCACACTCTTAGTGTGGCTCCCATGGGGTGTGCTGCTGACATGGGAACTGGGTGTAAGTGAAGTGTTTGAATCGTCTTCTACCTCCTCGTCATCAGCAGATGACAAATCAACGTTTTCATTACGTGCAATTCCGGCTTTCTTGACCGCCTCTAGGTGCGGAAACCATTCGACAGGGTGCCTTCTCTCAAGATGACCTCTCTGGCCTCCGGTACCATAGTTAGAACCAAGCTTACCACGACTAAATCGAAGCTTACAAAGGCTACAAATGGCTACGTTTTCCTTTTTTGGGCAAACACTAAAGAAGTCCCAAACTGGAGACTTGAAATGTCTTCGGGGGCCGGAGGAGGCGGCGATACTGGTGGTGGTGGTCCTGCTGCTAATGACAGATGAAGTGGAGGATGTGGATTGCCGAACTTCAGTACGTTTTGCACTTTCACCACCACGAATTGAGGTCGAGGACGAGGTGGGTACCTTCTTGCGAGGAAGAAATATGGAAGCGGTAGGTTTTGGTGTACTACTTAACTCCAAATCTAATGATTCCATTTCCATTGCCTCCTCGCCGACATCATCATCACGCTCAGCAGCTTCTCGGGATAGGGTCAAAATGTCTCTTTGCTGCATGCCCGGTGGGGCTGCAGTGACCTTTGTGATGACTGGCTCGTCGTCATCGTGAGAGGCTTCATCACCAGCAGTATCTGTCACTTCTTGTTGAGCCTCATCACACTCCATAGGTTTGAGTTTTTGGACGACCTTCCTTTTACGCTTAGGTACCGGTGGCAGATCATGGTGTGCCTCTGCCTCACTGTCAGACCGCAGTTGTCGTGGTTCCCAAGACAGATCACTTGCACCAGAACGAGGTGGGCTTGAAGAAGATGTAGACACCCCCCTTGATCTTTTCCTTGCTAGGGATGTGGAAGACAATGAATGATCATCAGGAGGAGTGGCTTCCAATGATACCTCAGCTTCATTGTCGATTTCCAAATGTGCCCCTACTTCGGGAGGAACAACTATTGTGGGCACTTGTGAACGTCCATGCACCTTTGCTTGCGCATCTCCTTTTGCTGCCTCTCCTTCCACATGTACTTGGGCGTGTACTTGCACATGGTGTTGTTGTTGCGGCTGTGGTTGTTCAACACTTGTCAGATGAGTTACAACAACCTGTGTTGATTCAGGGACATTGCTGCTACTTTCTTGCGATGAGCCAACATCACTGGTCGATGGTGATTGGAGAAGTACACTGACTGCCTCTGAAGCACTCAAGGGCTTTGACTTAAGTTGGCGTGGTGGTGGAGGCACTGAACCCAATGGAGCAGGGGTGCTGCTCTCAGGTTGGTCCCCAGCAGATCCTGCTGCTGCAGGCGTACTTTTTTTTTTGCTCCCAAAAAAAGTGGCGGGTGGCACACCAGCCTCCTTGGTAACTTGCTTCTTCTGCTCCTTACTAGCAACTTTCTTGCTAGAGGAGCTACGGAGAACTTTCTTTGGGGCCATCTTCTTCAGAGCAGGTCAGACAGCAGGCCGCAGTTGCACGAATTGTAGAGTTGTCTGAGGCCAGACGTGACGTCGCGTGACGTTATGCTGCACACACACACCGCTGCAGGACTTCTTCCTGGCACTGGTGGTTCTCTTGAGTCTTGTGCACCTAAAAAAAATGGAAGACAGAGGAACATCAGTTCAGTTATAGAGCACAAAAAAATCGAAAAACACTGCAAAATCAGCACAATCCCAATCCATCCATGCCCTCCATAATGTTTAAATTCAAGACAACCCACAGAAAGACTAGGCCCATGCAAGACTCACTACCCCTGGGCATAAATAAAGGTTGAAAAGTAGGCAAAATGGTTGGAGGCCTAACAACAAAGCCTGCATTCAAAATGGCCACTTGCCTGCCAAGCACATGGCCAGTGCCTGTAGCTGCACTCAAAATGGCCACCAGCCACATGGCATGTCCCTCCCCATGAACACCCCCAAAAATCGAAAAACACTGCAAAATCAGCACAATCCTATTCCATCCATGGCCTCCATGATGTTTAAATTCAAGACAGCCCACAGAAAGACTAGGCCCATGCTAGACTCAAATACCCCTGGTGAAAAGGCCCCAACAACAGGTCAAAAATCGAAAAACACAAAATTTTACAAAAAAAAAATCGAAAAACACAGAAAAATCAGCACAATCCCAATTCATCTATGGCCTCCATGATGTTTAAATTCAAGACAACCCACAGAAATACTAGGCCCATGCAAGACTCACTACCCCTGGCATAAATAAAGGTTGAAAAGTAGGCAAAATGGTTGGAGGCCTAACAACAAAGCCTGCATTCAAAATGGCCACTTGCCTGCCAGCACATGGCCAGTGCCTGTAGCTGCACTCAAAATGGCCACCAGCCACATGGCATGTCCCTCCCCATGAACACCCCCAAAAATCGAAAAACACTGCAAAATCAGCACAATCCCATTCCATCCATGATGTTTAAATTCAAGACAGCCCACAGAAAGACTAGGCCCCATGCACCACTCACTACCCCTGGTCAAGGCCCCAACAACAGGTCAAAAATCGAAAAACACAAAATTTTACAAAAAAAAAAAATCGAAAAACACAGAAAAATCAGCACAATCCCAATTCATCTATGGCCTCCATGATGTTTAAATTCAAGACAACCCACAGAAATACTAGGCCCATGCAAGACTCACTACCCCTGGCATAAATAAAGGTTGAAAAGTAGGCAAAATGGTTGGAGGCCTAACAACAAAGCCTGCATTCAAAATGGCCACTTGCCTGCCAGCACATGGCCAGTGCCTGTAGCTGCACTCAAAATGGCCACCAGCCACATGGCATGTCCCTCCCCATGAACACCCCCAAAAATCGAAAAACACTGCAAAATCAGCACAATCCTATTCCATCCATGGCCTCCATGATGTTTAAATTCAAGACAGCCCACAGAAAGACTAGGCCCATGCTAGACTCAAATACCCCTGGTGAAAAGGCCCCAACAACAGGTCAAAAATCGAAAAACACAAAATTTTACAAAAAAAAAAAATCGAAAAACACAGAAAAATCAGCACAATCCCAATTCATCTATGGCCTCCATGATGTTTAAATTCAAGACAACCCACAGAAATACTAGGCCCATGCAAGACTCACTACCCCTGGCATAAATAAAGGTTGAAAAGTAGGCAAAATGGTTGGAGGCCTAACAACAAAGCCTGCATTCAAAATGGCCACTTGCCTGCCAGCACATGGCAAGTGCCTGTAGCTGCACTCAAAATGGCCACCAGCCACATGGCATGTCCCTCCCCATGAACACCCCCAAAAATCGAAAAACACTGCAAAATCAGCACAATCTCATTCCATCCATGGCCTCCATGATGTTTAAATTCAAGACAACCCACAGAAATACTAGGCCCATGCAAGACTCACTACCCCTGGCATAAATAAAGGTTGAAAAGTAGGCAAAATGGTTGGAGGCCTAACAACAAAGCCTGCATTCAAAATGGCCACTTGCCTGCCAGCACATGGCCAGTGCCTGTAGCTGCACTCAAAATGGCCACCAGCCACATGGCATGTCCCTCCCCATGAACACCCCCAAAAATCGAAAAACACTGCAAAATCAGCACAATCCCATTCCATCCATGATGTTTAAATTCAAGACAGCCCACAGAAAGACTAGGCCCCATGCACCACTCACTACCCCTGGTCAAGGCCCCAACAACAGGTCAAAAATCGAAAAACACAAAATTTTACAAAAAAAAAAAATCGAAAAACACAGAAAAATCAGCACAATCCCAATTCATCTATGGCCTCCATGATGTTTAAATTCAAGACAACCCACAGAAAGAATCAGTCCACCCACCACTGAGTACCCCTGGGAAAAGGCCCCAAAACAGCCCAAAAATCGAAAATCCCAAAATTTTAGTTGCAGCAACTGTAATGCCCCAAACAAACTTACTTGTAAAATTTCTAATCCAACAGTGATCCAAAGAAAGTCAAAAAGGCCTCAAATCCAAAGATCCAGCAGCATCCACAAAAGGTAATCCTTCCAGGTCCACATCCGAATGAAAAGTGACCAGGAGATGGACAAAGCACTGGGAGGAGCCTGCTGAACAGGAACAGGAAGTTGAAGACTATGGGGCACTTCCTTCCTCCCACCCCCCTGCCCCCCTCCCCAAAATGGACTCCTCGCTAAAAAAGTGCAGGCAAATGTCAAACTAAGGAGTTATTCACATAAAAATCATCATTTCTAGAAGGTTTATGCTGCTTGCTGGTGGATTTCTTGTGCAGAATTGCAAATTTATATTTTCGCGCGCCGCATCTCAAATCTCGCAATTGCGAAGTACCGCGAGACGTGATCTCGTCGTACTCGCGTTGACAAACTATCGCTGGCAAGCCGCGATGACGTAATCGCGCTCGCCAATTCCCGCGGGATCACACAGCAAGATCCAAAATGGCGCAGCACTCGCAAACTATCGAAAAAAACAACTCGGCAAACGATGATAAACGCCGCGCGCCGCAAAAATTGTATCACCAACGCCGCGCGCCGCCCAAAAAATCCGCTGCGTGCGAATTTGCGGATTTTGCGGGAAATCCGCAAATCTCGCGGATTGCGGATTTCCCGAAAATCCGCAAAATCCGCGAGCGGAACGGATTTTCCGCCCACGCTTACTTTGCTCTTGTATTCTGATAACTTCATAGAGGTCAGTTAAATATGTAGCCAAGATCATCCAAAGATATTGAAGATACACATGCTTGATATTTCAAATGCCCTCCATACTAAGAACAAGTAGACAAGGCTTATGGGAACATTTAGAACCTGGAGAACAGTCAGCAGATCTGCAAGGGGAGATAAGCTCATCGGTCCATTGTTTTGGCGGGACCTTATTTCTCTTTTGGTGTTTCCTCTTTTTGGAGACAACAAAGGAGACCCTGTCTTGACCTCTGCAAAATAGAGGGCCATTCTATTTTTAAGAAGTCTCCTAAAATTAGTCTGATTTATTGATAATCTTCATTTTTTCTGATGCTGTTAGTCAGTTCAGCGTCAAAAGGACTTGGGCACTTGTCGCACTTTATTTATAAGTAACAACTCATATGATATCATGCATGTATACATTTCCAAATATATGTAATGGGTGCTGTTAGGCAATAAATGCAGGACTGGTGGCAATTTTAGCAGAAATGATGGGATGTAGCTGATGTCCTTCGGTCACGAAGCATTGTCTCCTGAAGGATAGCTAGCTCAGATGTTTGATGCCTGACCTATGAGCCGACTAAACGATAGCTCAGCTATGTGAAGCCAAGGCATATCTATGCTACCTAACGTCTCTATGATCAGATTCTCTGAGTGTATTGTAAGACAAAGGTGGAGTTTGCTTCAATGTATATCTTGTGTGTTTTTTCTCTCGGATGGTGTCTATGCAGAGGCAGTACACCATCACTTCCCTTACGTAGGTATTGCATTGTTGCATTGGTGTGTCCTATCCCTTCAAATTAGCGTAGGTTTGCATCAAAATACTTGTATAACATTATTCTGTTGTCAAACTAAGCCTGAATATGTCAAAGCAACATAGCTCTGATATTATGTATAATAGATTACCAATGCAAATGATTGCACAATGAAAACACTACTATGTACACTGTTTTTCACAGTATCACAATTGCAAATTGATTCCCATGTTGTCTGCCTGGTGTCTCTCTTGTGTCCCCTTCAAGGTTGTCCCTTTCTTTACTCACACCAAGTTAATTGCTATAATTAGTATAGATATTTAGGAAAACCAATATAGCAAATCTGGTCATTCTTCTTCAGTCCTGCTGGCTTTCTACATGGATGCATCTCAGTCTTCTCAAGTGAGGATTGCTCAATGTGGGGTGCTAACAATTCTTTTATTTTGATTCAGGGTAGCACAAATTCCTGGCAGAGTAATTAAAAGTGGTAATATTGGCAACTGATTAACATTCACTTCTTCAATCTAAGTAAGAATGGAAGATGCATTAGGAATCAAACCTGTGACTTGCCATGGAGTAGAGGTGAACCTATATGCCAGCCAAGATGGCTGCTTGACGCAGAGCTGTCACTCCACTGTACCAAAACACTACATTTTCTCCTCCAGGAAGCCACTGGGGAGACACTGAGTGGGTACCCCTGCTCAGCCTACATGCACAGTCCCACCTGACAACAAGATTGAGGGTTTTGGTACCTCCGATTACCACTAGTAGTTGCTAGAACCATTAAAGCCCCGGCATGACTGCTGGCCCAGTTGTGGCTGTGCCTGAGGAGGCACCCCCAATTTGCAGAGCCTGGCGGCAACCCCTGTGAATGTTGGATGCAAGGAGCAGCTCCTCCCTGCCCCTAAAACACGGGCTGGCCCAAAGAACTGGCCCAGAGCCAGCTGTTGAGATGGTAGGAGGCCCTATTCCACCAAACTCTACTGAACCCCACCTGAGGGGGACGGCCGGCCCGCTGCTCATCATGCGCCAGTTTTGGGGGAAGGAGGGTGCGCAGGTGAAACCTCTATTTGTGGCCCGCGTGGGAGCTCGAACACCTCTACATGAACTGCTAGAAAGGCTAGTGGCAACATAGCCCGAAACCTACTAACACCTGCTGGAACTGGACCCACAACAACAGTATCTCACCACTGGGGGCCTAATGAGACCACTGCGGCTACAAGCTGCTTTGCCCTATTGATCACATCTTTGAGCTGAAAGTTGGAAACTGGACAGGATATCACTGCTGAGCCTTCACTGCCTATGTGAGCTCCCGGACTATTGCTGTGCATGCAGAGGGTGCATTGGTGCTTCATCCATTCTGGTCACTAAATGGAATTGCCCCACCTGTTGAACACCAGGGGCTGTGAGAGGGAAAGACTGAGGACTCGCTTGACTATCCCCAGGGAGAATACCGCAGGGCATGCATTTGAGACATTGCTACTCACAGATACAGACCTCCCTTCCTCCCAAACGTGAGTGCATAATGGGAAGAAACAACCCTATTCAGGCAGCATAAACAGAGGGGCTCGCGTCCAGGCCACCCTCGCCCTGCTTGAGCCACAGATGGCAATTACACTGTACCTGGAACCAGAGCTAGACATCAAGTCGATCCTTCTAGAAATGAAATCCAGTCTCACGGAGATTGATAAAAAAATTGACCACTTAAATGTAAGGAGGGATCGGATGAAGGACAGACTAGACCAGCAGGGGCACCACCTTGGAGTAACTGAGACCAGAATCTAGACCGTTGAAGATGAAACCCCTACCACCAAGGTGACAATAACCTGCTGAAAGTGATGGCCAAAAATTAGGACTTTGAATCGCGATCACGCAGGAACAAACGTTGCCTAGGTGGACTCCCCGAAATCACTAATCTGAGCAAGCCTGAACTTTTTCTCGAATCCCCTTTGGCAAACCTTTTAGGCAAGAACATTTTTTAGCTCTCCTGGTGGTCAGAAAAGCCCACAGATCTTTGGGACTCATACCTCCTGTTGGGGTACCCCCCCCCCTACTGGTTATCGAGACTGAAATACAGCCCTCCACCTGGTGAGAAAGCAGGGCCATCTCACTTATTGGTGTTCAGACATTTCAATCTACCCCAAGTTTGCTATCGCTGTACAAGAGGCCTGAAAGGCGGTCACAGAAACATAGAAGATCTTGCAGGCTAAAAATTACCATGCTTTACTCAGCCCGTCTCCAAGTTCAGACTGATGACAAAACACAGATCTTCACTAACCACAAAGAGCCTCTGACATTTGCCCCCCCGCCCCAAAAAGACAGACTTAGGACAGACATCCAATCCCAACGCACAAAGCCCCCACCACAGCGACAGCTGAGCTGGTGTAATAGACTAGAGGTAGCGGACAGTGATTCAACATGACAGCCCCCTCTAATTTGAACAGTATGTCCAAATTAAATGTTGCACAGGCCAGCCTGGCAGGTCATGGACTGCATGCTACTCTAGAGGTTTGCGCTGTTTGCACCTGGGTTACCGCCATGCACATGGTGGTTGCCCCGATCCCACAGGACTACGTTATCCAGATATTTGGGGAGCTGTGGAGACTGCTTGATTTGGCAGCAGTAGATGGTAGGCACTGGCTCCCCTTCCAAGAAATGTGATTAATGTTCTGTTTTTGGCAGGTTGTGGAAATGTAGGGGTATTCACTGAAAGTTGGGGTAATCAGTGTGAGTGGGTGTTATTGGGAAGTTGGAGTTTTTTGTGCTTTACAGGGCCACAACCAGGTTTGTTGGCAACATACAGCTTTTACTGCAACAAACTTACCTGAGAAGAACACAGCAGGGATCAAGGTAATTACATGGAACTTACCCAGGCTAGGAAACCCTAAAAAGAAATGTTAAGTACTGGCATATAATAACAGACCAAGGGTCAAGGTTGGGTTCCTTCAGGTGACTCACTCATTAGAGTCCAATTGGCACAAAAGCTTTCGCAGCACATGGGGGAAGAATAACTACTTTGCATCCTATAGTACATATGCCAGAGGTGTAGCTATGCTCATCAAAAAATCATTGAGATTTCAACTGACTTCTCAACATGGGAACACTGAGGGGAAATTTTTATATATACAGAAGTGAAATTAATTGGCACACACATTACCGTTATCAATTCATATTCTTCCAACATCCATGAACCTGGATTTTTCAAAGACATTATGACTATGTTTCGTGAGCGCATAGCACACATCATCATCTGGGGAAGGAATTTTAATCTAACCCTAAATCCGGAGATCGACAGCAACAACCCCAATTGTAGAGACCACCTGAAACCTGCTAAGGTAATACTGCTGATGATTGAAATACAGGAGTTGAGGGGTATGTGGCGAGAATGATATTTGCGGGAAATGATATATTCTTGTCACTCTGCAGTACACGATACCCACTCCCACATAGAATTCCACATCTGATGTGATCCCATGGATTCATACCATCACATAACAGCCTTGCACACTATTCGTTCACTCCCAAATTATCCTCACACTTATAATACCTGATGATCAACTCACACATCGTCCATGGCGTTTCCCTACGTGGACACTCTGAGATGCTGTCTTGTTTGAAGACCTGCAGGATGTGATTGAGGAATCCTTTGAGACAAACAGAGGCTCAGTGGCGAGCCTTGCCATGATATGGGAAGCATATATATATATATATATATATATATATATATATATATATATATATATATATATATATATATATATATATATATATATATATATATAAATAAATTCCCAAGGTGCTCAGATACGAGGCCGCACTCCGTTGTCAGGTAGGTACAACCATTTTATTAATAAAACATGCAGCTTTCCATCTCCTCATACAAATCCACAGCTTTACGCGTTTCAAAGCCTTTTTGCGCTTCTCATCAGAGGCTTGCAACAGGTGCCATCATTCCTTGCCTGCATGTCCGGTCTGCAGGCTGACTTAATCACTTTCATCGACCTCCGGTGTGCCATTCCATAGTTCTCCCAAAGCACGCTGGGACATGTAGTAGTTTTTGCATATTTTTCACCCTCCAGGGGGTTCGGTTCTTGTGCATATAATCCAGGATAATGTTTATCAGCCCTCGATTTATATATATATATATATATATATATATATATATTACCTACTGGCGGTCGCCAGTAGGTAGTTATAGTTAGGATTTTTTTCAATGTTAAATCTCAAAATTCTATTTGGAATAACTTTGGCACCGGTTGACGAATCTGCCTGAAAATTTCCTGAAAATGGCCTCGTCGAGCTCCGGTCCTTCCTTGAAAGTTTGGGGGGGATACGTCAAGCGGGGGCCCAGATAAAAGGGGGGTCCCAAAACGCATTTTCCCCATGTTAATTTCCATAGGGCGGTCGATTTCACTTTTAACCCGAACGGCTGAATGGATTTCCACCAAATTTGGCAAAATTGTAGGGATTGGTAGCCTGATGTGCCTTTGCTATGTCTCAAGATATGTGCTGCAGTGGATTTTGAGTAATTTAGGTTACAAAAAATATATATATCTATAGCTGCGCACCGGTGCGCGCACCAGGGAGCGCTCCGGGCACGTGACGCGAGGTGCGCATGGAAAGCTGATTGGCTCTCGGGTGTCTGTAAACATTCGAAACAGTCCAGAGCGGCCGCCATCTTGTGTCTCGGTAAAATCGAGACATAAGAGGTGGCTAAAACAAAGGGGGAACTGACCATAAGGCGTCAGGGATAGACCCCTTTGACCCCCTAGGTTTGATGTGGGGGCTATAAAAGGGCCCCGCGGGGCATTTAAAATATTTTTTTTTGTTTGTTTTGCGCGGGGGAAGCGCCCGGTACGCGCACCAGGTAGCGCACCGGAGAGCGTAAAATGAGGGAAAAAGATGACAGAGTTTTTAAAAAATGAAGTTTTTATTTAGAAATTGGTGGTAGTTTCAAAAAGAACTTTTTTTTTTCTTCTTTTTGTTGTTTTATATTTTTTTGTGTTTTTTGAACTTTTTTTGGCTTTTCTAAACAGTTTTATATTTTTTTTGTATTTTTTTAGGGGGAGAAACAAAAAAAGGGAATTGAAACTGGCTCAACTGGAGCAAAAAAACAAAAAACCCAAAAAATTACTTCTTTTTGGGGCACTTGTGATTATCACCTGCAAGGACGATGAGCTTAACGCTTTTTTCGCCATAGGCGATAAGCTTGCCACATGCAGAACAAGTGATTTTAAAATCAGCAAATCTCGGCTGAATGCAAGGCATCACCTCGGATGTTTCTGGTTCTGATGAGGTGGGTTGGTTTCTTTGGGAGGGGGTCCTTGATGACTGGGGGAGGTTACTGGCCAGTTCCCTGAACTCTGCACGAGAGTAGTTGTTTGGGTGCTTTCTGGTCATGTGCCGAATCATGGTATAGTTACCAAAAGAATATTTTTTGTTTGGGTTGCCCCGTGAAAGTTCATCATTGCAGATGAGGCAAGTCACCTTGGGCGCATTCACCTTTTTTTGCCCCTCTGGGATTGAAAAAAACTGCCATACAATGTGTGGTTTGGGTTTGTAAGGTGTATTTTCTTCTGGCAGCCATCTTCTTCTCCCCTCCTCCTCTTCCTCTTCCTCCTCCTCCTGTTCTTGACCACCAATATAATTTGGAGCTGGTCCTCTTGGTGGTTGTGGTGGTGGTGGTGGGGCAGATGCACCAGCTGATGCTACTACTGAAGCCATTATTTGGAGCAAAAAAGTAGAGAGAGCAACAAACAGGTCTTCCTCAGTCAAAGGACAAAGTCAGAATAAGGAAAAAAGGTGGGGTCTTTCATCATTTGGAAAAAAAAACTGTCCTGAACCAATGAGAAGTGTTATTTTCAGGTCACAAGACCAGGGGCTTCATCATTATGAAACTAAAACTGTTATGAACCAATGAAAAGTGTTATTTTCTGCTCACATGACCCGACGCGCTTACGCTACGCGCCCGGGGGCGCGCAGCGTAAGCGCGTCGGAAGTTTACGTTGTGCGATCGTATTCGCTCGAGTACTTCCGGGTGCGCTTACGCCATGCGTATCACGTGGTCGCGTCTACGCGATACGTCACGATCATGTTTTCGTTTGCGATATTGGCGCTCACGGGACGCTCCCCGGAGCGCGTCAGGGGGCGCTTTTCAGAAATACGCTTTTCGGGGCGCACTCCGGGGCGCGCTCTGGGAGCGCTCCCCCCAAAAATAAAAATAAAAAAAATGGGATAATTGTAGGGACAGGTAGCCCTATTCTGAAGTGGTTTGTAAAAAAATTAACTTTATAAAAATATGTATTGTGCTACATTGGGCTTAATATATGTTAGAGCCAAAATGTAGCCCAAATGTAGCCCAAAGTAGCCCAATGTAGCCCAAAGATGGCCACCAGAGACCAAAAATTGTAAATGTAGCCCAAATTTCAACTAGATGTAGCCCAACTGTAGCCCAATGACAGAATGTACCAGAGTGTTAAAAAGAACAACTAGAGTGCTAACAGTCTTATTTATAAAGTGAAACTTATAGTTAGGAATTAGCATTAACAAAACCTATGAAATTCACTGAAAAAACCATAGGTTTCACACCAGTTATAGTTAGGAATTAGCATTTAAAAAACCTATGAAATTCACTGAAAAAACCATAGGTTTCACACCGGTTATAGTTAGGAATTAGCATTTAAAAAACCTATTAAATTCACTGTAAAAACCATAGGTTTCACACCAGTTATAGTTAGCTGGAAATTTTACTGATATAAAACCATTGAAATTCCCACGTTATAGTTAGTCGGACTCACTATAACTTGCGCGTGCAATGCACTGCTGATGACATCACATATTACATCACTCATGACATGGTGAGTGACATCACTCATGACATCACTGATGACACCATCCTTGTGACACAGTGACAGACCTCCTCTCAGTGTAAAGTAACCCTTGAGACACATATTCAAAAATAGAAACTGAAATTTTAAAAAAATGGACATACCTATATCCGTTACAACAAGCAATTCTGTACTTCCACTATCTATATACACATCCACTCATTCACCAACAGTTCTATATAGTCACTCATACATATACTCACTCATCATATGAAGAGATACACCTATACATCCTGTTACACACCGACATTCATCCAAAAGTTACTCACACACATATTCACACGTGCAAATAAACTATTGAACAACCATTTATTTGAATATAGAGTTATACACACACTTCCACCTTACTTCTATTGAAAATTACACATATTTATTCTCTTAAACAATCACTTATAGAAACACATACTTATTTAAACAGGAACTCTTACAATCTCTTACTCTCACATATACTCACTTATATACATCAATATTCATATATACTAGATTAAAACATATGTAGTTACTGATAAAGACACTAGTGAGGCAGTCATTCACTCACAAACAAACACATATAGACACTCATCCACCCATACAGTCCTGTACATATGCTGTCTTCAAAACACATACAAACAAAGAGTCAGTCACTCATGCATCTATGTGCTAAGTAATACCCCCACCAAACCATATAGACACTCAAACTGATACTAATAAAAATATCAAATAACCCATATACATACGCATGTAGCTACTTATCAACACATGTAGCCACTTATACACAAAGTGAAACACTAATATATGTATTTAAATATTTAAACATAACTCACTAATATTTATTTTTCAGAAAGACACATATTCACTGGATGGTGTCATCAGTGATGTCATGAGTGATGTCACTCACCATGTCATGAGTGATGTAATATGTGATGTCATCAGCAGTGCATTGCACGCGCAAGTTATAGTGAGTCCGACTAACTATAACGTGGGAATTTCAATGGTTTTATATCAGTAAAATTTCCAGCTAACTATAACTGGTGTGAAACCTATGGTTTTTTCAGTGAATTTAATAGGTTTTTTAAATGCTAATTCCTAACTATAACCGGTGTGAAACCTATGGTTTTTTCAGTGAATATATATATATATACATATATACACACACACACACACACACACACATATATATATATATATATATATATATATATATATATATATATATGGCTTCCCCATATCCAAATATATTGGGGTCCTAAAATTGATCCGCATGAAGGTGGCACAAGAAGACACCAAGCTAAGACACTTGGAAGCAGCATACGCAGTAACCCACAACCCATGAATACAAGATGAAAAACATGTGGCCTCACAGCAGGTCAAGGACCTTTTGGACACTAAGATACATAACTAAAGACAATGCAGCTTTCCTCTCAGGGAAGGAGAACACCCAAGCAAAACCTTCTCATGGTTTCTGTGAAAAGCACACAAACAGGACACTGTAGACTTCCATAGGCTCAGCACTGGGGACATAATAACAGATAGGACAGACCTGGTCCATGCATTCAGAGAATGCTACACCTCCCTCCACACAGACCAGACGACAACACCTTGTGCTGACATGCAGCTCTATCTAGACGGCATTGTACTGCCTTGGAATGAGGGGGCTATCAGAGACCACCTACTTGAATCTGTAGACAAGCAGGAAATAGTGCAGGCCTTTGACAGCTTGGTGAATGGAAAGTCCGCGGGCACTGATGGCCTTGCAGCCAAATTCTATGGAGCGTTGTAGTATCCTGTATATGTATTTATCCTGTTGCTTTCTCCCTGGCTGCTCAGCCAGTGTGAATGTGCTGCGTGGAATGTTGGTGTGTTGATGAATGGAATTTTTCGTTGCCTGTGAGTTGAGGTGTGATGTTTGGAGTACGGGCTGAGCAGCAGGCAAGCTGCTGCTGGTGAGGCTGCTCTACACGGATTACTCACCTGCAACTAAGACTAAATAAATAAGCTAAAGCAACACTGCAGCTACTTGATCTTCATTATTACACGCGTATAAGCTAATTCTGGCACCTCACCTGAATACGCTCTACCCGTAAGTAGTGGAAAGGGGAGAACTCCCCATCACCACTAGAGAAGCAATCATCAAGGCTATATAGAAAACCAGTAAGGATGGGCAGATGCGCCAATCCTATGGGCCACTATCCTTACTGAACTTAGATAATGAGATATTGTCCCATATTACTGCAAACTGACTGGATCCATTGATGTCTGGGCTGGTACTGGAGCTACGCTAAATTACCTATGTACATTCTTTGCTGTTATGCCGCAGTTTCACCCAGTAGTGAATGTCATATCAGAGTTTCGTGATGCTGAGAAGGCGTTTGATTCTCTTGAATGGCCTTTCTTGTTTGACGTTCTGCAGGGACTGGGTATTCTTCATAAACTAATGAACCTAATAAATCTACTGTACACTAAACCCCAGGAAAGACTCCGTAACAACAACTGCCTGTTGAAACCATTTCCATTGCCAGACGTATAAGACAGGGATGCCTCCTCCTGTTTGCTTTAGCTATGGAGCCACTGGCTATTTGGCTGCAGTTCAAACACCTGCATTGAGGGCTCACAATTCCGACTAAGCAAGTATTATTGTCCTTATATGCAGATAACATACTGCTGTTTGTAAAGGATACTGAGAGGATCATTGCATCCCTCATAGCAGAAATACTACGATATGGGGACATATCTGTCATGTATGGCCGAAATGTTCCTGCTAACAGCAGCAGCCTATAAACTGGCAACGCACTCCCTGCTACGCTGGCGTGATGATATTGTCCACTATCTAGTGATTAAACGCAACAGGGACAAGCAATAAATAGTGCTGGAAACTATGGTCCAGCGCCAGTGAAACTAACGGAGCAAATTAAAAGGTGGATCCCACTTCCATTATCGCTGACGGGGCAAATTGCATTGATCAAATTGCTGGAACTTTCCAAATTCTTATTTGTTTTTAAAAATATCCAAATACTGCTGCGGAAAACCATCTTCGCCCAACTCAAAACAGTGCTGAGAAGACTGGTTGGGCTGGACATTAACCATGGCTGCGATGGGAAACACTTACACTACCATATGAGCAGGGAGTGTTTGCAGTGCCAGATTTGAAGTTGTACAACCATGCTGCACAATTACAACATGTGGTATTCTGGTACCGCCAGATTGGTACTGCCCCCCATGTCTCTATAGACAGATACTAACTGGTGAGCTCCACACCAGTGTCGCCATCAAAGTGTTGAGGCCAACCCAGCGCGTACATACCTTTTACCAATGGGTTACAGTTCTCATTCCCAATCTCTCTCTGGGCTGACCCATTAATGTATGCAGATAGAGCAGGGGCAGGGGGCCGGAGCAGAAGTGGCCTCACTTATTTTTAGGTGTGGTTCACCATTGTGAACTAATCTGTGCACAAAAAGCCCTGACAACATTTGATTTTTTTTTATCTTTGTGAAGTTAAAAAAACATGCCTCTTTTAGAGAGCCTCTCTCCTTTTATAATATTCAAAACACTGAGGCAGTATTTTGCGAAAAGACGTAATCCGCAAATGTAGACCACTTTTTTGTAGGATCCCTGGGCCTAAATTTGATCCTAATCCAACCCTGCCTAGTCTAACATGATTTTTTTTTTTTTACGTATTTTATTAGGATTTTATAGTACCACTTGGGCGAGAGCCCGACATAGTCCACATGAGGACAAAATGTTAAACTGTTACCAGACGCGGAAATAGCAATGGGTACAATTCATATGTATAACAACAGTGAAAGAACTGAAAAATGTACGCAGACTTTCCCGCCCCACCCAAATTGGCACGCATATTTCAAAACACAAATACCCAAAGATACAAAACATTACATCATACATGGTCTGCCAAACCTCCCATGGAGCCACTTTTACGGGGATTGCGAACGAAGAGAAGGGAGGTTGATGCCCCGGTACGTAGCCCATCAAGACCATATTTTTCTATATTTTTGGGGGCAGCCCCTCGCTTGAAATATCGCCATCTCTGCACCCAAGCATTTGTCTAGCTCTTTTCACCACTTTCCTATTGTTGGTGGAGAAGTTCCCTTCCATAACTGTGCAATATCCCATTTGGCAATTGTAAGGGCAAGAAAGAGTATGTGTTGCTTATATCGGTTCCCACCTATGTCCTCTGTGCTATGAAGCAGAATCAGTCGGGATCGTCTGGAAGGTCCCAGGACAGCACCTCCCTAAGTCATGTCAAAGCCCTACTCCAGAAAGGTTGTAATGCCAGACAACTTCTTACCATACGGAGAAAAGTCCCCTCCTCCCTGTCGCAGTGTAAATACTGAGGGGATGCCACAACTCCCATCCTCCAGAGACGAAGACATGTGTAATACACACAGTGCACATACTTAAACTGAATAAGGCAACTACGGCACCCCGAGGACAAGCTATCGCCTCCGCCCAGTCATCGTCCGTCAGATCAGGGATGTCCTCCTGCCACACATTCCTCGTTTTATGTAGAGTTGTGTTGGAGTGTGTAATCAGTGTCTGGTGTATCTGTCTGTTTTGTGTGCCCCAAGATCGCCTTTAAGGAGGCGGCCTTCTAGCAGTTGGAATTCAGGGAGGTCAGTAATATTTGCAAGCGAGGGAGTCAAAGCATGGCGTAATTGGAGGTACCTATAGAACTGGGTTTTAGGGAGATGAAACTCCTCCTGCAGGAGCTGAAAGAATTTGAGGATGGTGCCCAGCATAATGTCTCCCAATGTGGAAATACCAATCTGGTCCCACTGCGAAACCCCTTCAGTGCATCCACCTGACATAGATAGTTACCTTGCCATAGCGGCGTTGCCTGCTTTAACCGCATGTGCCATCCCATTCGCCGGACTTTATACCACCATAGTTTGATCGTTGTTCGGCTGGTGTGTGGAAGAAACCAAGTTTCTGCGCACTATACAGTAACAGTAGAAGGGGAGTCCTTTCCATGACTGGGAGTTCTAGTGCGAACGCCGGGTCTGTAGGTGAATTATACCACCAGTCATTAATGACTAAAAGGTGAGCTGCCACATAATAGGAGTAGACGTCAGCAGCAGCGATGCCTCCACAATAGGTGAATTGTGCACAGGTCTGTAGTGCAACTCTAATCGCCCCTCCCCCATAGTAATTTATTATGTATGGCGTTAATTTGCGTGAACCGCACTCGCGGTATATGATAAGGGAAATTTTGAAGGGGTAGAGCACTCGGCAGAGGGAGACCATTTTAAAAATGGCAGTCCATCCATAGAGGGAGAGAGGTAGGGAAGACCAAATAGTAGTCTCGGCGCAAAGGTTGGCGAGGAGGAGATTTACGTTACCTGCCCAAGAAATCTTTGGACAGGGAGACACAAACACTCCCAGATATTGGAAACCCTTCGTGATGTGTTTCAGCTGGGATGCCCACGTGCCTCTGCCCTGCTGGCCGCATACTGGGAACAGTACTGATTTAGCAGGGTTAGTATGAAGCCCAGTGGTTCTAGTGGAAACTAGATGAAATTGCTGTTAGCATCAGCTGAAGCAATGTTGTTTTTGGCGGCCATTTTAGTTAGCCATGTGCTCGCCATGTGCTTCTCCCTCTTCACTGTTGCCTGCCCTTGTATTCTGCTTGAGTCATCAGTTACAGTTAACTCCTTCAGCATTGAGCCAGAGCACTGCACATGCTCAGAAAGGCCTGTAGCTGCCAGAATGCACCTGCTCTTAGAGTAACTGTAAGGCTATTTGAACTAATGTCAGCAATATTGTAACTCCTCCCACTCTGTTGACTAAGCGATTCTTATGTATCCTCATATGTATTTGTGTGTACACTTGTACTGCCAGTTTTTGAGTCATCATGCTAACTCAGCAATAAACTGGCCATAAAAGGCCCTTTGTTTTTGTACTCCTTGGACTGCCTCATACAGTGGCCTGAGGGTACCGTATTGACGCATTCTCCCTCATGTGAGGTTAATAAATGTATTCTCTTGATATTACAGCTTCCGTGCTAATCTCTTTTTTGTTTAGTTTAAGGACCGGCTCATGAGGGAGCCTTCAAACGGCTTTTTATTCTACAAATTGGCGCCCGAATGTGGACCTCATCGGACACCCGGCCATCCAAGAGTGCAGTTGTGACGGAAGGCAGGAATCCACTGAGGAAGATACCCCTGCATGAGGAGATTCTTTGTCTTTGCAAAACGACGTATTCTACGGTTTTCCTGATCTAGGTGATGGCCGGTCGGATTGAGATCTTCTTTGGCATAAGTTTTTCAAAACGACTGTTAGGTCACCCAGAACTTGGCAGATGGAAGCTGGAGACTTTTGTTTGGTAAGGTCGCAATGCAACACTTTTGTATAGCTTGGCCAAGATTTTGGTTTGTTTGTTTGTGTGCTGCAGGTAATGAGGAGATTTTTCTCTACTTTTGGATAATTATCAGGAAATACTCTTTGATTATATTACATCGCATTGTAATATATTTGGCATGCCTGCACTTAGCACACTTTGTAGAAAGTGTTGCTGTCTTGGAGGTACCAATATGGATTTAGAAAGTACTCAGCTGATTCCCCTAGAGGGGATACCGAAATAGGTTTATGTACATTAAATATGGTATTTCTTCCATAATGTATAGTACACTGTGAAACAAATATATATATATATTTAAAAAATGATCCTGATCTGCGCACTTAGTAAAATTCAGAAATGGTGATATGGAGCGCTTTTGAGTGTTCTGCCAGCCCAACTGGGAATTTGTTATATTTTGGAAAAGGTCCGAGGCTCAAGCCTGTCTTTTTTAACATGGCAGTCTTTTGGCTGTCTATTTGTCTTGGTGTAATCTCTGTTCTATTTTTTGAGAGTCCTTTCATTTGTAAATATGACTTACAATTGGTATTTACAAATGGTTTGGTTTGAGTACAGTCTCTGCGCTGTCTCTTGCTTTTGTCCTTAGTGTTGATTTATGGGTTAATTGTTCTATTTGAGTGTCTATGTGGTTTGTGGACTTTCGCCGGTGGTGATCCTTGTGAAGTACTTGTTTCAGTGAGTAGTGACTGTTTTTTGTGTAAGAATGGCTTGCCTTAACAAAGCAGTGTTGTATTTTCTGAGTGTATGGCCTCCTTCTTGAACGTTTCAGGAATTAGCTCAATTTAGTTTGTTGTCTTAATTCTGTTCTGCAAATGTCATTGAAAGAATTACATTTTAAAATTCAAGAAATGAATTATATAACATATGCTAAACAGCTGCACGCTACCATTAGAAGTAAAACAGTAACAAAGTATTGATGTGTGAATATTGCCACAATGGTAAAGAAAGATTAGAATTAACACAAATTTGTGGTCTTTACACACCTAGGACTCAATACAAAATGTTACAGCATTATCCTTAGATACATTATATTAATATTAAAAGGTATTCACATTATCTGAGTGATTAGTTGCTCCTAAAATAAAAGCACCTCTTTTTCACATTACAACACAATCGATTTGTACTGGTTTGGAAAGCCTGGGTATAAATGGATTGAAATGTGCCCAATTCCCGGTGCTAGGAAAAAGAGCTTTTAAACAGATGTTCAAAGCTGTCTGTCAGAATACACAGAGGTAACGAATGGGTTATCATCTTTTTTGGGTTTCTGTGCAAACATTACAATGCAACTAGGCCTTTTTCTCCTGAAAAATCTTAAGAAGTTGACGCCTACTGGTCGTAAAGCACAGCTGAGTAAACAACACATGGCTATGCCCGGCCACAAGCTACAGATCAAGCTGACAACTGATTTTGAAAATATAGAAATACAGCTTTATTATTTTGGATAAACGAGAAAGGATTAAAAGTAAGGACGTTCTTTCTTGTTGCTTTTCTAAATAAACACATTTGTGGATTGGATGGTAAATAATTACTGCTCTTTTAAAAGTGATACAAACTTTTTATGTTTCATTAAAGCTTCTGTGCTTAGTGTTATAAATGAATGCATTTAAAGGCAAAAGGAAAGGAATAAGGCTTGCTTTTCATATATGGAAACATCAAAAGGGTTAGTGATTATTATTCCCCAAAAATTGCTACATGAAAATAAATTGTTAAAAATCATTGTATTAAAATCGTTTTTGCACTATTAGGAGTTTCATAATGTCTAATACTACTATTGTGCAAATTCAATAATGTTTAGCACTACGGAAAACTACCTTGTGCAAAGTGTGTGTCAAGATTTCAATGTCTAAATGGTTAAAATATAATGTACTTCAAAATTAAAAAGGTGAATATTAGTTTCTCTAGCAATGACAATATTACTGAATCAAAATTTGCCTAGCTTACGTAACGGTAAGTTTCAATTCTATTAAGGACACGGAGGCGAGGATTATGCTATATCTTCCTTCGCTTTATTAACATAAAGTCTCCACAGCAGCTTAGGAAAAGATATATAATAAGAACAAAAATGCTTTAAACATAAAGCATTGACAGAATGTTCAACAAATCAACAACAACTCCCAAGAGTCTCTTTGTATAATGATAGTCCATAGTCCTTCCACTCTGTCTATCACCACTATAAATCCGGACTTCTCATCTTCTTCCTCCTCTTTCTTCGCGCAGATCACGCTTAAGCCTCATTGGTCCTGTTTAGCACCCTCGTTGCCTGTCGAAAAAAGGAACAGCATCAGCGAGGAGGTCCAGGAATGTGACAATAAGGCGAGGAGCATTCAGGGACTAATACAGTATCAACAATGTAAAGGAAAACGCTTTACTTACTGCCATACGGGTGGGTAGAGACACCACTGTAGCGTGGGTGGGATAATCCTCGCCTCCGTGTCCTTAATAGAATTGAAACTTACCGTTACGTAAGCTAGGCAAACTTCGATTCTATGTCAGGACCGGAGGCTTCAGATTATGCTAGTTCAAAGCTTACTTACCACCAACTGGGCCAAATCCACCACCGGCTTAAAATAAAACCTCTTAAAGGTGGAATCCGAGGACCAATCTGCCGCTCGCATCAGGTCCTCCAAACGAGCACCCACAGAGAAAGCCTTAGAGGCCATGGCCCCCCTGGCGGAGTGTGCTCCAAAGAGAGAAGTATTGATGCCCGCTTCTTGCATGACCCACCGCACCCACCGAGCAATAGTGGGCGAGGAGACAGCTTTGTGTGGCTTCCGCAAGGCAATCAACAACTGACGCTCGCCCGGAGGGCGTAACTCCAAGGTCAGGTCCTCATATGCTTTGAGGCATTGCACCACACACAACTTAGGAGTGTCAAGAAAAGCTGGATATGAAATGGACCGCGACGACGTTTTTGTGCGTCGGCCCATGGTAAAGGTAACCCCATCCGGGGAAAAAATGCGTGCAGAAACATCCAGCGCGCGCACATCAGAAATGCGTCTACAAGAAACCAAACATAACAACATGGCCAACTTCGCCAACAGCTCCTTAAGAGACAGATAGGAATTGGCCGGCCAAGACAAGAACAAATTCAGAACCAAATTGACGTCCCAAAGGACGGAGTACCGGGGTTCAGGAGGCAACGCGAGGCGGATAGCCCGCAGGAGCCGACAAACAAAAGGATGTTCCCCTACTGGGTGGCCATCGATGTTGTCGTGGCCTGCCGAAATCGCCGATCGGATGGCATTGATCGTTCTATAGGCCAAGCCCTTGTCGGCTAAATGCGCCAGGAAATTCAGCACAGGAACGAGGCCTGCGACCAAGGGATCCAAACCCCTTCGTAAACACCAACGCATCCACTTAAGCCAAGCGGATCTGTAACGCTTCGCCGTACTATTGGCCCATGCTTTGGAGAGCAAGTGCTCAGCCGACCCCGAAAGGCCTGGGAGCGTCCAGCGTCTCCTGAGAGCCTCCACACCACGAGGCGGAGAGAGTTCTGCGTGACGAGGGGATGAGGTTCCTGATCCGGATTTGTCAGGAGCAGAGGAAACAGGGGGAGTAGGATTGGAAAATCCCAAGAAAGTTCCAGAAGAACCGGAAACCACACTTGAGACCTCCAGAGTGGCGTAACCAACACCAGCTCCACTCCCTGGCGGCGTATTTGGGCCGCTGTTCGCATGATCATGGAGAACGGGGGAAACGCAAACGGCTGTTCCCGACTCCAATCCTGCAGAAAGGCGTCCGTGGCCTCCGCAAGAGGGTCCGGCCTCCAGCTGAAGAAACGCGGCAGCTGGTGGTCGAGACGGGACACAAAGAGATCCACCGAAAAGGGACCCCAGAGAGCTTGCAGCCACCGGAAGACCTCCGGATCCAGTTTCCACTGGCTGGCGTCCCTGAGATGTCTGGAGTGCCAATCCGCCACCTGGTTGGACTGACCCGGCAGGTACTCCGCCGTCACCGCAATGTGACGAGACAGGCAATAATCCCAGAAGTCCTTCGCCAGGTCCGCCAATGCGCGGGAACAAGGGCCTCCTAGATGGTTCACATAACGAACCGCCGAAATGTTGTCCATCCGTAACAGGACACAGGCCTTGACCGAATCCTTGGTCCAACAACGAACTGCGAAGGAGCCCGCCAGGAGTTCCAAACAATTGATATGCAATCGTTGTTCTTCTGAAGACCAGGCGCCGCCGGTGGAAAAATCCCCGCACCGGGCGCCCCAGCCCGACCTGCTGGCGTCGGATTCTATGATCAGGTCCGGAGCTGAACCGAAGATCGCCCGACCATTCCATGCCTCCATGTGAGACAGCCACCATGACATTTCCTCCTTCACTTCGTCCGTGAGGGGGACCCACTGATCGTAACTCATCCCACGGCGCAGATGTTGCGCCTTCAGACGTTGGAGAGCCCTGTAGTGTAGTGGGCCTGGGAAAATCGCCTGGATGGAGGACGAGAGAAGACCCACCACCTTGGCGATATGACGCAGGGACGTACGATCCCTCGCGATCGTCTGTCGAAGCAGGTGTCGTATCTTTGCGACCTTCCGACCCGGCAGGCTCAAGACCCCCTGCACCGAATCCACCACGAAACCTAAAAAGGTGATCTGCTGAGTGGGAACCAAAACCGACTTGGCGCCGTTGACCACAAACCCAAGCCTTTGGAGCAGACCGACGGCTTGTCGCAGCTGGCCCGCCAATACCTCCAGGCACTGCCCCATGAGGAGGATGTCGTCCAAGTATACTAACATACGGACCCCCTGACTTCTGAGAAACTCTACTACCGGGTGGAGAACCTTCGTGAAGCACCACGGGGCTGATGAAAGACCGAACGGCAGTGCGGTGAACTCGAACACCTTGCCGTCCCACAGGAATTGCAGGAAGCGACGATGAGGGGGGTGGATGGGGACGACCAAGTAGGCGTCCTTGAGATCCAGTCTCACCATCCAATCCCGAGGGAGGAGTACGTCTCGAAGGAGGTGGATACCCTCCATTTTGAAATGTCGATAGACCAACCACCCATTGAATTCCTTGAGATTGATCACAGGGCGCTTGCCCCCATCCGTCTTGTCCACTAAAAAGACGTTGCTGTGGAACCCGTGTGGGTGGCGCGTTGATAGACGGATGGCCCCCTTGCGCAGCAAGTCCGAGACCTCCCCGTCTATCAAATGCGCGTCCGACTCCGAAAAGACCATCGGGCGCGGGGGCCTCGCTTGCGTGGGCTGGTCGTAAAATTCTATGTGGAACCCTCGTACAATTTGCAAGACCCAAGCGTCGGCAGTGAGCAATTCCCACTCCCCGTAAAAGCTTGCCAGCCGCCCCCCAATAGGAACTTGATCTAAACAAAGGACACTTACCGGGGGCATTTCCCTGTCCGGAGTTCTTCTTGAACCCTCTGCCGCCGAAGCGTTGCCCTCTGGTGGGGTAGAAGTTGGTATAGTTGGCAGAGGTCTGGTATTGACCTCTTCCGGAGCCTTGTCCTTTATTGTTGGCCTGCTGGCCATGGCCGATCGCGCGGCCCCTACCGCGACCGGCCCCTCCGGAGAAACGCTGGTGAAACACCCTCTTAATGCTGGACTGGGCCTTATCCAGCGACGTGAACGTGTTCACGAACTTGCCCAGTTCCCTGATGAAGGGTTCGCCGAAGAGGCCCCCCTGGGCCACAGCACCCGCCTCCGACGAGGCCAGGTCCCCCAATTTTGGGTCCAATTTGATCAGGAGTGAACGCCGCCTCTCCGTAGACAGGGCACAGTTGACGTTGCCCAAGAACACTATCACCCTCTGGGCCCAATTCGAAAGCACCTCCGGGGAAATGACGGTGCCATTCGCTCTAGCCTCCTCCGCCATATCGAGGATCTTCGTGGCGGGCCCAACCGCATCTAACAATTTGTCCTGGCAGGCCCGCCAGGACCGATCGATTCCCTTCCTGGGGTCCTTCATAAATTTCGCCAGGAAGGTGGCCATCTTGGGATCCAATTCCGGTGTCATGGCCACTTTCCCCTCCAAAGTTGGCCGAGGGCACTCCCCACGCAGGCAACCCCTCGCCTCCTTCTCCAGGGGCTTGCGCAGCCTGCCCGCGACAAATTTCGCCACCGTCTCCCCCGGTGTCCAGGCCGCGGAGCGGGGGTGGACGATCTCGTCCGGGTCCAGCATGCCCGACTCATCTCGAGGCATCTCCTTGGCTAAGGGTGCCGGAAGCCAAGATCTGGTCGACTCTCCGTCGTCGTCGGTGTCCGGAGAATCGTACACTGGGGAGGCGGGGCCGTAGACACGTCCCCCGAAGCACCAGGGTCCACCAAGGGCGCAGGGGGCACCGCCGTTGCCTTTGCCAGGAAGGCGTCCCGAAGACGCTCAAACGCGCCCCTGTCCACACCTTGGGCCTCCGATGAAGGCCCCTCCTTACAAGGCCTTTTCGGGGCGGGTGGCAACCCGCCGGACGTCCCTGGGAGATCGGGGGTCGGAGGCACATGCGCCGATGCCAGCTTCGCGCATTCTTCCACGATGCGGGCGGAAAGGCGGTCTTCCATGGGGCCTACCACCTCCGTCACGCAGCGGTAAATCGAATTGTCCACCGCCTGGTAGAATTCGTCGTCCTGCAGATAGGGGTAAGGTTCCTCCTCGTATTCCCCTTCCATCCTTGAACCAAGGGCAAATCTGGGGCACCCTGTAGGGCGGCAGTCGAGATAGAACTCGGATATGGGCAGGCCAACCGGCTGCGATCACGTTTTTGGCCAACTGACGTGGCAGGTGGGCTGCACCAACCCCCAAGCGCGCAGACCCTCCTCGCCGGGACCGGGTCTTCGCACCCCTCAAGCACGCTAAGCCACACTATGAATAAAGAGGTGCACAAAGGTCACCCGAAGGTGGTTCGCGCGGTCAGAGCCGCAATACAGACCCCAACGGGGCGTCAGAAGCAGGAAAGTACAGACCCGGGGCACCAGGTGTCAGAGGGGTACGCGAGGGCTGGCTCCTGCGCAAGCAGACTCCACGGCGCGGCTCCTGGCACTGCGGAGGCACGCCGAAGGGTCGGCGAGACGACAGGCCGCCCCCTGGCGGTCTACGTACGCACCGCACACAAGTGGGAAAGAAAGGTCGCGTAGGAACGAAGAACGTTCTCGCGACCGGGGACTCTGTAAGGGAATAAACCATGCAGTGAGTCCCCCAACGATCGTACACAATACAATCAGCAATATTGAAAAAGGGAAAAAACATGAAAGCACTTATCTGGCTGCGGGAGCAGCGAAGAAAGAGGAGGAAGAAGATGAGAAGTCCGGATTTATAGTGGTGATAGACAGAGTGGAAGGACTATGGACTATCATTATACAAAGAGACTCTTGGGAGTTGTTGTTGATTTGTTGAACATTCCGTCAATGCTTTATGTTTAAAGCATTTTTGTTCTTATTATATATCTTTTCCTAAGCTGCTGTGGAGACTTTATGTTAATAAAGCGAAGGAAGATATAGCATAATCTGAAGCCTCCGGTCCTGACATAGAATCTTAGGGCACTTACAAAGTTATGCAATGAGTAGGTGTACAGACATGAGAATTACATTGCAAGTCTTTATGCAATCTTTTACTTTTATGCACAAGAATTCTGGGTGCACTATGGCATTCATAAGGCTGAAGTTTTGAGCAAGTTCTTTAGATGCTGTAACACACATTTCACAGGAATAAAAACAAAATTAAGACAGCAAAAAGTGCATCCTACCCTTTAAAATTATGAGCACACAGGCACGGAACAGGACTGCTTTAAAGCAATGCTTCTCCAGAGGACTTTGAATTGTAAAGACCTCATGGAATAGCCTTTCTCAGACAGGGGACAACAGGTTTAAGGGTCAGAGGCCAAGTTCTGTACTTAGAACTGTAGTGTCGTTCCTATATCCCTAATAGGCTCTGCGCATTCAAATAATATACACTAAAGTTTTGACATAGGATTGAGGTCAGTATGTCTCTATCGAGTACATTAACCCCTCCCCTGCTGATGACGGAACCGCTCCGTCATCAGCCGCGGTGGCGCTGTGCTGATGACGGAGTGGTTCCGTCATGGCCCGCCCGACGCGCCTGCGCGGCGCGAATTCCGTGCCTGCGTTGGGCGTTCTATTGAGCGGGCCATGACGGAACCGCTCCGTCATAAGCACAGCGCAACCGACGCTGGTGACGGAGCGGTTCCGTCACCAGCATGCGCCCGCCGCTCTTCCGCCCCGCCCCCTTAGCACTGCGGCGGAATAGCCGCCGCAGTGAAGGGGTTAAACTTAATTGTGTGTGCCAGCTAACTCAGAGGTCACTAGAAACTCTCTCGAATGAACAAGAAGGGATTAGTCTCTGACAACTGCATAAACATGACAACTTTGTTTCCCTTAGAGTCAGAACATTATCTTCAGAGTCGTGGAAACAATAGATAACTATTTCACTCAGTCAATCGTGCATGATTAGTTTCTACAGAGGTGCAGAGAAATAGATAGACGGGCGTTTCAATAAAAAGAGGTTTATGCAACAGTCTTATTTCTCATGCAAGAGATATGAACTGCTACAATCGTAAGACAGAATGCGAAGTATACTGCGTACAGCGTAAACAGTAATATAAATTAATGCTGTAATAGCATGGTCTGTAGCTATGACATATATAAAAATACATACGTAAATAACACAGGCCAAAATACTCAACTGGTGCTTCTAAAATAATCCTACCCCAGTGTATCTAACATAAGTCTAGTATGAGGGAAGAAGTAGGTGCTGTTTTAGCATAACGTTAGTTTAGTTTAGTTTTGCCAAGAGTTGCCAAAGGTTTCTCTAGGTTGTAATCAGCTCGATACCTTAGAATGGGAGAGGTTGGTATGTCTTTCCCGGGACTTGAGTCTCTAACACCACGCAAGGGGAGTCAGAAACACTGGAGCTGGATTCTCGGCATAGAGGATGATAGCGTCTGGTCAGTGCTTAAGTTGGGGAGACGACTTCCTTCGGGACTTGTTGTGGCGAGCAGTGTCATGCAAGTAGGTAGCCGAACCGCACCGTGCAAGTGAAGGTATATTTATACCTTGAAAGTGTTTAGGAATGCCTGTATTGACGTAAAAGTTGGGCATATGAACGCCATGAATGAACCCCTAAGGAATAGATGCTCATGCATAATAAATGATTTCTTGGAGAAATCAATATCCAGGCAAGGGGAAGTCCCTAAAGGTTAAGAGTCTGGTTTTCCAAAAACTCATTGTGACGTAGATGAACGGATATAAGTAGCCATGCCTGTATTTGGGTAGCATGGTCGTATCAGCAATGCTTGTATTGGATGGTACCTGTGCGCCTGATGTTTCCTCTCATACCTCAGCAGTTGCAATTTGTGTCTGTGAGATCTCAATGAATGCCGTCATCAGAATTGGTTTTTAAATAAACAAGGGAACCCAAAGGCAAATTTAGTAGGGACCTTGGGTAAGTAGATTGTAACTATCCTCCACATCCCGCTTTAGATAAATATCAACGCGGCATGCTCACACACTGAACAGCAATATGTCTTGTTCTTACTTCACTTCCCATGAATCTTGATAGGTTGCCATCGGCCAAACCCTTGTCTCTTCACATCGGCACTCCCTCTTCACATGGCGGAACATTACCTCCTTGATCGTCACTTGTAACAATATAACGAGTCCTCTAAATTCTCTCTTCCCTCTGTCACTGCCAGCACAGATAATACAGTTGTTTTAAAATGAATGGTCTGGGAGGAGGAGCCTAGCTTGCAACCATGATGGCCGCCCGACTCCTCGGCTCCGCCGACCCGCCCGCTTTCTTTCCGAAACACCGCTCATCCTGATGTCTATCCTGATAAAGCGTCGGCGTTTCGGAACCGGGTGGCGATCCTGATTCCGATGGTGTGCTCCCCGCTGACTATTTTGCGGCAGAACTGGCGATACGTCCCTACCTTCGTTCCAGCGTGGCGCACTAGTGACCGGGTCTTTGTTCCTGGGGACGGCTGTTCCATAACTCGACGACTGCGGATGCTTGCAGCGGAGAGTCAGGCGACTGGCGAGTTACTGTAGCAATTCCTTTCTGGCTACATTGTATCGCCCGGTCCTGCGCACCTCTACGCTTCCTACCTTGCAATTGTGGCCGACGCTTTATTGTACTTCCCAATCGACCCGTGGCTGGCACTGGGAGCTTTATTGTTCTTTAGCGCTACGGTGGGTGCCATCTTCACCGAGCGCCCGATATTTGGGACTGCCGACCCCGGAGGACTGGTCGGATAGCTCATCGAGGTGCATGCTACATTGTAGCCGGGTCTTGGTGGCCAGGGACAGATTCGCGGTTGTTAACCCCGCGGCTGCGGTGCTTCGTGGATCTACTACTGGCGCTTTGTTATGGCGATGGGCACCTGTGGACATTTTCGAAGACGACAATATGGCGGCGCCCCCCGGGTGCATGAAACTGCTGCAGAGGAGCCTCTTGGGATTGCTGTCATTCTGGGTGCTCTGAATAACCTGCGAGCGTCTATGCGCTTACATGCCCAGGACCTAGAGGGCCGACTGGATACTATATTGCTCGGCGGTGCTGCTCATCATGCTCTGTGCGCCTTGCCCTATCCTGTGCCCGACGGTGGCTGCCAATCTACCCAGACGTATGTAACGGCACTGGACGCCCAGGAAATAGTGGCCGCCGCGCTACCCATTCAGGATGTGAAGAATTTGCGGACTCTAGACCCTATCCGTCCGCTGGGGGCCTCTTTTTGGACACCATGCTTAGGGTTTACTTTGTGGCCCCTCGGTGGATCCCTTTGTCTCATCATGGGGTTGCTGCTATGGCCCTGGTCGGTCCACTTTCAGGTATTGCTGCTGTGTTACCACCGTTACTGGGTAGTTCTGCTCAGTTTGGCTTCGCGTTGGACAGACCACTGTGGATGGTGTTTGGCTCGATCATGGTCCTTACATTTGCGATCCCCGTCTAAGATGGCTGCTGCTCGACTGAACTTTATTGACTGGCTGGAACGACAGGGACAAGGCTGAAGATGTTTCTCTTTCTCTTCTTTGTTCTGCTGCGGACTATGCTGGTGATTACATTGGACAGCTGGGGAGGTGAACGTTGGTGCGGTGTCAGGTTGGGGTCTGAGGAGGGGCAGCCGAGGTGCGAATTCATTGATTGTCTATTTGTTTTCTCTGGCCCTCCTCTGGTCTTTCTTCTTCTCCGGGGGTTGTCTTTCCCCCGTCTTTTCCCTTATGTGGGTACTCTTGGGGCGACAGGCACGTTAGTAGGGGGGGGTGGGCCATAGCCTCTTCGACGTGCAGGGTGGGGGGGATGGGGCTTTATTCCGTTCTCTTTTCGTTTCTATGGCCTTCTTCTTATCTTTCTTCTTATTTCTCTTCTTCTTCCTGTATATCTTGGGTCAGGCGGGAGGTTGGGTTTGGTTCTCTATGGGACGGCTTTTTTTCTATGTGTTTTGCGTATACGTCCTTATCACATGGTTTATTGATTCTATGTTCTGGATATCGATTTTAATACATAGTTATTGAATGATTACAGACCTTGCTCTTCCTTCCTTTTTCCACTATCGTTTGAGGGCGCAGATCCTGTCACGAATTGTTTCGTGTAACGAGTGCCCCTTTTGTACGTCATTGGATCCTTTATTACTGCTATAGAATGATCCCTTTTATATCCTATCATACCTTAGGCAAGCTAGATGTAACTCCTGATGTATGCATTGATTGGGCGAGCGCTAATTGGGGCGACATCTACCTCTGTGCTTATGTATCCTTATTGTGAATGATTCACGCCGGTATTTCGATAACGATGTATCACTTGTGAATATCCTTTATGTGGCTCGCCCGCTCAGCTACCCTGTCTGACTTTAAGACGATTCGTCAAAATTATAAAATGAAACCCTCTTTATCCTTTTCCTGTGGCTCCTTGCAAATCCATTGTGGTGTTTTTATTTTTACCTGCTGCATCGCAAGGTACCTCGGAATTGTTGTATATTGTCATAGCGGCCGGCCCGCAGTGGTTGTAGGCAGACGCTGTGTACTATGTTTACGGAAAATAAAGGTTTTAAAAAAAAAAAAAATGAATGGTCTGCCTATGTAAAAGCATAACATGCCTCCCATTTTTCTCTCGCCTATTTTCTCCCTTCTATTTTTTTCTTCCATATTTATTTGCCCATAACTGTATTATTGCCTCATACATATTAAGGTTTGATAAATAGATTGTTTGCACGCAGGCATGTTTTATATTAATGTCCTGATGATGATCCCATGTATCTAAGTCTAGGGATCGAAACGTCAACACCAATTGTACCATATGTTACTAAGTAATGTGGATAAAATATACAATGATACCAATATGAAAATCAAGTCTGTCTAAAATACACTTAAACTCGACTCAAACTCAACAGCCACAATAACTGTAGAAAGGATATGTATCAGTGTCTATCCAAATATGTTTTAAATTTATGTTTTCTTCAATTAGGAAACTCATCATTTTTGCACCAATAATCTATTATAAGTGTATATTTACATTGTATAAATTTATCTTTGTTTTTATTAAAAAATACTATTTTTGATATCATTATGTTTGTTTGTGTTATGGTTTAAGTTTCCAACTTTGGGAATTCTTTAGTGGAATACATAGCTGGTTTGTGTTTAACTGATAGCCTGGGTGTTTACCTTTACATTGTTTGTTTTCCCTGACCCAGGATCTTTATCCTAACCAGGGGGCCCTTGTTACTTTACAAAATAAAATACACTTAAATACAGAGGCCTTCCCTCTTGCCTGAACCCCCTTCTTCTATTTTTATGTTGTGTATGCATTGGTTGCATGTTGCGTCCTATTTGTATTTGTCATTATTTCAATTTACTAATCGTATTTTCAAATAAATTCTGTCCGACTGGACAAAGAACATACTGTCTATATAGCATATGTTGATAAGCTGCTCTTTATTTGATTTTGTCTAGGGACCACTGTCTTTAGTAACAGTCATCAGAATTGGTAGCCGCCGGGGAAAACACAGAGCATGGGCCATTACGGGGTCCAGCAAAGTATCAAAATCAGTTGGCATGACTGACGGGAGTATTAGACTGGTGTCTAGCATGCATTGATCTCCGCATAGCATAGCATGCAGCGTAGAACAGGTAAAATGCAATCTTGCCAGATTGGTCTGAATGACAGAAACCATGTAGTGATTTGGCTTGCCATATCGTAGCAGATGGAGCAAAAATAGTATCCCTGCAACGAGTCCCAAAAGGAGGGGCAGTCCGCCAAACACAGAGTGCACAAACTTTGGAATTATTGCGAGGACTGCTCGAAAAAGGTGCTAACAGTCTGGAAAACACAGTCTTAAATACATGTACAATACCGCTTGTATCAGACATATTTAAGATACGACTTAACATTTCTGCGAAATGTATATGGTAGTTTGTATTCAAAAGGGAATGTATCTCAGCAGAAGTCCTTGCAATTTGTAGATCAAAGGTTTCTTTGGCCGAGGTCAGTGGCACGATTTTTGCAAAAGAATGTTTTTTTATTCTGCTTAGAGTATCAATTTGTATAGAAGAGAAGGTCATAGAGGCGACTCCCTGGCTGGCCTGGTTTGTGGAAACAATACTTGCATACAGCAAGTGACCCTGGATGACACAGTTACTAGAGATGGAATAGCTGGCAACATGCCATAGCAGCTGTGATCGTTCAACATGAGGTAACTTCCATTTGAAAGATGTCCAAAAATTGGATTAACCACTGCAGCTGGTGAACCTTGCAGGTGACAGAATAAGTTGTTAGAGGAACCATCGCAGGCCCCGTGTAAATAAATACCCTAGCAAAGGAGACAATCGCTTAGTGCGTTTTCACAGTTTGAACCGCTAAGAAACATTTCACGCCCCCCACTCCAACATCTGTGTGTGTATAGTAAATTCCAGGATGTCTTGATGTATTCTTTTTTTTTTTTTTTGGAAAACCTTTATTGAACATTTGCAATCAAATACAGACAAGGGCCTACAACCCCCAGGGCTGGCCGCTAATCATAGGATCTCAATTCAAAAGCGTACCGGTTGCAAAGAGAAATCGATTTAAACACAGGATAGGAGGTTTTCATTTTTAAATAATAAGTAGAAGAGTTGAGTATCGCACAGTGTCCCGGGTCACAGAGGAGGGCGGGCAGAGAAACAATGTGTTCTAAAGAAACTCGCTATCCACTGAGTCAACGAAGTTGAGACATGAGTCATCAGGATAAACTTGCACTTTTTGTTCGCCGACTCCATCAGTACTGACCGCCCCAGAGCACCAAAACCCCGAATAAACAAGGTGCAGGTGTAGAGACCAGGATGCAAGAAAGCCAAACCCACTACACTAACCCGAAAAAAAAGGGAAAAAAGGACAAGGAAAGAGAAGGAAGAGAAGAGGCCATAGAACATAAACAAAAAACGAACACCCATCCCCACACCCCACCTCCCTGCACCCCTGCTGATGACTACGGCCACCCCCCTCGCAGCGTGCCTGACACCCAATAATAGAACCCGAAATATAGAAGGGAGAGAGAAAGAAAAGGCAAAGGACCCTACTTGTGAGGGAAATCGGAGGAGGGCATGTTACTACGGACTCCCGGTCTCCTTCCCCCGTCATGACCAACCCCGCCCCGGACTCCGTTAGATCAAAAAAGACACAGTCCCGTTAAACCTATGCGACAGTGAGAGACTAAAATAACAAGCTCAACCCTGGCCCCGTCTATCAAGTGCACAAAAGTCATTGGTTAAAGAAAGCCACGTCCACGAAGCTGAAGAAAGTGCGGCAATTCTCAATATGGATGATTGGTGACAATGGCGCCCCTCCCCGTCTCCGAAGCCAAGTGGTAGCCCATCCGCCATCTTGAAAGACCGACAGGGAGGGGAGTCAACAAGGTCCAAAACAGCAAAGGATAAAAAGTGGACAAATCCAGAATGGGGATATCTTGCAAATGTTCCAGGGGATACACAGTCAAGGGTTTCAACGGCTCCATAGGGCGATCAGGCATAGTACAGTCAGGTAGCTCTAGTATAGTAGGAGCAAACACCGCTTCCAGCGCCGGGTCAAGACAAGTCTCAGAGAAAGATCCTAAAATGCAGGCTGAGTGCCGGGCGTGGGTATCAAGTCAGGGTCCGCTCTCAGAACTGTGAGGCCATCAGTCGCAGACAACAAACTGCAAGTCTGGACTGCAATGGTTCCTCTGAGTGCCATGAGTGCCTCCAGCACCGTTCGCAATGACGGGCCAGGTCTAGTCTGCTCCGCTAGCTGCATTTCTTCCTCCAGCATGGTAATCCCCACGGAGTGGCGCCTTCTCCGGGGCAAAATTAGACGGAGCAGGAGTAAGCCATGAGGGACTGAAGTTTAGCAATCAATAATACGCAGCGAGGCACCGACCCGGGAGGATCGACGAGCGATTGCCGAACCCCCGGTCAGGGACCCCCGTGACACATCACCGCGCGTCACTCGTCTCCTCACCTACTATTGAAACACCAGGCAGTTGGTAGTAGCATACCAATCAAAAGTCCGAATGTTCCGGAGAGCGGACCCTACCACATTCGGCAGTCCGTTGTTGTTCAACTCGGACCCGGCAGGGCCTGCTCTTGTGACCCCGGCGTCTCCGCTGGGTTAGGCCTCACACAACCATCGACATATCTCCGCTCCACGACTGCAGAGAAACTCCGGGACTGCACCACCAGAAAGCAGGTCAGATCACACACACGGATCCGGTGCGGGAAATCAGGATAGTCAACAGGATAACAGACCAAAAGACGGAGGTCGGCGGAGTCGGGAGACTATGCGGCCATCTAGGTTGGTGACGTAGCTCCTCCCCCCCTGATATATTCTTTAACCAACCTTTCATATTTGCCTTCTGGTATGTGTTTTAGGCAATACTGAAAATTGAAAATTATAACCGGCAGAATGATTGTTCCATGTATAATCCATTCAGTAGCTGTTTTTTTTGCCACTGTAAATGGTAATCTTTCCAGTTTTCCAATGCTCAGCACCGTATAGTCAGCTCCCATTTGTGCCAGTTTGATCTGTTTATCAGTGAGATTGAATTCTGAAAACAGTGACGTAGTATTGATTAAACGCCAAGGCACGGATAACTGACAAAATATTGAGTAAAAAATATAGACTTCCTAAAATATCGATTCCAAAATATCGAATGCAAAAAATATCAAATTCCTATCTACAAACAGGTAAGTACAAAATATCGTTGTAAAAAATATAGTCAAAATATTTCATTTTTTTAAAAGTCTTAAAAGTAATTTTAAATTAATAAAATAATAGATATAATTATTAAAACATACTCAAAAACGCCGCGCTGCTTCCATATGAGGGGATGTAGGAGGGAGGAGCAGCTAGGAGGCGGGAGTGGGGTGGCACATGGGATTGCAGGGCGGGCGGGGCCGCAGGGACACAGCTGCGGAAAAAACAGGCGGGCCCCGGGACAACTGGGCACAGGAAAGAAAAACAAGTTTAGGCAAGAAAACAAGTACAGGCACAGAGGAATAATAACAAGTCTGGGCAAGAAAGCAAGTACAGGCACAGGGGAATAAAAACAAGTCTGGGCAAGAAAGCAACTTAGGCCCAGGGGAATAAAACAAGTCTTGGCAAGAAAGCAAGTACAGGCACAGGGAAATAAAAACACGTCTGGGCAAGAAAGCAAGTAATTGCACAGGGGAATAAAAACAAGTCTGGGCAAGAAAGCAAGTTAGGCACAGGGAAAAAACTACAAGATTAGGCAAAAACAATGCAGGCAGAGCCGTGCAGCAGCGTGGGGAGTGACCTGCCTGCGAGCAGGGTCAGAGGTCGCTCCTGTAACTGCTGCGCGGCCTCCATATGAGGGGATGTGGGAGGGAGGAGCAGCTGGGAGACGGTAGCAGGGCAGCGAATGGGATTGCAGGGGTGCGGGACGCAGGGACACAGCGGTGGAAAAAACGGGCAAGGGCCACGGGAGAACTGGGCACAGGAAAGAAGAACACATTTAGGCAAGAAAACAAGTACAGGCACAGAGGAATAAAAACAAGTCTGGGCAAGAAAGCAAGGACAGGCACAGGGAAATGAAAACAAGTCTGGGCAAGAAAGCAAGTACTTGCACAGGGGAATAATAACAAGTCTGGACAAGAAAGCAAGTTAGGCACAGGCAAAAAATACAAGATTAGGCAAAAATAATGCGGGCAGAGCCGTGCAGTAGCGTGGGGAGTGACCTGCCTGCGAGCCGGGTCAGATGTCGCTCCTTTAACTGCTGCGCGGCGTCCATATGAGGGGATGTGGAAGGGAGGAGCAGCTGGGAGACGGGAGCGGGCAGCGAATGGGATTGCAGGGGGGCGGGGACGCAGGACACAGCGGCGGGAAAAACGGGCAAGGGCCGCGGGAGAACTGGTCACAGGAAGGAAAAACACATTTAAGCAAGAAAACAAGTACAGGCACAGAGAAATAAAAACAAGTCTGGGCAAGAAGCAAGTACAGGCACAGGGAACTAAAAACAAGTCTGGGCAAGAAAGCAAGTACTTGCAACAGGGAATAAAAACAAGTCTGGGCAAGAAAGCAAGTTAGGCACAGGGAAAAAATACAAGATTAGGCAAAAACAATGCGGGCAGAGCCATGCAGCAGCGTGGGGAGTGACCTGCCTGCGAGCAGGGTCAGATGTCGCTCCTTTAACTGCTGCGCGGCCTCCATATGAGGGGATGTGGAAGGGAGAAGCAGCTGGGAGACGGGAGCGGGGCAGCGAATGGGATTGCAGGGGGGCGGGGACGCAGGACACAGCGGCGGGAAAAACGGGCAAGGGCCGCGGGAGAACTGGGCACAGGAAGGAAAAACACATTTAAGCAAGAAAACAAGTACAGGCACAGAGGAATAAAAACAAGTCTGGGCAAGAAAGCAAGTACAGGCACAGGGAACTAAAAACAAGTCCGTGCAAGAAAGCAAGTACTTGCAATGGGGAATAAAAACAAGTCTGGGCAAGAAAGCAAGTTAGGCACAGGGAAAAAATACAAGATTAGGCAAAAACAATGCAGGCAGAGCCGTGCAGCAGCGTGGGGAGCGACCTGCCTGCGAGCAGGGTCAGATATCGCTCCTTTAACTGCTGCGCGGCCACCATATGAGGGGATGTGGGAGGGAGGAGCAGCTGGGAGACGGGAGCGGGGCAGCGTATGGGATTGCAGGGGGGCGGGGACGCAGGGACACAGATGCGGGAAAAACGGGCAAGGGCCACGGGAGAATTGGGCACAGGAAGGAAAAACACGTTTGGGCAAGAAAACAAGTACAGGCACATAGGAATAAAAACAAGTCTGGGCAAGAAAGCAAGTACAGGCACAGGGGAATAAAACAAGTCTGGGCAAGAAAGCAAGTTAGGCACAGGGGAATAAAAACAAGTCTGGGCAAGAAAGCAAGTACATGCACAGGGGAATACATACACGTCTGGGCAAGAAAGCAAGTACAGGCACAGGGGAATAAAAACAAATCTGGGCAAGAATGCAAGTTAGGCACAGGGGAATAAAAACACATCTGGGCAAGAAAGCAAGTACAGGCACAGGGGAATAAAAACAAGTCTGGCAAGAAAGCAAGTTAGGCACGGGGAAAAAATACAAGATTAGGCAAAAACAATGCAGGCAGAACTGTGCAGCAGCGTGGGGAGTGACCTGCCTGTGGGCACTTAATTGTAGTAAAGTACACTACATGTACCCAGGGGCTGTAAATTAAATGCTACTAAGCTGTGCCATTCGAGCTGGGAAGTTGTTGTAGTCATTGGCAGATAGCACTACATGAGATGCAAGAGTCTATGTGAATAATGTATAAATATAGAACATGCAATTGATGACTTTTAGATTACGCATCTTTTAACTGTTTTAATTGTATTTAATTGTGTATAATGGGAATAATTCTTGCTATGTATTTGCAAAGATTGTAACTAATCAAACAAAATAAAATATCTTATCTACTAGTGGGCCTGCAGCTATCATTTTGCCACCCACGTAAGTAGCCCTCTAACAATAGCTCAGTTCTGCCACTTCAGTAAGTGCAATTTTCACTGCCATTTCTACCTAGCAAGAAACACCTCTTGCTAGGCCTAACCCTTTCCTTTTTTATAAATATAGGTCCCTCTTAAGGTAGGACCTGGACAACCCAAGGGGCAGGGTACATTTTATTTAAAATGTACAGGATGTACTCTTACGTTTTGCATACCCTGGTAGTGATAAACTCAAAAATGTGTTTTTCACTTCAAGGCCTATCTCTTCCAATGGCTAATATTGGTATTACCTTATTACCCTTTTTAAGTGTTATTCTCAATTGTGAAGAGATGGACTTTTCAAGTTTGGTGCCTCTGGACTCACAATTTAAAATCACAACGTATGGTAAAGTCGGATTTTAAATTGCAAGACTGAAAATGCCACTTTTAGGAAGTTAGCATTTTCTTACTTTAGCCATTTGGTGCCTGCTGCCTGTCTATGTTCAGTTTGGGTTGGGTAACTGCTGGGCTTTGTGTGTTACCTCTAGACAGTTATATACAAAGGAAGCTTAGGTGTGTGACTTGATGGGCCATCCTGGGAGATGGAAGAGAAGAGGCCATAGAACATAAACAAAAAACGAACACCCATCCCCATACCCCCCTCCCTGCACCCCTGCTGATGACTACGGCCACCCCCCTCGCAGCGTGCCTGACACCCAATAATAGAACCAGAAATATAGAAGGGAGAGAGAAAGAAAAGGCAAAGGACCCTACTTGTGAGGAAAATCGGAGGAGGGCATGTTACTACGGATCCCCGGTCTCCTTCCCCCGTCATGACCAACCCCGCCCCGGACTCCGTTAGATCAAAAAAGACACAGTCCCGTTAAACCTATGCGACAGTGAGAGACCAAAATAACAAGCTCAACCCTGGCCCCGTCTATCAAGTGCACAAAAGTCATTGGTTAAAGAAAGCCACGTCCACGAAGCTGAAGAAAGTGCGGCAATTCTCAATATGGATGATTGGTGACAATGGCGCCCCTCCCCGTCTCCGAAGCCAAGTGGTAGCCCATCCGCCATCTTGAAAGACCGACAGGGGAGGGGAGTCAACAAGGTCCAAAACAGCAAAGGATAAAAAGTGGACAAATCCAGAATGGGGATATCTTGCAAATGTTCCAGGGGATACACTGTCGAGGGTTTCAACGGCTCCATAGGGCGATCAGGCATAGTACAGTCAGGTAGCTCTAGTATAGTAGGAGCAAACACCGCTTCCAGCGCCGGGTCAAGACAAGTCTCAGAGAAAGATCCTAAAATGCAGGCTGAGTGCCGGGGCGTGGGTATCAAGTCAGGGTCCCTTCTCAGAACTGTGAGGCCATCAGTCGCAGACAACAAGCTGCAAGTCCGGACTGCAATGGTTCCTCTGAGTGCCATGAGTGCCTCCAGCACCGTTCGCAATGACGGGCCAGGTCTAGTCTGCTCCGCTAGCTGCATTTCTTCCTCCAGCATGGTAATCCCCACGGAGTGGCGCCTTCTCCGGGGCAAAATTAGACGGAGCAGGAGTAAGCCATGAGGGACTGAAGTTTAGCAATCAATAATACGCAGCGAGGCACCGACCCGGGAGGATCGACGAGCGATTGCCGAACCCCCGGTCAGGGACCCCCGCGACACATCACCGCGCGTCACTCGTCTCCTCACCTACTATTGAAACACCAGGCAGTTGGCAGTAGCATACCAATCAAAAGTCCGAATGTTCCGGAGAGCGGACCCTACCACATTCGGCAGTCCGTTGTTGTTCAACTCGGACCCGGCAGGGCCTGCTCTTGTGACCCCGGCGTCTCCGCTGGGTTAGGCCTCACACAACCATCGACGTATCTCCGCTCCACGACTGCAGAGAAACTCCGGGACTGCACCACCAGAAAGCAGGTCAGATCACACACACCGATCCGGTGCGGGAAATCAAGATAGTCAACAGGATAACAGACCGAAAGACGGAGGTCGGAGGAGCCGGGAGACTATGCGGCCATCTAGGTTGGTGACGTAGCTCCTCCCCCCCTTGATGTATTCTTTAACCAACCTTTCATATTTGCCTTCTGGTATGTGTTTTAGGTAAGACTGAAAATGGAAAATTATAACCGGCAGAATGATTGTTCCATGTATAATCCATTCAGTAGCTGTTTTTTTTGCCACTGTAAATGGTAATCTTTCCAGTTTTCCAATGCTCAGCACTGTATAGGCTGCTCCCCTTTGTGCCAGTTTGATCTGTTTATCAGTGAGATTGAATTCTGAAAACAGTGACGTAGTATTGATTAAACGCCAAGGCACGGATAACTGACAAAATATTGAGTAAAAAATATAGACTTCCTAAAATATCGATTCCAAAATATCGAATGCAAAAAATATCAAATTCCTATCTACAAACAGGTAAGTACAAAATATTGTTGTAAAAAATATAGTCAAAATATTGAATTTTTTTAAAAGTCTTAAAAGTAATTTAAAATTAATAAAATAATAAATATAATTATTGAAACATACTCAAAAATACTTAAATAAACTTAAAATTATTAAAAAACGTAATTTAAGTTATAAAAAATATATATATATATATATATTAACATAATATTAATAAAAAATATACAATATTTTTTCCGTAGGATAGCGGGAATGTAAAATTTTCTATTACCACTCCAGTAGGGAAAGCGTTGGATAGCGTAGGGGTGAGAATTACTATTCCCACTCCAGAGAGTGCAACAGTAAGGAAAGCGTTGGATAGCGTAGGGGTAAAAATTACTATTCCCACTCCAGAGAGTGCAACAGTAGGGAAAGCGTTGGATAGCGTAGGGGTAAAAATTACAATTCCCACTCCAGAGAGTGCAACAGTAGGGAAAGCGTTGGATAGCATTGGGGTAAAAATTACTATTCCCACTCCAGAGAATGCAACAGTAGGGAAAGCGTTGGATAGCGTAGGGGTAAAAATTACTATTCCCACTCCAGAGAGTGCAACAGTAGGGAAAGCGTTGGATAGCGTAATGGTACAAATTACTATTCCTCTCCAGAGAGTGCAACAGTAGGGAAAGCGTTGGATAGCGTAGGGGTAAAAATTACTATTCCCACTCCAGAGAGTGCAACAGTAGGGAAAGTAATGATTTAATATATTAATAAAAATAAATTAAATATCAATACCAATAAAAAATTTATAAAAATTAATTACCATTTTAATATTATATAATAAATAATCAAATGAAAATACAAATACATTTTAGTTATTCAATTTACCTATTCTTAATTAAACTAATTAATAATAAAAATGAATACCAATTACTAATTAATTAACAGTAAATAAATTATCAATACAGAAAAAATATTTTTAAATGCAATTAATTATAAATAAATTATTCCCCACTCGAGACCCCTATAAACTCACAAGCCGCTACACAAAATAAATGTATAAAATTAACATAAGTATCAATTAATCATAATAAAAATGAATTACTAATTAAATATTAATTACCAATGATTTCAAAATTAATACCAATAAATACATAACATTATTTAATTAATTACAATTAAATTACTCCCCACCCTATTCCCCTATAAACCCACAACCCGCTACAGAAAATAAATTAATACAATTAACATAATTATCAATTAATCAATTAATAAAAATTAATTACCAATTAAAAATGTATTCCCAATTAATTCAAAATAATTACCAATAATTACATAAAATTATTTAATTAATTACAATTAAATTACTTCCCACCCTATTCCCCTATAAACCCACAACCCGCTACAGAATTAAATTGCGCAAAAATTAAATAACATAAAATTCATTACTTAAAATAAATTACAAAAATAATACACACTTTTCACACATACAACACTTAAAAAATTCGATATAATTAAAAATTCAATATTTTGACTTTCTATATTTTAAAAATCGATATTAAATTACTTACCTTCAATTCGATATTTTTCACCACTATATTCTGTCCTTTCGATATTGTGTCCATTCTATATTTTGAATTCGATATTTTGTGTAGTTACCGTTGCAACATGACCAACTCTTGTTCCATGATGTCTATGGCAGAAGACACAATGCTGTCCAATGAATATATCCTGGACGACAGAGTTGTTAACCCTTTGTCAACTACAGAGAGAGATTTCTCTAAATTAATAAGATCAATTTCTCGTATTCGTTCTGCAGTCTCTGCTTGCGTAATCTTCCATATTTCGTTATATGCAGCATATATACCGGCATATATGAAACGTTTTTGACACGGTTTTCTTGGTCCTAACAAGAATTCCCTAAGGTCTGCGCCATCTTTAAGCAAAGATAAGTGTTGTTTTACATCCTGTAGTGTAGCTTTCTGTAGCCAATCAAGGCATAGCTTCCCTACACTGTATGATGTTATTACCCCAGGATGCTGTCTTTGAATATATCTTGAGTCTGGCCTATTGATTTTGAAACCTTCAGTTTTGTTCAGGAATCGATCTTGACAGTTATTTATTTCTATGGGCCAGAGCAACCATTTGTTCCAATCTGGATCTGATCTGTTGTGATGCAAAACATTATGTACGTCGACCTCCCCCCTTCCCCCCCCCCCGAAGTGTTATTACTCTCAGGCGTAGGTGTCTTTGAGCTTGGCTAACCCAAGGCAAAACGTTTGTTGGACAGTGTCATTCAAAAACATAATTTGCTCAGGGATGATACAGGCTCTAAACAAAGCTTCTACCATTTGCACTTGCCAATCTTTTTAACCCCTGACAGATTTTGTCTCAATGTTGTCTTTCCAAAAGACGAAACCCTGTCTAGACAGTTGGACATAAAAGGCTGCAAAATAAATCTGTTTTGTATTGGTCAACATAATTTTAATTCCTGTCGTGTTTACATTTCTAAAGTAAAATGTTTCTGCATTGGATACATTGAATCCTGAAAAATATGGAAACTTATTCGCAAAAGTTTTTAAGCTACCCTGTGGTGGTGTAGGACAATGTTCCCATTGGATATACATATATACATTTGTAGGCATTGCAGATTTGTGCAAGAAATGATGACCATAATGGTTATAACAATACATTTGTTCATAGTCTGATGAACCAGGCCGAAGGGGTGGATCCGAGGATGAGGACCTCCATCTTGTCCGAGTTCAGCTTCAGTTGGCTGTCCTCATCCACTTAGCGACTGCCTTCATTTCTTCATGAAGGTTGTTTTTTTTTTTTAAATTTTTGAAAACCTTTATTGTGCACAAAGTCAGTACAAATACGGGCCTACAACCGTCCGGCCGGCCACGAACTCACATGAAGCACAAGTGCATGCAATACGGTGACAGGGTAATGCAGTCGAGCAGCAAGTGTAGCGTAAAGTACAGAGCAGGAAACACCACAGTACCCAGGCGCAGGAGCAATGCAGGTTAATTTTGAACTTTTTAAGCGACTATTTAGATCAGAACACAGTACTCCGCACATAAGCTAGTAAAAGATAAAAAACAGGTCCGTGTAGGTGGGACTTGACTAGGAACAGCAGCACCAAACAGTTCGATTCACCACATGCCAGTCCCGACCAGAGGAGGGTCACAAACGAGTCACGCCACCAGAAAGCTGTTTCAACGACCCCTAAACATGTGCGCCGCCACCCATCCCCCAGTATGCCTAACACCGACCAGAGAAAAAGGAAAAATCATAGAAGAGCAAAAAAGGCACCATAGAAAAAAAACTCCTCGAACCAATAAGTAACCCCCCACCCTACACACATGCAGAGGCTATGGCCTGCCCCCCCCCTAGCAGAGTGTCTGTCGCCCCAAAAAACCCGAAATATAGCGAGAGTAGAGAAAGGAAGAAGAAGAGAAAGCAAAGGGAAAAAGAAAAAGAAAAATAACCCTGTGACTTGGAGAGTAGGAACAGTAAACCATCCCCGAACTCCCACAAGAGTGAAAACCGGGAGGAGGACCAATCGTATATACATACAGACTCCGCCAGCCTAAATAACAGTTCCCGCCCCCACAATAGTATCAAGCAAAGCAACAAACAGTAAATCAGTCAGGGCGAATCAATGGACAGTCCGTAAAAATCAGGCCTAGGTCAAGAACCACCGTGCCTCCCCCCCATCCGCCCGGCTATCAAACCATAGAAAGTCTCCTAGCCCTGGCCCGTTCTGGGACACGGCCCCTCACCCCTCTTGCATGGTAGTCCAGTGCGGTCCAGGAAGACGTTAGGAAATGGCCGCTCTAAGGAGGGGGGGCGATGCGTAGACAAAGGAGAAATGGCGTCCGCTCCCAGGATACTGGTGTCCCTCGGTATCAATCCCCTCTAGCATGTCCAAGCCGCCAGAGTCACAAATCAAAGCAAACCAAACTCGCGACAAGAGTGTAGTTGAAAAACCAGGAGGGTAATCCACCGGTAGCCGACTGTCCCCCATCGCAGACTGTAGCACACAGTTGAGCTCGGAGCTAGGGGGAAACTCTGTAGCGACGACCGAGCTGTAAATTGGCAACAATCCGCTACTCTCCACCGGTGTAGTAACTGTAGCATCCACTGTATCCCTCCGAGGAAATGCCGCGGCAGCAGACTGTGGCAGCTCCCCCCTGGAGCTCCGTGGAGGACAAGACCCTTGCTCCTGTCCGAAGGCTCGGGCGCAAGCATCGAGCCGCACCCCCAACTCGGTGTATGTGGTCTTCATCGCTAATGCCAACTCACCCAGGGCTGCCAGCACGTCTCCAAGAGTGAAGTCAGGCAGAAATGTCCCCGTTCCCGCACACCCATGGGGGGGGCCTGCCACGGCCCCTTCAGGATCAATGCGCTCGCTATGCCGTGGGGTGACTAGGTAAAGGTCCGCACCATGGCGAGCCACCGGCGTCGCCATCTTGTCTTCTCCCCAACGAGACGCTGTGGGGTGGGGAACGGGGAAAATCACGGGGCGCGATGTTGGTGTCGGATCAGTCCCCGGGCGTGCAGCAGTCCGCCCGAGTTGGGGCAGTGCCTGTGGGTCCATAGCAAGCAATGAGGCAAGCAGCGCCTGGTGGGGATTGCAGTTAGCGACCAGTGGGACGAGGAGAGCAGCGCCAAGACATGGCGGCCGGGAACAAAGGACTCGCCGGGTAACACTTCTTCTCCCTGCCACCGCACTGCAGGAAGCGTGTACAGCGTTCACCAGCGGCAGGCAGCGCCAAGGGTGCGCTCCTGCGAGGAAGCGCCGTCCAGTCGCGCCACCCCCACAGCGGATCGGCTGTGCAGCGTTTGCGGGGTCTGGGCGCGTTGTAGTGCGAGCTGGTTCCCGGGCCGGGGCGAATCGTTCCGTAGCTGGCGATCCCGGGCGAGTGGAGAGGCCGGCGGATCACCGGTGACAGCAGCGCCGTGTCCCGCACCTTCTAGGACGAAAACAGGTGAGCGAAGCTAGCAGGATTATGGTGCGGGATTCCGGGGCCGGCGGAGCCGAGAGCTGCGCGTCCGATCAGGTCGCCATCTTGGCTCCTCCCCATGAAGGTTGGTTTTGACGGTGTGGGGGTCTTTGGTGAGGGTGAAGATCAGCTGGGTGTCATCAGTGTAGGAGATGATGTTGAGGTCGTGCCGACGGGCAACGCGGGCGAGCAGTGCGATGTAGATGTTAAACAGAGTTGGGCTGAGGGATGAGCACTGGGGTACGCCGCAGATGATCTTGGTGGCTTCGGAGCGGAAGGGGGGAAGGCGGACGCGCTGTGTTCTGCCGGAGAGGAAGGAGGTGGTCCAGTCCAGGGTCTTCTCTTGGATCCTGGCGTTGTGGAGGCATGTTCGTACTGTGTGGTGGCAGACCGTGTCGAAGGCGGCTGACAGGTCCAGGAGGATGAGGGCCACCGTTTCTCCATTGTCCAGCAGGGACTTGATGTCATCGGTGGCGGCGATGAGGGCAGTCTCGGTGCTGGGGTTGCTGTGGAACCTGGACTGGGAAGGGTCCAGAATGTTGTTCTCCTCGAGGTAGCGGGTCAGTTGTTCGTTGACGGTATTCTCGATGACCTTTGCCGGGATTGGGAGACGGGAGATGGGCCGTAAATTCTTGAGGTCCTTGGGGTCCACCATGGGTTTCTTGAGTAAGGCGTTGATCTCAGCGTGCTTCCAGCTCTCCGGGAAAGTTGCTGTCTCGAAGGAGGTGTTGATGACTTTCTGGAGATGGGGTGCAATGGATGTGCTGGATTTGTTGAAGATGTGGTGTGGGCATGAGTCTGACGGAGATCCAGACTGGATTGTGATCATGATCTTGATGGTGTCATCGCAATTGATGTTGGTCCAGGAGAGCAGGCAGTTGGTGCGGGTGGTGGTCGTGGGAGCGGAGGTCTCAGTGGTTGTCGGGGCGGTCGTGGCGTTGAAGCTTTCGTGGATATCTGCGATCTTGCGATGGAAGAAGGTGGCCAGAGAGTCGCACAGATCTTGCGAGGGTGGGACGTCATTGGTGTTGGAGCTGGGGTTGGAGAGATCCTTCACGATGTTGAAGAGCTCTTTGCTGTTGTGCGCGTTGTTGTCTAGGCGGTCTTTGAAGGGGGCCCTTTTGGCGGATCTGATGAGGGGAAGGTGTCTGCGGGTGGCCTTTCTTGGGGGTTGCGTGGCTGTCCGGTGTTCGTTCACGGAGCCAGATCTTCTCCAGCTTTCGGCATGTTTGCTTGGAGGCCCGGAGGTCTTCAGTGAACCAGCTGGCTTTCTTGTTGGTGTGACTGTTGGAGGGTTTCTTGATTGGGGCAAGGGTGTTGGCGCAGTCGTTGATCCACTTTCTGAAGTTGCAGGCGGCGGGGTTGATGGGGTCAGCGGGTGGGCTCTGGGCGAGGGTAGTGGTTAGCTGGTCTACGGTGAGTTTGCTCCAGCAGCGGTGAGGCATCTGTTGGGTGTGGTGGTGCGTGGTGGGTTTCTTGAAGGTGAAGTGGATGCAGCGATAGTCGGTCCAGTGGAGTTCGGTGGTGTGGTTGAAGGATACGTGGGGGCTTGCGGAGAAGATGTCAAGTCAAGTCAAGTCAAAAGATTTATATAGCGCGCTACATACCCAGAGGGTCTCAAGGCGCTTGAAGAAGGGTGGGGAGTTACTTGTCGAATATCCACGTTTTGAGTTGCTTTCTGAATGCTAGGTGGTTCTGAGTAAGGCGAAGGTGAGTGGGAAGTGAGTTCCAAGTTTTAGCTGCTAGGTAGGAGAAGGATCTACCTCCCATGGTGGTTTTGTTGATGCGAGGTACAGTGGCAAGGGCTTGGTTGGAGGATCGTAGCTGGCGGGAGGGGGTGTAGAAGGATAGTCGTGTGTTGAGGCATTCGGGTCCGATTTCGTAGAGTGATTTGTGTGCGTGGGTTAGGAGCCGGAAAGTGATCCTCTTATTGACGGGGAGCCAGTGGAGGTTTTTCAGGTGATCAGAGATGTGTTCTTTACGCGGGATGTCTAATATGAGCCTGGCTGAGGCGTTCTGGATGCGTTGTAGTTTTTTCTGGAGTTTTGCGGTGGTGCCGGCGTAGAGGGTGTTTCCGTAGTCCAGTCGGCTCGTGACCAGAGCGTGGGTGACTGTTTTTCTAGTTTCGGTAGGGATCCAGCGAAATGTTTTTTTGAGCATGCGAAGAATGTTGAAGCAAGATGAAGAAACGGCGTTGACTTGTCTGTTCATCGAGAGTGAGGAATCCAGGATGACGCCCAGGTTCCGTGCGTGGTCCGTCGGGATGGGTGCTTTTCCAAGGGCCTCTGGCCATCAAGAGTCGCCCCAGGCGGAGGGGGAGGTACCTAAGATGAGGACTTCTGTTTTGTCTGAGTTCAATTTCAGACGGCTGTGCTTCATCCATTTGGCTACTTCTTTCATTCCTTCGTGTAGGTTGGTTTTGGCCGTGTTAGGGTCTCTGGTGAGTGATAGGATCAGTTGAGTGTTGTCGGCGTAGGAGATGATGTTGAGGTTATGTTGGCGTGCGATGGCCGCGAGGGGGCTCATGTAAACGTTGAAGAGGGTGGGACTGAGTGAGGACCCTTGAGGTACGCCGCAGATGACTTCAGTGGCCTCTGACTTGAATGATGGAAGGCGGACTCTCTGGGTTCTTCCGGAGAGGAACGAGGTGATCCATTCCAGTGCTTTTCCTTGGATTCCGATGTTTTTGAGGCGCTGTAGAAGGGTGCTATGGCAGACTGTGTCGAAGGCTGCGGAGAGGTCGAGGAGGATGAGGGCGACTGTGTCTCCATTATCCAGTAGAGTTCGAATGTCGTCTGTTGCTGCGATGAGGGCGGTTTCGGTGCTGTGCTTGGCTCGGAAGCCGGACTGTGAGGAGTCGAGGGATTTGTTGGTTTCGAGGAATGCGGCGAGCTGGTTGTTGACAGCTTTCTCGATGACTTTGGCCGGGAATGGAAGGAGTGAGATAGGGCGATAGTTTTTGAGTTCGGTGGGGTCAGCTGTGGGTTTCTTCAGGAGGGCGCTGAGTTCGGCATGTTTCCAGCTTTCCGGGAAGGTTGCGGAGTTGAGGGAGCAGTTGATGACGTCTCGGAGGTGCGGTGCAATAATGGAGTCTGCTTTGTTAAAGATGTGGTGAGGGCAAGGGTCTGTGGGGGATCCTGAGTGGATAGAGTTCATCAGACGGATGGTGTCCTCAGTGGAGATTGGCTTCCAGTCATTGAGGATGTTCAGGGGGGTGGGGGTCCTGCAGGGGATTGGGTGGGTTGGTCTCCGGGTTGGTTGTCGAAGCTGTTGTGGATGTCTGCAATTTTGTTGTGGAAGAATGAGGCTAGGGAGTCGCAGAGGGCTTGAGAGGGGGTGATGTCGTTGGAGTTGGCTGAGGGGTTGGTAAATTCCTTGACGATGTTGAATAATTCCTTGCTGTTGTGGGCGTTGTTATCTAGACGGTCCTTGAAGGCTGCTTTCTTGGCATTTCGGATTAGTTGGTGGTGTATGCGGGTGGTGTTTTTGAAGGCGTCCTTGGTGCTGGTGGTTGGGTCTTTTTTCCAGGCCTTCTCGAGGGAGCGACAGAGTTTCTTGGATTTCTTAAGGTCATCGTTGAACCAGGAGGCCTTCTTGCTGCCTAGTTTGATTTGTCGTTTTTTCAGTGGTGCTAGGATGTCGGCGCTGTTGGATAGCCATTGGGTGAGGTTGGTGGCTGCTTGGTCTGGGTTTGAGGAGTGGGCGGGGGGCTTTTGAAGAAGCGATGAGGAGATCTGGTCGATGGTGATTTTGTTCCAGTTTCTTTGCAGAGTGGGTTGGGGGTGGTTGTTGGATGTGGGCTTGTTGTAGGTGAAGTGAACGCAGCTGTGGTCAGTCCAAAGGAGAGCTGTGGTGTGGCTGAAGGAAACATGTTTGCTGGAGGTGAAGATAGGGTCGAGTGTGTGACCTGCGACGTGGGTGGGGGTAGTGACAAGTTGTTTAAGTCCGAGGTTTGCGAGGTTGTCCAAAAGGGTGGTGGTGTTGCGGTCGTTGTTCTTTTCAAGGTGAAAGTTGAGGTCTCCCAAAAGGATGTAGTCCTCGGAGGGGAGCGCGTGTGGAGTGATGAAGTCCGTGATGTCTTCACTAAATTGTGCGCGGGGTCCTGGTGGCCTGTAAAGGAGGGTGCCTCTGAGTGTGGTCTTGGGGTCGATGTGGATCTGGAAGTGAAGGTGTTCAGAGTTGGCGAGATTGACGTCCGAGCTGGTTGAGATGCGGATGGATTTCTTATGGACGATAGCGATGCCTCCTCCTGTGTGGCCGGTACGGTCCTTGCGAATGATCTTATAGCCTTCCGGGATGGCAATGGTGATGTCTGGGGCTGAAGAGGCATTCATCCATGTTTCTGTTAGGAAGGCGACGTCCGGAGAGATGGTGTCGAGTAGATTCCAGAGGTCAATGGCGTGTCTGTGGACCGAGCGGGTGTTGAGCAGGATGCATTGTAGGTGGTTGGGATCGGGTATCTGTTGTGTGTTCGTAGATGAGGAGTTGTTCTTGGTGCCGTCGAACTTGCAGGAGTAGCAGGAAAAGGGTGTGGGGGTCTTTGGTGAGGGTGAAGATCAGCTGGGTGTCATCAGTGTAGGAGATGATGTTGAGGTCGTGCCGACGGGCAACGCGGGCGAGCAGTGCGATGTAGATGTTAAACAGAGTTGGGCTGAGGGATGAGCACTGGGGTACGCCGCAGATGATCTTGGTGGCTTCGGAGCGGAAGGGGGGAAGGCGGACGCGCTGTGTTCTGCCGGAGAGGAAGGAGGTGGTCCAGTCCAGGGTCTTCTCTTGGATCCTGGCGTTGTGGAGGCATGTTCGTACTGTGTGGTGGCAGACCGTGTCGAAGGCGGCTGACAGGTCCAGGAGGATGAGGGCCACCGTTTCTCCATTGTCCAGCAGGGACTTGATGTCATCGGTGGCGGCGATGAGGGCAGTCTCGGTGCTGGGGTTGCTGTGGAACCTGGACTGGGAAGGGTCCAGAATGTTGTTCTCCTCGAGGTAGCGGGTCAGTTGTTCGTTGACGGTATTCTCGATGACCTTTGCCGGGATTGGGAGACGGGAGATGGGCCGTAAATTCTTGAGGTCCTTGGGGTCCACCATGGGTTTCTTGAGTAAGGCGTTGATCTCAGCGTGCTTCCAGCTCTCCGGGAAAGTTGCTGTCTCGAAGGAGGTGTTGATGACTTTCTGGAGATGGGGTGCAATGGATGTGCTGGATTTGTTGAAGATGTGGTGTGGGCATGAGTCTGACGGAGATCCAGACTGGATTGTGATCATGATCTTGATGGTGTCATCGCAATTGATGTTGGTCCAGGAGAGCAGGCAGTTGGTGCGGGTGGTGGTCGTGGGAGCGGAGGTCTCAGTGGTTGTCGGGGCGGTCGTGGCGTTGAAGCTTTCGTGGATATCTGCGATCTTGCGATGGAAGAAGGTGGCCAGAGAGTCGCACAGATCTTGCGAGGGTGGGACGTCATTGGTGTTGGAGCTGGGGTTGGAGAGATCCTTCACGATGTTGAAGAGCTCTTTGCTGTTGTGCGCGTTGTTGTCTAGGCGGTCTTTGAAGGGGGCCCTTTTGGCGGATCTGATGAGGGGAAGGTGTCTGCGGGTGGCCTTTCTTGGGGGTTGCGTGGCTGTCCGGTGTTCGTTCACGGAGCCAGATCTTCTCCAGCTTTCGGCATGTTTGCTTGGAGGCCCGGAGGTCTTCAGTGAACCAGCTGGCTTTCTTGTTGGTGTGACTGTTGGAGGGTTTCTTGATTGGGGCAAGGGTGTTGGCGCAGTCGTTGATCCACTTTCTGAAGTTGCAGGCGGCGGGGTTGATGGGGTCAGCGGGTGGGCTCTGGGCGAGGGTAGTGGTTAGCTGGTCTACGGTGAGTTTGCTCCAGCAGCGGTGAGGCATCTGTTGGGTGTGGTGGTGCGTGGTGGGTTTCTTGAAGGTGAAGTGGATGCAGCGATAGTCGGTCCAGTGGAGTTCGGTGGTGTGGTTGAAGGATACGTGGGGGCTTGCGGAGAAGATGTCAAGTCAAGTCAAGTCAAAAGATTTATATAGCGCGCTACATACCCAGAGGGTCTCAAGGCGCTTGAAGAAGGGTGGGGAGTTACTTGTCGAATATCCACGTTTTGAGTTGCTTTCTGAATGCTAGGTGGTTCTGAGTAAGGCGAAGGTGAGTGGGAAGTGAGTTCCAAGTTTTAGCTGCTAGGTAGGAGAAGGATCTACCTCCCATGGTGGTTTTGTTGATGCGAGGTACAGTGGCAAGGGCTTGGTTGGAGGATCGTAGCTGGCGGGAGGGGGTGTAGAAGGATAGTCGTGTGTTGAGGCATTCGGGTCCGATTTCGTAGAGTGATTTGTGTGCGTGGGTTAGGAGCCGGAAAGTGATCCTCTTATTGACGGGGAGCCAGTGGAGGTTTTTCAGGTGATCAGAGATGTGTTCTTTACGCGGGATGTCTAATATGAGCCTGGCTGAGGCGTTCTGGATGCGTTGTAGTTTTTTCTGGAGTTTTGCGGTGGTGCCGGCGTAGAGGGTGTTTCCGTAGTCCAGTCGGCTCGTGACCAGAGCGTGGGTGACTGTTTTTCTAGTTTCGGTAGGGATCCAGCGAAATGTTTTTTTGAGCATGCGAAGAATGTTGAAGCAAGATGAAGAAACGGCGTTGACTTGTCTGTTCATCGAGAGTGAGGAATCCAGGATGACGCCCAGGTTCCGTGCGTGGTCCGTCGGGATGGGTGCTTTTCCAAGGGCCTCTGGCCATCAAGAGTCGCCCCAGGCGGAGGGGGAGGTACCTAAGATGAGGACTTCTGTTTTGTCTGAGTTCAATTTCAGACGGCTGTGCTTCATCCATTTGGCTACTTCTTTCATTCCTTCGTGTAGGTTGGTTTTGGCCGTGTTAGGGTCTCTGGTGAGTGATAGGATCAGTTGAGTGTTGTCGGCGTAGGAGATGATGTTGAGGTTATGTTGGCGTGCGATGGCCGCGAGGGGGCTCATGTAAACGTTGAAGAGGGTGGGACTGAGTGAGGACCCTTGAGGTACGCCGCAGATGACTTCAGTGGCCTCTGACTTGAATGATGGAAGGCGGACTCTCTGGGTTCTTCCGGAGAGGAACGAGGTGATCCATTCCAGTGCTTTTCCTTGGATTCCGATGTTTTTGAGGCGCTGTAGAAGGGTGCTATGGCAGACTGTGTCGAAGGCTGCGGAGAGGTCGAGGAGGATGAGGGCGACTGTGTCTCCATTATCCAGTAGAGTTCGAATGTCGTCTGTTGCTGCGATGAGGGCGGTTTCGGTGCTGTGCTTGGCTCGGAAGCCGGACTGTGAGGAGTCGAGGGATTTGTTGGTTTCGAGGAATGCGGCGAGCTGGTTGTTGACAGCTTTCTCGATGACTTTGGCCGGGAATGGAAGGAGTGAGATAGGGCGATAGTTTTTGAGTTCGGTGGGGTCAGCTGTGGGTTTCTTCAGGAGGGCGCTGAGTTCGGCATGTTTCCAGCTTTCCGGGAAGGTTGCGGAGTTGAGGGAGCAGTTGATGACGTCTCGGAGGTGCGGTGCAATAATGGAGTCTGCTTTGTTAAAGATGTGGTGAGGGCAAGGGTCTGTGGGGGATCCTGAGTGGATAGAGTTCATCAGACGGATGGTGTCCTCAGTGGAGATTGGCTTCCAGTCATTGAGGATGTTCAGGGGGGTGGGGGTCCTGCAGGGGATTGGGTGGGTTGGTCTCCGGGTTGGTTGTCGAAGCTGTTGTGGATGTCTGCAATTTTGTTGTGGAAGAATGAGGCTAGGGAGTCGCAGAGGGCTTGAGAGGGGGTGATGTCGTTGGAGTTGGCTGAGGGGTTGGTAAATTCCTTGACGATGTTGAATAATTCCTTGCTGTTGTGGGCGTTGTTATCTAGACGGTCCTTGAAGGCTGCTTTCTTGGCATTTCGGATTAGTTGGTGGTGTATGCGGGTGGTGTTTTTGAAGGCGTCCTTGGTGCTGGTGGTTGGGTCTTTTTTCCAGGCCTTCTCGAGGGAGCGACAGAGTTTCTTGGATTTCTTAAGGTCATCGTTGAACCAGGAGGCCTTCTTGCTGCCTAGTTTGATTTGTCGTTTTTTCAGTGGTGCTAGGATGTCGGCGCTGTTGGATAGCCATTGGGTGAGGTTGGTGGCTGCTTGGTCTGGGTTTGAGGAGTGGGCGGGGGGCTTTTGAAGAAGCGATGAGGAGATCTGGTCGATGGTGATTTTGTTCCAGTTTCTTTGCAGAGTGGGTTGGGGGTGGTTGTTAAATGTGGGCTTGTTGTAGGTGAAGTGAACGCAGCTGTGGTCAGTCCAAAGGAGAGCTGTGGTGTGGCTGAAGGAAACATGTTTGCTGGAGGTGAAGATAGGGTCGAGTGTGTGACCTGCGACGTGGGTGGGGGTAGTGACAAGTTGTTTAAGTCCGAGGTTTGCGAGGTTGTCCAAAAGGGTGGTGGTGTTGCGGTCGTTGTTCTTTTCAAGGTGAAAGTTGAGGTCTCCCAAAAGGATGTAGTCCTCGGAGGGGAGCGCGTGTGGAGTGATGAAGTCCGTGATGTCTTCACTAAATTGTGCGCGGGGTCCTGGTGGCCTGTAAAGGAGGGTGCCTCTGAGTGTGGTCTTGGGGTCGATGTGGATCTGGAAGTGAAGGTGTTCAGAGTTGGCGAGATTGACGTCCGAGCTGGTTGAGATGCGGATGGATTTCTTATGGACGATAGCGATGCCTCCTCCTGTGTGGCCGGTACGGTCCTTGCGAATGATCTTATAGCCTTCCGGGATGGCAATGGTGATGTCTGGGGCTGAAGAGGCATTCATCCATGTTTCTGTTAGGAAGGCGACGTCCGGAGAGATGGTGTCGAGTAGATTCCAGAGGTCAATGGCGTGTCTGTGGACCGAGCGGGTGTTGAGCAGGATGCATTGTAGGTGGTTGGGATCGGGTATCTGTTGTGTGTTCGTAGATGAGGAGTTGTTCTTGGTGCCGTCGAACTTGCAGGAGTAGCAGGAAAAGGGTCCATGGGTGTGTCCAGGAGCGGCTTGGACGCAGATGGGGGAGCGGCCAGGGTTAAGGGCTAGGAGGGTGGTGGCATCGTAAGTAATGCGGGAGGGGTGGGCATTACGAGGACCAGGGGCTCTGGCGCTGGGCGCGGTCCAGGCGCGGACGGGCGTAGACGGGCTTACCTTTGGCGCACCTTCGGCGTGGCCGCAGCGCGTGGACGCTGCGCGTTGGGACATCTGACATTAATGGATAGTGGAGGGGGCAGAGGGTGGGCGGGTCAGCTGGGAGGCGGTAGCGGGGAGGCGGGGCAGGGGAAAGCACAACAACAAAATGGTGGGAGGGGTAGGAATCGAAACCAACACAGTACAATGCCAGCTATGAAGGAATGCACTGTAAGCAGTGAAAGCGCAAAGGACTAAATACTGCTACGAATATGAAAAAAGCGCTACCAAATGCAGCTACGTTAAAGCGCTACCCAAATGAGCAAAGCACACAGCACTATGAAATAAACACGAAGGCTGATTGAAGGTGCCTCAGCTGTGGGCAAAAGCATTAACTTTTAAAGCGCCACCACAATGAGCAAAGCACACAGCACTATGAAATAAACACGAAGGCTGATTGAAGGTGCCTCAGCTGTGGGCAAATGCATTAACTTTTAAAGCGCCACCACAATGAGCAAAGCACAGAGCACTATGAAATAAACACGAAGGCTGATTGAAGGTGCCTCAGCTGTGGGCAAATGCATTAACTTTTAAAGCGCCACCACAATGAGCAAAGCACACAGCACTATGAAATAAACACGAAGGCTGATTGAAGGTGCCTCAGCTGTGGGCAAAAGCATTAACTTTTAAAGCGCCACCACAATGAGCAAAGCACACAGCACTATGAAATAAACACGAAGGCTGATTGAAGGTGCCTCAGCTGTGGGCAAAAGCATTAACTTTTAAAGCGCCACCACAATGAGCAAAGCACACAGCACTATGAAATAAACATGAAGGCTGATTGAAGGTGCCTCAGCTGTGGGCAAAAGCATTAACTTTTAAAGCGCCACCACAATGAGCAAAGCACAGAGCGCTAAGAGCTGCGATACCACACACGAGGGCTGATTGGAATCGCTTCAGCTGTGGGCGCTGGGAAGAGGATTGCAGGCAGGAGCCAGGGAGCGTGGGGGAGCAACCGTTCAGGACGAGGTCCAGGCGGTGTTAAGCATGTGACCAGCGGAGTGGGTGGGTGTTGTGATGAGTTGTCTGAGTCTGAGGTTGGATAGGTTGTCAATCAGGGTGGTGGAGTTGGTGTCGTTGTTGTTCTCGAGGTAGAAGTTCAGGTCCCTGAGGAGGATGTAGCCCGTAAAGGTGAGGCTGTGTGTGCTGAAGAGCTGTGGTCGGGGCCCGGGGGACTGTAGATGAGGGTTCCTCTGAGGGTGGTGTTGGGGTCTGTGTGGATCTGGAAGTGCAGGTGTTCGGCGGTGCTGAGGGTGTCATCGGTGTTGGTGGAGACTCTGAGAGTGTTCCTGTGGATGATGGCGATTCCTCCTCCTGCTCCGTTGGTGAGGTCCCTCTGGGTGATCTTGTAGCCTTCTGGGATGGCTATGGCTATGTCAGGTGCCGAGGCGTGGTTCAGCCAGGTCTCCGTCAGGAAGGCGACGTCTGGGGAGGTTGAGCCGAGTAGGTCCCAGATTTCAACGGCATGTTTGCGGGCGGAGCGGGTGTTGAAAAGGATGCATCTGTGGTGGTTAGGTTCTTTCCTGGTCGGCAGCATGGTGGATCGGATGCTTGTGCAGCTGCAGTTCCGGCAGGTGAAATCTCTGTGGGTGTGCTTCGGGGCGGCCAGGAAGCATGTGTGTGATCGTCCGGTGTTGAGTGCGTGGAGGGTTCTGGCATCGTAGCGGTGTCGGGCGTCATGGGGTTCGCGAGGTCCAGGGGTCCTGGCGCTGGCGCGGTCCAGGCGTGGACGGGCACAGATGAGCTTGCCTTTGGCTCGCCTTCGCCGCGCTGCTTCCATATGAGGGGATGTAGGAGGGAGGAGCAGCTAGGAGGCGGGAGTGGGGTGGCACATGGGATTGCAGGGCGGGCGGGGCCGCAGGGACACAGCTGCGGAAAAAACAGGCGGGCCCCGGGACAACTGGGCACAGGAAAGAAAAACAAGTTTAGGCAAGAAAACAAGTACAGGCACAGAGGAATAATAACAAGTCTGGGCAAGAAAGCAAGTACAGGCACAGGGGAATAAAAACAAGTCTGGGCAAGAAAGCAACTTAGGCCCAGGGGAATAAAAACAAGTCTTGGCAAGAAAGCAAGTACAGGCACAGGGAAATAAAAACACGTCTGGGCAAGAAAGCAAGTAATTGCACAGGGGAATAAAAACAAGTCTGGGCAAGAAAGCAAGTTAGGCACAGGGAAAAAATACAAGATTAGGCAAAAACAATGCAGGCAGAGCCGTGCAGCAGCGTGGGGAGTGACCTGCCTGCGAGCAGGGTCAGAGGTCGCTCCTGTAACTGCTGCGCGGCCTCCATATGAGGGGATGTGGGAGGGAGGAGCAGCTGGGAGACTGGAGCGGGGCAGCGAATGGGATTGCAGGGGGGCGGGACGCAGGGACACAGTGGCGGAAAAAAACGGGCAAGGGCTACGGGAGAACTGGGCACAGGAAAGAAAAACACATTTAGGCAAGAAAACAAGTACAGGCACAGAGGAATAAAAACAAGTCTGGGCAAGAAAGCAAGGACAGGCACAGGGAAATGAAAACAAGTCTGGGCAAGAAAGCAAGTACTTGCACAGGGGAATAATAACATGTCTGGACAAGAAAGCAAGTTAGGCACAGGCAAAAAATACAAGATTAGGCAAAAATAATGCGGGCAGAGCCGTGCAGCAGCGTGGGGAGTGACCTGCCTGCGAGCAGGGTCAGATGTCGCTCCTTTAACTGCTGCGCGGCGTCCATATGATGGGATGTGGAAGGGAGGAGCAGCTGGGAGACGGGAGCGGGGCAGCGAATGGGATTGCAGGGGGGCGGGGACGCAGGACACAGCGGCGGGAAAAACGGGCAAGGGCCGCGGGAGAACTGGGCACAGGAAGGAAAAACACATTTAAGCAAGAAAACAAGTACAGGCACAGAGGAATAAAAACAAGTCTGGGCAAGAAAGCAAGTACAGGCACAGGGAACTAAAAACAAGTCTGGGCAAGAAAGCAAGTACTTGCAACAGGGAATAAAAACAAGTCTGGGCAAGAAAGCAAGTTAGGCACAGGGAAAAAATACAAGATTAGGCAAAAACAATGCGGGCAGAGCCGTGCAGCAGCGTGGGGAGTGACCTGCCTGCGAGAATGGTCAGATGTCGCTCCTTTAACTGCTGCGCGGCCTCCATATGAGGGGATGTGGAAGGGAGGAGCAGCTGGGAGACGGGAGCGGGGCAGCGAATGGGATTGCAGTGTGGAAAATAGAAAAAATGATGTACATAAGCAGCGTTCATTTCCCTTTTTCCCACTCCTCTCCCTGTATGCACCATGAATACCATAAAATATTGACCGTATCACTCCGCCAGTAAAAGCCCGTGCCCATATGTACATGACAGCCATTTTAGGCACCTTGGCCTCTTGCCCACTCATTAGAATCACTGGCTTCCCTCCTGCGCGCATTTGAGCACCCCCCTCCCACTCTCACATGCATAGACCATGAAACCCAGCACTCTGCGCGACCCTGCTATGAAAGGCAACCCTCCTGCTTGACCCAGGCACCCCCCCCATTTCCCTCTTGAAGAGGCATCCTTCGCCTCAGCTGACATAGCCCCCCAGCTGTATCTGACTGCCCCTGTTCTCTCATGTACGGGTCATAAGACCTCTCTCTCTCTCTGTGCGACTCTGACCCTGCGCGCACCCTGACCCCCTCCTTCTCCCTCACATGGACAAGTCATAAACCTTCTCCTTCTGCAAGACCCTGTCCTTGGGAGTCACGGCCGCGCCTGACCAACACCTCCTTTCCTTCCATGAATGCCCCTCTGTTGACAAGCCTTCCCTCCGCGCTCGATTGTCCACGCGGCATGAATACCACTCCTTTGATGACCCCTTCCCCCGAGTCCGACTGACCACACATGTCCGAGGCCATCGCCTAAGCCAGAGGATACCATTTACTGCACTTTATTGTATGAAGTCACTCCTCTTCAAAGGACCCACTATTGATCCTGGTCTCCCCACCCCCTGGGCTACGATCAGGCGCACACATCCTAATAATCAGCGGAACATTCAGCTGCGTCATTGCCCCCTCTCTTATCAGCAGGTCAAGGGTCCCTATTGTGAACACATGTGGGGTAGGATTGACACGAGGATTATGGGGTTATCTTTTCTTTGTTTCACAATGCTGTGACTGTAATGCCAAGTGTTTTGTAAGGTATAAAAGGCTGAGTCTCAGCTCACTTGTTAGAGCACCTCGAGACGATACCTTGTTGTCTGATCTGATGTGTTCTGCTCCGTCGGAATAAACTTCTGTTTCCTGCCTTCTGGTCTCCGGCGCCTGCCTCATTGCTTGGTAAACTTGAATGGTACAAGGGCGGTTAGCGCCGGGCAAATCCTGAGAAAGGTCCTAGCCTTACCTTTTTCCACAATTGGCGTCCCAAAGCGTGGGGCCCATCAGCGACACGTGGATCCAGTGGGAGAGGTCCCGATGACAGAGTGAACGACTGCAACGATCGGGAAGAGCTCGTGTCCGATAGACCCTCGTCTGACAGCCGATCATCCGACCTTCACTAGTTCTGAACAGACCTCTCTCGAGTGATCCACGGTCCTGACTGGGAACCATCAGGAGTGCCACGGGCATCACGAAGAAGAGAGGACGATCGGGCGCTGGATCCAGGAGACAGGAAACCGTCCATGCGGTCCGGGTAAGGTCGTGTAAACACGACGAATTGAGAAAAGATTGTTTTGTTTGGATAATACTAGTATTACGCTTTGTTGAAACCTCTGGAGATTCACTGTCTGCAAACGGGGAAAAACAAACAGGCTCTCTCTTTGCAAGCAGTGAAGGATAGGTAACGCAGACTTTTGTCCCCGTTGTAATCCGTCGTGCCTATCTTCCTCCCCCACTGTTTCCCGAACTGTCGTTCGTGGATTATTGTCTGGAGATTCTTTGTCTGCAAACAGGGAAGAACAAGGTCTCTCTTTGCAGGTAGAGAAAGAGTGGGTAGCGATAACTTTTCGTGCCCACTTATTCTCCCCACTGAATTGTTTGATTGGCCGATTATTCGGTATTGGTTCGTTTGAGGTATTCACCGCCGGCAAACAACGGAGAATAGAAATATTCTGTCTAGTCTTTGCCCGCCGTGATAAGATAGGTAGTGCAGACTTTTGTCCCCGTTGTAATCCGTCATGCCTGTCTTCTCCCCACTGGTTGGTAGCCTGTTTAGCCCGGAGCGCTTATTAGAGATGAACCATCCAGCTCCACTGGGGGGCACACCTAATAAGGACATGTTCATTAAGTGTGGACTAGTCGCTATAGCTTATAATAGGTTATGGCATAAAAATACAAGAAAAAGAGTTGAGCGAAATCAGTAGGCCACTGATGAGCCATCAACTTCGCTAAAAATAAAATAAAAACGTTAGAAATAACTCGCAATAAGAAACATAAAAATGGCGAGGGAAGACAAGCTTGACACCAAGGCAGCCACGAGGTAGCTAGGTTCCGTTGCCTATTTCTGCCCTAAACATGTCTGCTTCATTGCCCACCACGCCCAAATAACGGTCACACGAAATAGAAACAAATTCAATAGGTACCTACCCCCATTTCCGGAAGCTCCCGAAGTGCAACAGGTCCGCGGTTACGCCCATCCGGAAGGCGAGGCCTCGAGGCACGAGGGGCCCGCCTGGCCACGGTCAGTAGGAGATGATGTTGGGCAGGCGGTCCAAAGAATGACAGAGACCTCTCCATCTCTCCTCTTCTGCTGCCCTGCAGGCCACGGGGGGGGGCTGTCTTGCCTCAGCCACCGACCACCCCCCCCCCCTCTGTCTCTCGCCTGGTCCGACCCGCGAAGAAGGCCGAAGCCAAAAGCGAGAACGGCGGCGCTTGCAAGTAGTCCCGCCACATGTCAAATTCCTGGATAGTTACAGGTAGTCCCGCCACATGTCCACCTCTGGAGAGTTGGAGGTAGTCCCGCCACCTGTCAAAGAGGAAGGGGGGGGGCTGTCTTGCCTCAGCCGCCGACCACCCCCCCCATCTTCAATAGCCGGCACGGCCAATACCGAAGCGGCGGAGCCGAGGAACGGCGCGGGGTCGCTGGAAGGGGGAGGCGGCGCGAACGAGCCTCCCCCACCTCCCTTCAGGTGGAGGCTTCCAGCGACACCCCAACGCTCTTACTTAAAGAGGGTCCACAACGAAAAACGGTCTTTTGCCCAGGACGGGCACACGCCCCATGCCTTCTCTCCTCGACTTTGAAGATTCTATGAGAGCCGGGGGGCCCCCGACCCCTCCGCATGGGTGCCCCCGTCCCCCTCACTGGGAACCGCGACATCGACGCACTCCTGCCGGCGCCAGCCTCAGTTTGGAAATGGCTAAAACACAGCCAAGGTACAGACTTGTTCAGTTCCGGTGGAACACCAGAGTGACCCGGTAGGAAAATTGTTGCCGCCCTCCCCACTCTTTGACTAAATGGTCCATATTGTTAGACTGTTACCACATTGCACAAAAACTTTTTGAACTGCCAACGGAAGGTTCTGGTCCAACCATGAGTCATTGGAGACATTCTGACTATACCGGAACCTGCCTGACCTCGCCCAAAATGGCGCCGATGCACGAAACGAACTTTCAAACTCCCTGTTCACCCGGATTGCTCGAATCTTGATGCTCTGAGATACGTGTGCATTTTTGGACAATGAAAGTCGATAAGATGGATAGTGATTATGAGCTTAGAGAAGAAAAGCAATACCGATATTGATCATGTGTTTGGACAATGAACTGATTTAGGGTGGGTACTAATTATGAATGGGAACAATGAATTGGTGTAATTTAGACAGTGAACGAGCATCTGGATAATGAATTAATGAACTAATTGAAAAACTGAATTCTTGATATGCATCATGCCTGCTCTGTAGTAAAGTTCGATACGATTTTATTGCACTGCCGCACTTTATGCAATGAACTGCCATCAACTTCTTTCTTCCTATGTACAGTTCCAATCTGCTCCGTGGCTGGTCCACTGGGTTGTAGGCCTGTATTTTATACACCAGCACTTTTTATTAAAAGTATTTTGAAAAAGAAAGCATAGGTGTAGTGGTTGCATTAATGAGTTTTGAATGTATTACTACTGTGAGCAACGAGAAAATATGATGAAGGCTGAAGGTTAAAAAGGACCCGATATTTAGCAGCTAAATTATGTGTGACAGACAGCCGGAAAAGTGTTTTAGACGCTTTTAAACGACACCACAGAAATGCCACCTGATCGCCACGCTTGCACGCAACCTAAAGGGGTCGCGACCAAGCAACTCATGTAGATACGCAGATCATCAATGATTATCTATCTGACGCTACTGGTCCCTCTGGGCTTAAACGCCGAGATGGCAAAGAAATGCACTACGTGGAGATAGGTCGAGTATGTGGTAGGTAAAAACATTTCCGGATTACTGCATGCTGATGAGGTTTGAATGCTGCCCCCCACCCCTTCTTTCTCCTCCCTTCTGCAGGTCGCGTTGGAACATCGGCTGAAGTATGGGAGAACGATGATCGAACAACCGACGAAAAAGGGAAGGAGGGAATATGAGCATAGTCCTTATGACGATAAGTTTTTAGAGACATAGACTTAAATATGACTGTTCCTCCATTAGAGCATAGCGACTGAGAAAATGGACTGACATAGAAACTCGACGGGTACTGTATGACGGAAATTGACTGGAAATTAGCACGTTAGAACGGCTGGGAGGATGGACTGACATAGAGACTTGACGGGTACTGTATGACGAAAATTGACTTGAGATAACACGTTAAAGAACGTAACTAGCGTTTGACTAGGTAGGGAAAGGACAGAAGAAAAATGCAAGAGTTAGGGTTACCAAGGCTGCTGCCGTCTGGGAAGTTAGAAATGTTGCTGATGTTCAAAAATACTGCCCCCCCCCCTTCTCACATTATAGATCTAGCCAAGCTGTCCGACTGTTCTCCCGATCAATACTTGCCGTTGCCTCAGCCTGGAGAACTTCCCACCAAAGGAAGAAACTGAAAAATGATTTAAGATCCAACCATGAGTAAATAGCGCGACCAGGTTAATTTCTGATCAACTAATCGAGGTGTAAGTATTGGCAAATGAGAAGGCTCGAAGAAATAACAAACGAAAAGGGAAATGAGAGGAAAAGGAGGAAAAAGGTAAAAAGAGCTCAGCACGTAGATAAATAGGATACTAAAGATGCGCAGCATGCAGAAGTTCTGTTTGGCCAATAATTGTTTTATGTTTTGTCGTGAACTCTTTTGTATGTAACACATGTACTGTCTTCCCTTGTCTGAGTTTGTGTGTATGTAATGTACGGGTTTATGTCTTCCCTCTGTCTGCGTTTGCGTGTTACCTGACCTCTGTCGTTCTGTGTTGTGAGCACACTAAATGACCTATTTTCGTACACGTCTCTCTCTCTCTCTCTCTCTCTCTCTCTCTCCCTCTCTCTACATGTCATACGTGTACCGAATGGCTCGTTTAGGTTGCGGACGACTCTCACTCCCTACGAGAGTCCCCCTGTCCCATCCTTTTTGTATGGTAATATTGTGCCCCGTCGGCACCAGTCTGATTGGATACTTATTGAACGCGAAGGTGTTCAGCGAAATTGACCAAAACTAAAATGACTGTATCTCGCCATATTACTACCTCTCCTTTCTACAAAATGAATGAACTCGAATTGGCTGAGAAGGAAAGGACAGGTAAGACGACTAAGGTCCCCCAATTTGGCCTTTTATAGGGGAACTGTATGTCAATGGCACCTTATTTTTTTGTTCATTAGAGACAAGCGCTGAGGTCCAGATTGACCCCCAATGCCCAGATTGCCCCACCCCTTTGCACCCAAGCACGAATGCCCGAAGCGTCCTCGCCCCACTTGATTGACCCCAGCTACTGTCCCCGATATATATATATGATGACCATGAGTAACTGCAGCCCATCGAGAAACACCTGTTTGACCGTGTCTTTCAATGATTGCACACCCCGCTCTGTTTGAAAGAGTTAGCAAGCTCTAAAGGGAAATGTAAGACTGTTAAGGCTCGGGTTAGAAGGACGAGTCTCCCCTGAATGTTGTCAATCTTGGGGTTTTTGATGAAATACGCAAGTGACAGGAGTCTGACCTCTGTCCATATATGTCATGAACGAACGCCGATTAGACTTGGTGCGAACGCAGTAGAAATACCCACCTACTTACTTCATGCTAATAGACTTCTGACTATGACCAATGAGCATAACGCCAGGTGCTAGGATTGCGAGTGGAATTCAAATGTAAAAATCTCTTCTCCTGCCAGGTCTCTAAAACTTGTTTTTACCCATTTAAAGATACTCAATCACCGGAGGAGAAGGGCCGGACGTGACGCACAGCGTGGCTGCAGATCATGAGACACATGCGACCTCGACCAAAGGTGGAGCCGCAGCACAACAAGAAACGGGACGAGGCAGCAACCCTCAGAGGCGGTAAAAGAAAGGATGAAGGGCTGTCCTGAAGCTCTCTGTCCGCCAACCCACGTGTGCCTGGAGCCTCCGTCCCTCTTTTCAAGCCCGATTGATGGGCCCGCTTGCTTGTTATCCATTGCTCCCTTGGTCCCTTTGGTGTGTCCCAGGAAATCTGCCCCCACTCCGCCCTCTCACTCCCATCGACTATCGAAACAACACACCCTCTTTTCCATGCGACTCTCTGCTGAAAGGAAGAACAGCATCTAGATGGAAATGGGGTTACGCCACAGAAATATAGGTGCCAAACTTAAGGCGCCACTAAAAGGATTGGTTAGGGAACAGGACTGTGGTCTAACAGCAGAGGACTGACCGCACCCTGCAACGCGTAAGGATAGAACCGAGCTGGACCTATAGCTCCACCGCCGGTGCTCAACAGCGCCAACGAAAGGACACGGACTAGAGCCTACCAGTGATGGCTCACTACTAAAAAGACACTGTGATGAAGAGATCTTATTGAACTGATTCCGCCCTCAACTGCTTGGTCAAAATGTTCATTGGTCACATTTTTAAGTCAGAAACATTTATGCTATGTAGTGCTTTTGAAATGATAGGAACTCGACAAATGCAATTTCCTATGTACTGCATTTTGCCAATCGCACCAACTGTTGATGATTTTTATGCAATATGTTAGTATTGACAAATGCTATTTCATCAACCACATGTTTATATGTACGCCCCTTAACTAGGAAGGATAGGAAAATGAACTTCATTGTTTATATGTACCCCCATCAACTACAAAAATGAACTCTGTTATGTAAAAAGGGGCGACTGTGGAAAATAGAAAAAATGATGTACATAAGCAGCGTTCATTTCCCTTTTTCCCACTCCTCTCCCTGTATGCACCATGAATACCATAAAATATTGACCGTATCACTCCGCCAGTAAAAGCCCGTGCCCATATGTACATGACAGCCATTTTAGGCACCTTGGCCTCTTGCCCACTCATTAGAATCACTGGCTTCCCTCCTGCGCGCATTTGAGCACCCCCCTCCCACTCTCACATGCATAGACCATGAAACCCAGCACTCTGCGCGACCCTGCTATGAAAGGCAACCCTCCTGCTTGACCCAGGCACCCCCCCCATTTCCCTCTTGAAGAGGCATCCTTCGCCTCAGCTGACATAGCCCCCCAGCTGTATCTGACTGCCCCTGTTCTCTCATGTACGGGTCATAAGACCCCTCTCTCTCTCTGTGCGACTCTGACCCTGCGCGCACCCTGACCCCCTCCTTCTCCCTCACATGGACAAGTCATAAACCTTCTCCTTCTGCAAGACCCTGTCCTTGGGAGTCACGGCCGCGCCTGACCAACACCTCCTTTCCTTCCATGAATGCCCCTCTGTTGACAAGCCTTCCCTCCGCGCTCGATTGTCCACGCGGCATGAATACCACTCCTTTGATGACCCCTTCCCCCGAGTCCGACTGACCACACATGTCCGAGGCCATCGCCTAAGCCAGAGGATACCATTTACTGCACTTTATTGTATGAAGTCACTCCTCTTCAAAGGACCCACTATTGATCCTGGTCTCCCCACCCCCTGGGCTACGATCAGGCGCACACATCCTAATAATCAGCGGAACATTCAGCTGCGTCATTGCCCCCTCTCTTATCAGCAGGTCAAGGGTCCCTATTGTGAACACATGTGGGGTAGGATTGACACGAGGATTATGGGGTTATCTTTTCTTTGTTTCACAATGCTGTGACTGTAATGCCAAGTGTTTTGTAAGGTATAAAAGGCTGAGTCTCAGCTCACTTGTTAGAGCACCTCGAGACGATACCTTGTTGTCTGATCTGATGTGTTCTGCTCCGTCGGAATAAACTTCTGTTTCCTGCCTTCTGGTCTCCGGCGCCTGCCTCATTGCTTGGTAAACTTGAATGGTACAAGGGCGGTTAGCGCCGGGCAAATCCTGAGAAAGGTCCTAGCCTTACCTTTTTCCACAGCAGGGGGGCTGGGACGCAGGACACAGCGGCGGGAAAAACGGGCAAGGGCCGCGGGAGAACTGGGCACAGGAAGGAAAAACACATTTAAGCAAGAAAACAAGTACAGGCACAGAGGAATAAAAACAAGTCTGGGCAAGAAAGCGAGTACAGGCACAGGGAAATAAAAACAAGTCCGTGCAAGAAAGCAAGTACTTGCAACGGGGAATAAAAACAAGTCTGGGCAAGAAAGCAAGTTAGGCACAGGAAAAAAATACAAGATTAGGCATAAACAATGCGGGCAGAGCCGTGCAGCAGCGTGGGGAGCGACCTGCCTGCGAGCAGGGTCAGATATCGCTCCTTTAACTGCTGCGCGGCCTCCATATGAGGGGATGTGGGAGGGAGGAGCAGCTGGGAGACGGGAGCGGGGCAGCATATGGGATTGCAGGGGGGCGGGGACGCAGGGACACAGCTGCGGGAAAAACGGGCAAGGGCCACGGGAGAATTGGGCACAGGAAGGAAAAACACGTTTGGGCAAGAAAACAAGTACAGGCACAGAGGAATAAAAACAAGTCTCGGCAAGAAAGCAAGTACAGGCACAGGGGAATAAAACAAGTCGGGGCAAGAAAGCAAGTTAGGCACAGGGGAATAAAAACAAGTCTGGGCAAGAAAGCAAGTACATGCACAGGGGAATAAAAACAAGTCAGGGCAAGAAAGCAAGTACAGGCACAGGGGAATACATACACGTCTGGGCAAGAAAGCAAGTACAGGCACAGGGGAATAAAAACAAATCTGGGCAAGAATGCAAGTTAGGCACAGGGGAATAAAAACACGTCTGGGCAAGAAAGCAAGTACAGGCACAGGGGAATAAAAACAAGTCTGGCAAGAAAGCAAGTTAGGCACGGGGAAAAAATACAAGATTAGGCAAAAACAATGCAGGCAGAACTGTGCAGCAGCGTGGGGAGTTACCTGCCTGTGGGCACTTAATTGTAGTAAAGTACACTACATGTACCCAGGGGCTGTAAATTAAATGCTACTAAGCTGTGCCATTCGAGCTGGGAAGTTGTTGTAGTCATTGGCAGATAGCACTACATGAGATGCAAGAGTCTATGTGAATAATGTATAAATATAGAACATGCAATTGATGACTTTTAGATTACGCATCTTTTAACTGTTTTAATTGTATTTAATTGTGTATAATGGGAATAATTCTTGCTATGTATTTGCAAAGATTGTAACTAATCAAACAAAATAAAATATCTTATCTACTAGTGGGCCTGCAGCTATCATTGTGCCACCCACGTAAGTAGCCCTCTAACAATAGCTCAGTTCTGCCACTTCAGTAAGTGCAATTTTCACTGCCATTCCTACCTAGCAAGAAACACCTCTTGCTAGGCCTAACCCTTTCCTTTTTTATAAATATAGGTCCCTCTTGAGGTAGGACCTGGACAACCCAAGGGGGAGGGTACATTTTATTTAAAATGTACAGGATGTACTCTTACGTTTTGCATACCCTGGTAGTGATAAACTCAAAAATGTGTTTTTCACTTCAAGGCCTATCTCTTCCAATGGCTAATATTGATATTACCTTATTACCCTTTTTAAGTGTTATTCTCAATTGTGAAGAGATGGACTTTTCAAGTTTGGTGCCTCTGGACTCACAATTTAAAATCACAACGTATGGTAAAGTCGGATTTTAAATTGCAAGACTGAAAATGCCACTTTTAGAAAGTTAGCATTTTCTTACTTTAGCCATTTGGTGCCTGCTGCCTGTCTATGTTCAGTTTGGGTTGGGTAACTGCTGGGCTTTGTGTGTTCCCTCTAGACAGTTATATACAAAGGAAGCTTAGGTGTGTGACTTGATGGGCCATCCTGGGAGATGGGAGGAAGGAGCTGGGTTCAGCCTCACACTTGCACCTGAATAGGCCTGCTGTTCCCCTGCCTGGATGAGGAGGACTAGACCTACATCACTTGAACCCAGAGTGACCCCTATAGCTTGCTGGCTTGCCTCCTGATTTCAAATCTCAGGGACATAAAATACTACCATCATTCCTACTCCTACACCTATACTCTGCAATCTGTGAGTCTGCCCTGCCAAGTGGTGCCACCCCAGACCTGCACCTTTGGAAGTGGCCCTAAGGTATTTGCTGTAGCAGAACCTGTGGTAAATATTTTATTTACCGTCCTAATTTCTATGCAGGTAAGTACTTAATCAATAATAACTCAATCGGAAAGAAAGAGGCAGAGTCCGTGGTGTTAGAGTTCTTAGGGGTTTTATTCCTTAAAAAGGAATGGTCAGACCGGATATCATGTTCCTACCACCACTGGGGTGTAGGAAGGGATAGAGCAATATTTTATTGACAATACATAGCTTATATACTTAAGTCACATTATAGAAACCAATACAGTAGGCGTAACAGCTGAGAGAAACAAGATAAAACACACACGTGGTAGTGATACGTAATTAGAAGGCGTGAACTAGGCGTGAACATAGAGGTGTGTGCTAGAAACATCACAGGTAGGTGTCACAAGTGGGTGGCAACAAAGCAGAATCTTGTAATGTCAGCAGAAATCTGAGGCCTGGATGCGCGCGCAGCTGCATGACGTGTCATTGACGTGGAACTGGAGGGTGCAGGGGACTTGACATTTACACTGGTGGAAAGAGACAGAAGTCTGGCATGTCAGATCAACTCGTACCTCTATCATATCTGATATCTGATGTTTGGGAACCATATTATCTAGAGGAAAAGGTCTCTGGGGCAGAAGGGGCAGAAGCTATTCTATACTGACTGTGAGTGCGTGTATAAGCGCCTAAGTGTCTGCATGAGAGGCGAGGGGCATGGGCCTACCATGGTAACAGAGGCTATGAATTACTTGCACGGAGACAGTGAGGCCGGGCCCTTTGCTCTGCAGCTGGGGGGATGTTTACTTAAACTAGTAGGCAGGAATGCATTTTCGAGGAGCGGAACAGATAATTCGAAGGTTAAATACAGTCTTGGCAGGCAGCAGGCTGAGCTAAGCGCCGTAAGCCGCACAGGGAGTAAGGCAGAGGTCACGGGTACAGAGACAGCCTGGGCTGAGGTTTTCAGAGTCAGAAGGCAGAAAAAAGGCTCGATGGCAGAATTCAGGGCCTACTTCGCCAGAGCTGAAAAACGTGTAAAGTGCACCACAAAAAGACGTTGGCATGGCATACTTAGAAACGGAATATTCAACCCATTCAGGGTGGGTCTGAAAGAGGACATGTTAACGTTGGACGCAAATGTATTTGCGTCTTCATAGCTGGCACAGGAGGGAAGTTACATGCACTTTAAGCTGGTACATGGAGACGGTGGGGTACACGTTAGGGAACATTACTTGACCATAAAATTTATATTTCCTCATTCCCTCCTTGTTCCCTACGGACCCTTCATGATATATCGATCCTCATGAATCGATCAGTCTGTTCTTGTAACATCATTTGCTCTTCTTTCTTCCTTTCACGTTTTGAGAGAAAACTGGAATGTTCAATACACGATGTGGCACACAGTCCACATATCGCTGGCCCACACTGTAGGCACATGCAGCAACTGAATACTATGACAAGGGCAATGCCTAGGAAGGATAGGATCTTCCATCCCCAAGCGGTCAACGTTGTCCAGAACCAACCGGACCAAGTCCAGGTGCCTGGATTCTGATGTATCAGATTTGCAATTTTATGAAGACGTGTAATAGCTTGGTATACTGTCGGCGCGTTTTCTGGGATGAAAACACAGCAACTTGACCCGATGACCTTACAAGCTCCGCCTCTATCTGCCAAGATGACGTCAATAACAAGACGATTCTGAAGGACAACAACCCGCATGGCGGACTGCTCCTCTGTTAAGTTACCTAGAGCGTAGGCAGTTTCATTCACTACAGCTTCAAGTGTTCTAGTTAATCTGCGGATTAGTTTACTATTTTGGACGGGGCCTGTGAAGAAAAAGAATCCTTTATTGAAATCTGTGTATTGCTCCCATGCCGTTTCAGTATAGTCGACAATCGGGAGATCTCTTCGGAGTCTATTCTTTACTAGATTTGTATTTCTGTGATAGTCAGGAGGGGCTAGGAAAACAGGTGGCAGAAGGAATGCAATGTAACAGGTACCATCCCAGTCTGGAGGTAAGCGTATGTATGCGGTATGGCCACAAACAAAGTAGGAATGACGAGTAGCTCTAAAGGAAGACTTGCCTTGATCACTGAATTCGACCACAGTAGTACATTTGCTATGACCTAAGTGTACTGAACCCTTCTTACTGACACATAATTCACCAGTGACTGGTAATACTGACATAGCAGGGAGAACTGGTGCAGCTTCGGATTCGACAGTAAGAATCATAAGGTTAATTGTATAATTACCTAATCCATATACTTCATTTTCTAGATCAGTTCCTATTCTAATGGGAAGTCCCTTCTTGTCAGGATAACAGGCATTAAGCAGAACTAAGTTCAAGTTTCCCCAAACCCAGCTCCCTTTAAAAACAGCAATATCAGGATCTAAGGAATTAATTATTCTGAACCATGCACCACAGGAGCCATTGTGAGTGAACGGGTACGGAAAAAGGGGCAGAACTCCCTTGTATTTCTGGTAGGGAGGGAGTCGGCCACATATCCAACAGTTTGTAGCATTGTTAGTCTGATGGGAGTGATGTAACATACTAATGAATGTGTTGTTGCGCAGCGCGAGTCTGTAAGATAGTTCGTGGGGAGGTAATTCACTAAAAGAATGTTCGGCAGTGACATTGTAAGCAGATTGTTCACGTTTGAAGATAGGGTAATATAGGGGAAGCAATATGCTTGCAACAATAATCAGAAGACTTAGAAAAAACATAATCAATAATGTCACTATACAGTGACTACGGAGTGATTTGCAATATGTACGTTTCTTGAGTTGTCTCTCTCTCTCTCTATCTCGATCTAGGGGATACATGTCAGAAACTATTTAACCGATTCACCTAGGGGAGGACTTAAACAATTAAACTGTCAGACTTGCTAGATCGAAGTTTCATGCGGTACTCCTCTTGGGGAGTTTTCTCTTGTTTCGTAACTTTAAAGTCTTTAGTATCGAGGCAGTCTTTGGAGGGGGTGGACGAGTCTGTTTCTGGCATCAGTTCATTGCATTTTTTTATATGACTCGTATGGATCCACCCCTTTCGGCCTTCCACCTTGATAGCGGTCCGCGTTGTGAGAAGGACGGTCTTCGGCTCTTTCCAGCGGGGCTCCAGCGGACTTTTCCTGTCGAAGTTCCTAATTAGGACTGTGTCACCGGGGCGGACATCGTGTGGCTTTACATCAGTGTTGTCAGGGAAGGCTGCGGCAACCTGTGAACGACATGATTGGAGTGCAGACATCAAGGAGGCAAGGTAATCTGTCAGCATATTACAATCAACATCTGTAATTTTCTTAGGGATGGGCGTCCCCCACATATTCGGTGGTCTCCCAAAGACCACTTCATACGGGGATAGTCCTGATCTCGAATGGGCGACCATTCTCATATAGAACAATGCAACTGGCAGGGCGACTATCCAGTCGACCCCTTTTTCTTTACAAACTTTAGCAAGGCGTGTTTTCAATGTCTGGTTATGCCTCTCTACAAGGCCCGCGGCTTCGGGATGTCGGACACAATGGAATTTCCACTGATATCCTAGCAGCAGGGAAACCTGTTTCATGAGTTCGGATGAGAATGGCTGTCCGTTATCTGAGTACACGACACGAGGCAAGCCGTATCGTGGGAAGAATTCTCAAACCAGCTGCCTGACAGTGGTCGGAGCAGTGTAATCTGGGACTGGATATGCTTCGGTCCAACGGGAAAGTGCACAAACAATTACGAGGACGTATTTGAATCCTCGACAACGGTCCATCTGGATATAATCCATCTGGAGTACTTCAAAAGGGTGATCGGGAGGATGAAATCCACCTTGCTCTACAGGGACGCTTTTACCTGGATTGAACTGACAACAGATCATGCAGGTACGCACTTTCTGTTTTGCTGCTGCTCGTAAGTGTTTGTTGTACCAGAGGTTCTGTAAACTGTCTAACATCGCTTTCTCTCCTAGATGTGCTGGACTATGTGCTGTATTTATTATGACTTGAACCATAGAGTCGGGGAGAAACCATGTAGATTTTCCCTTCGTCATCCAACCTTGATCTGTCTGGATCCCTCCTAGTTCAGTCCATTTCTTTATTTCATCTGTAGTAGCATGTGTCTGAATATCGATTACATCTAGTGTGGGATCCCTAACTGTCATACAATGTGTCGGTACTATTGTCTTTGTCACGTCAGTTGTCTGGGTGTGAGTCAATGCTGTATGTTTTGCTGTTTGGTCTGCCAGGTCGTTACCCTGGGAAACAGAATCTGTAACTTTAGTATGTGCTTTGCACTTCATGATGGATATGCCTGAAGGCAGATGTATTGCTTCTAACAGTGCTTGAATGAGGGGACCGTGTTGGATCTTGGCACCGTGAGAGGTCAAGAAACCTCGTTCTTGCCATAACATTCCGAAGTCGTGTACAACTCCGAACGCATAACGGGAATCAGTGTATATGTTAACATTTCTGTTCTTGGCTAGTATACAGGCTCGGGTCAGAGCGATGAGCTCTGCCGCTTGAGCAGACAGTGTGTCAATACGATGTGTTTCTTTTACTTCAGTTTCAGTGGTCACTGCATATGCGGCCACTAATTCTCCTGTACTTGTTCTCATACATGAACCATCCACATAAAGTGTCAGGTCTGGATTGGTCAATGGAACATCTGTTAAGTCTCGTCGGGGCTTTGTTACTGCATTAATGATTTCTATACAGTCATGCGGGGCTGGATCTGTCATACTCGAAGGTAACAATGTTGCGGGGTTCAGGATAGGCATGAGCGGATTTTGCGGATTGGCAATCCGCGAATTTGCGGATTTGCAAACTCGCAATCCGCAAAATCCGCGAATTCCCGCGAATTTGCGGATTTTTTTTTTTTTTTGTGTTCGCCCGTGTTTCTGCCAGTTCGCGAGGGTTTTTACAATTTCGCAATTTGCGAACTTACCTGTCGGGTCGCAAGTTTTGCGAACTTGTTGTTTCTACGTGTCCAACCTGTTTGGGACACTCTTCTTCATCACTGCCACTCTCTGTCACCACTGCCACTCTCTGACTACTCATGCCACCCTCTGGCCCACCCATGCCACCCTCTGTTTCATCACCACACCCTCTGGTTGTCCAGTGTACATTATTTTCGGCAAAGCAAAGCACACCTTCCCTGCCTCAAGTGACCTGAATTAATTTGGGGCTGATTAATGTGTCACAGAATATTTTTTTAGCTGGCACCTGCTTCCTTAGTGCGCCCTGATTAGTGATCTTTTGCACTTGCTAAGTGCTTTCATTGTTGCAAAATTAGTTACAACACCTGCCCTGCCCCAACTGACAATAATGAATTAGGGGCTGATTAATGGATTTTAACTTCCAGCCTGGCTCCTGCTTGTCTCCCTTAGCTGTAATTCAGGACCTTTGTGGCATATGTGTAACTATTCTGAGGTTCAGAGCAGGGTCACATAATAGTTGCAACTGGCAACTGAACTCTGGAGGGGCCCCTCAGGAAGCACTACAGGAAATGGCTACTAATGATGTGCCTGAACTTTTGAACCTGGTAAGTAGTTACTTTCAGTTTTGCTTAGATCATATTTCTGCAATTTCGCACTTATTCGCGGGGCGCGAACTCACGCGAACAGTGCGAGCAGTGCGAGCAAAATCCGCTGCTCGCGGATTTGCGGATTTTTCAGGAAATTCGCAAATCTCGCGGATTGCGGATTTCCCGAAAATCCGCAAAATCCGCGAGCGGAACGGATTTTCCGCCCATGCCTAGTTCAGGATGCTACAGCGTCTGATTTCTATGTGTGGCTGGAATAGTGTCAATTCATAACCTGTCAGTCGTGCTATAGTCAAGTGCTGAGTCTGGGTTCTGTTTAAAAGAACCTCTACAGAATGTGGAACTTGTACTGTTAATTGATGTCCTAAAACAATTGAGTCACTCTGTCTTATTGCTAGTGCTGTTGCTGCTACTGACTTCAAGCACGCAGGGAGTGCCTGGGCTACTGAATCCAATGTACTTGAAAAATAAGCGCAAGGCTTATGTGAACCTGCTTGATCTTGAGTGAGGACAGACAACGCTGTACCATCACGTTCTGTAACAAAAAGTGTGAAAGGTTTGCTGTAACATGGTGTTGCTAAGACTGGTGCTTGGCATAAAGCTTTCTTTAATTCTTCAAAGGCTTGTGTATGTTCCTGAGTCCAAGGAAGGGCAGTCGAAGTCGCTGCCTCCTGTGTTGTCAACTGAATGAGTGGTTTAGCTAGAAATGCATACTGAGGAATCCATTGTCTGCAGTACGAGGTGAGGCCTATAAAGGCCCGCACTTCCTTTTGTGTCTGGGGTTGTGGCATATTTACAATTAACTGGATACGGTCAGGAGTGAGCTGTCTCCCCACTTTGGACAGCAAGTGACCCAAGTACACAACTTGCTGAACACAGAATTGTAGCTTCGAAGGAGACACCTTGTGTCCCTTGTCGGCCAGAAAATGTAAAACTGTCAGTGATGCTTGTTCACATTCGGGTTCACTTCGTGCGGTGATCAGCAGATCATCGACGTATTGCAGTAAGGCGGTGTTAACTAGCATTTGAATACAATCAAGTTGTCTTTTCAGTGCTTGACTATAGATGCTGGGGCTTTCTGTGAATCCTTGAGGTGCGCGTGAAAATTTGAAACTTCGTCCATTTAAACTGAATCCGAAAAGGTATTGGCTCTCTGGGTCAATAGGTACACTAAAGAAGGCGTTCTTGAGGTCAATTACAGTAAAGAACGTTGCTTCAGAATCAATAGCAGTCAATAGGGATGAGATGTCGGGAACCACAGGGTACTGTGGTACGATGCATTTATTCAGTTCTCGTAAATCAATCACCAGCCGATATACTGGCGGTGCATTGGGATCAGTACGTTTAAGAATCGGAATGATAGGGGAATTACAGATATTGGAGTCGGTCTCTACGACCACTCCTTGGGCAATGAGCTCTTCAATGATTTCCAGTAAAGCCACTACAGCATCGGGTGGTAACTTGTATTGTCTGATTCGTGGCAAAACAACACCTGGCTTTAATGTAACACGGTATGGTGTAATGTGCATGCAGCCTACATCGGTTGGGCCTTGTGCCCACAAGTGATCCGGTACATTTTTCAATCTGACATCAAACTCTCGCAATACATAGTGACCCTTGAAATCTCGCAAAAAGAGTCTAACTCCTTCCGGAGAACAACATATCACTGCTCCTAGAGACTTCAGTGTCTTTATTCCTAACAGGTTTTCTGGGCATGATTTCGTGAGTAACAGGTCTGTAACACGTGATAATGGACCCACAGCCAGGGGGACGGGTTTCGATACCTCATTTACAATAGGTTGTCCTGAAAAACCAAGGGAAACATTCTGTGAGCCTGAGAGGGGTGCCCCTGGAACTTCATCATGGCTTATTGTTGTGCGACTTGCCCCTGTGTCAATTAAAAACTTTCTGTCTTTTCCCAATACTTGACTGTGTACATAAGGACCTTCTTGATCTACAGGAATCTCAATAAGAGGCAAGCCACCCTCCCTCTCTAGGCTGTTTCATGTGTATCGTGGGTAATCGGGGTAATCAGATTGGGCATACTGGTACATCTGTTGTAAAACTTGCTGAGTCGCGGCAATGGGCTGTGGCTGTGACTGTGCCTGTGATACCGCTGCGTTTTGTCTCGTATGTGGTGGAGCATGCATAGACTGTGCATTCTGCATGGGCTGTATATTCTGTGAAGTCTGTTGCTGGGCCTGGTCTTGTCTAGGCGGATGCGGTCTTTCCTTAGTTTTACCTGTTGCTATATTATGTTTCAGGACTGGGCATTCATGTACGTAGTGACCTGGCTGCTTGCAATAGTTACATGTCCCTTTAACGGGAGCTGCTGCATTTCCTGTCTGGGCCGTACCCTTTCTCTGGCCGTCGGCTGGAACCGACTGGGCCACTAACATTTTCATTTTCGTGTCTTTCATGCGTTTCTGTTCATGATCCTGTTCTTCTCTGATTCTGTTCTGATGATACTGTAACATTTGTAACATCTGGGATGGCGTATTTGCTTGCCATGTACTTTCGACTTTATATACACGGTTCTTAACTGCTATCAGGGAATTTTCTACTAACTTTGATACAAAAAGATGCGGGTACGACTCGCTACTTGGTTTAAGACCACTATTAATAATGAAACATTTCTCGAATCTTGAATAGAAGTCACTAGTATCTTCATCGTGTTTCTGTTTACAGGCTGAGATAGCGTCCCAGTCTTCCTTTCTAGTTGTCAGTAATCTTGGCAGAACCTGTACTATTAAACCTGGTAATGCTTTAGTTTTCTCCCCAAGGCCTAGCCCTGGGGTACGAAGTTTCTCCTCGTCTTCTATTTCTGCCCATACAATCTTTTTGTCTCCTACCTCCCATTCTCTTTCCTTGAGTTTCTCGTAGATGCCTGTGGGCAGCAGTACCTTTAACATTTTCATGATATCTTCATATGTGTAATCTCCCATCATTAACATGTCTTTAAGTTCTCTGTGAAAACCTGCAGGGTCTTTATCGTGACAGGGTACTAGCTTCTTCATTTCCAATAGTTCTAACTTGGTCAGAGGTGTGTGTACATACACACGTTTCAAGTTATTATCGGTACCCATAACTGGATGTACTTCTCGTAAAGGGTTCTGACTTTCAATGCCATGCAGACGCTCCATATGGTACATTTTTCTTTCTGGGGGCGGAGCGGGAACATATTGTGAACTTAAAAAGGTGTTATATCTGTGCCGTTGTTCTAGAATTATTTGTATTAACTTGGTACTTAAGCCTCTCCATCTATCCATGAGTAGTGCTTCTAATGTATCGTGTAAGGGACCTGGATCAGAATGTTGATTTCTGTATAACGTGAGGAGGTGCTGAATCATGTATACACCTGCTAATTTCTGCTCATCTGGTGATAGGTTCAGAAATGTCTGTGCTACTGTGTCATCATTATATATATTAGGGTTGTCAGCCCATAGTACTGCTGACCGGGCTAGTTCTTGTTCATCCATAGAATTGAGTACATGGTACCCCATTCGTTCTCGAAGCATTTTATCAGTGTCTTGGAACTGGTGTTCAGGAGAATTCAGTTTTGATATGCCAGAGAGAAAAACTCTCTTGCTTTCTGGACGGATGCCTTTCCTAAGATAAGTTCCCTTACCTACATACGCTATCGTATCTGTAGTCTTTTCTGGCTCTTCAGGTTCTTCCTCCTCCTCCTCGGAAGCATTTTCTTTCTCTTTTTCGTGTATTTCTATCACTGCTTTTCTTATTTTCCTGTACATACTGGCTATGCAACCCCCTTTATCATGTTTTCCTTCCGATATATTTTGACCCCACTTATTGAGTGCCTCCAGTTCATCCTGTTCTGTCTCAGGCCTGTCTCGTTCTCTTATTAAGCAATTTATGAAAAAACGTAGTATATATGCTTGAGTGTCAACTTTCTGATGTGCCATGGCCTCTTTAATACTTTCAGGGTCTTCCCCAGTCTGGACAAAATGATATATTCTATCTAAGTGCTCTTTCATTCCTGAGAATAATATTAGGTAATCTGTAGCTTGTCGCAACCGTAGTGATGCTATCAACATCCTATCGTCTTTGCCGGGTACTGGATCATATCTGCAAACTGAAAGCGGTCCTTTGAGTCTGTCGAGACGGGGTGATTGGGACGTAAGGTGGTTCTGCATATCCCTAAGGTGTAATCTGTGTGTTGCTGGCGGGGTCTGGTAACCCCCGGTCGCACCTCCTGAGGCGGAAGCTTGGGCATTATCCCTCTGTGGAGTCTGTATGTGTACTTGAACTTGTATTTTAGTAGGATCAGGTAAAAACGGATTTGGTATATTAATTTTAGGTGCGGGAAGTGGTGGAGGTGGAGGAACGACGGACTGTCGAACGGGGAAACCTTGTTGCGGTAATGGCGGGATATGGTCTGGAGGCGGGTTGCCATTTCCGTCACCGTCAGTAGGCGGGACGTGGGCACGTGGATTGGTGTAAGCGGGTGCTACATCGTTCAGATAGGAATTCAGAAATATGTCCTTAGTAGTCCTGTGATTTACTTTAGTTGAAACCAATGGTGGCGGCAGGTCTTTCGGTATTTCTGAAGTGGCTTCAGGCGAACCCTCGGCCACAAGATACATACCATTTACAAGATTGTTTCGTGCGCGGTCTACTTGTTCTGATTTTACTCAGATTCCTTCATTAACTAATTCATTTTCTCGGGCTTTATCTGATTCTTCTCTATGTCTATCTTCTCTACGGAGTGCTTTTTCAGCACGTTTATGTGATTCTTTACGCCAAAATTCTATGGCGTCTTTCTGAGATTGTCTGGCTTTCTTTTTCCATAGTGCTTCTTCTACCTTCATGATGCACTCGGCATCCCATGTTCCGGTGACAGGTCACCTGTGTCTCTCGTCTAGATGCTTAGTATAATCGGCCCATAAATCTAGATACAATATGGCATCTAAGCCATGCTTGTGGTACATGAAATTTCCAGGCGTGTCCCTAGGGGGGATAGGAATTTCTTCCTCTAGTATCCCTTTCCTAGTTCCTATCTGCTTTAACTTATTGAAAAACGGCATCTTGTTTACTTAGTACTGAATGCTCAATCCTTGCTGCTTAATTCTGAACACAACTAGTTATACAAAAACACAATAATGCACATTAAAAACGGTCACTCATACCACGACATTAATCACATGAAAGACATTTAAGACATATATGACGACCCCCCTATACTGGATGTACTGCTAAACAGCACAGATACACTGCTAAGAACAGTGCAAGAACTGGAATAACGGATATACTGCTAAACAGTACAGATACACTGTCTAAAACAGTGCAGACCGAATTTGTGTACCCAAACTCGTCTTTACCGGATACATAATAATGCACCCGTCTAGATACGTCCCAGCAATGGTACTCACCGGGAAGCACGGAAACAGAAGGCCTCGGAAAACTCGACTGGACTGGACCGGACTCGACTCGACTCGACACGTGGATACTTCGGAAACTGGTGGGCCTCTTGACACCTCGGACCTTGCTTCTTTCGGCTAGGCTCTGGTCGGGATCCTCCGCACTCCTCACCGCCTCGTCTGGGTGCTGATCGCAGTCCTCGTCACCTCCGTGGGCCAGAGGGAGATACAGGAAATCCTGCCAGTACGCGTAGTTCCGTCTAACTGATGGCAGGGGACAGAGCTTGCAACGCACCAACCGGCGCGTGGGGTGGGGGAGGGGTCCCTATTCGGGCGCCAGAATAATGTGGTAAATATTTGATTTACCGTCCTAATTTCTATGCAGGTAAGTACTTAATCAATAATAACTCAATCGGAAAGAAAGAGGCAGAGTCCGTGGTGTTAGAGTTCTTAGGGGTTTTATTCCTTAAAAAGGAATGGTCAGACCGGATATCATGTTCCTACCACCACTGGGGTGTAGGAAGGGATAGAGCAATATTTTATTGACAATACATAGCTTATATACTTAAGTCACATTATAGAAACCAATACAGTAGGCGTAACAGCTGAGAGAAACAAGATAAAACACACACGTGGTAGTGATACGTAATTAGAAGGCGTGAACTAGGCGTGAACATAGAGGTGTGTGCTAGAAACATCACAGGTAGGTGTCACAAGTGGGTGGCAACAAAGCAGAATCTTGTAATGTCAGCAGAAATCTGAGGCCTGGATGCGCGCGCAGCTGCATGACGTGTCATTGACGTGGAACTGGAGGGTGCAGGGGACTTGACATTTACACTGGTGGAAAGAGACAGAAGTCTGGCATGTCAGATCAACTCGTACCTCTATCATATCTGATATCTGATGTTTGGGAACCATATTATCTAGAGGGAAAGGTCTCTGGGGCAGAAGGGGCAGAAGCTATTCTATACTGACTGTGAGTGCGTGTATAAGCGCCTAAGTGTCTGCATGAGAGGCGAGGGGCATGGGCCTACCATGGTAACAGAGGCTATGAATTACTTGCACGGAGACAGTGAGGCCGGGCCCTTTGCTCTGCAGTTGGGGGGATGTTTACTTAAACTAGTAGGCAGGAATGCATTTTCGAGGAGCGGAACAGATAATTCGAAGGTTGAATACAGTCTTGGCAGGCAGCAGGCTGAGCTAAGCGCCGTAAGCCGCACAGGGAGTAAGGCAGAGGTCACGGGTACAGAGACAGCCTGGGCTGAGGTTTTCAGAGTCAGAAGGCAGAAAAAAGGCTCGATGGCAGAATTCAGGGCCTACTTCGCCAGAGCTGAAAAACGTGTAAAGTGCACCACAAAAAGACGTTGGCATGGCATACTTAGAAACTGAATATTCAACCCATTCAGGGTGGGTCTGAAAGAGGACATGTTAACGTTGGACGCAAATGTATTTGCGTCTTCATAGCTGGCACAGGAGGGAAGTTACATGCACTTTAAGCTGGTACATGGAGACGGTGGGGTACACGTTAGGGAACATTACTTGACCATAAAATTTATATTTCCTCAAACCAACACATCTGTAGTATGTTAGTCCATACATACAGGTAATGATGCAGCAGAGGCAGATGTAGATGAGTTATGTAGTAGGTTTATTCAGCTATAAGTAGGATAACAGGAAGTATAAGTCTGGAACAAGCAGCCCCACCAGTAGCAGCCTACTAGCTGCTCTGCCCATTCTCAACTGCCAACACTCATACCAGTCACCCAAGCTTTCCATCCTTGTCAATCACACTAACATTCTACCTGGAACACTCAAACTGGCTGAGCAGCTAGATGCAGAGGAGTACAGGAACATAAGTACAAATCTGAGGATACTACATTATCCTCTTCCTCTCGAAATGAAAAACAAAAGAGAAACTAACAGTGAAGAAAAAAAACTATACACAATGAAAATATACAATCGTAATTAGTAATCCGTAAACCCAGGGATGAGGATGACACCACTTCAGGAGAGGGAAAACAGACAAACAAGAAAAGAAAGAAGAAAGAAAGAGATAGTAAACACTAACACTAACACTATCCTCCTCCTTTAATACTGAAAAAAATGTGAAGAGTGAAAGATGAACTCACAAACAAGTGAGCAAGACCCAACGTGAAGAGGAGGTCTTCACAAAGGTAGACTGTGGCGAAAGGAAAAGAAACCCCAAATGGAACCCCTCATGTGAGGAACTGAGAAGATATGGGGCTAACCCATAAACGAAGGTGTAACAAGGGACAGACCCAAGAACACACGCAGCACGAGATGGTGCAGCACAATGTGGCAAACGCACACATAAAGTCAAGGTGAAGCACAGGGTGACTTACACACACAAGACAACGTGAGCCATGAAACGTTTACACACACAAGAGAACGTGATGCACAGGGTGACTTACACACGACAATGAAAAGTGAGGCGCAGGGCAGCTTACACACTGGACACACGAGAAAGTATCGCGCAGTGCGACATGCACGCAGATGACATACAACAAAGTGTCCAACACACGTAGAGAAGGGATTATCACCCTATAACCCAAACATGAAGGTTAACAACAGAATAAATGGTGTAAAGACCATGAACTGTCGAGAAGGGATTATCACCCTATAACCCAAACATAAGGGTTAACAACAGAATAAATGGTGTAAAGACCATGAACTGTCGAGAAGGGATTATCACCCTATAACCCAAACATAAGGGTTAACAACAGAATAAATGGTGTAAAGACCATGAACTGTAGAGACGGGATTATTACCCTATAACCCAAACATAAGGGTTAACAGCAAAGAAGTATGGATTGAAAAATGACCTTGAGATGGGGCTGACACCCATCCCAACCTTGACAAGGGAAACCCCCCTTGTCAAAAACTGTGAATGAGGGGACATGGGACTAAAGCCCACTCCCATCCCTAGGCAGGGATACAAAATCTGAAACGAGGGAACATGGGACCACTACCACTCCTTACGCTGAAATACATGAACTGCAGAAAAACATGCATGAACACATGACTGAAGTACAGTCATGAGGGTGCGAGAACCTAAAATTAGAAATATGACACCAGCATAAATATGACATGTCTAAAAAAACACACTCATATCTTAAATGATTGAAATCATGTAGTAAGTACAATTAGCCGAAAAACAGGCATGTTGATAAACCATAGTCATAGGTGTGCCTCTTACCGCGATGATATGCAGGCGTGGCATGAAACATTTCTTGAAGATGTGAAGGAAAGTACTCACAGGAATTAAAACCACAGAAGATAGATGATCACTAATTCAAAATATGAATTCCAACTTTGCACACTAAATGGCAACGTCACCTTGTGAAGAGCATTAAAATAATGAAACTCAGTTCATATTAAAATGACATTGTCGCTCCAATTTGCCTCAAAAATGTGTGCTGTCAAATCGAAAATTCCTTCCAATTACATTTTCATTATGTCCAAATGTATTCTGGCATAAATCACACCAATTCTGACTTCGGACGGTAGCAAACACTGACCTCTGTAAGATGATCTATTTGATCTTCATGAGATGACCTTCTAGCGCTGCAGTTAAAACGGGAGTAAAGAATGTAGAAAACCAGGGCCGGACTGAGACCAGCAACCAGCCCTGGCAGGTTGCTTCTCCACCGGCCCTGGTAACAGGAGGGGAGGGGGTTGTTACCCGCAAAGCACTGCTACAGCTTTTCTTACAGAGGGCCGATTTTGCAGCGCTGCTACAAAATCGGCACTCTGTAAGAAAAGCGGCCCCCTATTGCCACAAAACCGGCCCCCACCCCTCCAGCCCACCGGGGAAATGCCCAGTGCCGCAAATGCCAGCCCGGCCCTGTAGAAAACACTTGACAAAAACTCCAAATCCTGACCTTCAATACCACACCAACGATGATAAACATGTTTGGTGTGTTGAAGAAAGAACAGATGAAACCATATGAGGAAAATCCAACTTCAAAATGGAGGCACGCAAACTACGTGAATGCCGGATGGCTCACGGTGCGCTCTTGTTGCAGAGCGTCCATAGGCAGCAAAGATGACCAGGTAAGGTGCGTGAGCACTAAATTAAATTCGACCTGGAACACTCACACTGGCTGAGCAGCTAGATGCAGAGGAGTACAGGAACATAAGTACAAATCTGAGGATACTACAATCAATCAATCAATCAGTCAGGAGTTTGTTAAAGCGCAACTACTCACCCGTAAGGGTCTCAAGGCGCTAGGGGTGGGGGGGGTGCAGGTTCCATTCCATCAAGGAGGGGGTCTGTCGAAGAGCCAGGTTTTGAGGTTCCTTGCGAAGATGGGGAGCGATGTTGTCTGTCTGAGGTGGAGCGGAAGGGCGTTCCATGCTTTGGCCGCGAGGAAGGAGAAGGAGCGGCCTCCCGATCTGGACTTTCTGGTGCGGGGGACCACGGCGTAGGAGAGCTGGGCTGATCGTAGGGTCCTTTGGGGTGCGTGGAATTTGAGCCGGCTGTTCAGGTATGCTGGTCCGGTGCCGTGGAGGGCCTTTTGTGCGTGGGTGAGCATCTTAAAGGTGATTCTCGCCTCGACGAGGAGCCAGTGGAGTGTGCGCAGGTGCTGGGAGATGTGGCAGTGTTTTGGCAGGTTGAGGACCAGTCTTGCGGCGGCGTTCTGGATGTTCTGTAGCTTGCGGATGAGGTTTTTATTTATTCCGGCGTAGAGTGCGTTGCCGTAGTCGAGTCTGCTGGTGATCAGGGCATGAGTGCCTGTCTTTCGGTGTTCAAGGGGGATCCATTTGAAGGTCTTACGAAGGAGGCGGAGGGTGTGGAAGCAGGAAGATGAGACAGAGTTGATCTGGCGGTCCATTTTAAGCTCGGAGTCCAGGATGATTCCCAGGTTGCGTGCGTGGTCTGAGGGGGTTGGCGGGTTTACGAGGGCGGTGGGCCACCAGGTGTCACTCCAGATGAGTACTTCTGTTTTGTTGGTGTTTAGTTGTAGGCAGCTGTTTTTCATCCATTTGGCGACGGCTTCCATGCCTTCTCGAAAGTTGCGTCTGGCGGTGTTGGGCTCGTTGGATAGGGAGAGGATGAACTGGGTGTCGTCTGCATATGACACGATGTTGAGTCCTTAGGTTCTGACGATGGGGGCAAGTGGAGCCATGTAGACGTTGAAGAGCGTCGGGCTGAGGGAGGAGCCCTGGGGGACTCCGCAGGTGGTAGGTGTGTGACCTGTGTGACCAGAACTGATACATCATCGCTGTTGCTGGGAGAGGACCGGGGCATTGCTCTGAGAACCAGCGCAATGTCTTTGGAACCTTCGCAGTGGAACCAACACATGGCTGCATGGAGAAGATCAAGCCATCACCTTTGCTGCATGGAGAAACTTTGTGCATCACCTTCGGAACCGATGCATCATTGCTGCTGCATGGCGAAAATCGACCCATTTCCCCTACTACATGGGGAACACTGACTCATCGCTCGGTATACCTTGCATCTACGTCAACGCATCCAGGATTAAGGTACTTTTGTTCAGAGGGTCCCTGTATCCAGCCCATCGTGTTAACTTTGTCCTGGTCCGGTGCAACCAAATATCCCAAATCAGCGCTTATTGCTTCCAAACGCTATTTAAAAGTTTATTCTTTAAAATGTGTATCTCACGTTCTACTTCTTGGGTTTTTGTTCTTTTAGTCTTGTTTTATTTATTAAATCAAGTACTATTTTTCTAACGTAGTGTGGCTTCATTGTGTGTGATGTTTTCACTGTGTTACTGTTTGAAGTCTGGTGTAAATACTTTGCACCTTGCATCTTAAGTTAAGTCTAACTGCTCTGTGCCAGGCTACCAGAGGGTGAGCATAGGTTAATTTAGAGTGTGTTTGAGACTTACCCTGACTAGAATTGTGGTCTCTGCTTGGGTAGGGTGCATACCTCTGACAACCAAAAACTCAGTTTCTAACAATGCCCAAGTATGGGATTTCTTTTTGGTTTATTATAGTTTCTATTAAGTCTTGTGAATATTGGGTGACTTTCTGTTTGGTGAAGAAAATTATGGTATCAACACATCTTTGCTCTGTACTGAGTTAGGTGACTTTGTATGGACCTTTATTTACTTAAATTGCCATGTAATAATTATTTTTTTGTTCCTGTTATATTTGTTACTCGTCGATGATTTTAATTGAGGACATTCCAGATTTTATATTTTGAGGGAGTGTATATTATTTGGTTCGAAGGAAAATGGAACTTACAGACCTTATCTGAAACTTGGAAATCCATTGCTTGTTGATTTGAGAGGTGATTGGAAATGTCATGTGTGGCACGTAGATTATGATGTCCGTCTTTGCCTTTTTGAAAACTAATACAACTTTCTTTGCATGATAGTTGGATGGTTTCTCTGCATTCACCGAATTACCAATTTACAGGTCTCACACACAGGATTGGCATGTAAGGAAGAAATCTGCGCGATAACCTCCCTTTTGGTCAATTTTTGAGAATCAAACGCAATTGTACCAAAAGGGAGGATTATTTCAGAGAGGCGAAAATCCTCCAACTGAAACTGAGTGCCAGACAATACCCTTATAGGTTGGTTAAATGGGCACTTAAACGTGTCTGGTATTACGACCGTACAGCACTCTTGGATGAAAATAAAAGGAAGGATAAGGCTGATAATACCCTTGCATGTGTGACTACCTTCGGTACAGAGTCCAACCAGATTAAGAAAATTATATCAAAAAATTGGCACTTGATACAAAAAGTCGAGCCGCAGCTAAATATCCCCAGGTTTGCTTTTAAAAGAGCGAGAAACCTTTGTGACCACCTGGTGAAAACCTACAAGGAGCCCAGTACCAATACCCTGCATAATTTATGGGGGTTGGCACCTATTGTAGGTCACTATCCATGTGGACAATGTGCTGCATGTGATACCACCACAGTAACCAAATCCTGTACACTAAATGATAAGCAGATTATTTTGAAACATCATTCTAATTGTCTGACGAGGAATGTCATTTATTGTATTCAATGCCCATGCGATCTGATGTATATTGGGAAAACTACACAAGACGTGAAAAAAAGAATAGCCCAACATCAGTCACGCATTAGGTGCAAGGTACTAACAGCACCACTAGTGGAACACTATATTCAGCAGTCACACGGTCCTAAAGACATGAAATGGTTTGTAATTGAGGTCGTGAAGGGTTCAAAAAGAAGAACCAATGTAGATCGTCTGCTTACATTAAAAGAAAATAAATGGATTTGGACAGGGAAGACAGTAGAACATGGGTTAAACCAGTGTGTGGAATGGCAAAATTTAGCTACCTTGTAATACACTGTATGTTTCATTTCTTGTTGATAGAGACTGTATTTTATCTGGCTATAGAGCATGTACCACTTGAGGTATTATCTGATTAGCCCCCCATCAAATGGCATATACTGGCGAATGAGTTATGACATTGTGAAAGCCATTGGCTCAGATGTATCCTTTGGTATTCTTTGACTGGTCCCTTTAAGAGGAACTCGCCTACTCGGTATATCACGACGCCTTTATACCGCTTGGTTTATATTCATCAAAGAAAGGATTTGTATGAAAAGTTGATGGATTAGCTGACTGATGTCATAGGAGCACTCTATGTATATATTTATATAATACATGTTGTACCAACGGTATATTACGCCACTGTAAAATGTATTGAATATTGTGGTGTTGTTTTGTTGCCAAGCATATGTACCTTTCTCTAATTTTGTAAAAAGTTTAAAGATTGATTTACTTAATAACACATAAAATTGTCTTGAGATATTACGTTTCTTATGTTCCTTTTCCAATTGCTGTACTTATACAAGACATAACAAAAATTAATTGAAGAATTTATAATAATTCCTCAAGGAGCCTTTGACAAATAGCAGAGCATTTGATTCCTATTAAATATTGGCTTTCGCTTCCACAGATACATCCCGCCTTGCCTGAGCACAGTGAGGCTTTTGGAATCTCTGCCTTTCTATATTCTCTTTTTTCTCACACTCTTCTCGCTCGTTCTCTTTTCGCTATGTATTTTGTTAATTCTGCTTCCTTCTCTTCCTCTCTTACATCTTTTTCCTTCCAACACCCTCCAAGCTCTCCACACTTTCAGCCTCTCTTTTCCTGTGTTTGTCTAGTGATAACGTCTTGCTATTTACCCTTTAATCTCATAAAAAGGCGCCATCCATCTTCGAACTAATTTCGGATTTCAAACCTTTACAAATAATTCCTTTGTGTGTGTGTTCTAGAGTAGGTTGTCCCCTCACGTCTGACTTTCATTACATAGGGAGTTTTTGTAAAGGTTTGAGTTTGGTGGTCAGTGTCACACATTCATGGGCCCTGCAGAGCAGACATATGTGATGTGTCGTGAAAAACACCCTTTGTATTTGGGGTGGATAACACGTGGCATTACAAATGTTTATTTATGCCAGCTTTTTCTGCAATAATTTTTGGTGGATTTGTTCCTCATTAAGGCTGGTGTTGGCCCTCCCACCTCGGGTTCAGTTTCAGTTAATGTAAAATTGTCCCGAGCGTGGCCGTGCCAGCATTTTTCATGCCACAACATAGTTTGTAATAACAAAGCTGGCATGCGTTTTTATAACTACACAGAAGTCAACCACGACACTAATTTTATGCCCTACCACTTTCAAATGTCACCAGCCACCACTGTGTAAATTATATAATTACTTTAATCGAGTTTGAAGGATAAATCATGGTTAGGTTCATATGACTCTTCGGCTTTGATAATTAATTAATCTCATCTACATTGAACCTAAATAATGTTGTGATGCATCAGCTGAGTATATAAATGCTTAATGTGCACTCAATAGAACAATAATTTGGTAATGTGCATTGTACCGAATCATGATTATTATTTTTTCTGTTTTATATCTGAATATATATCTTTTCTAGGTGTGTTTAGTAGAGGGCACCCACAATATTGCTTATTGGAATGAAAAATGCTCCTACTCTGATCTTGTTTTAGGAGCAGTTCACTTGATACCTGTTAGAAGTGACTTCAGTAAATGCGCAGATACTGCATTAATGTACATTTGCTTTGGTTTGGCTCAAAGCGTTACCAAACATTGAATAAGTAAATGGCCTGACTCTAGTCAGCTTCCTCATGGCTACGGTGCATTCAAGTCCAGGAAACCGGGTGTGCAGGACTAACCTGCTGGCCCATCCCTGTGTGCACGGATAAGTCAGCCTCTGGCAGCATCACTGGGTTGTAAAAGTATGAAGACGTGCGGGAGGCAGGAGAGCAAAAGGGGGCGACCGGGTGTGAGGTCAGAATGTGACTACAGGAAAGAAATGGTAAAGCAGCAGGGTGAGTTATGCAACTATAAACTAGATTATGCTCACGCCTTCTCCTGTGATACTGTGAGTGTCGTTGGAGTAAAAAAAAAAAAAATTAAACCCTTAGGCGCTGCTGCCCGTCTCTTTTTGCAGGCACGCGCACATCTCGTTTGCGCGCCTACAAAATAACAAAGCCGCTTTCTTTTCTCTTTAGTTGCTTAGAGAAACACATTTGTTCATATTAAATACGTTTTTAATTGTTTCGAGATATACGTTTGTCATTCTTGTCGTTGCTATAGGCAACATATTTGTGGAGCTTGCCTTCACAAGCATAATGATGATTAATACGGTTTACTGAGAAAGGTGTCTGTGGTTGGTGGGCGTGAGTTTCAAGCATGCATTTTTCCTGAGATGCTACTGGGTAACACTTTTTTTTTCGCATCTCTTTGTCCACATTCACAGCGGGTGAAATTTCATCATAGTGCTTTCCAGGATTGCAACATTTTGTGTGTTGTGCAATATTTAGCCGTATGCAATATTGCGTGAGTAACAGATGTGAAATGGGATTGTGGCTGGATGAGCAAAGTGACCATATATATATATATTTATATTAAAAAAACAAAGGTTACAGGCAGGGCACAAGACCTAAAAAAAGAAGTGGGGGAACTAACCTAGTTAATCAGTAAGCAACAGTGGCGTCACTAGGGTTGGTGTCACCCGGTGCGGGTAACTCATGGTGTCACCCCCCCCCCTCACGACTTACCGCATGGACCTCCCATAAAAGCAATTACTAATGCGTCTTTATTACTAAAGGAACCCTTTTCTGAAAAATTCGAATAATGAAATACTGAGCAAAAAGCACTGTTTCTAATCTTATACCTTGCAGTTAGCATGCAATTGCTTAAAGATGGTTCATAATCTATTAAGCAGGTATATTACAAGGATGGTAACCTGAGACCTATCTCACTCAAGAATGTCTGCAATGAAAGCAGTAACTCGCTGAGCTTCCTACGTAAAATACAAATCTGTGACCTGCATCGTGCATGCTTCACTTTGCAGCTGGGACATCACATTAACTCTTTATACTTTGTATGAGTTAGGCCGGCCTGTAACTAGACTGCACACAGATTTCGCCAGCAAGTGTATTCACGACCAAAGTTATCTTACAGCTACAATGCTTTGGAATTTGTTGGGTAAACAAAGATCTCTGCACCAGGTGTCTACAGTAGTGTAATCCCAATAAACTATTTTAAAGTGAACTTAAGTGTGCTCGAGAGTAAACAAAGTACAATTAGAAGAGGTATAATACTGCAATATATGCTAGACACTCAAGCACAAGAACAAACGTTACGTAGGCAATGGTGGCACTTGTGCAAGTATCAAAAAACAAACAAAATGCCATTACCGCAGTCCCCGGGGCCTATCGTGACTGCCCAAGGAAGGAAGAAAGCTTTAGCCAGGTGCACTAGACCCGCCCAAAGAGGGCCATGTTTTTACTGAATCTGATTCATTGGTGTGCCACTGCACTGCCACATTTCTAACTTAGTTCACGATTCATATTAATTCATAAATAAATGATAACTGGATATTATTTCTCTCTCACCAACTGCCTCTGAGTCCGGACCCAGCAAGAAGAAGTCAGTGAGTCCCAAATTTGAAGGGGTGAGGCCAGGCTTCTGATTGTCCCTGTTGACAATTCAGTGTGACTGATGAATGCTAGGTGCAGAAACAGTGGCATTGCAAGCACTTTGGCCACCTGTGGCGGTCCCCTTGTTTGCTGGCCCACTGCGGCTGCACCAAAGAGCTGGGGGGGAGGGTGCTGGCAGGATTTTTTTGCGTTTGCTGCCCTTCTTGGGCAATTGAAAAGCAGGGGGGCGATTGCCACACTGAGACGGCAGGTAAGAGTGGGGGGAGGCTGCCGCCTCCAAAACTAATGCTGCACGGGGATCACCCCCGCCCCCCTTGCTTTGGACTGTGCAGAAAGCTCCTCTTGTTGCCTTTGTTGTGTGTACTCTAGTCTAGAGACTAACCTGCTGTGAGGTGCATCAATATACACAAAGAATATATCTGGAGTGCAAACTGGAAAGAATACTTGAAAAAGAACCCCCCCCCACAATCCAATTCTGAAAATGTAGACAGTGGATCCATGTCCCCTGTCTGCTTTGGCTGAATATAATTGAGAGGCATCTGCGCACCTGTTGTTCCAGTTCCAAGTTCTCTGTGACCAAGGAAGGAAGTACTCCGCGTAGTACTGTAAGGTGTGCTGTGTAATCAGAGCTGGTGTGAGCCTGACAATGGTTTCCCAGAGGTGAGGGGACATTAACTAACGTTTTGTCTTGCTGAAAGAAGCTATTCATCTGACCTGAAGTGCCTAAATTTATCCTGGGTGCTGCGATGGAAAGGAGTCTTTCAACATAGCAGTAGGTGTGACTGTCTATTAACAGTCAGAAAGCGAGAGACCCCCAGAGCAGCCAGGAGAAGAAAGACGGAAAAGAGTAATCTGTTATCTTCAGGAGTGGTGGGTGCCAGTCTCTCTGGTACTAGGGTTATGGGCCGGAATTGTGGATTTGCAGCTGAGCTTGACGCTGTGCCAAAAAAGCAAATGTTGGCTGTTCTCACCGTTGTGCCAAAAAGTGCAGCAGCAGCTTACTGTGCCTCATGATGAAGAATTTGCCCATTGCGGCCCTTGATGCCATGATCAAGAAGTGTGCCAGCAACTGTCGATTGTCCTGCTGCGATCCTACCTTTTAGGTGGTGTGGCCCACCTGCAGCCTATTGCCACATGACCTAGAAGCAAGGCAGAAGCTGAGTGGGATCTGACACATCCTCTGGAGCCCCTGTGATTCTAAACACCTGTGTTCATGCCACAGGACCTCAGGCAGCAGCCACCTGTGTCATCTCTACCAGGGACCTGCCTGGACTGACAAAGGCTGCTCCAGTGCACAGTGCATGTCATCCCAGAAAAGGAGAGAGTGAAGATGCGTTGTACTGGTCCGCTGGTTCCTTGCTGCCTGTGTTTTGAAAAGGGAGTCCTGCAATTTGTGAGACTTTAAAGGGGCGTTGTACCCAACTGAGTGCTGGATATGATGAACAGGAGCAATAAGCGCCTGAGCCTTGGTTTGTACTGCGTAGACACTCAAACCCAAAAGGGAACCGTCCTAGCCTTACCAGAGGAGGGACACCTGTGTAAAAGGAAGAGGTACAAAGCGATACCAAGGGGGATGATGGAGGCTTGCTTGAATCCATTGGCAAAGTGAGCAAGGGACCCACGTCTGGGCATACCCTGCCAACTTAGGGCGAACAAAGCGATACCAAAGGGGATGGTGGAAGGGGTAGGCAGCATCCAAAGGTGCAGTGGCCCTAGCACAAGACCCATAGCTTTGTCTGATAGAATTTTGTGAGTAGTCTTCCGTTTTAAGTATGTGTAAATAAGTGATTTTCTTTTCTAAAGTAAAGCACTGGGTTGGACAATCTGTTATTGTGCTGCTGTTTGATTGCTTAACTCTAATCTTGGCGATACCAAAGGGGATGATGGACGGAGCGTTTGAGCAAATCAAACACTCACCCCCAGTCAACTGATCTGGGTTTAATCCATCGCCATTCTTTAGCTCACTCCACCACCCCAGTTCAGACATGGTCATATGCAAATCAGTCTGACCCTGTGCCTCATGGGAACAGTCCAGCCCGACCTGCCAAGCCATGTCTTCCCTGGGCCGGAAACAAGCAAACTCTAATTTTGAGCACCAGGACACCACCTCCCTAAAAAGTCTGTCACTGCTCACCATGGCCACCACTGAAAGTTAAGGGTGAAGGGGTTGTTTTTGGCCCATTTTTAAATCCAACAGACTCACCCTGGGATATCAGAGTCAAAAGACCCCACCCCCCATAGCTCAGGCCCAGTTAGCCTCTGCTTGCACTGTGGCCTCCTGAATGGGATCCGATGAAAAGGCACGATTGCCCTTGGCACACTTACATAACTGTATAGACTTTTTGTAATGTGTTCATAAAGCACAAAAAGTACGCCATTCAATGTATAAATGAAGGATGGGTTGGCATTTAAGAGAAACAAATAAGGAAAAACATAGTTAAGGGTAATTAGAACACGTATTTTATTTTACTTCCTTCAGTTTTACACAGCTGTAGAATTATGAGAAATTGGAGCTCAACACAGTTATACATGATTACCATAAAAATATAATGCATTTTACGCACACATCATGATTAGGTGTGAGACATTTGTGTGGGGACTACCAAAATGCCATTTTGACTTATGGCAATTACATTTTGTTTGCAGAAATGCACTTATTTGTCAGCATTTGGTGCTCCAGCTTAACACGCCTTCTAATTGCGTTATATAATTTACAAAGCGCTTCCTACCTCTCACGAGTATTTCCATGTGTTCCTCTGCCGACAGGAGGTGGGGCCTTCTCCTTGGGGCAGAGTGTTTCCTCGCCACTGTACGATCCCTAACCCTTCTAAGTCTTATTCTCCTCAGAAAGTTGGCACCATAATGTCCAGGGCGCGTGCATGCATTCGTAGCAGCAAACAAAGCTCTCCCTCGGCATGCACTGTAAACACATAAAGCGCCCCGAGCTGCGAAGAACAAGAAGGCACCAACGGAAACTCCATGAAGCACACGCACGGGCAAACTATTAAAAAGTCTCTTCAAAGTGCCGCGGGGAGACCTCAGACCACGACGGCGCTCGTTATATCAATGGACAGATAGAATATGGTGCCCGTGCCGTGGTGTGATGTGCCCATGCCGTGGTGTGATGTCCTCGGTATGAATACTTTCTTTATTCTAGTTGCACGACTCACGCACTCCCCTGCGCTGCCGTTGGTCTCGTCTCCTCCCTGGCGGGCTCGTGTGACCGCGCTAACGCATCAAAGCTGGAGCGCACGCAAACCCGCGCGCGGGGGCTGTCCCAGGGCCGTCATTGGTAGCGCTAAAGAGATTGACGGCCCTGGGACCCACAAACTGCGTACGTGCTACTGCAGTGAGTGCTGCACTGACTGCCGTAGTAGCAGTATTTAATTTTTTTTAAAGCAGGTGCACAACTGTGCACAGCGCACCGTGCGCTGTGCACAACTGTGCACAGCGCACCGTGCGCTTGCACTAAAGCAGCCCCTAACTAACTAGATTGGTGTCACCCCCAGATGGGGTGACACCCGGTGCGGTCCGCACCCCCCGCACCCCCCTAGTGACGCCACTGGTAAGCAAGTTGCATCACGCCGCGTGACATCGCAGGGTGACACGCGTAACATCAGAGGAAGTTGCATCACAAGAAGTGACATCAGATCTTAAGCCCTCACATACATGTTATAGCAGGTATATCATGAGTACATTTGAGCACATTTCGAGTATACTTGCAAACTCTCCTGATTTAGGCCTAAGATTCACACTTTTGTACGCTACACATAAAACAATGTTGCCTTTTGTCAGCGTAAAGCTTCCTCTAGCCATTGTGCTTTAGAAGAAAAAAATTGTGATATTTAAATTATTACAGCTCCTCCTCAGGGGTAGTAAGCACTATATAAATGCAATTTATTTTTTGCAAATACTGGGAAAGATTAACACATTTAACGTTCTTACAGTGCATGCATATCTCATAAACAGGGACTGAACAAAGTTTAAAGCTGCCTCTCTGAAGTACTAACAAGGTGTGAACCTTTGTTTCCCCTCTGCTGCATTGGCTTCTAGGTATGAGGCTCCTGACTGCCAGGAGACTCGAACAAAAGGAGGCCTGATGACCCCTCAGACTAGGCCTTTGTTAAGGGCCAAGCAGGAGTCTGAAATAAGAGAGCTCCGTCCCCGCCTGCACGTTGTTGCCGTCGAAAGCAGATAACAATGTGCAGACGCTGCTGAAAGTGTCCCGATGTTTGGAAATTACACCAGGACGAATTCAGCATCTTTATCAGTGGGGCCCAACTTCTTGGCAGGGTGGACGGCGTCCACCCTCTGAAAAAAGTGGGTGGACGCCGTCCACCCATGTGTACCCCCGACTCGAGCCCTGGTAACAGGGACGTTCTAGTTAGACTGACATTTCACTCGTACAAAACCAGTGGAATTCGGCAGTTTTAGTTAGATGAGCTAACTATAACTCGCGCCCCTGCAATGCACTGCTTACGACCTCACATTTTTCATCACTCATGACATGATCAGTGACATCACTCATGACATCTCAAATGACATCACTGATGACATCATCCAATGACTGTGAGTGTTTCTAAAAAGTTTATGAGTGTTAAATATATATTCACCAAGGTGTATTGATAAATCCGTGGGTGCATGAGTGCCTGTATGAATGATTTAGTGGCTGTGTGACTTACTGTATAAGTGAGTGATTATATGGGTCTCAGTGAATGTAGGGGTGAGTGACTATGTTGTGTGAATGTCTGTATCAGTCTGTCAATTGGTGTGTAAGTGGCTGTATGGGTTGGTGAGTAGGTACATGCGCGGCCCCCCTCCCTAACCTATTTCGGCCCTGGGACCCCATCCCCCGGGGCAGGCCTTCAACATTTGTTTTTTTAAATGAGTAGGGGGCCAATGCGGCTCCCCTCCCTGGACTGATATTGCCCCGGAGACCCAATCCCCCGGGCATGGCCACCTTTTTGGGGACAGCGGGGGAGCCTGAAGGCCCTTGCAGTTACTGCGGGAGCCAGCAATGTTTTTGGACAGAGGGAGCTTCTAACATGCAGCTCCTGCAATTCTGCTCTGCTTCGTGAAAGCGAGAGCAGTTTTAATTGCTCTCGCTTCCATGAAGCAGACCAGAGTTTGCTATGGCTTAGCGGGAGCGGTGCTCCTGCAAAGCCATAGCAAACTGCAATATCCCGGGGTTGGGCACCCTGGAATGCTGCTGGAGCCGGCCCTGGGGGTGGCAGTCCCCAGAGCCACGCAGGGCTCCAGGAGGGGTCCGTGAATCTCCCCTCCCATCTTGTAAATAGCTCAGGGGCGGAGGTGGTCCCCAGGGATCCGCAACGGACCCCCTTCATTGCTGTATGTGTGTCCTGGGGATCTGGCTGTCCCTGGGGCACAAGGGGGGTCCACGAGGCTCCCCCATATAATGTAAATTAGCCCCAGAGAGGTGGTGGTCCCTAGGGCTGCGAGTGGGCCCACCGCATTATTGATGTAAAGTACCCAGAGGAGGTGGTGGTCCCCAGGGCTTTGTTAAGCCCTAGGCGGGGGGCCCTGTGCACCACCCTCCTATATTAATCTTATGCACCCAGAACCTGGCCCACCCTGGGGTTATTTTAGAGGAAGAGTCAGAGCCCGTACTTACTTTTTTGCCGCAAATATCACAAATTTGCTGCAACATTTTTTTAAAAATGTTTTTGTGTCCTGTCGTGGTCCCAGAAAGACCCCAAGACCATGGCTTGGAGGTCAGAGTATTACTACCCTGCCCCCTTTTCTTTTTTTTGCTTTTTTTAGGGGTGGACTTAGTGAAGCCGAGCCCCAAGATGGCTGCCAATACTTCCTGGTTGACGTATTGGCAGCCAATCAGAGCAGTGCATTTTCCTGCACGAGCTGTCTTTGTCGCAATGAGAGATATCACTATAATTTTGAACTTACATTTCTCAAAAACTACTGAACAGATTTACACCAAATAAGCAAAAGACACTTCATTGAACCAACATCTACGTCCCTGCCTTATTTGGTGTACGTCCGTTCAGGGGTTTGGGCTGTAGGTCTGGCTTAGGGTCCTATGGGAATTAACATTACAAACACAACCTTATTTCGTGCCCCAACTTCTCGGTTCCCACTGCACGGATCACCCCCAACCTTTCCATTATAACCAGAATTTACCCTGACACTTTTTTGGGAAAATTTTATGAAGAAGAGTGAAACAACGCAAAAGGTATAGGATAGTCAAAAAATGCTTTTCCTATGGAGACTAGGTCCTATTTATAAAGACTAAATATATATATATATTCCAGCTCAAGTTTGCACCAACAGCGACGGGGCACTGGCGGTGGGTGCCGCTAACACGGTGGCGCACCCTGTATAAAAGCCGCTCCAAATCTCCTCCCCAGCCGGAAAAGAAAAAGTAGCACTCACGGGGTGTTTAGTCAGTTAATTCCAAATTTATTCAAGCGCTCCTCACAGACGCGTTTCGGGTCAAGCCCTTTATCAATGTGTCAACACGAGTGTTGCACAGGAGCTAGTTTTAAAGTGCAGCGTGCAATCTCACATGGAAAGCGAGGTAGGACTACTCGTCAATATTACACGAGCGCCATCTTGGAATGTGCAAGTTAGGCAAAACCATATACATACAGTTCATGTTCGATAATCAAACATTTCAGAGCATGATATCAAACATATTCAATGGTGAAATATTAAGCCGTGAATCGACCTGATCAAGCCGTAAAACGACAGGACTTATTTGACACTTATTACATGTGTTTTGAAAGATTTTTTTAACATTCATAATCATTAACCATTCAGTTTCAAATTTTAAACAATATCATCATGCATATTAAACACATGTAATGGTCTCGAAGTGTTGACATTAGATAGTGGTATATAATAGTACAGCCCAATATCAAACACATCCCCATTTGTAAATCTTGCCGTGGATCGGCTATGGCGGTTCCTATCAATAGAAACCGCAGAAAAAAACCTCCAAGTAATGCCGCAATTGGCAAAACCATTTCCATTAAGATTGGTGTAGTGGCCCTGGTAATGTATCTATAAACTTATTTCCCTAGGTGAATGGCCAATTCTTCCCCACTGTTAAGGCCTGTTGGAATTTTGGTTTGTAGGTCAATGATGTATCGGGATTCAAGGCGTCTGAGTTTGGTTAGTCTGTTGCCGCCCCTTTCGTGTTCTGGTATCTGGTCAACCCCAAAGTATTGCAAGACATCTCTATTACTACGATGTTTGATAGCGAAATGCTTTGCTACTGCTGACGTCATGTCCTTGTTGGCTATAGCACGCATGTGCTCAAGGATTCTTAGTTTCACACTTTTGATGGTGCTCCCTATATATTTCAACTTACAGGGGCACATCAAACAGTATACCACGTATGATGTTTGGCAGGTAATGAATGAGTTGATGGATCTGCGGTTTTTAAGACCTGGTATTTCATATCCTAAAACCCTCTTGCTATATATATATATATATTCACTGAAAAAACCATAGACACGTTATGGTTAGAAATTACCATGTAAAAAACCATAGAAATTTACTGAAAAAAACAAAGGTTTCAGGGGCCTTATAGTTAGCTGGACATTTCACTCATACAAAACCAAAGAAATTCCACCGATATAGTTAGTTCAGCTAACTATAACTCGCGCCCCCGCAATGCACTGCTGATGATGTCACATATTACATCATTCATGACAGGGTCAGTGGCATCACTGATGACACCCTAAATGACATCCCTGATGACATCACTGATGACATCATCCAGTGAATGTGGTTTTGTTTGAAATTTAAATATGTATTATATATATACCAATCTGTATTGAAGAATGAGTGGCTATATAAGTGTCTGGATGGAGGATTTAGTAGGTGTGTGACTGACTGTTTAAGTGAGTGATTAAACGTGTCTCACTAAATACATGGGTTAGTGACTAAACTGTGTGAATGTCTGTATCTCTCTGTCTGTTGTTGCGTAACCTGCTGCATCAGTTGGTCACTAGCTACATGAGTGTCTACATGGGTTATTGATTAGTTGGCTGAGTATTTGTATGGGAGACTGAGTGTGTGTGTGGTTGGGTGGGGGGTGTGACTCTGTGCGTAGATGTGTGAGTGGTTGATTGACTAGGTATATGAATTTAAGAGTGCATGTGGAAACAGTTGTATGGGTGAGCGAGTGTGTGTATGGGTGTTTTGGTGAGTGAATATATGTCTCAGTGGTACATCTCCCACAAAGCAGAAACGTAAAAGGCAGTGTATGAGAGAGTTGGTGTATAAAAATAACTAAACGTAAGTCAGTGATTGTGAGAGTGACTGTATGGATGAGTGTATACTTGTAATAGTGATTATATAAGACACTAAGTATGAGTTACTATCCGTATGAATAAATGAGGTGGTGTGTGCATAACTGGGTAGGTGAGTAAATGTAAGTGGGATGTAAGGTGATTAATTCATTGCATGAGTGACTAGGATGACTGTATAACTGACTAGGATGAGTGCTGGTGTGTCAATGTCTATATAGGTGTATGAGTGCATTTGATAGTGTTCTATTGATCAGTGACTGCATGTATAGGTGATTCTTTAAGTGAATGAGTAGATGTGGGTGTAGACCTAGGAATCAGTGAGTGGGTATGTAGTAACTGGTATTGGTGTGTCAACGGTTTCGAAAATGGTACTCTGTATTTTACAGTGAGTGATCAAAGGTTATACTAGTGTGTGAGGAGGTGCATCAGATTGTCACGTGGATGATGTCATCAGTGATGTCATTTGAAATGTCATCAGTGATTGTCACTGTCCATGTCATGAATGATGTAATATGTGACATCATCAGCAGTGCATTGCGGGTCGTGAGTTAAAGTTAGCTGAACTAACTATAACAGTTGAATTTCTATGGTTTTGTACGAGTGAAATGTCCAGCTAACTAAAACGCCCCTGAAACCTATGGTTTTTTCAGTGAATGTCTAAGGTTTTTAAATGCTAATTTCTAACTATAACGTGCCTGAAACCTATGGTTTTTTCAGTGAATTTCAGAGGTTTTTTAAATGCTAATTTCTAACAATAACGTGCCTGAACCCTATGGCTTTTTCAATGAATTTCAAAGGTTTTTCAAATGCTAGTTTCTAACTATGCCTACAGAGGTAGGACATGTGAAGAAAGAAGAAAAAACGCACAGAAAGAGGCAAAAGAAATGCAGAAAGAAGCAACAGAAGTCCACAAAGACGAAGAAAAGTGTGGGAAGAAGCAAGACGTGCAGAAAGAACCAACAGAGGAGCAGAAAAGGCCTTGTTGCAAAATCATCCTGTGACCACAACTTTTTCAGACGGGTACTGGTGGTAATTGACTCTGACTAACTAGGCCTAGAGCTAGAGCAATGCTAAAAGTCACTTAGAATACAGTGAATACACCAACATCCACTAGGGAACACTATGTGTTGGTTGTGGTTCCTGTGATTAGCATGACCTCCTCTGTAAGAACCTAGTACATAATAGGGCAGGAGGATTAAAACTACCTCTTAAAAAGCGCTATGGGGTGCATTTGCACAGGTGAAGGGAGGGGGGACCTGAGGTGACATGTGTGCAAACAAGCCCTGTCGCCGTTTTAAGTTGGGAGATGAAGTCCCCTTGAATCCTGACAGTCCCTGGGGTCCAACTAGGCAACCAGGTACCTCTAGTAAGCGCCACTGAGCTACATTGCAGAGAGGTGTAAAAAGGGGCATGGCCTGGACCACCTCTCTGCAACGCAGCACAGTGGCACTTACTGGTAGCACCTGGTGGGCTGGTTGGCCCCCGGGGGGCCCTCAGGATTGAAAGGGAATTAATTCCCCAACTTTAAACGTGCCACAGGGCGTGATTGCACACATGTCACTTCAGGCCCTGCCCCTTTCCTTCATCACTGTTCAAACACACCCCTTGGCGCATATTAAGTTGAGGGATTAAGTCCCCTTGAATCCTGAGGGCCCCTGGGGTCCAACTAGCACACCGGGTACCTCTAGTAAGTGCCACAGAGCTGCATTGCAGAGAGGTGTAAAAAGGGGCATGGCCTGGACCACCTCTCTGCAACACAGCCCTTACTGGAGGTACCTGGTGGGCTAGTTGGCCCCCAGGGACCCTCAGGATTGAAGAGGAATGAAAAATTCCCCAACTTAAAATGCACCACAGAGCGTGTTTGCACACATGTCACCTCTGGCCCGCCCCACTCCCTTCACCACTGTGCAAACGCGTCCTGTGGCGCGTTTTAAGTTGGGGGATTAAGTCCCCTTCCATCCTGAGGGTCCCTGGGGTCCAACTAGCCTACCAGGTACCGCCAGTTAGCGCCACAGGGCTGTGTTGCAGACAGGTGGTCTGAGGCCACGCCCCGTTTTACACCTCTCTGCAACACAGCCCAGTGGTGCTTACTTGCAGTACCTGGTGGGCTAGTTGGCGCCAGGGACCCACAGGATTGAAGGGGAAATAATTCCCCACCTTAAAATGCGTCAGGGCCTGTTTGCACATGTCACATCAGGCCCCGCCCCGTTCCTTCACCACTGTGCAAACGCACCCAGTGGCGTGTTTTAAGTTGAGGGATTAAGTCCCCTTGAATCTTGAGAGTACCTTGGGGTCCAACTAGCCCACCAGGTACCTCCAGTAAGTGGCACAGAGCTGCATTGCAGAGAGGTGAAAAAAGGGACGTGGCCTGGACCACCTCTCTACAACGCAGCCCTGTGGCACTTACTGGAGGTACCTGGTGGGCTAGTCGGCCCCCAGGGACCCTCAGTGAAAAAAACATAGACAGGTTATAGTTAGAAATTAGCATGTAAAATACCATAGAAATTTACTGAAAAAACCAAAGGTTTCAGGGGCTTTATAGTTAGCTGGACATTTCACTCATACAAAACCATAAAAATTCCACCGATATAGTTAGTTCAGCTAACTATAACTCGCGCCCCCGCAATACACTGCTGATGATGTCACATATTACATCATTCATAACAGGGTCAGTGACACCACTGATGACATTTCAAATGACATCAGTGATGACATCATCCACGTGACAATCTGATGCACCTCCTCACACACTAGTATAAACTTTGATCACTCACTGTAAAATTGTTGTTGTTGTATTTTTTAAGGAAGGGGGGTTGTGTGGCCCCCTTCCTTTCCTATTTTGTGAGCCCTGGGGACCCCAATCCCCATAGCCTGGCCCCCTTTTAAAAAAAATGTAAATGGGAGGGGGGCTGCTTAGGGCCCCTCCCATGGCCCATTCTGGCCCGGGGACCCCATTCCCTGGGGCATGGCCAAACATCTTGTTTTTTTATAGGAAGGGGGCTGCAAGGCCTCTATTGGCCCCGGAAACCCCATTCCCGGGGCCCGCCTTTATTTATACATTTTTGGGGGGAGAGGGGCACGTGGAAGGGTTCCACAGCGGTATGCGTTACAGCACCAGGACACCCCAATTGGGGTATTAGTGCACTTTACAAGTACAAAATACAATTAGAATGCAGCTCGGGATCGGCAGGGTGCGCGGATCCACTGCGCCTCTATATATCAAAACATTTATTTTTAGATTTTCTCAGCAACTACTCAACGGATTTATACCATTTAAAAAAAGAGTGCTTTCAGAACCAAGCACTAACCTTTGGCCACATTTGGTGTAATTCCGTTCAGCAGTTCGAGCTGTAGCCGTGTCTAAAGTTTCTTATGGGAAATGGATTTTTTTTACCTCTTTTTCTTGAATTTCTCAGGAACTACTGAACGGATTTACACCATTTAACAATAAGAGTTCTTTCTGAACCAAGGGCTACCTTTTTGCCAGATTTGGTGTAATTCCGTTCAGCAGTTCGGGCTGTAGCCATGTCTAAAGTTTCCTATGAGAATTAACATGGAGAAAACACGTTTTGGGACCCCCCTTTTTTCTCAGCCCCAGCTTGCTGAATCACCCCGAAACTTTCAAGATAGGAGAGGACCGGAGCGGGCCATAAGTTTTTTACATTTTGCAAAGATTCGTCAACTGGCGCCAAAGTTATTGGGAAAAGAAAAAATGCTTTTTGAATAGAAACAAGGTCCGAACTAGAGCTACCTACTGGCGTCTTCCAGTAGGTAACATATATATATATGGTATATGGTATATATGGTCCCTATCAGGCTCGAAAATAGTACTGTGAAGGGGTAACACTGCACAGGATGTTTCCTGGCAGGCAGCACAAGAAATCGCCACCACCGACTGGGGACCACATATACCAGCAGGCACCAAGAACTTAACATTTAAAACTCACCACCAGAGGGATGCAATGTGCGAACATTTCCGTGGGCCAACAATTGGTTCCGGTGGCTGGGCTTACCTTTGAGAAAGTGCACTGGATGCATGAAACGCGTCAGGACTGCCCGCAGCTGCTCATTAAAAGATTTGAAACCACAGTGTTACGAGCGCGGCTCATTTCTTTCTGCAACAGAAGGTTTTGTGCATATATTCAGCGGCTTGGGTTCCACCGCAGAGCAACGTGCCGCCAGCAAGTGCGCCATCATTACCCGTCCCTGAACCATGTGTGATGTCTCGGCAAAACGAACAGGGTAACGGACGCTGCCACGTACTGGAATGTGGCTTGGTCCCTATCAGGCTCGAAAATAGTACTGTGAAGGGGTAACACTGCACAGGATGTTTCCTGGCAGGCAGCACAAGAAATCGCCACCACCGACTGGGGACCACATATACCAGCAGGCACCAAGAACTTAACATTTAAAACTCACCACCAGAGGGATGCAATGTGCGAACATTTCCGTGGGCCCACAATTGGTTCCGGTGGCTGGGCTTACCTTTGAGAAAGTGCACTGGATGCATGAAACGCGTCAGGACTGCCCTCAGCTGCTCATTAAAAGATTTGAAACCACAGTGTTACGAGCGCGGCTCATTTCTTTCTGCAACAGAAGGTATTGTGCGTATATATATATATATATAGTTAGGAATTAGCATTTAAAAAACCATTGAAATTGCTCCTATATAGTTAGTTGTACTAACTATATTTCGCGCACCGGCAACCCACTGCTGATGATGTCACATATTACATCATTCATGACATGGTCAGTGACATCACTGATTACATCTCAAATGACATCACTGATGACATCACTGATGACATCTCATTTGACATCACTGATGACATCACTGATGACATCATCCAGTGACTGTGTGTTTCTGTAAAGTTTAAATATGTTTTACATATTGAAGAATGAGTGGATGTATAATTGTCTGGATGAAGGATTTAGTAGGTGCGTGACTGACTGTATGAGTGAGTGATTAAATGTGTCTTACTAAATGCATGGGTTAGTTACTAAACTGTCTGAATGTGTGAATCAGTATGTCTGTTGTTGTGTAAGCTGCTGCATGTGTTGATCAGTAGCTTTATGAGTGGCTATATGGGTTATTGATTGGTTGCCCAAGTATTTGAATGGGAGACTGAGTGTGTGTGTGGGTGGCTGGAAGGTGTGTGACTCTGTGCATAGATGTGTGAGCAGTTGATTCACTAGGTGTATGAGTTCAAGAGTGCATGTGGAAACAGCTATATGGGCGGTTGACTGTGTGCATGGGTGTGTTGGTGAGTGAATGGATATCTCAGTGCTACATGTCCAAGTAAGTGCATATGTAAAACACAGTGCATGTGAGAGTTGGCATATATAAATGACTATACATGAGAGCCAGTGAATGTGCGAGTGGCTGTATGGATCATTGTGTACTTGTATCAGTGATTGTATAAGAGAGTAAGTATGTGTTAGTATATGTTTGAATAAGTAAGGTGTTGTGAGTATAGCTGTATAGTTGAGGAAATGGAAGTGTGATTGATTCTTTGCATGACTGACTAGGTGTGTGAGTAACTCCATGGATGAGTGGCAGTGTGTGAGTGTCTGTATAGGTGCATGAGTGCATATGATAGTGTTGTATTGATGAGTGACTGCATGTATGAGTGATTCTATGGGTGAATGAGTGAATGTGTGTGTAGACCTAGGAATCAGTGAGTGCGTATGCAGTAACTGGTATTGGTGTGTCAATGGTTTCAAGAATGGTAGTCTGTATTTAACACTGGGTGTATCAAAGGTTATATTAGAGTGTGAGGAGGTGCATCGTATTATCACATGAATGATATCATCAGTGATGTGATCAGTGATGTCAAATGAGATGTCATCAGTGATGTCATCAGTGATGTAATTTGAGATGTCATCAGTGATGTCATCAGTGATGTCACTGACCATGTCATGAATGATGTAATATGTGACATCATCAGCAGTGGATTGCGGGTGCGCGAAATATAGTTAGTACAACTAACTATATAGGAGCAATTTCAATGGTTTTTTAAATGCTAATTCCTAACTATATAAGGCCTGAAACCTATGTTTTTTAAGTGAATTTGCAAGGTTTTTTAAATGCTAATTCCTAACTATATAAGGCCTGAAACCTATGGTTTTTTAAGTGAATTTGCAAGGTTTTTTAAATTCTAAATCCTAACTATATAAGGCTTGAAACCTTTGGTCTTTCAGTGAATTTGCAGGTTTTTTAAATGCTAATTCCTAACTATATCAGGCGTGAAACCTATATTTTTTTTCAATAAATTTCAAAGGTTTTGTAAATGCTAATTCTATTAGCGGATAACGTTTATATATGTTATTATCCTTCTGGGACCACCTGAGCAGCCATCTTGTTTCTCAGGAGAAGTGAGGCACAAGAGAGCACAAAACAAGAGTGGAAAACGTGAAAAGGGGGCAGGGTTGAGACCCCCTGACCCCCTAGCCCTTCTCAGGGGGTCCCAGAAGGACCCCAAAGTGCAAAAATTATTATTATTTTTTTTAAATTGCGGGGTACGCGCACAGTACGCATACCGTACGCGTACGGTGCGCGTACCCCGTCATTTTTTATTTTTTTTTGCCCTTGGGGGTCTTTTTGGGACCCCCTGAGAAGGGCTAGAGGGTTGGGGAGCCTCTACCCTGCCCCCTTTTCGTGTTTTCTACTCTTGTTTTGGGCACTCTTGTGCCTCAGTTCTCCTGAAAAAGAAGATGGTGGCCAACACTTCCTGGTTTGGATAGTTTGGAATGTTAACAGTCGACTGCCAGCCAATCAGAAACTCGCTCGCGCACGTAAGGGTACGCATACGTACGCGTACGGTACGCGTACCGTACGTGTATGGTGCACGTACGGTGAGCGCATATAGATATATAATTTGCTCGAATTCAATTTTCTCAACAACTACTGGAGGGATTTTCACAAAATATGGAAAAGTCACTACTGCATACCTGTCCCCACCATTTTGCCAAGTTTGGTGTAATTCCGTTCAGCCGTTCGGGCTGTAGCCGTGTCTAAAGGTCCCATAGAAAATGCCCTTTGAACATTTTCAAATTCAATTTTCTCAAGAACTACTGGAGGGATTTTCACCAAACATAGCAAAGGCACATCTGCATACTAGGCCCTACCATTTTGCCATGTTTGCTGTAATTCCATTCAGCCGTTCGTGCTGTAGCCATGTCTAAAGGTCCCTATGGAAATTAACATGGGGAAAACACATTTTGGGACCCCCCTTTCGGCCCCCGCTTGACGAATCCCCCTGAAACTTTCAGGGAAGGAGCGGAGTGGAGCTGGCCAAAATTCTGGAAAATTACACACAGATTCCTGAATCAGCGCCAAAGTTATTCCCAATAGAATGTTGAGCGCATATAGATATATCATTTGCTCAAATCATTTTTATCAACAACTACTGGAGGGATTTTCACCAAATATAGAAAAGGCACTACTGCACACCTGTACCTACCATTTTGCCAAGTTTGGTGTAATTCCGTTCAGCCGTTCGGGCTGTAGCCGTGTCTAAAGGTCCCATAGAAAATGCCATTTAAAAAAATTCAAATTCCATTTTCTCAAGAACTACTGGAGGGATTTACACGAAACATACAAAAGGCACTGCTGCATACCAGTCCCTACCATTTTGCCAAATCTGGTGTAATTCCGTTCAGCCATTCGAGCTGTAGCCTTGTCAGAATGTCCCTATGGAAATTAACATGGAGAAAACACGTTTTGGGACCCCCCTTTTTTCTCGGCCCCCGCTTGACGAATCCCCCCAAAACTTTCAGGGAAGGAGCGGAGCGCAACGAGGCAAATTTAAGGAACATTACATACAGATCCCTCAATCGGCGCCAAAGTTATTCCCAATAGAATGTTCGGAATTTCCTATGGTAACTAGGTCCTAACTATATATACCTACTGGCGAACGCCAGTAGGTGATATATATATATATATATATTCACTGAAAAAACCATAGGTTTCAGACATGTTATAGGTAGGAATTAGCATTTTAAAAACCTTAGAAATTCACTTAAAAAACCATAGGTTTTAGGGGTGCTATAGTTAGCTGGACATTTCACTCATACAAAACCATTGAAATTCCTCCGTTATAGTTAGTTGTACTAAGTATAACTCACGCGCCTGCAATCCACTGCTGATGATGTCACATATTACATAATTTATGACATGGTCAGTGACATCACTGATGACATCACTGATGACATCATCCAGTAAATGTGGTTTGGTTTGATAATTAAATAAGTATTATATTGTGGCGAAGGGCTGCATGATGATCCTGCCTCCTCAGAACTGTCACTTGAACACTTGCCCTCTCACCTATCTCCATGTTCCCTCCTCTGCTTTCAGGCCCCAGACATCGCCACTGAGGAACACTGGCCCTTTAAGGCATCCTCGTCGACCGCTCTCGTGGGGTGGTCACATGCTCCCATCTGGTCCACAAAGGAGGAAACGGAAGAGACGCAGTGTTCGCTCTCGCTTGGGGACTGCTGGTAAAGAACCGCTGAGGAATCCATGCAAGAACGAAGTATACAGACCTTCGTCATCGCACCAGTGTTTGGGGAGGAGTTGCCGATTCCGAATTGACAAGAAGAGGAGTTCCTGCCCATACAGAAGCGGTCACCCGAAGACGACGAAAAGAGGGAACCAGGCCCTTCCTGGCACCGCACTGAAAGCGGCCACGGCCCAGGAGGGTCGTGGCTTCACAAGGTACGGGGTCAATGGGGCGCCTTTTGGGGTAGGGGAAGGCCGGGGTTGCGAGGTGAACGCACCGGGGCTACAGAGTAAACCAAATACCCGTGATTGGTAACTTAGCTCCTAGAGCTCTCCCGGTAGTAGCATGAATCACAGTGGTGGCTGGGTGCTTTGCCCTACACTCCCTTCCCTGATTATTCCAAAAGTAAGGAAACATCCCTGGTACCAAACCTGCTTTTCTTTTCTTTTGTTCTTTTGTTCCGGGACCCAAATCATTCTGTGGCTCTGAACAACGAGTCAACTCTTCCTGGTTTGGGATGCCGAAGCCCAGAGGAGATACTCTCTGACAAAAAGAGAGAGAAAACGTTCTTCTATGCCAAGACTTTAAAGTATTCAGAGACAGTGACCTATATTTGTGCTGTAACAAATAAACCTGTGAAAGAAATCTCTCCCTGTCTTATCGTTACTTCTCCACTGCGCCACACGTAGTGTCAGAAGTGGGATAGTAACGCCCCATATCCAAGAAGCATGGAGAACCTGATACAGCAGCTCATACGTGGCCAAGAGAAGTTAGAATGGGCTGTAGGAAAACAGATGTCTACGGCCCACGCAGACAGGGAAATCCTTAGGGACACACTGGCCAAACAAGCAGAGAGGCTAGAAAAAGTTGCTGATGATCGGCTAGAATTAACGGCCCAACGACAGAATCGTGCTGGCACGGGGCCCAATGTTTCCTTACAAAAATATGTCACAGGAGAAGGCCCAACGCCTTCTTATTAAATTTTGAGTGAGCAGCTAGGGCGGCTGGCTAGCCAGAAGCCAAGTGGCTGTTTTTTTTGGCACCTCTCCTCACAGTAGAAGCTCAGGCCGCCTATCCGGTGGCCATACACCTTATCATGAAATTAAAGAAATCATTTTGGACCACCTCGGAATGGACACAAAGGCGTTTCGTGTACCGTTCTGGAAAGAGCGAGGGACCTCCTCCGACAATCCAAAGACACTATACTTTAAACTAAAAACAGCAGCAGATAAGTGGCTAAAGCCACAAACAAGCACCAAGGAAGAAATCATGTCACGCATACATCTCAAACAATATATAGAAGCTCTGCCATACCCCATACAAAGATGGCTGAAACAACACAGCCGTCTGATAGCTGAACAAGCTGTAGAAATGGCTACATCTTTTTATCGGGCTCAACACCGTACGCTGGCTTGGGATAATGAAAAGACTATACGCCCCCCCCTGCTCCCCCTGGAAAAACAGAAAGGAACGCTCTGAAGCCAGGAACTGAATCCTCAAGGTTCCGACATTATCGTCCAGAACCCATTCCTGTCAAGGGCCCCCAATGTTTCGAGTGTGGAGAGTGGGGGCATATCGTCAGAAACTGCCCCCGGAAAAAACGCAAGAAGTGCCAATTTACATAGGCTGCGTCCCTCAATCGATCCTCTACACTGACGAACTGGAACCTAGCTTTTACGTGAGTGTTCTTGTAGCTGGGGTATCTGATAAAGCCTTGTTGGATTCTGGGTGTCGACAGTTGGTTATCCGTCAATCGTTAGTTGAGTCCTCCCTCCTTAAAACCCAACAAGTGGTCCCCATTAGGTGTGTACATGGTAATATTAACCACTACCCCTTAGTCACCCTACCCGTTTCCCTCCCAAATGGAGTAAAACTTGAAGCCCGTATCGGATTACTGCCAACCCTTCCAGAAGAGAAGATAATTGGTCAGGATAATCCATCATTCCTAACATTGTTCACAAATACATTGCGAACCAGGGAAACACCAGTCACTCCCCCTTCCTCACTTCTCGCCCAAGCCCCCTGGTTGTCTGATAAGAGCTTTCGTTATAGTCAGCTAAATTACCCTACTCTCCAACCTTCTTGGGAGCATGCCAGACAAAACCTGCCCCATCAGAAATCGGTTTATCCCTTCTTTTTATTAAAAAACAAACTCTTTTATAGGATGGCAAAGGAAAGGAGCACTCCCCAGCTAGTAGTTCCTCAGCCCTTTCGAGAGCAAGTCCTCTTTTTTGCACACTCGCACTCAACAGCAGGTCACAAGGGTTCACAGAAAACGATAGACATACTATTACGACAATTCTGTTGGCCAGGGATATTTGCACACGTCACCAAGTTTTGTCAGGAATGTGAAATCTGCCAATGGAAAACCCCATACAAACCTCCTCCTGTACCTCTGCAACCTCTTCCCATTATTGGCGCCCCCTTTGAAAGAGTGTGTATGGATCTTAACGGTCCGCTTCCACAAACTAAGAAAGGCAACCTTTACGCCTTGGTAGTCGTTGTTTACACCACAAGGTATCCTGAGACCTTTCCCTTGTGAACCCCTACCAGCTAGAATATCAGCGACAAGCTCCTGGCATTATTTTCACAAGTTGGCTTCCCACGTGAGATACTCACGGATTAGGAAACACCATTTGTTTCCAAGATAATGAGACAGGTCTGTAAGTCCCTGGACATCTCACATATAAAAAATGTCTATTTACCACCCTCAAACAGATGGTTTATGTGAACGCTACAATTCCACTTTAAAACTGACATTAAAAAAATTACTGAGTGTAGAAGGGAAGGAATGGGATATGCTCCTCCCTTTGGCATTGTATGTCATCCGGAGTCAGACTCAGTCTAGTCTGGGTTGTTCCCCGTTCCCCGTTCCAACTTCTATGGTCGAGAACCCCGGAGTCTCTTGGAGATTACCAAGGAATTCTGGGAACAAGAGAAGGAGGGAGAAACCAAATCCTTTTTAGAATACACTCAGGGATTGCGTAGCCGTATACAGAAACTGAGAGAATTCACTGATGCAAATTTAGAAAAAACACAAACTAAACAACAACTGGTTTATAATAGCGGAAAGAAATGGCGTCATCTAAAAGTAGGAGACTGGATGTTGGTTCTCACACCATCTGGCATCAAGTTGTGAAGAAGGTGGGCTTAACCACATACCAAATCCAAATTAGTCCCAAACAAACACAACTACATCAAATACATTTGTTTAAAAAATGGTTAGGCCCTCTCCCTAAAGATCTCCACTTAATAAGCCATATGACTAATCCTGATAGTACTCTAGGGCGTCTAGTTATCAACCAAGAACTTACAGAGGAACAAAAGATGTCTCTGCAGGACACCCTGTCCCCGTTTTCCCCTTTATTCTCCGACCTTTCTGGTCGCACTTCCTGGCCCAGCATTCCATCCACACCCACCCTGGAAAAGTGGTCAAACAAAAAACGTACCACATCCGAGCAGCCAGAAGAGGGGCTATTGAGCAGGAAGTAAAAAACATGTTGGCCCTAGGTGTCATACGACCCTCATAGAGTGAGTGGGCTTCGCCAATCGTCCTGGTACCAGAGCCAGATGGTTCTGTTAGTTTTTGCGTTGATTTTAGAGCCATCAATGCAATATCAAAGTGTGATTCCTACCCGCTCCCACGTGTGGACGAGCAAATCAAAAAACGAGGTGAGGCACAGTACATCACAACACTCAACCTCACAAAAGGGTACTGGTAGGTGCCCCTGAATCCACAAGACCAGGAAAAAACAGCCTTTTCCACGCCTTCTGGCTTATACAAATTTACCATTTTACCTTCGGGTTATACAGAGCACCTGCCACTTTTCAACGCCTCAAGAACAAAGTACTGACAGATCACCAAGCCTACTCTTCGGCATGCTTGGATGATATAGTCATCTTTAGCCCCACATGGGACACACACTTACATTGTCAACAAGTGTTACGAGCTCTTCAATCGGCTGGTTTACACATCATTGCAAAAAAATCAAAAGCAGATTTCCAGAAATTGAAATATTTAGGGTTCCTTTCAGGAAACGGATATATAGGACCACAAGAAGAAAAGGTTAAGGCCATTATACAAGCCCCTTTCCCTGTCACCAAGAAGGAGGTCAGGGCTTTTTTTGGACCTCCTTGGGTATTATCGCCGTTTCATACCTCAGTACTCTGAAATGGCAGCCCCTCTAACAGACCTCCTGAAGAAATATGTTAAAACCAAAGACCTACTTCTTATCTTATCTTATCTTAATAGGAATTTATAAAGCGCACAGTCACCCAGAGGTTTCATGGTGCTAGTCAGGCAGAAGTCACATCAAAGGGAAGTTACCCAAGAGCTTGGTCATACAGCCAGGTTTTAAGCATTCTTCTGAACGCCAGAAGATTGTTGCTCTTCCGGATTGCTAGTGGTATGGAATTCCAAAATTGAGGGGCAAGATAAGAGAACCTACACCCTCCCTGGTGTCTGAGCTTGAAGGTAGGGATAGACAAGAGCGGTACGCGCACCGGGGCGCGCTCCAGCGCGCTACACGAGTTCGCGAGTGGAAAGCTGATTGACTCTCGGGTGTCTGTCAACATTCCAAACAGTCCGGAGCGGCCGCCATCTTGTGTCTCGGTAGGATCGAGACACAAGAGGTGGCAAAAACAAAGGGGGAAATGACCAAAAGGGGGCAGGGTAGACCCCCTGACCTCCTAGGTTTGATGTGGGGGCCATAAAAGGGCCCCGCGGGGCAAATTTTAAAAAAAAATGTTTTCGATTTTCGCGGGGGGAGCGCCCGGTACGCGCACTGGGGAGCGTACCGGGGATCGTACCATGGGGAAAACCCAGTGAAACAGTAAAATAATAATTTAAAGTGCTTAGAGGTAGGGTAGCTCTGAATAGAGTTGTTGTGTTGTGTGGGTGATTTAAGTACCAATATGTAGGTACCAATGCAGAGTCTTACATTCAATGTACACCGTCTCCTCTGTAGATATCTTGCATGTTGTTACAGAAGTTATTGTGGTATATGGAATGCACAGTTTGATACTTTGCTCTCCATAGAAAATTGTAGTCCCGCAAAATTTACAAAGTATTTTATAATCTCCAAACTGGGGTTGGATATTTGGGACATCTCCCTTGTCTCTGGACCCGATGGAGTGGGTTGTTTTCTTTTGGAGGTGCTGGGAGAAGATTGTGGAGGGTTTCTTGTCAGTTCTCTGACCTCTGCCGGAGCATAGTTGTTTGGGTGCTTGCGTTGAATATGGCGAATCATTGTATTGTTGCCAAATGAATATTCTATTTCATAGCTATAGAAATTTGCTATTAAAAAACCTTTGAAATTCACTGAAACAAACATAGGTTTGAGGCCCTATATAAAGTTAGGAATTAGCATTTACAAACCTATGAAATTCACTGAAAAAACCATAGGTTTCACACCAGTTAAAGTTAGGAATTAGCATTTAAAAAACCTATAAAATTCACTGAGAAAACCATAGGTTTGACACCAGTTATAGTTAGCTGGAAATTTTACTGACATAAAACCATTGAAATTCCCACGTTATAGTTAGTTGGACTCACTATAACTTGCGCGCCTGCAATGCACTGCTGATGACGTCACATATTACTTCACTCATGACATGGTCATTCACATCACTCATGACATCACTGATGACACCATCCTTGTGACAGAGTGACAGACCTCCTTTCAGTGTAATGTAACCCTTGAAACACATTCAAAAATAGAAACTGAGATTTTCAAAAAAATGGAGATACCCATACCAGTTACAACAACCAATTCAGTAATTCCACCATCTATATACACATCCACTCATTCACCAACAGTTCTATATAGTCACTCATACATATACTCACTCATCATATGTAGTGATACACCTATACATCCTGTTACACACCGACAGTCATCCAAAAGTTACTCACACACACATACTCACACATGCAAATAAACTATTGAACATCCATTTATTTGCATATACAACTATACACACACTACCACCTTACTTCTAAGGAAACTTACACCTACTTACTCTCTTAAACAATCACTTATAGAACCACATACTTATTTAAACAGGAACTCTTACAATCTCTCACTCTCACATATACTCACTTATATACATCAATACTCACATATACTAGATTAAAAAATATGTAGTTACTGATAAAGACACTAGTGAGACAGTCATTCACTCACTAACACACACATATACACACTCATCCACCCATACATTCCTGCACATATGCTGTCTTCAAAACACATACAAACAGTGAGCCAGTCATTGATGCATCTATGTGCTAAGTAATACCCCCACCAAACCATACAGACACTCATACTGATACTAAAAAAAACATCTAATAACCCATATACACACACATGTAGCTACTCGCCAACCCATGCAGCCACTTATACACAAAGTGAAACACTGATACATATATTTAAATATTTAAACATTACTCGCTAATATATGTATTCACTAAGATACACTTAATAAGCCAGTTAACCAATCATTTTTTTTAGGTTTAAAGTATTTTATTCGACATAACATGTTGGGACAAGACATATCTTCAAAGAGCAATACGACAGGGCGGAAACAACCCACAAAGCTCAAGTGCACCCTCAGCCAAGATTATCATGACGGGTTACGCCCCCACAGAAATATATGTCATGTTCTGTCACAGCATGAAATGACTTTCCCCGCACAACCCACCCCAAACCCCAACTACCCAACTCCCTTCCCCCAACCCCCCTTCCCCTCCATCCCCACCCCCCGTCCAGTGCACAGTCCCCAACCAGAAAGAAAATACATCAAGCTATGCCTCACTTGGAGAAGAAGTTCAGTAACAAATCATTGGGCAGGCTCCATCGGGCTTGGAAGCCGCAGAAGGCGGAGGTACCTAGGGCAGGTGAGTTCTCTAAATTCCATGAGCAATAGGGAATGAAACGGCTGCCAGAGCTCCCTGAATTGTTCCACATCTCCCGCCACTGTGAGGGACATTCTCTCCATCCCCAACACATGCCACAGCCTATGGAGCCAACCTGTGGTGGAGGGTATTGTAGCAGTGTGCCAGTGTATTAAAATGTTTTGGACTGCAGAGCCTAGAGCTATCACTATCTGTCTGCCCCTACGGGATCTAAGAGGGTACATCAATCCGTTTGGAAGCCCCAACAAGGTATATGCAGGGAAGCGTGGTAATTCAATGTTGAAGTGTGTATAAATATCATCCAACACTTCCTTCCAGTAAGGCTCCAGTAACGGGCAGTCCCATAGAATGTGCGTGAGTGTCCCCCGGTGCCCGCACCCCCTCCAACATGTGTCCTCCTTGCTATGATCAAATTCGTGGACTTGTTCAGGTGTGTAATACCAGTAGGTGGAGCCCTTGGTCAGAGTATCAGTGAGCCCCATGTGGTATGCCGAGTGTCTTGCCCTATAAGATATGTGCTCCCATTCCTTAGGGCTCAGTGTCCTCCCCAGTTCCCTTTCCCAGCGCTCCCTCCCGGGGTGATAACTGTGTGTTGCAGGTGGTTGCAGAAGCTTGTAGAGATCTGTAATCAATTTGGCATCCGATGTGCGCGATAAGAGCCACTTTTCGTAAGGAAGAAAAAGCCTATCGGCTGACTCCCTCACTTGCGGCTGGAGGGCCCAGTGGCGAGCCTGCATATAGCGGTGTCGGTCGCTCTCCGGCAGTGAAAACTCCTGACGGAGTTAGGAGAAGGGGACAACCCCTTCAGGGCTATACAAATGGCACAGGGCTCGACACCCCGCCTGCCTCCAATGCGTGAACGCCCCTCTCTCCAGTCCTGGTGTGAAATCTGGGTTGTCCACTAGCGGTATGAGCGGGGACGGGAACGTGGTTAGACCGTGTGGAAGGTTAGTAGCGTCCCATACCCGTAGGGGGACCCGCGTAATAAAGGAGGCGTAGAGGTTTTTAGCCCTATGGGGACGACACAGGAAAGGAATCTCCTCCAAAGGTCTCCCCGCCACCGCCTGGTCCTGGAAGAGCCAATGTTTATCGGACACCCATCTACTCCATTCCACTAGGTAATGAAGCTGCGCAGCCTGGAAGTATTTGCGGAAATCTGGTATCCCCAAACCGCCCGCTTCGGGGGCCAGCAGCGAGAGGGCTCTGCGCATTCTAGGCTTCTTACCCTGCCAGACAAAGCGTGAAACATCTGCTTGTAGTTGCGGTATCCACCCAACCGGCGGTTGGAGCGGCAAGGCCCGGAAAAGATAAAGTACTTGGGGCAAAATCGTCATTTTGACAGCAGCTATCCTGCCCAGCCAAGAGAGTGTTCCGCGATTCCATCGCCCTAATTCCTCCCTAATCTTTGCTCCTAGGGCTTGATAATTGGCCGACACCATGGCCGACAAAGTGGGAGCGATCTGAATCCCCAGGTAAGGTACTGCACCCGAAGACCAAAGCATGGGAAACCTGTGTTGCAAATAGGCTCTGGTAGCCGGCTTGAGGGAGATGTCTAAAGCCACCGACTTCCCCATATTCATTTTAAACCCCGCTACCGTGCCGAAGGAGTCCAATTCCTCTATACACGCCGGGAGGGCCGTCCGGGGTCCGTCAATGGACAGGATGACATCATCTGCGTAGAGGCTGATAGCGTGCGTGAAACCCCCCCATCCGGATTCCGGTCACCGCAGGATTATCACGCACCCGTTGAGCGAACGGCTCCATATAAAGAGCAAAGAGTAAGTGCGAGAGCGGGCAGCCCTGCGGGGTGCCACGTTCAATGTCAAAGGTCGCAGACGTAAACCCGTTAACCCGGACTACTGCAGATGGTTGTTTGTAACAGTTAAGAATCATGGATCGGAACTTATCCCCTATCCCCGCTTTCACTAAAACTCGCTCCAGAAAGGGCCAGTGGACTCGGTCAAAGGCCTTCTCGGCGTCTACCGCCAGCATCATTCGTTCTCCCGGAATCCGGGAAGCCTTCTCCAGAAGGTGGACAATCCGTTTCGTATTGTCCACTGTCTGTCTCCCAGTGACAAAACCTGCTTGGTCAGGGTCAATGAGACCGGGCAAGTGAAGAGCTAGGCGCGCGGCTAAAATCCCAGTGTACAGCTTCAAGTCAATATTTAAAAGAGAAATCGGTCGGTAGGACCCACAATGTTTCGGATCCTTCCCAGGCTTAGGGATAACCGTAACAGAGGCCCGGAGGAGATCAGGTGTAATAGCTCCGGGATCAGCAAAGGAATTGAAGAGATGCGTGAGCACGGGGGCTAAAGATGTGCAGAAAGTTTTATAATAGAGGGCCGTGAATCCATCCGGTCCAGGCGCCTTGCCATGTTTAAGTCTGGCAATAGCAGAGATCACCTCCTCTATCCGGATGTCCCTATTCAAATATTCTGCCTGCAAAGGATCCAGGGACGGCAACGTAACCGAATCCAAGTAGGCAGTCATAGCTATCTCGTCCGGGGGCTCTCCAGTGTAGAGGCCCTTGTAAAAATCACGGAAAACGGCCGCGATCCGAGCGTCCTCCGTCTCCACGTTCCCTGCCTGATCAGAAATTTCCTTAACCAGCTGGTTCTGACGTGTCACCCGGAGCTTGTGGGCCAGCAATTTACCACAGCGGTCTCCTCCAGTATAAAAAGGTGTGACGCAGCCGGAGTGCCGCATACTCCGCCCGATCAAGATCCAAGGCTGCCAGAAGCTTCCTCGCTTCCTTAAGCTGCCTCCAAATCCTGGGAGCCCCAGTCCTACGATGTATCTGCTCAAGTTCTCTAACCCGACCCGTCAGTTCATCTCTCTTGGCCTGCCGTTCTTTGTTGTCAGCCGCGGAAATTGGCAAGAATTCCCCTCGAATCACCGCCTTTATCGCCGCCCATTGCGTGGCCCGGCTAGTGTCGGCGTTGTCATTATGGGATTGATAGTCCTGTATCGCCTCCTCAATGCGGACCACCACCTCCTTCCTATGTAACAGCGTGTCACGTAGACGCCACGTCCTGGGCCGAGAAACGGCCGGCGGCAAACACAACGTAGCCTCAACTGGGGCGTGGTCCAAAAGGGAGATCACACCCATCTCTGACCCCGAGGTTAGCGCCTGCACCGGGGAGGTAACTAAAAGATGGTCCAATCTCACGTACGTCTTGTGCGCATGAGAATAGTACGGGTAGTCCCTGTCCGTGGGGTGCATATATCGCCACAGATCAAGGAGGTCAACCTCCTCCAGCTGAGCCCTACGGTCCGCGGAGAGTTCCCCTACCTGCGGGGAGCCTTGCACCGATCTATCCATTGCAGAGTTAAAGACCATGTTGAAGTCACCACCGAGTATAATATGACGGTCCTGGAAAGAATTGATATCCTCGATCGCGGTCTGCAAGAAACGATCCTGCATTTCATTAGGACTATATAGGGACCCGATCGTAAACAGAAGGCCCCCTATCTTGAACCGATATGCAAGGAGCCTGCCCTTTTGTTCGGCGAACTTGTGGAGGACCTCTCCCCTAAAGTGTCTGGCTACTAGTATAGCCACCCCAGCCGTTTTAGTAGTACAAGAGGAGAAGAACTGTGATGGGAACTTATGAGAACGGAGTCTGTGCGTGTCTTGCGATAGGAGGTGCATCTCCTGGAGAAGACAAATGTCTGCCTGGGTATTCTCCAGAAGTGAGAGCACAGCCCGTCTCTTGACTGGATTATTCAGCCCCCGGACATTCAGGGTCACTACCTTGCAAGTGTCAGGAGGCATGCAAAGGGGTGTAGCAGGAAGCAATGGGGCCCCATAGCAACAGGGCAACAAGGGCACAAATGCTGCCGTGTGATAGAGGTGACACAATAGGGAACAGAGCGCTATCATGTGTGGGGCAGAAGTGACCGATCAAAGCCAGAGGCCTAGTCAATGTCCGGATAGTCATAGGCCACAACAAGCACTGGACAGCCCACCCCGTCCCTCCCCCTCTCTTCAGCAAATCAAATAGAAAGTCAAAACTGTAATTGCGGCAGTCAATTCTGAGCAAACCAAGAAGCATATGCATTGCCTGAATAACAAGGAACCCCATTGTGCACTGGACGACCCTCCCCCGCCCCCGCCAACACCCGGATCCCCCCCCTTGCCTGTCCCCCCCTTCCAATCCCCCCAAAAACTGTTCCCCCCTTCCAACTTCCCAACTGACCCCAGTCCCCACCCGCAACTGGGACTGTCCCAACAACCCCGACCCAACCCCCGATCCCCCAACAACCCACCAGAAACCATTGTCCAAGTCCGGTCTGTAACGGACAAGCCTGTGGAAAGTCAAAAAAGTGGTGTCCAGCCACTACGCACTACCCCGCCCCCCGCCCCCCCCGAACTCCTAAACCTGTATTACAGTCATGGCGATGTCAATCTCCCCCCGGAGTTCATTCAAGCTGTCAACGCGACTTCACTTGTCGCTGTGACGGTGGCTACAGCTCGTGGTGCATCGTCCAGGTCCGCAGCTGCAGTAGGGGAACCCGGTCCCGTTGAGGAGGCCGAGGACCGCCGGCCAGGGATCGTCTGCCAGCCATCCTTGGTGATACGGCGCTGGCGAGGTGTGAATGTTCAGTCGTCCGTCGCAGTGATACCCAGCACCCCACATGTATCCTGAAGGGAACGCAGCTGGTGTAGAGTCCCATTCCACCGGAAAATAAGGCGGAAAGGGTGCCCCCAGGAGTATTGAGTGCCATGCTCCCGAAGAAAATCCGTCGCAATTTTAAAGGCCTTGCATTTCTGCAGGGTGGATGCTGCGAGATCCTGGTAGAGTGCCACACGGTGACCCCTAAAGTCCATGGACGATCTCTTCCGTGCCTCGCGAAGTATTCGTTCTTTCAGGGGATAGTCCGGCAGGAAGGCCAAAATGTCAGGGGGGGGTGCCGAGGCCCGGCGCTGTAGGCCCACTCTGTGTGCCCTATCGATACGAATAGGGAAATCAGCCGATTCACCCAGCACCTCTCTGAATAGGTCCCGCAGGTACGCAGCCACATCCTCCCCCTCTTCTCGGGACGGATCTCCCCGGACTCGGATGTTGTTCCTCCGGGAACGGTTTTCAAGGTCCTCGGTATGTGACTGAAGATCAAGATTCTGGTCCCGGAGCCTTATAACCTCTTGCTGCAACTGCGTAATCTCCTCGTCCCTGGCATGGCCAGCGCCTTCCACCGTTGCCACTCTCTCTCCCAGGCCATCCACCTCTCGTCGTATCTCCCGGACCTCACCCGCAACTTCCTGCTTGAGGGTTTGGAAGTCGTCCCGCAATGTGCCGAAGAGGGACTCAAGAAAGGATCTCGTGACCGGGGGCTCCCCTCCACTCGCTCCCTGGGAGCCACCCGGAAGACTCGGAGATGGCTGCCCTCTATCCTGTCTCGCGGCAGTCCTGCCCAACATGTCCGGCAGGGTGCGATCCCCCTTCTTGGACCCTTTGTTGTTCGCCATTGAGTCTACTAGGGCGCCTTCCGGAACGTTCGGCGGGGCCTCGACAAAGCCACTAGTCGATTCTCAGGCCAGGCCGCTACTGCTCTGTACCCCACTACCAACTGCCAAGGGGGTCTCTGTCCACACCGCCAGCAGGTCTCGTCCGACGAGCAATGGAGCGACCCACGATCCGTTTAACCCGGGGACTGGCGTCCCACCCGAGTCTCCAGGCCCGACCAGCCTGGTCCTGTTCCCTCGTCCACCACCGCTGACACCACCGGCAAAATCCCTGATTCCTCCTCAGATGGCCCCCCTCGAATCGGTCTGGCAAATTCTTCTCAGGCACCTCAGCATGGGGGGCCGCGCCAATTTTCAACATGCCACCGCATTACCTCCAAGTCTGTACCGGACATTGCACACCAAATGCCCTCTTTTCCAGCCTCTCAAAGGCGATGAATCGGCGTCGGTCGAGGGGTCGCCTCCGGGGGGGATACAGGCATCCAAGCTCCGCTAAAACCTCCACAAGTGCACCTCCAGGGCTCCCGGAGAGGTAGGCCGCAGTCTCGGCGCCACGTGCGGGATCTTCATGGGCCCCAATATCAAGTCTCTCGACCCCCTTCTCAGTACTTGCGGATCCGGGAACGCAGTCCCGCACCCAGAGGGTCCTTCCGATGGGTTATTGGGCGAGTGCAGCGCCTCGCGACCTCTAGTGCCTTCGCCGTCCGGGGGTATAGGCCAAAGCCACGGCCTCGCGTAATGCCCGGCCCCGCGGCTCCCTCCTTCGATGCCCCACCTCCGGGCGCCAAGCCACGCAACTCCTCGGGGTTCGCCGCAGGGTAGGGTCCTGTGGTGAAGGTCAGGGTCAGATGAGAAGCAACGGCGGCCCCTCTGCAATCACCAAGGCAGACGGTCGCCCAAACCAAGCTCCGGCTCCACTTCCGCTCCGGGCCAAGGGCCCTCTTCGTTCCCGGCAAGGACTCCGGGACCGTTCAACCTCCAATTCCGGCGATTTCTGCCCTCACAGCCTCCTCTCCGACATCCAGCGCCTATATCTCGCTAAATGCAGGGTCCCGGGGGGGGAGACCAGCGCTAAATTAGTAGGTTAAGGGCTCAGGTCCGGCGGAGCTCACAGCGAGTGCGACCGCTCAGCCCGCCATCTTGGCCACGCCCCCCCAATCAATTTAAAAAAAAAAAACATCCATTTAGACACTCATTTAAACATTTATTCTTCCATCAACCTTTACATATACATATACAAAACATATTTATTTTTCAGAAAGACACACATTCACTGGATGGTGTCATCAGTGATGTCATGAGTGATATCACTGACCATGTCATGAGTGATGTAATATGTGACGTCATCAGCAGTGCATTGCAGGCGCGCAAGTTATAGTGAGTCCAACTAACTATAACGTGGGAATTTCAATGGTTTTATGTCAGTAAAATTTCCAGCTAACTATAACTGGTGTCAAACCTATGGTTTTCTCAGTGATATATATATATTTATATATATAGACTTGAAATGCATCACTCTGAAGACTGGCGTGTCGTTGGTGACTGGGCACCGTGGAAGCCTACACGGAAGTGTTGAGGACTGTTTAGGCTTAATGAGGGGGTGAATGTAAGACATTGTTCTGCATTCTGTCCATCAACTGTGTTTTTTGCAATTTTCACCCCGAGTGGGCTGGGTATGCTCAGACGTGAGTCCCAGGCTCTCCACATCACTGGAGTCAAGCTATCCAGGCTGAAGAAGGCTGATAGCCAGAAACCGGTCTTTGGATGCTTGATTCCGGTCTAGGAAAGACATGGCTTGGTAGTTCGGGCTGGACTGTTCCCATGAGGCACAGGGTCAAGGCTGATTTGCATATAGCCAGTGTCTGACCTAGGGTGGTGTGGAGTGCAGAAAAACAATGGATTTAGGCCCAGATCTTTGTACTGGGGTGAATGTAAGACATTGTTCTGCATTCTGTCCATCAACTGTGTTTTTTGCAATTTTCACCCCGAGTGGGCTGGGTATGCTCAGACGTGAGTCCCAGGCTCTCCACATCACTGGAGTCAAGCTATCCAGGCTGAAGAAGGCTGATAGCCAGAAACCGGTCCTTGGGAGCTTGATTCTGGTCTAGGAAAGACATGGCTTGGTAGTTTGGGCTGGACTGTTCCCATGAGGCACAGGGTCAAGGCTGATTTGCATATAGCCAGTGTCTGACCTAGGGTGGTGTGGAGTGCAGAAAAACAATGGATTTAGGCCTAGATCTTTGTACTGGGGTGAATGTAAGACATTGTTCTGCATTCTGTCCATCAACTGTGTTTTTTGCAATTTTCACCCCGAGTGGGCTGGGTATGCTCAGACGTGAGTCCCAGGCTCTCCACATCACTGGAGTCAAGCTATCCAGGCTGAAGAAGGCTGATAGCCAGAAACCGGTCCTTGGATGCTTGATTCCGGTCTAGGAAAGACATGGCTTGGTAGTTCGGGCTGGACTGTTCCCATGAGGCACAGGGTCAAGGCTGATTTGATTATAGCCAGTGTCTGACCTAGGGTGGTGTGGAGTGCAAAAAAACGATGGATTTAGGCCCAGATCTTTGTACTGGGGTGAATGTAAGACATTGTTCTGCATTCTGTCCATCAACTGTGTTTTTTGCAATTTTCACCCCGAGTGGGCTGGGTATGCTCAGACGTGAGTCCCAGGCTCTCCACATCACTGGAGTCAAGCTATCCAGGCTGAAGAAGGCTGATAGCCAGAAACCGGTCTTTGGATGCTTGATTCCGGTCTAGGAAAGACATGGCTTGGTAGTTCGGGCTGGACTGTTCCCATGAGGCACAGGGTCAAGGCTGATTTGCATATAGCCAGTGTCTGACCTAGGGTGGTGTGGAGTGCAGAAAAACAATGGATTTAGGCCCAGATCTTTGTACTGGGGTGAATGTAAGACATTGTTCTGCATTCTGTCCATCAACTGTATTTTTTGCAATTTTCACCCCGAGTGGGCTGGGTATGCTCAGACGTGAGTCCCAGGCTCTCCACATCACTGGAGTCAAGCTATCCAGGCTGAAGAAGGCTGATAGCCAGAAACCGGTCCTTGGAAGCTTGATTCCGGTCTAGGAAAGACATGGCTTGGTAGTTTGGGCTGGACTGTTCCCATGAGGCACAGGGTCAAGGCTGATTTGCATATAGCCAGTGTCTGACCTAGGGTGGTGTGGAGTGCAGAAAAACAATGGATTTAGGCCCAGATCTTTGTACTGGGGTGAATGTAAGACATTGTTCTGCATTCTGTCCATCAACTGTGTTTTTTGCAATTTTCACCCCGAGTGGGCTGGGTATGCTCAGACGTGAGTCCCAGGCTCTCCACATCACTGGAGTCAAGCTATCCAGGCTGAAGAAGGCTGATAGCCAGAAACCGGTCCTTGGATGCTTGATTCCGGTCTAGGAAAGACATGGCTTGGTAGTTCGGGCTGGACTGTTCCCATGAGGCACAGGGTCAAGGCTGATTTGATTATAGCCAGTGTCTGACCTAGGGTGGTGTGGAGTGCAAAAAAGACGATGGATTTAGGCCCAGATCTTTGTACTGGGGTGAATGTAAGACATTGTTCTCCATTCTGTCCATCAATTGTGTTTTTTGCAATTTTCACCCCGAGTGGGCTGGTTATGCTCAGACGTGAGTCCCAGGCTCTCCACATCACTGGAGTCAAGCTATCCAGGCTGAAGAAGGCTGATAGCCAGAAACCGGTCCTTGGATGCTTGATTCCGGTCTAGGAAAGACATGGCTTGGTAGTTCGGGCTGGACTGTTCCCATGAGGCACAGGGTCAAGGCTGATTTGCATATAGCCAGTGTCTGACCTAGGTTGGTGTGGAGTGCAAAAAAACGACCGATTTAGGCCCAGATCTTTGTACTGGGGTGAATGTAAGACATTGTTCTGCATTCTGTCCATCAACTGTGTTTTTTTCAATTTTCACCCCGAGTGGGCTGGGTATGCTCAGACGTGAGTCCCAGGCTCTCCACATCACTGGAGTCAAGCTATCCAGGCTGAAGAAGGCTGATAGCCAGAAACTGGTCCTTGGATGCTTGATTCCGGTCTAGGATAGACATGGCTTGGTAGTTCGGGCTGGACTGTTCCCATGAGGCACAGGGTCAAGGCTGATTTGCATATAGCCAGTGTCTGACCTAGGGTGGTGTGGAGTGCAAAAAAACGATGGATTTAGGCCCAGATCTTTGTACTGGGGTGAATGTAAGACATTGTTCTGCATTCTGTCCATCAACTGTGTTTTTTGCAATTTTCACCCCGAGTGGGCTGGGTATGCTCAGACGTGAGTCCCAGGCTCTCCACATCACTGGAGTCAAGCTATCCAGGCTGAAGAAGGCTGATAGCCAGAAACCGGTCCTTGGATGCTTGATTCCGGTCTAGGAAAGACATGGCTTGGTAGTTCGGGCTGGACTGTTCCCATGAGGCACAGGGTCAAGGCTGATTTGCATATAGCCAGTGTCTGACCTAGGGTGGTGTGGAGTGCAAAAAATCGATGGATTTAGGCCCAGATATTTGTACTGGGGTGAATGTAAGACATTGTTCTGCATTCTGTCCATCAACTGTGTTTTTTGCAATTTTCACCCCGAGTGGGCTGGGTATGCTCAGACGTGAGTCACAGGCTCTTCACATCACTGGAGTCAAGCTATCCAGGCTGAAGAAGGCTGATAGCCAGAAACCGGTCCTTGGATGCTTGATTCCGGTCTAGGAAAGACATGGCTTGGTAGTTCGGGCTGGACTGTTCCCATGAGGCACAGGGTCAAGGCTGATTTGCATATAGCCAGTGTCTGACCTAGGGTGGTGTGGAGTGCAAAAAAACGATGGATTTAGGCCCAGATCTTTGAACTCGGGTGAATGTAAGACATTGTTCTGCATTCTGTCCATCAACTGTGTTTTTTGCAGTTTTCACCCCGAGTGGGCTGGGTATGCTCAGACGTGAGTCCCAGGCTCTCCACATCACTGGAGTCAAGCTATCCAGGCTGAAGAAGGCTGATAGCCAGAAACCGGTCCTTGGATGCTTGATTCCGGTCTAGGAAAGACATGGCTTGGTAGTTCGGGCTGGACTGTTCCCATGAGGCACAGAGTCAAGGCTGATTTGCATATAGCCAGTGTCTGACCTAGGGTGGTGTGGAGTGCAAAAAAACGATGGATTTAGGCCCAGATCTTTGTACTGGGGTGAATGTAAGACATTGTTCTGCATTCTGTCCATCAACTGTGTTTTTTGCAATTTTCACCCCGAGTGGGCTGGGTATGCTCAGACGTGAGTCCCAGGCTCTCCACATCACTGGAGTCAAGCTATCCAGGCTGAAGAAGGCTGATAGCCAGAAACCGGTCCTTGGATGCTTGATTCCGGTCTAGGAAAGACATGGCTTGGTAGTTCGGGCTGGACTGTTCCCATGAGGCACAGGGTCAAGGCTGATTTGATTATAGCCAGTGTCTGACCTAGGGTGGTGTGGAGTGCAAAAAAACGATGTAGTTAGGCCCAGATCTTTGTACTGGGGTGAATGTAAGACATTGTTCTGCATTCTGTCCATCAACTGTGTTTTTTGCAATTTTCACCCCGAGTGGGCTGGGTATGCTCAGACGTGAGTCCCAGGCTCTCCACATCACTGGAGTCAAGCTATCCAGGCTGAATAAGGCTGATAGCCAGAAACCGGTCCTTGGATGCTTGATTCCGGTCTAGGAAAGACATGGCTTGGTAGTTCGGGCTGGACTGTTCCCATGAGGCACAGGGTCAAGGCTGATTTGCATATAGCCAGTGTCTGACCTAGGGTGGTGTGGAGTGCAAAAAAACAATGGATTTAGGCCCAGATCTTTGTACTGGGGTGAATGTAAGACATTGTTCTGCATTCTGTCCATCAACTGTGCTTTTTGCAATTTTCACCCCGAGTGGGCTGGGTATGCTCAGACGTGAGTCACAGGCTCTTCACATCACTGGAGTCAAGCTATCCAGGCTGAAGAAGGCTGATAGCCAGAAACCGGTCCTTGGATGCTTGATTCCGGTCTAGGAAAGACATGGCTTGGTAGTTCGGGCTGAACTTTTCCCATGAGGCACAGGGTCAAGGCTGATTTGCATATAGCCAGTGTCTGACCTACGGTGGTGTGGAGTGCAAAAAAACGATGGATTTAGGCCCAGATCTTTGAACTGGGGTGAATGTAAGACATTGTTCTGCATTCTGTCCATCAACTGTGTTTTTTGCAATTTTCACCCCGAGTGGGCTGGGTATGCTCAGACGTGAGTCCCATGCTCTCCACATCACTGGAGTCAAGCTATCCAGGCTGAAGAAGGCTGATAGCCAGAAACCGGTCCTTGGATGCTTGATTCCGGTCTAGGAAAGACATGGCTTGGTAGTTCGGGCTGGACTGTTCCCATGAGGCACAGAGTCAAGGCTGATTTGCATATAGCCAGTGTCTGACCTAGGGTGGTGTGGAGTGCAAAAAAACGATGGATTTAGGCCCAGATCTTTGTACTGGGGTGAATGTAAGACATTGTTCTGCATTCTGTCCATCAACTGTGTTTTTTGCAATTTTCACCCCGAGTGGGCTGGGTATGCTCAGACGTGAGTCCCAGGCTCCCCACATCATTGGAGTCAAGCTATCCAGGCTGAAGAAGGCTGATAGCCAGAAACCGGTCCTTGATGCTTGATTCCGGTCTAGGAAAGACATGGCTTGGTAGTTCGGGCTGGACTGTTCCCATGAGGCACAGGGTCAAGGCTGATTTGCATATAGCCAGTGTCTGACCTAGGGTGGTGTGGAGTGCAAAAAAACGATGGATTTAGGCCCAGATCTTTGTACTGGGGTAATTGTAAGACATTGTTCTGCATTCTGTACATCAACTGTGTTTTTTGCAATTTAATGATTTTTCTTGACTGGTCTCCTCCGACCCTGCGTTTGGACTTTGATAATATGTGCTGCAGTAGTTGTGGAGACAGAGCTTCTGTGTTGAAGCCATGAAATGAAGCGCTGAGATTACTTACTGCGTTGAACTCTGTGAGATCGGACTTTTGCTCATGTCACCAAGAGTGTTTGTTTATTTCACTAAGCACACCTTTTGTATCAGTTTTGGCATGATTTCATTTATTTATGCCATTCAACAGTGCACATCACCAGGATGGGGCATTATGGGACTTACAGTCCGTGCCGAGTAGAATCAATAACTATGCCGAGGTTGATATGACACGCACTTTAGCGTTTACAATATATGTGAAATTAGACATTTGCATTGTGTGTCAAGTGTTTCAGAGTGAAACTGATAGGCGGTGCTTTGGTGTTTCTGGATTTTAGCTCGGGATGTCAATTCAAGAGTCTAATGGTAAATAAAAGCGCATGCAAGGATTCTTTAGATAAAGTTCAGTGGGGTGTCCGGCTCCCAACCAAAGAGAAAAAGGAGCAGTGATTTTAAGTCTCCCTGGTTTGTTATATTTCAAGGAGCATTATTAATTCAGTTTTAAATGTGTAACACTAGGGGGTTGGTGCTATATAAAAGAAGATGCAATGGGAATAGCAAATGTCCACAAAACATCGGAAGATTTGGTGGTGCATTTTTCATGTTAAATCATTTAAATGTGTACAATCAAAGGTTAATTGCTGATGCATTATGCAGACATATAATATATCTCAATGCAATTTGCATGTTAAAAGACTTTTATATTTATTGCAATTTACACTTAGCACTTTTGGACTGTTTGTATTACATGCTAAATGTATTTAGATGCATTTTAAGTATTTTATATATTTTTCACATTGGATGATTAGGATTTGATCTATGTCTACTAAATGTGGACTAGCTTTATAAGTTGTAACAAGATGGCACCCACTAGATTGATAAAGGCTGCTGAGTCAGCCAAACACGTCTCATCAGTCGGGTCGGAGGAGACCCTTTTAAATAAAAAAGCTTTATCCTGAAGTCTTCATGTGCCTGCCTTCTTCTTGTGGAGTAAGGATTACCATATATATATATATATATTCACTGAAAAAACCATAGGTTAGAGACCATATATAGTTAGGAATTAGCATTTAGAAAACCTTATTTTACTCGCACAAAACCATTGAAATTCGCATATATAGTTAGTTGCTATATATCGCGCACCCGCAATCCACTGCTGATGATGTCACATATTACATCATTCATGACATGGTCAGTGACATCACTGATGACATCACTGATGACATCTCAAATGACATCACTGATGACATCACTGATGACATCTCAAATGACATCACTGACGACATCACTGATGACATCATTCATGTGATAATACGATGAACCTCTTCAGACTCTAATATAACCTTAGATACACTCAGTGTAAACACATACTCACAGACTGTCACTCATCCATGGAGTTACTCATACACTTAGTCAGTCATGCAAAGAATCAATCACGCCTCCATTTCCTCAACTATACAGTTATACACACCTTACTTATTCAAACATATATTAACACATATTTACTCTTTTATACAATCCTTGATTGAAGTTCACAAAGATTCATACAGCCACTCACACATTCACTGGCTCTTATGCCTAGTTATTTATATATGTCAACTCTCACATGTACTGTGTTTTACATATGTACTTACTTTGACATGTAGCACTGAGATATCCATTCACTCACCAATACACTCATGCACACAGTCAACTGCCCATACAGCTGTTTCCACACGCACTTTTGAACCCATACATCTAGTGAATCAACTGCTCACACATCTATGCACAGAGTCATACACCTCCCAGCCACCCACACACATACTCAGTCTCCCATACAAACTTATATGCGAATTTCAATGGTTTTGTGCGAGTAAAATAAGGTTTTCTAAATGCTATTTCCTAACTATATATGGTCTCTAACCTATGGTTTTTCCAGTGAATTTTCAAGGTTTTGTAAATGCAAATTCCTAACTATATATGGTCTATAACCTATGGTTTTTTCAGTGAATTTCATTGGTTTTTTAAAAGCTAATATCTATAGCTGTAAAATATATTCTTTATTACGTGACGTATCACGTAGCCACGTGAGACGCCTCATGACGCGTCGCATAACCGTGACGTATCGGCTCTGCAGCGCAAACAAAAGCCGTAACGTAAGCGCGCCGGAGCACGCTTACAGATATATATATTTTTTTTACCTTAATTAGACAAAATCTACACGTGCACATATCTTGAGGCCTTGCAAAGGCACATCAAACAAACAGTCCCTACAATTTTGCCAAGTTTGGTGGAAATCTATTCCTTTAAATTTTATTTTACTGTTTCTCTTGGTTTTCCCCTTGTTACGCTTACCGGAACGCTACCCGGTACGCAAACCGGACGCTCCAAAAACACAAGATGGCGGACTCCCGTTACGCTGCCGGTTAGCTGCCCGGTTCGCGTACCGGGAAGCGCCTTTTTTTCTTTTGCCCCGTGGGGAACTTTAATAGCCCCCTCATCAATCCTAGGGGGTCAGGAAGGGTCTACCTTACCCCTTTCCTTCATTTACACCTTTTTTTTTTCCACCTCTTGTCTCTCGATCCTACCGAGAGACAAGATGGCGGCCACTCCGGACTGTTTACAATGTTGACAGCCAATCAGCTTCTCCTCAGACTCCCGTTACGCTGCCGGTTAGCTGCCCGGTTAGCTGCCCGGTTCGCGTACCGGGACGCGCCTCTACGGCAAAAAATCCCCACATTTTTTTTTTTTTTTGCCCCGCGAGGCACTTTAATATCCCCCTCATCAATCCTAGGGGGTCAGGAGGGGTCTACCTTGCCCCCTTTCCTTCATTTCCCCCTTCGTTTTTCACCACCTCTTATGCTTCTCCCACCAGCCAACGAATACATTCGCGTAGCTAGGGGCGAAGCAGGTGCCCATAGCAGTACCCAGTATCTGTCGGTAATATTGCTTATCAAAGAGAAAAATATTATTTGTCAGTCAGAAGTCAGCAAATTCAATAAGCATTTCATTGTGTTCTGACAATTGCAATGACCGCCCTTTGAGAAAGTAACGTATAGCTTGTAGGTCTTTCTCATGCTCTATGGCTGTATATAAGCTGGTAACATCTAATACAATCATTATCATATCCTGTTCCCATGAGATGTCCATTATGTTTTTGATGAAGTGGGTGGTATCTCGATTGTATGACGGCAAAGTCCTTACAAAATCTGACAAGAAAAAATCGACAAATTGGGACATGGCTTCCGTCAGGCAACCGATAGAAGAAACAATTGGCCGCCCTGGTGGCCTTTTGGAATACTTGTGAATTTTAGGCAAATGATAGAAAGTTGCCATTACAGGGTATGCACGTAAGGAATTTATGTTCATTATCATTTATCATGTATCTGCCCATTTCTGGATTAATTCATGATATAGTTGAATACTTGTAATGCATTCCTCTTTTGAGATTTTCGAATAACATTTTGCTACCAATAGTTGGCGCAGTGCCTCTTGACTATAAAATTGCCGTGACATCAGGACCACATTTCCCCCTTTGTCGGAGGGTTTGCATATTGTGGGGCTCATTAGGATGGCGGACGGAAGTGCCTCCGCAGACCCAGAGCATGCGGAACATGCCTATTTTCCGTGCGCCCGTCGCGGACACTCCGTCCGCCAAATCAGGATACGAAATACGGGCCAAAATCCGTCCGCGGCGGTAGAACACGGTCCGCCGCACCACCACACCCAACCACGCGGCGGACGTAACCTATCCAGAGACTCCGCCGTACGGACTGACGTCTAGGACCGTCCTCCAAATCAAGATGGCGGAAAATACACATAAAAGCGCTGCGGAAAAACAACCTGCCTGAACACTGCGGATGCCCCACAGCGACCATACCCACCACGAGCCGCTCGCCGACATGGACCCTGCACTACACGCTTACCCGATACTCTTCGCGATCCACTACGTCCTAGTCTTGGCCCACCATCGAGGACGACGCAGGTAGGCTACAAACCATTCGCTGTCTGGAGGGAGTACCTGCAAAGGGCCGTGACGTAGGGAGGGGGGAGTGATATGTTCCGGAATCGACATATTCTTGTGTACGGCAACGCCTCCAAGGGTCGTGACCCAGGTAGGGGGGAGTGACATGTATCTGAACCCACCGCCCTCAAGTAAATACAAATCCACACCAGCATCACACACGCAAGAATGACTCCGACAACCCACGACACATGATTGACAATTTTATTTACGCATAATTGGAGTAACATCACAGTCTAGGATCGAGCATGGGCAGTGTGGACACCAGAGCAGTTACATCAGAGGCAGTACATCAGTATGAGAACAGCAACAGGGCAGTGTGGACACCAGAGCAGGTACATCAGAGGCAGTACATCAGTATCAGAACAGCAACAGGGCATTGTGGACACCAGAGCAGGTACATCAGAGGCAGCACATGAGAGGGCATACAGCAGTATCAGAACAGCAACAGGGCATAGTGGACACCAGAGCAGGTACATCAGAGGCAGTACATGAGAGGGGCTAAGTGCACCAACAGTCCATGGCAAGGCACAGGTCCTTCAGAAGCAGCACATGAGAGGGGCTAAGTGCACCAACAGTCCATTGCACTGAAAAGGTCCATCAGAGGCAGCACATGAGAGGGCACAATGCAGTATCAGAACAGCAACAGGGCATAGTGGACACCAGAGCAGGTACATCACAGGCAGTACATGAGAGGGGCTAAGTGCACCAACAGTCCATGGCAAGGCACAGGTCCTTCAGAAGCAGCACATGAGAGGGGCTAAGTGCACCAACAGTCCATTGCACTGAAAAGGTCCATCAGAGGCAGCACATGAGAGGGCACAATGCAGTATCAGAACAGCAACAGGGCATAGTGGACACCAGAGCAGGTACATCACAGGCAGTACATGAGAGGGGCTAAGTGCACCAACAGTCCATGGCAAGGCACAGGTCCTTCAGAAGCAGCACATGAGAGGGGCTAAGTGCACCAACAGTCCATGGCAAGGCACAGGTCCAGCAGAGGCAGCACATGAGAGGGGCTAAGTGCACCAACAGCCCATTGCACTGAAAAGGTCCATCAGAGGCAGCACATGAGAGGGCACAATGCAGTATGAGAATAGCAACAGGGCAGTGTGGACACCAGAGCAGGTACATCAGAGGCAGTACATCAGTATGAGAACAGCAACAGGGCAGTGTGGACACCAGAGCAGGTACATCAGAGGCAGTACATCAGTATGAGAATAGCAACAGGGCAGTGTGGACACCAGAGCAGGTACATCAGAGGCAGTACATCAGTATGAGAACAGCAACAGGGCAGTGTGGACACCAGAGCAGGTACATCAGAGGCAGTACATCAGTATGAGAACAGCAACAGGGCAGTGTGGACACCAGAGCAGGTATATCAGAGGCAGTACATCAGTATGAGAACAGCAACAGGGCAGTGTGGACACCAGAGCAGGTACATCAGAGGCAGTACATCAGTATGAGAATAGCAACAGGGCAGGGTGGACACCAGTGCAGGTACATCAGAGGCAGTACATCAGTATGAGAACAGCAACAGGGCAGTGTGGACACCAGAGCAGGTACATCAGAGGCAGTACATCAGTATGAGAACAGCAACAGGGCAGTGTGGACACCAGAGCAGGTACATCAGAGGCAGTACATCAGTATGAGAACAGCAACAGGGCAGTGTGGACACCAGAGCAGGTACATCAGAGGCAGTACATCAGTATGAGAACAGCAACAGGGCAGTGTGGACACCAGAGCAGGTACATCAGAGGCAGTACATCAGTATGAGAACAGCAACAGGGCAGTGTGGACACCAGAGCAGGTACATCAGAGGCAGTACATCAGTATGAGAACAGCAACAGGGCAGTGTGGACACCAGAGCAGGTACATCAGAGGCAGTACATCAGTATGAGAATAGCAACAGGGCAGTGTGGACACCAGAGCAGGTACATCAGAGGCAGTACATCTGAGGGCACACTACAGCAACTTACATCACACTATCAGGTGGATTGCGTGAAGTACCCGCATCGGACAGACTGCCAGCACCAGAAACCGGAGTGTGACACACAGCCACAGATGTAGTGACTGACACGTGAGCCACAGACCCAGATACACTGCCAGCACCTGATACATGAGTGTGAGACACAGCCACAGCCCGAGTGACTGACACATGGCCCATAGACCCAGATACACTGCCAGCACCTGATACAGGAGTGTGAGACACAGCTACAGCCCGAGTGACTGACACATGGCCCATAGACCCAGATACACTGCCAGCACCTGATACAGGAGTGTGAGACACAGCCACAGACCGAGTGACTGACACATGGCCCATAGACCCAGATACACTGCCAGCACCTGATACAGGAGTGTGAGACACAGCCACAGCCCGAGTGACTGACACATGGCCCATAGACCCAGATACACTGCCAGCACCTGATACAGGAGTGTGAGACACAGCCACAGACCGAGTGACTGACACATGGCCCATAGACCCAGATACACTGCCAGCACCTGATACAGGATAGGTCTCGACTGATACCCTGCCACTAACAGACACATGCGAGTCAACTGCACCAGCGCCACTGGGACCACTGAAATGATGAGCCACAGGGATGTATGGTCCAGGAGGCAGGGTGGCTCTGGGAGCGGGGGATAGTTGCAATTGTCCGACATCGGATTGTGCATGTGTCAATGCTGTGTGTCTACGTTTCTTTTGGACATGTGCCTGCACCCTGGACAGGACAGGACTGACAAGTGGGCCGGACTGAGAAGAAATTTCACCCACCATGGGAGGTGCATCTGCTGGGGGGGGAATGCTATCTGGGGACGTGCTAGAGCCTGCTTGTCGTTTGCTGTGTGGCTGCCTTGTGGCCTCTGCAACATGTGTCATGGGGGATGCTACTACAGGGTCCACCTGCATCCGTCCCTGACGGGCCCTGATGGGAGTGGAGGTAAGTGGTGACTCCACTGCGGAGACATCTGTATTCCGTTTCCCAGAAAACAGCTTCCTCAGTGCAACAATGGGTGATGTATGCCTGTCCCTGACAGCGCCACTGTCCATGGGAGATGCCTTGGGCCTTGGATGTTCCATTTCCGTAGGAGTACTGTTGTCTGCGGACTTTCCCTGTTCCCTGGATGGTGCCCTGTTCCAGGCAGCAGACTTGTCGTCTGTGGTGTACATATCCCCAGGACACACCTTCTCCCCGTGTGTGTCCCTGCCCCTGGGAGTGTCCGTGCTCTTCTTAGGTGCGTTTGTCTTGTGACTGTCCTTGTCCCTGCCCTTGGGAGTGGCTCCTTCCTTCCTAGTATCCCTGCCCTTGCGAGTGACTCCTTCCTTCCTAGTTTCCCTGCCCTTGCGAGTGACTCCTTCCTTCCTAGTTTCCCTGCCCTTGGGAGTGGCTGGGAGTGGCTCCTTCCTTCCTAGTTTCCCTGCCCTTGGGAGTGGCTCCTTCCTGCCTAGTGTCCCTGCCCATGGGAGTGGCTCCTTCCTGCCTAGTCTCCCTGCCCTTGGGAGTGGCTCCTTCCTGCCTAGTCTCCCTGCCCTTGGGAGTGGCTCCTTCCTTCCTGGTTTCCCTGCCCTTGGGAGTGGCTCCTTCCTTCCTGGTTTCCCTGCCCTTGGGAGTGGCTCCTTCCTTCCTAGTCTCCCTGCCCTTGGGAGTGGCTCCTTCCTTCCTAGTTTCCCTGCCCTTGGGAGTGGCTCCTTCCTTCCTAGTCTCCCTGGCACTGGGAGTATGCGAGCCCTCAAGAGATTTATTCGTCTTCTCAATGTCCTCGTACAAGGTAGTGTCAATGGAAGTGGGAGTGAGTCTTGGCTTGGTAGTACCTTGTGTGTGGGATGGCTGTGCAGCATGTGTAGCCATTACACCCAACCCCTCTTTTGCTTCACGTGTGTGTACTCCACTATATCTGACGTTGTCCTTGTGAACAGATTTACCTGACCTAGGGGATGGGGTTTGAGGCCTCCATGCCTTGACGTGCTGGCTGACGCTGCTTCTAGTGCAATAACCTGTATTAGAGTCCTGGTCAGAAAATTCACTCCCCCCTGAGACATCCAGAGTTGTAGATGGTGGAACAGAAGTACCACCCAGTCCATGCGACTGTACAATGGCAGACGACACACTGTTAGCCAATGACTGCAGTGTCCTGTGTACACCAGCCAGATCACCATGCATACCTTCCATGAATGCCACCACCTGCCCCAACTTCCTATCGTGGTCTTGGAAAGCATTTATCATATTGGTCTGCCCCACACACAGCTGTCGCAGCAGATCAACAGCCTCTGCACAAAGTGCATTTTGGCTCACCGAGGCTGGGGCAGCGGTGCCGACACCGAACGCCACTCTGCTCCCCCTACTCCTGCGTGCACGAACAGTACATGGTGCAGTTGGCGGCAGGGTGGGCCCTGTGTGCTGTGTCCCGACCGAAGGTGTTGATTGCCCACTCCCAGTCTGTGACAACAGTGCTGACTCACCAACACTGTCGGAAGATGATGACGATGTTGTCTCCACATGCGAGTCCTCCGGGATGGTCCTGTCCCCCTCTCCGGCGCTGGCCCCTTCGGTGTCAGTCTGCGTGTGCGCGACATCTGATCCGGATGCATTGCCTTCTATCATCTCCGCCGTCTGTGGCTGAGTGCCCTCTGCCAAAGCTGAAATGCACAGGAAATTGGTGTAAGTCATGGGCACACTCACGTACAGTACTGCTACGGAATCCCTAAAGCCAATGATGACAATGTCCATCGATCCCCCAACCTGCACACGGCCCACCCCAACCAGTCATCCTCACAGGAATTAAGTGGCGTTGGCCGTAATACATGTACAGCATGCACACTGGGCATGGGGAACTACATCTGCACACAAGTGTTGCCAAGGGGTGACGGAGCACTACAGCATGTGCATGAAAACTGAACCGCTTAGCGGGTGGCGTCTCAACATGCCGCATCGGGAAGTGAAATTTTACTGCGCCAATGTCACCAACATGCCATTGGAACGAGCCTCACGATCGACGGAAGTCCCTAATGTGTGTGGGCAACTATACATACATTGCACTCACAAGCAACATACACTGACAGTATGCTTACTGCCACGTTGCTGTTCATCCACACGCAACCGCTCGGACAGGTCAGGATGCGTCACAGCTATGATACGGTGCATGAGAGGGGTCATTGAGCGTCGGGCCAGACGTGCCATCCTTGGAATCATCCCTAGTGTCACTTCCGCTACATTCTTGCTCAGTCTGGAAATGTCGTCCCAGCGTTTGTGGCAGTGTGTATGTCATCTATTGGACACTCCCGCTGCTCGTACATCACGTGCAATGCTCCTCCACACGTCCTTGCGAAGGTGCAGCTTGACCTACCATGATGGGAGACAAAAGGGTGGAAGTCAGTGGACAGTTGGCCAGTCACACGGATAGGGGCATCACATTTCTCTCTGCAGCCATGCACATTTCGAATCTTTTGTTGGTCACACATCACACCGCCAAGTTTCCAGAGCCCAGGTGTCATATGACACCTCATGCACAACAACTTATCCCCCACTGCACTTACCACCTGTCCGGGTGCGCCATACAGGTGTCCGTAGTTGCGGAGCACAGCGTCCACGAGGACATCAAGCTCCGCGGCGGTGAAGGGACGAGACCGGATCTTTTTGAGTCTCGACATGCCAAGGTCACGAAGTATGGCACTAGAGCGGCAGTCGGTGGTCAGCTCCGCAGCAGCAGGGGGAGGTGATGGTCACAGGCAGCAGTCGGTGGTCAGCTCCGCAGCAGCAGGTGGAGGTGATGGTCACAGGTAGCATTCGGTGGTCAGCTCCGCAGCAGCAGGTGGAGGTGATGGTCACAGGCAGCAGTCGGTGGTCATCGTAGAAGGTATGCTTTTGCACATCACACATATATAGGGCCCTGTGGCCATGTCAGTGGCATACGGCGCCAGCCATTGGTCAGCCGTGGAAGCGTGTTTGGAATTGGGCCAATGATTGGCCCTGGTGTTGCGGTGAACAGCATACGGTACTCACTATTGGCCAACCGTGGCCCATGTCCACACCTCCCATTGGCTGCACGTGCACAGACCGTCACGCTCACACACCGGCAAGTGCATGTGCTAGACACCGGGACGGATGCATCAATTGCAACAAAGTTGTAACAGTGGCGCCACCATGGCGGGGCACGTATTCGGCGGGGGAGGTGCAGGCCAAAACATCCATAAGCTGATGTCAATGCACATGGCAGTTCATGACCCCCCTAACAGTGACATTGCATCAGCCAGCCTACACCGGCCGGCCCAGCCCTGCCCATGACCGCCGTGCCGGCCATGCCAACTACCGCCGTTTCAGGCCCCCTCCACTACCGCCATGAGGACCGCCGTGCCGGCCATGCCAACTACTGCCGTTTCAGGCCCCCTCCACTACCGCCGTTTCAGGCCCCCTCCACTACCGCCGTTTCAGGCCCCTTCCACTACCGCCGTGCCCTGGCGGGCCTGGCACGGCGGTCATGGGCAGGGCTGGGCCGGCCGGTGTAGGCTGGCTGATGTAATGTCACTGTAAGGGGGGTCATGAACTGCCATGTGCATTGACATCAGCTTATGGATGTTTTGGCCTGCACCTCCCCCGCCGAATACGTGCCCCGCCATGGTGGCGCCACTGTTGGAACTTTGTTGCAAATGATGCATCCGTCCCGGTGTCTAGCAAATGCACTTGCCGGTGTGTGAGTGTGACGGTCTGTGCACATGCAGACAATGGGAATGTTGAACGCGGGCCGCGTATGGCCAGACGTAAACAGCGGAAGCAGTGCACCGCCATGGCGGGGTCAATGATTGCATGTCAGCTGACGATGCACCTTGTTTCATTGTCTGCAGCTGCATGATGACGGTTGTGTGCGTGATTGCGTGACTCCACACTTCATGCTCTATCCCATGTGTGTCCATACCATGCCCATCGGTGTGCCACAAATGTCCATCACATGTGCATGTCAACATCGGTTATTTCCATACACAAGTTTATCGTACCTCACATCTACACAGTAGATCCCGGATGTATTGCCACATTGTGATTCAGTTGTCTGTGACTGGTATATGTGTGATATTGACTATGGTGGGGGTTCACTTGTGTTCAGTGCATGCGTGTTGCCTATTGGGTCACCATGCATGTGATGTCCGTTTGGTCACCATTATTGGTGTTGCCATTGGTGCATCAAGAAATGGTGTGTGTATATTTTCGTTTGTGTGCATGCACTTGCATGTGTGTATGTCATGTTGCGCCTACACATTTGGGTCATGTCACATGTCTTGTTGGCAGTAATGTTGAGGTGAGACAAAGTGCATTGCACATGTTGCAACCAATGTTCCCTCTAATTTATTTCCTCTGTGTGCGGCACTGGAGGGTCTCTGTGCGCTGCAACCATGGCTATGTGCGCCAGGAACCAAACGCGCGTGTCTGCGGCACCAAATGGCACTCAAAACGTTTACTTTAAAAAGTGAAAAGATGATGCATTTTCACACATACAGAGCCACAATAAGGGTCTTAAGGGCAGTTTGCAAATTTATTGTATTGCCTGTATTTTCATTGTGTCTCTGACTGCTGTTGTCTGTCTTCCCCGCTGCCTGTACGTGGTCCATGCCCCGTTTTCTATCCTCTGTTCCCCTCTCTATCCCCATGCTCTCTCTGCACGGTCTTTCCTTCTGTACTCCTCGCTGCCCGTGTCTCTGCCCAGTTTTCCCTTCTGTTTCCCTCGCTGCACCCGGGCCTCTCTGCCCGTTCTGCCTTCTGTTCTTAGCTGCCCCTATATTTCTGTATTATGCCTCTATGCCATTAGTTTTTTGTGCCTGTCTGCCCTCTGTGCCACTCGTTTTTTTGCCCTTCTGCCCTCTGTTCCACTCGTTTTTTTGTGCCTTTCTGTCCTCTGTCCCACTCGTTTTTTGTGCTTTTATGCTCTCTGTCCCACTCGTTTTTTGTGCCTTTCTGCCCTCTGTCCCAGTCTTTCTGCCCTCTGTCCCAATCGTTTTTTGTGCCTTTATGTCCTCTGTCCCATTCATTTTTGTGACTTTCTGCCCTCTGTCCCACTCGTTTTTTGTGCTCATCTGTCCTCTGTCTGTGTCCCACTCGTTTTTTTGTGCCTTTATGTCCTCTGTCTGTGTCCCACTCGTTTTCTTGGGCCTTTCTGTCCTCTGTCTGTGTGCTGCAGCTATGCGGCCGCGATTCCCAGTTCCTGTGCGGCTCATGCCGCGGCCGCCGGACGTCAGGAGCTAGATAGACTTTCATTTCTGTGCTTGTAGGGTTTTAGGATTTAGATTTAGAGTGTTTCAAAGGTCGCGTGCAGATGACATATTAAGAGCAGATATGGGCGCATTATTATCCAGGCTTCCTTAGACGAAACTGAAGGCCGTTGTACAACAATTGCTGCTCAAGTCGACTCACACAGTAAGTTGCCTCAGTGAGGTATCAGCTTTCTTCAAAGTGTACTTCCATTTTTTATTAAAAGCGCTAGCGCGCTGCCAGTAATACTTTCGGTGCCACCAGAGAACTTAATTCAGCACAGCTCTCGTGCTCGGTATCTGTAACTCTGTGACAGCACCTTCTGAAAACAAATGTGTGCAGGTGGGGTCCTGTTCTGGGCAGTGTTCAGGCTCTGCATTCACATTATGTTACGCAATCATTTCATTTTCCGTGGTCACCTAAAAGCGATCTTGGAAGTTCTGTACTTCGGTTTCATGTTACACCTGGTAGTGATGTAATCCGTACTGAAGTGTGCACGTGCCCTGCTCTCCACATGCGGCCTAAGCAGAATATTGCTAGTAAGACCTGAACGTTTCTGTTTTTTTTAAAAGACAATACAAAAACCTCTTTTTGAAAAGCAGTAAGTTAACATTCATCTTAGAAAGGGGCAGTAGGTTAGTAACTTTGCGATTCAGAGACTATGCAGCAGCTTGAAAGTCTTTCCAAAGCTTATTAGTGTTTTAAAGGGTGTAATTTCTGATATGGCGCTTTTTCCATGGGCTTATGTGTTTGGTTTTATTTCAGGGGGAAAATGTCACTATCACTGAGAAATGCAGTCTGTCTCCGGTTTGAAGACCTTTTTAGAGTTTCTTGTTGCCCAAGTGGGTGTAATTTCTGATATTTATCGGTTTCCCTAATCTTCATTAGTTGATTTTGCCTGCGAGTCAGTGTCACTTATAGTCTTTGAAATGTCACTCATAATTTCACTCTGCCTGTGTCCCACTCGTGCCTTTATGCCCTCTTGCCTCCTGTTCCGCTCGTTCCCCAGCGCCTGTGGCCTTTTGTTTAAATATTGTTGATAATCAGAGCCCCTTCACGGGCTCCGATTAACAGCAATACTTAAACAAAATGCCACAGTCTGCCCCGCGCTTTACTAACAAAAGCGTAGATTCTTTCCAAACACAGCGCCAGCACACGCTGTGTTTGGAAAGGGTCTACGCTTTTGTTAGTAAAGCACGGGGCAGACTGTGGCATTTTGTTTAAGTATTGCTGTTAATCGGAGCCCGTGAAAGGGCTCCGATTAACAGCAATATTTAAACAAAAGGCCACAGTTTGCCCCACTCCCACACACCCGCAAGCGACATAATCCCCATCAACCCCCCGCCTCCTTAACTGCATTCCTCACGCCCGCTCCACCGCAACCACCGAAAAAGTGCTCATGTTCGCGCCGCTCGCGTTTGAAAAGCAGCGAGCGGCGCGACCCTCTAGCGACGTTCTGTGTGCGCGCTCCACGCTAGGTGGTGCGCGCTGACTTGGGGGGAGGTGCGCGCGTGCGCGCGGCTTAGAGGGAACGGTGGTTGCAACACATCATGTAGCTAGTGGGTGCACATTGTTGCTACGTCAATCCATGTTGTTGTGACAATCAGAGATGTCACACATATGCTAATTGAACACTGCCTATTACATGTTGGATAGAGTGCGATGACATGTGAGTGAGTTGCACAGACATGCGTTGTATGTGAATTTACTTCCATTCCATTTTCTCCCACACAGGAGGGCTCAAAATGTCCATCGCCCATACACTGTGCTTGAGGATATGGTGGACGAGGAGGTGATCAGGAAATTCAGGCTTGATCGACGTCGATTGCTGGAGCTTGTGAACCAATTGTCTCCTCACCTGCAGCCGCGAAGAACCTATCCAGGCTCCATTTCACCCACTCAAAAGGTGATGGCGGCACTCCATTTTTTTGCAACAGGCACATTTCAGTACACTGTTGGACATGCCGGGGGAATGTCACAGGCCATGTTCAGCACGGTACTTCGGGATGTACTGACAGCCATGATGCTGTACAAGAATGACTACATACATTTTCCACAGGCGGCAGAGTTGGCAGCGGTCAAAGCAGACTTCTATGCACTGGGTCGCATACCACACGTTGTGGGTTCCATTGATGGCACGCATATTGCGATCATTCCACCACGGGCACGTGAGCAGGTGTTTAGGAATCGGAAGCACTTCCATTCCCTAAACGTGCAGGTGGTGTGCCAGGCCGACAACATAATCTCACATGTGTGTGCAAGATTTCCTGGCTCTGCACATGACGCCCACATCATGCGGAGCAGCATTGTCCCCCAACTGATGGCAAATCTGCGTCCGGCACAAGCGTGGCTTGTTGGTGAGTATGCTGTGGTGACAGGAGTGATATCTGTGTGGCTTGGTGTGCCCACATGTTCAGGTAGTGATGTTTCTCTCTCTCTCTAATTTCCACAAACACAGGCGACTCGGCTTACCCAAACAGGCCTTGGCTTCTGAGTCCAATACGCAATCCCACTACAGCGGGAGAAATGCGATACAATGATGCCCATGGTAGGACACGGCGAGTGGTGGAACGAACATTTGGCCTGCTTAAGTCTAGGTTTCGGTGCCTGGATAAGACTGGAGGGGCCCTGCCTTACTCACCAGGCAAAGTATGCAAGATTGTGATTGCCTGCTGCATGCTCCACAACCTGGCTGTGCGCAATAACATTGAACTGCTCTTGGACCCAGATGAACAGCAAGTTCCTCGCCCTCCCGACCCACCCATGTCGACTGATGAGGATAGTGGTGAGGAGGAAGGTGTGGACCAGAGGCGCCAGCTCATTGAACGCTACTTCCCTTGATTGTGAGTGTGCCCCTCTTGTGCTGCTTGTGTATGCCCTGTGTAGGTTTGCTGCTCTTGTGTCATTGTGTTGGGCATCATCTATGTGTTTTGTTAAGTGATGTATGTATGTGTGTGTGTCTCTTCATTTATGAGTACATGCACTTCTCCATGATGTGTGTAGTCTCATCCATTCCTGTAGTGATGTGTGTGGTTTGTTGAAAGTTGCACTGCAGTGCGTTGGGATGAGTGTGATGGTGTTTCCTAACGTGTGTTTGCGTTTTCTATGTTTCCCTAGGTAACTCCCTTGCGGCATGATTCTGTACCAGTTGGATCCCTGAACCTGGTTACGTCTGTTTCTGATGCAATCATGTGAATAAACATGGAGGCAACACATGATTGAGTGAGTAAGTGTTATTTATTTACAGATTGTGCATAGGTGTAGGTGCATATTTACAAATGAGTGAAGGGGTGGGGGAGTGAGAGTCAAAGGTTATGGCAGATGAGATGTCCGTGCAGACACCACATAGGGTGGTGTCTGCCTAGTGCAGCAGGCCTGTGCCAGGTGGGACCGGATAGGTGGCAGGGTGAATGGCAGGCTCAGGTACTCAAAAGAGTCATTGTCGGCTCCTCTTGGAGCGTGTGGCAGGAGCTTCGACACTGCTCTCGCCCACTTCCAGCCTCGGACGGCCCCTCCGTCTTTGTGTCGGGACAGAGTCAGCTGGGGGCGCTGGCTGATCAGGTGCCACATCCGCCGCCAGGGGCGCAGGTGGCGGTGGCGGTGTTGTTGGCGGTGGCGTTGTTTGAGGGGGTGTGGGGTGGGTGGTGTTGGCGGATATCCTCGTGCTAAAAATGTCCACGAGTTGGCCAAGCCGCCTCTCGATGGCCCCCAACATCGCTGTGTTGTCAACAAAGTCCTGGTGGGCCCGGTCTGCCTGTGCCTGGCCACGGAGATAGTTCTCCTCCACCCTGACTCGTGCTTCTAGACACTGTTGCACGGCATTGGGTGTAGTTTCATCATGCCTTCTTTCTGCTGTGCTCCTGCCTGCAGGATCTGGCCTTGCATTTGTGGTTTGCCTCACTCTCTCCCTGCGTGGCTGGGATGGCGCTGGCCTAGCGTTGGGCGGTGGGTTGGGCAGGGTGGCAGGGGCAGAAGTGGTGGTAGTAGTGGTGGTGGAGGTGGTGCTGGAGGTAGCTGTGCAGGTCACAGTAGCCGGTGTTGTGGTAATGCCAGAGGCCGTAGTAGTTGTTGGTGCAGGTGTGACCTGGGAGCCAGATGTCCCTGGCTGGCTGCTTGAGCCGGCACCATCCTCAGCCCCGGAGGTGGCTGGCCAATCGTCCCCTGAAACTTCTGAGTGTGGGGAGGCTGGAGGCCTGGTGTTTATTGCAGCTGTCAGATTAGGATCCCCTGCAAAACAAAAATGTGAGGATGAGTCATGTGGCCATTACGTGTACATTTATTTATATTTGACATTCAGTCGGCAATGGCACACACCCCACCCACCACCACCACCACCCTCTCTATGGACATGGGGGCCTGTTGGGAGTTGTAGTTCCGTCCCCTCACACACCCCACCCACCACCACCACCCTCTCTATGGACATGGGGGCCTGTTGGGAGTTGTAGTTCCGTCCCCTCACACACCCCACACACCACCACTACCCTCTCTATGGACATGGGGGCCTGTTGGGAGTTGTAGTTCCGTCCCCTCACACACCCCACCCACCACCACCACCCTCTCTTAGGACATGGGGGCCTGTTGGGAGTTGTAGTTCCGTCCCCTCACACACCCCACCCACCACCACCACCCTCTCAATGGACATGGGGGCTTGTTGGGAGTTGTAGTTCCGTCCCCTCACACACCCCACCCGCCACCACCACCCTCTCTATGGACATGGGGGCCTCTTGTGAGTTGTAGTTCCGTCCCCTCACACACCCCACCCACCACCACCACCCTCTCTATGGACATGGGGGCCTGTTGGGAGTTGTAGTTCCGTCCCCTCACACACCCCACCCACCACCACCACACTCTCTATGAACATGGGGGCCTGTTGTGAGTTGTAGTTCCGTCCCCTCACACACCCCACCCACCACCACCACCCTCTCTATGGACATGGGGGCCTGTTGTGAGTTGTAGTTCCGTCCCCTCACACACCCCACCCACCACCACCACCCTCTCTATGGACATGGGGGCCTGTTGGGAGTTGTAGTTCCGTCCCCTCACACACCCCACCCACCACCACCACCCTCTCTATGGACATGGGGGCCTGTTGGGAGTTGTAGTTCCGTCCCCTCACACACCCCACCCACCACCACCACCCTCTCTATGGACATGGGGGCCTGTTGGGAGTTGTAGTTCCGTCCCCTCACACACCCCACCCACCACCACCACCCTCTCTATGGACATGGGGGCCTGTTGTGAGTTGTAGTTCCGTCCCCTCACACACCCCACCCACCACCACCACCCTCTCTATGGACATGGGGGCCTGTTGTGAGTTGTAGTTCCGTCCCCTCACACACCCCACCCACCACCACCACCCTCTCTATGGACATGGGGGCCTGTAGGAGTGTTTAGACATTGGTGAGTATGTGGACTGCATGCATGGCTTGGGGTCTGGGAGATGTGTCTTCAGAGTTGTGTGAGGCACACCGTGTTGTTGTGTTTGTGGTGCTTGGTTGGTACTTACCAGCCTCTTCTCCCTCATCAAGTCCATCAAGGGTCTCAGGGTGCAGGATGGTCAGCACCTTCTCCTCCCACTCGGTGTACGGTAGGGGCTCCGGGGGGGTTCCACCGCCTGTGTGGTTGGCCCGGAGAAAGTTCTTGGCTCTGATGGATTTCACCCGGGTCTTGAGGTCGTGCCACCGCCTCTGAATTTCCTGCTTCGTCCTCGGGACGGTCCCGGAGGCATTGACCCTGGTGACGATCCGGTCCCACAGGCTGTTCTTCCTAGCTATGCTGGTCTGCTGCACTAGGGCCCCAAATATGTGGGGTTCGACACGAATAATCTCATCGACCATAACCCTTAGCTCGGTGTCGGTGAATTTCGGGTTTTTCTTGGGTGCCACGGTGCTCGGGGTGTGTGTTTGTGTGAATTAGGAGGTGCTGGTGTGTGGTGTTTGGGGATGGTGTGGTGGGTCTTTGTGTACAGGGTGTGTTTGGGTGTGGGTTATGTGTATGATATCTGTTTTATGCTGTTGGCTAAGTGGTGTCTCCTGCTAGCAGCTATGCTGTGATGCAGAGGATTTCTGGAGTGGGTGGGAGTTAATTTATAGTCTGTGTGTTGGCCCTGTGTGAATGTTGATTGGCAGTCAGGTGATAGGTGGGTGTGTTGGCAGGTGTGGTTTATGCGGTTCTTGGGGGTGGGTCATTGTGTCTTGTGTTTGGTTTAGATGTGTCAGGTGGGTGGTCGTTCATTTTCCTGTGTTTGGTGATGAATTCTGTCGCAATGTATGGCATTGGTTTGACTGTAGGGATGTTGGACTTCCGCTGTGGTGCACGGTTTTTCGTAGCATTGGTACTGCCGCGGACGTGGATCGCGGTGGCTACCGGGGTACTTGGGGAGTTATCCTAATTGCGGACACGGACATTACGCAGGTATCGCGGGGGAGGTTGTTGTTCTCCTGGTCATGTGCGTACGCGTCGGTCGGTGTTATTTAGGTTCCGTCCGCCTGCCGCGGCCTCAGGTGTACTTCGACCGCCGCGGACGGAGATTGTTGTGCTCCGTCCGCCGCGATCGGCGTTTCTATCAGATTTGATCCTAATCGCTATTGCGGTTTTTCCGCGGACAGGTCCGGAGTATCTTGCCACCTTCCTCGGCGGACGGAACACGTTTCCGTCCGCGATCCTAATCGACCCCTGTGTCTGGATCATTCTGTATCCTCTGCAATACTTGTTGTCCCCTTGTTAAATTGCTTTTCAAATTAGATGTTGGTGTCATTCTCATTGTTAGTAAGTCAGTGGTCATTGGCATATAAGTTGACTTTGGTTTGAATTTAGTGGTTACAGTTCTCTGGTTAATGCCAAAGCTTCTCACTTCCGATATATTCAGGGATGTTTCCTGTGAACTCGTCAGTTCTTGGCTTGCAAGTAATTGAAGCGTCCAAAGGTCATCCCCCGACAATAAATTGGTGCCAGATATTGATCTTTCTTCCTGGGGGAGAGTAGATATTTGTTACGTATCCTGTTGTTGTGACCCTCTTATTTTTTTTTTTCAAAACAGATTTTATTGATAGATCACATAGACAATCGCAGATCTCTGTACCCCAGAGGTATCCACCAGATATCAGCACACATATAAAACATATAAAACAACGCAATCCATCATTACTTTTACATTCAGTACAATGGGATCAATGCAAGTAACCAATCCACCCCCCTCAACTGACCCCAACTCCATCCCACCTCGATCCCTCCCCCCTGCATGGTTTCTGACAAGTCCGACCATTCACGTACTCACATCCTATGGCAGAGCTCACTCAAACCTCCAGCTCCGGGTCTTGTTCTGTCGGGGGCTCTAGCCAGATACCTCTGTAATCGGCCCACCTCTTCCAAATCTTGTAATGATGACCCTCTTATTTTAATTTCTTTAATTTCAGTTTTCGGGTGAAGAGATAGAGATCTATTTGAGTTTGTGTATATTCCATCTTTTTAGCGGGCAAAAAGTCAAGCCTTTCTTTAGAATTGTTTCTTCATCATTGTTCAGTTTCTTTTTTGTCAGATTAACAATAGTCAAATCTTCAATAGGCCTACTTTCTCAAGCCCCTCTTGCTGCATGTTTGGCCTGCTATCCCTTGTTGTTGACCTGAAGCAGCCGCCTCTTCGCATCTGTATATATATTATCTACTGGCGGTCGCCTGTAGGTAATTATAGTTAGGACTTATTTTCCATAGGAAATCCGCAACATTCTATTTGGAATAACTTTGGCGCTGATTGATGAATCTTTGCGAAATTTTCAAAACTAATGGCCAGCTCCGTTCCGCTCCTTTCCTGAAAGTTTCGGGGCGATTCGTCAAGCGGGGGCCAAGAAAAAAGGGGGGTCCCAAAACGTGTTTTCCCCATGCAATTTCCCATATGACCTTTAGCCACAGCTACAGCCCAAACTGTTGAACGGAATTACGCCAAATTTGGCAGAGATGTAGTCCTCAGTTCAGACTCATGCCTTTTTTTAAATGGTGTCAATCTGTTCAGTAGTTCCTGAGAAAATTAAATTTAAAAGCATATATATATCTATTGGCGCGGTCAATCCGCGGACTCTGAGCGCACTGTGTGCGCACCATAAGCGCCTTCTTCCAAGCGCTGAATGCTAATTGGTTGTCAAGTGGTTGTCAACATTCGAAACCAGGAACTGTTGGCAGCCATTCTCTGTAGAAGCGACGCTGAAGAAGTCAGTGGAATAAATGTGCAAAAGGTATAAAGGGGGCAGGGTAGAAATACGTCGACCTTCTAGACCTGCTTAGGTTTTTTTTGAAGAAACGGCAAGTGGCCGTACGGTGCGCGGACTCTGCCGTAAGAAAATAAATAAATAAAACGGAGCTTTTTTATAATTAGCCCCCGGCGGGGCCAAATCCTGGGGGCAAAATTATAAAATTGTATGGGGGGCTCCAGCCCCGGGGACCGTCAACCCCCGGGGCTATAAAAAAAATGTTTGGGGGGCTCCAAGGCCCCCAAATCCCCGGGGACTACCACCCCCGGGGCTTTATGTATTGTGGGAGGGGGGCTGCGTGGCCCTCCTCCTGGAGCACTCGAGGGCCCTGGGGACAGCCACCCCCAGGGCCGGCTCCTGCAGTGTCCTGGGGTGCCCACCCCCGGGACACTGCTGTTTGCTATGAGAGGGCGGGAGCTGAGGCTCCCGCCCTCCCATAGGAAACTTGGTTTGGATTTTGAAAGACAGAGGAGGGAAACCTGCCCTCTGTTTCAAAATCCAAACCATATTAGTTTTCCACATGGGGAGCTGCATGTTAGTAGTTGCCGGCTCCCCAAGGAGCAATGCCGGCTCCCCAAGGACGCGGGGAGCCGGCTGGGACTGTGGGGGCATTGGGGCTCCCCTCACAGTCCCCAACGTGCTATATAAGTCCCGGGGGATGGGATGCCTGGGGATAATACAAATTAGTGATAGGGGCTTTTTTTTACGGTAAAATTAGGAGTCGCTCACTCAGTGTAGCGCTCAATGCGGCCCCCTGGTGTGCACATGTTGGATGCATGATTCATAATCGGTAAGGTGTGCGATTTCAACGCATTTGGTGCACGACTTCTAAGCATTTGGTGCATGAGTCTGAGGCGTTGGGTGAGCGACTGCAAGCAAAAAAAAAATAATCATTTACGGTATACATCAAGCTTTTGTGTTTAGTTCTTAGGTGGCTCTAAAAAGAGCCCTTGTGTTTATTGAGAGATTTTGGTACCTACAAGTAAGTACCTATGCAGAGTCTAAAGTTCAAGCATATTGAAACGCAGAGTGTTGTGGTAAATGGACCCCATTCTATAGTCTCGGAGAAAGCAGAAACAGATTTATTGACACTAAAATGCAGTACTCCTTCTACACTATGAAATGTGTTTTGGTAAAATGCAAGGGATAGTGTTATTTGTCTAGCATCTCACAGTGAGTATGTGTGCATTTAGGAATCATTCTGAGAGAAGTACTCTATACTAATGTGTAGTAGAACATTTTGTGGAATGTGTGTAGTCACCTTATGTCATGTAAACTAGTAAATGTGTTTTGGTAAAATGTAAGGGATAGTGTTGCTTGTCTATAATCACACAGTGAGTCTGTGTGCATTTAGGAATCATTCTGAGAGAATCATTTTGGTATTTCATGTGTTTGCAGACATATAATTGATTAAAAACCTATTCTGTTATCATATTTTGGTAGGATTAGAAACCAGTCATTGTTTATATATTTGCAAAATGAGTCAGACTCCTACACTAATATGGAATACCCCTTCCAGACTAGTAAATGTGTTTTGGTATTATCAAAGGTATAGTGTTTATTGTCTAGAATCACAATGTGAATCCGTATGTATTTAGGAATTATTCTAAGAGAAGCATTTTGGTATTTGACTGCTGTTGCAATCCCATAGTGAGTCTTTCAGTACCATGTAATAGTTCATTAACTAAAGTAAAAGTCAACCAATTATGAATTCACCCAGTGTCTCTTCCTATAGTACTTTAAATATTCAGTCAGTAAGTATGTTCTCATGCAGTGAGCCAGGCTTTAGGGCATGGAGTGCTTCAAAGTCCTATGTATTATGCATGTAGTGGTGTAACCACCTTCACACTTGTGCTTCAGGCCTACAATTCCCCAGTCACTAACCATACACTGCAGCAAAGACACTGTGACTGCTGTTGCAATACCATAGTGACTCTTTCAGTAGAATGTAGTAATCTTTTCAGTGAAGTGGATGGGATACTGTTATTTGTATAGAAACAGACTGTGAGTCAGTGTCCACTTGGGCAAATTGAGAGAGCATGATCAATAATTCGCATCGCACTACACTTATTATGCAAATGTCACACATATTCTTTTTAACTTTGCAAGTGAAGTAAGGAGCGGCAGATAGTGGTGAAACGTAAGTCACGTGATTGATCGCTAATGCAGCGATAATGTTAACACCGTGCCTGATAATATCCCCGATAATTTTTTTAAGATTGTTGATTATACTTCACCTCGGAAACTTTATTTAATTAAACATGCGTGTGTTTTTTTTCTAAGCGTTCTTTTAAACTACCCTTTTTTTATTTTTATTATTTATTGTAAGCAACAATTGCCTCTCCCTGCGCGTACTTGCAAGGTCATTTGATTTGCTCGTATGTTAAAAACAGAAACTTTCTATACATCTTTTTCATTGGTTGTGAAGCATTGTAAGAAGACATATTACCGACCAATCCCTTCCCTTGGGCAGATTTTCAAAAACATTTGATTGGCTGTTGTGTGCTTAACTCTACCTCTTGATCCTAATGTTGATTGGCTTGTTTTTTATATGTGACGTTACGATACCCTCACCATGTACATAGCCCATTTTGTGACGCACTTTATTTTACAATGCGTTTAGAAAACTAGGGGGTATATTCTTAAAAAACGCGTTACAATTATCGCTGCCTTAGCGACAGGAAACTGCCGCTAAAGCGGCGATAATGAGCTTGATAATATGCCCTTGTGAATTTCCACAGAAGCCCATGTTCTGGTGTGAACACAGGCTTCTATGGGAATTCTTAAGGGCATATTATCAAGCTCATTATCGCCGCTTTAGCGGCAGTTTCCTGCTGCTAAAGCAGCGATAATTTTAACATCCTTCTTGATAATATGCCCCCAGTTGTGGTAGGGTGTTTTTAACTTTAACTGTCTACTGTGCTTACGAGTTGGTTGACTGTGAAGGTATTTAAAAATATTAGTCTATTTTTTATTCTATCCTAATTGTGCTGACTCTTCTCCTTTAGCGTGGAGCACTTTGTCCTTTCATTAAATGTATAATTCTTCAAACCATCCTTGAAAGAAAAATGCACAAGTTTTCAAAATATTTTTTTTGAGTCTTTTATATTCATCACATGGGTGAAATGCAAAATCTATATTTTCATTCATTGGTATCACGTGTTGGACCTCATTTTTTTTATTTTATCATAAACACTCATTCCTTATGTTTACATTATGTAAGTGTTGCCCCATCATTTTTATGTGAATGTTTGGGCTTTTTTTACTTTCAGGTAAAGTAGAATAGAAGTGCTATGACAAACACTCCCTTACTACTTCATCTTTATTTTATGTACATTTTATATCATTATTACATTTAACAATCATATTTAAAAAATAAAAACATTATTAACTAACATTTGAATGCACAATTATATTATTTTTTCATAAAAAGTGCTTGCGAAGATAATCCTCTTGTTCTTTACGAGTGAAAATTGGTAAAAGCACTACTCAATATAAATACTTTTAACCCATTTTCACTCTAGAAGATAAAGAGTATTCTCCTTTATTCCAAAGTATTTCCTTTTTGCGTCGATAGTGTATTTATAGTACATAATATACTTGCATTCTTAAAAAAATATTATTTATTATTCTTTCAAATCCTCTGTTGAAAGTCATCCAACTCCCCTTGAGGGATCATAAAGTTGAATGTAAATTAAATTATACATTAACATTATGTTCCCTCTGTGGAAATGAAAGATAAACTCAACATGATACCATTGCTCCGAATCATTACCTTGCACAAAGTATTTCCTTAATTCACGTATATTTTTTGCAACGGTTCTTTCTTCAACTCCCGTCTGCGCCCGTCCGCGGCCGTGCGGGGACCGGGGCCAGAACCACAGGACAAACGAGGGTCAGAACACAATGGACTAGCGAACAGCTTCTGACAATGAGGCCGAACACTTTGGACCTATGCTGTCATAGCATGAGGGTGGAGAAGGAGGTGTGTTGTAAACATTGTCACTATACGCTTGGTGGGGTAGAGGAAGGTAAGCCGGTGGCTACCAGGCTGATGTGTGGGCTATTAAATGTTAGATCTGTGCGGAAGCACAAGTTGGATATTTATGACCTCCTCACAGACAAAAAGTTAGACCTCCTATACCTCACGAAAACATGGCTGGATGCTGAGGCGGAACCTGACGTGGTCGAGGCACTCCCTGAGGGGTACCTGATGGTCAGGCTTGACCGGGCCTTGGGGAGAGGGGAAGGAATTGCAATTGCTTTTAAGCAGCCGCTGGGCTGTCAATTGGAACAGTTAACTATAGCGGACAGTGAGACGGGTGCTTTTACCATTAGGATAAACCCTGCCACGATGGTAAAAGGACTACTGGTTTATAGACCCCCAGATCCCATACCCGATTTATGGATAGTATGGTGTAAGGTATCACGGAGGGCGTCCTTCGAAAGGATACATTTCTGGTGCTAGGAGATCTAAATATACATTTGGAAAACTCACTTGACAGAGGGGTGGCGGGCTTCTGTCAGGAATTGAAGGCACTTCAACTTAACCTGCTAGCCAGGGCCCCTACCTATCAGCATGGCCATCTATTGGACCCCATATTTGCCAATTGGGAGGATGTGGAAGTAGATTCTCCTACCCCGTCCCCTGGTCGGACCATTTCTTCGTACCCTTTGTGGTAAGAATTCCTGTAGTTAGAGTCCAGGAACAGCCCTTACTGAATTACCCCAGCCGTAAATGGGCTAAATTCTCTCAGGCTAAGTTCAATGCGGCATTGGCTAAAGGAGGGGGGGCCAGGTGGTATGGATGTAGAATCAGCATGTAGGAATTTGAACAAACACATCACAGATGCCTTAGATAGAACAGCCCCGTTACGTCTGAACATCCGGAGGGAGCGATTACAGAAGTCGGCCCCATGGTACAATGATGACCTACACCGCGCTGAGGCGGAATGTAAACATCTGGAGAGGCAGTGGAGGGTGGCCTTTCTGAATCAGGCAAAACTAGACTACAAGGCTAAGCGTAGGGCCTACCATGGACTGATAAGAAGGACTAAGGCAGCTTATTATGCAGGGAGAATTGGGTAGGCGGAAAACTCCACTAGGGAAATGTTTAAGATCTATAGGGAAATTTCTGCAGCCAAACCTTCAACGATGCCCATGGAATGCTCACTGGAATCCTGCTATCGAATTGCGGATTATTTCTCAGAGAAAGTAGCCACAATATATTCTTCCTTTCCAGGGGAAATAAAAAAGGGAGCTGAGTTCGTGGGGATGGAGTGGGAGGGTGGGGGACTGGATGCACTTGATAATTTCACAACCCCCCACCCTGAGGCACTACGCCAGATTTGCAGCTCAATAAAGTCTGGGTCCCCGAGGGACCCCGCCTCACCGAAACTGCTTACAGATACCCTCGAGATCTTGGAGCCCTACATTAGTCACTTGCTTGAAGTATCTTTTGGGACGCATACGGTGCCGGAAGAGTGGAAGCAGGCGGTAGTCTTACCTCTCCAGAAAGAGCCGAATATCAGCTATGAGAAAATGGAAAACCTCCGCCCTATCTCGCTGTTACCCTATTTTGCCAAAGTTGCAGAGAAGTTCGTGAATATCCAACTTATGACCTATGTGGAGGAAGTAAACCTGCTCCACTCGACGCAATTTGGTTTTAGACTCCGCCATTCAACAGAGTCAGCACTCCTAATGGCCGCTGAGACCATTAGACAAGGGGTGGATGAGGGTCAGACTATGGCCCTTATCTTCCTCGACCTGAGTGCGGCTTTCGACACTGTAGCACATTACACCTTGCTACAGTGTCTGAATAAGGGTGGGATTATAGGGGCAGCGTTGAAATGGATTCAGTCCTTCCTGATCAATCGGGGATTCCAGGTTAGGCAGGGTGAGCACTTTTCCAGGACAATCAACCTGGACCAAGGCGTGCCACAGGGCTCGGCTTTGAGTCCGACTTTATTTAATCTTTATGTCTCCCCTGTAGCTGATATTGTTGAGGGCTACGGCATGCGTATTGTGTCATATGCCGATGACACGCAGCTTGCCATCTCCCTGTCGCGCTCGCCTGGTCTTGCTGCATCCAACTTCAGAGCGTGCATGCAGGAGCTGGCCTCCTGGATGTCTACCACCTGCCTTAGGTTGAATGGCAGCAAAACGGAGGTGCTCGTGGTGGGGTGGTGTCCGTCTGTGTGGTCATCTGCGTGGTGGCCTGCATGTCTGGGACCAGCACCAGTACCTTGCCAACAAGCTAAAAATCTGGGCGTATGGTTCGATTCGGACCTTACTTTTGCGCCTCAGATTAGTCGGATGGTGGGGGTCTGCTTCGGGGTCCTGAAAGCTCTGCGGAAGGTGCTGGACCTTCTTCCGATGGAGGCTAGGCGGACGCTGGTGCATGCCTTGGTCACCTCGAGAATGGACTATGGAAACCTCTTGTACCTGGGAGCTACAGTCAGAAGTTTAGATCGACTGCAGGTGCTACAGAATGCTGCAGCTCGGTTGGTTCTGAGGGTCCCGATAATATCTGCCTCGAAGGCCGGGCTGCAAGCACTACACTGGCTTCCGGTCAGGAGTAGGATTGAGTTTAAGGCCCTGTGCATGTGCCACCGTATTCTGGGAGGCAAAGCACCTGGACCTCTACAGAGCCTGATTTCTCAATACAGGCCTGCTCGGCCACTTAGGTATGCCGGCACAGGCCTGCTAAAGATCCCGAAAATAAAAAAAACCCGTATGGGGGGCAGGTCTTTCCGGTTCCTTGCAGCAAAGGGCTGGAATAAACTTCCGCTGGACCTGCGCATGGAACCTTCTGAGGCAAGGTTCAGGGGAAAGCTCAAGACGCATTTATTTAGGCAGTAATCTGAGGCACATTTTTTAGCACTTCTGGGGGAGCTTGTCTTTTTTTCACTCATCACAGCGCGGGGACACGCCGGTGTGCGTAACCAAGCGCTCTACAAACTTCCCTAATATTATTTATTATTATTATTCCATTTAAACTTAAACATACTACATTCTATGATCATTTAAATATTTTTGCTTTCTTTTTAAAAATATCAAACATATACCCTTTCACATAATTTACCTCTCTTCGATATTCTTTCTTTACTCCGTCGTAATTCATCCAACACCTTTGGAGGGGACATAATGTTTTATGTATTTTTAAATATACATTAACAATATGTTCCCTCTAAGGAAATGAAAGATATTCTCAAGATGCTTCCACAGCCCCGAATCATTAACTTGCTCGTAGTATCTTCACCCGTATTGATTCTCTGAAAGGAAACTAATCATCCCACGGGTGTGGTTTATATACTTTTCGGTTACTTAACACTCTATGGGATCAATTTATTGCTCCTCCCGCTTTTAACTCAAGTTTTTCAGTTGACAGGTGCTCTCATTTACATTGTTTTAGTATGTGACGTGTTTATGTAAACATGCCTCTTTCCCTACTTTTTAACTTTCAAATAATTTCCAAAATGCTTTATTTAAACTCGTTTTTCCTATTAAAGCATTTCTATAGGCTACTCTCTTTTTTTAATACGAGTATTAACATTCATTCTCCCTTTTTTTCCGACTTATTATTCTACTAACTTCCCTTTTTAAAAATAATTTTTTTTTAATAGTCTTCATCACCCCAAACCCCTATTTTGCCTGTATTCCGTGCCAGAGAAGCTCTCGTTTAATTATCGAGTATTTTAATTCATACCAGAGTATTTTTTTAGTTAATTCCACTAATGCGTTAATAAACTAAATTGTATATTATAAAATTATAACTATGTATAATTTTGTAAAGTGAGTACTTATTTTCTTTTTTTTTTTTAACAAAATTGCCTTGTAATAGCATGCATTGTAATTGAATATGCGTTGTTATGGCATGCGTTGTAATAACATGCGTTGTAATGGAATATACGATGTAAAAGTTTTGTTGTAATAGCATTACAATGTAAAAGTTGCGTTGTAATGGCTATCTCCCGTGTTTCAGGCTTACGATTCCCCAGTTAGTATCCATACACTCCAGTAAACACCCTGTGACTGCTCTTACAATCCCATAGTGACTCTTTCAGTAGCATGTCGTAACCCTTTCAGTGAAGTCCAAGGGATACTGTTATCTGTCTAGAATCACACGGCGAGTCAGTGTCCATTTTGGAAAATTGAGAGAGAATGATTTTGTTGGTTGATGCGTTTGCAGACACATAAGTACATGTACTCTTGCAGTGAGACAGGCTTTAGGGCATGCAGGGCTTGAAACTCCTATGCACTATGCATCTAGTAGTCTAACCACCTTCACAGTTGTGTTTCAGGCCTATAATTCCCCACTCACTATCCATACACTCCAGCAAACACAGTGTGACTGCGGCTGCAATCCCAAAGTGACTCTTTCAGTACCATGTAGTAATCCATTCACTAAAGTAAAAGTCAAATAATTAAGAATGCACCCAGTGTCTCTCCTTATAGTACTGTAATCATTCAGTTAATAAGCATGTACTCATACAGTGAGCCAGGCTTTAGGGCATGGAGTGCTTCAAACTGCCATGCATTATCCATGTAGTGGTGTAACCACCTTCACACTTGTGCTTCAGGCCAACAATTCCCAACTCACTATCCATACACTCCAGTAAACACAGTGTGACTGCTGTTGCAATCCCATAGTGACTCTTTCAGTACCATTTAGTAATCCATTCACTAAAGTAAAAGTCAACTTATTAAGAATTCACCCAGTGTCTCTCCTTATAGTACTGTAATCATTCAGTCAGTAAGTATGTACTCATGCAGTGAGCCAGGCTTTAGGACATGGAGTGCTTCAAACTCCTATGCATTATGCATGCAGTGGTGGAACCACCTTCACACTTGTGCTTCAGGCCAACAATTCGCCACTCTCTCTCCATACACTCCAGCAACCACAGTGTGTCTGCTGTTGCAATCCAATAGTGACTCTTTCAGTATCATGTAGTAATCCATTCACTAAAGTAAAATTCAAGCAATTAAGAATTCCCCCAGTCTCTCTCCTTACAGTACTGTAATCATTCAGTCAGTATGCATGTACTCATACAGTGAGCCAGGTTTTAGGGCATGGAGTGCTTCAAAGTGCTATGCATTATGCATGTAGTGGTGTAGCCACCTTCACACTTGTGCTTCCGGCCTACAATTCCCCTCTCAATATCCATACACTCCAGCAAACACAGTGTGACTGCTGTTGCAATCCCATAGTGACTCTTTCAGTATCATGTAGTAATCCATTCACTAAAGTAAAAGTCAACCAATTAAGAATTCCCCCAGTGTCTCTCCTTATAGTACTGTAATCATTTACAGCCTGATTCATCATACTCCCGTTCTGCGAGGCCCTAATAGCGATTTATAACGAATCGCTATTAAGGACTCGCAAAACGGGATACATATAGAAATTGCATGAAGAAATGCGATTCCTACATATTCCTTATTTGCGATTAGCAAATTGCTAATCGCAAATAAGGAATAACTCGCCATTCATTCCTATGGGCCAAAAGGCCCATAGGAATGAATGGGGAGTATTCCTTATTTGCGATTAGCAAATTGCTAATCGCAAATAAGATAGCGATTGGAAGGGTGCCAGGGGTGTCCAAAGGACACCCTGTAGCACCCCTCAAATGAAATTTTACACAGGTGTTGCACACACACATGTCCAAAGGACATGTGTGTGTGTAACATGCAACTCAGAAAAATGCATTTAAATGCATTTTTCTGAGTTTTCGCAATTTACCACGAGGTCTGACCTCGCGGTAAATTGCGGCAAGAAAATGCGAATTCGCAAAATGAAATTGGATGTTGAATTGAATTTAAGGAATCTCAAATAGAGATTCCTTAAATGTAATTCCTCGCAAAATTGCGACATCGCAATTAGCGATTTTTACATTTGGGATGCTGAATCCCAAATGCAAAAATCGCTCTTGCAAAGGGCCAGATTCTCAGAATCTGGCCCTTTGCGAGCGCTATTTTCTTTGATGAATCGGGCGGTTTGTCAGTAAGCATGTACTCATGCGTGAGCCAGGTTTTAGGGTTTTGGAGTGCTTCAAACTTCTATGCACTATGTATGTAGTGGTCTAACCACCTTCACACTTGTGCTTCAGGCGTACAATTTCCTAGTCCGAATTTATATGAAATGTGTTTGTATAGTAATATAAAAGTATAATTTATAAAGTTATTAATATATACTTATCTTTGATTAGGAGGTTAGCAATGCTTGTCCAATTGACAAAGAGAAAATGGCTCCCAGAAATGCAGAAGAAGTGATAGCTGATGAAATTCTAGGCAGATGTCCTAAAGCCCCAGTGTACACTTGGGATTGCAGTAGTATTTGTAGTGTACGACAGGAATCTATTGATAAATAACGCAATTTCTTACGAACATATAGCAAAAAAAGTGTTAAACAAAAGATTAAGATGTTGCAAGGACTAGATCCTTGCAGAGTGAGAAAAAATACTGGGTTGCAAGGTCATTCTCTGACTTATCTTTCTAGGAAAGTATGTCATAGTGTTTTTCACCATTTCAGGATGTTGTCAGTACATCATAGACAAATGCAGAAGTTAGTGAGAATATTCTATTATGCAAAAATTCCAGCACTAAAGTTAAATGAGTTGATCAGTGCTCGTTTGCGTGGGTCAGTAGCAGATGTGAAGAAGGTTTGTGATGATATTGAGTTTGTTACTTTGGTCCTAAACAAGAGAGTGAAGAAACTCAGACATTAATAGAAGAAAATGTTGTAGAGAATGTTGAACATAGTTGTACAAAAAATTTGAAAGTAAAATTACAAAGTTTAAGGTGAATTCAGGTGAAAGGCCAAATTTTTCTTGTATTTGTTGTCGGCGAACTCACTATAAAAATCAGACTAGGAGTGTTGATCGGTATTTAAAAAGTAAAAAAGAAAATAATGATATGTGGAAGAAATTTGCAACTTTTTTGTTGGTAAAGAATTGTTTTGATATGGGTTCTGTTCAGCGTATTTGTAAATATTGTCATAACAAATTAGATGAGAATAAAATGCCTGCTAAAGCTGTGCATAATAATTTAGAGTTAGTTGCTATTCCTCCGGAATTGATAGATTTAAACACCTATAAGTCTGTTCTCATTCAATGTGTGCACCCGTTTCAAGCTATTGTTCATACGGAGACTAAAACAGGTAAATTGCCTCCTTCAGATTTACAAAGAGGATTAAAAGGAAGAGTTGTGTATTTTCTTTCAGTCAATTATGTACTACACATACATTCATGTGAACTTTCACACACTAGCATACAAGTTTAGCTCTTTTTTTAACCGGCGTAGTTAGTTCTGAAAAGAACTTTTTTTTTCTTTTTGTTGTTTTATATTTTTGGGGGATTTTTTGAACAATTTTTTGATTTTTGTTTTTTTGGGTAAAATTCAAAAAACGCAACGGGATGAACAAAACAATGAACTTTAGGACCAAAAAAAACTAACAGTGATGGTTATCCAGTGTCCTGCAAACTAAATCAATAGATTGCTCCCCTTAGCACAGCAATCTATTGCATTTCACACAATGTATTTTGTGAAGTGCTTGGAGCTTGCGGTGCTGGTGGTACACTCTGCTGCAGTCTTCTGCATTCCTCTCTTGCAAGATTTACTGGATGCATGCATTGCAGATGTTTAAGCATGCTTGCAGTTCCACAAGAATATTTCTTGTTGGGGCCTCCACAAGATACAACTGACTTGCAAATTTTGCACGTTACCTTCGTGGAATTGACTTTTTTAAGTCCCTCTGAATAAGTAAAACATTTCCAGACAATCGATTCATACTTTTTGGGACGTGGTGGTTCTGTAACAAATTCTTCTTGATGAGAGATTTCAGAATCTGAAGATTCTTGTTGTGAAGCCATTCTTGATAGAGCACAACCAGGTCTGCAATCTCCAAAAATTAGAAGGTCTTCTCCCAAGGAAGGTCTAAGAAGAGTGATTGAAATGGGTGGGGTCCTTCAATACTTTCAATATGAAGTGTAATGAACCAATCAAATCTCTTTTTTTTGTGGTCACTTGGTGTCCGCGCACAGTACGCGCACGCAGTTCGTCCCCACCTTGCACCGAGCGCGACTTCGTGAAATTGCATTTAAAAGAAATGTAACTTTATTGAAAGTTAAAGAATTTTATTTTTATGATTAGCTTAGATAATGTGTTGTGTTAATATTTATATTAAATAAATATATATAGGTTTTTGAACATTACAAAATTCCACGGGGTCGCGGACCCACCTCGTCCAATATACAACCACATGATCGTCACATCGCGTAATACGTAAACCTGGAGTATGCACCGCAAGTCACGTACCAGTCGCATACCGTCCGCATTCGGAATGTCATACTCGTCACAAACCGTACGCGGACCCTACACATCAATCCTAAAATGGCGGATACATTCCGCGCAATGAGCAAGAAGGGTACGCTTTGGGGGCTCGACTTCTAAAAAAAAGAAAAATATATATAAGTATATTAAAAAATATATGAAGTAATTAAAAAATATATATATATTTTTTTTTAATTAATGTGTAGTGTAATTAAAAAATATATATCTAAAAATAAGTAGATTAAAAAAGTAGTTAAAGAATATAAAAAAATAGAACAAGAAATATATTTTAAAATTATCATTTAAAAAACCTTTGAAATTCACTGAAAAAAACATAGGTTTCAGGCAGGTTATAGTTAGGAATTAGCATTTAAAAAACCTTAGAAATTCACTGAAAAAACCATAGGTTTCAGGGGTGTTATAGTTAGCTGGACATTTCACTCATACAAAACCATTGAAATTCCTCAGTTATAGTTATTTGTACTAACTGTAACTCCCGCACCCGCAATCCACTGGTGATGATGTCACATATTGCATCATTCATGACATGGTCAGTAACATCACTGATGACATCACTGATGACATCTCAAATGACATGGTAGCCTGTATTTTAGAGTGGGTGTATCAAAGGTTATATTAGGGTATGAGAAGGTGCATCAGATTATCACGTGGATGATGTCATCAGTGATGTCACTGACCATGTCATGAATGATGTAATATATGATGTCATCAGTAGTGCATTGCGGGGCCGCAAGTTATAATTAGCTCAACTAACTATAACAGTTGAATTTCTCTGGTTTTGTATGAGTGAAATGTCCAACTAACTATAACGTCCCTGAAACCTGTGGTTTTTCAGTGAATTTCTAAGGTTTTTTAAATGCTCATTTCTAACCATAAGGTCACTGAAACCTATGGTTCTTTCAGTGAATTTCAAAGGTTTTTTCAATGCTAATTTATAACTATGCCTACAGAGGTAGGACATGTGCAGAGAGGGAAAGATAAGTGCAGAAAGAAGCAATATAAGTCCAGAAAGACAAAGAAAGGTTCAGAAAGAAGCAAGAGATATGCAGAAAGAACCAACAGAGGTGCAGAAAGAGGCCTTGTTGCAAAGTCATCCCCCCCAACTTTCTGCTGACTGGTACTGGTGGTAACTGACTCTGACTAACCAGGCCCGGAGCCAGTGCTATGCTGAAAAACACTTAGAAAACAGTAAAAGCAATTACATATACAGTGGGGTACACTATTGGTTGGGATATCCCATGATTTGCATAACCTCCCCTGTAAGACCCTGGTACATAATAGGGCAGGGGGATTAAAACTGCTTCTAAGTTAGAGGTACTTAAAGAGGCAAGAGAAGTTTAGAAAGAAGCAACGGAGGTGCCAAAAGAAGCAAGAGAGATGCAGAAAGAAGCAAGTGAAGTGCAGAAAGAGGCAAGAGAGGTGCAGAAAGAGGCAACAGAGGTGCAGAAAGAAGGAAGAAAAGTAAAGAAAGAGGAACGAGAATTGCTAAAAGAAGCAACAGAGGTGTAGAAAGAAGCATGATGCGTGCAAAAAGAGGCAAGCGAGGTGCAAAAAGAAGCAAAAGCTGTGCAGAAACAATCAACAGAGGTGCATAAAGAGGCAAGAGAGGTGCATAAAAAGGCAGAAGAGGTACACAAAGAGGCAAGAGAGGTACAGAAAGAAGCAGGAGGGGTGCAGAAAGAAGTAAGAAAAGTGCAGAAAGAAACAACAGTGGTGCTGAAAGAGGCGTGAAGCGTGCAAAAAGAAAAGTGCAGAAAGAACCAACAGAGGTACAGAAAGAGGCAAGAGAGGTGCATAAACAGGTAGGAAAGAGGGAACAGGGCTAAGAAAGAGGAACGAGAGGTGCAGAAAGAGAGAAGAGGGGTGCAGAAAGAGGGAACAGGGCTAAGAAAGAAGCAAGAGCAGTGCAGAATGAACCAACAGAGGTGCAAAGTGAGGTAAGAGGAGTGCAGAAAGAGGTAGGAGAGGTGCACAGAGAGGCAAGAGAGGTACAGAAAGAGGCAGGAGGGGTGCAGAAAGAAGGAAGAGAAATACAGAAAAACAATAGAGATGCTGAAAGGGGCACAAAGGGTGCAGAAAGAGCAGGAGAAGTGCAGAAAGAACCAGCAGAGTTCCAGAAAAAGGCAAGAGAGGTGCAGAAACAGGCAGGAAAAGTGTATAAAGAGTGAACAGGGTGCAGAAAGAGAAAAGGGGTGCGGAAAGAGGCAAGAGGGGTGCAGAAAGAAGCAAGAGCAGTGCAGAATGGACCAATGGAGGTGCAAGAAGAGGCAAGAGGAGTGCAGAAAGAGGTAGGAGGGGTGCACAAGGAGGCACAAGAGATAAAGAAAGAGGCAGGAGGGCACAAAAAGAAGGAAGAGAAGTGCAGAAAGAGGCAAGAGAATTTCTGGAAGAAGCAACAGGGGTGTAGAAAGAAGCAAGAGAACTGCAGAAAGCGACAAGTGAGGTACAGAAATAGGCAAGAGAGGTACAGAAAATGACAAGATAACAGCAGAAAGAGGCAAGAGGGATGCAAAAAAGGGAAGAAGGGTGCAGAAAGAAGCAAGAGAGGTGCTTAAAGAAGCACAAATGTGCAGAAAGAGGCAAGAGAGGCAAGGAAATTCAGAAACAGGCAAGAGAAAAACACAAAGAGGCAAGAGAGGTGTAGAAAGAAGCAGGAGAAGTGTAGAAAGAGGCAAGTGAGGTGCAGAAAGAGGAAAGAAAATTGCTGAAAGTAGCAATAGAGGTGTGGAAAGAACCAAGAGAAGTGCAAAAAGAGGCTGGAGGGGTGTAGAAAGAGGTAGGAGAGGTGCATGAAGTGCCAAGTGAGGTACAGAAAGAGGCAGCAGAGGTGCAGAAAAAAAGGAAGAGAAGTGCAGAAAGAGGCAAGAGAATTGCTGAAAGAAGCAACCCAGGTGTATAAAGAGGCAAGAGTGGTGTAGAACAAGGTGGGAGAGGTACACAAAGAGGCAAGAGAAGTACAGAAAGAGGCAAGTGATGTGCAAAAAGAAGCAAAAGCAGTGCAGAAAGAACCAACAGAGGTGCAAAAAGAGGCAAGAGAGGTACAGAAAGAGGCAGGAGGGGTGCAGAAAGAAGGCAGAGAAGCACAGAAAGAAATAACAGAGATGCTGAAAGGGGCGCCGAGGGTGCAGAAAGAGCAAGAGAAGTGCAGAAAGAACCAGCAGAGGTACAGAAAGAGGCAAGAGAGGTGCAGAAACAGGCAGGAAAGGTGCATAAAGAGGGGACACGGTGCAGAAAGAGAAAAGGGGTAGAAAGAGGCAAGAGGGGTGCAGAAAAAGGCAAGAGCAGTGCAGAATGGACCAACGGAGGTGCAAGAAGAGGCAAGAGGAGTCCCGAAAGAGTTAGGAGGGGGGCACAAAGAGGTACAGAAAGAGTCACGGGAGGTATAGAAACAGGCAGGAAAGGTACAGAAAGAGGGAACGGGTGCAGAAAGAGGCAAGATAGGTGCAGAAATAGGGGAGAGGGGTGTAGAAAGAGGCATGAGGAGTGCAGAAAAAAGCAAGTAAGATGCAGAAAGACGGAAGAGAGGTGCAGAAACAAGGAAGAGAGGTGCAGAAACAAGCAAGAGAAGTGCAGAAAGAGGCATGAAAATTGCTGAAAGAAGCAACAGAGGTATAGAAAGAAGCAAGAGAAGTGCAGAAAGAGGTAAGTAAGGTGCAGAAAGAAGCAAGAACAGTGCAGAATGAACCAACAGAGGTGCAAAAAAAGCAAGAGCGGTACAGAAAAAGGTAGGAGAGGTGCATAAAGAGGCAAGAGCGGTACAGAAAAAGACAGGAGGGGTGAAGAAAGAAGGAATAGAAGTGCAGAAAGAAGTAACAGAGGTATAGAAAGAGGCAAGAGAGGTGTATAAACAGGCAAGGAAGGTGTAGAAAGAGGCAAGAGCAGTGCAGAATGAACCAACTGAGGTTCAAAAAGAGGCAAGAGAAATGCAGAAAGAGGCAAGAGAGGTACAGAATAAGGCAGGAGGGGCGCAGAAAGAAGGAAGAAGAGTGTAGAAAGAGGCAAACAAATTGTTGAAAGAAGCAACAGATATGTAGAAAGAAGCAAGAGAAGTGAAGAAAGAGGCACGTGAGTTGCAAAAGAAGCAAGAACAGTGCAGAAAGAACTAACAGAGGTGCAAAAAGAAGCAAGAGCAGTACAGAAAAAGGTAGAAGAGGTGCACAAAAAGACAAGAGAAGTACAGAAAGAGGCAGGAGGGTGCAGAAAGAGGCACAAGAGGTACATAAAGAGTCAAGGGAGGTATAGAAACAGGCAGGAAAGGTGCAGAAAGAGGGAACGGGTGCAGAAAGAGGCAAGATAGGTGCAGAAATAGGGGAGAGGGGTGCAGAAAGAGGCATGAGGGGTGCAGAAAAAAGCAAGTAAGATGCAGAAAGACGGAAGAGAGGTGCAGAAACAAGGAAGAGAGGTGCAGAAACAAGCAAGAGAAGTGCAGAAAGAGGCATGAAAATTGCTGAAAGAAGCAACAGAGGTATAGAAAGAAGCAAGAGAAGTACAGAAAGAGGTAAGTAAGGTGCAGAAAGAAGCAAGAACAGTGCAGAATGAACCAACAGAGGTGCAAAAAAAGCAAGAGCGGTACAGAAAAAGGTAGGAGAGGTGCATAAAGAGGCAAGAGCGGTACAGAAAAAGACAGGAGGGGTGCAGAAAGAAGGAATAGAAGTGCAGAAAGAAGTAACAGAGGTATAGAAAGAGGCAAGAGAGGTGTATAAACAGGCAAGGAAGGTGTAGAAAGAGGCAAGAGCAGTGCAGAATGAACCAAATGAGGTTCAAAAAGAGGCAAGAGAAATGCAGAAAGAGGCAAGAGAGGTACAGAATAAGGCAGGAGGGGTGCAGAAAGAAGGAAGAAGAGTGTAGAAAGAGGCTAACAAATTGTTGAAAGAAGCAACAGATATGTAGATAGAAGCAAGAGAAGTGAAGAAAGAGGCACGTGAGTTGCAAAAGAAGCAAGAACAGTGCAGAAAGAACCAACAGAGGTGCAAAAAGAAGCAAAAGCGGTACAGAAAAAGGTAGAAGAGGTGCACAAAAAGACAAGAGAAGTACAGAAAGAGGTAGGAGGGTGCAGAAAGAAGGAAGAGAAGTGCAGAAAGAAGCAGCAGAGGTGCTGAAAGAGGCACGTAGGGTACAGAAAAAGCAACGGAAGTGCAGAAAGATCCAACAGAGGTGCAGAAAGCGACAAAAGAGGTACAGAAACAGGCAAGAAATGTGCACAAAGAGGGAACAGGGGTGCAGATAGCGGCAAGAGAGATGCAGAAAGAGGAAAGAGAGGTGCAGAAAGAAGCAGGTGAGGTGTAGAAAGAGGCCACAGAGGTGCATAAAGATGCTAGAGAGGTGCAGAAACAAGCACAAGAAGTGTAGAAAGAGATAAGAGAATTGCTGAAAGGAGCAACAGAGGTGTAGAAAGAAGCAAGAGAAGGGCAGAAAGAGGCAAGTGAGGTACAGAAAGAAGAAGAAATTTGGAACGGAGGTGCAGAAAGAAGCAAGAGCAGTGCAGAAAGAAACAACAGAGGTGCAGAAAGAGGGAAGAGGGGTACCAAAAGAGGCAAGCAAGAGAGGTACAGAAAGAAGCAAGAGAAGTGCAGAATGAGGCAAGAGAGGTCCAGAAAATGACAAGAGAACTTCAGAAAGAGGCAAGAGGGATGCAAAAAAGGGAAGACGAGTACAGAAAGACACAAAAGAAGTGCAAAAAGAGGGAAGAGGGGTACAGAAAGAGGCATGAGGGGACAGAAAGAAGTGAGAGATGTGCAAAAAGAAACAAAAGAAGTGCAGGAAAAGTAACAGGGGTGCAGAAAGAAGCAACAGGTGTGCAGAAAGAGGCAACAGGGGTGAAGAAAGATGGAAGAGGGGTGGATAAAGATGCAAGGGAGTGTAGAAAGATGCAAGAGAGCTGTAGAAAGAAACAAAAGTGAAGAATGAAGGAACAGAGGTGCAGAGAGAGGCAAGAAGGGTGCAGAACGAAGCTGAGAAGTGCAGAAAGAAGCAACAGAGGTGCAGAAAGAGGGAAGTGGGGTGCAGAAAGAGAGAAGAGGGGTGCAGAGAGAGGCAAAAGAAGTGGAGAAATAGGCAAGAGAATTGCTGAAATAGGCATGAGAATTGCTGAAAGATGCAACAGAAGTGTAGAAAGAAGCAATAGAAGTACAGAAAGGGGCAAGTGAAGTGCAGAAAGAAGCAAGAGAGGTACAGAAAATGGCAAGAGAACAGTAGAAAGACGCAAGAAGGATGCAAAAAAGGGAAGAAGGGTGCAGAAAGAAGCAAGAGAAGTGTAGAAAGAAGTTAGAGATATGCAGAATGAACCAGCAGAGGTGCAGAAAGAGGCCTTGTTGCAAAGTCATCCTGTGGCCCGGGCACCACCCAACTTTTTGCTGACTGGTACTGATGGTAACTGATTCTGACTGACCCTGGGCTCTTCCTAATCAGGCCCGGGGCCAGTGCTATGCTGAAAGACACTTATATAATACAGTGAAAACACCTACATACACTAGGGTACACTATGGGTTGGGGTACCCCTGTTATTGAAAGAGGGATGAGGGGTACCTAAAGAGACCAGAGAGGTACAGAAAGAAGCAACAGAGGTGTAAAAAGAAGCAAGAGAAGTGCAGAACGAGGCAAGTGATATGCAGAAATAACCAAGTGAGGTGTAGAAGGAGCCCACAGAGGTGCATAAAGATGCTAGAGAGGTGCAAAAACAAGCACAAGAAGTGCAGAAAGAAGCAAGAGAATTGCTGAAAGAAGCAACAGAGGTGTGGAAAGAAGCAAGAGAAGTGCAGAATGAGGCAAGTGAGGTGCAGAAAGAGGCAAGAGAGGTCCAGAAAATGACAAGAGAACTTAGGAAAGAGCCAAGAAGGATGTAAAAAGGGTAGAAGGGTGTAGAAAGAAACAAAAGAAGTACAAAAAAGGAGGGAAGAGGGGTGCAGAAAGAGGCGTGAAGGGACAGAAAGAAGTGAGAGATGTGCAGAAAGAAACAAAATAAGTGCATAAAAAGGATCAGAGGTGCAGAAAAAAGCAACAGGGGTGCAGAAAGAGGAAAGAGGGGTGGAGAAAGATAAAATGAGGTGTAGAAAGAAGCAAGAGAGCTGTAGAAAGAATCAAAAGAAATGCTGAAAGAAGGAACAGAGGTGCAGAGAGAGGCAAGAAAGGTGCAGAAAGAAGCAAGAAAAGTGCAGAAAGAAGCAACAGAGGTGCAGAAAGTGGGGAGGGGTGCAGAAAGGGACAAGAGAGGTACAGAAAGAAGCAACAGACATACAGAAAGGGGTAAGAGGGGTGCGAAAGAGGCAAGAGGGGGTGCAGAAAAAAGCAAGAGATGTGCAGACAGAAACAAAAAAAGTGCAGAAAGAAGGAACAGAGGTGCAGAAAGAGACAGGAGGGGTTCAGAAACTGGGAAGAGGGGTGCACAAAGATGCAAGAGAGGTGCAGAAAGAGGCAGCTGAGGGGTGCATAAAGAAGGAAGTGAGGTGCAGAAAGAGGCTACAGAGGTACAGAAAGAGGCAAAAGAGGTGCAGAAAGAAGCAACAGAAATGCAGAAAGAGGCAAGAGAGGTGCAGAAAGAAGCAAGTGTGGCGTGCAAACCATTAGTACCAATTTAACACCCACATTTAGCAATAAGTAACAAGTGACCATTCTAGTTTTACAAAGGACCTTCCACCACGCTGTAACACTTGTCGCTGCATTTTTGGTAACGTTTGAGCATTTGAGCTAGAAACATGGCTTTTTCTGTTCAAATCTGCATATTAGGCAGCACATGATGGAATATGTGGCTGATGCGGAAAATGTATAATTGTGAGAAAGTTGGTGCAGCCAAACAGTCGCATAATTCCAGTGGCCCTGCTCATACCTTTGACTAGGTCCAAAAGTGCTCCTCAGTGATTCCTTCTTTTTTTTGTCTCATTGAGTTTATAGTTTAGCTTCAATAGAAATGAGGAAGACTAAACCTGAGGTTACGACACCACAACACAGACTACCATACCACATAATTGCTCCCCATAACACATACTCCCACTCTACATAATTCCTATACACTAAATACCACATACTTTCTATCCACATAATTTCACTGCACAACATACCACATATTTCCACTACACACATCGTACATCCACTCCACTCCAAAAACATTAGTAAAAAATGTTTACATTTACAATGCCAATAGCTCTAACTCTTGCAAATGCAAGACCTATTAAATTACAAATGCTTCTTTAACTGGAAGTCAAGTTTGCAGAGTGGTGGAGAAATGAGGCTGGGCCTCCAACCAGCGCTCAGGAATTCTGTTGTGTAGAACTTAAAGGAGGTGCCAGGAGGGCTTCTTGGCCCCCAAAGTCCCTCAGGAGTAAATTGGACTTCATACCCCAAGCAGTACTGTGCCAGGAGGCGTGTTTACAGAGTGGTGGAGAAAGGGAGGGTGTGGCCTCTGAAGACCTCTTAGAAATCCCACTGTGTTATGTATACAAGAATGCCACTTGACCTGGAATGATCGGCATTGCTTTAATGATCTAGGTATGCATCTACTGGCCTGCACACATCAAGGAACCACCACAAAGGGGGTGGCAATACTTATGAGAAGAGGGTTGAGCTCTCTTAAGCGCAGTAAGGCTGATCCATGTGGCAGATGGGTTATCTTGGAACTCAACATTTATAATTAAACCTACACCATTTGCTCAATTTATTCTCCTAATACAGATGATCCTGAAATTTTGAATTTTTTTAATTTAGAACTAGCGCAATGGCCATCTCCCTTGATATTCTGTGGCGACTTTAATATTCATCTGTATGGTGGCCTGGATCTCTATGGCAGTGCCGATTACACGGGGCTAAAGAAAAAGACCTACAAAGCTTTAAAGGGTTTAATAAAAGAATACGGTCTGTTCGATGTAGCATTTGTTAAGAATCCTATATCACCTGATTATACTTTCTTCTCCGCTCCCCATCAGAAGATGGTACAGCTGGATTCTTTTTTTATTGAACCCTCCCTCATTGATATTATATTTGAGATATTTCCCCGAGTAATATCGGATCACAATCCAATAATGATAGAGCTAAAAGTTTACCCTTCTACTAATTTTAACCAGTGGTCATTTGATCGGAAACTTTTGGCGGACCCAAAATATATAGAATATATGGGTAAATGGATTATGGAATTCTTTAAATTTAACAGAGGAAGCGCCCCTTCTAAAATTGTATGGGATACTTTTAAATCGGGTGTGAGAGGAGAGACTCTTTCATATTCAATCAATAAACAAAAAACTATTCGCAATTAAATGGACCATTCTTACAAAGTAGTTCGAGGTTGGGAAGAGAAACTGATAAATGCCATAAAGAACAATCAGGTACCGACCCAATAAAATCCTCATTAGCTATTCATAAAGCAAAACTTTATGAAGCTTTTTCAGCCAAACTGGCTGAACAATCCGCAGTCATGAGAGCACAGATATTCGAGATGGGAGAACAATCTGGAAAAGTTTTGGCAAAAAAGATGAGACAAAAGGTGGCATCGACTTTTATTGGCTCAATCAAAGATGAGCTTGGTCAGATACATACTAAACCTGATGAAATTTTAGAGGTCTTCCGACAATTTTATCTCAAGCTATACGCTCAAGACACTCTAAACTATTCTAGTGAATCATTCCTAAATTTCATTCAAAATGATAATGTATCCAAGCTCTCTTTAGATCAGACTCAGTTTTTAGAACAGGACATCACGTGGGAAGAGATAAACTCTGCGCTTTTATCTCTTGCTACTGGGAAAGCCATGGGACCAGATGGGATTCCATTAGAATTCTATCGGATGTTCAGGAATGTGTTAAAACTAGACTTGCTGACAACATTCTTGACAGCACAGAAAGGTGCTACCCCCCATCATGGGCCGAATCGACCATCATGGCATTTATAAAAAAGGATAAACCTCCTTCAGACCCGGCCTCTTACAGGCTGATATCGCTCATAAATGCCGACAGCAAAGTCTTTTCTAAAATTCTTAGCAACTCGGCTGTCTACGATAATTCCTACTATAGTATCTCGATGGCAACACGGGTTTATACCCAAAAGAGATACCACCGATCACGTTCGGCGAGCAATTGCTCTGCTTGATTGGGCAGAAGGTACAAATATTCCTGTGGGGGTTACTCTTTTAGACGCCGAAAAGGCATTTGATTGAGTGGCCTGGCCATACCTTTGGGATTTACTATTATTTAAAGGGTTTGGACCGGGTATGATAAGGGCATTAAAAGCACTGTATAACACTCCTACCTCATCTATCAAAATTGGAGTAAATAATTCAACCATGTTTCCAATTTGCCGAGGCACCAGGCAGGGGTGCCCTGCCTCTCCGTTGCTATTTGCAATCTACATCAATGTTTTTCTAAATAAACTAAATCAGGAGCATGATATTACACCTGTAGTAGCGGCAGGCACACATTATAGGGCACTTGCATATGCTGACGATGTGGTTGTCCTTACCACAGATATAGTGAAAGCAATCCCAAAGATAGAAGATCTGGCTAATCAATTTGGTGCCTTTTCGGGCTATAAATTAAATATGGCTAAGACACAAATCTTATATACCGGCCAAAATCCCCCACTAATTAGTAATATAGTTCCCATTGCAACATATTTGGGTATCAAGATCACCTCACCAGTCTCACAAATTCCCAAAATAAACATCCTACCTATGATAAGGAAATTTAATATGCTACTTGAGCGCATCAATCACTTTCATCTTTCTTTATATGGTAGAAATAACGTTATGAAGATGATGATTCTACCAAAATTTTTATACCTATTATGTTGCATTCCCCTAGAATTCCTGATGCCTATTTTTAAACAGCTGGAGAAAATGACAGGAAGATTTATCTGGGGGTATAAAAAACCTCGAAGAGCCTATCAAAAAATGATAATCCCAAAGGATAGGGGGGCTGGGCCATACCATATTTTTTCTATTATTACTTATCATCAGTACTGCAGTTCATCTCCCCCTTAATAATCAGTGATAAGGCCCCGATACTAGATTCCCACTCCCCATCTATTTATGAATTGGTTCTAGGGACAGAGGGTAAGGGTTGTTTATTAAAATTTACTGAGCCCAGTTACTACAAAAGAACGAAATTTAAAATCTTAAAAGCTGCTTTTAGGGCTTGGAAATTCATTAAACGAATTTCTGATATCCCTAGAATCACGAGATAAACTCCTCTGACCTCCCTTCATATTTTCCCATTTGTGGGTACAGATAATATTATGAAAAGATGGCGCAACTGTGGTATTACTCAGCTCAGTGATCTTCTACAGGATAATAAACTCCTATCATTTACTGAACTTCAAACTAAATTTAAATTCACGAATGCTGACTATTTTAAATACCTACAGTGGCACAGCTATTTTAATACATTATCGGAGCAAGAACGTACATTGCTACAACAAATTCCTTTGATTGATTCTATGTATCAAAGAAGGAAAATTAGCTATTTTTACAACCAGTTGTTATCCCAACACTCAGATGATTTATTATTTAGACACAATCTTTGGGCTGAGAAATTAGGACTGAACTTAATTAAGATGGAGGAATCTATCCAACTGGCTAACTCTATTCTACTTTCAGGAAGGAGTAGAACCCAACATTACATGGTGTTATATGATCTTTATTATACGCCAGCCAAAATCTCAAAATGGGGTTCCTCAACTAGCACTGTTTGTAATAGATGTGGCTTGTATGCAGCGGACATTGTACACATGTTTTTTCTTTGTCCGCATCTAACTAGAATTCTATCAGATATCCAACCTTTTCTTTCCTTGATACTTGGAATTCCGGTAATACTCACATCAGAACTTGTTCTGATAGGAATGATCACAAAAAGCTGCTATTTATCTCAGTTGGGATTTTTCGCTCATGTGTGACCCTAGATTGGTTTAGCCCAGACCCACCCTCCTTCTTTTCTTGGAGAGGGCGTCTGTTGGCAAGGTACATTGTGGAACGTGCTATATATAGAACGAAAGGACGCAAAAGAAGGGCAATGGGAATTAAAATTTGGGAACCGGTAGAGCGATGGATGGAGCGGGAAGATGGGTCAGCAGTCTAACAAGTTAACTTTATGAGCTGAAGATTGTCGCTTATTTAATGTATACTCTGCTCTGTTATTGTATTTCCTTTGCTTTTTGTTTCCTTCATCCATTATCTGCTGTATATATGAAGCATTCTTTACTGTTTTTTTCTTTGTTGTGGTTTTCTTTTGTGTATATGCTTGTAACCTGATCAACTTGCAATAAAACAATAAAACTTTAAAAAAAAAAAAAAAGAAATCCCACTGTGTTGGATTTGGTGGAGGTAACAAGAGGGGTAGTTGGCCCCTAAGGACAACCTTGGGGGCCAACTACCTCTCCTATTACCTTCAGTAAGTCCCACACAGCAGCAATGCTAAGTTCTCGTAGCAGGCCACACACCCTTTCCCCGCCACTCTGCAACCACGCTCCCTGGTGTACTCTTGGATGGGGATTAAAGTCCCCTTCACTGCTGGGGGTCCTTAGGGGCCAACTAGCCTACCTTTGAAGTCCATTAAGCCCAACACAATGGGATTGCTGAGAGGTGGTAGCAGGCCACGCCCCCTTTTTACACCACTCTGCAAACACGCCTCCTGGCACACTGCTGCTCGGGGGATGAAGTCCACTTTAGTCCTGAGGTCCTCAGGACACAAGAGGACCTCATCACCCCACCAGCAGTGCGCCAAGAGGCGCGTTTGCAGAGTGGTGTATAAAGGGGCGTGGCTTCGGACCACCTCTCAGCAATTACACTGTTTGGGGATTACTGGAGGTACCTGGTGCCTAGTTGGCCCCCAAGGACCCTCAGGATTCAAGGGGACTTAAACCCCCAACTTAGAACGAGCCAGGAGGCGCGTTTGCAGGGAGGGGGCGGGCCTTCGGCAAGATGCCTTTTTTTTCCGCCTGCCCCATTTATTTCTTTTCAATTAAAAAAATGGGAAGGGGGCTGCGCAGCCCCCCTCCCATGGCCGATTTCGGCCCTGGGGACCCTATCCCCTGGGGCAAGGCCTCCTTTTTTAATACTTATATGGAAAGGGGGTCCTTCCCTGGGTCACTTTTGGTCCTGGGTACCCCATCCCCCGGGGCCTGGGCTCATTTAAAAAAGGGCACCCCAGGATATTGCAGGAGCCGGCACTGGTGGGTCCCAGTGCCATCAAGGGCTGCATGAGGAGGCAGTGTGACTCCCCTCTCCGGCCACTTCTGGCCACGGACTCCATCGCCTAGGGCCTTGCCTCTTTGATGGGGTCCATGGGGGGAGCCCCAATGCCCCCACGGTCTCTGCCGGCTCCCCGCGGCATGCGAGAGCTGACAATGCATTTGGGCAAGGGGAGCTGCTAACATGTAGCTACCCTTGCCCAAAAGCAATTCTGCTTTGCATCTTGGAAGTGAGAGCAGGTTTCCTGCTCTCGATTCCAAAAAGCAAAGCAGGAGTTTGCAATGGCAGGGCGGGAGCAACCATAGCGGCCATGTCCCGGGGTGGGCACCCAGGACATTGCAGGAGCCAGCTTGGGTGGATGGCAGTCCCCAGGTCCATCGAGGGCTCCTGGGTGAGGGCCGCGTGGCCCCCCCCTCCCAGGAGGGCTCCAGGGTGGGGGCCGTGTGGCCCCCCTCCCAGCATTTTTAAAGCACTGGGGAGATGGTGGTCCCCGGGGCTGGGGGTCCGCAAAAGACCATCACCCTTTATTTAAATTTGCCCGGAGAGGTGGTGGTCCCCAGGGCAGTGTTGGGAGAGGCAGGAGCCCCCCCCCACACACACTACTGTAAATATTAATTTAAGTCCTGGGGAGGTGGCAGTCCCCAGGGCTTGAAGGGCTTGGGGGGCCCAAGAGGCGCCACTGTACATAATCATGAATGCCCAGGGGAGGTGGCGTCCCGGTGGCAGCATGTGGGGTCAGGAACCCCCATGCATATTTTAACAAAAAGCCCTGGGTAGGTGGCGGTCCCCGGAGCTGCGGGGGGCCGCATGCCCCCCGCATATGATAAACAAAGCCCCGGGAGATGGCGGTCCCCGGGGCTGTGGGGGCCACCACAGGCCCCCACACCATAAGTATGAATTGCCCCCGGGACCTGGCCCACCCAGGGGCTCGAAACAAAAGAAGCATGAGAGCCTGCGTTTCATTTTTTCTTAAATATAATTTCAGCCAGATACGTGCACCCAGAGCTAATTCAGCCGCAATTATAAAAAAATGCTTTTTTTGGCCCTTGGTGTCCTTGTGGGACCCACTGAGCAGGCCTAGGGGTCCGGGTGTTTCTACCCTGCCCCCTTTTCTTTTTTTTAACCTTTATTTTACTGTTTTCTTGTGACTCAGTTACCGAGTCACAAGATGGTAGCCAACACATTCTGGTTTGGAGTGTTAACAGTCAATCAGAATTAATCTTGTGCTCGGGAGGATTCAGAAATCCTCCTCGGTGCTCAGATATCAATATTTTTTATTTTTTACATTTCTCATGAACTACTGAACGGATTAACACCATTAGCACCATGTCTTTCTGTACCAAGATCTACCTTTTTGCCAAATTTGGTGTAATTCCATTCAGCAGTTCGGGCTGTAGCTTTGTCTAAAGTTTCCTATGGAAATTAACATGGAGAAAAAGCGTTTTGGGACCCCCCTTTTTTCTCAATCCCCACTTGATAAATCACCCCAAAGGTTTCAAGACAGGAGCTGACCCGAGTGAACCATTAGTTTTGAAGATTTTGTGAAGATTCGTCAAACAGCGCCAAAGATATTGGCAAAAGAAAAAACGCTTTTTGAATAGAAACAAGGTCTTAACTATAACTACCTAGTGGAGACCGCCATTAGGTAATACATATATATTTTAACTTGAGCAGGCTTTTTTATGTTATTTTAGGAAAACAGGCCTATTGGCTTTGCCAGTGCTTGTTTTCATGCTGAATGCTTCTGATATGGCATCTCTTTAAATGTGTCCATCATCCCTCAATACATGTTTTCTCACACAGGACCGATGACGTCATCGACTGGCCCATTGTCAGCGATTACTATGTGATTACCAGAAGTTCTCGGATCCATATGAGAGTCCGGATTGCACATCTAGGGACAGGAAGTGATATGTTTACCTTTCCGGGGACAGGAGGAGGGGGAGACTTGCGGGATGGTGGGAGACAGCCGCCTATGCTGTACAGATTGCTTCATCAATTTCTGATGGGTGATCCATAGATGGGAAATATCACGCAATCCATCATGCCGAGCCGTCAAGAAGACAAACTGCGCCAATAGAGCCAGGGCCCAGGGAAAGCCCAGGCTGCCCGCCTCGCCTCACTGAGATTAATGAGGAGTGACGTGGACTATCCATCACCGGACGCATTCCGGGACAGGGGGAATCTCCGCGGAGGCGGGGGCAGAGGTCACTACCTGGGGCCTGCCAGCAACGCTTCCACGTTGTTGAATCACCCCTCGAAACGCGCACGGGCTGGAAGTCCGCTATCATTGTGGTGCGGGCTGTCTGCACTTGAGCTGCGGCGGCTCTGTAGACACTCTTTGTGATCTGTGGTTAAAAGATGATGTCACTTCAAGGCCTCGGGCACGTCAGTGCCAACTGTTCATCTTGGGAGGGAGTGGGGGCGGGGGGGGGGGGGGGAGGAGATAGCTGTTCAGATAATGCGATTCACGGGTTGACAGTTGTGTTAGGGACCTGACGTATCCCTGCTCTCTTCTTCCATCTGTGGTACCCCAACATCACACTCAGTATGTCCAAGTCCAAGAACTTCGGAAGGATCCGAGTGCTTACAACCTAGAACAGTCGTCAGCGTCGCAACCCTAGTGGCATCTGGGGCATCGCCAGAGAGGGGGCATCGCAGGGGAGGGCTGTGGTACTGCAGAGCAGACCTCAGATACCCGATGGGATTTGAGGCAAGAGTTTCACGGTGTTGTACTATTGAAATAGCTATTAGTATGGGATCCTTTTACGGATAATAAAAACTGATACTGGGATGGGACTGCCACACATTTCTATAGCGCCGATATGCTTGCTTTGTGTCAGTGCAGCACAGGCACACAGGGAACACTGTCCATAGGACAGTCATGCGCTTAAGGCGGTGTTTTAAGTGGCACTCGTGACCAAGAATGGAGTTACCTTATTTAGACTTAAGATAAAATGCTGTCGTTGCCATGTCTTTCAGTCTTATCGTTGGTATGGTAGCTCATGGGTTGGTTGGCCCTCCGGTGCACAGATCTGCAGGTAATCTGCAGGTCCCCAGTTCAGACCACACCATTGTTAGATTAGCCTCTCATCGGTGTAACGGTGAAGGGTAATAACAGAGCAGAGGCCCCAGCCCGGCGATTTTACAATGAACCCAGCGGCCGGGAGCCTACGCATCCACGAGCTGCTGTTTGTTGCTTCAGAGCTCTTTTCTGAAGTGAGGAGGGACTGAAGGTGGCTTTGGATTTCAACTGAGCTGGAGATCCGCCCTTGGAGCTTCGTCGAAGCCCTGGCACCTGCGCTCCTAAATCCCGCACCTCACAAGAGTAAGAGCGGTTCTGGGGCTGCCACTGAAGCCTTGAGGCGTCTTGGTCACCAGGGATGGTGGAGGGACGTCCTTGATTGCCTTGTATATGTCTCTCACGTCGTATGTACATGTAGGCCGAGGCAACCGAGTGGAGTCCTCCAATAGCTGGAGGTATCCTGATGATCCTCTGTAGACCTGTGATGAGCCTGCTTTTGAAGGATGAAGGCTCCTTGAGGGGAGATGCTCCAGAGGAGGCCTGCTAGCACAGTAATGCCACCATCGAGATAAAATGGCGCCAGCGCTTGGGCAGCTGCCCTGTAAAGGTCTTCGCCTATGGGCGCATTCACTCTTCTCCACAATTTTCATTCGAAGCAGACGATGATGGCAACACTGAAGCCCAGGCATGTGGTGCTGTCGATGAGGTGCGGTGGAAAGCCATCCACAGTCCTCCCATTGGGCCGTCCCAGGACCTGGTGTTGCTTCCAGACTTTAGTAATGAGGACATTCTCTGTCTTGGCCAATTTCAGCTTCAGGTAGGACTTTGATATCCAAGCCTGAATGACTGCCCGGCTATCCTTCAAATGGATGACGTTGCCAGACGTGACTCCCACCTGGAGTTCCTTTCATCTGCACATCAGTGAATACTGGCATCCCTTTCAGCCAAGTAGGACTCTCATGGTTTTGTGTAAATGTAAATCTGTATTTGTAACGCACAAACTACTCACCCTTACGGGTCTCAAGGCCTGGGGGGCGTCATGGAAATTAGGGGCAGATGTAGGACGGCTATTACCGGTCGGTAACGGCCGAAATTAACGAATTTCGGCCGTTACCGACCGGTAATAGGCTTTTGTTATGTAGGGGGCCAATTTACAGATTCGGTAAATACCGAATCGGTATTTACCGATTCGGTATTTACCGAATCAGTAAATGACATGTAGGAAGCACTTTAAAGAATGCTTCTGTGCTTTAAGGATTCGTTATTTACCACCAACTATTAGTTGGTGGTAAATAACGAGTACCTCTGTAAATGCAAATCTGTGCATTTACACCTGTGCCATGTGACAGACATACATGCCCTTAGGGCATATATGTGTGCCACATGTGCACACAAGCACTATTCAGGGGTGCAACAGGGTGTCAAAGTGGCATCCTGCCACCCTTGACTCTGTCCCTATTTTACCGAATCGGTAATTACCGATTCGGTAGTTGACATTCATTCCTATGGGCCTCTAGGCCCATAGGAATGAATGGCAATTACCGAATCGGTAAATACTGATTCGGTAAATACCGAATCTTAACGATTCAGTAATTTTTACCGAATTATTAGCTACATAGGATTTACCGATTCTAAAATACTGAATCGGTAAAATTCTGTATTTTAGAATCGGTAAATCCTATTTACCTACATCTAGCCCTAAGTGAGCTTTTGCCCAGAGTCACATGGTGCTGAGTTGAGCTGTAGCCGGGGATCGAACTGTGAACCCTGCGTTTCGAAGTCAGCTGCCCTGGCTGCTGCACCACACCTCTCCAGGTGGATCTGTAGGAGCTGCAAATCCATGTCCAGAGGGCGGAGCCTTGGAGGACGCCACATATTAACCCCTTCTGTGCTGCGCAAATTTTTCCCCGGTGCTGAACGTTCCATTGGGCCTATGGAACCATGACGGAACGGTTCCGTCATAAGCACAGGCCACCTTACGCTCATGACGGAACCATTCCGTCATGAGCATGGAAGGGGTTAAGAGTATTTAGGTTGGAATCTGGTGAAAACCTTTCCAGCCAGCTGGGCTCAGTTTCTCACAAAAGACTCCAACCTTTTCTGGGCAATTTCATTGAAGCCCATTCAGAGTGATGGGGGATGAAGCAGGGCGGGCGTTGATGGTTGACACCGTTCAATGCCGTGTAGGCGTCGGGCTGGATGAGAAGGTATGGGCCACCATTATCTGTGATGTAGAAAGCATTGTCAGCCAACTGGATGATCAGTGTCTGCTGAAGCTTGACTGATAATCCTGGAAGAGGAAGTCACACTTGATATTATCCATGTAATGGTTAGCATCACCCTTCTCAATAATTTTCCCAGAAATATAAATTCTGTAAGTGGGTGGGAGTTTGAGAATTGTCTATTTGGAGGTTCGGATTCCTAAGAAGAAGCTGTATCCGTCTTCAGAGCATCTGAACGTGCACAAGGGATGTTCATTAGCCATGTCTGTGCTTATTTAGTTATCTCCTTCATGATATTGCATTGTTATGATGTGACCTTCAAGGACTAGAGCAGGCTCTTGAAACATTATTTTATAGCTGAGGGTGTGGAGACTGGACCACTTTGTTGCACTGCATGTCTGAATCGTGAGGATATCAAGTATGCATGTCCTGTCGATGTGAAATACATTTTTGTCTGTCGTATCCATGAAGAAGTTGTATATTGTTTCATCCTTCTCCTTGGAGGGAGTGAATGAGTGGGTGGGTAGTGCATTGTTGGGTTCACACAGTGCTTGATACCCTCAAGGAATGGCCTGTGTCTGTTGGAAGACCTCACTGGTGACATTCTTGTTGTAGCCACCCTTAGCAGCTGAAATGAGCAGCGAGGTTTCCAGGAAGTTAGGTTTACTTGCAGGTGGATGTGTCTTTGCTCTTTTTCTTGAAGTCTCACTGCACGTTTGCTGCTGCCTGTACAAAGATGCAAAGATTAGCTTTCAGGGGTCAGAGTTTCATTGGGGCTTTGGTTTCTGCTGGCACGTGAAGAGTCCTGAAGCGAGGCCTGTACGGGAAACAACCTTTACAACGCAACTTTTACACCGCACTACCATTACAACAAAACTTTTACAACACAACATCCATTACAACGCATGCATTTACAACGCAACCATTACAACGCATGACACTACAACGCACACCACTACAACGCATGCCATTACAACGCAGTCATTACAACGCATACCATTACAACGCATAGCATTACAACACATAGTACCCTTACACTATCCAACACTTACCCTATTGTTGCACTCCAACACTTACCCTATTGTTGCACCCCCTGGAGTTAGAATAGTAATTTTTACCTTTACACTATCCAACACTTACCCTACTGTTGCACCCCCTGGAGTTAGAATAGTAATTTTAACCCCTACACTATCCAACACTTACCCTACTGTTGCACCCCCTGGAGTTAGAATAGTAATTTTAACCCCTACACTATCCAACACTTACCTTACATGCAATGTAATGTTATGCGTTGTAATGGTATGCTTTGTAAAGGTAGTATGCGTTGTAGTGGAATGCGTTGTACAGGTAGTTTCAAAGAATTGGTTGTAATGCCATGCGTTGTAATGGTATGCATTGTAATGGATGTTGCGGTGTAAAAATTGCGTTGTAAAGGTAGGCGTTGTAAAAGTATGCGTTGTAACGTCATACATCCGGCCTGTACATGTGCGCTCAGGTTGAATAAGAATGTCAGAGCAGGCAGGTCTCTAAGGAGAGCTACTTGTACGAAGTTCCTGAATAAGCTGCTCAGCAGGTGATGATGTTCACAGATGTGCATGCAAAGTCCACATTTATACTGTGATTTGGGTTTACAGCGAGACAAGCTGTAATATATCAGTTGGATCAGTAAGGCGCTACTCCATGCTCTCTGTAGTTGCAATGCCTGGGAGATGAATTTCAGTTGTTGATGCAGGACCACAAAGTTCGGTGCATGCCTCAGCCATGCCCTCCTGGTTGAAGAACCCAGATGATGTGCTGGTTGCTGTAGTCTTGAGGGAGTTGGGCATCAATATTGCTGGTGGTTGTTGCGGTGAACCAGGGGTCTCTAATAAGGATGGTGGGTGGGGAGCACTCCCTAGCCAATTGGACTGCAATTCCCACAGGGCAACCTCATCTACTCTTACATGATTTCCTGTTGGGTTGGCACTAAACAATCCCACAGTGCGTCTCTCTGCCCAAATCCAAAATGCTAGGACCCTTCTTCGCTGGGTTAGAGCTATGAGCACATCCCTGAGTTGTGTCCACTATAATGAACCAACCCTTCCAGGAAACCGCTCCTTCATTGGGTTCCCCACCCATTCTTCTCACCATGGAGAGATGCCAACCTGTCACCTACACAAAGTAGCAGGCAGACTACAGTGTGACTACCATTTGCCTATCAGAGGCAGCAGTCTCTTTGAAGCTGGACTATCTGTGGCCGTAGCCCCCTGGCCATCCTGTTGGAAGGGGTCATGAATCCTCCCACTATCAGAACTTTTCTTCCCTGTTTCTGCGAGTGCTTCCCATCTAGCAGGAGGAAAAGGCTTGACTTAAGTGACAACTGCTGTAGATTATCAGAAATGGCTACTAGAAGTTTGGGGCAAGAAAGTGGTGACTTTCTAAAGTCACCTTATTATTAAAAGTTACTTTAAATCTGACTACAGCAATGGGTCGGGTTTAATGTAACAATTAATTTGATACCTCGGAGTACTATATTTGGTGGTCCTAAATGGAAGTTAGCACAAGTTTGGGCTAGGGAAATTCCATTGTAGCCAATGAGACTAACAGCCTTACAACAATGAAAACAATAATTTTGAGTTTTCATTGTCAGGACATATAAATCAAAAATGAAACATGTCCTTCTTGTAGGCTATTAAGACTTTCCCTACGGGACCCATATAAATATTAACAAGCATTTGCAATGCAATAGGTCTCGCATTAGGAAAGTTTGAGCAATTGGTCTTGTAAATGACAAATTTTTTATTTATGTGTTGGTTTTGAAAATAGCGAAATTAATAGCTTTGTCATTTACAATGCCAAAACTTTTAACTTTTGCAAATGTGACACCTATACCATTTGTAATGCAACGTGTTTTGTATTTACGTGACTTAGATGTATTGATATTACGAATAACTATGGATTTTAATTTCT